>NW_026575049.1:66930000-68130000 GCF_905146905.1 Nyctereutes procyonoides
TCTCTCTCTTTCTCTCTTTTCCTCTCTCTCTCCCTCTCTCTAGCCTGGGGCTTGAATTTGCATGTCTAATTCATTTACTCACCATATTTGAATTGGCCTGAACAGATGTAAATCGGGAAGGATGGGAAAAACTGCAGTCATCAACAATGATTAATCAGCTGTTGCAGGCAGTGTCTTAAGGAGACTGGTAGGAGGAGGCATGGAAACCGAAAGGCCGTGTGTTTAGAAGCCTAATTGTCACATCAAGCATCATTGTCCCCATGCAACAACCACCACCTTATACATCACTTCCTGTTTTATGCAGCTCAAAAACATAGACTGAAGATTTATTTTTAATATGTTGACTTTATTTCTGAGCAAAGCATCGGTCATGTGTGTATTTTTCCATAGTCCCACCTTGGAGCATTTATGTAGACATTGTAAATAAATTTTGTGCAAAAAGGACTGGAAAAATGAACTGTATTATTGCAATTTTTTTTTTTGTAAAAGTAGCAGTTTGGTATGAGTTGGCATGCATACAAGATTTACTAAGTGGGATAAGCTAATTATACTTTTTGTTGTGGATAAACAAATGCTTGTTGATAGCCTTTTTCTATCAAGAAACCAAGGAGCTAATTATTAATAACAATCATTGCACACTGAGTCTTAGCGTTTCTGACGGAAACAGTTTGGATTGTATAATAACGCCAAGCCCAGTTGTAGTAACGTTTGAGTGCAGTAATGAAATCTGAATCTAAAATAAAAACAAGATTATTTTTGTCATGCTGACTCCACTGCTTGAAAAATTTGTTTACTGCCCCCCCCCAAATTTTTAATGATTAATGCAGTAAATAGGAAAATTAATTTTAGCTCCCTAAGACATATTTGTACTTGAACATTTTAACCACAAAGTAAATTATTTGATAATAGTCACTGATTTCTTTAAGCTGACTTAATGAACTCCTAATATCAGCAAATTTAAGGCCTGAGGGTACTAAACTAACTGTAGACTCAGATTGCATCCACAGAATTACTCACCTAATATCAGTGAAATTATTCTTGCACGTAATGGCAAACCTAAGTACAGAGGTAAGTCTTTTACTGAGAACGTTACCTAGGATGAGCAGTAGATGTTTATTAGGGAATTAACTCTGTGAATTGAAGAGACCAGACTTCAAAATCTAATTTTTATAAATATGCTCTATGTTCTCATTGGATAAAACTGGTTATTAACCAATTTTCCAGAACAGCTGTACAGAATTTCTGCATGGCAGCCAGCTAAATGGTACAAAATAACATGTTTAAGCTGGACTAGCTTATAATTTTATTTAAATAAAATTGCTGCTATAAAACGTGCTTCCCAAAGCTAAAGGGAAATATACAAATATTTTAATTAAGGCAAATCCTGGGTTTAAAAAAAAATCATCCTTTTAGGAGTGATTGCTTTGTAAACAAAGGATGGGTCAGAGGAGAGCGCCTTCAACTCCAGTCTGACTTTTCCGGCCCATGTCACCCTATAAACCCGCCCTGAACAATTCTATTTTCTATTTGAAAAGAGAAACCAGCTGTGGGTTGGGTTTACTAGGTGACGTGTGATTGACTGACTCACCTGCTGGAGCGCGGCGCGCATTCTCACCTTTTGTTTATTGGGCCTTGTCCCTAAACACGTGGGTGCGCGGTCCGGGACGGAGCTGAACCCTCGGCCGCCCCCGCCCCCGCCCCCCCCCAACCCCCTAGGCCGGATTGTTTAAATTTCTCCTGCGGACCCGCTGGCAGTTCCTCGGCGACGTAAATAGTCCGTCTTAAGTGAGATAATTCTCTCTTGGGGGGGCTGGTTGCTAGCAGTGAACCACCATTTATTTATTTTAAAAATTCATAATAAACTTTATAAACTAACCCGTCCCTTTGCCCCTCCTCCCCAGTCCAGGCCTGGGTGGGTAGGGTATTTTCAGCCTTTATTCTTGACGGATGCTCCGGCCCCGGTGGGGGAGGGAGAGAAAGGGGAGGAGAGAGCAGGAGGAGGAGGAGGAGGAGAGAGATATGGGAAGCGGCGGGGGCTGGGGGGCTGGGGGCGGAGAGGCGGGGGCCCGGGGAGACCTAGGGCGCCAGTGAGGGAGAATCGGGGAATATGGAGACTATGAAGATTCGAGATCCTTAGTGTCCAATGAACTAGGAAAAAAAAAATAAATGAAGTAGGATGCCCTGCGTCCTTCCCCTGCGTTCCCCGCTCCGCGTGGCCGCCTTGTGAGGGCCTGACTATGCTCCCGGCCTTTCTCCCCCGGCCTGGGCGTCCCCGCTCCCTTCTTAGCTTTTCCTCCTGCAAATTTCGGAGCCAGCTCCGACGTTACTGAGGACGCTTACGGAAAGAAAGAAAGAACAGAGGTGCTGAGGGTGTTGCTGATGTTTCTTAAAAGGCAAAAACAAAACGCCCTCCTCTAAAGAAGGGCACGCAATTGTCCCTGCTTTTTAAAAATTTATTATTTTTATGGAGGGGGGGGAGAAAGCCCGCTGGTTGAGTGAGACTTTTTTTTTAAAAAGCAGGATTTAAATATTTTAAAAAAAAAATCAAAAATATTTTACCCTATCATATTTAATCAGCTGTAATTATAACACATTCGAAATGAATAATATGTCTTGACAGTATTTTTATTGTTATTGTTCATTGCATGATGTTCGACTGCTTTAGAAGCACAGGAAAGAGAAGTAAACGCGCTACAAATGGGGAATTACCCTCGTTTAGCATTAAAATTCATTTAGATAAAATTGCCACAAACATTTAAATGGGAAGATTAGTTCCCCCTCACGCCTTATTGCACTCGCTCAATGGTTCCGTTAAGAACATTTTACACGTTGGAAATTCCGTCTTCTCAGACGGCTTGCTGTTTCCTAGTTACCCACATTCAAAGCAAAGGCAGCAGCAAAGGCAGCCGCAGCAGCAGCAGCAGCAGCAGGAAAAAAAAAAAAAAAAGTTTTGGCAACTGGTCTGCAATTCATGCGCTGCTGGCCCCAGCCTCCCCCCTCCCCGGCAGCCCGCCCCCCACCCATCACCTTTCCCCACCCCACCTCTTCTCTCCCCATTAAGCAATTTGCTGAGCCCTGTCCTCCAGAAAACAAGTTGCTTGGTTGCACAGTATTTGAATATAATGTTAAAATACAAAGAAGCCAGTTCGTCCCTCTCGGGGTCTCCCCTCTGGGGCTGCGGCTGGGGGAGAGGTGGGGAGGGGAGAGGGGGGGAGGGCGCTGACTTTCCTCCATCCCCTGCTCGGAGGCCACAAGGCACTTTTTTTTTTTTTTTTTTTGGCTTTCTTTTCTGCCAGGACATTTCCAGGAAACCCACCACTGTTTTCTGCCCGCATTAGAAACGCGTGAAAGAATTAGTTTGGAAAAGTCGCTGCAACGTCTAGCTTCTCCCTCTCCTTCTCCCCGGCGCTCTCCCTTCTTCTCCCTCCGCCCCCGCCCCCCCGCCCCCTCCCGCCCCCTCCCTCCCCGCGCAGGGCCGCAGGAGCACAGGAACGTCGGCTTCGACTGCCATCTTTTGGGGATTTGGAAAAACGACTCGGTAGGAAACGGAGGGAGGCGGAGGCGGAGGCGCGGGGGGTGGGGGGAAACCCCCTTATTATCCTGTGTCGGAACTGGCTCCCTTAATCTCATGCT
This sequence comes from Nyctereutes procyonoides, assembly GCF_905146905.1. NCBI lineage: Eukaryota > Metazoa > Chordata > Mammalia > Carnivora > Canidae > Nyctereutes > Nyctereutes procyonoides. The sequence goes on from NW_026575049.1 coordinate 66,933,634, forward strand.
TAAATATTTGATGTGGAAAAATTACCCATAAAATTAGTTACTAACAATTTCAAATTGAAATCACTTATCGAATTATAAACGCATTAAAGCTGTATGGATGGTATTAGGGTTTCCTCGGGAGGCAGCGGGTGTCTTCCCACCGGGCGCCCGGCCGCCGAGTTCCGCCCCGGGGAGGGCGGCGGGGAGGCGCGCGCGGCGCTCGGGCGCGGGGTCCGGGCCGCGGGGACCCAGCGCGCGCCAGGCCCGGGCCGAGCCCCCCTCTCCCCTCCCCTCCCCTCCCGGCCCCGCCGCCCCCGGAAACTTCCTAGGCGGGTCGGACGCTCCCGAGAAGGGAGAGCTCGCGCGCCCCGGGCCGGCGGGTCACCGACCCCCGCGGGCCGCCCCGTGCGCCCCCTCCCCCGGGCGCGGGGACCCCGGCCCGGGCTCTCCGATTGGAGCGCGGGCCCCTGGGGGCGCCCCCACCCCTCCCCGGGAGCGCGCTGTCTCCTCCCCGGCGCGACAGCAAAGTCAAGTGTCCTGGGGCCGCCGGGGCTCCGCGGGCGCGGTCGTGGGCAACCCGGGCCCCCTTCGTGCGGGACCCGGGGCTGCCCGCTGCGATCGCTCCCGGAGAGCCCCCGGGGCGCGGAGGGCGCGGGGACCAGGGCACGGGCTGCTGGGGACGCCCCGGAGCCCTTGCGGAAGCCGGCAGGCCCTCCCTCGGCCCGCGGGAACGCGGTGAACACCTGGGTCGGCTCAAGCCCGCGGGTGGGCGCGGGACGCGGGGGAGGGCCGTGGCACCGCGTGGCACCGCGTGGCCCGCACCCGCGCGCTCCCCTGCCCCCTCCCGCGCCCCCCCTGCGCGCCCGACTGTCAGGCGGTCCGCAGCTCTCGGGGTGGCCAGGTGCGCTGTGCACGGGGCTGGGGAGCCCCTCCCAGGTGAGGGAGCCGCCGGAAGGCGGAGGGGGCGCAGGGGGTGCAGGGGGGGTGCAGGGGGGGCGGGGGATCCCTTTTTGGCCGGATCCGCCCGCCAGCGTGTCCGTAACATTCTCTCCCAAGGCGGAGCTGAAAAAGGAAAAACAAACAACACATTGAGCAATCAGTTCGCCACCGTTTGAATCTGGAAGAGTTTTGGCCCTAAAAACGGGCGCCCCGGGGGTCCCTCGGCGGGGCGGGGGGGGGGCTGGAGGACACTTGGGGGCCGCGCCCCAGGGTCGCGCCTCCGCCCGCAGCCCCGGCGGGAGAGCGGGGCGCTGAAGCCCTGGAGACGCGGGGTGCGCGCCGCCCGCGCGCCTTGGATGGGGTCCCGGGAGCCCCGACCCGGCCGGCCCGCGGGCGCGCTCACCTCTCCCCCAGAGGCGGTACGTGCACCACCCGAGCGACCGTCTCCATCTCCAGGCGGAAAACGAGTCCCGGGACCGGGACGATTCGGGCAGCGGCGAACCGAGTCACCTGCTCGGGCGGCGGCGCAGCCGGCTCTGCGCGCGGGGGCCCCGGGGGGAGGCGCGCGGCGCTGGGGTCCCCCGCTCGGCGCCCCCGCCTGCCCCGCGGGTCAGGAGCCCCGCGCCTGCTTCCCGCGGCCCCGAGGCTGGGCTCGCCCCGCTCGCCTTCCTCCTCCTCCCTCCTGCGCGCCCCGGGCACCCCCATCCCCCTACTCACACCTCTGCGCTCCCAGCCCGCTCCCTCCTCCCAAAGCGGCTTGCGCCCCTTCTCCACCAAGGGGCCCCGGGCTCTCACCCCCCACGCACCCCTACGCCCCGCGGCCTCAGGTCTTGCGACTCCAGCCTGGGTAACCTTTCGCCTTTTCGCGCTCGCCTGCTTCACCCAGAGACCTCCTGCACACGGGTGGGTGGGGGGCGCTCGGCGAGGCCCCTCCGGAAGCGCCCTGCTGGAGGGGGGCCCCCTTGGGGCCTCAAACAACCAGAAGCCTGCGTCTGGGGGGAGAGCCCTGCGCCCCTGGGCGGTGCCACCTCCGGGAGACCCAGCAAAGCTGCAAGCGCCCCTGCAGACGCCCCCCCCCCCCGGCCCCCAACTCTGGCTCCGAGCGGCGTCTGGCACCGCGGGGAGATGCAGGCGGGCCACGCGCTGGCCGACCCACGAGGCGCCAGCTCGTCCTGGAGACTCAGTTTCCCCCGGACGGTCGTGGAAGCGGGGGAAACACAAGGCCAGGGCTGTGCGGACCCACGTTCCCCACCCGACCGCGTTCTCCAGAGGTGCCTTTTCAGGTGGTCCCTAAACTGTGAAGGGCCCGCTTTGTGTGTCATCTACGGGGGGTGGGGATGGGGGAGAAGGAGACTCCCACCGCCCGCTCCCGTCTTTAATGTCTGAAATAACGAAATGCCTGTGTGGCAGCTGCTGCTTGAGCCAAAACTAACTCTTTGGAAGACGGAAAAGAGTGAAAGGCAAAGAAAGACTGTTCATTTTTTTTCCTTTGGTGCCGTTTGGGATGTCATCTGTTTCCTTGGCGACTGTGTTCAGCCCCCGGAGCCCCTGGGCTCCTGGATTGTTAGGGGGGAAAAAGCATGCTATTTCTGCACCGTCATTTATCACTGTCACCGCATAATGATTCCCCTTGCAGCCCCTTATTGATGTTTGTAATTGCATTATCTCATAAAGGAGGATGATCAATGAAACCGAGCCGTGCATTCTGGGGTCAGAGGAAGCCAAAGTACTGTTTGTCCCCTTTAATACAACAAGTACTCATTATCTTTAGGTCTGCATTCAAAAAATGATCTGATCTGGGGCTGACCCTGTCGGACATCCCAACACTTTTTAAAACGCGGTTTGTGTAACCTTTTGCTTAAATGCTAAATCAAGTACCTGTCTTGCATTTCAACGAAACAAGATGCTGAAACTGAATGGGAGAAGCGTTGCTTCCCTCCCTTTTCTTACTTTCTTTCTTTCTTTCCTTTTTTTTTTTTTCTGAGAGGGGTGCGGTCGTCTGTAGCCTCCCGCGATTTTACACTGCAACTGCTTAGTGCTATAGTGTAGAAAAAAAGCAGCGCCCAACAACAAGGGACCCAAGTTCTCTAAGGAATGAAAAAAAAAATTGGGGGGTGAGTGGGTAAAAGGTATCTGGGAGCATTTAACAAGGTCGCTACTAAAAGATCAGAATAAAACCACATCCGGTTTAATTAATAAGAGCTATAAACTGTGATAATTCCCCACGATTCTGCCCTTGCTGCTCGCTTTTACAGACTCATATCTCTTCGGTTTAGATAAATGACTTTTGTGCCTGTTCGATTCTCACAACAACAATAACTAAATCAGTTGCACGTTCTGTATCTAAAACCCTCTACAAACTCCAGCAAATAAAAAGAAGTTCATTTGTCTATTAAGGGAAGTATTTAGTTGAGCAGAAATGTCCCAGCAACGCTGAATGGAGTTCATGTAATCCCATGAAAATCAAGTCATCTTGTTGCACTGAAGTAAATGAAAAAATACAAAGGAGGAAAGGTCCAAGTGTAATTTTAAACTAAATGCATTATTGCACCGTCACAGTGAAAACGTGATTGTGTGGCTGGGAGGGAGTGGACAGCAACTCAGCTCACAGTTAACTTAAAGGTTTTAGAAAGGAAACAAGTATCCCAGGTTTGGTTATCATTTTAATTTGTGGAAAGAGGAGAAATGGAGATCATTCTAGTTCATCACTTCCATAAATTAGGGTGAAAAACTCCTCCAAAGACAAAGTAAAGCAGAGAGCTTATTTTAAGCATTGCAAGGCGGTATTACCAGAAAGACTGAGAAGTTCCCAGTCTTCTGAAGATGAATTTTCCTTATGTTAATGACTACCCACCCCCGTCCCCCCCAAAAAATAAATGACAGAAAGAAAAGAAAAAGGAGAGAAGGAAGGGAAGAAAAGACCGACCGAGTCCGTGGGCTTATTTTTAAAGTCTTAGAAATAATTTTAAACCCACAATATACATCAACATTTTAAAATAAAAAGATCTAAATGAAAAGCCCTCACCGAATGAGAAAATGAGTAGTTAAATAAAACAGAGTGTGTTCCTACAATTTGACACCTTGACCCGAAACCTTAAATCGAATGCTAACGATAACAAAAGGCTGAAATATTCCCATTTGGAAAAATAACTTTACTGATAAAACTAAGAGAAGTTTCGACTGTGTCGAAGTATCACTTAATTTTTCCCTAGGAGGCGGGTTCTTCTAAAAAGGATTATTTTCCAGCAATTCTATCAAATCACTTCGAAATAATATATGTTTTGTATTATTTAAATATTCTGGCACTTTCGTTCTTTGAAAGTGCTCAAAGTGAAATGGATATGCAGCGGCGCATATATTTAATATAAATGGTATCTTGTCGTTAACATAAAATATTAAAGGGAAAATAAAACTTTGGGCTTTGTCAGTCGAGATAGAATTTTTTAGCATAATACCCTTTTTCAGAACACACAAATGGAACCCTTTGATTTTAACCAATCAACACAAGTCTTTCTCTTATTTGGTTGGGGATCTGGCTCCGTGTACGTTTTCTATTTTTAATATTTAGTGTTATAGCCCACGGTTAAAATAATGAAAAATTAGTCTCGTTTCAGAAATTATTTATTTATGGAACGAACATGATTAAAACATAAACACACACACAAACTGCAGCTGCAACAGAAAAAAAAAAAACAACCTGATTTACGGTTATTAAATCTTTGATCGCCATGTTAATGTTTCTTTTTCTACCTTTCATTTGCATTTTAATCTATCGAATCTTTACAATTTTGCTGCCTCCTATTTCCATGATTGATTACAGATCTGAAATAAGAAAAACCAAGCCTAGCTTTTCTTTTTTCCTTGCTTTCCTTCGCTTTCTTTCTTTTTCTGTTCTTTCTTTCTTTCTTTCTCTTTTCTTTTCTTTTCTTTCTTTTTATTTTCCTCTCCTTCTTTTTTCTCTCCCCCTTCCTCCCCCCCCCCGGTGGATTTCTGAAACTTTCTCTCAATGCTAATGTAGACAGGACAAATTAATTCTGCTCTTTTAAATGTCAAAGGTATAAATAAAAAATGTTTTCTGTCCCAAACGTGAATGGTTTCCCAGCCGCCTGTTTCCGAGTCGTAAAAGCCCGTGTCCCAGCCCAGCGCAGTGCACGGCGAGCTGCAGACGCGCGCTCGGCGGCGCGGATGCTCTAAGGGGCGCGTGGTTGGGGAGCAGGAAAGGTGAGGAGTTCATGGTCCCTGCAGCACCCGCCGCCGGCCTCGGGCCCCCCGTCCCTCTGCACCACCCCCCCCCCCCAGATTGGGGCCCGAGGGTGGCCGCGTCCCAGTCCCACCGCCGCCCCCGAGCCTAGCGGGGGCTCGCTGTGGCTCCAGGAGGTTTCTGGCACAAGCAGTAGAAAGACAAAAGGGAGACGACGCGGGGCTGTTTGTTTTCTCTCCCGGCCCACCCTGCCCCTTGGCCCCGGCCCCCGCCCCCGCCCCCGCCCCGCCCCGGCCCCGGCCCCGGCCCCGGCCCCGGCCCTCCGCCCGCCCGGCCCCGACGCGGCGCTCCGGCTCGGGCACCGCGGGGCTGCACGCAGGCTGCGCCCCCCCCCCCGTCCCCTCCCCTCCCTTCCCCTCCCCTCCCCTCCCCTCCCCTCCCCTCCCCTCCCCGCGGGGCCGCCTCCCTTAGCGCCCCCCGCCCGCCGGGAGCCGGTCCCAGGTGCGCCGGGGAGCCGGGCGGGGCGCGCGGCAGGGACCCCCACGCCCCCGGGGCGCCTCCGCGGGGTCTCAGCGGCCGAGCGCGGCCCGACCTCGCGGGCGGCTCCAAGGGCCGCGCGGTGCCCGGGCGGGGATGGGGGCGCCGGGAGGAGCCGAGGGGCGGCCGCGCGCCCCCAGACCCAGACCCCCGCGGGGCGCACGAGCGGCGGGCGGTGGGGCGACGGCGCCCGGAGGCCGCGGAGCCGGACAGTGCGCGCAGCGGCGCCCTGGGGCTGGGGAGCACCCGGGGGCTGGCCGGGGCGCGGGGGCGCGGGGGCACCTTCCCCGGACCCGAGGGGGAGTCGGCGCCCCCATCCCCCGAGACCCCAGGGGACCTGCAGCCGGGGGATGGGGGGGGGCCTTCGTTACCGGGGATGCGCGGGGGCGCGCGGGGCACCTTCCCCGGACCCCGTGGGGGAGTCAGTGCCCCCACTCTGAGACCCCACGGGGACCTGCGGCCTGGACGGGGGGGGGCCTTCGTTACCGGGGATGCCCAGGGACCCCGGGGTCACCTTCCCCGGACCCCGTGGGAGTCAGCGCCCCCCATCCCAAGGCCCGTGGGGACCTGCGGCCTGGGGGGGGCCTTCGTTACCGGGGATGCCCAGGGGGACACCGGGGTCACCTTCCCGGACCCGTGGGGAGTCAGCGCCCCCCATCCCAAGGCCCGTGGGGACCTGCGGCCTGGGGGGGCCTTCGTTACCGGGGATGCCCAGGGGGACACCGGGGTCACCTTCCCCGGACCCCGTGGGGAGTCAGCGCCCCCCCATCCCCAAGGCCCCGTGGGGACCTGCGGCCTGGGGGGGGGCCTTCGTTACCGGGGATACACAGGGGCGCAGGGGGCACCTTCCCTGGACCCCGTGGGGGACTCGGCGCCCCCATCCCCAAGACCCCACGGGGACCTTCGGCCTGGGGGGGCCTTCGTTACCGCGGATGCGCGGGGGCACCGGGGTCACCTTCCCTGGACCCGGTGGGGGAGTCGGCGCCCCCCACCCCGAGACCCCACAGAGACCTGCGGCCTGGGGAGGGGGGGGGCTTCGTCCCCGGGGCCGCGGGGCGCCTAACGGATCGCGGAGGGGCGCGGGGAAGACGTTTGATCCGGGCCCGACCCTTTGTCTTGAAGCGGATTAGGCAGCCGGAGAAATAGGAGGAAAAACAGAAAGTCTAGACAGGAAAACTTATTGTGTTCACAAAATATAAAAATGAACCGAGCCGGTCTGGTACCTGGAGGGTGAAGATAGATCCTTGTAGACAAGTGCGAAGACAAGACGGGAAGATTTAAAGTGAAAGAAACGGCAGATTATTAAGAAAGTAATAGTAAGGTGTCCCATACACTACAGTTTTATCGTTGGGTAGTAACTACCCGATTTATTTATTGCCGGGGCTATATAATAGAGATAATGACCACAAACTCAAGATAAATTCTCAGGCGCCCAGCTGGACAATTCTTTTTTATTTAAGAGAGCGCGCCTGGAAGGTGAGCCTCGTCTCCTCCCCTCCTGGAGGATCCGTCTTGCTTTCCGCCGCATTATCAGCTTGACATGCAAATAAATAAGTGCTGGGCTCGGCGGGTAGGCCCCGCGGGATTTATCTCAGGTGTGAGGGGAGCATACACGGAATATGAATTTCCCCAGGAGCAGCGGGGATTCCTCCCTCGGCCTCCCCTTCCCGCCGAGCTGTCCTGCCGGTGGCCCTCCCTGTCCCCTGATGACAGCAGTGACGGCCCTGTCTCGGCTCCCGGTTCCTGGACACACGGGTCTGGGGAGGGCGGGCGGCCGGGGGCAAACCCGCAGACACCTCCCCAAAGCAGGTTGACCCGCTGGGACTGCGGCCAGGGGCGCCGGCGACAAAGGGGAGGTGGGTTTGTAGGTAGGACTCCCAGGAGGGGCCGCCTTGGGAAGCCTGCGGACAGCGGTTGGAAACCTGCGACATGGTGCCCGAGTTGGCTGTCCCCGTCGGGTTGTGGCCTCCCGGGCCAGACAGGCCCCAAGGGGAGCCAGAAGGAGCCCGAACTCCCCTGGGGACCTGTCCGCCTTTCTTGGCCTCAGTTTCTCTCCCTCCCTCGAGCCAGGCAGACGGAGCCACAGTCAGGGATGGAATGACCCCGGGCCTGGCTCGCCCACCGCCAAGGTCAGGAGGGGGCGGGCCAAGGCCTCAGGTGTTGGCTCTGGTGACCCGGTGGCTGGTGGCTGCAGTAACAGTCACCCCGCCTCTGAGAAGCCCACCTCCTCCTGCTCCTCCCCCTCCTCCTCCTCCCCCCCAGGGACTTCTCTCCCCCCACCTGCGCCCTGCACCTCACAACTCAGCCCAGCCAACCCCCCACGTGAAGTCAGCATCCTCTTCTGGGTGTCTTGCCTTCTAGCTCATTTTTGCGGTGACCTTCAGACATAGAGTGTCGCAGCCCCACAATCACCACTTCTGGTCAGAAATTCCCTTCCTCTGGGTTTGCCGGGGAGAGAGCACACCTTGCAGGGACTGGGGGGACTGGGGGGACTGGGCGGGAGGAGAGCAGCAGAGCGAGCGGGAGGGGGCGGGTGAGGCGAGAGGGAAAGGTGTGCGGGGCTGGGGGCCCGGAGCCAGCAGCGGGGTGCGGGTGCTGGGGTGGGAGCCAGGAGGGAAGGGGGGATCTGCGAGAAGGGAGAGAAGAGGCTGCTTCTGTAATTCGGCGGTTTGTACGAGGGCTGATATGATGAGGCTGAGGAGGAGGAGGACAGTCCTCGTCAATCTTTTACAATATTGGTGTCATTCGAGCACAACTTTATCTTTGAACCAGAATATCTGTTTCAATGATTTCCATAAGCACATAAATTATAATCTTCAGAGCCTTCAATATTTCTTTCTGTACTTTATTAAGTGTTATTGCAGAGGCCATTTATGAAGTGAATGATTCAACTTTTAATCTTTTGAACATTAAAGTGTATTCCACTGAGTTTCCTTTTCCAAATAATCTAAAATAACAAAAAGAAACTAAGCTCATTACATGAACAAGTGACAAGCGTTTTGCTCTCAGCCTGGCAAGTTGCCTCACTCACTTCAAAGGATGATAAACTAATTGTTTCCAGAGTTTATAAGTAATTAAGCTATTATTTGGGGAATTTATGTAGCAGTTTTATTCACCATAGAACTTTCCAGTGAGAATAGCCAAAGACAAGTCTTCAAAAATACCAAAATTTTAACAATTAAAAAGTCTGTCCTTTTTGATAATGAAAGCTCTTTTTATTTTTAAAAGCAGTGGAAAATGTAAGCAAATATAGTTTTCTTCCAAAGTATATGATAGGTAGAGGTCATTATGTGTAATTAATGCTGAAAGGAAAATGAACATGTAATGGCTTCCAAAGATTAAAACATCTGTAACTATCAAGTTTTAAAAAGTTAATTTTTAAAATCATTCAGCTTGATTCATCTCAATATGTCTGGCAGGAAAAAAAAATACGCCCTTTTAGGATTCCATATGGAAAGTTTAAAAACTTAAATAATTTTAGTATTTTAATCAACTTTTGATGCCTGGACAATAAGAATTAATGCCAAGGAATGTTAAGTGCTTGCGTTTCCCTGATTTTGCAACAGAGAAATGTACTTACTTATTCACCCTTAGATTAAAATGAAGAGACTACTTCAAAAAAATCTTTTCAAATGCATTAAATTCAAACAAACATTATTTCTCTAGTTCAACCCGTGTTTGTCAGTTTTAAATAACACGGTTTGCCCAAAATAAAACAGTGTTCATTAAGGGAAAAAGTAAGGCTTTATAAGGAAGTGATGAATTATTCTGTAAATTTCAGCGAACTATATGACACTTTAGTTTAATAGACATATTGTTTATACACGCAGCAATGTGCTATTTTAACATATTTTTTTCCATCCAGATTTTTTTTTCCTTTGGAAACGAGCGTGTTTGGTTGTCACATGAAGGAGTTAGAAATTAATAGAATTTTCGTGTTAGAAGGAAATATCTTCGGAGAATTGCACCGAGATAGAAATGTGAGGATCCGAGTAAAGGACTGTAGGAGCTTGTTTGAAGTAAGAGACGTGTTCTGGAAGTTACCTACAAAAACTGGGTACATAAAAACAAACAAACAAACAAACCAAAAAAAAACTGGGAACACGAGCTGGTTCAAGATCCATTCCCCTCACCACAAAAAAAAGTGGGAATTGGCTCTAAGGGTCTTACAAAGAAAATACCAAAGTCTAGCTACTTGTTTTAAGGAAAATGTCTCCAAAGCAAGCCTGGGGTGGAGTTGGCCGGGAATGGCATTCGACTCAAGGTCGGCGTCGAATTTGTGGCATTTGTGTAAGCCGGGGCAGTTTAGATGTGTCGTCGTGTCACCGTGTCGGACTCAATGTCCACTGCCCTTATTCCGCTGGACTCACATTGTTAAAGACCCAGAGCCCCGCAGCAACCCGTGAGGAGTAACCCAACGCCACTAACGCCGCAGTGACTGACCTTCCGGAGGCCGGGCGCCCTTGGACTCCCTTCAGGACACTTAGCTGTTGAAAATGAGCTCGTTCCTGGAAGACAGTGGTGACTCTGTTGAGTGGCACCTGTGGCATCTCACACCACACCTGGGCCGGACCTCGCCAAGACGGCCACCACCCGTGATTCGCACCCAGAGCTGGAAGGCGGCTCCAGGCACGTTCTGTAACATGAAACACGCTATTCTGATCAAGAACAAATGACATCTCTTTGCACATCCCTCCACAGGCTTCAGGAAGTGACTAGAGGCTTCTTTGCGGGTTTCTTTGCAGTAAAAATATTTCCCTGCCTGACTTTATGCTGCCCTGACTTTATGTTAAAGCTTAATGGTCAGAGATTTCACGGTGTGTTGAGTTCAAGATGTCCATGCCGATACCGCCCAGAGGGAGAAATGCTGTCGTCCCCGACCTATGCCCACGTTGGAAAGGAGTGTTGGGGTGCAGGTGGCGGGTGGTGCTGACGCAGTGGCCGGACTTCTCGGTACTCCGTGTAGTTGTCCTGACTCCATCACTCGAGCATGATGCACTTTATCTTTGTCGGATCTTTTTCCCAATCACTAAGTGACATTAATATATTTCTGCCTTGGGGGATCCCTGGGTGGCTCAGCGGTTTAGCGCCTGCCTTTGGCCCAGGGGGTGATCCTGGAGTCCCGGGATCGAGTCTCATGTTGGGGTCCCTGCATGGAGGCTGCTTCTCCCTCCTCCTGTGTCTCTGCCTCTCTCTCTCTCTCTCTCAATGTCTATCCTGAATAAATTAAATATATATATTATATATATATTATATATAATATATATATATATATTTCTGCCTCATGAATCACTCCGCAGAGCACAGCACGCCAAGGCACTGCGGTATATTCTATGGGCTGTCGGGATAAAGCCCGCCTCTCCAAGAGCTCCAGAGTTCTCTCCAGAAGAGTCCCGACTCCTAAGAGATATTTCTCTGTCCTCAAGTCTCTACGGGCCTCTAAGAATTCTGAGATGTTTTACTTTGATTTTCCCCATCTGGCCACCAGAAGCAAAATGACGGTCCCTCGTCGTTCCAAAGAATTAGCTGAGAGCAATTAATACATCTTTCGATTAAGTGGCTTCACAGAAATGAAAGGTGACTTGTCTGCTAATCATTGGACTGAGATCCAGGAGGCTGGAAACTGCACGAAGAGAAGAGCGGAGCCCAATGGCTGGAACCCTCCCCTTTAGTGGAAGAAAACGAATCCACAGATATGCTAGTTTTCGTTTAAATTCCGTATTATTCTGCTCAGGCTCTTGCCTTACTTCTTTATAGATTCCTAGCATATTATGCTGAATCCTTTTTAAGAATGAAAAAAGGTGTGTGTGTGTGTGTGTGTGTGTGTGTGTGTGTGTGTGTGTTATAAACTCTTGAGCACCTAACGTGCCCTGAGCAGTGAGCAGGACATGGGGGTCACCGGGATTAACAGGACATTGTCTCTGCCCTCAAAGGCTCATTGAAGGGTGGGGCGGATAAGAAAATCACAATCCCAACCCCTGGCAGTATGAGGGGTTAAGAAAAAGTCACAATCCCAACCCCTGGAGCAAAGTCACACCCACAACCTGGGGAGAGGGATCCCCCAGAAGCCTTTGTGACAGGCCAGCGTGAGGCGAGGTAGAGATCAGGACGTGTTTCCACACCTGAGTTAGGCCAAGGAACGGAAGCCACTGTGAGCGCACACGAGGGAGAGTCTAGTGCGGGGGGATTGGCTACACGGGACACAGAGGCTGCGAAGGTAGCCAGGTGGCAATAAGGGACCAAACACTGAGCCGTCACGAGAAGCTTTGGTCCCATGTTAACTGGGAGGACGGAGGGCACAGCTGCCAGAGGCCGGGGGTTACTTGGTAGAAGGAATAACCAGGCCGGGCGAGCCCAGCAGGGCTGCGGCTACGGAGGAGCTACAGGAGAGAGAACTTGGGGGTCCTGTCTCTCTACTGTCAGCAGTACCGCCTGTGGCTGAAGCCAGCAAGGGACCAGCCGACAGGGACCCAGGGAACACAAGATCGGGGTCCCCGTCCTGCAGCGCAGAGCAGGCACCAGCTTCGAAGCTCCCGGTTCCAGGGGCGCCACAGCTTCCAGGCCCACGTGATGCACACGTGCTCTTATTCTCTTCTTCCAAATGAAGATGTTATTGTTCATTTGGGGGTTGGTTGGTTGGTTGGTTTGGGACTGCGGAAGGAGGGGAGGGATGCCCCAGCCAAGGGCCTGAGCTGGGGGACGAAAGGGCTCACGTAGAGAATGCCGAGCTGGCCGGTGCGGCTGCAGCAGAGGGCCAGGAGGAGGTGTTGGCGGCCGCGAGTTGGAAACTGTCACGTTGAGGACGTGAAATAACTGGTGGCACCTGTAGCAGCTCCACTTGTCGGGGAGTGTCATGGCCCCGAGGCCAGGGGAGTTCAGATTAGGGGGCTGGCGAGGAAGCTCCCTTGGCCACCTTGGGTTCGCTTATACCAGGATCTCATTCAGCCACAGAACTAGTGAGGACACCGATGCAGTCATCTTTGGGAATGTGCTAGAAATTGTTCACCAACTCCACGGAGACATTCCGGGGGCCACTTCCGCGCTTGGAGGGCTAACTCTGAGACTTTTCCCCACTCCCACAAAATAGGGATAGCTTGGTCTGTGACCTCACGGATGTCGACCTCGTCAGTGACAGTTTGAGGCAGGTAGGAGAAGCAGGTGGGAGACAGGAACCAGCCAGGAGGCTGTCGTGAGCATGGCAGGGACCAGGGGCGAGAGTGGAGTGTATGGAGAGGTGCTATGAGACAGGAGGCTAGTAGGCTAGTGTGGATGCTGGGGGGGGGGGGGTGAGGCATGAAGAGAAGATGGAAATAATGACAAGATTGTGGTCTGGAAAGCTAGGCAGGTTGTGCTTCCATTGGTTGGACGGTCCCTTTACAAGAAGGGACATACTAGAAAGAAAGACGAAAACTTTGCTTTAGGCACGTTGAGTGTTAAGATGCTTATGGGTTATCAATAAGATAAGATTTAGAGGCGCTCATTAGGAGGATGAAGACCTGGGTCTGTATTTTGTAGAGAAGTCTGGAAGATGCCAGTTTGGGAGGAGCTGCTGGAGTAGATGAGGTCATTCGGGATCAGGTTCAAAAAGTTTAAGGTCACCATGAGATGTCAACTCACGCCTGTTAGACCAGCCAGTCTCAACAAGACAAGAAGTATCAAGTGCTGGCGAGGATGTGGTGCAAAGAGAACCCTTGTGCACGGTTTACGGGAGAGTGAGTGGGTGCGGCCAGTATGGCGGCTCCTCAAGAAGCTAAGAATGGACTTCCCACAGGATCCAGGAATTTTATTTCTGAGTTTTTATCGGAAAAACACAAAAACACTGACTCAAAAAGATCTCTGCGACCCCCTGTTGACTGCAGCCTTATTTACAAATAGCTAAGACCTAGCTGCTCCCTGCAGGTCTGTGGATGAGGATGGATGGATGGATGGACAGAAGGATGGATGGATGGATGGATGGGTGGGTGGATGGGTGGATGGATGGTTGGGTGGGTGGGTGGATGGATGGGTGGATGGATGGATGGATGGGTAGATGGATGGATGGGTGGATGGATGGATGGGTGGATGGATGGATGGATGGATGGTGGGTGGATGGATGGGTAGATGGATGAATGGGTGGATGGATGGATGGATGGATGGGTGGGTGGATGGATGGATGGGTGGGTGGATGGATGGATGGATGGGTAGATGGATGGATGGGTGGATGGATGGATGGATGGGTGGATGGGTGGGTGGGTGGATGGATGGGTGGATGGATGGATGGGTGGATGGATGGATGGGTGGGTGGATGGGTGGATGGATGGATGGATGGATGGATGGGTGGGTGGATGGATGGGTGGATAGGTGGGTGGAGATACACACAGTGGAGTGTGACTCAACCATAACAAAGAAGAGAATCTCACCATTTGCGACACCGTGGATTGTGCCAAGTGAGGCCGAGGAGGGCACGGACAGTCGTATCTCACTTATAGGTGGAATCTAAAACCAAAACCAAAACCCCAAAACCATGCTCACAGCTACAGAGAACCGATTGTGGATGCAGGGGGCAGGGGCTTGGGGGTTGGCAAACTGGGTGAAGGGGGTTGGAAGGAGCAGACCTCCAGTTATACGTAGGTCACGGTTGCGTATTGAGTAGCACAGTGACCCTGGGCGATCCTGTTGTGTGCTGTAACTACGTGTGGTGATGACCATCGACTGGCCCTGTTGTGTGGTCACCTCCCAGCGCACACGGGTGTCACATATGCCGGACACCTCACCCCGATGTGATAGTGCACGTCAGTGATGCAAGTTTACGGAGAGAGAAGGGTAAGGAGCAGGGCTGTGGATAAAGGGAACGTGGAGGGGGAAGGAAGTGCGAGTTCAAAGATGGGAAGGACGTGCCCACACTTGTCTAGGGAGCGGCAGGATGAGGAAGTGTCGAAGTTGCCAGAAGGAGGTGGTCAGTAACGGGGAACTGAGCTGTGACTGGGCAGCGGGGTGTCCCACCCCAGGCCCGGGATGGCCGAGGAGACAGTGGAGGCGGCCCACACCCAGCGGCCTTCACATTCTGGTTAGAGATGCAGGGAGTGCTGCCCCTCGCCAAGGTATGAAGACGTAGGGGAGCGGCCGGGCTTCTGCTCGGAGCACCCCGCATCTATCCTGCCCAGGGCCCCCGTTCTGGACAGACCAGTGAGGAACCAGAACCAAAACTCAGCCGCAGGGTTGCCAGAAACAGTGTCACCTGCTGGGTGGAGGACTTTGCTGCCCATGAACAAAGTCATTCTTTCTTCCTCCCTGCCTTCCTGCCTTCCTGCCTTCCTTCCTGCCTTCCTTCTTTCTTTCTTTCTTTTTTTTTTTAAGATTTTATTTATTTATTCATGAGAGAGAGAGAGAGAGGGAGAGAGGCAGAGACACAGGCAGAGGGAGAAGCCGGCTCCCCGCGGGAAGCCCGATGTGGGACTGGATCCCAGGATCCCGGGGTCACTCCCTGAGCCCAAGGCAGATGCCTCATGGACCCAGGCGCCCTCTCTCCTCTTACAAAATTGACAAATGGCAGAGTCACCCATTTTCCTGGTGGGTCCGTAACCCGTCGTCGTGCGGAACAGGGACTCCTATTGGGCTGCAGTCCCTCCGGGTGTCTGGAGATGAGGAGCGGGGCCCTGGAGGTCCCCACACAGCACCAGCCCGCTGGCAGGTGGTGGCCCCTACCCACACGCTCTGTGCAGGGCACGCCCCTGGGACATGTTGTCTTTGTCGTTGACTGAGTCGTGTACTTTTATACCCGGGAGCTTTTTGATTTGTTGGTCATAGAAACAAAGAGAAATGATGATCTGGTTGGTAACAGGGCCAGCTGGGCCATGGGCTCCATTGAGCAGATGCAAGTAAATATCTGGCATCTTGCTCTTTTCTTCTTGAACCAAATGAAATTAGAAAGCTCCCAAATAGGTAAATGTTGCAATCGGAGCAAACTGCTACCTCTAAACTTACAGTGTGGGACAGAAACAGGGTCCAAGGGGAACTCAAATGACACCGGTTTGGGGAAAATTTGAAACCCAGCTTGGTTTGGGGAAGCCACTCAAATCTTTTTTTTTTTTTTAATATATACATTTTTTATTTAAATTCAATTTGCCAGCATATAGTACAACACCTGAAGCTTGCTGCAGCTTGGATCCAAACCTCCCATGAACAGGCTGAGGCTTCAGGCCGCAGGAGTGTTGATGAGCTTACTTGTGTCCCCCCCACCCCAGGACTCCCCCACCAACAATCCATACGTCGAAGCCCGTAACTCCCGATATCTCAGAATGTGACTGAATTCAGGGATGGGGCCTTTAACCAGGTAATTAAGATTTATTAAATGAGGTCACATGGGTGGGCCCTAACCACACAGAACTGATGTTCTTAAAAGAAGAGGACATTTGGACGCAGAAGAGACATCAGAGAAGAGGACCATGTGAAGATCCAGGAAGAAGGCAGCCATCGACAAGCCAAGGAGAGCGGACTCAGAATAAATCAAACCCACCAATGGCTTGACTTTGGATTCCACGCCACCAGACCTGCGAGAGAATAAATTTCTGTTGTCTACCTCTGCTGTGTTGTCTCCTCTTGCCCCTGTCGGTGGTATTTTGTTAGGGCAGCACTAGCAAACCAGGACAGGGACAGTTAGTTCGGATCTCTCAACTGTTGGAGAAATAGTAGACACATCAGTTTTGTTTTTGTTTTTGTTTTTTTTTTAACATAAAAACAAACGGGGATCCCTGGGTGGCGCAGCAGTTTGGCGCCTGCCTTTGGCCCAGGGCGCGATCCTGGAGATCCGGGATCGAATCCCACGTCGGGCTCCCGGTGCATGGAGCCTGCTTCTCCCTCTGCCTGTGTCTCTGCCTCTCTCTCTCTGTGTGTGACTATCATAAATAAATAAATAAATAAATAAATAAATAAATAAATAAATAAATAAATAAATAAAACGTGTGAGAGGTCTGCTAAGAAAATCCTGCATTTACCTCCATTTTGTTTATTTACCAAATTTATCAAACCCTTTAGCAGTTCTGATCGTAGGAGGTGATTTCATCCCTCGTCTCTGCCCCTGGCTTTTCTGAAACTTGTCCACCGCCTCGTGCATCCACACCCGCCTGAACGCTCCTGGAGTCGTTTGTAACATCCAGTAGGTTTCAAAGGACAGTGCTGCCTTTTTTTTTTTTTCAATGCAGTTTTGGTTATGGAGTGTGTAGGCCGCGTTTTCGTTACGTTTCATTGGGATTAAACCTGCATCTGAACACAAAGGTTAAGTTAATGGTTTCACTCCCTTCATTCCTGTGAAATTTAGGCCAGTCATCCTGGCTGGTTAATTCTCTTTAGTATTTAAAACAGCTCAGATTGATTCTAACGTTTGGCACTTTCAATTAAAAATGATTTTCTAAAATTCTCTTAGGCACATGACGTTGACAAGAGACTCTCCATGGCATCAGGTTGTATGTCTCTGTGAATAATGTGTTGGTATCAGAGTCTCCCAGAAATGATGCAGAAGGACCCAAAACAGCCCCGACTTTGTTTTGTGACTCTGTTAGTCGCTGTTGACTTAGAACGATCTGTTGTGAATTGTAGAGTCTGCCTTAGAAACAATGGCAGGTGCTGTACTGAACCTGATGGATGGGGGTGAGAGGTGGATGTTTATTAAGTGTTTATGTCCCGTGAAGCTTTCTGTCATTGCTCTTGGGAATAACACTGGGGACTGGGAGTTGGGAGGCTCTAGGAATGAATCCTGGCATTCTCGCTTACTACACGGCTTCGGTGAAGTCAGTCATGGTGAGCATCGGTTTATTCACTTGTGAAATAGGGATGAATGCTGTGTGTCAAGCCTGCCTTACGGGTGTTTGTGAGAATAAAATTAAAGAATGTCTTTGTGGTGCTTTTTATTTTTTATTTATTTAAATTCATGCAGCCAACACACAGCGCAGCATTGGTCCTGGGTGTGGAATTCAACAGTGCACGGGTCGCTCATCACATCACGTGCCCTCCTTAATGCCCGTCACCCAGTTACCCCGTCCTCCCACCACCTCCTCGCCAGTGACCCTCGGTTTGTCCCCAGAGTTAAGAGTCTCTCATGGCTTCTCTCCCTCTCCGATGACATCCCGTTCAGTTTCCCTTCCATCCCCTATGATCCTCTGCACTGTTTCTTGTATTCCACGTATGAGTGAAACCATATGATAATTGTCTTTCTCTGATTGGCTTATTTCGCTCACCATAACACCCTCCAGTTCCATCCAGGTCAATACAAATGGTGGGTATCCATCCTTCCTGAAGGCCGAGCAGTATTCCACTGTGTATGTCTCACATTTTCGTCATCCAATCACCTGTGGTGCTTTGTAAAACCTGCCATACAATAAATTTAAATCTTTTCATTACTGCAGTTGTCACCAAATGGTTTTACTTGATGGCTCTTTTACGTTGCCCTCTCCCATCGTAAATGAAGTAGCCCCTGGGCTGTCCTCGGGAGGGAGATCACGAAGGCGAGGAGCTCTCCTTGATTAGGGCCTGTAGCTGGACTCTGTGCTTTGCCATGTTTCAGGGTCTATTGAAGTTTGAGGTTGACTTTTGCTTTCAATCTTATATCGGGCAGTGATTTTTTTTCCTACTAATTACCCCAAGGTTTAATTTCTTAATATAAATGTTACCTCCCGTAGGTATCTTCTAGAACCTAATGTCAAGTTACATGTAATGTAAGGGAATGTGTCATCTCAAAGTGTGCTGAGAAGGGCTCCCTCCCCGTGGCTGCCTTTCTGAAAATCTTGTCGAGTTCCTAGGGTTTCTGATTCCAGCTGTGCTGTGGAACATTTTTTTCTTCCTTGTGAAACGGAACAATTACTAAAATTGGGAAATTTAACATGGATGCAGTACTGTTCTCTATCCACTCAATTTTCGTCCATTCAAATTTCATCAATTGCCACAATGACATCCTTTGTATCATTTTTTTTTTCTGACCTAGAATCGAATCCAGGGTCCTCCATTACATCATACTTGTCATCTCTCTTTTCGTCTCCTTAAATCTAGAACCAACGGTACCGAGGTCTTTCCTGACCCTGACATTTTTGAGGAGTCCAGACCGGTTTATTTTGTGGAATGTCCCTTCGTTGAGGTTTGTCTGATGTTTCCTTATGATTGGATTCAGGTGATGCATTTTTGGCAGGATCACCACACAAGAGAGGCTGTGCCCTGTGGCCGTCATGTCAGCTGGCCCACGATGTCTGTCCCGGCCGCAGTGACATTAACTTTGTTCCCTTGATTAAGGTGTTCTCTGCCAAGTGGGAGATAGTTTGAGATTATTATGCAGTATCCTGTTCCTTATCAAACCTTTATTCACTGGTCTTCACATTCATTGATGATCTTCTAACTCCATCATTTTAATATATTAGTTGACATTTTTTTTCTTTTTTCTTTTTTTTGAGAGAGAGAGAGAGCGCGCGCAAGCTCACGTGACCTGTGGTGGGAGGGGCAGAGGGAGAGGGAGAGAATCTTATGCAGACTGACTCGATCTCACAACCCTGAGATCATGACCTGAGCTGAAATCAAGAGTGAGCAGCTTAACCGATTAAGCCTCACGGGTGCCCCAATATATCAGTTGGCATTCTACTAAAAAGAAGAGCTTTTTCTTTTCCCTCTTTTATTCATTTATTCACTTATTTCTATCAGCATGGACTTATGGATTCTTATTTGGTGGGTGCTGCTTCATTACTGTCTTACTTCTTTTGGTGTTCAAATTTCTCAGGTGTGGCCCGCAGGAAGCCCTCCTACTATCTCCTGCATCTTTCTTGGGTGTCCTAGAGGAGGCTTAACTCGGTACTTTCCATGGTGGAATGGAAGCTGAACAGGGGAATCCTGTTCACTTGCCAAGCTCAGGAACAACAGACTTTCCATCCAAATCCTCCCTGGTTCTAGCATATCCCTGGAGCGAGTCCCTGTGGTCCACTGAGAAGACTGAAAGCTCACTCAAAGGAAGAGCCTGCTGAGAGTCTTTCATTTTGGGTCCCCGACGGTGGCTTTTCCAGAAGTGCTCCCCACTGGAAAGTGAAGCAATGGGTTTCCTAATTTCTGGCTTCTGTCTAAAACAGGCTTCTTGAGCCAGTTAATTGAACATAAATTACAATTGACCTTGGAGAGATTAACTTGCATCTTGGGGTCACTCAGCTGGATAGCTATGTGGGTGCTTCCTGACTGCCTGTGCTTTTATATACTTTCCAGCTAAGGTAGAGATGAAAATGTACCACTCAGGGACATTACAAGAATTGTTGAACTTCTCTGGTTCCTTTGAGGTCAAGGAATTAATGTAGAGAATTACCAGAAGATCTATAAATACACATATTTCTTACATGAGAGGCTTCATTAAAAAAATAATGTCCATCTTACTTAACTATTTCAGGACCAAGTGTAATATTTGAATGATAGTCGTATAAAGGAGATTTTAATTGGAGGCACAATAGAAGTAGCATTTAAATTAAACTGTAAAATAACTACGCCGGCAATAGGTTTCCTAAAATTCCATTGCAATTGAACTCTCTTGACGTTAAAAATAAATTAGATGATAAAATAAGTTGGATGATAAACTGCATTTTTAAAAGAAGACTTATTTATGTCAAGAGTTGAAAACATTCTCTTGAGGTCAATATAGTACTGAAAGTAATTGTGATAGCCTGTGCCCAAAATCTTGCTCTGCCTCTTTGGGGTACAGAGAGGTTGAATTAGAAATTGATATGCCAGCTTCCTTCCAGTGAATGACTAGAAAGAGCATGACCTCTGGAAACACAGACCTGGGTCCATATAGTGCTGCTGTGATAGATTTATTCTCTCTCTTTGGCAAGTGCTTTTTTTGTGATTCCAAAATCATAATTTGGGGCACCTGGGTGGCTCAGTCGGTGAAGCATCTGCCTTCGGCTCGGGTTACGATCTCATGGTCCTGGAATTGAGCCCCAAATCCCACTTCCTACTTGGAGAGGAGCCTGCTTCTCCCTCTGCAACCCCTCTCCTCATGCTTTGTCTCTCTCTATCTCTCTCTCAATCTCAAATAAATAAAATATTTTTAAAATTATTTTTATTTTTTTGGCATTTCCCCCCTTTTTAAAGATTTTAGTTATTTATTAATAAGACACACAGAGAGAGAGAGGCAGACACAGGCAGAGAAAGAAGCAGACCCCAGGCAGGGAGCCTGATGTGGGACTTGATTCCAGGACTCCTGAATGCCCTGGCCCGAAGCTTCAACCGCTGAGCCACCCAGGCATCCCAAAATCTTTTTTTTTAATTTTTTAAAATTTATTTATTTATGATAGTCACACACAGAGAGAGAGAGAGGCAGAGACATAGGCAGAGGGAGAAGCAGGCTCCATGCACCGGGAGCCCGACGTGGGACTCAATCCCGGGTCTCCAGCATCGCGCCCTGGGCCAAAGGCAGGTGCTAAACTGCTGCGCCACCCAGGGATCCCTCAAAATCTTTTTTAAAGAAAGGTTCATAACTTGTAGGATCAGTGGAAGGAGTAAAAGCAATATAAAACTTCAATATAAAGCATAATGCCTGGCGTAGAGGAGGCCCCAATTACTGCGACGTCTCCCTCTCTCGCTTCCTCCCCACAGCATAGCAATCACCACCATTCAGTGCACACCATGTGCCTGACTTTAACCTCAGTGCTTGACACATGCTACTTATGAGAGAGGAGTTATTTCCAATATACAGATGAGATAACTGAGCCCCGGAGAAGGTAAGGAAGGACCTTTGACTAAATGTTGGTGCTGGGGTTTCGCGTTTGATGCCAGGGTCCAAGATCTTAATCATTATGCTCTCCTTCTTCTTGTAACTATGACTCTTAGAACATACACTTTTCGTAAATTAGGAGTCTACATAATATTATCAAGTAGATGCAGGTGAGAGCCTTAATCTGTGGCAAGGGGGAATTAAAAACCTGAGCTAGAAGCAGAAAGTAAGAGTGCGGGAGAAAAGACAGGGAAAAGTTGAGACATGTACTTAGTAGGCAAACAAAGTGAACACCACCCTCTGTATCTCTGGGGCATTTGGTCGCTTCTCTGGTTCTAAAGCAGGTTCAACACATGCATAATGTTAGTCCTAATAGCTACTATTTACTGAGCGTGTGTGCTCTGTGTAGTGTCTACGTTAGTATTATAAGCAGTCTTATGAGGCCAACTTCTCCCTCGCTTTGGAGGCAAAGAAACCCAGGATAAGAGGGTTAGGGAGTAAGACTGACTTCCCAGTGCAAACCAGGTCTGTGCAATGTCCAAGCCCCCAGCCCTATTGCTCTTCTGTGCTGTGCCCTGTGTTTAACATAGATGTCAAAGAACCTTCTGGGTGTTTGGTGCCGCCACACCTCAGTTTTCACCCCTATGATATCTCCAGTGAGCTGAAAGAATGGGCAACAGATGCACACTTGATTTTACTGCGTGGAAGTTTGTTTCTACCAGACTCCAGTGAAGTCCATCCCTTACGACTTTTAGCATCCTACCCATCGCTACCCATACTCCACAGGGTTGGCATTAAGGGTAGCCTTCAACGGCAAACCTCATCCAACCTTTCTGAGGAAAAAAAAAAACTGTGTTCTTGGAATGGTCCTTGAAAAATAGTTCACACCCTAGTGGTTTGAGCGTTTTTGTAGCAGAGGCTGCTTCTTGTCCATTCCAGTACCTACTTCCCTCTCCTGACAAAGAGGACTTGAGTCACGTGTCTTGCCCCCCAGAGTCAGAGACAGTTCCTAGCTTCTCAAGGAGCTCAGTGTGATCATGCGACCCAGTCTGGCCAACAAGCAGAAGGGCTTTGTGGGATTCTAGGAAAGCTGCTTAAAAGGAGTTGACTCAGTTAGGAGGAAACCCTTTTGTCCTCTTATTCCGACTTTGTTAGCTCAGCGACTGAGAAATAATAGCTCAAGTCCTAGCAGCGGTCTTGAACCATGAGTTGACCTTGATGATGAAAACCAAGTCAAGGATGGTAGACAGAAAGACAGGAGACTGATGGCAGCTTGGAGTTGCTTGACCGATCCTGGGCCACCTACCTTCATTTTTACATGAGAAGGAAATGAACTTCCTCTCCCCCTCTCTCTCCCCCTCTCATCCTTCTTTTCTTCCCCCGGCCCCGTCCTTCCCTCCTCTCCTTCTTTCCCTCCTCTCCTCTTCCTTTCCTTGTTTTATTCTTCCTGTCTTTCCTCCTTTCTATTCCTTCCTTCTGTCCTTCCTTCCTTCCTTCCTTCTTTCCTTGTCACCATTATTTTGGGTTTTTCTATTATTTGCAACAAGGCAATTCTATTTACAGTTTCCAAAAATATGCTTAGCTTCCTTTGGGCAAATCTTGATGTCCTGGGAAAGCCTGCAAAGCTCTGAGCCTACTGGCTCAGCATTTAGTTGAATGTGCTTACCTTACAAATTATTAGGTATCATGGAAATATGCACAGCTGAATATTTTGGGCCTTTATATCCTTTAGCATCTTTTTGAGCTAAAGCACTTTGAGCAGTTAAAACACATTGGCACATACTCATGGCTGCCCCCTTCCCCTTCTTACTCTTTCATTCAGAGAAGGATGCATTTGGAAGAAATTAGGGTCTTTCTCCTCTAAAGCTGTTCCTATCAAGTTCACCAGAGACTGCACACCCTTCAAGGTCATGCTACCAATGGATTTGGAAGGAGTATAATGGTATAATGTTTTTGTCATAAAAATTATTGCATCAAACAAAAGTCAAGATTTACTCCAGGGCCTTCCCCTCCCCATTCTTATTTGAATATCAAGCTCAAAACTGACACAAGACAGTCCTGTTCTTCTGATGTACTGAACTTTGGGCATAAGTGGAAAGTGTATTAGGAAGACATAGTTTTGTACTTAAGAACAAGAGCTGGTAGAAATGAGCTTTCCACTCAAATGTGATTAAAGACAGCCAAATGTCATGGTCCCTGGTTACTATGTTTATAGTTACTAAATACCTTAGGAAAAGAGAATGTTTTGGTGAAAATATTTTATGTATCTCGTTTGTTGACTTCAGGAGTTAAAGTAGACAGAAAACAAAACAAACAAACAAACAAAAAAACCACCACCCAAACTTCATCCCCAAAGTCTTCTAGAGACAAATATGGAGAGAATATTTAGAGATCTTGGCAAAAGGAAGTGAAAATTTCAGCAATCATCTGAATAATTCAGGCAAAAATGGGTGAGAATATTAATTCTGCTCTTAAACCTTGATTGTCTTTCCCTATCGTAAATTAGATTGAACTGTATTTTCTAGACAAAAGCCATAAAGCTTCCCTTAACTTTGTCTGAGGGAACAGGATCTGTCAGTATCGAGTAATCACTTCTGGTTACTAGTGTTGAGAATACACCATTGGCATGGGGTTGCATCAGCTTTGGAGGTGAAAATGTCTCCTCCACTGAGTTGAGTGAGGACTGTTAATGGATTCATAAGATCATACAATTTCAGTATTTGCCAGGAATTTGGAAACGATCTACTTCAATCCTTCTCCCATCCCCTAGTACCATTTTATTTTTATTTTTTTTTAAATTTTTAATTTTTTATCTTATTTTATTTATGATAGTCACAGAGAGAGAGAGAGAGGCAGAGACATAGGCAGAGGGAGAAGCAGGCTCCATGCACCGGGAGCCCGACGTGGGATTCGATCCCGGGTCTCCAGGATCGCGCCCTGGGCCAAAGGCAGGCGCTAAACCGCTGCGCCACCTAGGGATCCCCCCCTAGTACCATTTTAAAGATGAGGAAACTGAGACAGAGCTTTTTCAGTCTCACAGCTTGCACATAAATTCCACTGTTAGAGGCACCATGTTTCCTACTTTTGCTTATTTTCCGAAATGATCTAGTGGAGTAAAAAAGGGGGCTTTTGCCCAGCAGTGTGAATTTAGCCCTAGTTACATTTGGCACCGTGATTTTCTTCCATAAAATACCCAATAAGAAGATGGTAACATCCAAACCTTCCAAGAGTGAGTTCGCTTAACCTCGTTGGAAGTTACCGATATCCTAAGCCTACAAGAGACCCGGGCTAAGTGAAAGACTTCCTCTATTGTAAGTGATGGCACACTAAGCAGTGGAGGAAAACAGAAATAGCAAACTGCATGTTGATTCCAAAGCAAATCAAGTTAAGTATCTTCTATGGACATCTAGTCAGATAATAAAGCTCAGGAAAATAACGTACGCTTTTCTTGATTTTCCACAGAACTAGGGAATCTCCTTTCAACTTTGCATGCAGGATGGAAATCAGGTTTCCGAAGTCACCATTACAGCATGTTTTCATGAGTGTTTATTAAGAAGCCCCAAACCTTTGTTTGTAATAAATTGGGTGACATATCTATCGGCTTAAATCTTTTATTGGGTACTGATTAACTTAACTGCTCTGCCTGACAAACCTTCATAATAAATAAGCCAACCAGCGAGCACTTCGCAATCAAACCAACTTTGTTTAAAGGACGATCACTAAAACATGATTTACGTGGTAATGAATTTTGCAATCAGCATGTGGTGGTGTACAAGTTTCAACATGAATCTAAAATGTAGAAATCTGAAGACATTGAAGTTATTAAAAATCACACCACAGTACAACTACTTTTAATTAAAAAGAAATATATCACATTCATATTTAGCAGCGGCATTATGGCATATGAAGAGGATAACTCAGGGCTACTTTTTAAACACTTCCTCACTAAACATGGCTCTGGTTGCTTTGAAGGTTAATGATTCCTTTTTAAGATCAAGTTACTTGCCATAATCAAATCAAAGGAAAAAAATCAAAATAAGAAACTGTTTTACATATGCATGTAAACCATGTGAAAAGACAAGGAGATTGATGATGGTGTGTCAGTAAGAAAAGTTAATTGTAGATTTTTTTTTCCCCTTTTGATCAAATTCTTTTTAGAGGGCCTATATAAATCACTGGCTTTTCTGTCTCCGTTTCAATTAATTGAATTGTTGACAGTGAAATTGTAACACAAAAGTAGGTTTGGTATAAAAAATGATT
The DNA here is from genome assembly GCF_905146905.1 of Nyctereutes procyonoides. NCBI lineage: Eukaryota > Metazoa > Chordata > Mammalia > Carnivora > Canidae > Nyctereutes > Nyctereutes procyonoides. The sequence goes on from NW_026575049.1 coordinate 66,959,259, forward strand.
CCCAGATCTTTTTCTACTAAACTTAAAGAAAAAAAAATCTTGAAGAACTTAAGTTTTAAACATCTGTCTGGACAGATGTCAAAATGCAGAGTGTTACACCATGATGCTGTGTAAGTATCTGACACTATGTTATTACTCTTCAGTTAAATATTCACAGTGAGATTTTATGATCTTTTTAAAAGAAAACCTGCATGAGAGAACAACCTCATCTCGTACACCATAATAAGCACTTTAAATGAAGGAATTCTGGAGCAAACAATGAAAAATAACTTACCGTGCTAGTTTTTCCATCTTATTTCAGTCAACTGGGATTTTTTATGTCGAGATTTTACAGATCATTCAATAGCACATAATGGCTGTGATCCTATTAAAAATTATATTATTAATTTTGAATATTTGCCTAGAAAGAGAATTTTAGTTAAAGTCCTATATATAAATAGGGAAGAGAAATTACATCTGGAAAAAATTATGGCACTGCTGAATCCTACGTGTTGCGGAGTACATGTTATATAGCACAATAAACCATATTTTTCCAGAAATGAAAGTGAAGACTATCATGATATTATAAAGGCAACATAAATTTAATAAGTAGGGCTTCACTGAAAGAAATATTTAGACCCAGACACTGAGATGCTGAGATGGTGTTTCATTCCGTGTTCTCCTCTACCTCGAATCCTCCAGATTAGATACAGTTACTTTGTTTGCTGACCATTTCCTCATTAGGATCATAATTGCCTGGGAAAAAAAGTTTTTGATGGTTTTAAAGGGACTCAGAAAGCAAAACCTCTCTTTTTCTCCCCAGAATTTACTAGCCCTCGTTGGACCGAACACATCACACCAACAACCACCATTTCCTGGTCTTGCCAGGAAGACTTCTTCAACCAAACAGTAAATTCTATGTCAGAGACTAACAGCAGCATCTCGCTGTTTACTTAATGAGAAGTGAATGGGAGTGTGAAGGGGCAAAGGCGGATTCCGGTTTAGAGGATGGGATGGCGAGAGGAGAGGAGAGAGGAGACCCCTTCCTGAGCGGGAGGAGAAACCCTGGAAATGTTGTGTCTGAAACAGAGTATTCTCCTTCCCTTCCCTTCCCCCCTCCCTGCCTTCTCCTCCCTCCCTTCTTCTCCTTCCTCCCTTCCTTCTCCTTCTCCTTCCCTTCCCTTCCCTTCCCTTCCCCCTCCCTTCCTTCTCCTTCCTCTCTTCCTCTCTTCCTTCTCCTTCCTCCCTTCTCCTCCCATCCTCCCTTCCTCCTTCTCCTCCCATCCTCCCTTCCTTCTCCTCCCATCCTCCCTTCCTTCCTTCCTTCCCTTGGGGAATCCTCCTATTTGCCATAAAAACTCTGAGACGTATTAATTTGCTCTTGAAACTGTCAGAGTTAATGTTGATAAATCTTAAGTGGTTTAGCTTTGGAAAACATCAGCTTCTGTTTTAATTTCCTTTGTAGGAAATGCTTAGTGATACCCTGGTCTCCAGGTCACGCTGCAGGGTTAGCTCCTATCGATATCACCAGCATTGTTTTCATCATTAAATGAAACTGAATGAAGTTGGTGATGACTTGTCAAGAAGTCTCAGGGACGACGACATGTCAGTGCCCCGTTTCTCCCAAATCCTTTGGACCTATTCATAAAGATCAAATGAGATTATGGATAGGAACCGGCGGGAAACTGTAAAGCACAAAGGTAAGCAGGTGATGCCGAAGGTGATTAGGATGCTGTCGGACAATGTTACTCACTTTTAGGCTAGAAATGTGGTCACAGCCTACATTCTCTGATGATTTTATGGTCTCGAGTACAAACTTTGTACTTATAGAGATCAGATTTAGCCGTTCCCTGGGATTCTAATGCATTGTCCTGTGATTCCTCTTCCACTATTATCTAGAATTATTTAGCTAGCACACACACAAAAAAGATTTTTTTAACCTTCTGAGTTTTCCAATCCACGCTTCCCAGATTAATTAGAAAATTGCCCCCATATCTCTTTTCTCTTTTCTAGAATGTAGCATTTGCAGAAAGAAAATGCTCATTTGATGCAGAAAGCGGCTTAGAATCAGTCAAAATAAACCCTTGTTCCAGTCTTGTACGCACTAAATAATTTTCTCTGATCAAAATGGGAGTGGGTCTGGGAAGGAGGGAAAAGAGGAAGTTTGCAGATGGACTTTCTCCCCCCGTCTCATTTTCAACCAGGTAAAACGGAGTTCGAAAGGCCCAAATTCTCAGCAGATCTGCACAGCACAGTAATAGCCTTTATGCTTGGAAATTTATGGGCCATGGACAGTTTATAAGAAACGATGTAGTTCATCAGAGAGCCAGACTGATGGAGCACATGGGAGCATTCTGCACAGGAAGTTGGGTTTTGGAATAATACTTACTTTGATAGAGTTGTTTTGTTAGCTAAGTAAAACAGTAGGGAAGCCAATGGCCACTTAGGCTTCAAACATAAATATATATTTATAAGTCACCCAGCTGCCTAATTGAGAGCTGTTGTGTTTTCACTAAGTACGTTTTCACCAGGAAGCGGTCACAACAACAGTATTATCAGCAAAACCCCCATCTAGGCATAGATTCATTTAATCAGCCTTTGATCGTGTGGAGATAATTAAATGCAGCCTAAAATGCTTCTGTCTTGCAGTCAGAGGGTGAGAAGATGGTTCGAAAGATGCTTTGGGTGGGTGAGTGGGGTTCTTTTGTATTTAAGGCGCAAAGACAGAAGTTAAAGGCTTACGTTGCCCTCCAGGTAGTGGAGGGCGATTATCAGAGATTTGAAATTGTGCTTCTGTGGACTCCTGATGGAGAGAGATGGAGAGCTCCGAGGAGCCAGGGTTTGGGCGTACAATTGTCTGATGCTTTCAGGTTTCACAGAAGAAGGTTAAGCAGGAGGTGGCTTGTTAAATTTGAGCAGAGAACTGGAAAATAAGATTTCACACTCCTGAGATGGGGAAAGCTGGTGAGTTTGGAGTTTGTCTGAGAGATTTGAAAAAGGTCGGGTGTGCTGTAGTGTTTCTCAAATTGTATTTCAGTGCCTAGGAACGAAAAAAAAATAAAGTAGGTGTTATGAAAAAAGCAAAGGGTCCGTAGACACAGGCGCTCGAGTCCAGCATCCTAGGTAAATGGGTATTTTGAAACTCACATAATTATTTGGCAGGTGGAAGTCAACTGCACAGCCCCTTCTGCTTGGCTGGACCTCCTAGAATTCCGTCTGCACGGGTGACGTTTTGCTACTGTGTCCTCCACTCAGGTCCCTCCCTACTGTCCCCAAACCTCTTTCCTTCCTTTATGGCCAAGGCTTTAAGGATTCCTCTCTTTTGCTTTGAGACCTTGAGCTAGAGTTGGTTGCAAGTGGCAGCATGGGAGTCCAAGGCTCGGGTTCTAGTCTGAGGGCTGCTTCTCTGTGTGACTTGAAGGCAGGACGATTGTCTTTCTTCCTGGAGGGGGCAGTAGGTCAGACCCCGAGGCCTCCCCTGGTTCAGACATTATATCATCTCAGATGAAGTCTTGTTATTTCAATTCTCCCTTCCTGCTCTCGGCCAGGTGCAGCCCTTCTTCGCAATCGCTTTCTATAAAAACTATTCATTGCTGCTTTTTGACCAGTTTGTTATACCTCATTTTCTTTTTTTAGTGGTTTCTCTGGTTTGTGCTTCTAGTTTTACTTGTATCCTCTTTGCTTTTTGGTTCCCTCTTTTGAGACAAAATTTCTCTTAATGTAGCAAGAATGTTCTTCCTCTCCAAGTATTTATTTTCCCCTTATCCTCAATGTTTGATCTTTTCCTGTGTAACATAACACTAAACACATTTAGGCACTTTATAAATATTTCTTGACTGATTGGTTTAATAAGATTCCCCATGTTTCAGACCTCCCACCTCTTTCTTTTGACATTGGACTGTGGTTAAAAGCCATTCTTCACCTACTATAATATGAGCACTGGGTCAAGCAAGTTGCACCTGTGCAATTGCTAGTCTTAAATCCTCTGTTCTTAAGGGGGCAACTTAAGGGATGGCTCAGTGTCATTTCCCCAGCTCCTATCCAAAATGAACAGGAAACATAAAGGACGTTCAGTATATTGGATAACAGTCAAACTCCTAAGAGTTGGATTGTGCTAGGAAAATGAAGACTTTCGGTGTCACAAACTCCCACTTTCCTTTGGTTCCAACTTGCAGGAATATAAAATGGGAGATTTCTCTACCAAGAGTTACAAAATGTTCTATGATAATCAGTCGCTGGAGAGATCAAGATAAGAATCCTTAAAAGTATAACTTCACATTGGACCCACTGTCCCTTGTGCCATAAAACACTAAAAGAATTTAATAGCTTGGAGAAAATGTTACTCATTGCCTATTATCTTGCTACTAATATATGTATTTCTGTGAAGATGTGATAAATTTTGCACTATGTTAAACACACTTTCACATCTACTTAAATGGACTATGCTTTAAATCCAGGAAGGCAAATAATTGGTCTTTGTTAATTAACTTTTTTAGAAAATGGAACTCATGATAGAGTAAAACAGAAAGAAAATTGTTTTCCCCCAACTAGTACTATTGAATTTATTCAAAGTTTCCCTAAGAGGCTTCATGTGTCTTATGGTCCACCATGCTTTGGTTCTCAATTCTGCCATTTTGAATTTCCCTCAAAGAGTTGGTTGTTGCTTGAGGCCAATACCCTTGTCTTATGAGACCTTATAAACTTTCTGATACATTAGGGGTTTGTAATTTATTAATAAAAGTTCATCTTGGCATTTCCATAAAGTAATTTTCTGTAACATTAGCAATAGGGTTTATTTGGCTTGCATGAAACTTCAGGAATGCTTATGTTTATTGGAAATGCCATGGGGACATTAGGGCATCTGCAACATTTGTTTTTTATTTATTCAATATTCATGATACTAGGTTAAACCCTCCTCAAAATAAATAAGACTATTATGATCCAAAAAGGTGCAGATATTTAAAAACTTATGAATGATGAAGAGCGGTGAATGGAATTGCTTTAAAAACCCAACTATATAGTATTACTCGTTTAGAGATATAGAATTAGAGAAAAGGAAATTTTCCTTATAGTTTGCTGATGTAAGTAGATGTCAATTTCACAAAGTACAAAACAGAATATTCCACACGCCTCCGAATCAGCAAACTGTTGTCCAATTTTAAACAGTTTGATGCCTATGATTTATGCATTCATTCATGAGGTGCTATCACGTGGAACAGTGAACCTCAAGTGGTGTGAAATATTTTTTAGAGACAGGAGGCAGAATGAAAGTTACTTTTGCTGTAGGTAAAAGGAGATTATATCGTGCTTCAACCGTTTTGTGATGAAGGCCGACATTTTGGCTATTTCCCCCTTCTAACCAAATTTGAAAGTCCAATGACATTGTAAGGCTTTATCATGAATAAATATATTGTTTTAATGTAGTAGTCTGTTTAGCCTTGATACCTACAAACATTCATTATGTTGTGGTGTTTTAAAGGTAATTTAAAAGACTTTGTTAATATGTATTCCAAAAAAAAAACAGTATTTTTTTTTTTTAAAGAGAGAGTGAGCACGAGTGGGAGGAGGGGAGCAGGCTCCCCTCTGAGGGAGGATCCTGTCGTGGGGCTTGATCCCAGGACCCTGAGATCATGACCTGAGCCAAAGTCAGATGCTTAACAGACTGAGCCACGCTGCTGCCTCTCCGTACCTTGCCTGGCAAAGTAGAATGAATGCTAACCCTGGATAAAGCCAGAAGACTTAAAAAGTTGCCTTGTCCATCAAAAGGGGATGAGAAAAGGTCCACTGGTCCAGGGAAGTGAATATAATCTTGTCATAAGCTGGGGCTCCATGTGAAAATATAGTGCAGAGGAAATCAAAACACCATGCCCAGGAGAGGGGGTCTGAAAGTTTCCTGTTCACGTGGTTTGGGGATTTCAAGTCAATAAATTATCCTAAAATAAGTCACAAAGTAGGCAATACTTTTAGGATCCTAGCAGAAGCAAATGAAAACTGCTCTGTTAATATACTTCCTTTTTGCTAGGCTCCCCAGTAAAGCAACTCCCATAAAGGATAACCTCACAAAGGAAGATAGGAGCCTCCCTGGGGAAGAATCAACAGCTATAACAAATAGGAGATTAGCAGTCTTAACATTGGAAATTATAGTATAATCTAAATAAGTCAATATTTTCAATATGTTAATTGACTACAGATAAAAGAAGCCGAAATCACAAAGAAACATTCGAAAATCATGGAAGAGAAAGAGCCATATTTGTAAAAAAAAAAATAAAAAAAAAAAAAAAGCCAAATAGAAGTTGTAGAAATGAAAAGCAAAATATAGAAAATTAGAAAAATCCAATGACTTATGAGAAAGCCATGTTAATTTAAATATTCAATAAATAGAACAGTAGGATGGACTAGAGAACCCAGAAACCTACCTGAGCATGGATGGACACTTGTCATTTGAAGGAGGAAGCATTACAGGGGAAAGGATAGAGTACATGGCAAATGCCATTATGTCAAACAATAACCATAGAGAAGAAAGAAAATTGGATCGTTGCGTTATACCAACCACAAAATCAAATTTATCTGGATTAGGGACCTAAAAGTATAAATAAAAGATTCAACCTTTCAGGGAAAATGAGAGGTAAATATTTTGTCAGGGTCTAGACAAATTTCTTAAAGTAGTCATAAAATAAAACCACTAAGTATTAGGGGAGTCTGGGTGGCTCAGTGGTTGAGCATCTGCCTTCAGCTCAGGTCGTGATCCCGGGGTCCTGGGATCGAGTCCCACGTTGGGCTCCCACGTTGCTTCTCCCTCTGCCTGTGTCTCTGCCTCTCTCTCTGTGTCTCTCATGAATAAATAAATAAAATCTTAAAATAAAAACAACAACAACAATAACAACTACAGCAGTAAGGCTAGGACAGCTACATACCCACATGCAAATGAATGAGGCTGGACCTGTACCTCACGCCAAGTGCAAAAACTGACTAAAAAATGAATCGGGGGTCTAAATAGAAGAGCTAAAACTACAAAACTCTTAGAAGAAAAAATAAGGACGCATTTTATTTTAAACTTGGAGTTTGACATTGGAGTTGGCAATGATTTCTTAGATATGACATCAAAAGCACAAGTAATAAAAGAAACAGATAAATTGGACTTCGTCAAAATTAAAAACATCTGTGCTTTTATCAAAGGGCACTCTCAAGAGAGCAAACAGAAAATTTGCAGAATGGGAGAGAATATTTGCAAACATGTATCTAATAAAGTGCTGGTATCCAGGATATATAACGAACAGTAACATGACGGATAACCCAATTTTTAAGATGGGCAAAAGATTTGAATAGATCTTTACCCAAAAAAGACACGCAAATGTCCAATAAGCATCTGAAAAGATGCTCAACATCACTGGCCATCAGGGAAATGCAAATCAGAGCCACAGTAAAATACCATACCACTCACGCCCACTGGCATGGCTACAATAAAAAAGATGGGCATTGGGAGTGTTGAGGAGTTTGAGGAAAAATTGGAACGTTCAGACCTGGCTGGTAGGAATACAAAATGGTACAAACACTTTGGAAAACACTCTGGCAGCTCCTGAAAACGTATTTTCCAGAAGATTCAATAATTCCACACCTACACACGTGCCCAGGGTAAATGAAAACATATGTCCACTGAGAACTTTTACTTCAATGTTCATAGTTGCATTATTCATAAGTGGAAATGAACTGAATTTCGTCAATTGAGGAATGGAAAACCAAAATGTGGTACATCTATGCAATTGAATATTATTCAGCCATAAAAATAAATGAAGTACTGATACATGCTACAAGATGCATGAACCTTGAAACCAATAATAATCTTAGGAAAAGAAGCCCAGGCACAAAAATGCACATGTTATATGGTTCCACTTATACGTGAAACATCCAGAATAGGTAAATCCAAAGAGACAGGAGTAGATTAGTGGTTGCCGAGGCCTGGAGGGTGAGCTCGTGGGGAATGATTGCTGATGGGTATGGGATTTCTTTTTGAGGTGATGAAAACATTCTGGAATTAAATAGTGGCGATGGTTGCATAACTTCGAATATACTAAAAACCACTGAATTCTAGACTTTAAAAGGATGAATTTTATGTTATGTGACACGTATTGCGATTAAAAAAGAAGAAAAATTAAGGGAAAGATTGATGAATTTTATGTTAAACTTTAAAGCAGTGCCACGTAAGAGCATAGATAACTAGCTAAGAAAGAAAATGTCTGGACACCTGGGTGGCTCAGCGGTTGAGCATCTGCCTTCGGCCCAGGGCGTGACCCCGGGGTCCCAGGATCGAGTCCCGCATTGGACTCCCCGCATGGAGCCTGCTTCTCCCTCTGCCTGTGTCTCTGCCTCTCTCTCTCTGGGTCGCTCATGAATAAATAAATAACATCTTTAAAAAAAAATAAAGAAAATGTCCACCAAGTAATATGCAAAGTCAAGAACAAGAAATTCATAGAAGAGGAAAGCCAAATAAACAATAAACATAGTCTGATCGATGATATGCAAATTATGAGGGACTTTCCCATGTGTACTCAAGCATGTGTCAGTAGCAGAAGTTCGAAAAACATGTACGTGTAACAAAGAAAGAATTGGTAAATAAATTACGGTGTGCAAAGGAAGAAGGTGGAATTATTAAAATGAATGAACTCGACACATATGTATACATCTGGGTAAACCTCCAAATTATACTACTGAGTTAAAGAAGCACTTCATAAAAAGACACGGATGGAATGACAACACTTAAGTGAATTTTAAAAATACGTTAATATGTAACTTGTATCACAGTGTGTGTGTGTGTGTGTTTTTTTTTTTGCAAATACATACTTATGTACTAAAAGTATAAAAATCTAGACAAGGCGACTACACAGCATCTTCAGGATATTGGCCACAGGTGCGGCGGAAGGGAACGGCTGAGGAAGAAGGGAGAGGGGAGCTTCCAGTTCATCTGTTGCATTTTATTTCTCTCAAAAAAGTCAGAAGAATACGTAGCATAATTAAAAGAAATGTTGTGTTTTGTTGGTCGTTCAATATGGGGTTTAAAATATCACTCTCTGTACTGTCCCAATGACAGTTCAACATGACTCATGCTTCAGTTGATATAATAATGATGCCCTAAGACTTGCATGATGTTGGCTTTTTTGTTCGTTTGCTTGTCAACCGCCTGTTTGCTTCCTTTGCCTGTATTTCCCTCCGCACGTGTCGAACGTTGGCTGAAAATTCGGTTTGGCTGCGAATAACCGATACCTGGAAATAGCAACTTTAAGCAAATTGGAAGTTTTATTTTTTTCCCATGCCATGAAAATCCAAAAAAGTCAGAAATCTGAGCTGAGTGCAGTGGCCCCATGATGCCGGTTGGGGGGGGTGGGCAGGTGGACTCCTTTTGTCTCCGGCCAGCCGGGCTCCGCACGTTCTTGTCACCCTTGGCTTCACAGGACAGCTGCTTTGCTTCCAGGTAGGAGACAGCGGCAGTGCTACCTGTGTCCAGGTAGGAAGGAGTGGAGGAAGGAAGGACAAAACGTAGCTCTATTCCAGTGTCCTCCCCCTAACCCCCACCTGCTCACCCCACACATTCATGAGTTTTAAAAAGCCTTCTTGAGAGTCCCAACCCAAATCCTCTTTTTTTCTCCATGGCCAGAACTAGGTCCGATGACGACCTCTACCGAGAAATCCAGCAGTGCTTGCCTAACTCTTCCCCCAAACTGGGCTTCTCCAGACAGATACCGAGAGGCCTTCAGGGCTGACAAGTGATGTTCGTGAGGGTGAGGATTATAACAGGTGCCATTTATTGAGCATGTGCTGTATGCCAGGGGTGCGAGCTCTGGGCATATAATCTGTGTAGTCTTCACCGCAATCATGAGAATTAAGTACCAGAGTGAACACCCTTTCAAAGATGAAGAAATTGAGACTCATGAGTAACACGGTGGTGTAACATGTTGAAGGTCAACTGGTGATGAAACGAGAACTTGAGTCCAGGTCGCTCTGACTTCTGGGTTGCCTGGGGCTGTCCCAGTTTTAGCACTTGAAGGTCTCATGTCCCAGGACCCACATTCAATGGGGTGACCTATGGAAGCTCAAATAGCAGTAGGCTGGGAGTTCAATCAAAGTTTGTTGAATGGTTAATCTAATAAATATTATTTTACCTTTTTTCCATAAATGTTAAAGCCTTGTAATACATCAAGAACATAACCTCCCATATTATATATGTTATTTTTCATTTTTGCCTGGTAGTTTGTAGGACTCTCTTTGATATATAATATTTTAAAGTTTTAGGGTATATATTTTCCTTTATGGTTTCTTCCTTCGCTTTTCTGTCAAGATATCCTTCCTTCCCCGCTCCACCCAAAAGTTGTATTTTCTTCTGGTTCTTTGAGAGTTTACTCTGTAATTCAAAGTAAAATGGGGAAAAAACAAAACAAAACAAAAGCAAAGTAAAATGGGGATGTGCGGGACTGGGAAAGAGTTTCACGCACATGTTCCATTTCCCAGGTTTGGGTGAGTGTTTTAGAACTTTAAATGTTTGAAACGTTCATCTCAGGAACTGATTTAAAATCCATAACTTAAAGGAATGAAAGCTCTTTCCAGTGCATTCTCAATGTGCAGTGCACATGTATCTGATCTGCAGTCGGCAATCATGTCAAAATGTGTCAGCTCATTTCATATTCTTTTTAACTATCCTTTGATTAAGGGAGCGCTGTATCAGCTTATTTAAGCCTGCAGTCAAATATACCTTCAAATTATTAGCACCTGGCGAGAAATGTCCTTCCCATTCTAAACACCAGTTCATCATGTCTTATTTGTAATTCACTTGATGATTTTGATATATCATTATAAATACTGTATGTGACTAAGTCTTTATACTGAAGCTTTGTTCTTGTAAAAATGGCAGAAAATGGGAATTGCATACTGCGTCCCGGGTACAGATGTGTGGATCTAGACCAAACAGGTGTGGTGCTAGGCTGAGAGATGATAGATCACCAGCCCCCAAAGTCTTTATGTTGGGAAACATGATGTCATTAAGGTTCATCTTGCACCATTGGGTCTTTAGTGTTCTAGCCAACGGAATGGGAAAATATTTGTGAATTCACTGTTACTGACAAATAATCATTAGAAGTTATTTTATTATAAAACAAAATTAATGCTCTAGCCCAGACGTTAGCAAACTTTTCACAAAGAGCCAGATGGTAAATGTTTTAGGTTTTGCTGGCCGTAGATGTCTACATCGACTACTCAACTCTGCCTTTGTGTGGCCATAGACGGAACATAAACAAGTGGGCGTGGCTGTGTTCCAATCAAGTCTTATTTACAAGAGCAGTTGGTCTGTATGATTTGGCCGGTGGACTGTAGTTTTCCAACTGCTTTATGGTCAATGAATTCGTTCCTTCATAACTGAATTTTATTTGAAAGGTGAGAATCAGTTGCTCTTCTGGAAAATATTAACCAAGTGTTCCTATCATTGGTACTTGAAGACTTCGACTTCAGTGTCATGAGGTTAAATTGGAAAGCCCTTTGAACAGTGTTTTGAAGAGAAGAATCATGATGTAAATAAGAAATTGTTTGTTAGGAGTGGTTATATCGATCTCGAGCAAAGAGTCAGTGTCTCAGAGTTTCTTTGATTTAACTGGCCTGTACTTTTCTTCTTAAATCTATCTTCTGCCAGAAAGCTGGACATAGTTCTTAATTTCAGTGGGGTCTGAGCTTCGAGGCGGGGAAGCATATGGGTACCATACATTTGTTAGTGTTTGTCTCTATGTAATCACAAAAATCGAATACTCCAGAACTCTGTATAACAAATTTGGATGGTCCACTCTAATGCACGAAGTCTCTATATCATAAAGGCAGCAAATGCAAAGAGTATTCCTTAGTATGATTACTTCATGCTTTCGTAAATCAGGATGATTGACAGAAACTTTTGCTACTTTTGTTTTCATGGATTCCCTCGTAGTACAGACTGTAATCTGTGCATTAGTCTCTGATTGGATGTCATTAATCATATTTCAAAGCTAAGTACAACTATGTGGCAATACATATAACTCTTTATGGGCTATAGACAACTCTCTCATCTCTCTCTCTCTCTCTCTCCTCCCTCCTCTCTCCATTCAGAGCAGTCCCTATGGACTCCCAAATATCCACGAATATTTATTTTTGCAAAATTTTAATGTTATCTGTGCTTAAAGGAAGTTTCATACTTTGAAAAACTTCCCAGTCTGTGATATGGCTTTTGTGGTTGTTGTTCTTGTATTTTGTTTGTTTTTATACTTTCAGCAAGCATGTTGTTATTCTTTGGTGTTTGGCTTATTTTTGGAGATACTCCCAAAGCAACTGGAGAGGATATATATAAAATAAATAAGGTAGATCTTCAAGTTGGGGATAATATTTTTGTTCAAAAATACGATGTAATATTAAAGAAACAGGACTGATTTTTTGTTCTGTCTTACAATGTAGCTTTAAAGGATTTTCAAATGTCTTAAGTGGTGGAAGCATCACTGAAATACGTATTGCCCCCTTACATAAATTTCTGAAGCACAATTCTCATTTGGTCATGGGAGCTAAGATGTGTTTCAAAAGTCTCATTACTCTATATCCGAATCTTGTGAAAATAGTCCTCTTATTCTCCTTTAGAAAGATAATTTAGACAAATATAAGAAATAAGAAAATGTCAGCACGTTTGTAATTTGTATCTTCAAGAAATCTATGGATGCTTTGTGACTAATTCCCTTCACCTGCCTGACATGATGAACTTTCATGATGGGCATTTTCTCTTGAGTAACTGAAACCTATGTTGTCCTTTGTGGGTGGTATTCTTGGGGTGACCAGTGAGGGGGCAGGAAAAATAGTTCTTAATTTTTCTTATCACAGAGTCGAGTGTTGTAAGAGAGCAGGCTGGTGCCCATGGTGGTGGCAGAGGGGTGGCGAGGATAGAAGCATAGTCAGGAGAGAGGGTAACTGTTCAAATAGACAACACATGGGATCATTTTTATTTCAAATAAATTTAACTTGAAGATAAAGTTTTCAGGAATAGAAGCAACAATGAATAAATTTGAACTGAGACTGTGGAACATGTCTTCCTTTGGCATTTTCTCCTTCTCTCTGTTAAAGTACGTATGTGCCGTACTTTCCTCCCACATAAATTCAAAAAATTATTGTTAGTTTTCTAATCACAAAATAAATACATAATGAAGTACACTTTAATTTTTTCATGTTTTAAAGCTTTTATTTATGAGAGAGAGAGAGAGAGAGAGAGAGAGAGAGCACGCGCATTGGGGGAGCGGTAGAGAAAGAAACAGACTCCCCACTGCTGAGCAGGGAGCTTGATGTGGGGCTCGATCCCAGGACCCTGGGATCATGATCTGAGTCAAAGGCAGACTCTTAATCGACTGAACTACCCAGGCACCTCGTGAAGAACACTTTTAAAACAAAGACGCAAAGTGATAAAATTGCCCATCATTGACCAAGGGACACATGAAAAGATGCTAAACATCACTCATCATCAGGAAATTGTGAATCAAAACCACCATAGGATATCACCTCGCACTTGTCAGGATCGCTAATATTAAAAAGACAAGAAATAACAAGTGTCAGAGTGTGGAGAAAAGGGAACCATCAAGCACTATTGGTAGGAGTATAAGTTGGTGCAATATGGGAAATCGTATGGAAGTTCCTCCAAAAAATAAAATTGGAAATGCCATACGATCCAGAATTCCTACTGCTGGTTATTTGCCCAAAGAAACTGAAAACACTAATTTGAAAAGATAGATGTACCCCTATGCTTATTGCAGCAGTATTTATAATAAATATGGAAGCAGCCCAAGTGTCCCTCGATAGATGAACGGATAAAGAAGAGGTGATGTGTGTGCGTATAGGATGGACTGTTACTCAGTCCAAGAAAGAATGAGATCTGGCCATTTGTGACAACATGGATGGACCTACAGTGTGTTATGCTAAGTAAAATAAGTCAGAGAAAGACAAATACTGTATGATTTCACTTTTATGTGAAATCTAAAAAAACAAAAGAAAGGAACAGACAAAAAACAAAAAAATACAGACTCTTAAATACAGAGAACAAACTGGTGGTTGCCAGAGGGGCGGTGGATGGCGGGTGAAATAGGTGAAGGGGATTAAATGGTACAAACTTCTAGATTTAAATAAGGAAGTCACAGAGAGGAAGAGTGCAGTACAAGGAATATAGTCAAAATATTATAATTATATTATGCAGTGACAGACGGTGACTGCTCACTTTGGTGGCCACTGTGTAATGTATGCAATGGTCAGATCAGTGTTGTCCACCTCAAACTAATATAACATAGTGTGTCGATTTTATTTCAGTAATAAATTTTTTAAAACCACAATGAGATGTCACCTCACATCAGTCAGAATGGCTAGTATCAAAAAGACAAGAAATAACAAGTACTGTCGAGACAGTGGCTAAGAGGGAATGGAACATTCAAGCACTTTGATGGGAATGTAAATTGGTGTAGCCACTGTGCAAAAAATTACTTATTGGTCACGCGGAAATATTCATGGTAAAGTTGGAATGTTTGTTGTCCTCCCAATTATTTCCTTTCTCTCCTTCCTCCCTCCTCTTTTTTCCCCATTTTATTTAATTCTATTAATTTCTTGTTTTTATAAAAAGGAGGACCTACCGCATTAAATATGTTTCACAAAATGCCATGTTACATAGCAGTGTATCTATCTCTTGCTACATCTCTTTGTCATTTTCCCCAACATAATTGAAAATGTAATTTTAAATAGCTCTATTTTTTTAAATTATAAAGCAATGCCTATTTACTGCAAGATCATTTAGAAAAATATACAAAAACAAAGGTAAAAATCATCTTCAATGCTACTGCCAAGAAGCTGCTGACATTTGTTCTGGGAGGTGCTTGAAAGAAGGTATTTAGGGGCACTTGGGTGGCTCATTTGGTTCAGTGACTGCCTTCGGTTCGGGTTCTGATCCCAAAGTCCTGGGCTGCAGCCCCGCATCGGGCTCCCTCCTCAGTGGGGAGCCTGCTTCTCCCTCTCCCTCTGCCCCTCCATCTGCTACTCGTGTTCTTGCTCACTCTCTCTCTCAAATAAAAACAAAATGGAAGAAAGTATTTATGCCAAAATAAGCTCGGGCAATTTTGGATTCAATGCATTTAAACAGGATGTCATTTGCTGCGGGACTTCTCAAAGCATTTAAAATGCTGACGTGTATTATGGTCCTCATAAAAAAGAAGATGAAATGTAGAACTTCTCAAACTTATTTGACCCAAGAATGCTTTATTCCAAAAGATTTTTTTCTTTGGAATGTACTTTGGCCAAGTGTTCTTTACACAAACACACACACACACACACACACACACACACACACACACACACATATACCCAGAAGCATACTGAAAAAGTCTTTATTTATTTACTTATTTCTTGGTGATTATTTTAACAATTAGATAATGAACTGAATTCTAGGTGATTTTTAAAAATAGATAATGAACTAAATATATCATGGACTTCTATTTACACTAATAAATGGGGGATTTTTAGTGTTGTAAAGTACACCACTGGTTTTACTCTAATGTTTTTATTTAAAATTTTTTTTAAGTTTTATTTATTTATTTATTTGAGAGAGAGAGAGAGTGAGCATGAACAGGTGGGAAGGGCAGAGGGAGAGGGAGAAGTAGACTCTCCGTTGAGCAGGGAGCTGGATGTGGGGCTCGATCCCAGGACACTGAGACCAGGACCCTGAGACGAGGACCTGAACCGAAGGCAGGCACCTAACCAGCCGAGCCATCCAGGCGTCCCTACCCTCATGTTTTTAAACAGCTCCTTACTGATGGACATTTCGTTGTTTTCTTTTCTGTTTTTTTTTTTTGCATTTGTTAAATTATGTGGAAAGCGACACCCCTGTACATCTCTTTCTGTAAGCGTGCCCAATTATTTTCTCAGGATAAACTCCTACAAAAGAGCTGGCACAGGCCTTTTATTTTATCTCTATTCCAAGATTAGTTTCTTTGCTCAGGAATGTAAGTTTTTTGTAAAAAAATAGTTGGGCTGAGGATTTAGTTCAAGTGTGTCTATGCCTGAAGTAAGAGCTAGTAGCAGCAGAGTAGGCCGTCGGAGATGTAGTTTGCTAAATACTGGAAATTATTCGTAAGATTAATGTACATTTACAAAAGAGTAGTTATCAAGATGTTTTTTTTTCAGTAGGGAAACTGTGAGCCGCCCTCATTAAAAAAATAAGGTAAAAAGGCAAATTTGAAATGCATTATTTCATGCACCCCCTTGCAGAGAATTCAAAAGCTTAGGAGGAACACTATCTGCTGGTTTTAAATGAAAACGAAACACATTTTAAAATCAAGATGTAGAAGTAGATCCTTATTATGTCTGTAAGTGATGTGCCTCTTCTCACCAATTCAAGTCTGGAATAACTCTATCTAGCATTTTAACAGAATTATGACTCAATTCCACCAGAGGTCCTAGAAGATATTTCACTGGACTTTACATAGGCTGGGAGCTCTTCCTGCTTAGAATAAAAAATAAAAAAAGCACATCTGTTTGATAAGACCCTTCTCTGTCTAAAACTGGAGTCTGCATTGGAGCTTTTGAACAATTATATACAGGACCGAGCAGAGCCTATTGTTTGCTTATGTGGTAGACTGAGATCAAGAATGTTAATGTTATCTCCGAGAACACTTTTTAATTCATATCAAAATCGTATAAACAGGGTCACCAGGGCTAAATGGGGTGTCAGTGACCTATGAAGATCAGAAAGTAAACCAGAGATCTTAAAATAAGCATGTAACCTGACCACCTCCAGGGTTGTTGTATATCGGAGGGTAATTGTTTACAGAAAGAAAGGGAAGATTACTTAGTGCGAATTCTGTTTGTGACCAGCCCCTTCTTCCTCAGTCCATCAGCAGAACAGTGGTGGGTCGGAGTTCACGCTGCCTGTTTGGAAGGACTGTGAGGAAAACCAACAGTGCACACTGTCCTTGGCCATCACGATGGTTCCAGAAGCCTACCCATTTCTTCTGTGGGCTTGGCTAGCTTCAGGCTTAGTTGTCTCTTCAGGATAGGTGCTGTCGAGGTAGGGGAGAGCCAGGGGATCTGCGGAAGATGAAAGGATTAAAATATGGCTGGCAGGAAGAGATGGGTAGATGCACTAAGGTACACATTCAAGGATCTCTTTGAAGCCCAAGCCTCCATCTTCAAAAGGAATTCCAGCCAGATGGGGAACAAATGGCAACATGTCTTTGGACTGGTCACCCACAGTTTGGGCTCAAGGGTGGAGGAGTGAGTGCTGAGTCTGGAAAAATTTCATGAGAAAGAGACAGTGAATTAAGAAAAAGAAAGCAGATTTCCATCACGGGTTAATAGGCACATAATTTTGGATCTGAAACTGAGGCCAATTAAAAACTCACTGGAATAAATAGCTTTCCCTTAAGAAACAAAAGATATATCAGCCCTCCAAGCCGGCAAGGACATGATTCAAGGGGCAGTAAAGTCTAGTGATGGTGTACATAACTCTGAGGTCGCACGGCCTGGAATTGGATCCAGACTCCCCGTTGCACCGTGTGATCCAAGGGAAGGAATCTGATCTCTCTGTGCCTGAAACTGGGAGTAATAATAGTCCTTACCTGCTAGGTTACTTGTGAAGATTAAGTAAGTTACCACATGCAAAGTGTTCAGAACAGTGCTTGACGTGTAGTAAGCACTCAGTAAATGGTAACCATTAATTTCAACATTTGAAGATGCGCTAAGATAAAAGATAACGATTCCACTCCCTGCCATGTTACCTGAGAGCTTAATTTATTTGGTTCTTAATGACCTTTTGAACTTTTTTATTTTATTTTATTTATTTATTCACGAGAGACACACACACACAGAGAGAGAGAGAGGCAGAGACACAGGCAGAGGGAGAAGCAGGCTCCATGCAGGGAGCCCGACGTGGGACTCCATCCTGGGTCTCCAGGATCAGGCCCTGGGCTGAAGATGGTGCTAAACCACTGAGCCACCCCGGCTGCCCTGAACTTCTTTTTTTTAAGGGAGGAAGGAAGAGAGGAAGAAGGAGAGAGAGAATCTTAAGCAGGCTTCATGCCCAGTGTGGAGTCCGAGGTGGGGCTTGATGCAGGGCTTGGTCCCATGACCCTGAGATCATGACCTGACCCAAAATCAAGGGTCAGATGCTTAATTGACTGAGCCACCCAGGTGCCCCGACTTTTCGATCTTAAGAGTCACCTTTCAAAGTGTAAATCATCCATAGGGTCCTACCCAAAGCTGCTATCACTTAATAAGGAATAAAGATGTGGCATATATATACGATGGAATATGACTGACCCACCAAAAAGAATGAAATCTTGCCATCCATAACTACATGGAAGGAGCTAGAGAGTATTATGCCAAGTGAAATAAGTCAGCCAGAGCAAGACAAATACCACATGATTTCACTAAACGTGGAATCTAAGAAACAAAGCAAACGAGCAAAGGGGAAAGAAAAAGAGAGAGAGGCAAAGCAAGAAACAGACTCTGAACAAAGAGATGGCTACCAGGGGGAGGGGGCAGGGGGAGGGATGGATGAAATAGGTGCCCGTGATGAGTACTGTGTAACCTATGGAAGTGCTGAATTACTATTTGTGCACCTGGAATTTAAACAAAAACTTAAAAAATAAATACAGCCGTAGGGGCTAATTGGCCCTCCATATTACCTGGATGGGATAACACTTCAGGAAGAGGAAGAGGGCTGGGGCAGTGGGTAGCTCCTCGGACAAACTAAACTCACCCATACTTTGTACCAAACTCAAGACCCCAAGGATAACTTTGCTAATTGCAATGGACTTCTCAAGCCTACGGTGTTTCCGTGCGAAGCACCAGAGGAAGAATGCGCCCCAGTTGTTCTGTGAGGCACGAAGAGATGGCTGGGATGCCTTTTCTGGCTCCTTGCCTGAACCATGGGAAAAGAACGTGTCCCATTCGAAGGAAGTCATGAGAGGGGCAGGACCCGTGAAAGAGTCGTGCAGGTTGGTTGGGCAGAAGACCACGTGAAGGAGTTCAGGAACCTTTTCTTCGGAGGCAGGCGGTGGAAAGCCAAGTCAGCACTTGCTGCAGGCATCAGAAGACAGGAAGGGCAGGGCAGAGACGGACCCGTACACGTAATCAAAGAAGCTACCTTACAAACATGCCTTATTGAAATACCAGATCATGGTTTATTATTTAGTACTTTTGCTTCTGACTTACATACGACAGAGTAGGACATTATAATCTCCTCAGGGTTTGATCCAATCTTACAGCGTGGATCGAATCTCAACTGTGAGATTTGTTTAGTGGACCGAGACATGATGCATCTTTAAAGTCAAAGGCAGTGGAATCACGTTTTACTAGAATTAGTGATTTTTGGACTTTTGATCTCAGTAGCTTTGTACATTCTTCCAAGTCGCTGAGGACTTTTTTTTGTCATGAAATCCATCCATACTTACTGTATTAGAAACTAACGCTGAAGAAAAAATTAACTATTTGTTTTAACTATTAATTTATCTGAATAACAATAATAAAACCGCTTCACATATCCATAAATAATATCCTTTTTAATGAAAATACATTTTCAAGACAAATAAATTAGTAAAAAAAAGGAGTGGCAAGGTGTTGGGCTTAATAGACCACGGGTCCTCATATCTGATTTTGTGTTCAACTTGTGCTATTTCATGACACATAGTCTCTGGAAAGCTGCATCATACTCTAATGACAGAAGAGTGACCACGCAAAAAATTTTTTAGTTATTATCGTGGAAATAGGTTTGAATTCACAGACTTCCTGAATAGGTCTCAGGTCTCCAGATCACACTTAGAGAATATTCTAGAGCAAAGGCTTAGGCTTGGTCAGGGCTGCTTGACCTGATCCTATTGTTTCATTACTCTAGTTTATTGATTCTACGAGGCCCATTTCTTCACACTCTGAATTTGGGACATGGCTTACATCGATAGTGTCTTACAATGGCTGTTGTGACATAGTTGTCATTGCCTGTGCAGGCTTGAACTTGATCATGGTTATTCATGTTGTCACATTTTTTTTTGAATTATGTGCCTTGTTGCTATCATGTGTTGAGTTTAATTGCTTCTTAAATTTTTTCTTTTAAGACCCTACAGTATAATTTGGTGTTGAAATGAAGAGTTACTGTAGAAAGTTCCTGTAGAAAGGCAAAGATACAGAACAGTGGGGCATAAATTTGATATTAGTGAAACAATTTTGGAAGGATGAATAGAATCATGTATTTTCTTGCATGAGACCAGGAGGGCTTTATGGTACCTAACACGGGAGTAAACCCACAAATAGCTGTCGTTGTGTTGTATGTTGTCCCTGCGAGATGTGGGATCCCACGCCAAGCAGTACACCTGGAGGCACGAGGCATTGCCAGATCTCTTGGTCCAAAGGAAAGATGTTGCAACACATGGAGAGGAAGTGACCGATTTATGCATCATGCGGCATCTTCGTTAAGGAGAGGATTGCGTCGTTGAACCCACAGTATGTTTTTCTTTCTCAGATGGCCATGAAATAATTCCTGTCTTACCACAGATGTAATCTTAGATTCAGTAAAAATTCCATGACAATGTTTCTTAGGTCTATAGGAATGAGGTAACACAAATTAGGTGGCTTAAAACAACAGCATTGTTTTCTATCATAATTCTGGAGGCAAGGAGCCTGAAATCAAAGGTGTCAGCCAGGGTATATGCCCTCAGACACTTTGGGAGACAGCCCCCTTGGCTCTTCCTGGTTCCTGGTGGTGGCCGTCAATCCTTGGCATTTCTTGGCCCATCGCTAGCTGCGTCGTTCCAACCTCTGCCTCTGCGATCCCGGGGTATCCTGTGTGTCTCTCCACACATGACACCAGTCATAGTGAATTAGGGTGCCATCATCTAGTACGGCACATCCGTGTGCCATCGTCCTCACTAATCCATCTATGGTGATCCTATTTCCAAACAGACTCACGTTTTGAGGTACCGGGGGTACATGCGACGTGTCTTCCAGAGGGGCACAGTTCCACCCACAGCAAGGGGGAAGGAAGGCCAAAGTCTATGGCAGAGAGCATTCTATGTGTTCACAGATTCTGTTTCATATTCTTCCCTCCTGGACACAATACAGTCTGTACTTTCTAGTCCCCTGGTGGTGGCCCAAGACCATGTCATGAATTATGGACAATGAAATCTGCAAATGGGAGCCATGTGTGACTTCTGGGAACTCTGTGTGACTCGCAGTATGTGAGTCTCCCTCAGGTAGGCGAGTGTGAGAGCAGAGCACTGGGATCAGAACAGCCAGGATCTGGGCCCACCATATGCATGGGAGGGCCCTCCGTGGCGAGGGTTGTCCCACCATCGGCGATCTTCCTATCAGTGAGAAATACGTGTGTCCGAATCAAACCACTGAGATTTTGCAGTCACTTGGGCACGACAGCATCATCTAGCCTCCTGTACTGATTGATACAAGAGGATGGCGCGAGGGGTGGGGATGAAACCAAACTGTGAATTTCCGAATCACTTTCTATAAATACCTCCCAATTCTTTCAAAGGGTGACACACTCCTTTCAATATTTAAAAATCGACTAGCATAACACACCCTATCAGTTTGGTTGGCTGTGATAGTAACATACACATAATCATTTCGACAGGTGCAGAGCACGCATTTGAGAAAAATCCAACACCCTTCTATGGTAAAAACACTCGACAGACTAGGAGAGGTGAACTTCTTCAATCTAATGAAGGGTGTCAGCCAGGGTATATGCCCTCATTTATGAAAAACTCATAATACAATAAAAATATGATTCAGCTTGAGGTCCTAACGGGCAAGGTATTTCTTTTTCTTTTTATTGTTTGATCTCCATGGCCCAGGACAGTGACAGGCTCACACACACTGCTTTCCAGAAGAGCAACATCTCTATTTTAAAGATTTATGCATTTCCCACTCATTTTTTCTCCTTTCCCCTTTATTCCCTTTCACTATTTTTTATATTCTCCAAATGAATGGAGAAAAAAAATGAATGGGAAATATCAGAAAGGGAGACAGAACATGAGAGACTCCTAACTCTGGGAAACGAACTAGGGCTGGTGGAAGGGAAGGTGGGCGGGGGATGGGGGTGACTGGGTGACGGGCACTGAGCGGGGCACTTGATGGGATGAGCACTGGGTGTTATTCTATATGTTGGCAAATTGAACACCAATAAAAATTTACAAAAAAAAGGTTTATATATTTATTTGAGAGAGAGAGAGAAAGAGAGAGAGAGAGAGAGCATCTCCAGCAGACAACCAGCTGAGTGTGGGGCCATGTGCTGGGCTCTATCCCATGACCCTGGGATGATGACCTGAGCCAAAATCAAGAGTCAGTCACTTAACCAATGGCCCCTCAACATCTCTATGTTAAAGATAAAATTAAAAATGCTTGCTTGTATCGGTCAGGATAGACACAGTCATTCTTCATGAACGATTCTTTGAGGTTTATCAATAACAAGAGTTTATGTTTTGCTCTTATGCCATGCCGGGTGGGTTGGTTGGGGGCTTCACTCCACCCGGAGCTTCTCATCTAGGACCTGTGCTGCAGCCACTCTCTCAAATATTGCTGGGTTTTATGACGGAAGAGAAGAGCTCTGGAGCAACTGAGTGTTCCGGCCTGGAAGTGACACATGGCACTTTGCTTAAAATTCATTAGACAGAACCAATCATATGGCACTACCCAACCGCAAAGTGTCCCAGGGTGTGCAGTGCTTCATTGGGCTCCCAAGACAATGAACTTCAACTGTGTGATGAAGAGATTAGTGGATTAGCTTCTCGTAAAAAAAAAACAATTCAAGGAGTAGAAAAGTAATACCACAGAGACAGCTACTGGTAACCAGTTAAATTGATGTATATTTTCTAGATTCTTATCTACGTACACGTATGTGCCCACACGGACATACAATTTAATTTAAAAGCGTTCCACTGGACAGGCTATTCTATAGTCTGCTTCTCCCTGCCCTTAGCTGTATAGTGGGATTGTATTTCTCCATGTCCAGACTTTAGGCCTCACGTCTTTTAACTGATGCGTTCTATTCCACTTTATGGATGGACCATGGTCTGTTTCATTAACTCCCAAGAGAAGACCATTCAAGTTTTCAAAGTTTTTGATATGAGTGAACATTCTGTAATTGATATTAGAGTTTTTTTTTTTTGCAGTCAATATTTTGGAATATACATCTTAGCCAGCAATGAATATTTGCAACAACTGAATGAACAGGACAAAAAAAAAATGTGAATGAATGAGGATAACCAATCAACAGTGATTTAAGACTCCAAACTCATGGTGACGTAAGAAAAAAAATCTATTATTCAAACCCTTTCACATGGTTGAGCGTATTTCAGAATGGCCACAAAGGCGTAGGAATTCCCAACTAGGTTAATGTTGCAGGTCATGCACATTAGCATTCCTGGAGTTCCTTTAAGCTCCTGGATTCCTGTTCAAGTAAAACATCTTCCTGATTACGAGATGTAACATCTCCTTTCTGGGTCTGTGGAAATCAGGTACATCGCGGTACTCTTGCCCCCCTGGAGAAGTCTGAAGCTCCAGAGAAATGAACCTGATGGGACTGCGACTCCTCATTTATTTTTGTCTTCAGTTCCAGTTCTCTCACCACGTATATAGAATGACTGGTGATTTAAGAGAGAAATCTGGGTCCAAATGTAGGGGTTTAGCAATCTCAACCAACCAAGAGCATGCTAGCTTGCAAAGCTTTGTGATTATGGACATGTTTACAGTCCCAGGAGGAGGGTGGCTTTGGCCAGCTCTCCGTTTTGATGGGTTACATAGTTTGTAGTTGGTGGAGGGGGCGCGGGCGGAGGGTCCTGTGGAAGATAAATGAGTTCCTCCTTGTGTGAACTCGCTCCTCAGGCCACTGGCTGAGCTCCACTCGGCTCTCTGGCAGCTGCCTGCTGGGGTCCTCACGGTGAGACACTCAGCACCTCACTTGGAGCCCTGCAGGAAAAATAAACCCCATGGATCAAGCCAACATACTGGGGAGGGCTTGAGTAGCTTTGGGAAATGCTGAATCAGGGGGAAAAAAACCCAGAGTGGGGGGTGGTGAGTGTTAAAGATAGGCCGGTGCCCAGTGTACATTGTTACCCACATGAGCTTGTAAGGAATCTTCACGAAAGACAATGGAAAGTCACCCGGGGTGGGGTGGGTGGGGGGATTCTTATTCAGGCTAATCTTTCCTTTTTGATTTGTGTTGCATAGGGTATGCTTAGCTTATTTGTGAAACCTGTTCCAGTTTTAGTAATTTTAATTATGGAGTTGTTTTCTGAGCTTCTGTGTGGGTATGTGAGGAGGGGGGGGTGCGGAAGGAAAGAATGGGGGGAGTTTGTTTTTTTTTAAAAGGATTTATTTATTTATTTGAGAGAGAGAGAGAGCATGAGTCGGGGAAGGACAGACGGAGAGGGAGAGAGGATCTCCAGCGGACTCCCCGCTGAGCACAGAGCCAGACGTGGAGCTCGATCCTATGACCCCGAGCTTCAGATTGAGCCGAAATCAAGAGTCGGATGCTCAATGGACAGAGCCACTCAGGCGCCCCGAGCAGAGAGCTGAGATACTCAGGAATTATAGCAAATTATTACTTCTGATTTAGAAATACAGAGTAGGGACGTGTTTGCTCCGCAACACAATAGCATAGACTGGGCGGCTCAAACAATGGCAATTGATTTCTCAGTGTCCTGGAGCCCAGGAGGTGCACTGTCACAGTGCAGGCCGAGTGGGGTTCACTCCGAGTCTCCCTGTCTTGGTTGCCATCTGCTCGTGTGCTCACGGGACCTTTGCTTGGTGTGTGCGGGGGCAGCGAGAGCACCAGCCTCGGGGCCACTCCCCTCCACGAAGGCACCTCCCAAAGGTGCCATCCCTAAATGCTGTCTCATCGGGGGTTAGGGTGTCCGCATAGGAATCCGGAGGGACACAAACCTTCAGTCCCTAAGGAGGTATTTAGTCCCCAAGAAATTCCTGGAAGGTTGGACTCAAAACTCATTAGATATTCTCTAACCTACGGACCTCCTCTCTCGGAGTGATGGGCGTGCGCATGTTTCTCCTTTGCCCCCTTCACCTTGCACTGAGCAGAACTTCTTTCCCTTCATCACACCCTCACCCCTCATATAAAATCCTTGCATCTGTTTTTTTTTTTTTTTTTTTAAGTGGTAGATCCAGAGGTGGGTGAAGGGAAGAAGCAAGGACGGAGCAGGGAAAGCCACGTTAGCAATGCTGATCCCCGGGGCCAACCCTTAGATACCCTCCTGTCTGCCAATTATCCTCCTTCCTCTACTCGCCAAATCTTTCATGTGACTCCGTTTTGTTGCCTACCTGAAATCCCACAATTAAAGGTCCATTTGGGCTCAGGAGCATTAGCTTTTACAATGTAAATGTGTGTGTGTGTCTAGGAGGAGAATGCCGTGTGAGCGGACTATTAATTTTTCTGACAATAGAGGAATATTGGTCAATCCACGCTCCTCCCTTCCCGGCGGGTGCTGAGCTGGTTCCACTGAAGCCACAGGAGTTGTTTGGAGTAGGAAGAGCTGGAGGGGGAGCAGCGGGCGAGGGGAGGGATCAGATGCGGCCCTAGGGTGGCCACCCGAGCACCCTGGCACCTCGCAGAGGGCTTGTCCCCAGTGGGCATTCGAAATAATTTTTGGATGAGCGAAAGGATGAAAGCCTCTCTTAGTATCTCTGTAGAGGATACCAGAGGGTGTCTTGAGTCTTGTAAAAAGGGGCTGACCTAGCATCACAACTTCCTTTCACCTTTCCCGAGTGCGACTCCGTGGGTTTCTTGTCTTTGTGCGTGTGTGTGTGTGTGCGTGTGTGTGCGCACCAGTGCTTGCTGGCCTCACTCTTGGAGGCTGCCTAACCTGTTGCGATCGCTGTAGATAAACTGTCTCACTCTGCAACGTGCACTTAAAAACAAACGAGGGGGACGCCTGGTGGGCTCAGCGGTAGAGCATCGGCCTTCAGCTCAGGGCATGACCCCGGGGTCCCGGGATCGAGGCCCACGTCGGGCTCCCTCATGGAGCCTGCTTGTCCCTCTGCCTGTGTCTCTGCCTCTCTCTGTCTCATGAATAAATAAATAAAATCTAAAAAAATAAACAAACAAACAAGGGAAACCGCTTGAAGAAAAAAAAATGTGATTTTTAGGAATACAGTGAAGGCAACCACGAATTGATGCCTGGAATCTTCCACAGGTGTGTGTTCCTTAGCTCAAGGTTCATCCTATTTGGAAATATGGTAAAAGAGCCCCAGATGCTTGGGTTCGAGCATCTGCTTTGCCCTAAATTACTGAGGGTTGTGACGCCACGTACTGTTTGTACCTTGCTTTTCTTAGAATATTCCGTGTGTCCCCTTTGAGCCCAGCAACAGTACTTTCAGAGCAGAGCAGATCTTTAGGACCTTGAATTGTCTTTATGTAGAAAGGTTTCCAGGGACATCATTCCAGACCAGATTTACTATAAACATTAGTAACAGAGTCGTGTTGTTTATTTTGGAAGTAAGAGGCACATGTGAGTAGCCTGGTTTTGGCTTTCTTTTTTTTGTTTTTTTTCCATGTCTTTTTCTTTAAGCTCGGTGATCCATTAAATTAGAATAATTATAAGTATGCTTGGAGAGGAAGTTAAGAAGAACTAATAATTTTGATCAAACAAAGAGTCACTTATGACCTTACTCAACAGAGAGAAGAAGGATTTGAGGAGCAGCCCGTTCTCACCCTTAGCGTTGCCACATTTTGATTTTGCGGTGGAGAAAGCCCTTCAACCACTTGGAGTTTCCGCATCCTTGTCTGTTAAATAATGGGTTTGGACTGAATGATCTCTGAAGTCGATTTGTCTTTCTTCTCTTTTCCTCTGACTCATTCACTTATTCCAAAAAAATGTTTCGAGATGCACCCCTGCGCCCCATTTGCAGCAGTGAGCGAGGCCGACAAAAAGGCCTGCCCTCGTGGAGTTGACCTTCTGGATGGAGAAAGACACAGTCAGGAACCGTGATGGAAATGCTCACGCGAGTGTGCACACTTGAGAGGGCGCATCCCTGTGACCATGCAGAGGCTCGTCCGCGGTGCCTAGTGTAGCAGTATTTCGTTCCTCTTTATTTATTTATTTATTTATTTATTTATTTATTTATTTATTTATTTATTTATTTTTTAAGATTTTATTTATTTATTCATGAGAGACACAGAGAGAGGCAGAGACACAGGCAGAGGGAGAAGCAGGCTCCCTGTAGGGAGCCTGACATGAGACTCGAGCCCAGAACCCGGGTCACACCCTGGGATGAGGTCAGGGCAGATGCTCAACCACTGAGCCACCCAGGCATCCCATTGTTCCTCTTTATTTCTCATCAGCATTCCACGTGTGCATTTACTTGGTTTTCATTTATTTATTTATTTTCGTTTACTTGGTTTCTATTTTATTTATTTATTTTTAAATATTTTATTTATTTATGCACGAGAGACACACAGAGAGAGGCAGAGACACAGGCAGAGGGAGAAGCAGGCTCCATGCAGGGAGCCCAGTGCAGGACTCGATCCCAGGACCTCAGGATCAGAAGGCAGACGCTCAACCCCTGAACCCTCCAGGGATCTCTCATTTACTTGGTTTTTAAATAGGGGCCTTGCATAAATCAGACGGATCAGAGTCCTGCTACTGAAAGCAACGTGTGGAAGTAGAGGAATGCATGACCCGCACCTCTCAGTGGTGTCAGTGGGTTCCTTCCTCCCTCTGGGTCTCGGCAAGGGCCCTCACCCTTGGCATTGCCTGGGCCCGGCCGGTCCTCCAGGCACCATCGGCCCCAGGCTCCACTCCTGCGGGCCAGACCAGCTGGCCCTTCCTCTCACCACCGGTCACACAGGCTGTCTGTCACCCGATCCCCTGAGCTCCGTCACATGGAGCAGCAGGCCACATCCTTGGTGCAGCTATCCCTTCTCAGGCCTCACAGGGTGAGCGGGACACCCCCATGGGTGAGAGCTCCCCCGGCCCCTCTGTTGGCTCCCCGCTCTTTCCCCGACCCTCCCACCTGCTGCTCTGAGGGTCCAGAAGGGCAGGGGGGGGTATGGGTGACCTGGAGGCCAGAGAGCTGCTCCTGGGGGGCTCGTGTTGGAGAAGCAGCCGATTGTGCTTTCCCTCAACTGCTGCACAAATCAAGCCTGGAAAATCCAGGGAAGTGGTTAGGATATGAAAAGGGCGGAGCCCCCAGGTGTTTGGGGAACACGCAGCTGCAGGCACACAGGTGTGACCAAGTGATAGAGTAGGTGATGTTCCTGGAGGAAGGAAGGCGCCTCCTGGAGGGGCTCTGGCACCGCGTGTCCCGGGCTCGGGCTTGGCCTTCGGTGGGCCTGGCGCCGTGTCCCTGGCCAAGGTGCTCGGCGGCCGCCCACCGCTCCTGCCTCCTTACCTGTTCGCCTTCCGGAGCTTCCGGGGGGAGGCGACTCACTACCGAGCCCTGCTCCGGAACACGGCGTGTACACCTGAGGGCCAGGTTTACCCGATTGCTCTTTGCTCCTGCCCGGTACAAAGACTTCTCCTCTTTCAGAAAAAAATCAGGCTTTCAATGGATGGCCGTACTGTGGTGAGATTCAGGTGGTGGGAAAATAGATGGCGATGAAAAACTGATAAATTAGAATGACACGTTATCAGAGCAGATATATTTTTCAGTATGGATTAGAAAGAAAAAAACACAACCTCGAATCACGTAGGTACAATAGGGTACCATTTACGGGAAGTTTAAAAATATGCAAAAGTGCTTCTGCGTGTTGGTGAGAGAAACCTCCATACGAAGAAAGTATAAAGACAGGCTTTAGGACGACGGCCACGGCTGTGCTCATGATATTTAACTTTTTTAACCCGCGCGGCAGCCCGAAGGGCATCATGTGCTGTTATCCGTACTGACCTCTGTTTTCAAGAACACTCTACAATAAGTGAATCAAAAGGGTGAGCTTATGACTGGCTTTTTATTCCCTGACTCATTATACTTCTAAAGGTTTAGTCTTCATTCATCTTCACCAGTTGCCAAATTTCATAACTTGGCAAAGAGAAGAAGAAGAAGAAGAAGAAGAAGAAGAAGAAGAAGAAGAAGAAGAAGAAGAAAGGAAAGAAGAAGAAAGAAGAAGAAGAAGGAGAAGAAAAGAAGGAGAAGAAAAGAAGAATGAGAAGATGAAAAGAAGAAGAAAAGAAGAGAAGAAGAAGAATGAGAAGCAGAAAGGGAGAAAAGAAAAGAAGAAAAAGAAGAAGGAGAAGAGAAGAAGGAAAGAAGAAAAGAAAAAGAAGAAAAAGAAGAAGAAAAAGGAGAAGAAAAGAAGAAGAAAAAGAAGAAAAGAATGAGAAGAAAAGAAGAAGAAAAGGAGAATGAGAAGAAAAGAAGAAAAAGAAAAGAATGAGAAAGAGAAGAAAAGAAGAAAAGAGAAGAAAAGAAGAAGAAAAAGAAGAATGAGAAGGGAAGAAGAAAAGAAAAAGAAGAAGAAGAAAAGAAAGAGAAGAAGAGGAGGAGGAGGGGGAGGAGGAAGGGGTTTAGGAGGAACGTTCTCTGATTCCAAAATGCCAGCGCATTTTCCTTAGAAGGCAGTTCGCCCCAGGACGGATACCTGCCTGCATCCCGGGACTAAGGACCGACCCGGATCGCGGCTTTTTAAGTCAGGGTCGTGGCAACCCCCTGCCCCAGCCCGCAGCCCAGGTGTTGGTGGAGGGCGCGGCGGCCCGGGCTGCTGTGTCTGGGGCACGCATAGGTCAGCGACCTGCCCAACGGGGCGGGGTGGGGGGGCAAGACGAAAACCTGCCGGCGAGCTGCAGCTGTAGTGGAGGGGAGATGCCCCAGGTGGCCCCGGGCGTGGGCCCCACGGGCAGCACCTGCCCCGATGGGTGGGTGTGCTCCGCGGAGTCGCTTCGGCCTCCTGCCCGCGGGTGGCGGGCTCGGCGCTGGGCCCAGGCCAGGGGCCGCTGCAGCTGCGGTGGGGCCTCCCAGACTGGGGACCGGCTGCATCCCCGTGCCCTCATTCCCCGGGTCCGTGGCTGCTGCATCCTGTGGGAAGAGCCATCATCTGTCGCATGGAAGTCTGTGCAAGCCACCCGGAAACTCAGAGCTGGGGACCCCGCGGGCCCGATGCCCAGCACCCTTGAGGATGCACCCTGCGGGGGGGAGGGGTGGAGGCAGAGGAAGAGGGCAAGATCCAAGTCTCCCGTGCGGGCCACGGACATGCCCGCGCGGGCCGCTCAGCTGAGGCCTGGCCTTCCCGCCAACTTCAGGGTCCTTCACGCGGAGACTGACCTCGCCTGGCCGGGCGGCTCTCCCAGAGGGTGCTCTTCGGACGCCCCTCGTCCTGACGACGGGTGGCTCGCCCCACTAGGAGAGGAAGGGGAACACGCCACACCTTCATTCCCGGGCCCTGATGACGCCCCGAGCTGGGCCCTTGTGATCCACAGAGCAGGGATCGCACTTCAGAGATGTCACCCCTGCCTCCCTACAGGTGGAGGAGCGCCGGGGGACCATCCTCACGCAACACACAGCGACTCGGGGCCTGACGGTTTAGGAGACCCACCGTGTTTTACTTCTGCCGATGTGGTCCTCCGGGAGCCATAGCCCCACAGCCAGTGCCGGGGACATGGGCCGGGCTCGGCCAGCAGGACGTCAGGCCCGCAGATTAAAAAGAACCAAAAGCCTTCCCTGGGCGTCCTCGGCCATCTCTAGGTCAGTCCGTCTAGAAGCATCTGGGTGGGGATGGCTGTGCTCCGTGGAGCTTCTCCCCGCTGCCCCCTGCCTCCCTCCTTAACACCCTGCCCGACTGACCCCCCCCCCCAGAGGCCACTGCCTGGTCCCTTCCCCACGCTTAGCTGTTCCCCTTAGCCCAGGGTTGGGGGGGCCCACTGAGAAGTAGGGACGCGGAGCAACATGAAGTAGGTATGTAGGTATTTGGTCATCACCCACCGTTCTTTTTGTGTTATTATTAATTTTCCACCTGGAGGGTAGTTGACACACAATGTCACATTCATCTCAAGGTTTTGTTTTTTAGTTCTTAGGGTCAAAGAGAGGGAAAAGGCTCCTTTTGGCCAGAGAAAGGGGAAGGGTAAATAAGGGATTTTTAATGCATGTGCATAGGGGAAGGGAAGGGGGTGGTGGGTTGTGCACTTTTCTCCTACCCTGTAGCCTCAACCTATGAGGGGAGGGGGAGGGAGAAGGATGAAGATCTCCAGTTGCATCGGACAGAGCTTTTATTTTTATTTTATTTTATTTTTTTAATTTTTATTTATTTTATGATAGTCACAGAGAGAGAGAGAGAGAGAGAGGCAGAGACACAGGCAGAGGGAGAAGCAGGCTCCATGCACCGGGAGCCCGACGTGGGACTCGATCCCGGGTCTCCAGGATCGTGCCCTGGGCCAAAGGCAGGCGCCAAACCGCTGCGCCACCCAGGGATCCCCGGACAGAGCTTTTAGATTAGGGGAGGAGTAAAAGGCAAATAAGGAAGAGGGTCTACGAAAAAAACCCAGACAAACCAACCAGCATAGCCGCTGATTCCTCTAGCCCAACCCACTAATAAACACTGAACTGAAAGGAGGGGGTACTGGGGCGCGGGGACGGGGGCCTGGGAGGAGGGCAGCCCCTCAGAGATGACGGTGGTAAAGTGGGCGCCGCTCGGTCCTCCCACATGTTGAGATTCATCAGAGCAGGATCTAGCGACTGGCCGCGGTTCAGCATTATGCGGTGCTCACCCCACGCGCAGCTACCATCTACGGGGGGCCTGTGCCTGTCTGTCCCCCTCACCCCTTGGCCTGCCCCCCAACACCACCACCGCCCTCCCGTCCCCTCTGGCCTCCATCAGTTTGCTCTCTGCGTCTGCAGGGCTGATTCTTCTGCTTTTTGTTTGCTGGCTTTTCCGATGCCCCACGTGAGCGGAACCATGTAGCTGTTGTCTTCTCTCCTGCCATCCTTCCCGGGTGGAAAATGCAGCTCTTTGTCGGGTGGTGATGAGACGCCCGCGGCCGTGAGCCGGGTTTCGGGCTCACCTGGTGCTGTGCACGAGCGCCTGGCCGCGTGTTGCAGGATCACCGACGTGCGCACCGACTCGCCATCCGAAGCACATGAGGTGCCCGCTGGGACCAAGACCTGAGGGACCTGCTCCGTCAGAAACCATTCGTGTCTTTGAAAAAAACTTGACTGCTTTCAACACTTGATAGTAATCCCCTCCCTTTTTTGGGGGGCAGCTGGTATGCATCGGGCCCTGACGTCCGTTCTTCACATTGCTGACCCCCCGACGACCTGGACAGGTGGGCGTCAGCTGCCTCGCCCACGGGTGGAGGAGCCCCCTCACCTGCCCTCTCGGGCGGACACCGGCCGCTGAAGCAGCCCGGCGGTGGAAATCCATCTCTTCTCTGATGCTGGACTCGGCTCTCTGTCCACGTCGCGAACCCTGTCCCACGTTCAAAACCATCAGCATGGGGATCCCTGGGTGGCGCAGCGGTTTGGCGCCTGCCTTTGGCCCAGGGCGTGATCCTGGAGACCCGGGATCGAATCCCACGTCGGGCTCCCGGTGTATGGAGCCTGCTTCTCCCTCTGCCTGTGTCTCTGCCTCTCTCTCTCTCACTGTGTGCCTATCATAAATAAATAAAACAAACAAACAAAAAAAACCATCAGCATGGTCAGTGGGAGCCTGGCGAGGCAGACGGGGGCCGCTGAGACGCGTTCCGTCGCCTTGGCCCCGAACGAGCCGCCTCTTAGGAAGCCTGGGCCTTGTCTCCGGAGAGCAGCCTTTCAAGGAACTTTGCCTTTTCTGCAAAGCCTGGGCTCGGAGAAGGAGTCTGCAAAAGAATATTCTTCCCAATAGTGACCCTTTTGCGGGGAGCTTTTGTTGGTTTCTCTTATCATCACCTGGGCCAGCAACCTGGAGAATTTGCTCTTTTAGCTGGTGAACACTGGGACGCAGGGGCGTTTTCGTTTGGGTCTCGCCAGAGAAGGAGCCACGACGAGACACCTGAACCTGACAGCTGACCCCTGAAGTCCTTCCCGTGGCACGGGAGCCCTTCTACCTGCCCCTCGGAGAACGCGTATAAGACGAGCCCCCGATTTGGGGTTGTTTTGGGAGGGCAAAGGGTGATGCCGCCTATCTGATTGCACTTAGTGATACATTTTAATCTGTGATTTATGCCACCTGACACTGACATTCATTTAGCTCAGATTACAAGCAAAGTAATTCACTCCTTAATGAAGTGCACCCTGCATGACATATTGACCATGTGAGCTGACAATCATTGCTTTAAAGCAGACCCAGGTTACATTTTCTTTTGCATTGAAAGTAGGTTGTCAGTTAATAAACTTAAAACAAGGCCTCCTGACCTGCTCTTCTTCCACAAGTATTTTATTGGAGCGTCAGGGGAGCGCAAATTAAAATCAACTATTGTAATGTGGGGAAAGAGCGAAGAACGCCTGTACCCAGTGTCGTTCAGACGAAGAGCTTTTCCAGGCCTCGATACACGGTCCCCTGAACGTCTTTATTTTTTTTTTTAAGATTTTATTTATTCATGAGAGACGCAGAGAGAGGCAGAGAGATAGACTCCCTTGTGGGGAGACTGTGGTGGGACTCGATCCCAGGACCTGGGATCACGACCTGAGCCGAAGGCAGACGCTCAACCGCTCAGCCATCCAGGGGCACAGCGTTTTTACTTCGAAGACATTTCAAACTTACAGCAAGGTAGAACACATCCTGTCACAAATACCTGTATACCTTCCACCTGGATTGGCAATTGTTCACATTTTGTCACATTTGTGTGTCTTCTCTCTCTTTCGTGGGTGTGTGTGTATGGGTTCGTACCATTTTAAAGTGAATCACAGGCGTCATGACTCTTCATTCCTAAAACTTCAGCACGTGTCCTCCAAGAATTAGGACATTTTCCCATATGGCTAAAACACCACTAACACACCAAAGAAAATGAACAATGCATTAGTATAATCTAATACACCGTGCATATTCTAAGTTTTCCAATTGTCCCCAAAATGCATCCTAGAGTTGCCTTTTAAAATCCAGAATTAGGGATGCCCGGGTGGCTCAGTGGTTGAGTGTCTGCTTTCGGCTCAGGGAGTGACCCCGGGGTCCTGGAATCGAGTCTCAAATTGGGCTCCCTGCAGGAGCCTGCTTCTCCCTCTGCCTGTGTCTCCGCCTCTCTCTGTGTGTCTCTCATGAATAAATAACTAAAATCTTTAAAATAAATAAATAAATAAATAAATAAATAAATAAACAAACAAACAAACAAACTCCAGAATTCAATCCAAATTTACATCTTGCATTTGGCTGTTAATCATTTACATAGAGTTCAATGAGTAAAAACGCAAGCACGGGAGATTTGATCCACAATCCTCGGAAAAGGCTAGCGATAAAGTGCTCGTAACGTTTTGTACCAAAGTATTCCTGACTGATGCCACTGGTAAAGCATATCATCCGCATTAGTGGTCTTTTCCTAAAATATTTCACTCTTTTCCTCATTTCACTATATTTAAGCTGGTGGGCGTTTGTATTAATCCGTACGCATCATCTTAAAAACTCCAATTTCATAGACCTGTGTTTATTCTAAGGTTTCAAAAACAGTTGGAGGATTCACGCCCCAAATCTAGAGGATTCATTGCAGCTCCACTCCGAAAGGGACAAGAACCATGACCTTTCCTGCTTCGAGCCCAGTTTTTCAGCGATATGTTTAGAATGAATTATAAGTTTCAGGTAATTGAGTTTTCTTCTCATTTAGACTTCTACTTATTCTCTTGAAGGCAAACTGTGTTATAATTAAAAATGGGGAGAAAAATTAATTTCAAAGCATATTCACTGGGGCAAGTGGTAGTTTTATTACTGCCACGGACATTCGGAGATCAAGTAGTGGAGACTGCGGTTGCATTCCGTGTTGCAAATGCGCTTCTCGTCTGTGATCACACGTGCCTAAGGGCTGTAAAGTGGCTGTATCGCTGCTTCAGAGCTTAAAGGAAATATTGAGACTCTGCATTTTGTGAATCAGAGTTTGTGTGGCTCTTGGTACTTCATTTGATGTCATATTTTCATCAGCAGTGCAAAAACTATTGCAGAAAATGGAAGAAGGAGACTGTGACCTCTTATGTTCACTTTGCGGAAGACAAAAAGTTTTTTTTTTTTTTAAAGATCTTATTTATTTGACAGAGAGCGAGTGAGGGAGAGAGAGAGAGAGAGAGAGGCAGATTGAAAGGGAGAAGCAGGCTCTCCGCTGAGCAGGGAGCCAGACCCCAGGCCAACCGTGACCTCACCTGAAGGCAGACGCTTAACCCACCGAGCCAGCCCCGACAGCGACCTTGTTTTTATTTTTTTAAAGCAATTTTATTTATTTATTCATGAGACACACACAGACAGAGGCAGAGACACAGGCAGAGGGAGAAGCAGGCTCCATGCAGGGAGCCCGATGTGGGACTCGATCCAGGGACCCCAGGATCACGCCCTGGGCTGAAGACGGTGCTAAACCCCTGAGCCACCCACGGATCCCCCAGCGACCTTGTTTTTAAAGAAGTGGAACAATATTCTCCTTTTTCAGATTAAATCATAAAAAGGTAATCAATGCAATGTATTTAAAAAACAGCATCAACCTTCCCCTTCCCCCAAGAAATCCTTGTCAATTGGTGATTTCTGTTGAATTTTAAAGTTAGCTAGAAGTTTCTCCTACATTTTTTTTTGATAGTAGGAAAAACACATATTTCAGCACAGCTGAGATACGTTTTTCACCTTTTTATATCTGAAATAAGGCTGCTTCTTTTTTTTTTCTTTTAAGGCTGCTTCTTAAAAGAAGTATCATGAAATTTTTTAAATTAGGAGGTTTTTTTCCCCTTTCTTAGTGATATTACATGTAATCCTTGTGCTTCTCCTTATGCTAAGCAAAATAAGTCGGAGAGAAACGCACTGCGTGGTCACACGTATAGGTGGAATCTAAAAAAGGCAAGCCCATAAAAAAAAAAAAAAACAGAGAATAAAAAGGTGGTTACCAGGGGATGAGGATGGACAAGATTGATGGTGTTTAAGGGTTCAACCTTTGTGACCAGTAGTAAATAAGTCCTAGCGATCAGTATCGTGAATCTAGCCATAATATTATAATTATGCAATTGCTAATTAGTTGTGACATACAATAAATATCACTGCAATGCAATCATATTATACAAAGTATGAATGCATTAAAGTAACAAGGTGTATACTTTAATCGTGCACAGCGTTAGATGTCAAATTTTTCAATAAAGAATGAAAAAATAGTAATTGTGCTTCTCTGAGTTGATGGTTTCTTAGTTTCGATGACATATGATACCGGACAATATAACACTGTGCTATACTACAATCTGCCCACCGAGGTGTAATCCATATAGAAGGGATGTAGGTTTTTTTTTTTTTTAATGAGGGTATTAGAGCCAAGTATTTGTATGATTGAGAAATTAGAAGGTCGTCTTAAAGAATTGATATTACAAAGCATGGGATATCTTTGGATAAATCAATGCACATTCAACTAGATTTACTCAAAAATATCAGTGGCTGATTCATCAAGTGCCTTTTTTTGGAGAAATGTAATTTAACGGTTTTAAGTTAGTCGGCTTCCATGTTGCTATTTCAGGCCTTATTGAATTTATTAGAGATGCCCACTTGCCACTCGGAGCGTCAGCCGGTTCCACTACCAGAAATAATGATCTGAGGGTCCGAGCAATGGGGGTGTCAGCCTGGTATTTACTCAGTTTGAGAGGATTGTTTCTGTAGACAAACCGTGTTGCTACTGAGAGCGACCTTAGTACTTGAAGGACTAATTCATAGATTATTCTGAAGACAGTGAATTTGTCACCATCGCATTTCTTTGTTTCGAAGAATGTTCAGACGAGCTGAATTCTTCTATTGGAAAATATGCGGTAGCCCAGGGAAAGCAATTGTTTCAATACTGTGGCTGATTCTGGACACCCAGGGTGACTTAGTGTTGCTACCGGCAGCCGATGGGTGGTGTCCTGAGGGCTCCCCACCCATCCTGGCTCATGGGGCTTTCCAGATGCACACACGAGTCCTGGCAACTATGCACACTGTTCAAGGGGTTTAGGGTTATTCTGACCTCTTAGATGAGGATTCTGTGTTTAGGATACAGCCTCAAAGTGCTGCATTGCTGCTGTCCCTGGCAGGCAAAAATTCTCCAGACCAGGCCGCAGCTCAGGAATATTCAGCTTGCACGAAGAACCTTCATCATTTCACGAAACACCAGATTTGGTCCGTGTAATTTTTTCTATGATGAATCCAAGATCCTCCCAGAGAAATATTTGCCCCAGACTCCTGGACACTAAGGCTCATGGGGTCAGGGGCTTCCCTTGGGAAGAGAAGAGGATCTTTTTTTTTTTTTTTTTTTTTTAATTTTCAAGGCTCTTTTCTTGATGTATAACTATATTCAGAAAAATATATCAATTATAAACCTAGTGAATTTGCACAAACTGAATATATCTGCCTAACCAGCATTCAGCTCCAAACCCAGAACCTTTCCAGCACCCGGGCAGCCTCCGTCGTGTCCCTTCAATTCAGTTTCTCCCCCAGGAACCTTAGGACCTTACTGATTTTAATCTCCATGAAGAAGCTTGCTGTACCTTTTGCCGAGTCCCATGAATTAAATGGCCACACACTCTTCATTCTTAGTAACATCCTAAATACGGAGGCGCTTTCTCTTCACGCTTGCATTTCTCAAGGTTGCCTTCAAGGAGTTGCTAGATGCAGTGAGAAAGTGATGCCTCAGGTTTTTTTTTTGTTTGTTTGTTTTTTTTCACAGAAAATTCTCAAGTGGTACAGCTATGGTTTTTCACCTTCGTGCTTTCAGGGTGACTGCTACTTCAGACTCCTTTCTGGAAAGGAACCACTGAGAAAAAATGAACTAGGATGTTGGGGGGGGGCATCTCCTCAAAGATTTGTGAAATTATGTTTTTCTAATAATTTTATTTTTTTACATTGTTTAGCATTCTGTGAAGGTTCTCTTTATTATCTAGAACTGCTCAGTTATCCTAAAATAAATTTTTACTGGAAAAAGCAAAATAAATGCTTAATATTTTCCCTTTAATGATACCAATTTTCAAAGTAAATAGTTGTTTTCACAGTTGCCTTGAGAGGATTGGTCCTGGGGCAAGTACACTGTTGTTTCGCGTTGAGTATCTTAGTGATGGCAGAGGGAAAGCTAGGGCTTCCTAAGTTGAATAAGCAGAGTATGTAAACGCATAAAATGCTGGGGAAATGCAGAGTCAGGAGGAGTTCTTGGAAAATTAAGTCTTTAAATGCGCAAAGCTGATGGGGACCACCGTTCCCATCTGCTAGCTTGTTGTCTACGTGAGCTCCCCAATATGACCGACGCTAGGATCAGAAGACTCGCTCTGTGGAATAGTCGGGGTTCTCTTTCTTGTTATTAATGGGACAGCAAGGTGGGTGGGGAGGCAGAGGGAATGGAGAGGTCAGGTAGTCTCAGCCCCACATGCTGAAGGGGTGGTGCGGAGGGAAATGGACTGGAACCATCAACTCCTTTCCATGGGGTTGTCAATACAAACTCTAGAAAAATAATTCTGGGGATGTTAATATTTGACTCTGGGGCTTTTGTGTATGGCCTGGGACTGGGGGCAGGTTGGGCATGTCACTGAAATTTGGAGTGGGCGCATGTCCACCGTTCTGAGAACCGTATCCCCTGCCTATATGATTTAGCATGACAACCAGATTACATTTATACAATTAATTAATGTTTGCTTGACCACTTTTATCCAATTTCTTTCCATAGCACATAAAAGAGAGCCTGACATAAATTTCTCTTTCAAAACAATTGACTTAGCAACTGCTGACCTTCTGTTCTGTCATTCTAAGGATTGATTGGATATTGTTGAATTGTTTCATTCTACAGTAATTAAACATAAAATTAATTATGCTAGTAACCCATTATTTCTCTGAACCAAGGACTAAGTCATTTGTTTTCGCTTGGTTACTCTGAGAATCTGCCATCAGATGAACAGGGGGAAAAATCATACTGTTGCAAACAGAAACTAAATATTTTAAGGCACATTTTAATGGCTAAAATATAATCTGAAAGCTTCTAATTTCCATATGCACAGCATATTGAATTTGTTTAATGTAATTTAGGCCATAAATCTTTTACCTTATGATATGCTCATTTAAATATTTTCTCAGGTGGCTAATCATTTAGAAAACATGTCAAAGAGGAATATATGTTAAGAAAGAGAGACGGATGGATAAAACCACCAGCGTCAGGAAAGTCATCATGAATATACAATCCTTGATTTGGTTTGCTGCTCAACCGAGGTGAGATTTAGTTCACAAGTCATTTTCTTTGTTAGTTTTTGTACAGAAAACACTTAAAATTACCCTGATATTATGAGCATTGGATCTGGTACCAAGAGGCACGCAAGCCTGACAGGACTAAATTATCAAAATGTATGTGCTGATAGAAACCAAAATAGGTTTTTGCGATTTTCATTAGTGCAAGCAATATTAATTTAATTAACATGATTGAAGATAATATCACTGGATGAAGCAGCAGATACCTAGCCTTGACCTATTACTCACCCATAGGCCATAAAATGATGCACCTGACAAATGGGTATGCGATCTCATATATTTCATATTTGGAATCGGCCTTTTGCTACGGGTTTCCCTGTGGCTGTGGGGTACATTTTGAACGTCATCAGAGGAAATTCTTGGTGCTTTTTAAAATTCAGGATTATGAGCGGTATTTTAAGTGTTGAACAGATTCTTGGACAGAGTCTTGGATATAGCTGGGGGCAATTCAGACTGTCATGATTTCTATGGTTGGCCCCTGCTGAGCACCCTGTCCTCTTACTTGGTCATTGTACCTCCTCCTTATGTCGAGAATCCTCTCCCAACCTGCCTGAGGCTCTAGCTGGGGCTGTGAATCATGATATCCCACCAGTCTGGCCACAAGGGTGGCTATGGGGCCCAAGAGGCCAATTAATGGCCCTTTTCAGGATTTGTCTGGTTGGAAATAAGAGGGATGTCCTGTGGCAAACAAGTTGCCTACTCTATATCTTGCTTCTTCTTTTTTTCTTATGAGCCCATCATTATTAATTGATTGGTTTCTTTGAGTGGGAACATTCCCAGTTGAAAATATCCATCTCCTTACACTCTCTTGAAGCCAAAGGTGACCTTATCTCCCGTTTGCCAGCCAATGTGATATAAATGAAAGTCTACTGTGTGGGGCTTCTGGAAAGTTATTGTCTTGATCAAAAGGGTCACACTCAGCTGACAGGTGACTTTTGCTCTCACTCCTCTTCCTTCTTCTACTAAAATATGGCATGTCCGAAGCCTCAGAACTACAGAATAGACACGGGGAGAGCATTGAATCGCTGAGACCATCTCGAGTAGTTGCTCCAGCCTTAGTCGTTGCTCACCTTTCTAATTCTTGCTATGTGAGAAATGTAACACCTGTATTCAGGCATGGTCCTGCGTGTGGGTTGCTGTTATGTTCAGAATCATGTGGTCCGGTTTGTGTACTCCTGTCCCTATTTCAGGGCAGCTTTATTGAGAAGGTCAGTCTGAGAAAATGCAGTCAAGCCCCCCCAAAAGAATGAAGAGACCAAGTCTCTTGTGTCTAGCATTTCTGTGCAGCCTGGGGCTGTATTATATGAGCCAATGGAACCTTGTTCTGCTAAAGTCTCCTAAAGTTTGGTTTCTGACATTGGCAGGTAAAAGAATTCCTGGAGATAGGAAAATAAAAGCAAACATACTGTTCATGCAACAAATATCCACAACTTCTTACTGCTTCCCTTAACTCTCTATATGCTGGGATAGGAAGGAAGAAAGTAGGGCTCCAGGTGTGACAGCGCCCACTGAAGGGCTTTGAGATGCCACCTTATATTCTGAGTCTTAGTTTCTTCATCTTCAAAATAATGAGAGTGGATCAGATGATCCCTAGGGTCCCTGAAGTTCCAAATGACTATGATTCGATGCTCATTTTTCTGAAGTGTGGGCGGGGAGGGCAAGGATGGGAGGCATAAATATGAAAGAAATGTATTTAGAGATTTTCCAGAAATGCCCACTCCTACAAATTAATGAAAAAGAACAAAGTTATGGCCACATAGGAATTTGCTGTGGATATGGTCCCAAGGGCCCTAAGTGTTATCTGTCTAGGAAGGTGGTATGTAGAGAGTGAAGGAATGAGGCAGGCTTTCCTGAGGATTAAATTACTTCTAAGCACCTAATTTTAGATCTGAAGAGGACTTTCATCATCACGTACACAAAACAATAACAATAATTACCTATAACTATGGCCTATGAACTCTGCAAGTTA
Organism: Nyctereutes procyonoides; assembly: GCF_905146905.1. Lineage (NCBI taxonomy): Eukaryota > Metazoa > Chordata > Mammalia > Carnivora > Canidae > Nyctereutes > Nyctereutes procyonoides. Next base: position 67,000,556 of record NW_026575049.1, read on the forward strand.
TTTTTGCATGCATTATCCCATTTCATCCTCATAATAATGCTTTGAGATATATAATCATATTATTCCCTTTTTGTAGCTATTGTTTTTGTGTGTGTGTGTTGGGTTTTTTTGTTATGACCTGAATAAGTCCCCATTTGAAAATAGTTGGAGTTTAGTATTTGCCTTTTTTAATAAAGCAGAGAAATCTGAATACCAATGTTGTTGACTCCAAAGCTATTTCTCCATTTTCTCACTGCATATTAAGGGAAATAATGGGTTCCAAAGGAAATGTTGATTGGGAGTTAATTACATAATTGCATCCAAAACAATTTAGTTTATTAATGTACCAGTGCAAGAGAGGCTTTTCTACCACACAGGCTGGTGAAAATTCAGAGGCACTCATTGAAGCAAAGTTGCATTGACCTGGGAGAAGACAGGAAGTGGATAAAAATTTATACGCAAGATTGTCTTCGTAACATTGTTGAATCAGACTTAAGAGCCATCAAGTGGCTCCTGTTCAGGAGCCCACTTTCCCCTCATGGACTGGGGTTTGAAGGGAGACACAAATGACATTTGTTGACCTCCTCCTGGGAGGCAGGCCCTGGACTTGGTCCTCTCCACACTGCATCTCATTTAATCTCCAAGGAAAATAGGTAGGATTGATTCCATGTTACAGAGGAGGAACAGCGAGGTTCACTTGCTCAAGGTCACACAGGCAGGAAAGGTGGATGGAGCTGTGAATCCAGGTTTTTCACCCACCAGAGCCCAAGGTCTTGAAATGCGGCAGGAGAGTGGTATGTCTGTTTTCCCAGTTGCGTGATGGGAACCATGTTTTATTCTGTGAGCCGGCAAACAGCTGAGAACAGAGTTTAACCCCAAGAAAATTAGTTGAGTAGGCCCTATAATAACTAAACCTATTTTCATTCTACAAAGGTTTCCTCTGGAAGCTCCGGACCCGTGTTGAAAGCAACCTTCTTGTAAGCTTTACTGAGCTGATATCTGGGCTCTGGGCTTTTTGCCTCCAAGGATATAGATGGAAACCTCTTGATTTCCTAGCATGAGGAATAGAAAATCAGACAAGGAAGATGCCCTGGTTGATCTGCTTTTGTTTTTCTGTTTTTTGTTTTTGTCTCAAGGAAAGGTTACAGATTAGGTCATTTTATTTATTTATTTATTTATTTATTTATTTGGGCCATTTCAATATGATGTTGAATCAGAAACACTCTCCTTGAAATGAGAGGAAGCGGAGAGAACAGTTGCAGATCACTCTGGGGAACAGAGGAAGAGAAAACGTTTAGTTATCCCTCTTCAGCAGAAGGTAGTGGAGTGGACTTGGTTCACCTGAAAGCAACTAGTGCTTCTTAGGTCAATTCTCTTTCTTCCCTTCAAGTTCGGTTTGTAAATTCCAAAAAATCTCCAGGGAGGCAGATAGCAAAAACTTCCCCTTAGTAACCCTCTAAGCCCATCTCAGCACTTAATAACCCTTCTGTAAGGACGTTTTCCCTCTAGAGCGAACCTAAATCATTATGCTGCACGTTAATTCCATTTCCTCTCTTTTCTCCAGCGAGGAGAAGGAACAGCTGTTTACCATCTTCCTGAGAGTAGAATTGAACACACTGAACCAAGAGGCACCAAATCACCCTCAGGCGTCCCTCACTGAGGCAAAGGGGCCCTGATAGGTCCGTGGTCCTCGCAGGGGTCCTCTGACCACCGGCACCAGCGTCTCCTGGAACCCGACAGACGTGCAGATTCTCGGGCCCCACCCCACACCTGCCTACTCAGAACCTCGGGGGGTGAGTCCACCAGCAATTGGTGTTTTAACAAAACTTCCAGGGGATTGTCACGCTCCCCGGCGTCTGAGAACTGCTGATAGGGTAGCCGTTTTGATGGATGGGGTGATTATTACTATTAATAATCTTAATAATTCATGATGTTTTTGTAAGGTTTGTGTGGATGTCTACATGGCAAAGCGTATATCTGGTGTATTTATTTAGGTGAGACTTACCTGCTGGCCATAGGATGCAGGTTTTTGTATACTTGAAATCAAGTAGATGTGAAGGAAGGCCCACTCCCTCTCCAACAAACGTTTAGAATCAAATTGACAGCCTGGCTGCACCTCTCAAGGTTTATGTAACGAAGCTCCTACCTGGGTTTCAAATTCCAAAAACAGGAGGAAGTATAGGTGGGAAAATAGAAAATAATGAGAATGGAAAACCCTCCAAACAGATACCCATTATTCACTTTTCTGTGTTCTTAGATTTTTTATTTTTTAGGCAAAACAGATGTGTTTTCTCAAATGGGGTCGTACTACGCATAAGGTCTTCTCACCTGCATTTTTAAGTTAAGAATATGGCATGAATGCCAGTGGGACCACACATACACACACACAATCATTTTTAATAATCAAATGGCTGGTTGCCTGTTGATGGACAATTTAGGTTATTTTCAGTTTTTCTCCCTTTCTTTTTAACCGTTGTAGAAAACCAAAGTTCTGGAAAGCAGTGAATAAAGTGAAGATAAACATCAACATCCTTTGACTTGTGAGGTCAGGCCCTCGGTGTTCTCTACCAGCTTCGTGGACGTTAGGAAACCAGGTGTTAGCCGGGCTTCCATTTCCTTAGAAGGCCCTCCATTTCCTGGGGAGTTTCTTTCAGGTTTTCTTTGGACTTTAAATATGATTGGAAAGACTTTTCTTAGAGAATACTAATATGTGGTACATCCTACACACAGGCAGTTCCATTTGTCTTGAGGAATGTATTTTGAAAGTTTTTTTCAATTTATGTGTAAGTGGATTTATTGCTATCTTTCCCTTGATTGGTTGTGACCACAAATATGTAATTTTAGATTATGTACGTTTAAGTTGAATTTATAGCTGTGAGATATGGAGACACTAACTAGACCAGTTTACACTTGTGAGATACGGCAAAACCAACTAGACCAGTTTATAGCTGTGAGATATGGCAAAGCCAACTGGAGAGCGTGAGAATTGCGTCATTGGCTTTGGCTTCAAGAGTATGTGATTGGAGCCATCTTTAATGGCTTTAGTTGCAGTTCAACCTGTGAAGAAGAGTTATGGCCTGAGGGAAGTTTGGAGACTCTCCCACGCATCCTAAATTCTGTTGCTGCAGTACATGGGCAGCTGATCGCACTCCCATCTTGAACCTTCTCCTTTACAGAAACTTTCTTGATACCACGATCAACAAAATGTAAAGCTGCTCTTGGGCCACAGGAACACTTAATCTTTCTAACTCTCCTTAGAACTGAGCTGTATTAAAGGACTCTCCTTGCTTTTCACTCGAGCTTAGCCTTGGGAACTTGGTAATACTGAAGGAAATTCAATGTCTTGAAATGTTACCCAAATCTTTTAACTAGAGTCTTGAATATTCACAGATTGTGTTGGCCCAGTCACGGTAACCACTGGAAGAGGCTGAGGAAACACGTCCAGGTTGGAAGACTAGAGACAAAAGGGTATTCTAGCATTCTCATATGGGTATATGTTAGTTGTCAGGGAATCTGTGCCAGTCGTGTGCTTTCGGGCATGGGTAGTGTCTGTGTAGTTCACTGTTGCATAACAACACCTAGTGCAGGGCCTAGCCCAGGTGGAGATTCAATGAATACTGGCTGAAAGAGTGAATGAAAGAAAATATTTTCAGGACACCTGGGTGGTTCAGTGGTTGAGTGTCTGCCTCCAGCTCAGGGGTCCTGGGATGGAGTCCTGATTTGGGCTCCCTGCGGGGAACCTGCTTCTCTCTCTGCCTGTGTCTCTGCCTCACTCTCTCTGTGTCTCTCATGAATGAAATAAATAAAATCTTTTAGAAAGAAAGAGAGAAAGGAAGAAAGAAAAAGAGAGGAAAAAAGGAGAAAGAAAAGGAAAGGAAAGAAGGAAAGAAAGAAAAAAAGAAAGAAAGAAAGAAAGAAAGAAAGAAAGAAAGAAAGAAAGAAAAAGAAAGAAAGAAAGAAAATATTTTCATGACTATTTCAATGGGCAGCCAGGAGTGCTGGTTTAAATGGTAGCTGGAAGGCTATATGAGAAAGCGTGTGAAAACTTTATAGAAACTTCTACCCAGGTGCCTTTTTATGTAATGCTTAAAATGAACATGTCTATTGGGGGTAGAGGGAGACTCAACTACTAAAAATATTTGTTTTGGGATCTCAGCTCAGGTTGTTAAGATCTCCCAAAATATGGCATTTATTTGCTCAAGTCCAACTTCTAGAAATAAATATTTGCCAAGGTAGATATAGTCTAAATGTCCAACGGCTTATTTAGCAAAATAACTTGCCTAGAATAATCAAGGGTTCCCAAAGAACTATTGGTTATGACTAAGGTAGGCTGCTAGGACATGAAACACATCATATCCTTTTCCAAATCCTTTGAACCCGTACAGATATATTTTTCATGTGTTTCACATATTTGCAATTTTTTTGACCTTGCATATTCTTCCCTATTTTGGGCAGAAAAAAAACTTCTCCCACTATTTTATTTCTTTTCTTCCCATGCTGTCATCTTAGGATGTAAAGTGCTTTTCTTTGAATAGAGTAGGGAAAGAGAGATTGTATTTTCAAACTATCTTGGTAAGGTATAGTTTTTTAAAAAAGAATCAAACATTCTAATAGCAGACAGTGCTATATTTAAGAAATATTAATGCATTTAGTATTTATGTGAGTTGGGCATGACCATTATTCTCATTTTGCGGGGGAAACTGAGGCACAGAGAGGTTAGGTAACTTTTCTAAGCTCACACAACTAGGAAATGAAGGAACCGAGATTCAGTCTGGCTATAGTTCCTGCTCTTACACTTGTGCTGTGTACTGTACTATCAAGTTTTTCTGGGATTATTGCTCTTATTTAGGTCATCTGAAGTCATTGCCTTCAACCTTGGGCTTGAGGCAGAAAGTTTCATGTTTGAGGATTTATGGATTAGGAGGCTGCAACAACTGCCTAGATTTTCTATTTTTTTTACATTAAAAGTGATTATAATCACATAATAATTCCTGAATTGGGAAGGGAGCTTTTTCTATTATTTAAGTGGGAATTTTATGAGAATGAATGAATTCACTGAGAGAAACATGATGTTTTGTAGCTGGATTCCAATTATGTTGTTGTTTTTCTGATAAAAGTCAACATTTCAAAGAGATAGTTGGTGATGCAGGCTTGAACTAGAATGGCGATGTCTGCAGGTATCTCCCTCTTCTTTTGCTCTTTCTCTTCATCCATCCCTTTAGAAAGTGAAAATGTCAGGAAAAAAATGAGGAAATTTAGTACGGGTGCTATTTTCATAGGTGCTGGGAAGTTTTAGGTCTCCTATTTTTTACATTCTCCATAAAGCTTTATTACCATTTTCCAGAAATACACATATTGCAACAGAGCCCCAGACTACTAGGGAAAGGGGTTTTATTAAGCTTACTTGTTTTAAGGAGGAGCCTATTATGAAAGAGGAGGAAAACTGAGCAAGAACCTACTAGATCAGGATCTATCCTAACTAGGCATTCAACTGAATGAAATTTTTGGAGTGAGGTAGAGCTTTTTAATTTAATTTTATTTTTTAAATATTTTTTGAAATATTTATTTATTTGAGAGAAAGAGAGAGAGAGCATGAGCAGGGTGGGGGACAGAGGGAGAGAGAGAGAGAGAGAGAATCTCAAGCAGACTCTGCTGAGCAAGGAGCCCAACTCTGGCTCAATCCCACAACCAGAGCTGAAACCAAGAGTAAGAAACTAAACCGACGGCACTACCCACCATCCCTTATTTTATTTTATTTTTTTAATAGTGAATCTTGTTCAACTTTCTTATAGAAAAATAGAAAAAAAAAAGAAAAGATAATCGCCCTGAGTTAGTTTCAGCTTCCCTAAGACCAGAACTTAATTTGACAGCTCTTCAAAATATCCTCCTAAGAAAAATCTACCAATTCTATTTTCTTTTTTTTTTCAATTCTATATTCAACTAAAATTAGGAAGGAAAGATATCATGAGGTGTTGAAATAGGGTTTTCTGTAACTCAACGTACAGATTTGAATGCTCTGCAAATTAAGGAAGCAAAAGATTGAAGCCTTTCAACTCCAGTCAATGGATAAAGTCTCCATCCTTAATAAGTAATGAACAAATGCAAATCACGGGAAATATTTTCTGAATGCTGATTTTTTTTTTTTTGGCCACGTGTTAACCAAGACTGTTCCACCGTTTCAAACCAGTCATTGAAGTTAGTTAGTTTTGCTTCCTTCTCTTACCTTAGTGGAAATATCCTACATTTGTATGCAAAATCCCCAGATCCTTCTGACTTCTGACGGAGAGTTGACAAATACTGCAAACAAGCAGTAAAGGCCTGTCCATTAAAACTTTTGACAATGCTATTTGTGTACGTATAAACTTCCAGGGTATATGAAGGCAGTTAATTAATCCCTCTGTTAGGATCTTTTTTTTTTTTTTTCCCTTTCGTTTTTCAAAAGGAAATTGATAAGGAATAAAAATGACTAGAACCAGCATGATCTCAGGCCAAGTTAGCTGGATTTCCAACTGGGTAATATTCTACTGAAGGGTCGCTTACAAGGGGGCGTCAGATGCACATGTTAACGGTAGTGTTGAGGAGGAGGTGGTCAGGAACGGGGGAGTTTGGGGCGGTGGGGGGGGGGTGAAGTAGAGAAACAAGACAAAAAGAGACCACAGCGTTCTACTCTGCACTGCTGGTGTTTTCAGATTAAGATGGGGGATTAAGGAATTTTACTCAGCAATTTGAGATGCTTTGTTAGGGACTGAGGAGATTTGAGCTGCTTTGTTCTCAAACCACATGTTAGTGAAAAAGCAAACAGGCACTTAATCCTGACAGACAGGAGAACTTGACATCAATTTGCCCCTTGGGAGGTGACCAGGAGTTCTAGTTGACGGGCTAAAATGGCCAGCCCTTGTTTTCTTGGAGCCTAATGCCAACATTCCATCCTAACCTGTGTTTCTCAGCAGAGCGGCCATAACACAGCCGGTTGGGCCGACCAAGAGTTTCTAGATGTTAGAGACCCTTACATGTTTTCTAAAAAACAAAGCAACCGTTGAAATGCAAATAATCTACAAGGTGCCAACATTTAAATAGATTTCAAACAGGTCTCATCTTTTGGTGACTCAGCTTTGAAAATGAAATATGGAGAAACTGAGCTTCTTTCCTTTGGAAAATAATGGGTGGTTTCTTCTAACAATAAAATCACAAGGCAACATATCAATTTTGAGCCTATATGTGATTGTGAAATAAACATCAATTCTTATGTAGATCTTTGAGGGAGTGAGTTTTACTGAATAACCAATTATATTTTAAGGTCATGTCCTTCAAAGTCACTGAAGTAGGACAAAAGCAAACAAAATGAAAAGGAAAGAAATTAATGGCTTCTTGAATTGGATTTGATACATTAGTAAACTTAAGTGGTACACAGTCATACAGTCTGGCACATAATCTGAAATTGCGGTAAAAAGGCTAATTTTGCCATCTTGAGTTTGTGCCACCCTCAATCCACTGACCTAAAATGCACTGGTAGTAGCCTCTTGATTTACTAGACTTTGGCATATGTAGGGAAACCATCTGAAAATCAGAATTGAAGCAGAAAATTTATAAAGCATATTTCAAAACAAATTTTATTACATTATAAAGATCTTTTGGTTGAATATTCAGCTGGTCAGTGGCTCTTATACTCTGGTGGGGTATAAAAATCTGTTACGTCTTAACGATCAGAAAACAAGTTTTGTCACCAATGCAAGGTCGTTATAGTTTTGCACTATTTACACACACCGCTTTGAGCCAGACCATCCCTCTGCTCCCACAGCTCTTGCCGACTGCGCACTCACTCAGGGAAACCTACCTCTTCATTAACCAACTATGAACTACTAAACCTACCTCTACACTAACATTATAGCTGATTTTTCTCCATTCTGGTATGAATTCAAAAAGTTCTTAAGTAACCATCGGATTATATTCAGATAATCTTTCTTCTAGGATTGGTGAGGCCCTCTTTATGTTTAAATAGCACCAAACTCATGTTCAAATGACCATGAACACGTGATGATGGTACTTTTTTGTAGAACAACATTGACATTACTTCGGATTACCAAATCTGGTTGTTTGGGATTTGAAAACTTTAATTTGAAGGAAAAATGTCTTCATGTTGGCCAGTGGCATAAGCCCATATAGGTGTTTGTATGCTTACTTGTCAGATCTGAAGAAGAGGGACCATTTCAATGACTTTGTACGTCCTTATTTATTTATTATTACAAGCACCAGCAGGAGAGAAATCCCAAAACTTAAAATACTTCACAAGGGCACACATTGATTCGCTTCATTTAAAACATCTTTAGATGGCCTTTGAGTTGTGTTGTGGTTCTTTGTTTTTAGGGAAGTTTACTGGGCATATGATAAGGATCAAATGCATGGCGAGCTAAAATCAGAATGGTATTCGTTCATTTAACTCTGGTACAGTAGAGCAAATTCAGGGTGACTCAAGGGACACAATGTCTTGTAAAACATATGTACTTAATATAAGGGTCATAAAACTTATTAAATTAAAAGCTAGGTTAAAAATAGGAAGAAAATTTATGCTGCTGTCTAAAATAGCAATAATTTCCCTTTGGCCTTTCTCTTTCCAAGTAATATGGATTCTGGTCAGGAGGAAAAAAAAATAAAAAGCTAACTTACGAAATCTTCATTTTGTAGGACCAAATGCAAATCTCTTTTAACCTCAGTGTGTGTCGTAAGGGACAGGTGATAAGGCTGAAAGTGAAGGGGCGGGAAGATAAGACGGTAAACCTTGAGGGTGCACTCGTGCCTGGGTCTCCAGGTGACCTCGTCCGTGGCCTGAAATAACAGACTCTTAGCAGGTGTCCAGGAAGAAGAGTTTTAAGGGTTAGGAGGAAAATAGGAACAGTTTTTTTTTTTTTTCAGTAGTAGATCAGGCCACCGGGCAGCAGTACTGTAAAGGGGTGTGACTTGACTTGACTTCGAAGCACCCGTGTCCCCTTTGAGTCCACATGGCTCATGTGGGTTTGCTCAAATGTTTGTTCAAATGTTTATCCTCAGCGTGATAGCCACTTTCCCAGTTGGTGCTCCCAGAGAGCGCACCTCAGGAATTCGAAACCAAAATAAATACCAATTTCCTTCTGTACTCCCCCAGGGATTCATTTGGGATTTTATCTTCACGCAAAAGTCTGAAGGCTGTCGAGAAGGAGCCTTGTCTGGTCTGTTTGTTCTTAGACCCATTCCTGCTCTTTCCTTGCTCTTTCCTAGTCCAGGGGGCTTAGCCCTGCAAGGACGTTGCCATCTGCCTTCTGCAAAGGTTCTGCCAAGAAAGCCTCTGAGTAGAGAGGACGGGAGAGGCTGGGATAGTCCACCCCATGTGCTTTCAAAGAGGTTCTGGCCACAGCGGCATCTCCTCTGAGGTCCCCTAACCTGTCCCCTTGCCTTGGTCCCTTCAATCTAAGGATGGCAGTGGCTTCCTGCTATTGCCAAACTCTTGGCGGGTTTCCCTTTGACCTTTCAGTTCTTTCAATACCTTTGTACCCTAGTTTAAGTTCCCCTGACGAACTCTCTGGTGGTGATTCTAGTTTCCTGACTAGATCCTGACTCCTACAACAACCAACTGCCTTTTCATTTAGAGGTCATGGGTTCAAAAGGCAAGTGATTCCGTTTGAAATCTTCGGGGGTGTCTCTTTGCCTGTTGGTCAGCGAGTAGGCTGCTGGGTCCCAGTGGTCACCTTGGCAGTTGGCACTCTAGTTGGCACAAGTGGAACAAACATGTTGGAAGGCACAATGAGTAAGAACCTCCAAGGTCCTTATAAGGTGGGTGTGGTAGGGGTCCGGGAGAAGGCACATTGAAGGGGACACGTGCACCCAGTGTTGACCTGGGCTAACTCCCCTGAGCTGGACAGCGCTGAACACGGAGGCTTCCTATGCCCCTTGGAAAAACCTCTCCCAAACCCCCATAATATGTTTTCCTTTGTCCGTGAAGTCTTTTTCACTTTGTTTTATTTTTTAAATTCTGCAAGTAAGCATCCTGTGAAAGCAGCCACATTTGAGCCAACGTGGACAATTCACACACGCACACTCGGAGGGTCCATTAACTTCCTTTGGTCAATGAAGGAACATTCAAAATCCTAAACCAGTTTCTCTCTCTCTTTTTCTTCTCCCTCTTTCTCTACTTTTGGTCACATTCCTAACAGACCTACAAGTTGGTTCCCCTCAATAAACTTCGTAGACTGGTATCTGACATGAATTTGCCCCAAAGAATTCTAAATGCCAGGGGAGAAAATACCCAAACCCCAAACCAGAGCGATTTGCCATTCAAAATACACCTTCTTGAAGACGAACGTGGACAGGGAATAGAGTATGCGGGGATTTTAATCCTGTTTCTCCAGTGACTGCTGGGCCTGGACCAAGCAGTTCGGCCACTAACATCGTCATTGGGGAGGGGGGGAATGAGTGGAGCTGGGGGAGACCATTGTTTTTGCTTTGAACTTCAGAGCCTTTGGGCATCCGTTCCCCATTCATGGGACTCCCACTGGCCTGAGCCGGATTTCCATCGGGCTCTCAGTAAGGCTTGGGAAAGCTCGAGAATGGAATGCTCATTTTTTTTTTTGAAGTCTTTCTTTTGAACCCACTAATTTTATGAAATTTAAGCACATTGTTCATTGTGTAATTATAGATGAAATATTAGAGAAGTGGACTAATTATACACAATGCACTCAAGCCCAATTAAACTAGCATCTGTGGTGAATGTAAGGGTATTCTCTTTCACTAATAAGAAATACTTTCTGAACAACAGAGAATAAAATCGTTAAATTGGATATGCTGTGGAGATTATAAATATCCTATTAGCATAGAAAATGAGGGTTAACCTTACTTAATCACCGAATGCCAGATCATGAGAAGTCATATTGAACCCCTGTAATGTCACTGTATCTGTTCTGGAAAATAATAATAAAAACCCCACTATTAATAAACATAGCTCACGAGCTGCCCTTCCCGCGTACTAAATTAAACTGTTGGAGAAACTCAAGTATTCCCTTAATTGCTTAACAAAATGGCAAACATGCTTTTTGTCCCTTCACCGCCATACGAGGGCTGATTGAGGTCTATGTCATCCTAGTAGCCGGAAAGGTGTGTCTCCCGAGCTGGGCAAATTAGCCCACTTCAAAATAAGTCAAATATATAATCCCTTCTAGCGAGCACCACGAGTGACCTTTGGAAAATGTAAATTAAGTGATTGCACACACCGGGAGTGTGTTCAAAATGAAAATATGTGTGCTTGAGATGTGCAGCCGCCATGGCCTCGGGTGTTAGTGGGCAGCCCGTGAACCCAGGGACGTCTGCATCCCGATCTGGGTCCCAGGACGTCGTGTGACTCTTGCTTCTGTGCTATGTCGTCGGGTCTGGGCACAGCAACCACTGTAGTTCAAGGAATGACCCCAATTCAAGTTCTACCTTGTTAAAAGTGTTGGTTATGGGCATAACAGGAGATCCGTGACCGCAGACTCGAGGGCAGCATGGCCTGTGACCCTCCCAGCTCAGGGATAGAGACCTGTGAGCTGGGATGGAGCCTCGCCAGAAGGCCTTGGCTGGGACAGACTTCAGGAGCTGAGAGCAGTCTTCCTTTCTCCTCCTCGCCCTCCCTGCTGGTCTCTCTCTTTTTTTTTCCCTCCCTCCTTTCCGAAGAGTTCTTAATTATATCCCTTCCAAGATTTGAAGGCTGTTTGCCTTATATGCTGCTGAAGATCTTAGGGAGCTTGGAAGATGAACAGATTTATAAATATTGAGAATATGGCCATTACAACGTCATGTTGCAAATCAGGTGCATTTATTATTATTATTTTTTTTAATTTATATTGTTAAGTAGGCTCCACGCTGGGGCCTGAACTCGCCGCCCTGAGATCAAGACCTGAGCCGAGATCAAGAGTCGGACCCTTAACCAACTGAGCCACCCGGGGCAGGGCCCTAGGCACATTTATTTATTTATTTATTTATTTATTTATTTATTTATTTATTTAAATCAACATGTACACCTCTTTAAATTATTATTTTTTTTTTTAGCGGGGTCCCTCCTCTTACTTTGCATACATCTTCTCCCCGAGGAAACAAATTCAGGCCAAACCTCTGTGGAAGCTCAGATGAAATCTCAGAAATGGAGAAGAAATTGGTGGAAAGGGGTCCGCGGGGCGGGGGGGGGTTGCTGAGCAGCACAGCCTGTCCACACCTGACCCGCAGGGGTGGAATCCAGGAGCACAGAAAGGTCTGCACGGGGAGTTGACATCTGAAAAAGCAAAAAAGCACAACAAAGACACAAATACAGGCTGATGTGATCACCTATGTTTTGAGATGCCAATGCCAAGAAGGCCAGGTGCGTGTGCAAGAGAAACTAGAGGGAACTCCTTTTGTGTCCTCGGGACCGAAGCCTGCTCAGCCAAGGGCGAAGCTTTTTTTTTAATTTTTATTCTTTATTTTTTTTCATTTCAGTGCCAGACGCCATTTCAGTTTCTCTCTAGGTTCCTTGGCTTTTAAGGCCACTTGTAAAAGCAGTGTAAAGGCAGCCTGCATTTCATATATATTCATACATAGACACACACACACACACACACGCACATAATCTTCTGTGGCTTCTTTCTGCTACAGATATGGAATGAATACAGCATTAATAATAACAGCTGTCTTTGCCCCTTTGGAGCAAACCAACATGTAAGAGTCTCAGCTTTGATTTTCGTTCTCCTAAACCCAGTGAAAAGGTGCTCTGCGTACAGGGGTGATTTTTACAATCCATTGGGAGTGCTGGGTGAATTAAAGACCGTGCTGTGCCCACACGTTTCAGTCCACGTTGTGGGTCTCTCACGACAATATTCACTTTAAGTGGACCTTTCTCCTTTTCTTTCTTTATTCTCTTCAGGTCCAGCTTGCTTAGCAATTTAGCCAGACCTCAGCATCATCACATTATGGGTAAATGGTTTGGTGGTGACATGGGATCATTTGGACTTCAGAAAAGGCAGTAGTCAGTGTCTAGAAGGGGGGGGGGAAGCACTTTTTTGAGACGATCAAAAGGGACATAAAGGCAAAAACTGACTTTCACTGCAACAGGACTGAGGACCAGGCCTCCAGTGTCCTTATTGTAATTCATTGCTTGTTTCGAGGCCCCATGATAAAATTCTTCCATAACAGACAGAGGACTTTGTGAAATTGTAAATGAGTATGACTTCAAGCACTCTGTGGAAATATATTCTCCCCTATAGCCCATACATTATTTCTGCTTAGTTATGGTGGCTCACATTTCCCGTAACTATCAGAGAGAACTTAATTCAACTCACACCACATCACTTTAAAATTGTGCAGCTCTCTTAATCAACCTTTGTATCAGCCACAAATGTGCAGTATGACCTAATTTGAAAATGTCTCAAAGTGCTGACTCAAACTGTTAGTGAATAAAGGCTAGTCATTACCATTATGACACTAATGTGATGCAAAATAAAATTGAGTTGCATCAGCTGAACGTTAGTTTGCAAAAATATTAGTGATGGAAGCCATTTTGTGTTCATATTTTATTTATACTTACAGATATGTATCTATACGTACATATGCATATAGTCATTTATTTTTTTGTGTTCCTGAGACGGGCTCGCAACAAAATTTTTAAGTGCAGAGGGAGGAAGTCACGTTTCTAACGCTGACAGAGCCACCGGATTAGAAGTGGATCGTGCCTACACCGTGATCTCCCCTCTACGAGGTGAAGCATGTGCTTGCTGAGTTCTTGCTAGAATATTTATATGCACATGGGCACTAATGTATGAAAATTAGCTTTTCCTCTGTACTTTTGGTGCTCGATTCTAAGATTTTCAACAGCCCCGGAACTATTTATTGCTTACTACTTTGCATCACTCACAAATTCTCTGACTTGTGTGTTTTGGGATGGCAAGGGGTTGAATTTATTTCTTGTGTGGACTCTCCCGAATTTATTTCTTGTGTTGGCCCCCCATTTTTTTTGTTGAGATAAATACTCTGAGTAAATATTGTCGTTGATGACTTTTGAACAAAAGAAAGCAGGGCATGGGACTGGAAATTATCTAGCCTCACCGCTTCTGATAATACTTTGAGGAATGCACCATAAATTATTTTTTTCCTTATACAGGTTAGATGTTTTTCAAGAAATGTACGTGTGCTTACTTAATACTTATGCCTTCCCCGAGCTAGCACTGGTTTCGGTCTGTAAGCGGATCATTAATAGTTGAGAATAAGTCGGCGTGAGTCTTTCCTAAATTACAGAAATTGTCCCGGGGGTCAGTCAGAAATTCTGCTCTGCATCCCGGTTTGGGGCTCCTGAATTCTGAAAATTCTGAACATAAAAGCTACGCATGAGTGATTGGATACTTCAGATTTTATGTATTTAACAGTGAGAACAGGCCAAGCACAGAACTAGAAGGGAGATGGGTTATTCTCTAAAGTTTCCAAGGACCAGAGGTTTTGGCCATCAAGAAATTATTTAATGTGATAGAGTGTCGAGATAGGTCCACTCTTCGTAATACATCACTACAAGCGATCGCTGGAAAATACGGCTAAATTAAAATGCTGACAAGCTTCGTTCATCCACTTCTTAGAAAAACAAGTAAAACCTTAAAGCAAGATGTGTAGAAATTTGCTACCATGTGATGACTTTAGCGTTTTAGTCCGTTTTACATTATGTCACGTGTGGTTTGGGCTGTTTTTATGACCTATGTTTTATTTCCACATTAAGATAATCCAGATACTGAAAAAGTAAGTTTGAGAAATTTCAGAGTGGACTTGCCAAAAAAAACCAGCGTTCAGAAGCACGGGTGCTTTCGAGCACACGCACAGACGCACACTTTCAATTTACCTAGAAGAGGGGAAGGATCGCCTTTTTCGGCTAAAATACCATTGTTCTTACTTTCAGGTTCCAGGGGAAAAAGGTGTGTGGGTGTGATCGCTGTGAATGGATTGCCAGTCTCTTAACAGTCCATCATTCTTAAATGATAGAAGTGTAGCAGCACCCTCTGAGAAAAATCTTTCCTGTGGATTTGACTTTGTCCATGCCAGGACAAATTGCGTGCAAAGTTGGAATAATTCTGAGGTGTAAGACACCTCCATGACTGTCCTTGGAATACTGAGGAGCTGACATTCCTCTTTGGAAGATGAGGGGAGCATGGCCCCTGCCCTCTTAATTGATGATTTACCGTGCTCTCCCCAGGGCCACAACCGATGATCTGTAAGCTTGTTGAATTTTGAAGCAAATACTAAATATAATCAATATACAAAAATTAAAAAAGAGAGAGAGAGAAAAAATGCAATGAAAATTTATGACCTTAACATTCCTTCAGGGTCAAGCAATTTATCAAATTCTCTCACTTTCTGGTTTCAATTACACAGCCATTGTGGAAGGAACTTATTTTAGCAGGTTCATTTGCCTCAGTGGGGAATACAGGACTTTGGCCTAATGCTTCACCTTTAGTGCAGGCCATTTGAGCCTTAGAACAAATACCAATCATCACTCTTTGGGAAAAAAGAATCTGCATCGGCGTGGCCTATTGGAATGGGGTTTCTGTCAAGGTAAACGGTTGTCGGCAATGACTGTGGTAGAGTGGCGATAAATCCCATTTTATTGCTGAAAAATTCCAGCTTCTCTCCATGCCTGACAGCTCCCCACATTCTCATACCCATTTGGGCAATTTCTGCGCTATGTCCATCTGGTTCTCATTACCTCTCAACCTGCCTGCGTCTGATCCAGAAAAAGTGCAGGTCAGAAACAGGGGGAAAGAACCGAGGTGATGGACAAAACAGAAAGCAGGGGGGTGGCCCTTGGGGGTCGAGGTAGAGGTGAGCAACAACAGGGAAGGGGGGATCCCAGCTCAGGGTTGGGCCAGTGGCTGGAAGGGGCCGTTCAGACATTCTTCAGAATGATAACGACAGAGGCCCAGCCAGGAGGCCGGAGGAACCTGTACCTTTCGATTCAGGCCTTTAAAAGGCACCTGCTTTAAGGTGGAGGAGGGAGGGACAATGGGGTGGGCGGAGGGCGCAGATTGAGAGAAGCAGAGAAGGCACGTCCGGCCCCTTCCCTCTATGAAGGGCTCTATATCCTGGAGCGGAGGCCCTAGTCCAGAAGAGACCCGAGCATCAGGCATCTAAGGAGCTTGGAGTGCCACGTACACAGTTGGCATGCCTCTAAATATGGGGATAAAGCTCTGCTGGGGATTCTGTTTTGGTTCAAGAATATGATTATTTAGAAGAAGAAAACTCTAGGGCCTTCTACAGAGTTGTCTTCATGCGTTTTCCCGAGAAAATTAATATTGAAAATGAACGTGTCCTCATCGGTGCCTTCAGGATGGGTTCCTTCATGGAACGACGGGACCAGCACCGAGTCCCCTGGGTATTCGTGACCCCACTCATGATCGCTTTCAGAACTGCTGTGCATTCGTGCCTGCAGAAAGTCGGCCTCGTTCTCTGAAGCTGAAATCCTTTGGATCATAATTGCTCCTTCCTTAAAATGACTTATAGTCACCGTAAGCTGCCTCCTGGGGCCAAAAAAGGAATAGAAACAGTAAATATCTGACAATAGGTATTAGCAAAAAGCCCCCTTAAAGATGACCTGACAGTAGACTGGGATGAAACTATGTATGTCTCTACGTTTAATATAAAATTTACTTATTATTATTGTGCTGGGGTAATCGTAATTAATAGTAAAACAAAGTTTATGGGAAGTGTATTGAAGTACAAATGATGGAGATCTGAGAACTTTTAAGAAAGAAAAAAAAATAGAACTAGCTGAATGGTGAGCTGGATGGTAGTTGTTTTACCACCTGTTCCAAAGGCAAATAATTCTACAGGCAAGTGTCTTAAAACCAGGTCGGGGTGGGGGTGGGTGTTCTGAAATATCCTGGAAAGCTCTGGCACTGCTCTGATTTGCAGACCGTGTGCGAGGCTAGGTGTGTTTGGACAGACCCCATCTCTTGGCCCCTTCTGCATCTCGGGGTGCACGCTGCATCTCAGGTCCTCAAAACTCACTTTTTTTTGGACAGTGAGACCCCTCGGGGCTGCCATGAATATCCCGGTTCTACTCCCCCCTGAACTCTAATATCAAGATTGTGATACATTTTGGTTGCTGAGCTGGACCTCGTGGACGAGAAACACTGGCTTCCCAAATCCGACATTTAGTTTCTAAAACTTTAAGCCACGGACGCTCGGAAGAGGTTCCAGAACGTGTGTCCGAAGGCCGCGTGGGACGTTGAAGTGGAGAAAGAGATTGTTCGAGATTTTCAAGTCACTGGATAATCTGGACGGGAGGACCTTGCAGGTGATCAGAGGTAGAAGTTAGTTATTTGGCAGCTTTAACGTGAATACCTTCAGTCAACGAATACGGTTGTAAAACAGACATTTCTCCCACGTGCATATCGAAAGGCATAAACTCCTGGCCGGGCCCTCGCATCCGCCGTCGAAGGGGCCTAAGGGACGCATCCCTAACTGGGAAAGGGATTTCAGATGCTCAGCCAGAGAGCATCTCTCTGGCCTGAACTTTGCTTCTCTGGGCTGTACCTAGATCAGAGACGTGGTCCTTTAAAGGGTATTTGTTTCTTTTAGTAGCAAAGCAGAAAAATTAATGGCCTGGGGGCGGGGGGGGGGAGTGACAACTTAACTTGATGCTTGATAGCTGTTTACTTATAAATGTGTGTCCAGATTTCAGCGTCCTGTGAAGGAAAGGGAAAAATAAAGACACCAAAGCCTTCATCTGGTCTTTACGCAACACATGGAAGAAAGTGCTTAGAAGGCTAGTGAAATATTTACTAAACAAATCATTCACGTTAAACTTTTATATACGCGAAACCCAGAGCACCTACAAAAAGAGAACCACGGTGAGCTATAAGAAATATTTCGGCATCAAAATGGTTAATGGTATTATAGCTTCAAAAGAGCCTATTGGCTCACCCTCAAGGATGCCCTGCAGTTGTTGTGAAAGTCATCAGATGAAGCTAGCCTTCTCAGCTAGCCTTCAGATTTGTCTGCTAACAGTAAAAATACTATAATAAATCGGTAACATATGTTGCCAGGCAAGGAAAAGTGATATAAATAAAGAGACCAGGAGACCCAAACCAAGTACAATGTGAAAAGAATTTAACTTTCAATCTCTTCGCTGGCTAATTATCATTTGAAAAGTAATTTGAAAGTGTTACAGTTATTTGCTGATATGCTTCCTCATTTTTTCTTTTTTTCTCTTCAGATTGCATTCTTACCCAAATACTCTTCGTGATTGTTGCCTGCTTTGCGGCTTTGGGGTAAGTCCCAGTTTTCCACAACCTTAAGGAAAAAAAAAAAAGATGCATAACATAAAAGATGCCAAAAAGACTTATGTGTCCTGATGTGGTGGTGGTGGGGGGGGTGGTTGTGAGATATACGTGGGTTGGCTTGGAGGGGGGGTGCGGGGAGCGACGTTGGTAATGAAATAAAGAGAAGGGGTTTGTTTCTGCAAAGGATCAAGAGTGTGCGAAAGTGTGCATTGCAAACGAGGCTCCCTTCAGGAAAGCCACCTCTGGCATGGAAATGACAAAGCTCGGAACACACACAATCAATTATTTTCACTAGCATTTAAAATACAGAAAACAAAATCTGCTTTGGGAATTGACTGAATATTTTATTTAGCTTTTTTATTGAGACATCCTTTGAAAAATGGCATAATATAAATAGTTTTGCAAAGCAACAATATAATCAATCTCTAAACTAGAATATAAATCAAGGATTTCATTAACTGCTAGTAGCCAGTTTAAATTGTAGTCTTGTCCATAATGTCTATCTATCTATGTATGTCCAAGTTATATTAAAAACCTTTAAATGGCTTTGTAATATCAGCTACATCTAGCTATTATAATAATTAATGGTACTGTTTTATAAATCAATACATGTATTCTTGATAAATTCATATCCAGTTAATGGTGTAATTTAAATAAAAAATTAATGTAATAAAGGACGTGCAGAAACAGGCAGGAAATCTTTAAAGGTTAAGAGACAAATTTGTCTAAATTCATTTTTAAGCTGTTTTGAAAAAGTTTCTACTTAAAATCAGCTGAGATTTACCTTGTTTCTGTAAAACTAATCTTGCCATGTCTATTGGTAGCCAGTAATGAATCTGCGAGTTATTTTCTTTTTTTTTTAACTGTGAAGTTTTAATTACATACGTAGGATGCTCTGAGATAGTTTACTACCATTATACTCCTGTGCAATCACTGAGCATTCTTTAGAAAAAGAGAACAAAACTAAAAATCTCAAGCCGGTAATTTATTTTTAATACATGAATTAAGCGTAAATGCCTTATATGTGTATGTATATATTTTTGTATCTGTAAAAGAACTGCTCTGGGAATCCCCAAGGCCATATACAAATTTTACTTAAAGTGGAAAAGGACTGATTAGTTCAATAAATTTGCATGTGCAAGAGGAGAGCCCCGCGTTTTTTTTTTTTTTTTTTTTTACTGCTTTCACCGAATGAACATCCTAGGAATTTTAGAAAGAAGAGAAAAAGGCACTGAAGGGTCTGAAATGCGTCTTGACGCTGCACCCGGGTGCAGAAGCACACCACAAAGAGAAGCGTGTATCATTGCCCCGATTGAAAAAAAAAAAAATAACATACCAAAGGCGGATGAGGGGGTAACGAGATTTAGAACAACAACTGGATGTGGTGTAGTATCAAGTGCAATCTCAAATCTCTCCAGATACAATTTCATCTGGTCCATAAAGTAAGCCTTTCACACAAAATATCTTTCAGAATTACGCAGACCAGCCCGCCCTGCCCTGCTCCGTGACATGGTGCAGAAATGTTACTTTAATCCACTGAGCTTTTTCTGACATTTTTCTTAACATTGCTGAGCCTTATTTGGAGCAGCAAAGGAGACGTGTGCAGTTTCCCCTGACACTGATGGGTGTTGCAAAATGTTGAGAGAGAGAGAGAGAGAGAGAGATTTGCTGCCACTTTATCAATAGAGCTCCAGGAGCAATTGCTATTTGTTAAAAGTTTCCATTTCAAATGAAGCTAAACCTTAAAGAAGGCTCATCCTTTTAAAAGCCCGCTGCTTGCAAGGGGGAAACTGTGCGATCACACGTTAAAGTGCACCCGGCCACTGGAACCGTCTAGCATGTATTGTGTTTTTCGGTGAAATCTGCAGCAAAACCACTCCTGAGAGGCTTAATTTAGGTTTTATAGGAGGGACATAAAAAAGACCGGGTTACAGCAACACGCTGAAATATGGGGTACATTTTAAATATCTTCATTTAAAAACGTATGTTTATTTTCCCTCCTGGGATCACTAACGTGGGTCTCGACAGAGGAAGCGAGGACATGCTACATTCTTAAAAATTATCTGCTAAAGGGATCACATTCCGAGACAGGTCTGAGCATTTTTATTACTACCGATAACCTCTTAATTATGTCACTGCCTTCCACTTGTTAATCAAGGGACATTCAACATGGTTAACCGGTGACTGGTTGCCTTTAGACGACTACTTGGTTATTATTAAGAATTAAAAACTCATTTTACTCCCATCCTCATGTTGTTGCCTGTGTGATCTTAGCACTGCGAAAAACGGCTTTTACCTGCTTTAAACACAGAACGCCTAAGAACGGGCTTAGATGCCCCAAAACGATGCTGTTAATTACTTCTAGGTGCGGCTCACGGAAAGCTTCAAGGGGTAGATAATTTTCCGTTTCCTGTCTCAGCAACACCCCCCCCCCCCCGCCCAGCACCTCCCCCCCACCCCTGCTGCCTCCCCCACCTCTCCCACAATTCCTAGTTGAACCAATTTTAGGTTTCTTCTGCAGCCACCAGCATCTGAGATACTCAGAGACTTTTTCAGCGAGCGAGGTATAAGTGGAGTAAATAAAATCGTGTTTCGCTGTGGCTTTATCAACCCTCCTAGGTAGTTTTCCTGCCAGCGAACCTGCACTGTTAAGACCCAGAAAATTATGCAATAGTGACTTCTTGGAGGTTCTCTAATCAGATGATGGCCGGTGTTAGGAGGGAAGGGCCCAGGGCAATGTGGCTGGCACTTAACGCGGGCCTTGGTCATTACTTGTCTGGTAGAGACCAATAAACAGATGATTACTATCCTATAAGGAGCCAATGTTTTACATTTATCCTAGCTATTTCTTTTCTTTTCTTTTCAACGTCTTATAACAGCAAGTGTTTGTCAAGAAGATCTATGACGAATAACCTCACAGGCCCCTTAAAAATAAGAATTTTCCTAGCGTGAAATGATGCCCTTTGTGGAATGGGGAGAGTGATTCTGGCTTTCATGAGAGCAAAGGTTGGATTGCTTTAAAGTCGTTTTCTTTCAGGTGTGGACAGTCCCAGACACCTCCCCTGACTGTCCTGTCCCCCCCCCCTTCTCCCTCTATGACAGGTTCACAGGCTGCAACCAAGGGGTTTTAAAATGCAAATATTTATATTGGAGCTCTGGCAATAACCGAGTCATTTTGCTTCCTCTGTTAGCCTGTGATAATTGATGCTTCATACCTGGAACTACGTTTCATTTATCTCCTTACACATAGAAGATATTACATAAATAAGAGGTAATTTATGGAAAGGAAGCAGCCATTTGAAATAATAATAATCCCAAATTTGACTACATAATCTTGAAAGACTCTAAGAGTCAAAGATGCAGATTTCTACGGTCTTAGAGAAAACTTGATTGCAACTGGGAAATATGTGCATTTTTGAACACTTATTGAATTTGAATGCCTGCATGGATTTAAAAAAAAAAAAGAGGAGGAGGAGGAGGAAGAGGAATAAAAAGGAAGGTAGGAGAAGAAAGGTGTGAATTTTGCCTGTGCTTAAACGAACGCGTTCAGCCACACGTTCAGACTTCTCGTTACAATTTTACGGACTTTCCCTTCAGATCTGAAAATCACTTTAAAAATAGCCAGCGCAGATTGCAAGACAGCGAGGCTCCTAAAGTGCCTTTTCTTCCCTGGGATCCTCATCTTAGAATGAACAGAGAGGGGTGTGCCTAGACCTGGACCCTGATTTCACCACCTCATACAAAGCCAGGCAGATTTCTTGAGCCAAACAAACAAAGGGGGTGTAAGCGATTTCATTTATTTTGATAATCCTCCTCCTGCACAGGGGCATCGTGCCGTCTTTGTCAAAGTGAATGACAACAATTTGGCTAACTCTCTCTGAGCTGCACTCAACAGTGACAGGCAAATTATCAGAGGCCCTGCACTTCTTATTATCAGAGGAGAAGCCATCAGGGGGACGCACGGAAGATACCTCTCCCTTGTCACTATTTGTCAGTGGGACAAGGGCCACTGCTATGGGTAGCTGACAGGTAATTTCAACAATAACAATTACTCCTATTACTGGTGTCATAAACAATTCGCCCAAGGCATGACAATAGCAAAGCTTTATAATTCAATGCCATATAAATAAATGCCAGCAGGTAACAAGTAATTTAGCTCCAATCAAGCTTTCACCCCGGCATTAATATTGTTATTGCAAGAAAATGGAAAATTGAAAAAAATTCAATATGTTAATGAATTAAGAGAGGTTCCGGGGCCGGACAGAGGGGTTGAAAAAGGGAAACCAAAATTATGATGGTGTCATATTTGGTGCCATCCTGAGGGCCAGGGAGCAGCATAATTACTTCGAGGTAAGAAGGGGAACCAGGAATGCTGCTGCCTTTGACTTCAGACCTGGGAAAAATATGACATGGCCTTTCCAATCCCCCTCTCTCCAATTTCAGAAGAGTAGAAGTAGAAATATGAGAATGTGTATATAATGTAGCATTTCACTGGCTTTTTTTTTCCCTCCCCCCCTCCCCACCTGAAATATTTCATATGAAACAGAGGCACGAGTATCAAAGGAACATTTCCGTCCGCTTAAGAAAATCGCATCAGCACCTGCTTCCTTTACATTAAGTCTTGTAATGAAACTATTTTAGTAAAGCCTGTTTTTCTCTGCGGCGAAGGTGACGCTGAAAACCCCCCTTTGCTCCCCAGCTGTCCACCTCCTGGACGTGGACTGCCCGGAGGACACAGTCCAATCTTCCTCCATAAAACTTCCCGATCACACGCATTTGCCATTCCAGGGTTTGTCCGGCAAGACAATGTGCCATCATGGTGACAGCAGTAAAAGAATTTGAAAATCTCTAATTAGGAGAGCTGCAGAGCAATTAACGCATGTCAAATTTTACTTCATCAAGTGCCACTCTAATTTTCCTCTAAAAATTAATGGATTTTTTCCCCCCTTTCCTTTTGGTATGTGTGTGTGTGTCCCCTTAAGGCAATGTTGATTCAAATCTGCTCAAGATGCAGTGTTGCACAGCTAAGCATCTTCTTGATTACAATCCGCCACACTTCTAACTGCGCTCATTCTCACTGCCACGGATACTTTGTCAACAGTCAAATTACAGCACGCTGATAACAATGCGTAATGGTGTTCCTCCTCGAGGCCCCTGGCGGGGGACGGGCTTCATAAAAATGGGATGTTTTCCTCTCAACTGTTTCTAGAGGAAGTTTGTGTGACCAGGTCACTCGTCAGGCGTTAATTTTTTGCAATTAATTTGCTGATTTCCAGAAAAGCAATGCAAAGATGGAATATGAAAGCATCTCCTTGAAAAAGGAGTGAGGAATCGAGACTCTCTGTGGCCAAAGTTTTTTGCTTAAACACTTTGTTCGGAGACATTTTCAAGAGCGCCAGTGTTGGTAAAATACCAGGGTTTTCTTTTTCTTTTTTTTTTTTTTTCTTTACTTATGAGCTATAAACATTGGAAGCCTCTCTTG
Source organism: Nyctereutes procyonoides (assembly GCF_905146905.1). Taxonomy (NCBI): domain Eukaryota; kingdom Metazoa; phylum Chordata; class Mammalia; order Carnivora; family Canidae; genus Nyctereutes; species Nyctereutes procyonoides. Next base: position 67,024,310 of record NW_026575049.1, read on the forward strand.
AACAGACAGTATTTGGATTGTGAGAGAAGTTTGTTTAACTGCCATATTTGCCAAAATCCTCAAAACATCACAGGACACAGAAGATAAATGGCCTTTTTTTTTTTTTTCTTTTAAGGTCAGGACTGTATCTTCCAGATAAATGTTGATTCATTTTAACTATTTTTTATCCCACTTGCTTGTTGCAGATTCATGAGCCTGAGTCATCAGCACAGGGGAGGATTATTTCTCACTGAAAAAAAAAAATGAAAGAAACCACAGTGATTAGATGATTTTACAGTCAGTCTTTTTAGAGATTAGTCAGATTTTCGATTTCTGCCACAGGATCGGATCCAAAACAAAAATGGGGGAAATCAAACAAGATGCTGAAGGTATCTCTTTGCAGATTCTCCAGGGAGTGGAGAACATTCACGTGGACCGACATTCCAGTTCTCTCATCCTGTGAATATATTTTTGATTCTATGTTTTCTTTGATCATGTTTATTCAGTAAAAAAAAAAAAAGAAAGAAAGAAATCTAAGTTCATGGAGTATACGCTTCATTTTTTTTTTTTTAATTCACAGGTATAACCCGGCCTTTTCATTGACCGACAACTGTGATCAAAAATCTTAAATTTGGTATTTCGAGGTTTGTATTTCCAGATATCCCCAAACTCTTCCTTTTCTGGTGGCCCCTCCCCAGCGTGTTCTGACGTGGTCTATTTCAAACAAAAGAACATGACATCCCTCTTTCAACTAGTAAACGTTGGCTTCTCCAAACCGACCAGGGGCAAACTGGAAGTTTTGCCATTAGGTTCACACGAACTGAACTGCGTTCACCATTCCCAAACATTCTCCTCCGAACTTCACAAATGTGATGATACTGAGTTTAGAGTTTCCTGTGGCTTGTTGACAAATAAAGGTATCTCGGTAGAAACCAAGCTCTGTGCATTTTTGAGAAACGAGAACGTGGAACGATCCCATATTAAAACATTACAAAAGGACTGTAAAGGGAAATTTAAGAGGGGAAAACTTGATTATATAATGCAATCCAGCAGTAATCAATTTTACCTTCAATATCTTGCTTTTGTTTTCAAAATGCTAAATAAACAATACATAATGCATCCCTCATCAGCCAAACCATGGAGGCTCTGTGCTCAAATAACAGGAAACATATTCAATTTTCCTAACAGAAGACAGTTCATTAAGCTGTGCCACATCAAATAAAACTTTAATTTCTCCAGCATCAGAGTCGCAATGAAAGCAATTGAAGAAGATGAGCCATATGGTACTTCTATCAGCAAACACATATTGCTCATTCCCCCAAAGTTTTCTAATTCTGCTCCCCAGACCTGTGTAATATAGATAATGTGCTCCGAGAGCAGCAACCATGAGCTATCTAGTGTACACTTCTAATACTGTATTTAATGGGAAATAATGAATCATAAAAGCCTGGAGAAGACGGCTTTTGCTAACCTAAATCTCAGCTGTAATTTCATTGTTCTGTGCCTAAGATGCTGTTCGCCCTTTCCAAACAACAGCAGTTGAACATAATTATGCTGCTTCAAACCTGGGCTTGAAAAAGCATCCCTAATAGAACCAAGTTTCTATTAACTCCTGAAATCCTGAATTTAATGATGCGCCGACGCAGACACTGAGCTAACTGGGCGGGTGTCATTTTAAAACCCAAATAAGCATTTTCGCCTTCTTCCCTTTGGCCAGACCGCTCCATGCATTTATGTTCCCTCCTCCACCAACCCCCCTTCCCCACGCCCCCACCCCCATGCAACAGGAGTGGCATGATTAAAAATGAGGAGATTTTCTTGTTATTAGCAAATTTGACATTTGCCTGATGAAATGCACATAAAATGTGAAAGCTACACAGTCCTCAGAAGAAACGTCTCCACTCCAGTGCAAGCAACCGGGATGAAATAATTTAGGTGAAGAGAATGTAAAGATCCTTGTACATCCCTACTGCAGAAAGCTGGGATTGTGTTAAAAATGAAAGGACCAAACCTCGCTGAGCTTCTAGAGCAAGGGTACTTGGACACACGTGAAGTGTCTAGTGTTTCTGCTCTCACCTCAACTGCTTTGGTTATTAACCTAAACGTCAGACGTGCGCTCAGATGCGGCAATTTCCGTGTCATGGGTCCAGCCTCTCTCTGGCAAGATCTTGGGGCCGGGGCGTAATTCCTTTTTCAAGAGAAATGGTCCCCCTCCCCACCCACCCCTACTCCTACCCCCGCCCCCAAATAGGTTGATGATTTTAGCTCTTCCATTTTTTTAAAGCTCATCAAATCAATATTTTACCAACACGCTGGTAATTTAAAACACTATCAAATAACACCGCAGATACATATTGAAAACATATTTTAATGGTTTTGTTTGTTTTGGCATCATAGGAACCAAGGACGATTAAATTAAAAAGAGACTTTTAAAAGTTAGAGATTGCCTTTTTACAGCTTATTACAATCAGCATGTTACATGCCTGTCTCCGAATTAGCTCTACACACTTGATTGCCATCATTAAAAGTAGCTGTTTGGGTGCTGCTCTGTGATGGTTCCAACCCTTCCTCGAAGCCGATCTGGGCTAGTCACTAACTTGGAATCTCTTTCCGTTGAAATTTAAAGAAAACAAAAACAAAACAAAAAACAAAAAAACAAAACAAAAAAAAAACACACACACAAAAAAAACAAAAAACAAAAAACACAAACCCATTCTCGCCAGTGGCAGAAACAGTCCCCAGAAAGTGAAATAGCACAGCGAGGCAGTAACATTAAACCCCCGAAAAGACCAACAGGTAAAATAACTACAGCGACATCTGAAACACACTCAGGAAAAAAAAAAAAAAAAATCACAACAACAACACAGAAGCAGTCCATTGATTATATTTCATGAATGCCTTAAAACAAATGTTTAAACAGTTTTCTGAAACAGTGCAGAGAACCTCTGCATGCTCCACTGGGTTGCAATGACAATGGTCTATTGCAATGTAAAACACGCTGGAGGATAAAAAGGTGCTTTTTGTTACCATTTTATCAAAGCTGTTCATCTTCGAGCTGCAGGCAGCATTTTGCTGGAATTGCAGATATTTCTCTGTCCAGGCTCCTTTGTTTGTGCATCTCATTTGCATATATTTATCTCCAGCTGAGGGTGCTTTCTGCTCATTAAGGCCTCCCTTCACATTATTTCATAAGCCAGCTGCTAAGAGGGATTTCACCTGTGGTGACTGAGAAAAGAGGGGTGAAAAACTAAATTCTTCATAAAAAAGGAAATCTTCTGAGTCTCTTCCCCTATAAATGGGCACCATTTGTGTTAAACAGCCTCTTGTCATGATAGATGCCTCCGGAGGTCAGGGGTTAAAGTTGATTTGAAGGTCAGCAGTAAAACAACAGACAAACCAGACGCCAAACTGGTTCCTTAGCTGTCGGTGGGAGCTGTGGTACAAACAGGTCTTGAACCTTTTTCAACCTCTAATAAAACAGGGGATGAATCTGAAGTGGATCAACCAGGCCCCTGAGGCAGCGGCACAGAAAAACACAAATAATATCAATATCAGGCAGCCACAGGAAACAATGGGGCATTTCTCCGTGCGACATGCATGCTGCTATTGTTTCAAGGGCTGGGGAATTAATTCCACTTATTTATTTAAGGCGTGTCAACTCACTGCCTAAACCTGTTTCAGTGTCAAGATGAATAAAACTTTTATGGCTCATAAAATAGAGCCATTCATCTCAATGTTCTTTGTGGTGCGTGGTGTGTTTTTTGTTGTTGTTGTTTGTGTGTGTGTGTGCGTGCGTGTGTTTTCCTGGCACACTGAGCTAGGCCTCTGCTCCTACGTGGTTACATCTGAACCCACTGTTGCTGTGATCCGCACCATATTAGAGAGAAAAAAAAAAAATGATTTCACCGGCAAACGGACCTCAACAGAAACGACAAGGGAAGCATTTTAGCTGTGATGTAATTGTCCCAAAATTCCTCCTAAACACTCCTCATGCGGTTGCATCTGTTTGGAGCGTGGATTATTTACCAAGCGGAAGTCTCGGGTTTTAGAGAGAAAAGCAATAAAAAAAAAAAATTAGTTTCCTGGACTATTCTAGATCTGCATTTTATTCCAGAAATGCAACCTTGTTGGAGCAGCTCTTCCCATTCTTTTTTTTTTTTTTTTTTTTTTTTTGGCCCAAGTTTTCACTGTCACATAGTCAGCTGGCACCCAGGTAATAAACCAATGCCTTTTTTTTTTAGCTCCGAAGGTTTGACTTTTATGTGCAATTTTCAACCTAAAATGCCAAACATAAATGGAAAGGAACGTGCATCGAAGTGCATTTTGTATCACAAGTTTTTTCAAAGTTCAGTTGTAGAATTAACTTTACTTTTGATATCTAACGATCTGAGTAATCACAGCACACGTTGGCATCACGCAAGTTAACAAACAAGTTAACATTTATGAAATGCCACACACGATGCTAAGCATACGCATTTTCTCCTGCAATTATTAGTGATAATTCAATCCCGGTCACAGGAACCCACGTAGAATGGGCTGTAATAACAAGCCTCTTCATTACCCAGGCTATATCTTAGTTAAAACAAAACAAAACAAAAAAATTCCAATCAAACAGTTCCATCATTCCTGCAGATGCCTTAATAGGTAACATCATGGGGCTATGATTGCTTTATATGAAAAGGAGCAAAAAGACACAATTTGATGATGTTTCACTCATGTATGTGACAGCCCTTTGCTCTATTGCAATATAAATTGATTTGTGGATGAATCACCGTGTCATCCCAGGCGCTTTGCTCTCGGGGCCTCCCGTGAATATTGTACTTGACTTCTGATGCCACGTTATTTCGAATTTGGTCAGTTTTTCCACACAGACTCAAGTGTTTCCAGCAAGTAGATTATTTGTGCTTTCACCTTTTGCCCGTGCACAGAGGTGCAGGAAGCCCTGGGGAAGGGAGGGGGGGTTTGCTCAGTTTCTTGGGGTGCCGATCACTGCTCAAGACGCGACGACTCTGTGCTTCCCATTCGACCGGGCGCGTGTGCCAGAGGCCTTGTTGATGAGGCTGCCCCGTTTGAAAATGGAACTGCTTTCAAGTGGCCAGAAAAAAAACATTTCAACTCAAAATTGATTGGGTAATCTATGTCAATGTGTTCTCATTTAAGCATGGAGCGGGAGATTGTTCTATAACCAATTACAGTTTAAAACAAAACAAAACAAAAAAAACGCAAGGGGTCTTGCTTCACACGAGGAGCACGACTCGTGGTCAGAGAAATTTTCCAACTTATTAAATATTGTTTGTATCCTCATCTTCGTAGACTCTCTGCCTTCCCAAAGCATCTTGTAGATCCGTCTGTCTGCCTTCGGACCTTCCACGTTATATCCAACTCCACTTCTATCCGCTCCACCCCCCAAACCTAGAACCTCCGAGTAACTGGACTAAAGCAAAAATACACAGCTGACCCCCCCTCCCCAAGTCTGCACCCATATCTCTCGTTTCTCTTTCCCCCTAATCTAATCGCTGATTCTTAAGCTTGGCCAAATAGTTAAAAATGTTAAGTGCTAGCAGAGCCTCTTACCTCCCCCTCCTATCTGTGTCTGTTTATGGAATGGGCCCGGTTTCCTCCTCTTCTCCTTCAGCCCGGGGTCCTCAGGTCAGAACACTGTAAATACTCACGGCCCTGGCCCGACCCATAAATCTGAGCAAAGGGCAGGCTTATATATTCAGATAAGCGTGGGTGAGGGTGAGGGTGAGGGTGCGGGCGTGGAAGGCGCGAGACCCAGCGGAATCTGATGCTTCACAGCCACGTTCAGAGATGAGAACTGGAAAGGCCAAGAATCTTTGGTGGGGGAGGAAACGACAGTTTTGTCTCAAAACATCTCTCCTTATTCCTAACGGATGAGGTTGGCACTGCTTCCTCTTTTTTTTTTTTTAAATTTTGTCCACATTGCTTATATTCAGATCCTTACCAAACATATGATCCGAGAGGCAATCAAATGAAACAACACATTCCATTCATTTCCAATGTCCCGTTTCCCCCTTATTTGTGTTTTGAACTTGGTGCGGTGTGCAGGGTGTGCGTGCGTGTGTGTGTGTGTGTGTGTGATGTGAATCGGAGTCACTTTACCAGAAACTCTTCTCCACTGTGATTTCTCAAACCCAAGGTCTTTGACTTAAATAACCATGTTGTTAGTCACCACATTGAATTGCAAAGAAAAACATGACTGAAGAAGTTGGAAATGACAAAGTGGATCCTTAAATGGGCTGCGTTTCCTTCAATCTTCAAGGCTTCGACTTCATGTCCCAGCCCGGATCTTTTGGGTTGGAGGGTTAGAGCTCACGATGGTCTGGGGCTCCTGAAAGTCCACACCCCCCGCGGGAGACGTGGCCCTTGTGAACATGGATATTGTCACAGCAGAAAACCCTGAGCAAGGTGACCTTGGCTGATGTCGCACTTTCTATCACTCCTCTGCCCTGATCCTCCTTTACACGCAAGGAGCTGCGCGCCACACGTTTGCCTTTGTCACGTAAGACACTGGGGAAAATGTGGCACTTGATGTTTTCATCACGGTTTTTAGATTTTTATCACATGTACATGTCCTCTTTATCTGATTTCTCCAGGCTCTGATTTCTATGAGCTCTTGGCTCATAGAGAACTGATGGTTCCAAAAAAGGGCTAATTCACGTTCCTCAAAAGAGCTGCTTTTCCTGGGTGGCAAAATGAGCAAAAATTCCACATAGGTAAGAGAATCTTGTGGGAAAAATTGTCAAGAGAGTGATTGGGCCGGCAGCCCAGAGCATTTTCTGCACTTGAGCCTCATCATCAACAAATCCTTGAAATAATAATGACAACAACCATAATATTACCATTTACGGAGCACTTACTTCTGGAAGGCAACGTGCGCTAGGTGCTTTGGGTATGTGCTCGTTTTAGTCCTGTGACAACGCAGCGGACGAAGCACTGGCAGTCTCCATTTATAAACGAAAAACTCTGAAAAGTGAAGAAACTACTCCTAGAACACATGTTGAAGCCCAGAACGTGGACGTGAGGCTGGCCCTACAGCTGTTTCTTCTGAGCTGCCTCTCAGGGCCTCAGGTTTGACGTCTTCAGGACGAGGGTCTTGGGTGGAATGGGGTGGGGTGTCTCTTGAGTGGCGATATTCCATGTCCTGGTTGGTTTTCTCCAGCCCACGGCTCTCCTGATGCCTGGTCCTGGTGCTTCTGACGGTCCCGGCGTCTCAGCCGCCTCTCTGAGTCCTTCTGGGCCACATGACAGAGACCAGACTCGTCGATCCCTCCCCTGACCTGCTTTCCCTCCGAGATCCATCTGCTGTTGACTGGGAGCACCCTCCGGCCCACTCAGCAGTCCAAGGGGGCTCTCGGCCTGCCTCACCTTAACCTCAATGGCCACCCAACTGGGCTGAGCAGACGTGAGTGCGGGGGGTACTGGGCCCATTCTCTGGGTGTGAATCCTGGCTCCCGCTTGCCCGCTGTGCAGCATTGGATCAGTTACTTGACCCCTTTGTGCCTTGATGTTCTCGTCTATAAAATGGGGCCAGAGATACTACTTAGTTTTATAAGGTAGCCTAGGTGAGACTCTTGGATTTGCTTGACCGAACTTGTTAAAATAGGCTTCAGGCGGTTTTCTCTGTAGCCAGGCTCTCCCTTCTGTAATCCAGCCTCCTTGCTTCGCCAGTTATCCTCATAAAATAATAAACACGATCCTCTTCTGCTTAGAAATCTTTAAGACTCCAGGTTGCCCTCAAGTCCAACCACTGAGTTGGGCAAAGGCCCTCAAGATCTCCTGCCAGTTGGCCTTTCCAGGGCCATTTTCCACCATAGCCCCCTAAGCAATTTGCACTCTGGCAGCAAAAGATGATACCCCTGATGTTCTTTGATGCCTCCAGACTTCCGACCGTGCTGTGCCCTCTACCAGGAGTGCTCTCCCTCTCCGCTTCCATCTAGTGACGTGCGCCCATCTTGCATGGCTCGGTTCAAAAGTCACCTATTTTTCAGGGCAGCATAGATTGAGCTGGTCACTTCTAGAAGCATGTCCCTCTGTTTAAGAACCTAATCTGTTAAAAAGAAAAAAAAAAGAACCTAATCTGTTGAGTGGTGGTTATCTGCACCGTAATTATTTGTCTACTACTAGGCTGTGGATTCCTGTGGGCAGAGACAGTGTCTTTTTCAACTTGATACCTTTTGTTCTGGAGCTTCACATAGAGATTAAGTTCAGATTAATATATAAAATATCATTCTTCACTCCTAAAAAAAATGACTTAAAGTAAATGAGGATGAAGTGCCTATAACGCTAACTAGTTGAATTAACTCTTGTTAGCTTAAGATGATAAAGACAGTGAACTCGTAACAAAATTAAATTAAAAATTCAAGCGGAATTATATTGTTCTTACAGTCCCTGAGATGAAACTGTCATGTTTGTTTTTTTTCCCCTGATACACTATTACATGTCACAATTTTCTGACACCTTAAGAAAATCTGATAATGGAAATTCTCTAGGACGCCACTGAGGTCTCTCTATTTGATACAACGTTTCATTAGAAAAGAGCCAGTTTTTTCCTTATTCCAAGCATAGTATTTCATGGGAGGCAGCATATTTGTGATTATGATCATAGGCTCTGGAGCCCGAATGCCCGAGTTTGAATCCTGTCACTGCCACTTATAAGCTATGTTAACTGTGAGGAGTGATTTTCTCATTTTCTCGGGGCCCGTTTTGTCATCTGTAAAATGGGCCCGGTTGTAACAGCTACTGCAGAGAGGGGTTGTGAGGGTCCAATGACGAAATGTATCTAGGAACTTGGATCAGTACCTTGCAGGTGACTTACAGTAGATGCTCAATAAACGTGCCCTATTATTTGGTTGGTGTTTACAAGAGAGGCGCCTGGAATCCTGTTAGGAAGGTAAATGAAAACCAAATCACTGGATGTGCCCATCACAGCACCTGGCACATAGGAAGTGCTTAGTACGTGCTAATGACTACTGTCTTGTTGAAAGTAGTATTGAAATATTTTTACTCTACAATGCGCTTTAAAACTTTACTTTATTGTGAAATATATCATACCTATGGAAGACTGTAAAAGCACTTCTGTAGGTGAAAAACAACAGGGCGAACACCTATATCCTCCCCGCCCCAGACTAAAAGATAAAACACTGCCAGTTCCTGAGAGTTCCCTGCAAGCCTTCTGGACACATTCCCATCCCTCCTCTCAGGAGGCTCCTGCTCTCCTGACCCTTGGATCTCCACAGATTTGCTCTACTTCATCATTTCAGCTCTTATAAACGTACCTCTGACCAACATGCTCCTTGTTTCTTATCTTTCAGGAACCTTATATTAATGGATTGTAGATTAAGATGTTCTGTGTCTTGCTTTTTGCATTCAACAGATGCAACTGGGTTGACGCGGACAGCTCTAGTTCATTCGGTTTCACTGCTGCATAGCATTTTATTGTATCAATACCCCGCAGTTTATTTTATTTATTTATTTTCTATTATGGGCATCTGGGCGGTTATTGATTGATTGCTATCACAGGCACTGCTGCCCAGAGCATTCTTATACGTGAGCCCTGGTGGACGCAGGAAAGGCTGAAAGGCTCTCGGAAGTTAATCAGGACGTGGAGTTGCTCAGGTGTAGGGTATGTGAATATTCAAATTTACCAGGTAATGGTCAGCTCTTTTCTAAGTAGAGGCACCTGCAAAAAATGTTTTGACAGAAGATTATTACAGATACATTTTGGGTCCTCACGAAGATCACTCTATGTGGTAGTCAGTCTCTGAGATTTCTCTGGTTTCAACCAAAAGTCCAAATGCCCCGCTCCTCTTGGTATTCACACCTTTGTGTGGTCCTCTCCCACACCATACTGAGGTTGGTCTGCATGACCAAGAGAATAGAGTAAAAGTGATGATGTGATTAAGTTACACAAGACTGGAGCTCTGTTTAAGGCATCCTCTAGCTTCCTGTCTCCTTTGGATCTCTCCCTTTGGGAGAAGCAGCTGTCATGTTGTGAGTGCCTCTATGGAGGGGCCCACAAGGTGAGGAATGGAGGCCTCCACCCAACAGCCAGTGAGGAACTGTGGCCTACTGACTACCATGTTCATGAGCTTAGACGTGAATCTGAGACGACTGCTCTTTGATAGTCTGGCTCAAACCTCATGGGACACCTTGACCAGAATTGCTCAGCTAGGCTGCACCTGACACACACAGGCTGTGTGACACTATCCGTGTTTGTCTAAGCTAAGTTTGGGGGTAACTTGTGATGCAGCAAATATAACTTACACATATTCTACTAAAGAGGCGGAACCTTTAAGTTTCCTCAAGGAATTTGGGAAATAAAGCAGGATGATAAAACAAACAGGTTGAAGCACTTACAAATCTAGGTGTCATTAAATTACTTGGTTGTGTAAAAAACACCAGAAACCGGGAAGCCGAGGTGAATTTGTCATTCATAACCTATAACAACATGGATCAAGTGTCATGAAGCTTTTTCCTTGATTTATAATCATTGAGTCCTTTAGATGTTTGTATAAGTTGCTCTCAATGCAAAACATTCATTATAACATAATAGTAAAATAATAGAAGGCATCTAAATATACAGAAATAAGAAGCATAGTTAAGTAAATATCCACTCTATAGACTATTATAGTCACGAAAAAATTTTGGAAAAAAAAAAAAAAACTAATGATGCGCTCCCAACATAATGTGAAGTGAATACAGCAGGATATACAACCAGGATAAAACCCACCTTACGGGGACTTAACAGTAAAAGTGGGCATGTCTCAGGTGGATTACGTGGGATTCTGTTTTCCTCTCTAAACTTTTTCTGGACTTTGTAAGTTGTCTCTAACAAGCATGTGTTATTACTCTATTACTAGGAATTGTATTTAGCACCTGGAAAAATTAACTTTCAGCACTGAAAAGAAACAAAGGCTATAATTTCTACCTTCAAGTTGGAAAAAAATATTCCATTTAACAGATTCCGACTACAGAGCATCTGCGAAGGTTCTGGTTGCTACTTCAGGTTGGCTTCCATCTATATCATCTTGGTCTTTGGACATAAGCATGATTTGCTCTCTTGTTATCATTGCTGATGCGTTTTATTCTTCTCACACAAATGAATGTAACCTACCTGTTGTTTTGTTGACATCAGAGGTTCTGGTGAGGGAGGCGGAGGATACGTTTATGGAATCTCTAAAATTTCATGTGATTATAGTTTATATTCTTCTGCTGTGGCCCATGAAGTTGAGAGGAAGAAGAAGGAGGTAGATGAGACACCATGAAGGGGCCACGTGTTGGTGAGGGGCTGCCTGCGACCTTCTTAAATTCAGAAGGGTGTTTATCCAACGGCTGCTTCAGTAGGTCGAGTGGGGTCTGTGGTCAAATCCTGAAAAATGATGCCTTGTGACAATAACTATGAAAAAAAACCTTATTTTGATATCAAAAATATTTTTGATATATTTAAAACATCTCAAAACAGTATCTGAATAGACTGAAAATATTTTTACCTTTTAGAATTCTGTTTATAAATATATTTTTGCCCATTAAAAGAAACTTGGAAGAGTCCTTGAAATATAGGATCTAATTTGAAAGAATTAACCAAAGCCCTGACACTTAGGGAGAACTGCTCCAACATTTGGGTGCGTCTCTTCTCATATTTATATTTTCTTTATGCATTTCCATTGTATCCTGGGCTTCTGTCCCTTATGCTTTGTCGTTACTGTATCTTCCCATGACGACAGTAGCTATGTCTTTCTGACTAACCATCCTTTTTTTCAGTCCTTAGAGTATAGTAGGTACTTACCAAATCGTTGTTGAATGACTAAATTGTTTGGACAATACAAGGAAAAGAGAAGATCCATAAGCAGTAAGAGAAGCTTCAGGATTAGGAAGAAAGCTTCATGGCTTCTAGGTTCATCTGAGCCATAGTACTGAATCGCCTTTGCTTCCCAAAAGAGGGAATCATTTTTGTTTTATCATGCGCAAAACCGATGACAAATATTTCAGGCAATAAGAAAAAAATATTGCCAGTTACGGCAAGCACTGGAAATTTATAATTTGGTGACTTCATAAAGATCTAATCAATCCAACATCACGTTTCCAAGCATTCTTTTATTAAGTGCTCCATTTATAGGGAATCTCGTAGCTAGAATTTATTGTTTGTTTAGATTTTTCCAATGCCCTCATCACTGAGGTCCTTGGTTGCATGTGTGGAAGATTAAGAGATACAATAAACTCAGAAGAAAGGACCAAGCAGCACATACGAAATGTAGGCCAAAGCAAATAAATATGTCACTTTCTAAGTCCTGGAGTTCAGCAAGAATAAAAACAAAGTCTTACATGTAAAAGAAGTAAAATTTTCATAAGGAAGATACTTCGGCCTTAAATTGATCTGACTTTGCCCAAGTGAAGCAGCTGTTTGATCTCTAAGCCAGGAATCAGAATTATTTTATATCTTACAATTACGCTTTTGAAAGTACACCCAAGAAATGAAAAGTAAAACTCCCCAAGGTGTGGATGAAGGACAAGGCATTTGTTTCCAACTCGGGACGAATGACCTTAAAGGCCCTATTGAATCGGCTCTTAGTGGCTGGACGAGAACAACATACAGCTAAATGCAATTCCTCCTAGTGTCAGGTTAAAAGCCAAATTCCCCAGGTTCAGGTCCTAGTTGTGTGACAGGTGACTTGCTCAATCTCCTTGTGCCTCGGTTCTCTCATCCATGGCGTGGGGACAATGATAGTATCCATCTCGTTGTGCTGTGGTGAGGATCTCGAGTTAACTCGCCAAGTTCGGCGAAGAGTGACTGGCAATTAGGGGCATGTAAATATGAGCTGCCATTACCACTAGACCGTGTAACAAAACACTTACCTATTGTTACGTTTGGTGTCACCTTTTTACTTGACAGGAGGACACCTTGGTCCAGCTCTACGGCTTAAGTTTTTTTGCTCATTCTTTACTTAGGCTCCTCCTTTCCGTCTTTACAGGAACGCTTCCCTCGCTCCCCTGTTGGCCACTCTGGTCTCTTGACTCCCCACCCTTGAGGTAGGACACTACAGTGGTGCTAGGGGCGGAAATGGCTCAAGGCTCCTTTGGAAATTCGTGTCTTTGCCTTTCCGGACATTCTAGAATTAGTCATAGCGCTTGAGAAGGCTTGCTCCATGCTTTAGAAATCTCTAAGGAAATATGAGCAATCTCTTACATGCTTTTCTTCTTAAAATGAACCTCTTAAAAAATGTTGTTGGTTTGTTTTCAGAGTAAGGGGGATTGAGCCCCTCGTATTGCTATTATTTCAAAATGGAGAATAAAAGAACAATCCTGCGTGGGAAGATCCTTGTTGACATGTCTGTGCGTGAAGTAACCGAATATAATCTTTCCTCTCCTGGGAGATCTGACATGAGAAGCTAGGTGTCCATCTGACTGCGTCTTCGCTTGCCACCTCCTCCGTGGCCACAGCTCGCAGTAGATGAGGGTGGCGCGTAGAGCAGGAGCTGACGTCCTGGCATTCCACCCGTGACCGCAAACTGTGTTACGTGGGCCGATGGCTTCAGTTCCCAAGACTCAGCTGCTGTAGCTACATTATGCCAGCTGTGTAAGCATGCTGGCATCAAAGCGGGGACCTGGTCCAGGTGGCCTTGTGAGGTCCCGCCCAATTCTTAAGTGCTTGCTTCAGTTTACTTACTTTCCTGGGAGGGCATCGTAACCTCTGCTACCAGTCAGAAAATCTCTAATATCCGGCACTCCAACAAAGAAATCTCCCACTGTGGACTCTCTTCTAGACTATTTACCTTCATCCATGGGACTGGAAAGGAACATTTCTCTCCTCCCACCAAGGCCCTATGTATCTTTCTAAATGCCTCTGGGATCATGGTAACTTCCCTGCATAAAATCTTTCAATTGCTCTTCCTTGCATATGGGGTAATAGAACAGTATTTGTGTGGCACCCCACAACCCTTCGTGGTGGGCCCCGGGGGTCCATTGCCCCATGGGTACCCTGGGCTGTGGCCCTAAGAAAAGCTCAGTGTTCCCCTTGTTGGCCCTCTTTTCTCTTCCCCATTCTTTGTCTTTGAATGGATCATTTCCTCTGAAGTTAATGTGCTTCTTTGCTTTCTCTGCTTCCTACACAATAAGCGAGCATCTTGTCCTCTCAGAAGCCTGTCATGAACCTCCTAGATGGACTGGAGAGCCCTCTCCTCTACCCACCTGACCCTCACTCTTCCCATTGTAGTGTTAACTGTGCTGTGTTGTGTCTTTTTTTTAAAGATTTTATTTATTTATTCATGTGAGACAGAGAGAGACAGAGAGAGAGAGAGACAGAGACAGAGAGGCAGAGACATGGGCAGAAGGAGAAACAGGCTCCATGCAGGGAGCCTGACGTGGGACTCAATCCCAGGTCTCCAGGATCACGCCCTGGGCTGAAGGCGGTGCTAATCTGCTGAGCTACCCAGGCTGCCCTTTGTGTGTGTGTGTGTGTGTGTGTGTGTGTGTGTCTGTCTTTTGATGTGTGTGTTGCTCAGAAGCTTTTGAGGACAGGGACTAGATCTTTCATTTTGGCAATTCCAGCACGCAATCCAGAGCCTGGTATATGGTAACAGGGTCAATACGTGCTTACCAAACAAGTAAATGGATAAAGCCTAAATTTCACAAGATCTCCTGTGTATACTTAGGGATGCCATAAACTTAGACATTATAATTAGGTTGGCATGTGGCTGGTAGAAAACTATTCTCAAAGGACTTAGAGAGGGCAGGCCTAAATCAGACAACAGGCCTGTGACGGTTTATAAGAATTAGGAAGTATTTGAGCTAAGATGCAGAGGCTACTGAACCCCGGGCAGGACTTCTTCAACAGGTCCTACACCCAAATGACTCAGTTTTGAAACCGATGAGGTGTAACATTCGATCTTTTGGGCTTAAAAGTTCGTTAAACCACTGCAAGTTGTGGGAGACGAGCTTGTCCGAAAGTGACCCCGAAAGGAGCCGCTATTTATTGAGCTCCTACTATCTGTTGGGCTTTCTCATTGGATGCTTTAAAATCACAGCCTCATTTAATTCAGCCCTCACAACATCTCTATGAAGTAGGTAATCATGGCCTTATTTTGTGAACGAAGAGACTGAGGCTAAGGCGGATTGATCAATGTGCCAAAGGCCACGCTGCTTCCAAGAGACAGCACTGACTGGGCTACTCCAAAGGCTGGATCAAAGGAGGGACACCTCATTTTTTTCTGTACTGAGTGCTGATTTTAAGAAGGTCACAGACAAACGAGACTGCATCCTGAGAGGGGAAGCTGTTGAGGATTCAGAGGTGACAATTAATCACATCTTCATCTTCTCAGATTTCTAAATCAAGCGAGGAATACGAGAAGTCAGACAGAAATCCAGATGTCAGCTTATCCGGGGAAACATGAGCTGTGGTTAAACAGACATGTGAATCCTGTACCCCCAAACCAAGTGCCACATGCAGCTTCCAGAACCATAAGCCAGCAAGGGGCCTGCCCCCTATGCTCACCACATGTGGGGGCGAAAATCGGACTCTGAAGTCAGGTGGTTTTAAAATAAAAGGTCCTGTGTGGACTTAGCCTTGAAGGCTCAGTGAAGCCTCCTGGATTCATCGGTCGGGCCAACCAGGGTGACTCTGCATCTCTTCAGAGAAACATAAAGCCAAATAATCAAGTCCTTGCCCCCTCCCCTGGCCAGAGTGCTAAGCGACTTATCAATGTGACAAAAGTGGGGAAAGGACTGGTGAGATGGTTGGTTTTTTGCATCCACTTGGCCAGGCGATGGTGTCCAGTTGTTTGGTCAAACACCAGTCTAGACGTCGCTGTGAGGGTATTTTTTAGATGCAATGAACATTTCAATCAATAGACTTGGAGTAAAGCAGGTTACCCTCCCTAATGTTGGTGAGCCTTATCTAACCAGTCGAATGCCTTGAGAGCAAAGATAGGTTTCCTGAAAATCAAATTCTCCTCACGACAGCAACATCAAATCTTACCTGAATTTCCAGCCTGCCAGTCTGCCTTAGACTTCAGACTTGCCAGTCTCCACAACTGTGTGAACCGATTCCTTAAAATTAACCTTTCTCTCAATCTCTCCCTTTTAACTTTGATATATATATAGATACTAATTCTGTATTTATATATAATTATATATATATATATCATATATAATCTCCCACTGGTTCTGCTTCTCGAGGATTCTGCTAATCTAATACAACTGGAATTGTTGAATCTACATCTGAGGAGTTAGGACAGAGGCCATGAAAGCTGTGTGCATGTTTCTTTGGGTCTCCATTGGACAAGCTATTTGGCTTAGTCAACATATCCCATGAGTGTGGACTCTCTGGAGATCTTTTGCGCATCTGAGATGGTGTAAATAGAATCTAATGACCCTTGTCAGTGGTGGGTGGAAAAGATGCTCATGTTATAAGGAGGCTGACACAGGTGTCTGGCTGCTGGGGGCTCTTGAACTATTTTGAGAGCAGCAACATTATCTTATACTCCTATTAAATAATTCTGTTGCAATTTTTCCTCATGTTTTAACAGTCATGAGGTTCTTTCATGCCTGTTAATTTGTTGGTTTTCCTGTAGGGAAAACAAACACACAACTAGGCATTCTGGAATTGGGTCTAGAGGGTAATAATGGCAAATCAAGAACAACATTACAACCTTATTTTTAAAAATTTATTATTATAGTCAAAATTTGTATTTATTTATTTGAGAAAGAGAGAGAGCTCGCGTGCGAGAGAGCATAAGCAGGGGTGGGGGGCAGAGGGAGAAGTGGACTCCTCACTGAGCAGGGAGCCCGACTCAGGGCTCGATCCCAGCACCCTGGATGGCAGATGCCCAACTGACTGGGCCACGTGGATGCCCCTCAAATTTCAACTTTAACCCGTATTTCTGTTTTCTTCACAACGAATCGTCCCTATGCATTTTCTTTTTTACGGTAGTCATTTTTTATGACTAGCATATTAGTAATGTCATATTATTACTTGGTTATTTAATTATACATTAAAATGCATAGCTCATAGCATTTTTGACCAGAACTAAGCAAGAAATTAAAATACAAATGAGAAAATAACCTAATTTGTAAATAACATTTCTCTGAAATCAATTATCTTATTTTCATAGGACACACAATTGGAAGGAGAAATCTGTCTGTTAAATTCATCCCAAAGAATAAAAGAATTATTGGAATTAAAAAAAAAAGTACCGCCTTTTGAAATGTTAATGAACACCAGCTTTATCGTTTCTAAAGAAGATTTTGGGTTTTGCTTTCCTCTTCCAGGGAAGAATTTTCCTGCTTCCCTGGAACACGGGAAGGACACGGGCTTGAACCTGAGATTTGAGACCGTCTAGGTAGCCGCCCTGGAAATTTCAAGATGATGCCATTCCCTCCCCCTCTGGGGCCATTGCATTTCTGTCAACGTTCTTGGTTTTGTCACTGTCCACACAGCCACCCCCCTGTGTCCAGCACCTCCGCTTCTGCTCTAGAAGGACCAGGGGAGGCTTCTCTGGGCCCCTCTCAGGGCGGAGGTCTCATCGGATGGCAGGGGCTGGGGGTGGGCACAAGCCTCGTTCTGGATCTTTCCTGCGGATGCCAACCCAGCGGAGTGGAGACAGGTGTCCTGTCTCTGGAAGGGGACTCCCGCCTTGTAGCCCCTCCCCGCCTGCTGCCCGGAGCCAGGATTTCTCCCACAGCTGACGGCAGGGGCGGAGCGGGGCTCCTGGGCTGCAGCAGCAGCAGCAGCAGCAGCAGGACTTGAAACCTGGTGGAAATGCAAATTCTTAGCGCCCCCTCCCCCATGAAGCAGAACCTCTGGGAGCCACCCAGTGATCTGTCCCTCGGGCCTGTCCCCATGCTGGGCCCCCACGTTTGAGCTCTGCTGGGGTGTGGCGCTCGGGCTCCTCACAAAGCCAATATGCGGACATTTGGGGTTTTCAAAACAAGATGGAAATCGCCTTTTTAACAGAATAGTTCCTTAGTAAAGGTGGCCCTGGTCACGTAAAAAAAACAGTGAGAGAGGGGAGCCTGGGTGGCCGCATCTGTTAAGGGTCATGCTCTCTGGGTCCTGGGATCGAGCCCCATGTGGGGCTCCCCGCTGCCCCTCACCTGCTTGTGCTCCTCTCTTTCTCTCTCTCATTGTCTCTCTCTTAAATAAATAAATAAAATCTAAAAAACCCAAAAAGACAGTGAGAGAGAGAGATTCTGTGTGTGTGTGTGCGCGTGTTGTTTGGAGACAGAAGTGACAACCAGGAAGGCCCAGTTCAGAGATGTTGGAGGCCCCGACTGCAGCAACCCAGGCAGTAGGGCCAGGGCAACGTCTAAGAAGGGTCCTCATCAGTCTGTGGGCCGTAGCTGCCTGGACTGCCTTCATTTGGGATCCCTACAGCTTCATTGAGCAAGGATGGCTCAGCCCGGGCCTTGGCAGAGGGTGGCCTCAGGATGCCAGGCCGTGGGGGCCAGGGGTGACCATTCCTGCTTGGCTGGGACTGGGACACTGGTATACTCCTGTCCCCACCACATCAGGAAGGGGCTGGTCTGGGGCTAGAGGCCCGAGTGGGACTCCCACAGCCACTTCCACGGAGCTGTGTATCTTGGGCAAGTCCCGTCCTCTGTGCGCCATCTTGGGTAAGTTGGCCAGATGGGCGCCCGTGCCGGGGAAGGGTCGTGATGGTGCCGAGGGCACTGCTCTCGTGCTGCCTTCGCCTCCTGTATGCCCTGCGGACTTCAGCAGAGGAGGTCGTTGTACGTAGGCCCTCTCCTCTCCTACCACGGAAGAGGTTCATGAGGTGACTGACTTCTGGGTTCGCTTCCGGCTCCGACAGGCCGGCCTTGGCTCTCTGTCCTGGCTTTGAAGCCCCGTGGTGATAGGTTTTATGCATCGTTTCAAAGGGCTGGAGCCTCCTCTGAAGATTTGTTTTCTGGTGGTGGGCTTAGCAACTCGAATCCTTTTTTCTTAATCTATTTTCTTTTACAAAGAACAAATGCCCCCAAGTACAATTTGCACCCAGATTACTAGACTCTCAACTTAAACGTTACCAAAAGCTATAATTTAGAAATTCTTTTATCTCTCCCAAGCTAATAGCAGTTTTGCATGTCTTTATATTGTTTTCATCTGTTTCCTCAGACTCCCTCCCCTTCAGTTATTGTCTCTGGAATATGTGCGGGCTTGTTGAATTTTAGTGCTGAATTTGGGATATGGAAAAGATTACTCTTAATTATATTACTTATTTATTGAAACATAATAATGTTTATACGGACCTTCTGTGCTACAGAAGCAGTGTGCTCTTTTTGTGAGGACGTTGCCGGAAGGTTGCCGAGGCAAGGATGTGAATTCAGTAGGGTCTGAATCTAAAGCAATCCCGGAATGAGCTCCCCTTTGGAACCTGCAGACCTGCTAACTCCCTTCAGCGGGAGGCGTGCACCTGGCCTGGTAGCCAGCCAGTAGGGTTCTGTGTTCCCCTGACTCCATGAGCTGGCATGTGCCCCTTCTCAGGCAATCACCATGGGGCCTAACCAGGACCTCCCTCCTGGGGAGGTTAATGCATGTCGGACTGGGGTGAGTGGACGGGGCCTTCTCCCTCTTGTTGGCCTAGTGCTTACCATCCTGACTCTTGGACTGCAGCAGGTCAAACCACAACCCTGGCGGCTCTGAGCAGAAGAGAGAAGGCCAGTAAAGACTAGAAAATAAATCCTTGTTGGGGAAGAAGAAGAAAAAGAAAAAGAAGAAGAAGAAGAAGAAGAAGAAGAAGAAGAAAGAAGAAGAAAGAAGAAAGGAGGGGGAAGGGGGGAAGGAGGAGGAGGAAAAAAGAAGAAGAAGAAGAAGAAGAAGAAGAAGAAGAAGAAGAAGAAGAAGAAGAAGAAAGAAGAAAGGAGGGGGAAGGGGGAAGGAGGAGGAAGGAGGAGGAGGAAGAAAAGAAGAAGAGGAAGAAGAAGAAGAAGAAGAAGAAGAAGAAGAAGAAGAAGAAGAGAGAGGAGGAGGAGAGGAGGAGGTAGGAGGAGGAGGGGGAGGAAGAAGAAGAAGAAGAAGAAAGGAGGAGGAAGGAGGAAGAAGAAGGAAGGAGGAGGAAGGAGGAGGAGGAAGAGGAAGAAGAGGAGGAGGAGGAGGAGGGGGAGGAAATACTATGTCATCGAATGTTCCACTTTGCCAATAGAATCATGGAGCTTGACTTCCTCCCTGTTTCTCTGGGCCGGCTGGCAAGGCGGGAGGCCGACTCCCACCGAGGCTGCCCTGTCCCTGAGGCGAGAGCTTCGCGGGTCCTCAGCTACTTCTCCAACCGTGGGGTTCCCTCTCCCTTTGAGTCTGACAACATCCTTTGCAATTCTCTTTGAATGTTCCAGGGCTTTTTCGCTTTTTCACATAATTGTCGTCTGTGCCTGCCAAATGCCTGAGATCGTCCCCTCCCTGGCTTTCCTGTAAATACTTCCCTCCCTCCGGGCAGCAACCCTGTGGCTCCATAGGAGCGCCCTCTCTGCGGCTCTCTGCTTTGCTCCATCCTTCCGTTCTCAAAGACTTCCATGTCCTGCTCCCTCGGTGTTTACGTAGTTGTTCTAAGACGAATCCTCTCTAAGGGGAGCCCGATGCGTGCCCATAATCTCTCCTATAAATCTCTGCCATTTGCACTCCTAATTGGATTTCTGGTTTCTGCTCTTCCAAAAAAAAAAAAAAAAAAAAAAACCCAAAAAAACCAACAAGAAAAAAACAAAACCACGATATACTGTGATGTTCTAGAACTGTGACGGGTGGTTGGCCTGGTGCGACTTAGCCGAAAAACGAGAGCGGTTGGCAATTGTCGCCCCCAACCAAAATGCTGCTGCGGATCCTGCACACTGGAGGTTGCTGAGCAAAGGGGTGAGAGGCACGTTTATAGAATATTCCCGCCAGTGGTCGTGGCCACGAGGCAATGAAGTTCACAGGCTTTAGCAAATGGGTCATTTAATGAAAATAAAGTGGATTAAAATAACTCGTAAATCAGGGTCAGGGTGTCAGAATGACCTCACCAAGGACAGGATGATAGACACATTGAAAATGAAAATGCCAAAAAAAAAAAAAAAGAAAAGAAAGAAAAAGAAAATGCCAGGGCTGTGTGGACCACCTGCCCGTGTTCTATTGAGTGCCACCACCTGTCCCCACTCGAAGCCTGCCCTTCTGCAGCGGGGTCCACCTCCTTGGGCCTGCCTCCCGTCTGGCTGGCCTATGGAGCCTGCTGGCAGCTGCAGCCCCAGGTGGGAGCGGCAGGACACTTGGGGCCACCTCTCGAATCCTTTCCTGGCTCTGTCCTCCCTCTGGGACTTTGGCTGGGTCATCGCAGCCCCTGATTTCCACATGGGAACCACGGTCATTGTAGCGGCGGGCCATTTTTTTTCTGGTCCACACTTGACAGAAGGTGTTGCTCCTCCCAATCTGACGTTCCCCCTCTGGACCTTCTTGCTGGGTTTCCCACCGAGCTCTTCGTTCCTTGAAATACAAGGCAGTGAGTATTTTCCCAATGTGTGAGCAAACTTGGACGTGGACTTGGGATCCACGGCCTGTTGCTGCAGGAGGCCTGTTCTGGAAGCCTCGGGAGGGTGAGGAGCCCATTCTCTTGTGTTGCGATTCTAGCATAAGGACGTCTAGCTACCACCTTGGATCGTTCCTGCAGAGTGGGCCTCGTTTTCTTTCTTAGGGTGCCCCAGGCTTGGGCCTGTGTGCTCGCCTATGGAAGGTAAGCGGACGGCATTGAGGCCGCTGGACTTTTATACGGATTGTTGTCTCGCACCACCTGGTCGTCACGCGGTTTTCTCTCTGCTAACCCAGCTGTGGTGCTAGCTCTTCCTGAGGTGGTGTCGGAGGGAAGGCGCCGTCTGGGGGGCTGCAAGGCCGCAGGCTCCAGGCCCGCCCAGGATGCCCCGGCCTCCGCAGCGGGCCTCCCTCGGCCGCACCTGCCTCCGGGCCCTCAGCGCCCAAGTACACTTGGTGAAGGTAGTGCAGTGTGAGTCTGTTTCACCAGAAAATAAATATTTGTTTCAAAGCATGGTGTTCCATGCTTTCTGTGTTACTCTAAATGCATGCTCGCTGGGCTTCCACGGGCCCTTCAAATAATTCCTTCCAGACCCTTCCTTTCCACTTGCTAAGAAGGCTCCTTCCTGTCTCCCTTGACATCTCTTTCCTAAGCTCTTTTCACACTTACAGGAAACCCTCCCTTCCGGGGGGTGGGGGGGTGGGATGGGGGGGTGGGAAGACTCGGGTAGGACAAAGGGCAGGCAAGGGACTGGGAATTTTCAGGTTCCAGGGATAACCACTCGCTCCCTGTGGAAACCCTTCCTGGGCCTTTCACGGAAGACGGGAGGCACGGAAGGCGCGTTTCCCACAGAGGCCCTGGGAGGGTGACTTGGAATAAGACACACGGCGAAGTTGTTTTTGAATATTTTCACGTGTGCGTTTGCTACCACTTTTGCTTGTTTTGTTGATTTTAATTTTAATTTTGATAGGTTATCCCAATTCAAGCAAAGAATACGTAACTCGTTTGCCGCTTAAATTTAAGTGATTGATTCCCCAAACATGTATTTACTTTCTTCCGACACTGATCGTTGTTATCGGGCCAGATTTTGACCTTTTTTCACCCAAGGAATTTAGAGTCGGAAATAAAAGGAAAAATGATAAGGAAGAGACTCAAGTGTAGTTCAAGCCCCAAAGTATGCTAATTAACACATCTGTTTGCCTTTGGAACATCTGGGACAACAACTATGTACTAATTCTCCTAAAAATGATTTATTTAAACATTTGTGGAAGATTCAGGTGTGTGGTTTTAATTGCACAATTAATTAATTATTGGTGAGGTCCTTTTATTCCTTCCTAGTAATCAACATAATAAAACACTGCAGTGTAAATCATGGCAGAAAGGAATTAATAAATATAACTACCGTTTTCATTTTTATTCTGAAAGTCTGTTTAAACAATTTATTTTTGATGTTTCTCTTCCTTTTTTTCCTCCCTCCCTCCCAATTTTTCTTCTTTTCTTCCTTGCTTTGGTTTCTATAAACAAACGACAATAGTGAGAACAATGTTATATAGAAGAATTTAATCCAAAAGTATTTAAGCTATGAAAGAAGAAGACAAAGGGATGGGTGCCAGTGGTGAATCTGAGTTCTGTCTATGACTGAATCAGTTAAACAGGAAAAAAAAAAAAAGGATGCTTATGTATTGTATATATGTGATATATAGGCGTATATGCGTATATTTGGTTTTTTATAAATCACCCGGCACAGTCACAGCCAAAGAAGGCTTCATTCCTTTCTGACATTTTGCTGTTACAAATGTGATTCTGTTACTAATTATTTCTTATCTTTTAGATCAGGTGTTTTCTTCTCGATATTTTGCCACACTTTGAATGAACTGATCAGTTTTCAATAAAATGTGAGCTTGATGCTCATATAACCTGGCCGGTAGTAAATACTGTCACCCAAAAAGAACTATTTGAAAATCACATCTACCCATCTTCCAAGTACCTGGCACTTCAGTGTCCTCCATTAGTCTTTCACTTGGGGAAAAACTTCAAAGGTTTCTGGTAGGATGCAAATCTGTTGGAAAAAGCATATCATGAAAACATGTTTACCCATTATTAGTTTAACTTGAGTGAGCATCTAGCAGCAAAAGAGTGGGATGCAGATCCAGTGAGTATGAGACTACAGGAAGCTCGGCGGTAGAGACCTGGCAGCCAGTTGGACCCAGTTCCTTTACCTTGGGTGAGGACGGGGTTTCAGTCCAGGGCGCTGTGTATCTTTGTGAGAAGAGGGTTCTGGTAGGATAAGGCACTAGAGAAAAGCCTTCCCTTCACAATGTTGCTTAGAGTGAGGGTACACCGAATAAACACGTTTATTTGAGTTGAAGCTAGAGGAGGTATGTACTTGTAAGCAAGAGCTTTTTGGAGCTTCCCAATTGTACCTCCCTTGCTGATTAAGTGCATAACCTGGACTGTTACTTAACATTCCCGAGGCTGTTTTCCCATCTGCCAGGTGAGCTTGGCAGTGTCCATTTTGATGGGTTGCCATGAGGACTAAAGGGGGAGTAATGCTTGTACAGTACTTAGCACAGTACCTGGCCCATATTCAAGAAACATCAATAGACTGTGTATTTACATGAGTATCTATCTAAGCTCCTGCCTCTTAAGAGGCCCTAAATTGCATGTAGCAGAAAATTATGATTCAAACTTAACCATAAAGACTTAGACCATAAAGGGAGTTATTGGCTGACATAATTAGAAAGCAAAGTTGGGCAAGCCTTCAGGTTGGATTGTTTCAGTAGTTTAGTAATATCACCGAGGTCTCCTGAACTGTCCTCCTCTCTATCCTTCCTTTCTGGTGTTAGCGTTATCCTAAGGCTGGCATTTCTTTTAGGTTGGCAGATGGCCACAAACACTTTCTGGGTTTACATGTTTCCCCTTCTAGGAAGGCCTATCAAAAGAGTGAGGAATCTCTTTCCCAGAGCTTTCTGTGTCTTCATGATCCAACTCGGTCTATACCCATCCCAGACCTGAAAACTATAACCGGGGGAAGGGATTATATCGACGAGATTGGGCCTGAATCACATTTAGGCCTTGATGTCAGCTTCCCCCCAAACATAGAAGGTGTATAAGGGGTGATGTGGATATCCAAGTAAGGGGGCATGGATGGGGAGCAACAACGGTGTTCACCAGTGTTGACTACTTTGAAAATGCTACCAGTAAAGCTAATGACTGGAGAACGTGTCCTCCCCTGTAGACCATTTTGGAGAAGGTAGGAGGTCTCCGAGGTTATTTAGACTTTGAGAAGCCTCATTATCACAGATCTTGTTAAGAGCAGAACCCAAGTGTCTTAATGTTACATTGGATCTCTTCCCAGCACACAATCCTACCTCATTAGGTCTTCCTGCAGTGCCATCTTCTAATTTTACATTCATTTCAGCATTGTTTACAATGTCAAATCTCTAGAGGCAATTTAAATGCCCATTAAAGGGGAAATGGAAAAATACATTATATTTGTAAAGTTTAATACAATGATGTAGACCTACATGTGATGGGAAGTTTTATAGAAATACTCACCCAGCTACCATTTCAAGGAAAGCTTTGATCAGAGGAACATGGTATCACGCCCCTACTTGTGTGTGTGGGTGTGTGTGTGTGCTCGTGTGTGAGTGTGCTTATATATATGTTTAAAAATTTCTTTAAGAATACTAAAGAACTAGACAATGGTTGCCATGGGTGGGAATGGAAACTGGGGATCTGATTGAGATAAAAATGTTTTCATTAATTGACTTTTCACTAATAGATTATTAAAAAATACAACTCGAGAAGGTCTCAGTCTCCTTGGTTTCAGAATTTAGATATCACTTTAGGGTCTATGTTTTTTTTTGTTGTTGTTTTTTTTTTTAATTTTTTTAATTCTTTTTTAATTTTTATTTATGATAGTCACACAGAGAGAGAGAGAGACGCAGAGACATAGGCAGAGGGAGAAGCAGGCTCCATGCACCGGGAGCCCGATGCGGGATTCGATCCCGGGTCTCCAGGATCGCGCCCTGGGCCAAAGGCAGGCGCCAAACCGCTGCGCCACCCAGGGATCCCTGTTTTTTTTTTTTTTATGATTGTGGTTCTAGGTACGCCACTTCATTTCTCTGAACCCTAGTTTCCTCTTCTGCCAAATGAAGATAATGGGTTTATCACACAAGATTTTCATGCAGATTAACTGAAAAAAGTTATTTGAAATTGATTTTTAAACTCTCATGGGCCATCCAAGGGCTAGTGATTACCATGTTGCATTTTTCTTGATGATCATTTCCTTCTGCTCTCCATTCCACTGCTTCGAGGATGATGCCTATGGCAGCCGAGGGTAATTTCTGGCCAGCCAGGAGCACTGGATGAGAAGAGAGATTGGGGAATTCAGGGAAAGTCTATTTGGAGTCTATCAAACTCCCCCTCACCAGCCCCCCGACTTGATAAGCATTTTAATGACACATAACTGGACCCCGTTTTCCTGGCTCCCTGCTTGTTCTTCATCTTTCCAGAAAAGATGGAGGAGTTTAACTCCACTTCAATTCATTTATTTGTTCAACCAGTAGTTATCGAGCACTGATTGTGTGCAAAGCACTAGGTTGGGTGCTTAAGGCAATTCGCCTATCCCCTGGACTTTACAGTAGAGCAGATTTGACAAATATTTATTAATGAACTATTGTGCATAGTAATAAGCATTTATTTTGAATAAAAGATGACCAGAAACTCTTACTTCCAGTGACTTCTAGGGTTGTAGTTAGAAGAATATCCATGAATGCCAGTTTCTAGGTCTTCATTGCTAATGTGAAAACAAGCGCCTTCTAGCTCAGGGTTTGTATACACCACACACTCATCCTGCACGTATTCTGAGATGTGTCCACGGTTAAGGGGCAAGTAGGAGAACAGACATGGGGGTTTTTCAAGGATCGCCTCATGCCTTCGAATCTGCGTCTGTAAGTTTGATCTGATCATTGCCTCTCCAGGCGGAGAGCTGTGAACGTTCCTAAGAGAAGCAGAACAAGCAGAGACCACTCAGAGACAAGAAAAACATCTCTTCAGGACTCAGCATCGCTGATGAGAATCTGGGAAGAGCCACAGGCCAAGAATCCCCTTCAGATCTTCTTTCCTAAGAAGATGTGACTCTTGTGCAGCAACTGCCTTCCCTGCCCAACTGTCCCCCATGCGGCTTCCCCCATGCGCTTTCCAACCCACCATGGAACGTCCCTATCAGAGAGCTTGAATTCAAATAATTTAGGCCTGAAAAAGAAACCCCATGTTAGAACACAGGCATCTCTGACAATTAGCCAGAATTCCGAGGAGAAAAAAAAGGGAGGCCCTGGCAAGGTAAACGCGTGTGTGTTTATATAGCGTGTGATGGGTTTTGAAGTTTTCCCCAAGGAGAAAGGCCTTCTCTCCTACTTCAAAAGCCATTTTCATGTTTTTGAAATTACTAGAAATTATGGGCTAAACCCCCTTCACACGTAATTTATTTCACCCCGTATCTCATATTTTGTGATAACATGCAAATACCATATGTCGCACTTTCCCTTTATGGGTGGAGGAGGGAAGGAGGGACGATTGGCTGAATTATCACTAGGCCCTGCAAAACCTTCCAGTGAAATCCGCATCCACCACAGTGACGTTTACCGGTTATGGCAGGGTTGATCAAGTGCAGATTTTCCTGCTGCTGGAGCTAAATTGCAAGCTGCTCATAATGCCATCAGATGCTGCTGGGGTTTCAGCCCGTGAGGACCTTGAGGGCGCTGCTCCCTCTCCCTGTTTTCTGTCGCAGCAGAGCCCCCCACGCCTGGGCCGTGCTCTGCCCTGTTGGAACCAGGCGCCTGCAATACGCACAGCTCCCCCTCACCTTATGTGATCCCAGTATCCAAACCAGCGCCCCTAATGCGTTCCCAGAGCCTTCCTTTTTGTTTTCTCTAACAGGTACTTATTTCCTTAAATGAAACGGTCAATAGTTAGGAGTATATGTTATTCATAAGACTGACGGAGGAAAAGAAAAAGCAAAAGACAAAAAACCACCCATCTTGTATTCTCCTCTTCTATCTCCTCGGAGGCAAAATGCTTTACGCTGGGCCGACTGAGTCAAAAACACAAAGCTATGACTCAACGCATAGCTGCTTCAACCATTTCTTTACCAACAATGGTGAAAAGATGTGATTTTACAAGCAAACAGGAAGAAAAAGCTTGAACACACCCTGGGAGCGTGTTTAAGAAGTTGATTTATGTTTCATGCTGAGTCTTACACCTGCAGTTCAAGTAAAATCCAACTTGGCTGCCCCAAAGAGTCTGGTTTATTAGGTATCAAGGAGTCGCAAGAAGCCATGTAATTAAAACCGTAATTAACTGGAAAAGGAAAGTGCCACCTGAGTTTTGAGAGGCTGTCAATTTTATTTCCATTACAGCTCTCCTGGCTCTCCTCTCGGACTCCCCCAAACCCACCCCTTTTGCTTGATAAGAAAACAATATGTAAACATGCCCACTACCTACCTCTATGTGTTTTTAAATACATTAAAACATGTACGTATGGCTCCTCCTTCTGGAAAAAGTCACAAGAACTTCAGGTTTCCTAGATCAACTTCTCCATCAGAGAAATGTTCCAGAAGTCTGTTACCCAATACTGTAGGCCCTAGGTAGCTCCTGAGCACTCGGACTGTGCCTAGGCTGAAGTAAGAAGTGCCATAAATGTCAAGTGCCCATCAGACCTTGAAGACAAAGTGCGAGGGGAGAACATAGGATCTCAGTGCTGTTTTTAATATTGATCGCTTGTTGAACCACGTTCTTTCAGATATACTCAGTTGTGCAAAACATGATGGCGTTAATGTCACCTATTGCTTTTTGCTTTTTTTTTTTTTTTTTTTTTTTTTTTTTGAGAGTGGCCATGTAAGAAATTCAGAGTCCCGGACATGGCTCTCAGGCTATTTCCATCAGACCGCGCCGTCCTGGAGGTTGGGTCCTGTGTTTCTCACTCAAGTGTGAAAGAATGCCCTGGAAACATGTCTTCTTGCCCTTTCTGCCATCCCTATGGCTGCACAGGGCTGGGTGAGGAGGACAAAGGGGCATGCGTGTTGGCAGCGTTCAGCGGTGCCAGAACACGTGTTTGTGATTGCCAGATTGTTCGACTCAATTTCTCAATAAAGAGCTTGAAGGGAGATGTCTGAGCAGCACGAATGGAACATCAAAGGTCCTCCCTTCTCTGGCCGCCCCTTGGCCTACAGAGGTCTGAACGCACTATGAAGTATGTTAGCACCACAGCAAGAAGTGCTGGGGACCCCCGATGAAGGTAGTGAAAGCGAGTTCAAAACCAACACGTGTGCCTTAATTTGTGAATTAAAGTGCTGATAAAACAATCTTTTGAAAAAGGTCAATCCACTTACATTAGACTCTGTAAACATCCGTCTCACGTTATTACACCGTCTTTCGGAACCGGATCCTTGGAGGGTAGTAAAGAGGATTTGTAACAAAGACACAATTATATCATCGTTTTGAAGGTGGCTGGGGACAGATGCTTTTTGGCAGTCTGTAGCAGAACCAGGCACAAAATTTTAAGTGTCTTGGCCTTCCTTTTTTCCCTGTTTAATCATCTTGGGAGTGGGGGGGGTGGTCAGCAGAGAGGGACAGCGTGGACATGTTCAGGAAGGAAAACGGCATCTCATTTCCCTGTTAACAGTTTAGTAGTGACAAAGCTCTTGTTGAAAATTTGCCCAAGGAAGGGAAGAGGCAGACGCTGCCTTTCTTGGGGTCACAGGGGAGCAAACGTGTCCTCGCAGCCTGCCTCTTCCCAGTTGCGTATTTTTAAGTTGCATTTGTTGCAAGGTAAGGGTCTCCGTAATCTTCCAGTTCAGCACAGAAATGTGTTGGCACGTAATTTTGGGAAGTGAGCCTGAGGTACCCAGAGCAGATGACACACGGGGCTTAGGTCCTGATTCAGCTACAAGTCAGCGGGGCACCCCAGGACCATCTGCGTTCTATAAATTACAGTAATGCCGGCACATGCAGCCTGTAAATCACTGGCGAACAGGCGTCACCTTGTGACACACGACATGAACCCTGTTGTATATTCCAATAAACTCCCATAAACCATCTGATCTAAACTCTGGCTTGTATTTCTTCAAGGGTTGGAATACTCAGACTTTTCCTTGCCGCCTGATTCCCCTTCAACATGAGAGGTGAGTCCACCCAGCACGTTCCCTTCTCTTTCCCCGAAACTAGGCATTTTTCTTTTCTTTTCTTTTCTTTTTTCCAAGTCCAGAATCTTACTTAGTGGCTGACATGTGCAATTTGGTGAACTTTAAAGGACCGATCTTTTCTCCCCCCCTGCTTCGCCTTCTTTAATAAACTTGTTTCTTTCAACACGACTGTGAATGTCAAAGTCTTGTGGTTACGACACAAGGAAAATACGATTTATAAACAGCAAATTAATGGCCAAATTGTCAGTAACCTACTTCACTGAATATAAATAAACGTGTATCCTAAAGGGTCATGTTGTTAATGTGGCTTTGCCGGGTTTCTGGCAACCTACACAGCTGCCTTCTACAATAGTTTTTTTGTGTGCAGAAGTATGAGGAGGAGGAAGGAAAATCAGAGTGGAGATAGCATTCAATTACATTTATGGCTCATCCATTAATGTCTCCAAGCAATAGTGTTTGCTTGGAACACAGTGTTACCCTGGTCGTGGAGCTCTTCCTTCATCTTTGAAAATCTATGAAAAAAAATCTATTTTCATCTATGAATATCCCTTCTGAGGAGTCTCTTCTTATGGCCCCTCACACCTGTCGTGCTGGCCTACAGTTGCAGAGGTGACGGAGAAAACCCAACACTGAGTCCTCTCAAGATGCTCACCTTTGCCTCAATTAGGAAAGATGGTAATTTTTTTTAAAGCAGTAATGACAAGAAAATCTAAATTTTCAGTTTTCCATATAAGCGTATGTTTGTCTCTTAAGAAAGTTCTTCCAGTTCAGGATCTTTGTTTTTTGTTTGTTTGTTTAAGATTTTATTTATTTATTCAT
Organism: Nyctereutes procyonoides; assembly: GCF_905146905.1. Classification (NCBI taxonomy): domain Eukaryota; kingdom Metazoa; phylum Chordata; class Mammalia; order Carnivora; family Canidae; genus Nyctereutes; species Nyctereutes procyonoides. Next base: position 67,054,818 of record NW_026575049.1, read on the forward strand.
GAGAGACACACACACACACACACACACAGAGAGAGAGAGGCAGAGACAGAGACACAGGCAGAGGGAGAAGCAGGCTCCCTGCAGGGAGCCTGACATGGGACTCGATCCCAGGACCCTGGAATCACGACCTGAGCCAAAGGCAGACACTTAATCGCTGAGCCACCCAGGCATCCCCAGTTCAGGATCTTTGATGCAACATTCAAGTATTTACTGAATATCACTTTTCATAGAAGTACAGGTATAAACAAAAGGGATAGATCATTACTATTCTGTGTAGGATTTAAACAAAATATACAATAATTCAAAAATTTCAGTAGCTTCTTAAGGACCTAAAGGGTGAGATAATCAAGACTTAATTTTACTGGTCTGACATATCCTACTCGAATTGAGCTGTAAGTTAGGTTAAATTTCCATGTCCATTGTCTGAAAAATGCTTTAACCATTATTTTATATACCTTCAAGGCTATGCAAAGAAAGTGCAGTGCTATTTTTATTTATGGTTGATTCAAGGTTTGTAAAGGATTCACGTACTCAATGAAAATTAGATGAATTGCTCTAAAGTTATGGGGAGTTCTTTGGGATATAAACATACTGAATGTGCATAAAGTTTAAATGCTCAGGTTCTGCTGAGAAAGTGCCCCTGAAGCCGAACATAATTGCCTTGGTGGAAAAGAGGTAAAACTAAATTTTACTAAGACACACAGCGCCACTACTGTGAATTCAAAAGTACAACTTTAAGGAACTTCTAAATACATAGAAGCATTCTTTAATTAATGCAGTTTATCCTGTAATCTTGGGGATTTATTGATGTTGGCAGAAACATTTGCAAATAACTTAGAAAATTTCATGACATATTATGCATCTCAAAGGATTTCATTCAGTTTTTTTTTATATTTTCCCTGCAATCAATAATTTCTTTCAAGACTTTTAATATGCTAAGACAGAGTATGGTTAAAAGATTGTTGGAAATTCGCAAAAGAAGGATTTATGAAAATAAATATGAACAAAGATGAACTTTGTAGTGTTATGTTATTTTCTTTCATTGACATAATTTTTGAACAAGTTCTGCCTCTGTTTTCCATTACACCTACATAGCTCTCATTTTTATTCAACATCAAGATATTACTGTGGGTGCATCAAATCAGAGTTTGGGTTCTTTGAACCTATCACACTATTTTATTTCCAAATATCTGGGGTTTGATAAAACCCCAAATGCATACTAGAAGCACTTTTTCCATTAATTATTAAACCCATGTGCATTTTGAGGAAAATTTGATCCATATGGGTTCTGGTTCATTTATGCTTTACTCATCAAAATACTTTTTCTTAAAGTCCATGTCCAAGAAATCTTTTGAGCCCCGTTAAGTTTTTTGAGGTTTGCCAAGAACAAACAAAGTTGAACACCAAAAGATTCAAGTCGGTTTGTAACTCTATACCTATGGAGCATTAGCGGGTTCTAAACTTGGAGTGAACACATGCTCTCATCCCTAATAGGTAGTTGGATGTACCTCCAGAGGGAAGCTGGAGGACTGGTACAGAAAGCAAAAGTTAGACGTACGTCAACACAGGCACCAGATAATCCCAGAACGCATCCTAATTCATTAAAAATTTACTTTGTGTAATTTTTGGTTCACATATGCACAGATGTTCCATGGAATTTGAGCTGGGAAGGGTAAGAGGCATCATCCCAAGAAGGTAACAGAAAAATGTGTTATTATCTAAAATGTGAAACCTGAGTATGTGGATAACAATTCCTAAATCAGGAGACTTGCTTAAAAACAAGTAATTATGGAGAACACGCAATCACCTTTTCATAGGGAAAATGGGAATGTGGCCCACGATGCTTTGTTTTTATATTTTTCTTCCTTTTCAAGTGTCTAATTTGGAGGTGAGTTTTTTGTTGGTTTGTTCGTTCATTTTGTCGTCATTTGTATATTTTGTCATTTGCCCTTTTTCTCTCCCGCAACCAACAGGTCAAGTTAAACTGAAGCCATGAGTAAAGGTAGATTGCATTTCAAGGCACCAGTCTTTGATTAAACTGGATTGTTAAACTCAAAAATCCAAAAATCCAGAAAAGGACAGTCAAAAGAGGAATATAAGTAAAATAATATACTATTTCAAGATGTCAGGGAAAAGAAAATCTAAGGCTTGGAAGAAATGTGTGGGAGATATCAGAAAGGGAGACAGAACATAAAGACTTCTAACTCTGGGATATGAACTAGGGGTGGTGGAAGGGGAGGAGGGCGGGGGGTGGGGGTGAATGGGTGATGGGCACGGAGGGGGACACTTGACGGGATGAGCACTGGGTGTTATTCTGTATGTTGGTAAATTGAACACCAATAAAAATTAATTTATTAAAAAAAATAAAAGGCAAAAGGAAAAAAAATAAAAAATAAAACGTTTTTATCTTCTAGGCCTGGGTGTCTCAGTGGTTAAGCGTCTGCCTTTGGCTCTGGTCATGATCTCAGGGTCCTGGGGCTCTCAGGGTCCTGGGATCCAGCCCTGTGTCGGGCTCCCTGCTCAGTGAGGAGTCCCCTTCTCCCTCTCCCTCTGTCCCTACGCCCCCGCCTGTGCCCTCTCTCTCTCAAATAAATAAATAAAATCTTTTTTGAAAAGTCCTTTTCTTCTAGAGATTCCTACCGAAATATGTGTAGATGACATGACATGATTTTCTTCAGACTTCTGTGAGAGATAAAGATAGATGGAGATATAAATAGAGCAAGATAATTGTCGGTGCTGGGTGCTGGGCAGACTGATGTTCCTTACCGCATTCTGTCGCCGGTATTCACGCACTGGGCATCCCCATGCCTACCGTACCTGCTTTGGGTCCCCCTTAGCTATTGCAGTAGTAATCCTGGGAGCAGTACCTGGCCTTAGTGCACCATGCATCCCTCCCGCCACAGACAGCATCTGCAGAAACCTGGCATGCCATTCGGGTGCATGAACAACTTTGAAACAAGTGTGAGAAAGTGAACACTTCTTGGGACAATTCTGTATTACTGGGGGACAGAACTGCCCAACGATTCCGAGGTGCATCTTACATGGAGACTCAGAGGGTTCCAGGTGGAACCCCCAGTGTGATCAGTTTGATAATATACCCTTGACGGGTCTTTCCTTCTTCTTTGTTATACTTTTTTTGGGACTCTTTCTCTTGTTCCTTAAGATTACTTCCTTAAGGAAACTACCTGCATCAAATCCTTATAGTATTTTCTAAACGTACGTGGTCTCATAGCCTGAGTCCTTATCTCTCAGGCTAAAGCTACTGATGTTTGAAATTTTCAATAGCCAAACTGTGGAAGGAGCCTCGGTGTCCATCGAAAGATGAATGGATAAAGAGGATGTGGGAATATATGTATACAATGGAATATTCCTCAGCCATTAGAAATGACAAATACCCACCATTTGCTTCAACATGAATGGAACTGGAGGGTATTATGCTGAGTGAAATAAGTCAATCGGAGAAGGACAAACATTATATGTTCTCATTCATTTGGAGAATATAAATAATAGTGAAAGGGAATGGAAGGGAAGGGAGAAGAAATGGGTAGGAAATATCAGAAAGGGAGACAGAACATGAAGACTCCTAACTCTGGGAAAGGAACTAGGGGTGGTGAAAGGGGAGGAGGGCGGGGGGTGGGGGTGACTGGGTGATGGGCACTGAGGGGGGCACTTGACGGGATGAGCACTGGGTGTTATTCTGTATGTTGGCAAATTGAACACCAATAAAAAATAAATTTATTATTTAAAAAAAAGAAATTTTCCATAATAAAAAAAGTTTTGAAAAAGTCTTTACACTCCTTCTCTCTATATAATAAAATCTAAAGTTTATTTAAAAAGGCATAAATAGGCTCTTCTTTAACAGTTGGAATTTTGTATCATTACTGTTTTGAGATTTAAAGGCTTTTATTGATTATTCAGTCATAATTCTGTTACAGAAACATACATATAAATTGAAGCTCTATTATTGTCTTTTCAAATGTCCTATAACCATCGGGTTTGAAGCATTAAAATATTCTGCATTGAGTTAATGTTACAAATACCTATAGCACTCAAGTGATCAAAAATAATTAAAATATATTTCCAAGTTTAAAATATTATTAAAGGGTAAAATTTCTTGGAAACATATCTCTGAAAGAAATAGCTTTTTCCTAATTAGTTCACATAGTATAGAATATTATTTTAGAACCAGGAAGATTTCGGCATCAATTTTATTCCTACTTTTCATGGTTATGGATGTAAATTCTGACAAAACGTATTCACTTAAAAGAGTGGGCGCATATAGAAAGAATTCTTGTAATCGTGTCCACTCAGTTCCTTGAAATTATCCTGGATTATGTTAAAAATCATATTGTAATTTATCTTCAAAATCATTTTTATCCAACAGCTTGATTAGTTGTTCCTGCATTTCCTTGATAGCAAAAAAATTGGAGATAACTTTTTCACAAAAGGACTTGTGAGGGTCATTCACCAATATCTCGAATCACTCATCTGTTTGGCCATGTACCCCAGGGAATATACCAAAAAAGAATAGAATGAGTGGGAGAGTGATGCCATTCTTTTATAAAGTTAAGGGAGAAGCAGTTTTGAAAGGGATGCTTGTTTATTTTTTGTCATACCCATTTTTATTTAAGTTGAGATATAATTCATATACCATAAAATTCACCCTTTTAAAGTGGGTGGGTTCAGTGGGTTTTAGTCAATTCACAGTTTCACAGCCATTATCACTCTATAATTTCATAATATTTTCATCACTCCCAGAAGAAACTCTGTAACCATTAGCAGCCACACCCATTCCCCCTCTACCAAACCCCCCAAAAGCAATTAATCTACTTTCTGCCTGGATGAGCTGCTTATTTTAGCCATTTCATGTAAGTGGACTCATACAATATGTGGTTTCTTGCGTCTGGCTTCTTAAACTTAGTGCAAAATGTTCAAGGTTCACCCACCCTGTGGCATGTGTCAGTATTTCATTCACTTTTATGCCAAATTATATTCCACGGCGTATATAAAATATTTTCTTTCTTCATGCATTAGTTGATGGGCATTTGCATTGTTTCCACTTTCTGGCTATTATTAACAATGCTACATTCGCGTACAAGCTTTGTGTAGACACGTTTCAGTTCTCTTGGGTATATGGCAGGGAGTGGAATTGCTGGGTCATATGGCAATAGCATGCTTACCGTTTTTGCAGAACCGACCAACTGTTTCCACAGTGGCAGTAGCATTTTACATTCCTCCAGCCACGTCTGAGGGGGCCAGGTCTCTACACCCTTGGTTATTTTCTGAGTTTTTTGATTGTAGCCTTTGGAGCAGGTGAGAAGTAGTGTCTCATTGTGGTTTTGATTTGCCTTTCCCTAACAGTTGGTGACGTTAAACATCTTTTCATGTGCCTATTGACCGTTTACAAATCATCTTTGGAGAATTGCCTATTTAAATCCTTTGCCCATTTTTAATTGGATTATTTATGGTTTTTATTGTCATGTTGTTTATTGTTCTTTATGTATTCTGGATGATAGTCATTTATCAGATTTATAATTTGCAAATAGTTTCTCCCCTTCTGTGAATCCTTTTTTTTTTCTTTTTCATTTACTTCAGGGTCTTTTGATGTGTAAACATTTTTAACCAACTGAACAACCAGTTCTTGGTTCTGGCTCAGGTCATGATTTTAGGGGACAGGAGATTAAGCCCTGCATTGGGCTTTGTGCTCAGCAGGGAGTCTGCTTGAAGAGTCTCTCCCTCTGTCCCTCTCCTGACTTGCATTCTCTCTCTCTCAAATAAATAAATAAATCTCAAAAAAAGTTTTTAATTTTGATGAAGTCTACTTTATTATTTTTGTTCTTATTGCTGTGTTTTTGGTGTCATGTGTAAGAAACCATTTTCTACTCCAAGGTCATAAAGATTTACACCTATACTTTCTTCTAAGAGTTAAATAGTTTTAACTCTTATATTTGGTTCTTTGATCCATTTTGGTATATATGGTGTGAAGTAGGAGTCCAAATTCATTCTTTTGCATGTGGATATGCAGTTGTACCAGAGCTATTTATTGAAAAGGCTATTTTTTTCCCATCGAATTGTCTTGTCAATGATTTACCATATGTGCAAGGGTGTATTTTTAGATGCTAAATTCTAATCCATTGATCTACATGTCTAAACTTATTCCAGTACCACATAATTTTGATTACCGTGGCATTACAGGACGTTTTGAAATTGAGAAGAAACCCAACTTTTTCCTACTTTTTCAAGATTATTTTGGTTATCCTGGGTTGCTTACATTTCTATATAAATTTTTGGCTCAGTTTGTCAGTTTCTGCAAAACGGTAGCTGGGATTTCATAGGGATTGCATAAAATCTGCAGATGAATTTGGAAAACATTGCTGTCTTTTTTTTTTTTAAACATTGCTGTCTTAACAATATTAAGTCTTCCAGTCCATGAACACAGAATGTATTTTCACTTTTTTTAGTCTTGTCTAATTTTTTCAACATGTTTGTAGTTTCATTTTATAGGTATTGCATTTTTTTGTTGAATTTATCTTTAAGGGTGTTATTCTTTTTGATACTATTTTTAAGAAGATTTATTTATTTATTTTAGAGAGAAATAGGGTGGGGGCAGGGAGGGACAGTGGGAGAGTGACACCGAGAGAGAAGCAGACACCCTGCTGCGTGGGGCTTGACCCGGGTCTCTATCCCACAATTCTGAGATCATGACTTGAGCTGAAATCAAGAGTTGAGTGCTTAACTGACTGAGCCACCCAGGTACCCCACTGATGCTACTTTAAAAGGAATTGTTTTTTAATTCCATTTTCATATTGTTCACTTCTTGTGTATAGATACACAGCTTACTTTTGTGTATTTTTCTTGTACTCTTTGGGCTTGCTGAACTCATTTATTAGTTCTACTAGTTGTCTTGTGAATTCCTTAGGATTTTTAATAATATGATATGTCATTTGTAAATAGAGGTCTATTGTATTCTGTTTTTCCAAACTGAATTTTTCTTTTACTTTCTTCCTTCCTTCCTTCCTTCCTTTTTCTCTTCTTCTTCTTCTTCTTCTCTTCTCTTCTTCTTCTTCTTCTTCTTCTTCTTCTTCTTTCTTCTTCTTCTTCTTCTTCTTCTTCTTCTTCTTCTTCTTCTTCTTCTTTTTCTTTCTTTCTTTCTTCTTTCTTTCTTTCTTTCTTTCTTTCTTTCTTTCTTTCTCTTTCTTTCTTTCTTTCTTTCTTTCTTTCTTTCTTTCTTTCTTTCTTTCTTATTGCCCTGAGTTGACTCTCCAGTGTAATGATAAATAGAAGTGGTGAGAGTAGATATCCTTATCTTATTCTCAATCTGAAGAGGGAAAGTTTTCACTCTTTTACAATTAAGTGTGGTGTGAACTGTAGGTTTTTTTGCAGGTGCCCTTTATCAGGTTCAGGAAATTCTTTTTTATTTTTGTTGATTTTTTTTTTTATCAAAAAAGGATTTTTGTCAAATGCTTTTTCTGCATTGAGATGATGATGTGGTTTGGGTCCTTTATTTTATTAAGATTACATTGAGTGATTTTCATATGTTGAACCAACCTTGTGTTCTTGGAATAAATCCCATTTGGTCACACTGTATAATTCTCCCAAATGATAATGGATTTGGTTTGCTTTTATTGCTTTGAGGATTTCTGTGTCTGTATTATGTTATCTTGGTCCTTAGCTTTTTTTCCCCTTGGTATCAGGAGAACACTGATCTCACAGAATGAGTTAAAAAGTGTTCCTTCCTCCCTCTTCCTTTTTTTTTTTTTTTTTGAGGAATTTGTGAAGGATTGTTTCAGTTCTTTCTTTCTCTTTTAAATATTCTCCCAATTTTATTTTTTATTATTTTTATTTTATTAAGTAAACTCTACATGCAATGTGAGGCTTGAACTCACAACCCTGAGAACAAGAGTCACATGCTTTACTGACTGAGCCAGCCGGGTGCCCCAGGTTCAGTTCTTTCTTAGGCATATCGGTTGTATAGAAGACATGTGAACAACGTGGTTGTGTGGCACTTATTACTTCTGCCAGGCACTTAGATATTTGTATATGCATCCTCTTTTTCCTACCGTATTATAAAGTCATTCATCTCTGAAATACATATTTACTGAGCATCTACTCTGTGCTAGGCATTGTGGAAAAAGCTGCAGGTCCAACAGTGAACAACACGATCCCTGCTTTGTTGAGTTTCTAGTCCTGGGATGATAAAGGACAAGCAACAAACAACAAACAAACAAATACTTAACTGTTGGCGGGGATTATATCTGCTGCATCTGTGATAGCACATCTAATATCTGGTATAGCATTTTAAGTATATTTAATACACAATAAAGGTGGAATGATTTATTTTTATATGGTTGCTGTGCTCTAACTTGGTTGGGAAGATTAGGTTATGCACATAGAGTAATGTGAGAATTATACAAGACAAAAAATGATTTTAGAGTTCACCTACTATACTACCTACTATAGTAGGGGAAGGGGCTACCTGAGAGTTTGAAGACCTAGCTCTCAAAGCCTGATGTTAAAAGAGAGAAAAAAAAAACCCTCCAACACTACACCTTTTCTACAAAGCTGCCCATTGTACATATCTATATCTCTTACACCAGCATTCCTTAAACTGCCATATGTAGAAAAATCACCTGGGGGTCTTTTTTAAATGCAGATTTTGATTCCATAGGTCCGAGGGGCCATAAGGTCCTCCCTTTCTAGTAAACGTCCAGGTGATGTCTATGCCGCAACAGACAGTAATTCACGCGGCAGTGCTCTACGCCCCTCCTTTTCCAAAAGCAAAGAACCAAGAGATATCTGATGAATTAGGGAAAATTTCCTCCAGATTTTCAGAGGTAACTGAGTTGCTGTAGAACTGTTTGTTGATGAGAAGACCTAGAAAAATCATCAGAGTCTTCATACAACCCGCAGTATCCTATGAGAGAACCAGCAGAGGGGGAATAAGGGAACTCTTATCTTCCTGAATGATGTCATTTTTGCTGAAACTTAATTATAAGTGAACATCCATCTTTCCTGTCAAACAATACAGTGTACATAGGCCAAATCATTTTTAATGTAAATATAAATGGTTCTTGTGTGTAGCCACTGGGGAAATGGTTAATGCGGGGAAGGAGGAGGAAGACGGAAAGCTAATTCTACTTTGTGAAGGAAAAATTGCCTCAGTGTCTTGATATTCCGTAACTGTTAGGAAAAAAATCCCCATAAATGTTGGTGATAGGGAATTGGCTTGCTAGTGTCCAAAACGCAGAAATTTACCTTGAACATTTTTATTTTATTTCTGCTTTCCAGACAGATAGTCAACCTATAAATATGTGCTTTCTCTATCAGTATGATGGTTTGTTTCTTTTTTCATTTATATGGTTGAGTTTTCTGGCACACTCCTGTTCCCACAAACAGTTCTCTAGAGTTTCATATATAAAGAAGCTTTAAGTAAAAGACAAATTTGGTAAAAACCAAAAATTACTCTTTGAAACTAGTATACTATGTTGGGAAACCAGAAAATATAGAAACCATAAGCTCCTCTTATTGGTACATAAACTCATGTATTTGGGGCTGTTGCACAACTGAAATTGTCCAATTTCAAATGCTCGTAAAGTACAAGATAACTCTGTGAATCTTGATGGGAAAAATAGACAACCAGAGTCACACAGCCTATTGGGCATTATTCTAGCAGGAAGGCAATTCCAGGGAAATAAGAGTAGACATACTAACCAAGCAGTGCAGGTAGGATGAAAAATATCTGTAGTCGTCTGCACATGCATGTGTGTGGTACAATTTCACACATTATAGGGAAATGTGTGTATATCTATATATACGCACACATATATGTGTGTGTGTGTATGTGTGTGTATATGTATATATATATATACACACACACACATATAGGCAATTTTGGAATAGAGTTCTAAAATTAATATATATTCACATGTATTTTTGGGCCTTCTAATGTGCTTAGGGCTGTACCAGATGATGTGAAGAGGTGGAGGGCATTGTGCCTGCATTCAGGAAACTACAAACAATCCCTGCAATTATTCATACATTTAACCCTAAAATATCACTAACATTGTAAGGTAATGTCCATCTCAAAGGAAGATGGGAAAAAAGAGAGAGAGAACTCCCTTCTGTCAGCGATGTGCCTAGGAGACTTCAAGACCATGATCTGGTACTTGGGGGTCTGGAATTGCCCATCCCAATGACCCTGGGCTGGCTCCAGGGCTGTGCAGCTGGGGACAGCTTGTCCCTTCAGTGCACACATAGGCTACCTCCCTGTCCTTCATTTGCAGGGCCAACTCCAATGAGTCCATGGGCCACCTTAGACTTGGTGATCCCAAGATGATTCCTGACGAGCACTATGAGGCCATGTGGAGGGAGCTGTGTGCTCAGGACCAAAGGGGATATTTTGTTGCCCAGGGCATACTTAGGCTTTTTTTTTTTTTTTTTTTTTTTTTTTTTTTTTACCTCAACATGCTTCTAAGTTGTAATGCAAAATTGGAATTGGAACTCAAGTTCGGGACCCTCACTCCAGTATCTTATCCCTGTCTCACATTTTCTTTAGCGTATATTTTCATTTTTTCCCCCAAAATAAGTTTTTAGGGTTTTCGCTTGTTTCTTTGTTTTTTTTTTTTTTTTTTGAACAATCACTAAAGTAGAAAAAAGAACTGGAATAATTGTCCTTCTGCCAACTCTGAACATGTGTCTCAAACCCTTAATGCCATTTTTGGCCCTCTTTTTTATTTGGAAGAGAATCAGAGAGGGGAGAGGAGAGAGGGAACGAGAGAGGGAAAAGGAGGGACAAAGAGAAAACTTTCCTCCAGAGTTGGTTTTATCTGCCAAGGAGGAGAGGTAGAGCTGCTTGATGGAGCAGGAATTAGAGAAGGATACACTTATACCTTTTGTATAGATATAGGCACAGCAATTAGCCATCTACATATCTGCCCGTCTACGTATCGATCTATCTATGTATCTATCATGTATGTGTGTATGTATGTGTCTACCTACCTACCTACCTACCTACCTACCTACCTACCTACTAATCTATGTATCCATCCATCCATCCCTCTGTCCATCCATCCATCCATGTATATGGCTTCCTCTAACTTTCAGAACTGACCTAGAATTACGATAATTTCCCTCTTAATCCAGTGCCTGAAGCAGAAACTGGTGGCAGTAGTCCATCCTTCATGCTGGGTATGTGTTGTCTGACTCAGTTTTGTGGTTTGGAAAAAAGTCCTTCTTCTTCAATGACTTTCTTGATGTGACTTCCCGAAAGAAAAGGCGTCAATTGTTTCCACAGTGGCCTTGTTGCTGGCACCCATGCCCACACAGCTGCCAGCAGCTAAAGAGCATGGTGAATAGGAGAGGAGGTGGGGGAGGTCAGCTTCCTTTGTGATCTCTTTGTTATGTTTCTACAATTATGGGCTGTGTGTCAGAAGCTACCGTTTTGGTTTTTATTACCCTATTTTTGTATCTGTTGGGTTTCTATGTGAAAATTTCTTTCTTATCCTTTTGTTATGAATCCACTAAATCTGAATGTAATGGCCTCTCCATAAGGATAGGCATTCTCCAGCATTGTCAAGGTGGCCTTGTGAGAGGAGACCTATTTTGGATCAAGTAACCCAGGTTATCATTCAAGAATGCATTACTCCAGTTCTCTTAGATCCTAGAGTAGCATAATAGTAATAGAAATTTTTAAAAGAAAGAAGATGAAACCTACACTTTCATTGTATCCCTTTTAAGGGATATCTCAACAGCAGATTAATTACTCCAGTTAGTCAGTAGAAAATAATTATCTTTAAAAGGCTGCTTAAGCTTGAGATGAGCTAGGAAGGATACATAGGATGAGGTCATTGCCCACAATAGGGCAGATGTGCTGCGAGTTGTGATAGATAAGCTACCAGAAGTGAAAGTGTTTTTCCATGTGGAGGAATAAAATGTCTGTATGTCAGAGGAGTTCTGGGAGATTTTGAGGGCAGATATGTGGTCTGTACCTTTATTCAAATATAACATTTCTTGAGCTTAGAACCATTAATATGTGTACTTGGAAAAAACACTGGTGGTAGGATGAATGGAAAGGGCAGCACACCATTGTATTTCACAGATCTAAGAAAACTTTGATTGTAAGATGCAACATTATTTTATGTACTACTAAGAAAGAAAAAACACTGTTAATTAAATTATGTCATGCCATTGATTGGAAGATGCAGCCCAGTTTCACAGATGTTAAAGTGTAAAAAACAAATGTGAGTTTTAGACTTGATGACATTCAGTGTATCTCCTCTTAAAGATTTACAACACATTTTAATAGCTCTGAGAAGTCCCACAGGAAAAAAAAAATCTATTTAACTCAGCTTTCCACCAATTTTCTAACTTAAAATGCTTTTATTGGGCAAATATCTTTATGAGCTCATGAGTTAAAACACAGTCGATGAATTTTAATTCATTGCAATTCTAATACTATTGAAGTTCACTTGTTGAATCTTTGACCATGAGACTCTCCTCCAGTTGTGTCTTGAGTCCTTTATGGCATGGCCTGCTAATTGTTGAGAATTGTCTTACTTTCCGGCATATCAAGAATTTTTTATCTAATCTTCTGTATTTCCTTCCCTGTTTCTGGAATCAGTCATCTTAACTAGATTAATCTTCATGCTTTAAAAAAAAAATCTAAGGTTTTTTTTTTGAGTTTATCATCTCATTTCTGAGTTTTTATTTTGGTTTATGTTTTTTATTCATGCCTTGTATCATTTCCTTAATGTCTTTTAGCTTATTTCAGAATAGGATGTTACAGTTGTGATCTATATTTTGAATGTGTCTTTCTGGCATGCTTTTATTTTCTGCAATAGTAATATTTTGCTCATTATTCTTTTTCTGATATTAACTTTGTATAGAGTATTTTTCTTTACCACGTGCTTTTTAACGTGAAATGAGTTATCATGAACTTTTATAAGGAGGCTTGATTCAGATAGCTTTTCAAACTCCACAGACTTATCTTTTCTGTTGCTTTTGCGTAGTATTAAAAAAAATGGTGGCTGTTTTCAAAGACTCCTGACTCTACTTCCCTCTCCCATTTTTATCTACACCATCTTTTCTTCATCTCTTTCATTCCTGACATGCTCAGATTTGAATTCACTCCTAGACCCTTCAGTATGGGGCTCTGTCTGGGAAGGAAGTCATGAAAGGTCAGTTTCAAGAGTCTGTGGTGGCCAGATTGTGTAAGTAGGCGAGATCCTTCCCAGATTCGGTTGCTGTTTTTATATTAGCCCTGCAAGCTTTCCTGTGAATACCTAGTCACTACTTTGGCTCTCTTCTTACCTCATTGCTTCCTTCTGCTTTTACCTGCACAGATGGGATAGCATGCTGTTCTTGAGGCTACTGGTGGTTTACCTCTACCTGCTTATATTTTTAGCTTTATGAGAACACTTTGCTATCTAGTTTTGTTCTAAATTTGTTCATGAGTTTTGGTTTTGCTATTTAATTGGTCTGCCAATTTTTATGTAGGGAGTCTGGAAGATCTAGCAGCTATGCTGCTACTACCACTGCCATATTTCCAGAATCCCTTGGAATACCTTTATAATGGCATCACTATTTAAATCTTACAGAGTAGTGATCTGCAGAGCCTTGGTTTGATAAATCCTATTTGATCTATTAAGAGTATTAATATTGGCTTAGGGGTATCCTACTCAGTGCTTGAGAAAAAAACATTATCTTCTAGTTTGATTAAAATCTCTAATGTCAAACATAATAGTAATTATAACTTCTTCATATTATTTTTTAAAAGATTTTATTTATTTATTCATAAATAAATACACACACAGACACACACACACACACACACAGAGAGGCAGAGACACAGGCAGAGGGAGAAGCAGGCCCCATGCGGGGAGCCCGACGTGGGACTCGATCCCAGGACTCCAGGATCACACCCTGGGCCAAAGGCAGGTGCTAAACCACTGAGCCACCCAGGGATCCCACCTCTTCATATTGTTAATAGCTTTTCCATGTGTAGAATGCTTGTACAACCATTATTTTTGTTAATCCTACTACAGTCCTGTAAAGTGGATAGAACAAGTAATAAAGCTTATTTTGGAGACGAGAATTCAGAAACTCAGAAAAGTTAATTACCTTCTCTAAGGTTGCACAACTGGAAGGTGGTGTGGCTGAGAATTCTCCCTACCAGTGTCATAACCACACTGCATGTCATTAACCTGATCAAGCAAACATGCTGAGGTCTTCTTCCTTGTGTATGAACACACTTGTGTGAAACAGAGATCTTTGATCTTTGCCTTGTTTTTGAGAGAAAAGGATAGAAACTTCTGCTCAAGAGTGATGTTCTAGGGGATAATCTAGACAAAAAGTAATCAATGAAATGCTATGTTAGTCTGTTTGGGCTGCTATAAGAAAAATATCATACACTGGGTGACTTAACACACATTTCTCATAGTTCTGGAGACTGGGAACTCTAAGACCAAGGTGCCTGCAGATTCAGTGTCTGGTGAGAGCCTGCTTCCTGATTCATAGACGGCTGTCTTCTTTCTGTGTCCTTAGGTGGCAGAAAGGGAGCAAGAAAACTCTCTGAGGTCTCTTTTATAAAGGCACTAATCACTTCCCAAAGGTCCTACCTCCAAACATCATCACATTGAGGATTAGGCTTCAACATATTAATTTTGGAGGAGACACAAAAATTCAGTCCATAGCACATATGTAAGTTTTTCCCTTATACCAACCACTGCATAGAACCCCTCATGTTGGTGCATTGGGCTGTCTCATGTGAGTTTCAGATGCTCCTTTGCTAAACAGTGAGACAGACTTAATGGTCTGACCAGTGCCTCTATTTTATAGGCTCCTAATCCAAACAGAGGTTAGAGCTGCCTTCTTAAATATGGAAGAAATTCCATGCCCTTCTTACCACATTACTTTCACGAGAGAAGGGGTGGGGCAAAGAATAATAGCCAAATGTGGGATTTTTAATGAGAGTGTGCCACAGGTACTCTTGAGATGTAAACATCCTTTCCAGTCAAAATGGAAGACTTTCCACCCCGACTCTATCTTCCTTTCCCACTCCCTGCTTGGTGCTGGGGCATAGTAGTGCTATTGGCCTAGATCCACATCAGGGATTTTCTTCTTTGGAGGTGGGCTGGAGAGTGGTGAGGAGATGGAGGGAAATTTAAGCTTTGACCTTTGTCTCTTATCAAAAGGAAGTCAGACTAATCAGGAAATAATTAAAAGTGGGAAGAAGCCATGTCTTCCTCCTTTTCAGGTGTCTGTGCTTTGCTCTCCACATGAATCTTTCTTCCCCAGGCTCTCCAGTGACTTTCCAGCCTTTGGATTTTCCTAATGCTCTGAGTTCTAAGCATCATGAACACCTTTCTAACTCCAGACACCTGTTTGCCATTTGTCCTCTTTCATCTGTTCTTATACACACATTCATGTTTCTGTTAAAGAAATACAAAGTTGCCTTTTCTCATGACACTTCCAATGAAAGTATTAGCTGCTTGAGGCAAAGGCCGATTGGCTGCTTCCATTTTCATTGGCTCAAGACTTAGTGAAAAGCTGTTCACACATTACTAGCTAAAAAAAGTGACATGGGTTGATGAGATTTATAGGTAAATATACATCGATTTCTAGATAATAAGGGAAACAACTTTTATTTCCTGAAATTTCACCTATAGGACTCAACAATTATCATGGTTCTGAAATGAAAGAAATTTGAAGGGAGAAACAAGGTACAGGTTTGATTTTTTTTTTTTAAGGTGTAGGTTGTCATAAAAGAACATGAGAAGCTGGGCAGACCCATGACCATATCTAAGATTCAAATACTAGGCTCCTTCTCACAAAGAGCAAAGATCAACAAACTATAGCCAATGGGCCAAATATAACCAGTCTCCAGTTTTTTTTGTTTTGTTTTGCTTTGCTTTGTTTTTAAGTAGGCTCCAAACCCAGCGTGGGGCCCAATGAGGGGCTTGAACTCACAACCCTGAGATCAAGACCTGAGCTGAGATCAAGAGTTGGATGCTTAACTGAACCACTTAGGAGCCTTGAGTGCCCAGTTTTTATAAATAAAGTTTAATTGAAACAGAGACATACTCATTTGTTTATGTATAATTTATGGCTGCTTTCACACCAAAATGGTTGAATTGAATATTTGTAGCAGAGACCTTGTGGCCTGCACAGCCAAATAAATTAACCACCTAGCTCTTTACAGAGGAAATTTGCTGATCCCTGCCCTAGACTGAGGGCACTTATATCTACTAAGGCTGGAGGGAGTCTTTACTGTTTGGAATTAACTTCTTTTCTTTCCCTGCTGCCTGCTTTCAATGCCAAGGGGAGGTTAAAATGATACTTCATGGGCCCTAGAGCTCTCCCCTCTCTTCTGGAAAATCAAGAAAAAAAGAAAATAAAAGAAAGAAGAAAGAAGGGGAAGAAGTTCATAGCAGAGCCTTCCGACTCCTTGGAAACTCACATAGGCTATTGCCCCTAATTCCCTAGCAAGTGGAATGTGAAGGTGATGCTAGAATAATATATTAAATATCTCTTCTTTTTCTGGAGAAACAGCTTTTTAGGTATATCACTGCTCATACCCATTGTACATATATCTCATTAAAGGTTATATTGCTTTAAAATGAGCTTCTGGTTGAGATAATAGTATTGGATCAAGATTTAGTTTATATTGAAACAGTTTGATTGGAATATCATAGTATGAGGAAGCAAGGAAAAGGCCAAATGTGCTTACATTAGATGTAATTTAGTAAAAATGGAAAGTTCAGGCGTTTCTGGCATATAGAGAACATTTATAGCATTTTGGCTTTTCACATTCATCTTTTAAAGTTCCAAGTTACAACATTTTCTTTTCTTGGCTCCTTAAAAAATAATGAATAATTTTTCTCTGTACCCGTCGGTTGAAATATTTTCGTATATGTTAATTCAGAAGATGAAATTTCTTTTGGAAATGTTCACGTTAGCCTGCATATTAAAAATGGAAAGTCTACTAGCTACAATCCCAAAATTACCAGTACCATTGGGTTCATGTCATTAAATTGTTTTGAGAACCTTATTCAGGGGTCTGGAAGTAGCAACCATCCATTCAGAGTATCAGCTCCAGAGCTGGGTTCTGACTTAATGAGTCTCTCCATCTGCCCATACTTTTTCATCATCATTAGCCCTTGTGCTTTTAGTAAGTATCAAAAATTAACCTGTTTGAAAAGCCATGCCTACCCTACTGCTTGGGAGGAATAGATTTCTGGGGCTGTTAAGAAGATCTATTTCAGTATCTACTGTCTGCAAAATATCTTTTTTCTACTTCTAGGTGGTTGATAGAATACTTTCTTGCCTCTTTTATGTTAGGAATGGCCTTTGCTCGAACCATAGAAGTGTGAGAAGTTCTGAATGTCACTTCTGGTTTTAAGCTGTAAGAGCCTGCATACGAATCACCATTCTCACTTCCTCTTTCCCTGAGCCTTAGCAATCGGCAACATTTAATATCATGTGGGCTTTGCACATCTGGGTTCCAAAGGCGGAGGATATGGAGACAAGCGCTCAGCCAGCCTGTGCAAGATATGCAGTCAGTGCAAGAATGACACCTTTGTGTTTTAAGCCACTGGGCTATGTGGTCTCTTTTGTTACTGCAGCATAACCTGGACTTTCCTGATTGATTCAGTATGCCTGGGATAGCTTTAAAAATGATTGGAACTTTCCATGGTGAGGGTTCATTCTTTGGTGAAATAATCATTTATTTTCCAAAAAATAACTTATGTGAATGTTTGGCGTAACGTCGTAGTCAATGGTGTCATACTAGCGTATCTCTGTGATACCATATCCACTTCATATTGTCCGCTCATTTTTGCTGTTGGTGTTGATCCCTATTTATGTTGTTCCCAAAGAAGAAGAGATTTGAAGTCTAGCTCTCAATCAGCTTCCCCTGAAGAAAGCAACCCTAAGGTGGGGTTAAATGGTATTAGGCCTGGGGGAAATGCAGCTAGAGAGCAACAAGCAATTAGCAAATTGGGTTGCTTTCAGCATAACATGGCATAACATAATGTGGTAATATAAATATGGATTAATGTTCCAGTCCAAGTTTTTACTGCAAAGGTAAAGATGATATGAGCGAAGGAGTAGCTGAGACAAAGATTTAGCCAGAAAAAAACACATTTTTTTTTTGTGTATGCCAGGCCACTTAATCCATTTCTTCACTCATTTTTAAGCCCAGGCATTATAATTGTTAACAATTTGTCACTTTTTTAAACTCACAGTGATGAAAGCTTTCCCGTTACTCTTGCAAATCATGTACTTGAACCATTTTAGTTGTAGTAGTCTTAGACCTGCTCTTCTTCTCTTTAGTGAGCGAGAATCCCTTCCAAAGACCTTCTCTTAGACCTCGGCATATCCAGACGTTTGAGAAGGCAGCTGTCGAAGGAAAGAGGCCCCTTAAACTGGCCAACGTAGGTTTATGACTCCATAGAACGAAGCAACATTCTTTGCTTATTGTTCCATCTATAGCCACATGCACATATTAGCAGCAATAATAAAATATTGCTGCATTATCCCCAAAGCATCGGCCTCTGATAAGATAAAAGCTTTTTTCCCAGAGGAGTTGGTTAGTGTACAGGGGGTTGGAGATTGGAAAGGAAAGAATACATTAACCTCATGGTTCTGATAGAAATGGGCTCTTCTGTTATGAAGAAAATGTACACGTTAAACACGTGTGACTAGCAAAATTATAAGAGATCAGTTACCTTCTCACTCTACTTATCTCGGTTTATAGGACTAGTAAGTGGTTAGAATGCAGCAGACTGCTCACTGGGAAGTGGTCTATGAAAAACAGACGAGTCAGATACAAAAAAAAAAAAAAAGTCAGAGCAAGAGAGGTTATTGAGGTATTGAGTGAGTGGAAACTCAGAACGTATCCCAGATATCTACAGCGTTGCTCTAGGCTCTCATAATGCCCTTGCATGAAGCTATTATTTCTGCTTATTTTTCTTTATTACATCCTTCAGTGTGAGGGTCTACGTAATATAACATACATGTAAGTAATGAAGCAGGATAGTGAAATGAATGGGTAGGACTTCACCCCTCAATTTTAGATCCCAAACATTGTAATTGCTTATATGCTCCTCCCACATCAAGTCCTTCTGCCTCCCCCAAGCCTGAGGAAGAACTTTGTGTTGTTTGTTTTAATTAAAAAACATTTCCCCTACCTTCTCTCTCTCTCTCTCTCTCTCTCTCTCTCTCTCTCTCTCTCACACACACACACACACACACACACCCATATGGAATGTTGCTTGATTTTGATGGTTTTTTTGAACTTTATAAAAATGATACACCTCGCACGGTCTGCTGGGACTTGTTATTTTTATTCACTATTTAAGATGCACCCATGTTGTTTGTGAAGTTCTAGTCTATTTATTTTTCTTGCTGTGTAGTTTCCTAGTATGGGACAATACTACAATTTGTTCACCCATTTTTCTGTTGGTGGGCATTTAAGTTGTTTCCCAGATTCTTTTCTTTTTTTTTTTTTTTTGGCTGCTGCGAGCAGAACTGCTATGAATATTTTTATTCACATCTCCTGGGACACATGGGCAAAAAGTGTCTTTGATTGTTGCCCTGGGTTGTAGTGCATGTGAATATTCCACTTTATAACACACTGCCACATTTCTTCCCAGTGGTTCTACCAATTTGCTTTCCTTTCAGCAGCATATATGAATAAAAGTTCCCATAAATCCACATTTTTACTCTTTAATATTATAAGATGTCTTAATTTATGCCAATCTAGTGTATAAACGGTATCTCATTGTGGTCCTAATTTGCATCTCCATGATTGCTAATGAGTTTGAGCATCTTTGCAAATATTTATTAGCAATTTGTGTCACCCCTGGCTTTTTTTTTTTTTTAACTAGCAAGGTAACTACCTATTCAGTTCGCATTAAGAAAGAAAGAGAAGTCAGTTGATTAAAGTCTTTTATAATTAAATACACAATCGGTAGATGACAGATGACCAGAAACTAAAGTGAGTGCACTAGTGTCTCTTTGGGAAAGCAGAACAGTGTGCCACCATGCCCTTGGGAATTCCTTAAGTCCTATACTTGTAACATAATTTGTTCCTGCTAAGGAACAATGAATTACATCTATAAATAATGATACATGATAATTGGGGATTTTCTGTATTCCCATAGTTAAGTTTATATTTTGTGATTGCAAGCAACAGAAACCCCCTTTGGCTAATTTAAGCCCCAAAAGATTATTCATCACCATTCTGCCTACAATAACAAAAAACTAGAATAACTGAAATGTCCATCAAGAGGAGAACAGATGAGGGAACGAATTGTGGGCAGTCACGGCATCTTGTGTCATGGCCCCACTGAGACTGCACATGATCCCAAAAGGAAATCTGGGTGTTGTTACCAAGAGGAAGGGCAACACGGATGTTGGGAGGAAAGCAGCAGCTCCCCAAACCCTCGACTCCCTGGACTTTTTCTCAAGTAGAAATTCTAAAAGTGGTTGCTAATTTCCAAAGAAGAGAAATGGAATTTGAATAGGGGAACATGCGTGTTTTTAACATCATCCATCATGAAAAAATATTGTTAGATTATTTTTCTAACTACAGTGGCATTCCCTTTGGCTGAGGTTTTCCAGGCTATGCTAATAGCCAGTAAGATAAGAATTTGTGCCAAGATGTGACAATGGTAATGACTTGACTCAGGGAATGGGTATGCACCAAATTCAGTGCCAGCTAGAACCCATTCATAAGCATGTTCATGTCCCATCTTGGTAACTGTGAACCACTGGGAGAGGAACCATGTCCCTGCTCATTAAGGGGATGGCTGACTGCTAGGATTTCTTGGGATCCTGTCACTGATAGGGACTGTCTCTAAATCCCATCTCTCCATCAAAGTTTGGGGTTGACACTGATTTTATTTATTTATTTATTTATTTATTTATTTATTTATTTATTATTTATTCATTTAACATTTAAAATCTATTTGCCAACATACAGTATAACACGCAGTACTCGTCAGTAATTTTAAACAAACATTAAATCATAAATCTAAACTTTGGTTTTAGCAAGGTCCCGAGAAGCCTGGGAGGCAGGAGGGGCTAAGGTAGTGAACTCCAGCTACATCTACACAGAGCAGTGAGACAAGAGCAGGCCCCTTTGAAAATCCAAAGGAGTTGTGACCCACAACAAGATAATAGGTAGTTAGGGCCAATTTGCTTTGACTTTTCTGTTCAGAAGCAAACTTCTCAAAGCATAGGATGAAATAATTAGGATATATGAGCGATAACAGAATTTTAAATATGAGCAATGTCAATAATAATGAGACAAGTATTCCTCGTCTTTCTGGTTTGGATTCTTTATGAAAGACCTACGTTAGTACTTGTTTTTGCTAACTGAAAGGAATCCCAAGAGGATCTTTGCTTTTATGAAAAAAATAGCACTCAGCATTTGTTTTGCAGCAAACCTACAGAGGCAGCGTACATCCTGCACAGCGGGAGTGGCCCCGCCACGCTCCTTCCCTGGAACGACACTCAGCATCTCAGCATCCAGCCGTTCTAGCTTTCAGCTGTGTCTGTGAGCATCTGGGCTTTATCTCGATTTATTTTATATTTCCATTAGCAACATGTGTCCTAAGGTATTAGAAAAGCCTAAGAGAATAGCCAATAACCCAACAATATCTTTGGGCGTCTGATTACTCTCAAAAGTCTGTCCATATAAATTAGTGGTAATTGGTTCTTCATTTCGTGCCATTCTGCTTGTGAAAGTTTTCATAGGAATGCTCTACTTTCAGACAGTGGGGAAACCTGTAACAGTTACCATTTCTTGATTTTTCTGCTCTGCATCTTGCAAAGTGCTCCGCGCGTCTTTTTTCTGACCCTCATAACAACCCTTTCAGTAGGTTTCTCATTCCTGTTTTACAGGTCAGGAAACTGAAGTTCAGATCAGCTAAGTAACATAGGGGTAAAGTAGCAAGCAGCATTGCTGTGATGATGCCACATTTGGAATTAGAATCATGGAGAGAAGTGAATTTGTGACTTTCTTGTGCAAAAAGAGATATACGGTATTTGATAGTATACAATATTTGATGACTATGCTTGATATTTCTGTGCTGGATGACATCAATATACCCTGATGGTAATTGTTTACCAAACAGTTTGGATTGGAACTATTTATTTATTTATTTATTTATTTATTTTGATTATTTTTTAGAACGATTTATTTTAAATTGGTGAAGGAAAGTTATGGAACGCGGGTTGCTTTCTTTCCATGATAAATACCTTTCGACATTTAGCATCCCACTTGTGAAATGGCTTTAGCAAACTCCCTCGTTCCTCCTCTTTAAATGGTTTGGAGAAGTAGGCGGAAGGTCCTGTGAGGCCTACCTTTTTGCTGGATAGAATAAAAGGTGCCGGAAAACGTCACCTTGTTTGGGGAAACAGAGTCCACGTTTGGATCCGTTGTCATCTTTAGTCTTGGGCCAGTAGAAAATTTGACCCATTTGGATAGTAGCACCACAACACTGTGTTATAACTTCCATGTAAGCAAAGCATCTCCATTTAATAAACTTTTAATCCTTTTAAGTAGGAGACGGCCTTAGAATGCTCTATGGAGCCTATCCTTTTGCCTCTTAATTTCCTTAATTTATTGTCAGTTGGCCAGCACCATTCCCATCGGAGTCACCAGGCCTGGGTGTGCTGCTCCTCTGGTTCACCCACGATGGACTAGAACTCAGTGTCTTGTGCAGCCGTTATCTTTCTGCTCTCACTATAGTCAGCAGTCTTGCACAGCTTGATCTCCCCTTTAATTTAGAATTTGTCTTCTTTCTTGGCTGCTGGCTGCCTTCAGAAAGGAATGAGCATTCTCAGTGAGTAAATGTAACTAACTCCCCAACCCTCACCCTCTTCCCACCCCAGCAATCATTAGTTGGAACATCTGTTCACCCTGCGTTTAGAACATGATAGAGCTCACACTGGGATTTTTGGTTAGGATCATCTCAGCATCAATTATTTACTAGACTGAAAGCTTCTAAAAAGAAAGAACTGTGTCCTATACTCAACTGTCATTCTGAGCCCAAGCATAAAGCCTGGTACCTATTAGGGCCAAAGAAATATTTGTTTGACTGCATTGAATATTTACATCTGAGACATTAGCTCAAGATGGTCGGTAGAAGAGGGGAACCAGAAAGCCTCATTTTGTCATAGAGATTTCTGTTATGACTTATCCTTGATTGGAAAAGAACCATGTTAATGATCTTATTCGTATTGCATCATTTTGCTTACACATTTGTCTTTTTAACTCTAGAGGCAGTAGTGAGAGTTAGGCTCTTGAGCCAGACCGACTTGGGACAGACCCCAGTGTTGCTGCTTCTAAGCTTGGTGCCCTTGGGCAAGTTACTTAACCATTTCCAGCCCCAATGTTCTCATCTATAAAATGGGTATAAATAACCACAACTACCTTGGTGCAGTATTTTGCGATAATATTAGTAAAGTACTGTAGTAAGTGTACAATGAATGACAACTGTAATGATTAGTATTCTATAGCTAACAGCAAAATTGTTACTTTGTTACCGTGGATGGTCACTGTGGACTGTGGCCAACTTTTCTTTTTTTATTTTATTTTATTTTATTTTATTTTATTTATTTTATTTTTTTTTTGTGGCCAACTTTTCCATTCAGCCTCAAAGATATTGAATTTTGCACCATCTAAAATAGTCATTCAGAGAAGTAATTAAGTGCTTTACTTACATATGCCAATAATAAACATTCAGTGATGATCACAATAGAATGATTATCTTGTAGCATGAAATGAATCTTTCACCATAGCAACTCATTTCAAAAAAAGTATTTTTTTTTCTTTTTTTAGCGAGGAAGGTGCAGAAGGAGAGGGAGAGAGGAAGTCTTAAGCAGGCTCCACGCTCAGCACAGAGTCCGATGTGGGGCTCAGTCTCACAACCCTGAGATCATGACCTGAGCCGAAATCAAGAGTCAGACTCTAAACCAACTGAGCCACCCAGGCGCCCCTTAAAAAATACTTTAAGCCATAAGTAGTGCATTTCAAGACCATTATCCCCCATGCAGTTTCTTGTTTATTTGATATCAGGTCTTGTGGTGTATATCAGTCAGCTATTGCTGTATAACAAACCACCCCAAACACATAGTGGCTTAAAAGAGTGATCATTTATTCTGACTCATGCAATTGTGGCTTGTGTGGGAATTGGCTAATCTCGGCTGGGCTTAGCTAGGTGATTCTGATTCATGGCTGTAGGTCTGACTAAGTCCAGTTCCTTATTGCAGACTGGGTTCAAGTCTGATCCGTATGCATTCCCTGATCCGGGGCCCAGGACCTTCCATATCAATGCTAGAGGCACGAAAGGCCAGGCTCATTTGTACAAGCACATTTTAAGCCATCATTTGCCTCATATCTGCTGATATCTCACTGGCAAAGAAAGTCAATGGCTGGGTCCAAATTCAGGGAAATATATTTCTCCTATAGAAATAGGCAGTCAGGGGTAAATATTTTTGAGCAATAATCAATCTACCACTAAGTATAACAACAGGAGAAATTCTAAATTGAGGCCAGCAGATCTGTGAATAATTTCTTCCCCAGGGACTCACATAGCAATAGTGATTGATAAAGGGACTCATTTTTCTAAGAGTACATCTTCAACCAACCTTGCATCACTAAGTGCTCAGAATTTAGAATGTTCAGTTCAGTATGTCTAAGAGGGAGGTATGCAACAGAGCTTTAAAAATACAGCACTTAAGAAAATAGACTGAAGTGAGTCCTAGGGGATATAGCTAAAGAGATTGCTATTACTTCTAGCAATACAATTTATGCTTCCTGCAAGAATACTATTTTGGGCCTTTTTTTTTTTTTTGAGAAAGAAAAACTAAATTGTGCTTGTGCTGAGTTTGATCCTTTGGCTTCTGCAATATCGGGTAAGGCTTTGTGTATTTGGCTTAGTAGAAACTTTTATTTTGGGGGTATTGCAGTCTCAAGGTTATAGGGGAGACGGGAACATTCACACATCCTACACTAACACACCCTGGATTTCCGAGTGTGATGGGGGTGGGCTGGGCAGGGGCACGAGATGCTCTTACTTGCACTCTTGCTGGCATTCAGTGAAGTCTCATAATGAAGTACCATCTTGACATCCGCTGTTGGCAGTAGTGGGGTAGCTTTCTTTCACAAAATATGGTGACTGAAAACAGGTCATTTAGATGTTTACCACCTGCACGGAAAGGAATATATTTGGACAAGAAATTTGTATTTTTTGACGGTGCAGTTGCATTAAACTGGATATTTCTGGGGCTGGTTTTCCTCTTCATCCTCCTCCCTTCACCCCAAGGTTCACAAGCGGAGGTCTCCTCATCTCATTTGTACTTTGCAAAAGCAAACACCACGATCTGAAGCAGGGCCTCCCAACTTGAGCTGTGCTATGAGATCATCTGGGGAACTTTCAAGATACCAATGTCCAGATCCTGGGTCAGAGAAGCTGATTTAACTGGCCTGGGAATCAAGACATTTAAAGCTCCCCAGTGAATGAATTGTGCAGCCAGGGTTATGAATCCCTAATCTAAAGGCTTGCTAGCTTCATCCGCGTCATTAGAATAGCTCCCTGCCCGTAGGTGTGCTATGCAAAATGAGGGGGTGGCTATTTTTTTTTAAAGATTTTATTTATTTATTCATGAGAGAGACACACACACACTCAGAGAGAGAGAGAGAGGCAGAGACACAGGCAGAGGGAGAAGCAGGCTCCCTGCAGGGAGTCTGATGCAGGCAGGACTCGATCCTGGGACCCTGGGGTCACGCCCTGAGCTGAAGGCAGATACTCAACCCCTGAGCCACCCAAGGGCTTCAAGAGGATGGCTATTAACAAGCTGGATGTTGTCAGTGTGCCTAGAGCTTAGCAGATTATCTCACTGAGTTTAATCTTCACAAAAGTCTCACAAGGGGTGTATTGCTGTCCTCATCCTGTAGATGAGGAAACAGAGCTTCAGAGAGCCTGCTCTCAAACACAGAGTTTTTCATCACAAAGTTAGGATTCGGATCTTAATTCTCAGCTTCAAAGCCCCAGACCCTCTCTTCCTCTGAAATACAGTTGTGAGTGGGCCCCATTTTCGTCATCTTCCATTGTGCCTTGGAAGGTGGTGAGCAGTTTCCCATGGGAGTGGGGGCAAGGCACACGTGAAAAGCAGAGTGAGTAATCGGCTAAGATAGGAGGAGGCCCAGTAGTCTGGGTCAGATGCACAGTGAGACCAGGATGGTAAATAAGGGGCCCGGGAGAGGAAAGAGTGGTTAGGCTGGAGGTGGGCAGCTTCAGACCAGCTAAAGAAGACGTGCCAGACGTTTCAGATGTTGCAGAAGACTGGATGGGGAATTTCTAAACATGTTAAAAAATGAGGAGAGGGGCTTTTGCAGTAGGGTATTGGAGCTTGTGCAGAGAGGATGGTGAGGGCATTGCAGCAAGCGGTGGTTTGGGAGGAAGTTGAGGTGAGGAGTTGAGGTGGAGTTGAGGTGAGGAGAGGGAAAATCCTACCAGGTGCTTGGGATCAGGAGGAAAGCCAGTGTTGGGCTGGAGAAGCCCGGGGTGGACAGCGGGCACAAGGCTCCCAGACCTCACCCACGTGCCAGACCATGTCACAGCTGCTCTTTGTCCAAGGGGCAGGGCCCCTGGGGATTGTTTTGCACAGGAGTCCTATCTGCGGGCCCTCAGTGACACTCGGATGGCATGTGATGTCCTCTCAAGATGCAACCGTCCCCTCACAGAGGCGTGGCCTCGCTGGCCATGCACCGCTGCATGGTGGGCTTGCAGACGCTGTGACTGTCTTCAGAGCTCCACGCTTCTGACCCTTCTAGGTCCTACGACCTTAACCCCAAATGTAGAGCTCAGAGGAGCAGAAGAGCAAGCGAACTGAAGGCGAGGGGAAGCAAAAAACAGTAGAGCTCATGGCAATAAAGCAATAACTGCATGATAAGCTTTTCTATGATTTTCCCCAAGATTTTGTTTCTTTTTTTTCCCCCAAGATTTTAGCAGGCTGATGACATGAAAACGTAAGACTATAGGTTTTACTCCGATGTTTTATTTGAAATGTGGATTTACCCAGGAAGTGCTCTCCAGCGCTGGACTTTACCTCCCTCATCACTGACTTCGTGTTAACGTGTCTGAATCGGATCAGGGGTCACACACCAACCCGCCGAAGGCACCGGGCTTCCTCTGCTGGTCTCTCCAAGCTGAGGACCACTTCTCCTTTCACATCGTTAACGCAGCAGAGAGCTGCATTTACGTTTTCAACCCACCACTGTGAAACATTACGGCTTTATAGTAAGGTGCATTTTTTTTATTGGTTGTAAAATACTCCCTTGTCCACGTTCCCATTTTATTCTTACAAAACCCTTCTGAAATGGGCTTTTTGATTTCTATTTCACAGATGGAGCAACTGGGGTTGGGTTCAGGGGAGTCGTGTGCACTGGCTTCCGTGAGGGCAGCCCCAGGACGTCATGCTCTGCAGAGGCTGCTCCCATCCACAGAACCGTGTTTGGTCTCCCAGAAGAAGGGGAGGAAGGTATCTCCACCACTTTCTGGATGAGGAAGCTGAGAGCCAGGGACGAGAGTCATCTTCTCATGTTCTTTAGGCTCTGCACAGCGAAGTTCATGATGGCCTTGAGCTTTCCCGTTTGGACCTTTGTCTTGTCTGAAGACTAAACAACACTGGGGAAAAGTCATTTCACGAGGAAAAGGAAACAAAAGAGCGGAGCAATAAGGACCACTGCCTCCGACAACGGGACTCTCCTCCTCACGCTTTCTTGAGTCCAATCAAGGGGCAGGATAGGGTGATTCCTATTCCTCTGGAATAAAATTCCCATGTCTAATTTAATAGTGCGTTACTTTAATTATGATGAACTTGAACTTAGAATGTGCATTTCAGCACAAACTTTTCAATTTTGTTCCAGCCTAGATCTTTCACGTTCAGCCGCCTTGCTATTCTTTCTTGAATGATTTATTTTTTTCCTTTTTCTGCCTCATATAGAGTCATTGAAGTGGTCTTGACGTTATTCGGGAAGTGGTCTTCCAAAGAGGCAGGACAGGAGGATCCGCCAGGAGGTAGGGAACTAAGTACTGTCACTTCTAATCTCTCTTCTTCATCATGAATTTTATTATTATTATTATTATTATTATTTGAGGTTTCTACTCTTGTGCTTGCTTTATAATATGTATGACCTATTAATAGGCTGGCCTATTACATGTATGTTTTTCTATCACACAAACCCACACAGACATATTGAGGGGTGCGCACGGATATTTTGGTTACTAAGGATGTATGCTTA
The DNA here is from genome assembly GCF_905146905.1 of Nyctereutes procyonoides. Classification (NCBI taxonomy): domain Eukaryota; kingdom Metazoa; phylum Chordata; class Mammalia; order Carnivora; family Canidae; genus Nyctereutes; species Nyctereutes procyonoides. The sequence goes on from NW_026575049.1 coordinate 67,083,133, forward strand.
TGAAAGTTTGGAGATCGCCAGTGTTATGGGTTGAATCGTGTCCTCCTTTCAAAAAAAAAAAAAAAAGATATGTTGAAACTTTAACCCCCAGTACATGAGAACATGATCTTATTTAGGAATAAGATTGTGACAGATGCACTTAATTGAGATGAGGTCATATTGGAGTAAGGGAGGCCTCCAATCTGATTTGACTGGTGTCCTGGTAAGACGGACATACGTGGATGGAGAGACACAGGGAAGATGCATGTGAGCGGGGAGGAGGACTTTGGAGTGATGCATCTAGAAGCCAAGGAATGTTCAGGATTTGCCAGCCACCACGAGAGGCTCGTGGGTCGCTGTGTAACAGACTCCCTCAGAGCCCGAGACAGAACCAACCGTGCCCATACCTGGGCCTCAGATTTCTGATCTCTAAACCGTTAGACAATCTATTTTTGTTGTTTCAAGCCTGGTCTGTGGTGCTTTGTTATGTCGGCTCTCCGAAAGTAATATGCCTCATATATATTGACAAAAAACCTTCTGAACTGTTTGAGGAAAACTTGACAAATTTACACCGTTTCCAAGTGAGGCAATCTATCAATATGATCCTTTGGTTAGGAAACGTAAGCAGACAGATTTGAAGGCTGAGGAGGGTACTGGGAGCCGGGGAGAGAAAAATATCCAGTGCTTCCGAAGACCCCTCATTACCAGGGGAAAGTCATGAGTGTCTCCGCGGAAATGATGGGTCCAGAAACATGCTTGGGAGACTGGGAAATCCCACTGGGGTTTTGAGAGCAAAAGGTTGAGGGATTGAAGAAAGACATTGGGAGCTTAAGAGAAACCAGAGAGGCCTGGGGCTAATTTTTGCTGGTTTTATTTTTTTTTTTCCCATTTGTTTATTTGCTATAAGTCAGATTTTGGAGCAATTAGCAAAATATCATGCAAATATTCCCAGTGTGACTACACATGAATAACTTTAATTCTGCTGAACATTTGTCTTGTTGCTACAAAATACATCTGCTATTTGCATTAACTTAATCTGTGAAGATATTGTGAACTAAACCACAGACTTCCAGAGACATTTAGGAAGCAACTTCCCATCTTTATTGGATGCTTTTGACTAGCAAAATCTGCTTTTGTGGTCACGTGACCCCACCCCGGGAGCACCTCTATTCCCAGTGCTGTTTCAGACAATAGAAAAAGCAGCGGAATGGAGCATTAGAGGAGGGAAGTGCTGGTAGAGCAGGAGGGATGCTTATCAGTAACAAAGAGATGGTGGAAGAAATAATTAGAGGGAACATGCATCCTGTGTGCTTGAGAGAGGGACAGAAATGAATTGAATGCTTGATATGTGCCAAGTACCCTGCTATGTATGTGACATAATTCACACCATGCAAATCTCCTGATGGCTCTGTGGGGTCGATTTTAGGGAGTCAAATCACCTGTTCTGTGTTACACGGGGAATGAGGAGCAGGGTCAGTGTTCCACTCATTCAATTCATGTTTATTCAGCACATACTATACATCGGGTGCTGTTCTGGTTACTGGGTATAAAGGGGTAAAGAAAAAAAAAAGAAGAAGAAAGGCCACTACCCAGAGAGTTGAGTTTGAGATAAGAGTCATAACAGTCAACCCACAAATAAAGAAAGACACATTCAAGAAGAGACGAGAGCTTTAAAGAAAGTAGGAGTGTGTGATGTGATAGCAAGCACATGGCAGGGGACTGCATCAGACAAAGGAGTCAGGGGAGGACTCTCTGAGGAGGGGATGGTAACTGAGACTTGACCGAGAAGAAGCCAGGCATGCAGAGAAGAACATTCCACAGAGTGCGTAGGCCGAATGCCACTGGTCAGGACCAAGAAAAGTAAGAGATGCCACTGGAGGGTCTTAAGCAACCAGTGATGAGACATTATAATTTCTAGAAGATTGCTTTGGTAGCTGTGGCAAGAGTAAGAGTAAGTTGTACCGGGCATTTGACAGGGATCCCTGTCTGGGGGTGGTTGTGTTGCCCAGGTGAGAGCCGATGGTGTCTGGGACCAGGGTGGGGGGAAAGGAGATGGAGCGATGTGGGCAGATTGGGGATGTATTTGGGGACAGCACTGACAGGGCTTCCTGGTGGTTCAGAGGGAAGAGGGTTGAAGTTAATAAAAGAACAATGATGAACAAGACTCATTGTTTTTGCTTCAGCAATTGGTGGTGGATCATGGTGGCATTTACTGAGATGAGACAGGCTGGGAAGGAGCGAGTTTAGGGTGTGGGAGAAATTTAGAGTTCTCTTTGGGAGGCACTAAGTTCAAAGTCCCTGTGAGGCATCCAAGTGACAGCACTGTATTGGGGTGGAGGGAGTTCTAGAGGGAAGTTCCTTGGGGTCACAACTCACCTCCACCATATATCAGCCATATTATCTTGGGCCAGTCATGTAAGCTCCCCTGGAGTAGGGAAAATAACGCTCAAGCTGCTCCCTAGGATAAGGAAAATAAATAACTGAGCTTCTTTGGGTTCTGATTGGTTGTGAAGGTTAAGAGGGAATACATGTGACAAATATGAGTGCCTGGCTTGTACTAAGTTAAGATATATATATCAAGTATTTGCGTCCATGCTTGTTGTGCACAAGTCTCAAGGCAAGGATAAAACCAACTGAAGTTTAGCACTAATGATACCAGATCTGTCCTTTTTCAGCGAGCTCCCTTCTGGTTTCCTTAACTTCCCTATTATTCCATGGCTGAAGGCCTAGGTTAACTGCCTAAACCCTGAAGAGCATGTCATTTTCTTCTAAAGCCTGCGGAGCTCCCCGCTGCTGACAACATATAAGGTCTGAGCACCTAAACTTTGCACTCAACGAACGACCTCCATGATCTGACCCCAAACTCCACCGTAGGCTTTTTTGTTCCCCCTCATATAACTTTCCTTTGCCCAAATTAGTTTTCTCATTATAACATGAGTGTGGCATCCAATTCTCATAGCCTCATAGTTGTTTATTAATTCGTTGATTTTATAGATGTCCCTCATGTGCCAGCTCCGAGCCGATGACTTGGGCAATTAAATAAGGTTCATCTGTCTGTTGGTTCTGCTCTTAGGTTGGGCATCTAGTGGCAAAGACATATGTCAAGCACACTTTATAATGCAACATATTGTGACGGAAGTATTGCCAGGTACCAGATGGGAAGCCCCCCAGTAGAGGGATCAGTGGCCAGGTAGGATGTAGGGCACATTCAGGGGGATTACGGACTCATTCTCCTGTCTCCACACGAGTCTGTCACCTAGTCAAGTGGCCTGTTCTTCACTTCTGCTGCCATTTACTCGCTCCCGCTGCTACTCAAGGTCTTACAGGTTCACAGAGCGCTATTATAATTGGAAGTATGGACTTTGGAGTGGGGCTGACACGTGCTGTGATCTTGGCCCCACCAATGAATGAATATCTGCTCAACCTTGAGAGAGTTCTTCATCCTTTCAGACTTGGTTGCCTCATCTGCAAAATTGGAGATGATGCAAGAACCTACTTTGGAGTGGCATTGTGGGAACCCAATGGGGGAAGGCCTCTAGATCCCTACAGTGCTTTCTCAGGGGACCTGCTGCTACCTGCCCCCCCACACTCCCCACTCCCTGCCCGTAGGGGCAGCGTGCACCAGTTTCCCAACGGATTTAGCAGATGAATACATGTCTGCCGGTATTAATTTTCTGACTTCCTATCATCAATCCGCGGTTAAGGTTTTAATTCCACTGTAATAAACGACAAACTGTAGAGATGTCGCTTCCTTTTTTGGAAACATTTTACATTAAATTAATTATTATTATTTTTTAACCTCTAAATCCTTATTCCTGTGAAATGCCTGCTTTGAAGTTCCTTTCTTTCCCCAGAAGAGAGCAATTTATCAGCTTTTAGAAGATTATGATTCAGCAGGGAGCCTGTTCAAGTCCATTTGGAGACACAGGTTCCTTTGAGGCTTCGATACGAGGAAGGCCCATTTAAGGCCTTGTTAACAGAAGTATTAATATTCATAATACACTTCTCGGTCTCTTTTGTGTCTCAGACTCATTCCTCTTCCAGAACACTGGGATCTGGATCACTTTATCAGCAGCACCTCAAGGGAATTTGCTAATAATTCACAAAACAAATAAATCTGCTCCTTGGCCCCTCTTCCCCAATTAGTCCCCTAATTTATCCAGGATCGCTTTCCTCTTCTTCTTTGGCTCTGTTTTCTCAATCCAATGGCATGTGGTTGATACATGGGCCTGGTATCTCCACTGCCAGCATCACTGACGTCATCTGGAGAAGGTGCCCCACTGCAGGCTGGCCCTGTGCAAGGCCAGGCCAGGGGAGGATGCCTCTTCTCACCTCCTCGCCACTGGGAGATGTCTTTGTAGAGTGCCATTTACTTTTATTTTTTTAAAAAGATTTTATTTACTTATTCATGAAAGATACACACAGAGAGGCAGAGACGTAGGCAGAGGGAGGAGCAGGCTCCCTGTGGGGAGCCCGATGCAGGACTCGATCCTGTGACTTTGGGATCATGACCTGAGCCAAAGGCAGATGCTCAACTTCTGAGCCACCCAGGTGCCCTGTAGAGTGCCATTTAATAAAAGACTCGTTTGGGTTTATTTTTCATGCTACCATGCAGCAAATGTCTGTTATGTTGTACTGAGCTGGAGTAGTTGGGGTTGTCTGGCAAAAACCAGCAAACAAATACACAAAAGTAGAACAAAGGGCTATATTTGGAGATAGAAATGAGTATTTTGGAAATGATATCTGATTCCACTAGCTGATTTTTCTGGTTTTTGGCAGGTGGGGTGATCGAGGTATGTCATGTGAGCTGAATTTGGAGCTATGTGAATGTACACATGCACACACATATATACACACACCTATCATCTTGGCTCCGGGTAGGCATTTCCTTTGTGATTCTTTTGAGCCACACACTGACTTTTCCCCTTAAATTATTTGTCAGTGAGTGCCGAAGTCGCCTGTTACTTATTTCTTCAAACAAATCAATTGTAGGTACGATTATATTATATTTATGGTTATATTTGGCATTTGAGACACCCACTGTGCCTTTCCTTTTTCACTCTCCGAACATCTGAAAAACACTGAGATATTTCAACTTGATTGCTTTCTCATAGTTCAAATCACAGCACATTTGCATAAAATCTCTGATCCCCACTTTGAACTCCCTTTTAATCTCCCTTCCCAGGAATTCTCACGTAGACCCCAAATCGAAGTTGAGTAACTGGAGAGAAGACCCAGTGCTGCCTTTAATGTGAGACTGGGGATGAGGGGGGCTGTCTGCTTGAGAAATAAAATGGTCGCACATCTGGTGTTCTTGGAATTGGGTTGCCTCCTTTCAAGAAGACCAGAGGAGGGTGTGCCTGTGTGTGTGTGTGTGTGTGTGTGTGTGTGTGCACGTGTGTAGTAGCTCAAATCTGGACTGCTTCTTCCTTCTCAGAAAAGACAAGAAATACCACATCTTGGTTTTCCATGAAGATGACAAGACTGATTTTACTCCACGACTCTGATATCTAAAATCAACAAGTAGTTCCCTTAAAAGAGCTCACAGCCACACAAAGAGACAGGTGTGCTGGATAAGAACACTTTACAAGAATGAACAGAACTTAGGGAGCAGAATTGTAAGAGCAACTTTGTTTTTATCCTCACTTCTCCCTTTAAACCTGCTCAGTGAGGAAAGGTTTTTCCCTACACCGAATAGATTTTATTTATTTATTCATGAGAGAGGCAGAGACATAGGCAGAGGGAGAAGCAGGCTCCATGAAGGGAGCCTGACATGGGACTCGATCCCAGGTCTCCAGGATTACGCCCTGGGCTGAAGGCGGTGCTAACCCGCTGAGCCACCTGGGCTGCCCCTCTACCACTGAATAGAAACTGAACCCTGTGGCCTTGGTGCTTATTTTCAGATGGTAAAAATCCAATGTCCTCTTTTTAAGGAAAAAAGTAAAAACAAAACAAAACAAAAAAACAGTCTCAACATAGACGTCAAGACAGCCAGTCCAAATCAACCTTTCAAGTTCACACAGAGTTAAGTGTTCACCTCTCCCCATGCCAGTCTGCCCACCTGCCCACTTGCCCTCTGGCTCCTTTATTCCTCAGGTGGCATCTCCTCCACCATGTAGCTGCCATCTCAGACCCTTTTCAGGTTGTAGAAAGAAGTAAGGAAAGTTCTTTCATGACTGATACTGTTGTAGGTTGGCTTTGCTTTCTCTGCACTAGAAGTTCTAGCAGAGGGTTAAAGATGACTTTGACTCTCCTGGAGAAAGTTCAGGCTTATATAGATACCACCTGCTGGACACCCCGCCTGCCCTTCTCTGGACACACATGCTGTTGGTTTCTTGACTTGTCCTCCTGATTCCCATGTTTAGCTCCACCCTTTCCCCCATAGCGCTCACTCCTGGGTCCCCTTATACCATCAAGTCAGGCCCCAAGTTGAACACTTGTTCCTCAGGACTTACTATCTTTGACCAGTCATTGGAGGGGAGTTTGGTCTGCTTATAGGCTGCTCTGACCTCCTCCCATAATGAGCTCCCCACGCTGCTTGCTGACGCCCTTCTGGCTTGGGGTGAAGAGGGAGCAACTCTCCCCCCAACCAGCACGGGAGGTTTGAGGCTGCTGAACAGCTGTTGTAAAAATACTCTTCCACGATTCCAGGTCTCTTAATTCCTTTATATTCTCCTTGTGGGAAGGAAGTTTGTTGACTTAGGAAACCTGTTCTTAGTTATTTCTTTTGAAAATTTGCAGCTGGCACTTCATGTAGGAGTTTCATAGACACTGAGGTTTTGTGCATCATTTTAAACTTTCATTTTCTCATCCTACTACATGTGTTCCACAGATGATCAAGGTCCTAAGAGTTTATCTCCCGTTGCGTGTGTGCTATATGTCAGTGAGGACTTAGAGCTGAGACTTGAGAAGTGGGCAGTTGAGAGTGTTCTCTGCACATGGCGGCAGTCTTAGAGGAGGCTTTCAGGAGGAGGGATCTGTCTAAGGCCAGAGGATGCAGAAATTTTGAACTAAAAAAGGGGGAGGAAGAGACTGCATTTAAGAGCCCGTTGTATCAGCCCAGCCACAAGACAAGCTGGAGCTCGAGTATGGACATGACAAAGCAGAATGGCCTCATGTGGCAGGTGGGATTCGTATCCTTTATAATCCCCTCCCCTTGAGTGTGGCCAGGACCCAGGATTCGATAGGATGTCACATCTGTGATTGTGTTGCATTACATGCAAAGATGGAGGAAGCTTGGCAGATGTAATTAAGGTCTCTGAGTAGCTGACTTTGAGCTAGTCAAGAGGGAGAGATTTGCGGTGGGCCTGACCTAATTAACTAGAAGAAATCACACAACCATATTGTTAATTACCTAAGGGGAAAGGTGGCCCTCAGGCGCCGAGGGCCTCAGTCCTGCAGCCACCAAACTCAAAATCCTGTCAACAACCTAGATGAGCTTAGAGGAGGCCTTCAAGCCTCAGATAAGACTATGGCTTGGCCAACACCTTGATTATAGCATTTGGATCAGAGGCCTGAGCTGGGGCCATGCCAGACCCTTGACCTGTTGAAACTGAGATGACAAATGGTTTTGTTTGAAGCTGCTGTATTTATGGCAATCTGTTACACAGCAATCAAAAAATTGAACAGGATCTCTGTTTTGTGTTGGAGCATACTGAGAAATAAGGATACAGAAGCTAGCAGGAGACCTAGCTAGGTGGGGTTTAGGACCCTAGATTGACGGGAGTGGGCTCTTCAGTAAAGATCTAGGGATCTAGTGTGAAAAAAAGAAAGTTTGGTTTCCTCATGCTCCGTATTCTTTGCAGGTCGACTGAGGATGCTTCTTTGCATTATTCTGACCTCAGAACGCAGGCTCATGGGCACTTCTGTAGTGTTACCATTGGTCATGGCAGGAAACAAATAGGAGAATAGAATGAATTGCATCAAGGTGTTTACAGCTTCAGCCTGAAGGTGTCCTTTTCACTTTTACTCACATTTATTTCTCTCTCTCTCTCTCTCTCTCTCTCTCTAAGATTTTATTTATTTATTCATGAAAGACAGAGACAGAGAGAGAGGCAGAGACACAGGCAGAGGTAGAAGCAAGCTCCATGCAGGAGCCTGATGTGGGACTCAATCCCGGGTCTCCAGGATCACGCCCTGAGCCGAAGGCAGGCGCTAAACTGCTGAGCCACCCAGGGATCCCCTGTACTCACATTTCATTGGCCAAAGCAAGTCACATGGACACGCCTAACATCCAGGGTAGAAAGAATGAACCAAAAATATGTGTTGAGTTTCATTAGTCAGCGTACAATAGTTGTAGATCCTAATACAAGGGGGTGATTTGATGGCAGCCCAGCCTCCTAATTTACGCCCAAGCACCTTCCTTATCCTCCCAAATTCTGAGAAGGGACGAAAGGGTGCATTGCAAGCACACACGTATTTTGTATTGGATATTTGGCAGTAGACAGAATGGTGAGCAACGTTAAGAAACAGGTGTCTTTTCTTGTATCGATGCTTCCTACCCCAGTATCCCTACTGGATGTAAGAAGGATTTTTGAGTCTGTATTTATACCAGGAATTCACATTTTCCTGTTTCTTTTATGCCTACATTATACCTTCTCTCATCTATTGTGAAACTCCGTTTTCTAGTGAATTCAGGGGCAGACAGGGACCTCTCAACAGGTTTTCAAAGGGAGATACCAGGGAAAATTTTGAGAGGTATTCTAATCAAAGCTCTTGCTCTTTGCCTCAGAAAAGAATGGAAGGTGTGAAAGGCAGGAGAGCTTTCCCAGAGCAAAAATGAGTTGTACGCAGGCCAGTTAGTAATAATTACAATTTTAAGATGTTCAAGACGTTTTGATCTCTCTGATGGCTGATATAAGAAAGACACTGTTATCATCCCACTTGTGATACGTGAAAAATTGAGGAATAGACAACGTCTGACCTGGGTCTCTTCTTCCCCTCCTTCTTCCATCAAAATGAACTCTTAGGAAAGAATTTGCTGGAATTTTACTTCTCCAAGGATTGTCTGCATTTTAAGCTGTAAAGTGAAATGGGATGTATGTTCACTGGGAAAATTGTCAGGGGCGTAAACAGAGTTGTGGCAGAGACGAGAGCCACATGGTAGAGTTAGAGATGGCAAACACCACCGGTCAGTCATTGTGGAAGCCAGGCCCGGGGGAGGGAGCTGGGGAAGCACTGAGAAGGGCGGGGGGGGGGCGTGAGGAGTGTGACAAGCCCATGACAAGCTGGGTGGAAGGAGGGGCCCGAGGAACAGCAAGAGAACCAGGAGACAGAGGCCTTCAGGAAGTCAGAGGAGGAGAGAATTTTGGAATTTTGGAAAGGAAATCTGAGGCTCCAGAGAGAAAGAAGGCAGCTGAGGCGAGGAGGCTGGAGGGTTCCGAGGATGTGGCTAAGCCAAGGCTCTTAGCAGGGATCCGGGCTCTTGCCCCTTCAGGAGAGGGGGAGCAGGGTGATAGATACGGTAAGAAACACCACCTCGGGGACTTCGACGGGTTGTCGCTGTGGGGGGGGACCTGCAGAGGAAGGTTCACCCTGGGCAGATAAGGGCCGGGGCTGCCGCTGGGGCTGCGGGCCTGCCGGGTGGAGGAGGCACAGGGAGGCAGCCCTGTGGTCCTTGAAGTGGGCGGGGAGGAGGCCACACAGGGGTGAGGTGGGGTAGGGCCAGAGGGTGAGGTCCACCTCTGGAGGCCTCACTGTGCTTCAGCAACATGTAGGAGTCGCACATGGGGTTGGGGGGCCGTGGTAGGGGCTCTAGGGAGAGCTCTGCACAGCCCCGGCCTGCTCTTGGGCCAGGCAGCGGGGAAATGGAGTTGAGGCAGCTCCCTGAACCAGCTCGCCCCTCGCACACCTTTGCACCTTCCTGGCCAGTGTTGCGATCTGGTGACTGAGGGCGGGGAGACGGGAGACGCCAGGAGCTCTGACCGGGTTGGAGCGGAGCTGGCTCTGGACAGGGCAGCTGGCCCGGCCTTCGGGGAGTGCAGTGTGAGGCAAGACCCGGGAGGTGACCTCGCTAAGATCTGGGACATCCAACTCAATTCTGATGTCTCTCTCTCTCTTTGTTTTTTTAAATTAATTAATTATTTTTTTTATTGGTGTTCAATTTGCCAACATATAGCATAACACCCAGTGCTCATCCCAAGTGCCCCCCTCGGTGCCCGTCACCCAGTCACCCCCACCCCGCCCACCTCCCCTTCCACCACCCGTAGTTCCTTTCCCAGAGTTAGGGGTCACTCATGTCCTGTCTCCCTCACTGATATTTTCACTCATTTTCTCTCCTTTCCCCTTTATTCCCTTTCACTAATTTTTATATTCCCCAAATGAATGAGAACATACACTGTTTGTCCTTCTCCGATTGACTTACTTCACTCAGCATCACACCCTCCAGTTCCATCCACGTCGAAGCAAATGGTGGGTATTGGTCATTTCTAATGGCTGAGGAATATTCCAGTGTATACACAGACCACAGCTTCTTTATCCAACATCTTTCGACGGACACCGAGGCTCCTTCCACAGTTTGGCTATTGTGGACATTGCTGCTAGAAACATCGGGGTGCAGGTGTCCCGGCGTTTCATTGCATCTGTATCTTTGGGGTAAATCCCCAGCAGTGCAATTGCTGGGTCATGGGGCAGGTCTATTTTTAACTCTTTGAGGAACCTCCACTGATGTCTCTTTGCAGGTTTGCACCCGCGAGAAAGCTATTTGCAACCTGGTGAGGGTCCCGTGGTTCGAGTGTACTGCTTTTCCTTTGAGAGAAATCTGTTTTATGTTTGGGGGGATTTGTCATCCGTTCCGTTGGAAAGTGTCTCATAAAAGACACTTGGGTTTTTATTTTTTGTTTTGCCCTGCTTTTTTTTGGGGGGGGGGGCGGTAGCTGTTATCGGTAGAACTGGAGGAGGGGTTTCATCTGCATGGATTAGGTTGATGTACCAATCCCTTTCTTCTCCAGGGTTTTTAAAGAATCTTCCATGATTGGCTGAGCATGAGGACTCTCCCTGTGACAGCTCTATAAAGAAAGAAAGACAATAAAGACAATCTAACAGGCAGTCAGTCGATGACGATTTTGGTCTGGAATAAATTTAGCACATCTCATAAAGTTTTTATAGATGCTACCTTTCAGATGCTTAGAATATTATTATCTAGCCCAACATTTCTCTGTTCCTGTTTTTCTTATCCTAGCCTGGAAAAAAAAAAAAAAAAACAGCCCCACACTTCTAGGATGTTCTTCTGTGTCTATTTTAAGCTCTTAGCAGAGTCGTTTAAATGACTGATTTTTCTTTTTCCGCTGCATGGTGTTCTTTTCCTATGGGATTTAATTAGAGACTTCCACAAAAATCTCACAATTAGTGGGTTTTGCCATGGAATTCGTGATTTGTATCTTTACGGGGCTTCAACGCGTAAGCCTCAACAGGTCCCTCCTAAGCATAAGATTTTGGGGTTTTGGGGCCAACATGGAGGAAAAATGAAATTCAGATAAAGGGAAAATATCCGATCATTCCCAACTGGTAGAACAGAACATGACTGAACCCAGCCGGTAGTCACTGAAATCAAGCCACTTAAAAATACACCTTACAGGTGAAAACAAAACAAAATAAAACAAAAAATTAGCTAGGAGTTACATTATTATGAATTATAGATATTCTTTCATGGTTTCTTTGCAGACATTGCAGGTCTTTTTTTTCTCGGTCATCAATAAAATGGATTCTCTCTCTCTCTCCTTCCTTCCCTCCTTCCCTGTTCTGTGTTTTGGGAAGGAGTGAGTGTGCAACCAACAGGAAGCAAAGGGTGTGAGGCAGCTGCAAATGAAATATGTATGTGCCAGGTAAAAATATATCCATGTCTTTCCACATGGATGGTGCTTGATGAGCCTGGCTTAATGGCGCCTGGGTCTGAGGAGTTGTGCGACTCTACAGCATATTTTATTATTTAATGGGAAAGAAAGTGTATCCTTACAGTGAGACCCACAGCGTCCCAATCCTGTCGATACCCCCTTCGTGAAAAAAATAGTTTTCTTCATTTTTTTGGAAAAAAATGGGGGGAGGAAGAAGGGGTCAAAAGGATTCAAATCAAGGGAGGATTATCTCCCATAAACCTCCTCTTTCCTAAATCTTCACGAGTTAAATGCTCTCATTTCTGCTAGTGAAGTTTCCCTTTTGCAGCAAGGAAGGAGTAGTGAAAAGATAATATGTTTTGACTTTTTTTTCCCCTTTCAGAGAGAAAAGCCCAGTGGGCTCCTGCAATCCCAGCGGGGCTGGGAGGGTAGACAGGGAGTTGAGGACGGTAAGGTTAGCAGAGAGGTGGCAGGTGGCATCCCAGAGGCTGGGGCCCCCATGTCCCCTGGGCAGCCACGCAGGGCCCAGGGCCCAGAGACAAATCCCAGGGGCTTGTGGTGCTCCCCGGCCTGCAGAATGGTGGGAGATACCAGATGGAACCTCCAGAGTCGACACTTCAGCTTGGGAGCAGAGAGCGGGAACAGAAGGCAGGACAAGTCCTGCACCAGGAGGAGTCAGACACTATAGGCTTTCCCAACAGCAATGCCATTTGCTCCCAGGGTGACCTTGGGCGTGTGGAGCCACTTCATCCGGGTTCTTCTGTAAAGCACAGGCGATGACATGTGCCCGGCCTACCTCATACATGCGGCGCGTGTCAGAACGCAGACCAGGGCTTCTTCGGTCTGATTTCAAAGGACTCTGTGAAGAGAGCAAGCTTCCCCCGAGGGCCTTTGCAGTGCCTGGCCCTGTGCTAGCTCCCAGGGACGGACCCCGGCCCCAGCTCTCAGCAGGCCGGGACCTACATCGAGCAGGAAGGAGCAGCCGTGGTGTCCTGGTCAGCAGCCTCAGATGGTGACTCAAGAGAGCAGCCCCCAAACTCCCCGGGGGACACGGACTGTGGAAGCAGTTGTGATGAACAACAAAGAGCCACCACATTTCATGGTTTCGGGGACACGCGTTCCCCCCACATTTTTAAGTATTTAAACCGAGGAGGCCACTCCCAGGAGTGGTTGGCCAAGCGCAAACAGCCGCTCCTTTTCGTTGGCGGCACGCAAAACGATGCTGCATCTTATCATCTACAAAGGCTTATATCCCATGAAATGCCAGAAAAGAAGAAAAAGACCCTGTCCCTGATATCCAACGCCGCAGTCCTAAAGTTGAGAAGAACTTTAAGCGAGGGAGTCTCTCATCATCAAAGCAAATCAATCAATTGGTGAGACAGTTTTACAAAATGGGAACGAGGGGAGAAAACCGACACAAGAGATTTATTCAGACACGAAGGGAAACCACTGGGCTTGCAGAGCCTTCAGCTTCTATCCTGAACGTCGCCTTGAACTCCAGGCAGTCAGTTTGCAGCCCTCATTGTGCTACTTCCAGGTTTTGGACTGGCATGCTCTACTTGCTTCTTTACCCCACACACTGTGTTTGAAAAGTCCTACACTGAAAAAAAATAATAAAAAATAAAAAACAAAAACAAAAACAAAAAAAAGAAAAGTCCTACACTGGCCCTTGGGAGCCGAAAAGAAGGCTGAGGTAGACAGCGGAGGGCAGTGAGAGAAGAAGGTTGTTCAAGCTTTGGGGCCCCAATCCTCTTCTTGTGTTTCTTCTTCTTCCCTTGTGCTTTGCCCTTTTTGGCCTTGGTCATCAACCAACCTGCCTTCCATCCTGACCTCCTCCCTTCTTCTGTTTGTTCCAACGAGTGCATCAGCTCTCTCGGCTTCGTCACCTCTTTAGCCTCACTACCTCTCCCTGGCCTTTGTCACAGTATAAGTCACTTGTCTCCTGGTGGTGAAGAGGCAGGTGAGCACTGGGTTCAAATGTGGCCTTTGCCAGTTTAACCTCTCCAACTATCATCTCCCCAGCTGTCAAATGGGATAATAATAATAATAATAATAATAATAATCATGTCATACAGCTGTTGTGTTGTTTAAATGAGTTAGGTGAGTTTTATGCGCTTGGTATAGCGACTGGTCGGCACATAGAAGTTATTTTCTGGTGTCTTCTCACCAGTAGTAGTACGAGTCATCTTGATGGTGTGGCCATGTTAGTCATGTTTGGGGACAGAGAGGTTCTTGCAACACGATTAGCTGGTTAGGACATTTCTACGGCCTTTTAACACCTGGCAACCCTTCTCATTGGCTGGCTAAAGATTTAAGTTCCAAGGCCCGGAGGCACCCATTGTATGTAAAGAATTAATTTATTTACTGTGCATCTAGAACGGTACTAGCAACGTACCTTTCCTGAGGAGAACTGAGAAAAAGGTCATTCGAATCATTTTCAATGGGGCTCAATTCTCTGGAGAGAATCCAGTTGGGGAAAGCTGGTAAAGGACAGATATACCCTTACTTCACAACGCTGAGTTTGTATTCGAAGGCCATTGATTTAGAAGAATGAGTGTGACTCGAAGGGGATGAAGCTAACAGATAAATTCCAAGTACAGCACGCTCGTAAGGCGCAACGAAGGCTGCCTCCAAGAGGAATGTTTCTGTTTAAAGTTATCCTCTGTAGACCTGATTCTGAAACCTATTTCCCAACTAATAATTTTCAGTTTTACATTATTGAGCCTGAACGCTGACCATAGACTTTTCTTGCAGGTGGTGCTAAATAGGAATGTTGATGCATGTATTTTGGAAGCCAGTGGGGAATGCAGTCCAGAAGGTTCGCTGATCTCACTTTCATTGCACAATTCTTATTAAAAGATGAAAATATGCTTTTGGTTGACACTGAAAAGAAGACAAAGAAAGGGCAGATGTCTGGAATGATGGTACCAGGTCAAGTCTTCCCTTCCATTTGCCTCTTCTTGACCAGCAAAGTACCCGGTTGGAGACGTGGGAAAACTCTCCAAATTTATTTGAATTGTGAAGGCACAAAACCCCAAGTACCTCGATAGTGATGGTTGTTCTGAACTGGGTGGGCACATTTGGCTCAGAATTGCCACTTAGCTTTGTTGAACTTAAAACCACCTGTGATTTCACCAGCAAAATGGGTTTATTTGGTAATGGCAGAAAATTGCAGGCTGAGACTTTCAGACTCCCTGCAGCCAAACCCTAGGCAAACTCTGAAAACAAAAGAGAGAAATGCTTATTTTTTATAGAGAAAAGGGCGGAGTTGGGAGGGGCTATTATAAACCAAGAGGTCATCGGAGTTCACTGGGCTTTTCATTGGCTGAGTTACGGCCATCTCTCATTGGCTGGGCTGTTGCCAGGCCAGGAGAAAGCCTTCTTCCCTTCTTCTGGGATTAGTAAAACAGCTTTTTCTGGTCGGGAATGAAAGGTATGTCAAGTACTAGGGCACCAGAGATCCACCTTCTGGCCTCCCAACTCCATTTCTTTTTTTTTTGTTTGTTTTTAAGATTTATTTATTAATGAGAGACACACAGAGAGAGGCAGAGACACAGGCAGAGGGAGAAGCAGGCTCCCTGTGGGGACCCTGATGTGGGACTCGATCCCAGGACCCCGGGGTCATGACCTGAGCCGAAGGCAGACACTCAACCCCTGAGCCACCCAGGCATCCCTCCCAACATTTTAAATGAGGTTTCCTTTATCACTATCACGGATTGGAGGGAGAGAAGGTGGTGGGGACACTGTGTCACAACCTCCAGATCTGTGGAGTCGATAGGAACAGAGTGATGAAGGCAGAAGGAAAGGTACACGGATCAGTTTTCCCTAAAACAAATCGTGTGGCTCCAGAGAAGGAGCACTGTCTGGAATCCTGAAGGGGCTATGTGGTCATAACATATGAGTGTGTTAGGAGCTGAGTGGGAAAAATTAGAGATGGAGACAAAGCAGGAGAGACTCCTGCCTCTGGGAAACAGACAAAAGGTTGCAAAAGAGGAGGAGGGTTGGGGATGGGGTGACTGAGTGATGAGCACTGAGGAGAGCACTTGATGGGATGACCACTGGGTGTTAAGCTATGTGTTGGAAAATTTAATTTAAATGAAAAAAAATGTAAAAAAAAGTAATCAAATCCACATTGGCAAAGCAAAAAAAAAAAAAAAGTGTTGTCTTTTTGGAAGTGGTGGGACACCAGTGGTTTTTCAGTCTTTTTGAAATGTTCTCTAACTATATTCTCATGAATGCATTTTGATTCAGGGCAAGGATAAAAAGAGTGACTGTGAGCAGGATCTGTTACTGGAAAAACAGCACTATCATGTTCTCAGTAAGCCCCACACTCTGAACACATATGCCAGCTCATTCCATTGCAAGGTAGACGAATTCAACATCATGGTGGCTCCAGGATAGGGAAGCCTTAATTACAGCCAGAAATTGGCACCGGCATTCCGCCTTCTGCCACCTTGCATTTAGTCTTTTTCATTGGTATTAATATTTAAGCTATTTTGCTAAATGAAAATTATTTTTGTGAAAAGGTTAAGCTGTGTGTACACTCGCATTAAAGGGATATTTTGCTTTTCCTGTAGAGATTTATCTTAACTTTAAAGATTAAACATGAAATAAGCCATGGAAAGAAAAAAGAAAGAGAAAAAAACAGAATGGCAGATCAGAAGAATTCTACTTTCAACATCTCCTTCCAATGAGCCTACAATTAGATGAGGATTGTCAACATGGTGTTTGCCAAAGCCCAGACAACTGTTTTTTTTTTTTTTTTCTAGTTTTGGTGGAGATGGGATGTTAAGGGAAGAGAAAGTTAGGAAGGAAATTCTGTGATGGGAAATCTATCTATTTCTGTTTATGAACAAACTATAGAAAACTGATTGTCCTCTGAACACCCAGGTGAGCTCATCTGTGGAAATTCCCCGGCTGTCGTCTCTGTGTGCTCTAAATAGCTCAGCACACTGAAACAGAGCTGATGAGGTGATTTCTTTTTTAATTCCCAGAAAATTTGTAATACAGGCTACCAAAAAAAAAAAAAAAAAAAGCATTTTCTAACTCTTTTCAATTGTTTATCGCTAGGTAGCATCCAGCCAACTGCTTCCCCACCTGCCCCCTTCCTTGTCTACACAGCAGCAAGGAAACAGGCTGGGAAACATCTTACACTGAATAACACACCTACATTATGGAGTATTCTGTGATCCATTAGCTTAAAAACAGCTCTTTCAAAGCATCCTAAAATGGGAAACCCAGTTCTTAGCATAAATGAAGTTGTACCTGTGTCACCTAAGGAGAGAGTTAAGGAAGGAGGGGGAGCGTGCCATCACAGGAAGCAAAACCTCAGGGAAAGGGTGTTCTGATGACAACTTCATCAAAACCAGGAGCATGGAGCTCTGTGCTTCCCCGTTATTGTCCCTTGACCTGCCATATTGTGATGAGATCTTCTCTTCAACACGTTCGGAGTCTCTGATCAACGGGCCTGGTCCGATGAGTGATTAGGACCAAGATGACCCCAGTAGTGATCTCCTCTCCGTGTGTGCGTTAGCCCTGGGTGGGCCACACTATACCGTTAGCCTCATGCTCAGGGTGTGACTAGAAATTCAGCCCTACGGTGAACCCTGAACATTGTGCTGGTAGCATTTTTGGGGGTTGCTAATGAGAACCATAAAATAACACCAAAGAAAGATCTGAACGGATGCGCCAGATGATTGCATTTGCGCACTCTGAACCTAAGATTTATGAATCGAGTTTGGGGTTGCCTTAGTATCTAGCCTCTCATAAAATGTGGCCACAGCTACTATTTAAACGAAACAGAAGATAAAAGTGGTTTCCAGAGTGTGATGAAATGATTGTGTTATTGAAATGACAGTGTAGATGTGGCAACTGCCTCAGAGATGGCCCTGCTTGCGAGATGCCACCCGCACTTCTGAAACACAGGCCCAACCAACACCCCTTTCCTCTGATGGCGTGTGCATCTGTAAGACATGTGCATGCACATGTTTTGCTGTTTGACAAGCTCTTCCATGAATGTCAACCTTGGTATGTCTCTACCCAGGGCATTTCTCTGTGGCTGCTTTAACACGGATTTTTAATTATCGTTGGCTGAACACATGAGCTCTCCTGTTCAAATACCACTGCATGCTTGACAAGACTTGGAACCTTCTAGAAAAGGGTCCCTGGCTCAGTGGCTCTGATTGTGGATGAGGTAATTTGCTTGAGTAGAGTATTCACCTGAGGCAAGAGGAAGAAAGTGGACCGTTGCCAACTCCGGAAGGGTCTGGCGAAGAGGCCATTCTCGTAGACCCTTGACCAGGACTCCTTCAAGTGAAATGGCTTTATCCAATCACCTCGGCCCCAACAGAATGATAGGCTTTTGGAAACTAAACCGTTCCTGAGGCAGTGTTGTCACTGTGGATAAGCAAATGGATAATATCCGAACCATAGGCAGTCCCTGCAGCGACGCGAATCAAAACGTAAATGCATTTTGAAACAAACAAAGCCATGGGTTTTGAAAACTCAACATGGTGATAAAAATGTCCAGCAAATCTGCCATTCGTGGGTGACATCTGGGAGGGAATTCTTCAGGGCTTGAGTTTACTCATTAAGAAGAGAACCATGGAAAATCGTCAACATAACCCTAATCGTGGGGGATATTCATTCCCTTCAGGTTGTTTTCTCCATTGGCTCCATTGCTAAAATGCACCACTCGGCCTCTGGAGTATTTACACTTTCTTTTCTGTAATTATAAATGCGGTGGCAGCTGAAGCATAATACCTGGGATGTAAAAGGGATCCAGAAATAAATAAAAAAAACAAAACAAAACAAAAAAACAACCCACGACAGAGATGAAAAATTCCATGTTGGAGCTCACAACCCCTGGCTCAGTGAGGGCTTTCAGGTCATTCATCTTGCCTTTGATTTGTCTGCTTTTTCACTTCAAATAGGTTTACAGGTTTTTAGCTGAAACCAATTAAAGAGAGCCAATTGGCAGGGTTAGCACTTGTGGTGTTTATGGTGCGCATTGTATTGATTTATGCTGCTCAGCAGCTACAGTGGAAAGCAAACTATATGAAGAGGAAAGGAAAGCCATACTGGGGGGCGGGGGGGCATCACAGTGCACAGGATTAATGCGAGGACAGTAATGAGTGACGCCGTAAGGAAACTGCTGACTGTGCAAGTCAGGCAATAAGGGGATTTTTTTTTTTTTTTTAAGAAAGACATCATGGCAACAGTTTAGTTACGAGTGATTACGCAAGATGCTTTGCATCATCAACAAAGCAGTGCTCTTTCACTTGAAGTAGCAGAAAAGGATGCAGGGAAAGGCATTTGCCGGCTGTGTGGGAGCATCTTGAGGTTTACCATGCAGGATGGGAACCTAATTGGGCTGCTCCGAGGGAATGAGTTCCAGGAGGATGTTGCATGGGAGTTATTGAGTAGTGGGACAAAGAGAACTGTGGGGACAGTCGGTTGGGCACTTGAGCCTGGCAGGGTCCAAAGAGCGAGTGGGGCATTTTGGTGAATGGGAAGGCCTGGGGAAGGAACGTGATGCAGGTGGAGGAGAACGTTGAACGGTTGCCCAGGTCTCCTGCCTTCAGCTGTGCAGGGCTTACAATGCTCAGGGCGATGCCCTTGGTCTCAAGGAGGTAGAGGGCTCACACGCTGCATCACTCAAAGCATCTCCATTGGCAGGGAGTCTGAGAGTGGGTGACGTACTGGCACCTGTGAGCCTAAGACCGAGTGACTCTACCTTGGAGTGGGAGTGCGGAGAACTGGACAGCTTTGTCTGCAACCCTCTGTGGCGTAGGCTTCTCAAATTCAGGAAAGGTAACTGAAAACTTGACAAGTCTTACACATTCTTGGAGACAAAGGGCTTTGATTATTGAAGATGGAAAAATGTTAAACCAAGTAAATGATCAGTTTGGTTTGGAAAATAGCTCAGGCTGGATCATCATGTAAGACTTTGCTGATTTAGTGTTAAACCTCATAAAGACAGGTGAGTCAGGCATAGCCTTGAATATTTGTAATGATAATAATAATAATTATTATGCTGCTAATATTCTTGCCTTGTCTTTGTTTAATGACTTATCCTGTTTTGTTTTGTTTTTTAAGTATGATAACATGCATTGACTCTTTGATTATCAAAACAGTCCTGTGAGTTTGTAAGCTTAGGCATCATTATCCCTATTTGAAAGATGAAGAAATAGCCTCGGGGAGATTAAGTGGTTTATTGTGGCAACTGATAAGAGGAAGGAGAAAGGAACTAACAATTATTGAAGACTTATGACTCACCAGATCCTCAACTGAATATGAATTGAATATATATATATATTTATATATATTCGAAAAACTATATATCAATATCCCTTTTTTACAGAAAAGGAAACTGAACTCAAACAAGTGGATTAAATTGTCCATGGGTTAATGTCAAGCAAGAGGGAACATGAGGTTTTGAAAAAAGTTTTCTCTCTCTCTCTTTCTTTTATTGAACCATGATGGTAATTAAAAAAAAAAATTCCCTGGTCTAGCATGTAAGGAGCTTGGAAATCATCACTCCATCCTAACAAAATAAAACCTGAAGAAACTGAAAAATCCATGACACTTCTTAGATCTGTGAGACAAATCAGGTCACAGGGCCAAATTCTGCCGCCAGAATTGGAGAGACAAACACATAGATACACAGAACCACAACTCTGAGGACCAGAAGAAACCCAGGAACTGAAACTTGCACAGGAACCAAGACCAGGATAGGAAACCTAAACTGGAACTGATGAATTGCTAGAGGCTCGGTGTGGGCAAGTCTGAGAAGTAAAAATTCCTTCTCTTAAGAGAAGCTATTTTATAAGAGCCTAATCTACTGGGTTATTATCAGAGCCTAAGAGACCCAGAGAAGGGAAATACCCACCTCCGGTCACCTTGTACCACCTGGGGGTGGGAGGTTAAAAAAATTAAAGAGAAGCATTTATGAAGTTACCGTCCAGGGGCACAGACTCACTAAAAGACTGAGATCTAATCATAGGGCCATAGAATGCTTCCTTCCCCTTCCCAACTTGGACCTCACCACTGCTTCATTAAAGGTGGATTTACCACAGTTTCTTTTTCCCATTACATCATGTCCACCATTCAACCCCAAATAAGGAGGCATACTAAAAGTCAGAAAGCACAGTTTGAAGAGATAGCAAGGATCAGAACCAGACCCAGATAGGGCAGGGATGTTGGAATTATCATCAGACCATACATTTAAAACCCACTATGATTAATATGCTAATGCATCTAATGAAAAAGATAAATAATATCTAAGAACCGATGGGTTATATGTGCAGAGAGGTGGACATTTTAAAAGAATCAAAATGAAATGCTAGAGATAAAATATACTGTAAGTAAAATGAAAAATGCCTTCAGTGGGCTCATTAGTAGAATAGGTATGGCTAAGGAAAGAGTTTCTGAGCTTAAGGATATGTCAGTAAAATTTGTAGAACTGAAAAGCAAATAGAAAAAAAGACTGAAAAAAAATAGAACAGAATAACCAAGAACTTTATATCTACAAAAAGTATAAAGTATATATTATGGGAACGCCAGAAGGAGAAGAAAGAAAGGAACTGGAGCAATAATGACTGAGAATTTCCCTCAAATTGATATCATTCATCAAACCAGAAATCCAGGAAGCTCCGAGAATACTAGCAGGGCAAATGCCAAGAAAACTACACCTACACACATCACGCTCAAGCTTCTGAAAATCAAAAAGAAAAAGTCTGGAAATAAGGCAGAGGTAAAGCAAAAAACAAACAAACAAACAAACAAATAAAACCAAAAAGCTAAAAAAGAAAAACAAATCCCCCATCCCCACCAAAACAACCCAGCTTACCTATATAGGAGCACAAATAATAATTACATCCAGCTTTTCCTCAGAAAACCATGCAAGCAAGAAGACAGTGAATGAAAGATCAAAGATAAAAGGGAACCATAAATTATTCACTTTTTATGATAAGCCAGTCCCTTGTAGAAGATTTTGTGTGTATTTTCTTTATTTATTTTTATTTTTTAAAAGATTTATTTATTTATTTATTAGAGACACACACATATTAGCATTTATTAGAGAGAGAGAGAGAGAGAGAGAGAGAGAGGCAGAGACACAGGCAGAGGGAGAAGCAGGCTCCATGCAGGGAGCCCGATGTGGGACTCGATCCTAGGGCTCCAGGATCACGCCCTGGGCCGAAGGCAGGCACTCATCCAATGAGCCACCTAGGCATCCCTAGAGTCTGTTTTTTAATTTGTTTTTATTTTTCTTTATTCATTTGTTTTGTTTCTTAAATTCCACATGAGTGAAATCATATGGTATTTGTCTTTCTCTGACTGATTTATTTCACTTAGATTTATACCCTGTAGCTCTACCCATGTTGTTGCAAATGGCGTCATTGCATTTTTTTTAATTGCTGAGTAATATTCCTCTGTGTGTGTGTACCACCTCTTCTTATCCACTCATGTATCAGTGGACACTTGATGCTGCTTCCACAGTTTGGCTATTATAAATGATGCTACAATAGACATTAAAGTGCATATATCCCTTTGAATTATTATTATTTTTTGTAAATACCCAGTAGTGCAATTACTGGATCATAGGGTAGTTCTATTTTCTAACTTGTAAGGAACTTCCCAACTGTTCCACAGTGGCTGCACCGGTGTGCATTCCCACCAACAGGGCAAGAGGGTTCCTTTTTCTCCACATCTTTGCCAACACTTGTTGTTTCTTGTGTTTTTGGTTTTAGCCATTCTGACAGGTGTGAGGTGATACCTCATTGTGGATTTGATTTGTATTTCCCTGATGGTGAGTGACGTTGAGCTTCTTTTCATGTGTCTGTTCACCATCTGGATATCTTTTTTGAAGAAATATCTGTTTATATCTTCTGCTCATTTTAAAATTGGATTGTCATGGTTTTTTATTAGGTATTGAGTTGTATCCATTCTTTCTATATTTTGGATACTAACCCTTTGTTGGATAGGCCATTTGCAAACATCTTTTCCCATTAAGTAGTTGGTCTTTAAGTTTTGTTGATTGTTTCCTTCTCTGTGCAGAAAACTTTTATTTTGATGCAGTCCCACTAGTTTATTTTTGCTTTTATTTCCCTTGCCTCAGGAGATAGATTTGGAAAAACGTTGCTATGGCTGATGTCAGAAAAATTACTGCCTATGCTCTCTCCAAGGATTTTTATGGTTTAAGGTCTCACATTTAGGTCTTTAATCCATTTCAAGTTTATTTGTGTTTATGGTGAAAGAAAGTGTCCAGTTTCATTCTTTTGCATGTAGCTGTTCAGTTTTCCCAACACGGTTTGTTGAAGAGACTTTTATCCTATTGTTTATTCATTCTTCCTTTGGCAAAGATCAATTGACCATATAATTATAGGTTTATTTCTGGGTTTTCTATTCTGTTCTATTGATCTATATGTCTATTTTTATGCCTGTACCATACTGTTTTAATTATTACTACTTTGTATTAGAACTTAAAGTCTGGAATGGTGATACTTCCAGTTTTTCTTTTGTTTTTCAAGATAGCTTTGGCTAATCAGGATCTTTTCTGGTTCCACACAAATTTTATGATTGTTCTAGTTCTGTGAAAAATGTGGTTCTAGTTCTGTGAAAAATGCAGGATTGCATTAAATCATAGAGCTTTGGGTGGAATAGGAATTTTAACAATATTTGATCTTTCAGCTCATTAGCATGGAATGTCTTTCCATTTCTTTGCTTTGTCCTGAATTTATTTCATCAGTGTTTTATAGTTTTCAGAGTATAGGTCTTTCCCCTCTTTGGCCAAGTTTATTCCTAGATATTTTATTGTTTTTGGTGCAATTATAAGTGGGGTTGTTTTCTTAATTTCATTTTCTGCTGCTTCATTATTAGTGTATAGGAATGCAACAGATTTTGCATCCTGCAACTTTACTGAATTCATTTATCAGTTCTAGTAGTTTTTTGGTGGAGTCTTTGGGTTTTCTATATATAGTCTCGTGTTATCTGCACAGTGAGTTTTATTTCTTTCTTACCGATTTAATCTTTTATTTCTTTTTATTGTTTAATTACTGTGGCTAGGACTTCCAGTACTATGTTGAATAAAAGTGGTGATAGTGGACTTGTCATGTTCCAGACCTTAATTTTTCACCAGTGAAAAATTAGCTTTGGATTTTTCATATAAGGCCTTTACTATGTTGAGGTATGTTCCCTCTAACCTGACTTTGCAGAGAGTTTTTATCATGAATGGATATTGTACTTTGTCAAATGATTTTTCTGCATCTATTGAAATGATCATATTTTTTAATACTTTCTCTTACTGATGTGATGTATCATGTTGATTGTTTTGTGAATATTGAAACCAGTCTTGCATCCCAGGAATAAATCCCACTTGATCATGGTGTATGATTTTTTAAAAATATATTGTTGGATTTGGTTTGCTATTATTTTTTTTTGGTTTGCTAATATGTTGTTGAGAGTTTTTGCATCTATATTCATCAGAGACATTGGCCTATAGTTCTCTTCTTTTTTTTGTGGTATCTTTACCTGCTTTTAGTATCAGGGTGATACTGGACACATAAATGATTTTGGAATGGAATAACTATATTAACTTCACAAAGAACCAACTTCAGAGAAAGGAAAATTATCAGAGTAAGGTAAAATTATGTAATATACATTACATAATGGTAAAGAAGTCAGTTCTCCAAGAAGACATAATAATCCTTAATGTGTATACATCTAACAACAGGATGTCAAAATTCTTGAGGCAAAAACTAATAGAACTGCAAGGAGAAATAGATGAATCCACTATTAGAGTTGGAGGTGTTAAAACCTCTTTATAAGAAGTGGGCAGGTCCAACAGGCAGAAAATCAGTAAGGATCTAGTTGAACTCAACAACGCTATCAGTCAACTGTGTATGATTGACATCTATAGACTACTCCAGTCAACAACAGGAGAATGCCCATTCTTCTCAAACTCACATGAAATATTCACTAATTCACTAATCACCCTCTGGGCCACAAAACACACCATAATAAATTTAAATAGAAATTGTACAATGAATACTCATACCACAATGGAATCAAGCTAAGAATCAACATCAGAAAGATAGCTAGAAAATCCCAAAATAGAAAAAAAAAATCCCAAAATGTTTGGAGATTAAAACATTTCAACATACTTCTAAATAACACGTGAGTCAAAGACGAAGTCTCAAGAGAAATTTAAAAATACTTTGAAATAAATGACAACACAACTTATCAAAATTTGTGAGATGCAGTGAAAATAGTGCTTAGAGGAAAATTTATAGCATTGAGTGCTTATATTAGAGGAGAAGAAAAATCCAGTCAATATTGCATCTATATTTGCATACAGCTTTCATTGTAGGAAACTTAGGAAGGAGAGCAAATTAAATCCAAAGGAAGTAGAAGAAAAGAAATAATACAAATTAGGGAGGATATTAATGAAAATTAAAACAAGAAATCAGTAGAGAAAAATCGACAAAACCAAAATCTCTGAAAGATTAATAAATTTCTTTATAGGCTAACTAAAAAAGAGAGAGCGAGAGAAGTCAAACTTACTAAATCAAAAATGAAGTGGGTGAAACTTCTGAAGGGGATTAAGCAGTATAAACTTCTAGTTCTAAAATAAATAAGTCATGGGAATGAGACATACAGTATAGGGAATATAGTAACTTTATATGGTGACAAACTTTGTATAGTTTGATGGTAACTACATCTTTCATTGTGAGCATAGTGTAATGTATATAATTGAAGAATCACTATGATGCACACCTGAAACTAATACAATATTAGTACTAGTATAGTATATACTATACTTCAATTAAAAAAATGAAAGAGGGGGCATCACTATAGAGATCATGGACATGTGTTCTCAAATTCAATGACCTAGATGAAATGGACCAATTCCTTGAAAGACATAACCTGCCAAATTGCACACAAGAAGAAGCAAAGAATCTTAATAGGCTTAAGTCTAATTCAGTTAAAGAAATAGGCTCAATAATCAATAACTTCTCAAAAAAGAAAATATCAGGCCCAGATGGGTTCACTGGTAAATTCTACCAAATATTTAAGGAAGAAATGATACCAATTCTCTACAATCTTTTTCAGAAGATAGAAGCAGAGAGACTACCGCCTAACTCATTTTATGAGGCCAATTACCCTGTAATACCTAAACCAGACAAAGAAATTTCAAGAAAGTTACAGACCAGTAACTTTCATGAACAAATATGCAGAGTCTCAAAAGATATTAGCAAATCAAAATCTACCATATATAGAAGGAATTCTATACCATGACCAGTAGGATTATGCCAGGGATGTAAGGCTGGTTCAACATTTGAGAATCATTTAATATAATCTATCAAGTCAACAGGCTAATAAAGAAAAATCACATAATCATATCAATAGATGTATAAAAAATTTGACAAAATTTAACACTCATTTATAAAAACTCTTAGCAAAGTAGGTATAGATGGGAAATTCCTCAATTCAATAAAGAACATCTACAAAAACCTGACTGCCACAATATATTTAATAGGGAGAAACTAGAAGTTTTCTTGCTAAGATCAAGAACAAGGCAAGAATGTTCCTTTTCACCCCTCCTTTTCAACATTGTAGGGGAAGTCCTAGGTAAGGCAATAAGACAAGGAAAGGAAATAAAAGATATGTATACTAGAAGGAAAAAAATAAAACTGTCTTTTTTTTTTTTACAATTGATATCATTGTCTATGTAGAACATATAAAAAGAGTGATTAGAGAGCTAAAACTAATAGACAATCACAGCAAGGTTCTAAGGACATAAGGTTAATATTAAAAAATCAATCACTTTTGTATATATCAGCAGCGAACAAGTAGAATTTAAAATTTAAAAGGCAATACAATTTAATTAGCATCCCCCAAAATGAGATACTGAGGAAGAAATCTAACACAATATGTATCAGATATGTAGAGGAAAACTATAAAACTTTAATGAAAGAAATCAAATAAAAACTAAGTAAATGGAGAGATATTCTGTATTCATGAATAGGAGGACTTGGTATTGTCTAGAACTTGATCTATTGATTCAACACAATCCCAGCAAAAATCCTAGTAAATTATTTTATGGAGAATGACAAACTGATTCTAAAATTTACACAGAGCAG
This sequence comes from Nyctereutes procyonoides, assembly GCF_905146905.1. Lineage (NCBI taxonomy): Eukaryota > Metazoa > Chordata > Mammalia > Carnivora > Canidae > Nyctereutes > Nyctereutes procyonoides. The sequence continues at coordinate 67,110,086 of NW_026575049.1, forward strand.
TGAAAGACCCAGAATAACCAACTTGATAATGAAGAAAAAAGAACAAAGTTAGAGGACTGACATTATCTGACTTCACAACTTAACTCTAAAGCTATAAAAGTCAGGATAACGTGGTATTGGTGAAAAGGCTTTCCTTTTTCTGGGCCTGACAAGTTTTCATAACTTGATAATGGTCCATTGAATGAATGAAGGAGCTAAGGGCTTAGCTACATTTTTTATTTGTTTCTTTTGTGTCAACTCCCTTTATTAAAATTTCTGATTACACATTTAGGAGCTCCTTCTTTCCTTCAGCATCCTTCATTTTGTCCTGGTGATATCATTTGTCTTAGAACAAATTTAATAGCATTTCTCTCTCACACTGATTTTTCTTTCACATTTCCTGCTTTACTGACTAAAACCACACTAACCCAATAATTACAACAAATATGTGTGCTGGGATTTGGAGGTTGGGTTGGTTATGAAATAGTGTATTTCAGGGCAAAGATCAAAACACCTCTCTCAATTGGGAAAAATGGCAGACTGGAAAGCCTGTCACAAAATATTTTGAGGTTATTATTGTTATTATATTTAGTACACATATTAAAAGAGAAAAGAAGTGGGGCTGGTTTAGAGGTCCACTAGAGTTTTTGGAGTAGAAAAAGATGTAATGAGGTCTCGATAACAAAATATTTTTAAACAACCTACCAAACAAACAAAATAAGACATATTCTTATTACATGGGTTAGATACTGTTTTAAGCTTGGATAAGGCTAAGCATGGGAAGACATCATGTCACTGGTCACAAATCTGAAGAAAGTGCCCTGAATTTCAAACTCAGAAGTGTAAATTCTAGCCTTGACTGGGAGAAGTAACTGTGTGACTCAACCTCCAGGAGCCTCATTTGTATTCATTTACCTGTGATGGAAGTGAGTTCAGATCACAGACTTTCCAGAACCTCTTTGGATTTAACAGCTGCTTTGATGAGTTTTTTTTGTAGGTGCTCAGGCTGGAACACCCTGGAAACCAAAGAGGCCTCTCATAACCAGGGCCTGAATCCTCAGACACATTGGCTCCCCAGGCTGTACGACCATGTTCTCACACTCCAGAACCTTGGGCCTTTTATGTCTCTCTCATTCACACACCAGAAGGGACCAGTTACCCTTAGAAACAGGGCTCAGACTTTCCCAGCTTGGAAAAATTTAGTTCCACCCTGCAGTTTCACAGGAGAGAAGCTAATACTAGAAGAGAGAAATGCATCTGGAGTTGCACAGTCATGTCATGTCAGAGTATTTGATAAAACCCATGTCCCCTGACATTGCTCAGGTTTTTTTAAGCCTGTACCCTCTACTCATTTGTGTACTCATTCATTCATTCATTCATTCAGTACTTTCTGACTACCTACTATGAAGTCAACATCTTTTTCACCTGTTTGGAATAAAAAAGACATAGGAACTATGATCTCTATTTAGAAACATGGTTTTATCAGACATATGTGTTGATGAAATCTCATTGTTGGCATTTTTTTTCCTGTAGTTGTTTTCATTCAACGTTCTGCCTGCCGTGGCATTCTCGCCGAAGAATATTGGACGTTTGTTTATCTGATGTGGGCAGGATAGCAGGAAGGCAGATTCTTCTCGTATTAAGATATGCTGAGCTGCAAAGCAATAGCCCCTAGCTCGCTGCCCCCGCCACGTATAATGTCTTACAGAACAAGAATAAAATTTATTCCTCACTCGACAGGCAAGTGGAAGCTCTTCCTAAAGCTTTTCAAGCTGTGGCAGCTTCAGGACAGACTTAACAAGGATACCCTGAATACCCCTGCTTGGCCAAATGAAAGGGAAAGAACATAACTGCGTGTAAATTTTTAGGATTCAGGCCTCACCGTGGCCTGGACACTTTTGCTTGCCTTGTATTGACTAGAGCTCAGTCACATGATCGCTTGTAAGGCAGAGATAGGCTGGGAGATGTAGGCCAGCTTGGCGCCAGAAAGAGGAAAAAACTGCCAGAAGTCTTTACCACACTGTTCTGTGCTCAACCACAAGGTGAAATGTGTCCCCAAATCTCACCTTTTATTTAACCATTGCATGAGTTCCAGTTCAGATTTAGATCTGGTCTGTGGAGGGTGATTTGTTTCGATCTGGTCTGTGGAGGGTGATTTGTTTCGATCGAATATAATTTTAACTTAAAATGTCCCATTGAACAGTACTCTTGCTGTGGATTTCCATATGGCTCACTCCTGTACTTTATTTTTTTGCTCAAATTTCCTTTTCAGCAAGGCCGTCTCTGACTACCCTGTGAAATATAGCCTCTCCGTTACCGTCTGTCCTCTTTTCCAGATTTATGGTTATCTTATAGAGCTTTTTGTTACTGCACACTATATTCTATATTTACTTTTTTAATTTGTTATTATCTCTGTGAGTCACTAAATAACATGAGTTCAAGGAAGGAAGGAATTTAGTCGGTCTTGTTCATTATTGTACTCCTGGAAACTTGAACGGTAATGAATTAGATTAGGTGCTCAACAACTTCAGGTTGGATAAATGACTTGCTTGTTTCATGTTGAAAGGAGGTGGCCTTAGGGTCACATGACTGAGACATTGGTCATTGGTTATCACCCACTGCACTATCATAACCCTGCATCAGTTAGCTTTTGCTGTTGAAAGAGCCACCCCAAAACTTAGTGGCTCAAAGCAATAATTATTAATTTAGCTTATGATTTTATGGATCTACCATTTGGGTTGGGCTTTCAGCTGAAGGGTGTTTCTGATCTTGTTCGGGCTCACTCATGCATCTGCCGTCAGCCTTGAGTCACCTAGGAGGCTCTGCTTCTGGGGGTTGGATGGATGCCATCTGTGGTGATGGAAGCGACTAGGCCAAGAGTCTCATCATCCAGCAGGACAGCTCAGGCTATTCCCAGGAGGGAGAGTGAGAGCAGAGGGTGGAAAGTCTTTTGAGGCATATGTTCAAGACTGGTACAATGAACCTCTGCTGTAACTGTCATTGGTCAAAGCATGTCATCATAGCAGCTGAGATTCAAGAAATGGAGAAATAGACTTCATCTCCAAAGGGATGGAGCTGCAAAGCCTGCTTTTAAGAACATGGATCGAGGCAAGGAAAAAGTGTTCCTACCAAGCCTTCACTGTCTGGTCCGGAGGCCTATACTGACCCTGAACACGCGCTCTTCCACTCAAACATCATACAACCAAGGAAACTTTACACAGAAAGTTCAAATGCATATCTAGGGGCGACATCCTCATCTGCATATTGGAAAAGCCTTCCCTGTGAGGGAGGACTGATTGTCAGCTGCCTAACAGCCATCTCCTGTGTCTCCCCCACAATATTAATTATGTTCCGTGCTGCATGCCTCTCTGCTCAGCTATCTACTCTACCTCTCAATAAAAAGAGATGCTGTTTCAAAATAAATAGCTCGGTACACTGTAAAGAAGCTGCGGATACTTAGAAACAATATTTTCTAAATATTTATAAGCTATATTTCAAAATCTGTTACATTCGGTGAATTGTGTAAATAAATATCAGACCTGCAAGTCACCATCCCACAGCGCCAGGGCGGCAAGTCCAATTACTCATCTATAAACAGACAAGTCATCATTTAAAACTCTGTCCTCTGTCTTAGAGCTCTGTCTTTGGCTTCTATCCAATAAACAAACCCAAAGTGTGAAACTTGTTTTTTCTTACTAAGAGAAGAGTGTCTTCATTATGAGGAGGAATAGCAGTATTGGTTTTTATTTATTTATTTTTTAATTGCTGCAGGATTCCCATTATGGGAATCATCCAGTTAAACAGACCCAAGTCTCAACTGGAACAGGATAGAGTGACATGGGAGAGGGAACAGGCGGTGGGAAGATGATAGAAGACGCCAGAGTCTTTGTGTGGAGAGTCTGAGCTTCATTCAGTGGAAAACCTCCAGGCTTGCAGAGTTTCCGTCTGGAAGGATAGGTCAGCCAGATGTGAGCACTTAGGCCACACTTCTGGAACAGTCTGTCTCCTCGTTCTCTCATATGGGGGTAGAAGGAGAATGAGGGGCAGGAAACCCACAAATAACTCACATAATGTGTCTGTGTAGAGCATCCACGCTCTGTGTTCTTTCCCTGTCCTGGTGACGCTCATCTTCCAGGAGATTGGATCCAGATCTAGGCATCGATGACGGGGATGCGATATAAGCCTGGACGTATTGAAGTGAATGTAGGGAGTTTAACCACAGGTCTGTAAAGGTCTGGGGATGGGTTTGTTCAGTATGGTGTGGAGTTTTCTATGTAATCTTTGAAAGTAGGTAGCTGCTGAATCTGAACAATGTATCTTTGGTAAAGGGGCCAGAATTGAAAAGATAGAAATGAATTCGAGGGTTTTCAGACTGTGAGAAAGTCTTCATGTCCAACACTAAGAAGGGTATTTGAATGCAGAAACCTTTATGTTGGGGAGTGACGAAAGCCATAAAGGTAGGGAGAAGGTAGGGAACCTGGCATTCCAGTAGCAACTGGAAGCCACTGAGGACTTTTAAACCAATATCTAAATAGGAGTCCTTGAGCAGATGTGGACAGGAATGTTGTGTTTCATCTCCCAGCGAAGTTTAGAGTCCCCAAACCAGGATCCCCATCCCGGTGATGAGTTCTAGCAAAGAGAGATGGAACAGAACATGACCTCCTGACCACCTATAACCCACCAGATTTATTTATTTATTTATTTATTTTTAAATTTTTTTAAAATTTTTATTTATTTATGATAGTCACACACAGAGAGAGAGAGAGAGAGAGAGAGAGGCAGAGACACAGGCAGAGGGAGAAGCAGGCTCCATGCACCGGGAGCCCGATGTGGGATTCGATCCCGTGTCTCCAGGATCGCGCTCTGGGCCAAAGGCAGGCACTAAACCGCTGCGCCACCCAGGGATCCCACCCACCAGATTTATTAGAAATTTCTGCATCAATGATAGATAACAACGAACGAGGAAAACAACAGTCATCCTCTCTCTTTCGCTCTCCAAATCAGAGAGGTTCTCCTGCAAGGCATGATTACGTGGACTGAATTCTCTAGGTGCAACAGGTCACGTGAAGCCTTTTTATTTATCTGTCACTGCAGAGAAGGACCCTCCTTCTGCAAACTCACAGTACTTGGAAACTCGAAGTAAAGCCTCTCTTTAGTCTCTACACTTTCCTGCTGGTGTCGGACCATAATTCTTTATAGGCAGGTTCTTGAACAAACAAATAAATTAGCAAACAAACACGCCTTCTGAACTGATGAAATATTCTTGCCATCATTCCTCATGCTAGCCTCTTTTCTGTCAATAGGCTGAAATCAGACTTTCTTTTTTTGAATGGCTCTCTGTTTTCCACCTTTTCTAGGGTGGATTACTGACTGCCTGGTACAGATCCTTACTGACCTTTGATCTTTACTTTTATTTACTCTGACCAGGACACTTGTCTCTTCCCACTGTCACCAATGCATACACAATTTCTAGAAGAAAAGTAGTAGTTTCTTTTTTTCAAAGAGACTCAAAAACTCCTTTTACCTCATGTCGCAAATTTTATTGGGAAGTTAGAACCCATATTTTAAAGAAATTAATAGATGTACTTACTATAAAAATAATGTTCGTTTATCACAGAAGGAATTGAAATCATAAGAAAGTAAAAAATAGTAAAATCCCCGAGAATTCGAATTTGCAGGGACGATTACTATTAATATATGGATTATGGCATTTGCTCTCTTGTTCTCTACGTCTACAGGCATAGACAATACTCCTACACACTCAGATTTTGATCTAGGAACCAGAGGGAGAAAAAAGAAAAACCCACTACAGTTTTATTTGCCCAATTACTTTTTAGAAAAAAACCCCAAGCTACAGTCGTAATTACTCAGATGAGGGGGAAATACATGTCATGCATACTTTATTTGTATGGACTCCATCATGAGCAACTTAAGATATCAGTATTTTCCTGATTTACTGAAGCTTAGCAAACTGCAGACTTTCTTTACCAAATTCAGTAATGCATTAAAAAAAATCAAGGTCATATTACATGCTACCAGGGAGGGAAAAGAAAACAACAGACCAGCCGGTAATTATAGCGGAGCCAGCTACCAGAAAGGGTGAGAGGTCTCCTAATAAGTCTGTTAGCATTTGTAGCACCATCTCACCATCCCCTCCCCATGTGAGATTTTACAGCCTCTATATAACTATTTTTAAAGACCCAAATTGATTTTTCAAGGTGCGAATGACAGAGCTAGTTTCCTTTTTTATTTTTTAAGAAAGTCCTGTCGTTTAGAAGCAGCTAAATACTTAGCCTTGAAAATACAGTTTATGCAAAGGAGACTAACTGTAATCAATATAACATGTAATTTTGTTGGTAATGTTCTCTTCTGCAAGAATTTAGGAGATATTGAAAGCACCTATACAGAAAAATAAACTACTTAAATTGTCTTAAATCTACTGTCTCCTTTCCCAAAAGGTTTATTCTGAGTAGAAGGTTTATTCCTTCGGAATGTAAAGGGAAAACACTTTGGAAATTAATATAAACTCAGAAAAAAGCTGGTAGTTCTAATTTCCTATGCTCTCAACAAACGTATCAAAATATCAATACGGAGGTGGGCATATTTTTGTCTGAACTTGGTTCTGAGTCGAGAAAAGTTTTTTTGTGTGTGTGTGTGTGTGTTTTTTGGCAAAAAGTCACAATAATGTAACTTAAGAAGTTTCTGGAAATATTTATTGTATACAGCCCAGAAGATGAAAAGAATGTAACTATTATTCTTGGTTTGTTTTGAGGTTATTTACTTAGGGCTAAGCACCTCATTTTTCTTGTGTACAAAAAGTAATTATGCAGTCAAAAGAAATATAGCTCATATACTTCAAAACATATGAAAAATGTAAAACTTTATTACACACATTAATTTCTAACAAAGGACATCTCGAACATCAGTATAACTGGGACAAGCCAGATAACTGATGTATATATATGGATGTTTCTCCCAAATGGGTTTTATAAAGGCAAGCAAACAAATAAACAATTTCTTCTTTTATGTCTGCCTCTCTTTTATAAATTTTTGCTTCTCAATATAGGCAATAGTTTTGAGGATTATTATTTTTTTTTGGTGTGTGTATGTACATTAATATATTCTATTCAAGTTAGCTTTGCTCGCACACCTCCCGCGCCATTTTTCATTTTATTGTTTTAAGTTACTCAAGTTGAATCCACTTCTACATAGAGTAAAGCGAAGATATGAAAACCTAAAAATTGTGAAGTAAATTCATTCATGGTTTTTCCGACTGGGACCTTGTCTATTCCATCCTTCTGGAAATGTTAGAATATTCTTGCAAAGCCGTGTTTAGTGTGAGCCAGGCCTGCTGTTTGCCTTCATTCTTCATTCCCCAAGCAGTAGGTCCTAGGATGACAAGATCTGCCTCCTTGCCACTCTAGGCCAAAGGATTTGCGGGTCACCTTCCATTGTCTTGGGGCCCAGGACAACTAATGGCTGGTTCACTGAGGCTGTCATGCTGCACAAGGTGGTATGTGGCTGACATAAAGGGTGGAGAGGCAGGGGTGGTGCTCACCTTGTACACACTACTATTAACTGGAGAAATCATTTGATCAGTGAAAGACAAGTAACTATAATAAAAGCAAAATGACAAATCTTGTCTCATACAGGGTGACAGAACTTGACATTTTAAACTGTCAAATCAGAAGCAATCGATGGGATCTCATCATCTTGGTTCATTAAATATGCGAGAACTGTCTGGATGTTTGAAGTTATTTTTAAATTTTTTTAAAAAGATTTATTTACATATTTGAGAGAGGGAGAGAGAGAAAGAGAGAGAGAGAGAGAGAAAGAGAGAGAGCAAGCGAGCACGGGGACGGGCAAAGGGAGGAGAGGGAGAAAGAGAATCCCAAGCAGACTCCTTGCCAAGCATGGAGCCCAACACAGGGCTTGACTCCACGACCCTGAGGTCATGACCTGAGCCAGAATCAAGAGCCGGAAGCTCAACCTACTGACCCTCCTCAGGTGCCTTGATGTGTGAAGCTAGTTTTTTTTTTTAAAAGTAAAAAATAAATTTGTGAGAGGGAGGGTGAGTATATGTCTGTGCATGTCTGTTTGAAGGTTGAGGAAGCATCAGAGAAATCTCCAAAAGAAATATCACAAAGGAAAAAAAAATTCCCTTATCAGGATAGGATGTGATAATGTGATGATGTGATAATTTATGGAAATAAAGGATTTTTCAGAAATCAAACGCATAGCTCTCATTCAGCTCATTCAAGCAATGTGACATTTTGAATATCGAAGCAAGAAAGATCCTGTAGTCCAGCTCGATGAGTAATTGATTTGATGATGCGATGATTGGACTTAGCAAAGCGGGTTATTTTGAAGGAGATAGTGGTGGCAGAAGTCACACATTACTGACCTACAGTATGAATGTCCCCCCTTCCCCGCCCCGTTTCCTCTCTGTTTTTCCTCTGTAGTAGTATTAAGAGGGGACAGTCTTCAAAGAGAGAATGGGCTATGGATGGTGTTTGGGAATTCTAAATGAGATTTTGGAGATACCAGTTAGACTCTGGGCTGGATGTCAACACCCTAACATTAACTTGCCAGAGAATAAACATCAAGGTTTAGTTTGATGTCCCCACTTCTTCTCTTCTGGGTTGCCCTTGAGTGATGCCGACTCTGTATCTGGGTCGTTGGGAAGGGCTACAAAGGGATGGCTTAAGAAGTTACCATTCAAATGTGCAAAAATTAAAAGAGAGAGAGAGAGAGAGAGAGAGAAAGAGAAAGGAAAGTCATGCTGATAATTCAATGTTTATTTATTTTGAAAGACTAAAAATTTCACTTGGAAATAAAGGGGGGCACACAGGAATGGGTTGAGAACACAATGGCTGGAGAGGGAGGAGCTGTAAATACAGCCACCTACAGGCCGTGTATCTCAGAGGCTTCTGTGCACAGGGACTTCATAACACCAGACGGTCTATTTGTTCACAATACTGAAGGGCATCGAGAATTAGCTACAGTAAGTGATCGAAAGTGGCCTGAAGCAGGGCCACTGAAAAGCTTTTTCCGAAGATGGCCTGTCAGTTGGGAGGTGGAACTGCTAGGCGTTGACCGCTTGACGTTGAGTATTTAAACTTTAAGTTTTAAGCCACTGAAGGATCATTCTGTATTCAAGAAAATTACATGGACAAACCTTCTTAGGAGATGTTTTTTTCTGTGATAAGAACTTTTAAAATTTGTTCTCTTAGCAACATCCAAGGATACAATACAGAATCACGGGCTATAGTCACCATACTGTACATTACGTCCCATGACTTATTTATTCTATAACTGGGAGTTGATAGCTCTTGATTCTATTCGCTGATTTTGCCTGCCCCCCAAGACTTCCTCCCTCTCAAACTCTTTTTATTTCTCTGTGTATTGATTGATCTTTTACCATACCACTGCTGTAGTTTGGCTTCCTGCTTCCACGCTCTTTTCTATCTGATTTATTTTTCATGCTACTCTTGATGTTACATAAAATGGAGTTGATCAGGTGATTGTTTTCCTTTAAAAAGAAAACCCACTGGCTTCAAAATGTTTATACAATGAAGCCCATTTATTTATTTGTTCATGTGTCTAGTTTTTTTTTAAGATTTTATTTATTGATTCATGAGAGACCTAGAGAGAGAGAGAGAGAGAGAGGCAGAAACACAGGCAGAGGGAGAAGCGGTCTCCTTGCAAGGAGCCCTATGTGGGACTAGATCTCAGGACTCCAGGATCATGCCCTGGGCCGAAGGCAGGCACTAAAATGCTGAGCTATCCAGGGATCCCCATGTGTCTAGTTTTGTAGGCTACTGAAAGCCTTCGATAGTATGGTCTAAATACACTTTTCCAGGTTAATTTTCCATTACCTCTCCTATACCTTCATCCATCCCTTACATGCTGACCCCCCCCCAAATATTATTCTCTTTAAGGATCTTCCCTTAGACTGTTTTTATTTGTCTTTGCCAAAAAAAAAAAAAAAAAAAAAAAAAAACAACCCTCATCTGTCTGTCAAAATCCTACTCAGGCTTTAGAGGACTTCCTTTCTGATGATGTCTATACTAAAATCTATATCTAAATTGGGAGCCCCTTCCCATCCTCATCTCCTGTGCTGCTTCATAGTATTTCCATAATATATCTCTAATGTTTGTTAAAATAACAACAGTGTCTAAAACTTTAAATGCCCATTAAAAGTCATTGAACACTCCCAACCACTTGATAGAGGAGTAACTATTATTGTTCTGTTCACAATGGAGGAAATACCAATATTAGCTAACATTTACTCAATGTGCATCAGGTCTCAGCCAGTCTTCTCCCTGGGTGTAATTCTCATGAAGCCCCCATAACACAGGCTCTACTATGAGGTCTGTCATCTATTTGAGGTAAAAGAGGTACCAAGAGGGGTTAGACATGACTTTGCCCAAGATCTCATGGTTAGTAAGTAAGTTCCAGTCCTGGAACACAAGTAGTCGTGTTTTGGAACCCATACTCTGAACCGATGTGCTAACCTGCTCTTATGAAGAAAGACAGTTTTGGGATGAGTACTGGGTGTTATGCTATATGTTGGCAAATTGAATTTAAATTAAAAAATGTAAAAAAAAGACAATTTTTTAATGAAAGATATATGAGTATTTATATATGTATGTGCATTTGTATGCATATATTATTTTATAAATAACAGAGCTAGCACTTGTCTAACCCTCGAGCACAGTGCTATGTACATATTAGACAGTTAAATGTTTGAAGAATTACATAGGTTGAATGATTCTTGAAGTACTTGCCAACTGAAACCAGGAAATTGATTGGAATAAAGAGCCACGATTTCTGATATTCAGTAAAATTCAATATAAAATCAAGATCGAGTATACCAAGTCATAACAAAAGGGGAAGGATTCACATCTAACAGATATAGGAGAAAAACTCTACTTTGTTCCCTGCCTTCTTGGTTTCCAAGCAGACAGGACTCCTTTCATCGATTACATTTAGATTAGTTGTCCCTGCTGTCACAGACTCTCCGATATCCCTTTATCCAGCACACTGCCAACTCCTCAACTCCCTAGGTATGTCAATTCTACACAGACACAACCTAGGTAGCCTGTCCGTCTTTGGTTTGAGTCTACTAAATATAAGCAAATATTTAGAAAGTATGTAATTGATCATTTGCTGGGGATTGAGGCTTAGCTGATCCCTGGCTGTGTACCCATATCTATACGAGCAGGGGAGCGAGGCGAAAATGTTCAGTTCCTATTGTCCTGAGACAATAAGAAATAGATAAAAAGCCGTTAGTTAGTGGATAGTGATGCCCTTGGTGGATATATCATGATTTCTCATTGATGCCATTCACTTTGACAGACATTTGTTAAGCATCTTTGCTAGTAGGAGCTACTGGGTTCGATATTACAGATAATGTGAACAAACAGGAATTGAGCATCTTGAAATTTATTATATGGTGCCAGTTTCCAATCTTCTTTACTGTTTTTTTTTTCATATGAATACATTTATAAATTAGAAAGTAATCCTTTGTCAGACTATATGGTCTGCCTTTTGCTTTTGTAAGAATTGTTAATGCATTAGAGAAGCCTGCCTTCAAGAAACTTATGATCTAGTTATTGTGGTTAGCAGTTCTGGATGAAATTTAGCAACTTCCCGAAATGTTACGTGTCAATAGCTATGGAAATTATGAGCAGCCTAGGAAGTGGTGGTATGGTTGCAAAATAAGATTCAGTTGGAATTGTATATCCAGGGAGAAAAGATGGTAACACAGGGCATTCCCAGGCACCAGAATAAGTCATTTGTATTGGTAACAGTGAACCCAAAAGATAAAAGGAGCCTAAGATTCGCGTGACTGAAGGCAGATGCAGGGAGGAAGGTAAAGTTTACAATCATTTTTTTTTTTTTTTTTTTTTGGAGTTCAGAAAAGCCCTTAGAAACATGCCCAACATGGACCTTCTTCCCCAGGAACATTCTTCTCAGCAAAGGGGGAAAGATGAATGTTCAGAGTTTCTGGCCTACAGCCTAGAGCTTCATTCCTTGAATTTACACTCCCTTTCCTCCCTTTTGGCTGATCTTCAAACACAGCAAAAGCATGGAGGGGTTGAGGTCTTTCTTCAATACAGCCTCTCAAAAGTTGATTTTTATGTTTGTTTTTCCTATAGGACTTTGGATGTTAATGGAATGCTCCAAAACTCTATTTCCAAATTCCAGACAACAGTGTGCTCTCTGCTGCTTCTGATTTAGGACATGATATTTTTTTGAGTCTAGGTCCGTTGTGTCAAAGAATGGGGAAAATATTACTTAGGCTTTTTGAAGACTGTGAAGAGGAGGTTTTTGTTTTCCTTTAAAAGTTTTGAGGTTTAAGCAAATGGGGCGATAAGAGAAAGTGGAGTACTTTTGAAAACCAGCTCTCAGTTGGCTTGAAGGGAGTAAAAGTAGATTAAAAAAATTTTTTTTCTTTACTCTTTCTTGATGAACTCCATGATTAGGTCTTTCCTCCAGTAAATTATCCTCACTATATTCATTTTACAATAACCAAAAAAGGTAAGACGTCATGAAGGAGTCTCAGCCTTAACTTTTAATTTCCTGGTTTTTGTCAGCTTATGTCACAACATTAATTTTATTTCCACATAGGAGGGAGGGTTGCAGGTAGTTAATATTACTCTTCTGTACTCCTCCCAGAGGAAAAATACCCCATCATTAACACTCAGTTGCTAAAGCACAGAACAAAAGAGAACTGAGTCAGGGATGCAGAAAGAACTTTCCCTATGTGTCACCATACACACAAGGATGGGGGGGGGGTGCTTTTCCACTGGCCCTGGCCGCATGCTACCAGGTTTGGTTTATCATCAGGTAAACCTATAACTACAGAAGGTCCCTATCCTCTATCCTACAGCAGTTCAATTTAGGATTTTTCGACTTTTTAATGGTCCAATACAATATGCATCCAGTAGAAACTGTATTTCCATTTTTGAATTTGGGTCTGTTCCTGGGCTAGCGATATACCTCTCTTCTGATGCTGGGCAGTGGCAGCTGCAGCTCTCGGTCAGCCACACGACCACAAAGGTCAACAACCCGTACACTTACCACCAATCTATATCCACACAACCATTCTCTCTTTCACCTTCAGCACAGTATTCAATAAATTGCATGAGTTATTCAATGCTTTAGTAAGAAATAGGCTTCGTGTTGGTTGGTTTTGCCCAACCATAGGTTCGGTAAGCGTTCTGAGCACGTTTAAGGTAGGCTAGCTAAGCTGTGATGTTTGGTAGGTTAGGTGCATTTTTGACTTAGGATATTTACAACTTATGCTGGGTTTATTGGGATGTAAGCGCATCCTAAGTAGAGGAAGATCTGTAATTAGATAACATTCCAGCCGGTGCTGTGAATATGAGAATGCAACCCCTTTAGGGGCCCTGTTACAGTTTTGGTGATACATCTACAAGTGGGAATCTCCTGCATTCTAATTCCTCATCTGTCCATCCTTTATGGACCAACTTTTATACACCTAAAAATTGAATTTGAAGCACTTCACTAAATTCTTAGAAGCATTTCCTTCCTCCCTTCTCTAAATGCAGAGAGGCTGGGCAAAGCCATGTGTTGGTCTAGTCCAGGGCCCTCAAACATTTGTAAAATGCCTTTAAATGAAAGAGGAGTGTCCTGGTATCATGCTAAACCCTGTCTGTAATCTGCAGCCTTACAAGGAGACAAAGAAGCTCTGGCATCCCCTCATATAGTGGCAATAAAGATAAGATGATGGCCCTTGAAGTAAACATAAAATAATTGTAGGTAGGGGCTTATGCAAAAAGGCTTTGTTCCTAAATACTAGAAAGGCAGTCACCCTGAAACAATGGGGGCAAATTAGCATGCAGCCAGCCCTAGGCTCTTAGCTACACACACACACACACACACACACACACACACACACACACAAGCTCACAGTGACAAATGCTGGGTGCTTGCCGGGAGGTCAACACTAGGAATCTTTCTTGGGAAGGCAGCATGTCAGATTTCAGACACTTTGCCTACAAATGGGCTTTTGCTACTCAAAGAGGGGGCTTTCTGATCCAGATAATAAAGTCCATTTACATGAAAAGATGCCGCTTTCAATGACATGATTAATTTCGGAAATACCTGGCATCTGAATGAAGCTGAGACTTCAAAAAATGACTAACAATGAGAAAAGATAATTAGGCAAATGTCAAGACTTTTGCTCGGTGACTAAGGGGCTGGCCTGTCTAGGTTATCGTATACTCATTCCAAATGGAAATGAAAGGCCTTTGTGGGAAATTAGGGATGTCCAACCTATGGTTACATATAAACTCTCTTTACTTCTGTTTCTCTGGGTTTTACTCTATCACGACCAGTGGGCAACAAGTGCTTACCTTCAATGACTTCTTAGTGAATTCCAGACAAAGCTGTCCTTGTTTTTCGTAAGGCTGAAAAATGTAAATTTATCTTGCCTTACATGTCATTTGTTCAAAAGTGACCTCTCTGTTCTGAGCCTTTTCAAAAATCTCATTGACTTCTCCTCCCCTCCAAAAGGAGAAAAAACAAAAAAGAAAAAAAGCCAAACACCATTTAATACTCTGCAGAAAGGACTTTGAAGACAAAGGCTGAAGTGGGAGGTAATGCAAATCTACCCCCTCACCCATTGTTTCTGAACCCTTTCTTCGCTGTTTTTTGTTTTGTTTTGTTTTGTTTTGTTTTCAAATGGTGGTTTTTCCATTGGTGAATTGGAGGATGTCAATGGCTCTGGAGATTAGTGACCTTTGCTAGATTGAATTGAGGGAAAGCAGGGCACTCCTAGGGGACTGGGGGACTAAGGGAGTATTTCTCCGAAGGAACTTCTTAGGATAAAGAATGTCAAGGGAGAGGGAGGTTCTTTCCTTACTTTTTCTGTCTGGCGGTACATCGTAAATCCTCTAAGAAGATATTCATTATAGACTGGATGTTTGTAGTTACACTGAGGTCCAAGTGTGATTCTCAGCAGTCCTAACCTCTTCACTTTACTCTTTCTTCTTCCGCCTGATTGGCATCTAAAGGAGAAGGGCGACTCCCTCCATGATGCCATCTCTAGGCGGTGGAACTCCTCCAAGAAGAGAGATGATCCAGAGAAAGATCTGGCTAGCTGTTTAGGCCTGGGCATGCCAATTTAGGTTCACATCTGATAGTGGTTAATGGTCCTTCTGGGTTGAATCGTGCCCTCCCCCCAGAAAGATACCATGAAGTCCTGACCCTCAGAACCTCAGAAAGTGACTTTATTCGGAGATAGGTTGTTGTGGATGTAAATGATAAACATGAGGTGATACTGGGCTCTTAAATCACTATGCTGTGTCCTTATTAAGAAGACATGGGACAGGACAAGGGAAACTACCACATGACTCCAGAGGAAGAGAGTGGTATGTTGCAGTTATAAGCCAAGAAATGCCAAGGGTACATGGACATCCCCAGAAGCTAGGAGGAAGCCAAGGACACATACTTCCCTACAGATTACAGAGGGAGCCAGTGCTCGCCAACACTTCAATTTTGGACTTTGGGCCTCTAGAGCTGTGAGGCAATAGATTTCTGTGTTAAGCCACCGAGTTTGTGATATTTTACTACAGCAGTCCAAGGAAACCAGTACAATGGTCCTATAATTTAATGTAGCAGGCCTGTAAAGAATACTCTTTCTCTCTGACCTAAACTCTTGCAGTCTTGTCCCAATTCTGTCATAGTGGGCAGATGTGGATTTCCTGAGAGACGGTATCACCTGTCACAGGTAGTGAAAGGTGTATAGCTCCATATTTGCCAGAGACAGAGAACCTGCCTCTAAAAGCTTGGTTAACTGTAAACATACTCCCAGCCTATGTGAACCAGCTTGTCAAGTGTCATGGCTACCCGCCCCCCACCCCCCCCCACCCATGAAATGCTCAGTGTCATTAATGAAATACTGTATGCAAAGTACGTAAAGTACACTATTAGGTACTCATTAGCCTATAACATAAAACACCATTTAAAGCAAGAAAGAGAAGCAAGCCTGCTTTGTTTCTTAGGAGAAAATACATTTAAGATATATTCATAGCAAATATGTGAGGTCTTTGACTAAATCTGTTTCTAATAGTGGAATAAAGCTGGAAAGAATTGAAATTACCCATTGTGCGGAAATTTCTACTTAAAATGGGACAATTCCATCATTTCAAGTATAATTTTAAAAGCTATTCACCCCAAATAGCAAAGTATGATTAGTACTATATGAGAAAATAATATATATAACTTGGTACAAGTTAATTTTCCTCCAAGTTTTCAAAACTTGTTTCAGATACTGTATGGCTTAGTGGCAGTTTATAAAATGACAAAGTACTGACAATAAAAACAAAAAGGTTACTCTACTGTTTATAATTCATTTATATGACATAGCATAAACATATTTACTGAAGAATGCCATTTCTTTGGTCTTGAGTGTTTGCTACTGTTCAAACCATCCATCTTGACAGCTAAACAATTTTAAAATATAAAGATGCTTTTTGCTATGGGGGATAGAAAATTGCACAAATGGGAGAGGGTCCCCCAATCCAAATACAATATGGTTGTGTTGTCCTATTTGCTTTTAATCATCCATAATTCCTGGGATACTTAACATTTTATGTTTAAATATTAACTTGGTACAAAGCTTTCCCCCTGCTTATGCATAATTTCATCTAGAAATTAATATCTCCCACTTATAATGCATTAAAAACTAGAAACATTTTCCTTCCTTAATGGTGTAGGAATTAGTGTAATTTTGAAGCACTCAGGATATAATTATTTACATGTACTAGAAATATTAACTAGTAGAATTTTCTGATCAAGGTATGTGGAAAGTTGGGGAAAAGAAAAACATTCCTTGAAGTTATAAATGGCTAGGTATGTAAAATGTTCCTTAAAAAGAAATAACTGGATTTTATGGACATTCTTGATTATAGAAAAATGTGTTCCTGGAATCCTTTAAAAATTAAATATGTTTCTGTATTTTTCAAATAGTGGAAAATACTTGAAGATTATTTTCTTTATTTTTCTGTTAAAGTTAATATATGTTAGACATGATAGAAAGGGATAAATGAAGTGTTAATTTAATAAATATGTTGCCAGTTGTGCTAAAAGCAAATGCCATGCATATATGGCAATTGGATGTATATACACTTGTAATATTTTTATCATTATTATGAAGTGTGCTTAGTTTTATAAATTCATCTGCTCATTGTGATGATTCCCATGCTCAGCTTAAATGGAAGCTCTCATTTTTCTTTTTTTTTTGTTTATAAAGATATGGTTTACGTTTCTCCTGTGATTGATTATATTCCTGGAAGGTCTTATGATTAACAGTATAGTATATATTTTTTATTGAGTTATTTTACACGCAAATGGCAGGGCCCAAGGGGTATTTGGGGTTTACAGGATTTTTCTAATATATGTGTTCCCTTCTGTATTAAAGCTGCTAATGAGAGCTTTTAAACAGCTCAACATTGAATTGTTGGAAGCCACCATATCAGCAGTTAATACAAAACTGTTTATATGGAAGGATATATAAAATTCGAAGGTGTTAAAACCAACACAAATTGAGTGGCAGGGGGTTCCCGCCAGTGCGAATTTCATGTTTGTTTCGTCTCATTTAAAGTTAAGATGCCTGTGTTAGAATTATGATGTGAAACATGCTGTATGTACAGATGGGCTGAAATGTGTCAACTTAGGAACTGCTTTTGCCTGGCAAAGAAGTCAATGGGCAGTTTTATCAGGAAATAGCTATTCCTAAATACCAGTTTTTATTTTTAACAGAAGGACATATGGAGATTTTATACATATTTTATAGAGGGTGGTGGTACAAGATATGGTCAAAGCTCAGATGCCTACCAAGCATGTTCTGTGAGATTTTTATAGTATTTTAACATACTTATCTAACAGGGCAATAATCCATTGATAGAATTTTGAATTTCTCAAGAGAGAATTTCTTCAAGAGAATAGAATCCATTTCTCAAGATGGTTTCACTACTGAAATTCAATGTCCATGTGTATAAATCAATCAAGAGTTTTGATAGCTTAAGTCAGATTCTATTTCAGTATTACGAATGAATCAAGCTAGAAGGAACCTTAAAAGGTCACCTGTTTCAATCCAGTGCCCCCAGCTTCCACAGGTAGACCAGTTAGAAAACTTTCTTAAGCCCTTCCAGGGCAATTTGCCATTCTCCATCATCCCCATCAAAGTTTCAAGGGATGACTACTTCATTAGTGTAGTTTCCCAGACAGACCATCTCATCTCAAGTGAAACACAGGGAGACCAGTGGACAAACCTCCAGGAAAGCACTTTTACCAGATATTATCTGTTACTGCATCAAAGCACACTCGTTTCAAATGTGCATTCTGCTGGTTTAATTCCCTAATGCCTTCTATTACTTTCTCTGTAAGTCCTCAGTGTTAGAAAGGTTTTTGGTGCTCTGGTTTAATCTAATTTTTAGTGCTTTTGAAAAAGAGCTCTATTGCTGTTTGAATCTGAATACTTGAGAATTCCATGATGCTGGATATAGGAAAGGATATTTTTTTAAATGGAAATTCAATTAGATTGTGGGAATGTCATATTGCTACCATGAACTGGATCTTTAAAAAAGACAGCAATGGGGATCCCTGGGTGGCTTAGCAGTTTAGTACCTGCCTTTGGCCCAGGACATGATCCTGGAGTCCCGGGATTGAGTCTCACAACAGGCTCCCTGCATGGAGCCTGCTTCTCCCTCTGCCTGTGTCTCTGCCTCTCTCTCTCTCTTTCTCTCTCTGTATCTCTCATGAATAAATAAACAAAAATATTTTTAAAAAAGACAACAATGTATAATTGACCAACTCTTAGCAACTTTGAGAAAAAAAAAAAGAGAATAGGTACAAATTTTCAATATCAGGAATTAAAAGAAGACATAGTTATAGGTTCTTCAGGTATCCCAAACAACATATAAGACATAGATCTATTTTATGAAAATAAGTTTGGAGATGTGGATTGCAAAAAATGCACAACACACCCAACTTCACACAAGATGAAATAGAAAATATAAATAGTCCCATATATATTAATATTACTGAATCTACAATTTAAATTTTGCCATAGAGAAATCTTTAGACCTAGGTTGGTTCGCTGATCAGTTTTTCCATCATATTTAAAGAAGAAATTATACCAATCTTATATAAGAAGTTTTAAGGAATAAGAAAAGAAGAAGCAATTCATGATTTATTTTACAATGCTAGCAATATCTTGATATCAAATCCTGACGAATAATCTGAGAGGCCAGTCTTTCTCATGATACAAAAATAATAAACACTTTTTGAAAATTTAATCCAGTGACTTATAAAAAGTATAATACAACACAACCAAGTGGAGTTTATTCAAATAATATAATGTTGGTTTGACATTTGAAAAATATCACATAATATAATCTACCACATTAATAAGACAAGGATGAAAATTACATGATCTCATTAATAGTTATAGCAAAAAGCATTTGGTAAAATTGAACACACTTATGATAAAAACAAATCTCAGTTCATTATAAATAAAAGGGAACTTCCCTAATCTAGTAAAGAGTACTTACAAAAAGAATTTCCACAAACCATTTTTTAATGGTAAAATGCTGAAAACTTCCTGCTTTCTAGGGGAAGAAAATGTCTCTTATCACCCTTCTATTCAACATAGTATTAACATCCTAGTTTTAGAAATAAGGCAAAAAAACAAAGGTAGGTGAAATGGAAAGGAAATAATATAACTGTCATTACCTTTAGATGATATGATTGTCTACACGGAAAATTCAAAAGAATATACAGATAATTTAAGATAATTTATCAAGATCTCTGGATAAAAGTTCAACGAATAGAAATCATTTTTTAAATAATGCCTGTTATATATATATTTTTTTAAATAGACTTTATTTTATAACTTTTAGGTACAACAGACCAGTTTTAGATTAACAGAAAAACTGAGAAGTTAGTACAGAGTGCTCCCATATATCCTGCACCCAGTTTCCCTTGTTATTAATATATTAGTAAGAGGGATGCCTGGGTGGCTCAGAGGTTAAGCATCTGCCTTCAGCCCAGAGGGTGATCCTGGAGCCCTGGGATCAAGTCCCACATCGGGCTCCCTGCCTGGAGCCTACTTCTCCCTCTGCCTAAGTCTCTGCCTTTCTCTCTCTGTGTCTCTCATGAATAAACAAATAAAATCTTAAAAATATATATATTAGTATGATACATCTGTTGTAATTAGTGAACCAATACTGATACATTAAAATTAACTAAAACCCATATTTTATTCAGATTCCCTTAGTTTTTATCTAATGCTCTTTTGCTTATTCTAGGGTCTCATCCAGGATACCATGCTTTGTTATATTTATTATCATGTCTCTTTAGATCCTTTTTGACTATGACAATTTCTTAGATGTTTCTGGTTTATGATGACCTTGACAGTTTGAGAATTGACTCAGTATTTTGTAAAATACTACTGTATTGGAGTTTGGCTGATATTTTTCCTCATGGTAAGACTGGGGTTATGGCTTTTGAGGAAGAAGACCAGGGAGGGAAAGTGACATTTTAATCACATAGCAAGAGCGCATACTATTCACACAATTTGTCACTGTTGATTTTAATCTTGGTCATTTGAGGTAAAGTTTACCAGATTTCTCTACCCGCTATTAAGCTCTTCCCCCACTCCTTCTTTCTATAGTATATACCTTGGATGAAAGTCACATGGCTGGCCCACACTTAGCACATGGGAATTTATGCACCCCTTGTGAAGGACAGGGTATCTACATAAGTTATTTTTAACCCTTCTTACATGAGAAATTTATCTTTCTCTCCCTATTTATTTATTATTTATTTATTTATCCGATCATTTACTGATGTCAATATGGATTCATGAGTATTCATTTTATACTTCAGGTGTTAATCAATACTGCTTTATTTTATTTAATTACTTAATTTGTTACAGCTTTGGCTGCTGGGAGGACTTCCAGCGGTCTCCTGTGTGTCTTTGACAAACTCTTATCAATGTGGCTTATTTATTTATTTATTTTTGAGTACTTCCTTACTTTCTGGCACTCCGTAAGTTGCTTCAGGCCCATTTGTTGTCCTTTGCCCCAGTCCTAGAATTAGGCATTTCTCCAAAAATTTCTCTTGGTCCATTTTATTGTATTTTTATGCACTACCAACCAAAATAAAGTAAAATGACATTTCAACAGAATAAAAAATCTCCCAATATTTAAGAGAAAATATACCAAAAATAAGTCAATGTTTTTATACTGAAAGCTGGAGAACATTATTGAGAGATTTTTAAGGAGTGAAGTAGAAGGACAGAATATGTTCATAAACCCCCAATATTGTAAAGATGTTAATTTCTCCCAAAGTTATCCATAAATTCAATTTAATTCCAATCAAAATCTCAGAGAAACTGTCATAGAAATTGACAAGCTGATTCTAAAATTTATAGTAAAATCAAAGGGCCAAAAGTAGATCAGATAATCCTAAAGAGGAAGAATTTAAGATGAAGCTAGAGTAAGATAATGTGGTATTAACTAAAGAATAAATAACAGAATAAAGAGCCTTAAAAACCAACCAACCATATTTATATATATATATGAGTAATTCCTCAAATAAAGCAAAGTCAAAAGAAGTTTATGGTGAATATCTCTTCTCATCACCTATATTCTTCCATTATCATTTAGCAGTCTTTGCTTGCCATGTATTTATTCATCCATTCAACCATCATATTTCCTGTTGCATTACAAAGTAAATTGCAGATGTTACTGTACTTCTTTGTAAATATTTCAACATGAATACCATTAACTAGAGTTCAATATTTCTTTATAGTTCTTAATCTCTGATGTAAAATTTATGTACAATGAAATGAACGATTAAATCTGTAATTGCTAGAATTTGGCAAATACATACACCTACGTAACACAATCCTCTATCAGGTTTAGAAGAGTTTCATTATACCAGAAAGTTTCATAATGGCTGTTTCCATCCTATCCCCGTCCCATTCCCCACTGACAAAAACAAACTGATTTTTTTTTACTATAGAATTTTTTTGCATGTAGAGTTCATATATATAGAATTATATGGCATGTTCTACTCCTGTCTAGCTTTTTTTTAAGTTTTTTTTTTTTAAGATTTTATTTGTTTATTCATGAGAGACACACAGAGAGAGAGAGAAAGAAGCAGAGACAGAGGCAGAGGGAGAAGCAGGCTCCATGCAGGGAGGCTGACGTGGGACTCAATCCCGGGTCTCTAGGATCAGGCCCTGGGCTGAAGGCGGCGCTAAACCGCTGAGCCACCCGGGCTGCCCCTGTCTAGCTTTTTTAACTCAGCATAATATCTTTAAGATTTATCCATATTGTTGAGTGCATTTTTACAGAGGAGTAGCATTTTGTTTTATGAGGAAATCACAGCTTGTTTATCCATTGTTCTATTAAAGGACATATGAGTAAGTCCAAGTTTTTATCTGTTATGAATAAACTGTTATGAACATTAGTTTATACGAGTCCTTTGTGACAATATACTTTAATTCCATTTGCATAAGTACCTAGAATTGGAATTCATGTATCTAAGGTAGGCCTATGTATAGTTTTGTGAGAAGCTGTGAGAACCTTCTCCAAAACGAGCTGTACCATATTATAGTCTTTTTAAGTATCTCGGTCTGGGATATAGAGGCAGAAAAGGACAACTCAGGGAACCCACTGCCATATCTGTTGTTGGTCTCAAGTCCAGCTTTGTTGGACCTCAAGGTAGTTTGTCTTCTCTTCTCCACCTTTCAGTCTTATATTTGTTTTAGCTATACTTAGTGGGAGGAATAGGGTGAAATATGTCCACTTAATCTTGTTTGGAATCAGAAATGTATTGCTAGTTTTATTTTCTTTTATCTGGAGCAGGCTTATAGTGATTGGAGGCAGGGACTTTCAAGTGAGTCTCTGATGTCTCTACTAATTGCAAGTAGAGGTGAAACAGAGCTTGCCAAAAGTTTGAAGACGGAAGACCCAACAGTCAGAGTTTATGATTAAGAGGAATTGCCTGATTTTTGTCTCATGGGAAGATACTTTGAAAAAAAGAGGCTCATATCATTATTGAGGGATTCCAGATGAAAGGAACGGGGCACACCGGCAGGCTGCAGCATGGGTAGCTCAGAAAAATGATAAAGGAACAAATTGCATGCATATCTGTAGGCAGTTCCTGAGGTTTTCCAAGCATAGGTGAGTGGTATTTTCTGAAACCAGAAGAGTAGAGATAAGAAGACATGGGCAGCTACAAAGCAATCACCTTTAGCTGTTGGGAGGTGGTAGAGGAAAGCTGTGAGTCCTGCCTATGTCCCCATCTCCACTGGTCTGCCCCGTATTCAGTAGTCACCTCTTAATTGGAGAGGGACCGGAGGTCCACAGGCATAGGAGCTGGTTAGACATAATCAGGGCAGGTGCAGTTGTTCAGGAGAAATCTGACATTGAGCTCAGGTCAGCTTTGAGCGAAGCAATGAAGAGTGAGAGGAAATACGTTAGACAAGAGAAGAGAAAGAATTATATTTTTGTGATTATAAAGAGGGTATTTCGACAATGGAAAATGATTATTTTTTTATTTTAGTTTGTAAGAGAGAATAGCAAGAAGGTAACCAAAAGCAAATACAGACAATAGGTGGAATTACAGCTTTTAGCAGGCACAGTGCAGAAAAAACCCATTATCATCAGTATAAACAATCTTTTTATAGTTTTCAGTTACTTTCTATCTACCTTTGTGTGGATTATTTGTCATTTTACCTCTAACATGTTACCCTATTGGTGCTCTTATTTGACTTTTTATAGTAATGTGCGTTGGTTCCAGGGCAATGGATACCCAATATGAAGTCATTTGTCAGGCAACACACGCACACATATTACATATACATATATGTACACGTATACATATATGCATATTTGATGTGAAAATCTTTTTGATTTTTGACTTGATGCATCTCAAATCTCTCTCCCTGTAGATTTCACTAAAAATATATTGGAGGTAATGATTGTTTCAATCAGCATTTGAATCTTTTTAGGATTACTTTTATTCCTGTCTCACTTTGAAAGCCGAATACCTTTATATGATATTACATAGAAATTTGTTGATTTGCCAATTTGAGATATTTAGTCATGACTCACTAAGGCATCTTAATGACATGGTTGAACATGATACCAAGCAGCTGCCACTGAAGTCTGGTGCATTTCTTCGCTTCTCAGGTTGACCCAAATGCCCTTGGAGATTAGCTGGTTTACTGAGTAGGGAGTCATGAAATGTTTCAGGATAAACATGGCAATATGCCCAGAAGCATCAATCTTATTTGAGAACCTGAGAGAAAAATTTTGAGGAGTAAAAGTGGTTTTGGATATACAGTACAATTAGCAGAATTCCATTTTCCATTTCATACAGTTTTGAATTCTTCACAAAAGCACAGAAAAGAGAGCACCTATGCACCCAAAATAATTGCAAAATTTAGTACTTTGGCATTATTCTCTTGCTTGTTACTATTAGAGCTACAGATTCATCAAAGAGAACTGAGGATGATTTGGGGGGAGGATATGGAACTAATGACATATATCCAGTGAGCTGCAAATATAACCATCTAGAATGGTGATATCTTGTTGGGTCCTAGGAGGTTTACATGACTAGGATTCTGGGAAAATAAGTTTGTCCCCTGAAATCTAGTATATTTAAGTCTTACTATACACATACACAATGTTTCCCATATATTTGTTCAACATTCTGCTATAATTATACTCAAGTATCTGTTTACAAACATATTCCTATTTTTAGTTCTATCCCCCCCCCCACACCACACACACAGGGAGTTCCTTCCTAATATGAAAAAACTGATAATTCTAGAATTTGGCATTTACACGTTATTCTTCATTTTCCTTTTAAAAATTAAATAATGTGAACATACTTAAACTTCTTCATAAATGGTGAAGACAATTCCTCAATGAGCAAAATAAGTGAAAGAAATCTGGAACTGTTGGAAAATACTCTGGCTGTGGCAGGGAGTACATTCCTACCTGATGATCCTAATAATAAGCTTACAGAGGCTGATAAAGCTTAGTGACTGACAACCTGAGAAACTGTAGTCAAACTAAATAGTAGTAAACCTAAAAAGTATGGGGTGTATTTAGATGGTATTGCCTGAGAAACTCGTGAGCAAAACCTATAAATACTGTACCTATAGATCAATTTTTGGAGAGATTGATGCTCTGTCATTATTAAGTCTTCTAATCTATTAACATGATTTATCTTTCTATTTATTTAGCTCTTATTTTATATCAGTGTTTTGTAGATCTAAAGCATACAGATTCTAAATATATTTTGTCAGATTTATACTCAGAATTTCATTTTTTAGAGCTATTATAATAGGTACCTTTTTTTCTTTTTCAAAATGTATATTCCATTGTTTATTGGGGGAATATAGAAATATAATTTATTTTTGTTTATTGACCTAGTATCTTATAATTTTACTTAACTCACTTATTATATAGATTAAATAGATTGTCATTTTCCACCTATATTAATATGTTATCTATGAGTAGACAGTTTTATTTCTTCCTTTCCAATCTGTATGAATTTTATTTCTCTTTCTTGCCTTATTGCACAGGTTAGGACTCCAGTATGATGTTGAACAACAGTGTCAAGAGAGGGCATTATTGCTTTTTTATCAATCTCATGGTGAGAACAACTAGTCTTTCACCAATCTGAGGCTCCAATTATACACATGTTAGGAGGCTTGACATTATCTTGTAGTTATTGGATATTTTATTTTTTAATTTTAACACATTTTTTCCCCTTTGTGTTTCAGTTTGGGTAGCTTCTATTGATCTATCTTCAAGGACACTGATTCTTTGGCTGTGTCAAGTCTACATGCAAAATCTGTTGAAGGCATTTTGAAAATCTCTGCTACTATGTTTTTATTAATAGCATTGTCCATTTGAATCTTTTCTATAGTTTCCTTCTGTGTTGAAATTATTCAGCTGATTTTCATGTTTTCCATCTTTTCTGTTAGGGACTTTAATATAATATGGTAATCATGGTACTTTAATTTCTCTTTTTTACATCTATATTCAAGTATGGTCTGTTGATTGTCTTTTGACAGTTGTTTTTTTATAATCTCATATTTTTTTGTTGTTGAAAGCTGGGCATGAAAATACTAGGATTGAAGTAAGTAGTTATTCAAAAATGAAAAAAAGTTTTTTGCTTCTAATAGGCTCCAAGTGGCTCCACACTCTCTTACTAGCCTAAACATGTTCTCCATGAATTTGTTAACAGCTTTATATGTGTCTAGCTGTATCTGTCCCAAGTAAACAGGTGCTCACATCCTGCCACCTGTATTTCTTTCGATTTCAGACTTGTTGGTTCTGTGACCACAGATCTCTGATAGCTTCAAAAAAATCGTGGACTTGTAGTTTCAGTTTTTTGTTGTTGTAATGGTGAAAGTGATGCTCTTTCTAGGTCTCTGCATCCCCAAGCAGTGTTTCATATATTGACAAAAATTTTTTAAAGAGATAATACAATTACATGGTTCAAAAATAGGTAATACTAAAGAAAATAGTTAATGTTATTACCAGGTTTGAAAAGCCAAAAATTACTTAAATGGGAATCTCACTTTCACTCATTTCTGATCCATCATGTCTCCTTTCTCTCTTTCTAATTTTTTATTCTGGTGTTCATTTTTTTTTAATCCAAAGATACAGCAAATACACATGGATATGCTAATTATCTCTCTCCCTTTCTCATACCAAAATATTTGCCCTTTGGTTTTTTCCCCTGAAGGCATATCCTGATAATCACATAGAGTCCTTCATAGTATTCTTTGTAGACATACCACATTTTATTCAACAGTTGCCTATTGTTGGACATTTAGGCTGCTTCTAATCTTTTGCTATTATAAATAATATCACAATGAACTATCTTGTTGATATATCCTTTTCTTTTTTCTTTTTTTTCTTTTTTATTTTTTTTATATATCCTTTTCTAATATGTGTGGTTATATCTGTAATAAAGATCCCTACGAATGAGATTGCTGGAACAAGGCATCCATAATTTTACATGCTATCATCAGATTCTCCACACTTTCTTTTTGAACCGTATATTTTCCAGTGTTGAAGTGGAATTTCAGGTAAGAGATACATTAGACATGTGTGCTTAGTCTATTATGAACCATATATTTTCCAGTGTTGAAGTGGAATTTCAGGTAAGAGATACATTAGACATGTGTGCTTAGTCTATTATCTTTGCCCAGTTCTTCACATTTATTCTTCAGACAACTCCACTCTAGTCTCTGTCCCCTACTACTTCACTGAAGCTGCTATTGTTAAGGTCCACAGTGACCTCCAGGTAGTTAGACCTAGTGGTCACCTTTTTACAAATCATCTTGTTTGACCTCTCAGGAGCAATGAGAAGCTATATCTTTTCTTGGATTTTGTGACCCACATTATTTTTATTTGGCTTCTATTTATTTGACCACTTTTATTTGCCTTTGCCAGCTGCTCCTACACATCCCAATCTCTCAACATTTCGAAGCTTTAATTTCTACCCACCCACTTGTTAATGCTGATGCAGATATGAAAGAGGAAGGCATATGAAAGAAATGTCATCCTTTTTATTGGATTTAAGACTAGGGAAGACCTGCATGTCATTTCCCAACTGGAAGCAAGCCTCACAGAAGTCCCTCCATATTATTTCGCTCCATACTTTTTAAAAATTTATATTTATTTAATTTAAAATTATATATCTAGTATTTTAAATTGTATTTCTTATCTTTAAAAAGTTCAGTTTGGGTTGCATGGCACTAAAATTAATTTTCCTTTTTTATGTTTAATAGCCATGTATCCTTTGCTTCTCATATTTGCTTGTTCATTTAATTTAGTAATTTTTAAAAAAGATTTTATTTGAGAGAGAGAGCATGCACACAGAGGGAGGGGTAGAGGGGAAGGGAGAGAAACTTAAGCAGACCCTCTGTTAAGCGCAGGACCCTGAGACCACCTGAGCCAAAACCAAGAGCTGTACACTTTTTTCTAAAAAAGATTTCATTTATTTATTCATGACACACACACACCACACCACCACACACAGAGGTGGAGACACAGGCAGAGGGAGAAACAGGCTTCATGCAGGGAGCCTGATATGGGACTCGATCTGGGGACTCCAGGATCATGCCCTGGGCTGAAGGCAGGCACTAAACTTCTGAGCCACCCAGAGGTCCCAAGAGCTGTACACTTAACTGACTTTGCCACCCAGGTGCCCCTAATTTACTCATATTTTTATGTATGTATTTCTATGGCCAGTTTTCTTATTCATTTGTAGGCGCTCTTTGTTTTTGTATTTAGGGTAAATCTCATTCACAACCATAATTTTTCAAGAAACTTGACAATTTCTTTCTTAAAAACTTTATTGAAGTATGATTGGCATATAAAAAACTGTATATATTTAAAGTATACCTCTATGAGTTTGGGGATAGGTATAAAACCATGAAATTATCACCACTATCAAAGTCATATCATATGTCTCATCTCCCAGTTTCCTCCTGCCATATTTAGTATTAGTATTAGTATTATTTTGTGATAAGAACACTTAAAATAAGATTTTCCCTTATAGTAAATTTTAAGTATAAAATACAATATTTTTAGCTATAGGCATTAGGCTGTTTAGTAGGTCTCCAGAACTTACCTTGCGTAACTGAAACTTTGTACCTTTTACCATCACCGATCTTTTTCCTCCTCCATCCAGTCCCTGGAAACCACCATTCTACTCAAATGCCTGCTTTGAGTTTTACTAGGTTAGATTTTTAGATTCCACATATACGTGGGCTCACACAGTATTTGTTTCTCTGTGTCTGTCTCATTTCGCTCAGCCTAATTTCCATCTAGGTTGTTACAAATGGCAGGATTTCCTTCTTTTTAAAGGTTTAATATTATTCCACTGTATGTAAATATAACATTTTCTTTATCCATTCATCCACGGATAGACATTTCGGTTGTTTCCATAGTTTGGCTGTTGTGAATAATGCTTCAATGAACATGAAAGTGCAAGTGTTTTATTTTGAGATCCTTATTTTAATTCTTTTGGCTAAATAGCTAGAATTGGAATTGCTAGATATATGGAGTTACGTTTTCAATTTTTTGAGGAACCTACATTCTGTTTTTCATAATGGCTGTAATCAATGTACATTCCTACCAACATTGTATCAGAGGTCCCTTTTCTCCACAACCTTGCCAATACTTGTTACTTCATTTTATTTTCTTTTTAAAAAATAATAGCTATCCTAACTGGTGTGAAGTGATATCTCATTGTGGTTTTCAATTTGCATTTTCCTGATGGTTAGAGACGTTGAACACCTTTTTGTGTATCTGTTGGCCATTTGAATGTCTTCTTTGGAGAAATGATGACTCAGGTCCTTTGCTAATTTTTTATTTGGGTTATTTGTTTTTGTTGTTATTGAGTTATATGATTCTTTATATATTTTGGATACTAACCCCTATTAAATATATGTTTTGC
Organism: Nyctereutes procyonoides; assembly: GCF_905146905.1. Classification (NCBI taxonomy): domain Eukaryota; kingdom Metazoa; phylum Chordata; class Mammalia; order Carnivora; family Canidae; genus Nyctereutes; species Nyctereutes procyonoides. Next base: position 67,139,606 of record NW_026575049.1, read on the forward strand.
AAATATTTTCTCCCATTCTGTAGATTGCCTTTTCATTTTGCTAATGGAACATAACTATTTCTAAATAGTCAACGTTATATTATGAATCTTTATTTCTGTGAGTGCTGGAAATGAAATCATAAATAAATCATAGTTTCTCCCCAGACATGAAAAGCAAGCTTTATTGAACACCAGAAATTATGAGGTTTTATCCAATGAGCAAGATTTGACAAGCTGAAGTACTGTTGGTTGACATATACGGGGTTTAAAAATAATTGAGGCCCAAAACAAAAAGCAAAACCAAAAAACAAACAACAACAACAACAAAAGACTGAAGGCAACATTTGAAAATTAAAAGTTTTCATATTAAAAAAAAATCACATTTGTGGTTCCTGTTGAGAAATCAAAATATCTGTCCACACTGGGCCCACATTCTTATATGGCAGTGGTTACCTAGAACAGAGGAGCAGCTACCCCTTTCAAAGGTACATGTGTGTTTTCCACTTCAACAGGGTCCCCTCCATGTTTATTCAAAAAAATATGGGCTATATATGTATGTGTGAGCATTTGTATACATTTAATTACCATGAATTTACATATAAGCTATCTATACCTCTACAAATATATACATTTATATGATCACAGAAGAATTTCTGTTGGGATATACATCATAGCAAAATGTTAGTATTATGTTCCTCCCTGTTATTGTGTACCTGCATGCTTCACTCATTAATGTTGCCTGGTTAGTCTCTGCCATTTATTTAAGTCTTCCATCTCTTTTCTAGATATTATGAAAACTATGTTTCTGATCATATCCTATTTAAAAATTGATACTTTGAAATTTGATAATCTGGGAAACGTTCATACAAGATTCTTACAGTAAACACACATTATCTAGATTATTCACGGAGATCTTTTCCTATTGCCTGCTATGATGTATTATTGGCTGATTTATTTTGTTCATTCATATCTTATTAAATGTTCACTTGAATACAAGCTTCCACTCATGCTATTGGCCCACTCTGCACAATCCAGTAGCTGAGCTTTATACTATGACCTTTGTCTTACCCCATCTCACAAACTCTTGTGATGTGATGTACATATATATAGTACATATTTTAATCTATATTGATGTTTGCTATCTATATTACCATGTTTGATAAATAGAGTCTGAAGCCCATAGTTTTTTCCTTGGGTATCCCTAAAAATGTTTTGTGCTACACAAGTAAAGAAGCAACAGAGTAAAGGTGCAAGTAAAAGGAAAGTAGTCATTGTATGATCAGAGAGACTGGGTTGGAGGGGAAATATACATAAAAATAACTTATACACATATATAAAGCTATGAGGAATATTAGTGGTTTGGAAGGCAACCCTCCAAACCTCTGAGTTTTGACCTATTGAAAAAACCTAAAGACTAGATAGACAAATAGCATGACAATTACAGAAAATCTATTTGAAATTGCATAGGAATCCTATCAATTTTTATGGTCAGAACACTGAATTACCAAAGCAGAAGTGGTTATGTTGGTCAATTTTATTCACAGTTAATTTAAGTAATGGCATTTTTACCATTATAATTAGTATGCAAATCCTGTTATTGTAGATCCATGACTAGATAAGAGAAAACAAAATACTTGCCATATATGTAGAGCGTCTCTTTGTCTGAGGTGGTTGGATTGTAGTTACTGTTTGGAATAATACGTATGTAACATCTTGGACTGCTGTTAAAAGTTTTTCTAAGTAAAAAAAAATTTTTTTCATTTTGTGCCATCTCTTATTTTGATGTGGACTTATTGTATGGCATGTTGGAACTGTTTTATACACAGGGAAATACATATAACTCTGGTTTATAAAGAGTTTGTAACAATATGTGTTTACAAATTGCTTACTTTGAGATGGACAGGTGAAAGGCACTATATAAGTGCCAAGTATTATTATCTGTCTAAATCTAGCTGAGTGAACAAATCTTTTTAATGCCCATTTTAATGACACAGTTGTTCCATATGGTGGACTTCAAATGCATAAAACCATCCAGAGTTAGTGTGTTCCCTGGAGAGAACCAGATTGTCCAGGTGTGCCATATTTTAAACTCAGGGTGGAATTAAGAGACACAGCTTTTCAAAATTCAAGCTCAAACAGCAACTCAGACCAAGTTAATTTCTCTTTTCATTGTTTCAGGCAACATAGGACTCTTCCACTAATGAAACAAAGCCATATATTATCTACTGAAAAGCAGGTTATAATCATACTTACGGTATTTGGGTCTGTATGGATTTTGGTAAGAGGAAGTCCCCTGGAGCTAAGCTACTGAGATTGAGTTATTTGCATAAATTTGATTAAATTTGATAAAACTCATCGGGTTGGGCTTATTTCTGGGTAATGCTGACTCCATGAAGATGGTGTTCCTCAGAGTGGTCTTTGGTGTGGTATCTTTTAGGTCTTGATGCACTTTGTTAATTATGGTTCAAAGTTCCTTATGGTCTTTAGTCTGGCAGATGGAACAACTAGACACAGGCCAGGAGGTCCATCAAATTTTGAAAGTCATGGTACATTAATAACATAGATTTGGTTTTAAGACTGGTCTGATTTTAATGGAGACAGTTTCCTTTTTCTTTTGCTTTCTATCTATTGTTGAAATGGGTCTCTTCATTTATGACTGATGTAACACTCTGCTTTCAAAGTAACTCAGGTGTCATACGTGGCATCTTGAGGAAGCTGGCTAGTCCTGTGATCAGGAAGGACTAGAGGACAAAGCCTGAGTGAGACAGTGAAACCAAAAGTCTTGCTTCTTGTTGTGTGAGTGGAAAGGTCTGATTAGCTTGGTGCTGATGTCTTAACTGTTCCACTATTTAAGATACAGTCATTATGAGGTTGAAATGGACTGTGCTGACACCAGATCACATGCACAGGCCATATTTTCCACCGTAGTCAGCAAATAATGCTCTGAGTGCAAAGAAGACTGGAAGAGAGGTCAGACCTTGAAATATGATTCAATTGTCCCTGTTCTATTGCTAGAAGAAATAGCCTTTGAGTTGCCTAACATGTAATAACTTCTTACAGTATACAGCTTATGAAGGGTCAGGTATCATAAGTCCAATCTAATCCTTCAGCTGCCATCCCATGTTGCAAGTCTTCTAAGAAGATTTTAGACCATATCTGATCCCCAATTCAAAGAATTATGGGACCTCAGATGCAAAGGATAATTCCCAGAATAACAAAATTATGCTATGGGTGATATGATGATGATGATGATGACAGTTATTGCTAAAATTTACTGAGCACTTATAATGTGAAAGGCATTAGCTTCACTGCCTTGCCCTTAATGCTTGTGAACTCACTGAATTTGTACAACACCCCACTTAAGCTTATACTACATTATCCCTATTTCATAGATGGGGACTCTGAACACAGAAAGTTTGTCATATTGCCCAGCTAATATGTGTTGGGTCCAGAATTCAAATCAGGGAGTCTATCTCCATAACCCATGTCATAAGCCCCCAAACAACTTCTATTGGAGTTGCCAAAAAAAAAAAAAAAAAGACGGATTCCTAGAATTGGTGGGCTTATCAGAAGACGAACTTTTTCTAACTTAACTTTGAAATAAAATAAGGGTAACAGGAAATTGACAAAGGTGATGACATAAGTCCTATTAACTAGTTTGTTGCACAAGGGGAGGGGAGGACTCGTTAGTCCTCAGAGCTCCACCTGAACAATGCTGCCTTCACTCCAAATTATTGCTGAATGAAGGGGAGGGACAGAGAGGCGAGGTGATCAAAGGCCTTTCAGAGAAGGATGTGAAATGACAGCCATGGGCTCTTCCCTGTCTCCAGAAGTTCACTGCACTGCATTTAATAATTGCTTCCCATTATTGCCTGACTGTCCTTTCCAAATAAATCTACCTGATTGGGATGGATTTGGTGTGGGAATATCTGTTCCAGCCTATTAGCCAGCACCTTTCTTGAGATTTCTCTGTCCACATTTATTAAGGAGATTGGGTGATAATTCAGGCCGGGTTCTGGTTCTCCTCCTGGTTTTAGAATACAATAATGAGTGCTGATCTTAGGCCTGAAAGTCAGCATTTTGTTTTCACATCATCCTGTCCCTTAGTAGCAGAGGCAGGAGTACTGCAGCTTGGGTATGAGACCAGACCACCAAACATCAGGATTCTTGGTGTGTTTGTGAGAGTGGGAGATTTTAGGGGCAGGTTTTCTTCTTTTTGCTCTTATTTTGCTCTCTGAAAGTGACTAAATCTAGCCATGCTAGAAATTTCAGTCATTATCAAGCAGACCCTTTAGAAATAAACCACGTGAGCCAAACGGTGGGGTATCCTATTCCCATCCTATCCTCTCTTCCTTCTAGAGAATTGAATCTTTACAGCTCCCAATACTCTGGTAGTTACAGAAATGTCTCTGGGTCTCCTCAAGCTCTGAACTCACCACCAACATATGACCCAGCCTCTAGAAGAGCTGTGTTTCTGTTTTAGGAATCACTATGCCCAATATCATTGATGGTATTATTGTTGAGCTCATCCTATGAGCCAGGCACTCTTCAAAGCACTTCATCTGCAGTAATAATTCAGTATTCATAACGACTTTGTAGGTAGGTGTTATTACTGGCCATACCCGTTTAGCTGGCTTGGCGACTTAAAAAGACTGAAGACTTACCTAAAGGCCATGTAACAAGTAAACTGGGAGTCAACCCAGATCCTCCAGAGCCCCATGTTAGTTCTCTACGTAGTCTCTCCTTCTACCTTTTAGCCCTGAAAGGTCAAGGGACAACCTTGCTGTCAGGGAAATGTCGTCAACACAGAAGACAGAGCAGAACAAGATGGAGATAAAGAGTGCAGAAAAGAGCAATGATATGGATTCACGGCCATGTGGCCATCTAGGAAACATTTTTGGAATGCAAAGATAATTCAGCCACGCTGGCCATTACATTGCACTTGGAATAATAAAGCATAACATTTTCAGAGGCAGCAGCAAAGAGACCCAGCTCTGGAGGGACAGCCATTAGAAGGTAGGTGGTTTTTTTGACTCATCTCACTTAATCCTCACAAACTCTCATTTCCATTTTACTGATGGAGAAAGTGGGCTGAAGTAGTTGTTGGCCAGCTTGCAAAGTGAGGAAGTAGCAGGGCAGTTGTATGAGCCCAGGTCAGGGTGTTGACATGGAACAGCCCACAGGGAGGAAAGTGGATTTTGACCAGCACATTATTTCTAGAAATGTTTCTATATAAATGGAGATGGTTTTTTAAAAAACCAGCATGAGATCTGTCTCTGTGTCTCTGTCTTTATCTCTGCCTCTTTCTACTGTACACACACACACACACACACACACACAGCCCTAGAGCGGCTCAACAGGGAAAACCTAAACAATGAGATTTTTTAAAGGAGAAGAATAGTGTAGTATTACTGCACTACTTTTCAGCTTCTGTAATTCCTGAGAGCATTTCTGGAAAAGTGAGGGGGTTTCGGCGAGAGAGGTTAATACGCTTCATCTAAAACAACCTTTGGCGATTCGACTGTAACTTCGATAGTGGAATTCTACTTTTTGATTCTTTAAATATGTTAGAATTATCAGCGGTATGTACCTAATCCTACATAATGTAAAAGTCATATTTAATTAAATTAATGTAACTGAAATAGTTCAGTCGGCTTAACTTGTTCATTTTCTCTAACTAAATATCAGCTTACACTAAAAATTTTATTAATCACAGTAATGAGAATTTTTATATTAAATATATATATTACATTTAGTTTAAATGTTAATAGTCTACATTATTTTAATAAATTGTGCTAAGGGAGTATATATGGAATAAGTCTCTCATGCAGATTTTATTGGTTGCTGCATAGTTAATAGACACTAATGTGATCAGAGCCTGGATGTGATCATAAGATCAGTAGTTAAAATGATTGAAATATAAATTAGGAGCTGGAATAATTGTTTGTTAGAAGCTCAGATAATAACTGTTTGGTAATGCTCGGAGGGTCGAAGAAATAAAACATTCAAATGTGCAGCAGTAACAGGAAAGAGAAACACTTTGAGGCAGACATAGGCACTGGATGTTTTTTTGCTAATTGCCCCCCCCCTTCTCCAAGGAGGCCTGACGTGCACCTGCCCCCTCACCCATCTTGCCCCCTGTTGGTTTCTCAACCGAGAAGGCTGAGCCTTCTACCCAGTAAACCAGGCCTGCTGCTCTCTGTCAGGCTCCTTGGCTTTCTCTCCTTACAGTCCACAAGTCTTACTGATGCTGATGCTGACACACCAGCTTGCTGCCATTTTGCCATTGATGTGACTGATTCCTTGAGAATGGGTAGAAAAGCCACCCTTGGGTTTGGTGGCCGGGGATGCTCTGTTTCCCGTGGCAGGGGTCTATAGACTCTGTAAATGTCTAGATGATAAATATTCTAAGCTCTTTGGACTGTATACGATCCTTAGGGGAACTTCTCAACTCCACCCTTGCAGGAACAGAAAGCAACCATTAGGCAATACTAAGCAAACGGACATGGGCGGATGCCAGTAAAACTTTACAAAAACAGCTGAACATGGGGTACTGGCCATGGTTTGCTGCCTCTTATTCTATTTGGCCAGATGTTCTCCTGACCCAAGACACGTTTAACTTCTCCTACAAGGAGATTCTCAGTTGAAATACCTTTGTCAACAATGAGGCTGTAACGGACTGCTTGTACCTGTTTGTGTTCTGCGCAATCCCGACAAGGTAGAATTGGTGATTGCTAATAAAAGAGAAGCAATCTACACTCCACGACCCAGTAGCCCGGAGGTTAATTAAGAAAGAGTGTGGTCGTATTTAAGAGACTTAATCAACTTTTCAGGCTCATGCTATGAGGACTTCCTCCAGACAGGATTTGATGGTGACCAGATCTCATCCTACAAACAGACTTTTTGGGGCAATTTGACAGTGAATTCGCCTTTCTTATCTGCAATTTTTTATTCTCCTAAGTTCTTGGTGGAGTGACCGAAAACCATTTTCTTTTTTTCAGAGCCTTTGTCTCCTATCTCTCCTCTCCATTCCCATTAATTCACCTGCCTCCTTCACCTTTTGGAATATTTTCCTTTAATTATTTATCTTGATGGTTTGACTTGGAAAGTTCAGGGTTCTTTTCCACAGAGGGTATTTGGTGTTTCTGAGCAATATACCCTCTCAATCTCCTTAATAAATTCCTTAAGGAAGTTGGGGATTTCTGACAGCAATTTTTGAATAAAGGACCTTCGATTTCCTTTTCTTCCTCCCCCCCAGAAACCATATAATTCTAACATTGTTTCCTCTTAATCTCTTCTACAGGTCAACTATTTCAACTTTTGACTTCAATTATTCACTTTCAATGTTTACGTATGTTAAATTCATTAATTTCTATTAAATTCCCTCAATTTAGTCACTGCGGGCAAGGCACTGTGAAAGACAATGTTGACAAAGACAAACACACTTAAAATAGCCTCTGGCCTCGAGACACTAGTCATTAACTTACACTACAAAGTTGCATGTAATAAGCACTGTGTGAGGGGCACCAGAGAAGTCAGTAAACGTGGAAAGGACGTAAAGGCCGTCATTCGGTGGGGCTAGAATGTAATAGTGGACATTTGCTGGTTTTTCAGTGGGGTACCTACACTGATTTTGTGTAACCCCAATTTGTTTTGAAATTATTATGCCTCTTTATTCTCAGCCAATGTGCCAGCTGACTTTATTCCCAGGCGTCACATGCCAGGCTAATGCTTATAACCCACTCACCTGGCTGGAACTGGATCTGCCAATAAATATAAAAACCCCAATCTGGGCCTCGAATATGTGTGTATGTGTGTGTGTGTGTGTGTGTGCATGTGTATGTACCCATCCCAGAAGCCATTTCTCTCTTCTGCTGGATTTTTCGAGAAAGGGAGTCTGAAAGTAGTGTGGGCCACTATGCAGATCCTCAAATGTGGTGAGCACAGAGAAGCCGGGCAGAGGGCTGGATCATACTGACATCATTTGAGGTCTTCATCAATCTGGAACTGAGGTTGAACTGGACTCCTGAGCTACCTGACCCCTACATTTATTTTTTAGCTTAAACCAATTTATGTTGGGTTTTCTGCCCCTTGGAGCAGAGATATTGATAGCGTACATGGTGATGGAACTTGGACGTGAAAGACAGTAGAATCTTTACAGGTAAAAATGAGGTCACAGTTTCTAAACCCTTTTGTTTACATACAAACTTCTGTATTTGCCAATGTTGAATATAGTTTTCATCGGGGGCAACATACCAATTCAAAGGTTGCTACTGTTGGAAGTCCTCACTTTATTCATCACATCGCCCACCGATGAAATCCCAACCCATGTGATTTCTTAGCAGAAAATTGCTATATCTGCCCCTTTCTGAATGCATGGCAGGAGGAAAGAAAATTAATATTTTTGGAAATCCACCATGTGTAGAGATTTATGTTTGAGCTCATTTAGTATTGCTATAACTCTAAAAGGAAATTACGATTACTCTATTTAAAGGTGAAAAAAGAAAGGCTTGGTGGGCTTATTCAATTTTTCCAAGTTTGCATGACTAATACACAGAAGCATCAGAATTTGAACTCAGGTTCCACTGACTCCAAAGCCCCTGCTGATGCCTCTACATCGCATTGTTGTCATTTTCTACCCTATCCCTGGATAACAAGCCAACCGTAGCCCATTTTCACCTTCTACTCCCTGACCAAAAGTAGAGGTGCTGGCGAGAGCCCAAGGAAGGATTTCTCTGGTTTGATACTCCTCATGGAGTTAGGCCATTACTGTGGCCCAATGTCAGGGCCATTGTTGTCTTGGGGCAGCTATTTTTTTTTTTTTTCTATTGTGATTGGTGGAGGTGGTTTAAGGCTCCCGACAAGGCCTAAGGCTGAGAGTGCAGCGTTGTGGCTTTTGGCTGCAGTGAGTCTCTGTAGCTTCTGTTGTTAATGGCCACAGCTGTCGGGGAGGGCTGAGGGAGGGCTCGGGTGCTTGTCACCTCTTCAAGCACTTCCGGGCCCTTCACAGCTGGACAGCCCAGATTCTATCAACACTCTGCAGAGTGCTATTCACAGCTGGATCTCTGCTCAGCTCTGACACTGTACAGCTTTTTCAAATAACAGCACTTTCAGAGAACATGCTCAAAGTCAGCACTTCTACCCTCCCCTTTGACTCTAGCCTTATTTGATGTACTGTCCCTTAACTAGCAAATCTAAGGGGACCCACTGCACCTGCCCAGCAGGGCCAAATGGAGCTATCTAGGGAAGTTGGCAATTGTCATTCATCACACACATCAAATTCCGAGATCAGCTCTGAATGTCCAGTCATCTGCCAGGATGGACACATAAACTAAATTTTGGCGATTTACAGCCTGTTCTTGGAGTGGGTGGGATCTGGATTTGAATACTCGTACTAGCACTTAATAATGGTGTTATTACTAGAGGTGTCTGAAGCTTTAAGTCTCAAATACAAAATGGGGATAGATCCTACTTCGTAGGGTCTTTGTGATGATTAAATGAAAAGATTATAAGGGAGCTTGGCTCACAGGGTGCCTTAGCATGTAGTAGCTATTTTTTATTGAATGTTCATGGTTCCTTTGTTATTTTTCTCTTTTCAGTTAACAGTTATTTCTTGGTGAATGAAAATACAAATTATCTTACAACTTCCATAGTAGATCTTAATATTTTGCGCTTCAACTTTCCATATGTCTGGGAGAAAGTATTTCTAATACTTTAGGGTATATCTTGAAAATATCTCTGAATTTTGTTATTGAAATCAAACAGCTTTGTCCTGAGTGATGACTGTGTAATGCCATATTGCAGCACATTTCCTGGAAGATGCAAAGCACATCACCCTGTAGAGGGGTTCCTGCAAAGATGGGTGAGTTTCACGCTCAACGATTATGTCTTTTCTGTTACGCAAAGTCCATGGTCTTTAAAGGGATATCGAGATCTTTTACATAAGCTCCATTTGCTCTACAGGCAGAGAGATGCTCTCAGGATGATACATTTTGAAAAATTTGGGTTCTGCTATCTTGAGTTTTCTGAAGGACTTTCTGTGGTGCAGTATTTGTAAAACCAGAAGTCAGGTGTCGGAATCATCCATATTGCTGAGTAGAAGGAATCTTAAGTCAGTGATCTCAGCTTTTGACAGGAGTAGGCCAGTCATGGGGAAGGGATTGGCAGGTTTCCCTGGGACCTTGGAGATTCTGTTAATCCTCCTCTCTCTTGGGCCTGATTTTAAACCTACCATCCCTGGACTGATACGGAACGGCATCACCTGAAGCACTCTACAAGAATCAAACCCTTTCCTGGAGGGCAGAAGGCATCGTAGCTGACATTCTTCACCTTGGCACCAGGTTATCTTTGGCAATCAAAGGCCAGGCTCAGCAGCATAGTGTGGTTCGGAAGACACTTTGGGGTGGTTTGCAGTTGAGTAACAGCTGAACTGTTGCTGGTGCTTTTAGGACACAAGAATTGGGGCAGAGAAAGCGCACACTGATTGATCCCCTGCTGAAAATGTGATGAATAAGTTGAATGAAAGGGAGGATCACTTAATGAGTTCAACTCTGCTGTAGATACTGTAAGGCTGGAAAGAAATCTAAAGCTCAGTTTCTGTCCTTAAGGAACCAGTATTTGTGTTGGCAAGGCAAGAGTAAGGCACACGAAGCAACAGGCTAGATGAGAGAGTGTGTGATTAAGTGACAACCGAATAGTACAGACAGAAAGTACTCTTGGGGCCTGGCCTTGGGAGAGATGGTGGAGACGGCCAAGTGTTGACAGGTTTGCAGTGATCTGATGTTTTTGTGAGATGTTTGCCCAGGGTTAGAGACGCAGTTGTGACTACGAATGTGGCAATTCCAAAAAAATCACATCTCGGTAATTGTTTCATCTTCTCAAGTCCCAGATCCCTGTTGATTGAGGAAATCACATTGGAAACTTTTCAGGGTCACAGGATAGTATTTTGTGCTTTCTAAGAAGCCATTTAGCTAAGAGTTTTTAACAGTTCTCAAGTTCTGGTAGACTTGTAAATTTCTAAATGTATGAGATCAGGGTTGCCTGACTTGCACTCACTGACCGCATGACCTGAGCTTGTAAACCTGCTAAGCTTTACTTTCTCTGCTGAATGAGAACGATACTACTATCCTCGCAGAGTTGTTATGAGGATCACAGGAAGATAATGTAAACAAAGTGCTTGGTACATGGAAGGGGTTTTAGTACAAGACAGGTTTATCGTGGTGACTGGTGGGGTTGGGAAGGAACACTATTGAAATCAATATAAAATCAGAGAATGTGGGGGCTGCAAGGGATCAAGTGTTGGGCCAACTCCTTATTTTATAGATGAGGAATGGAGTCCGAGATAAACTAAATTATTGGCACATCAGTACACCAGCAGAAGAGTGGGACAAAGCACCTTGCCTCCTAACTGGCACTCCATTGCATTTCTCTTACCGTATGTCCTCCTATGCTAGCTTGGCCTAACAAGTCATTGAGTTTAGGAATACCTTCTTCTCACGTGTCTCTTTCTTCCACTGTCTTCCTCTGACATTATCAATAACTACTTTGGGTTAGGCATGGGGGATGCATTTAAAAGTAAACAAGATGCAGTCCTTGCCCTCAAGGAATTGGTACCTCAGATGACTCAGCTGCATTTAAGGTTCTCTGATTCACAGGGGTAAATGGAGAAATGGTTTACATGGCATTAAGGATGAATTAGGCACGGGGAGGAAGTCATGCCAGTGGAGTGGTTCAAGCCAGGGTCTAGGGGAAGGCAGTTTGGGTTGACATCTTTGGACTTAACCTTGAGCAAGTTACTGAAATCCCTATCCGTCTATAAAAAAGAGTATAATAAGATTATCTACTGTCAAGAGTCGTGCAGATAAATGAGAATGTGGTGCAGTGCTTGGCCCATCCGAAGCAGTCAATGACAGCTGTATTTACACAGGAAAGGCACGGGTGGCATTATGGATAGGAGAGACTAGAATAGTAAAAATAGAACCACAGAATCATAATTAAGGATGTCTGATGCCTAAGTAGTGATTCTATTCCAATCCTGGAAGTAAAGTTCTTGCACAACAGTGAGCTTTCTGCTTTTCAGGAGTGGGTCCTAAGGTATTACACTAGACAGGAGACTCGGAGTCACTAACGCTTTTTCCAGAGAACGAACTTGGCCCCTCTCCACCATGCTTAGCATCACAGAGTGATGCGACTCAACAAATATGAGACCATTAAATGTTCCTGGGAAGTCAACAGTGGTGAATCTGGATTCTTTTCTTTTTAAAGTATTTTTTTTTGCCAGATTTTTGTTTCTCAAACGAGTTTCTGATTAGCAGCTTCATCTAGGCATATGAGCTCCCCTTGTTCCTTACAATTCTATTTCAGATCCGTTTTTCATCAGTTCTATTATTACACATTCTTTTCAAGACTCACTCTCAATGTAATAATATCTACCATTTCCTTTATAGTGATTTATGACTTTATTAAAGCTCTTAGATTTCTGTTCAGATTTCTAATCTGTTGACTTGGGTTATTTTGTATAATTTAATTATTGTCAGAGGTTTTGCTAAAGGTAGGGACACCTGCATTTAATTAATGCACTGTTTGCATATTTCACATCATAAATAATGATGCCCAATAAATTACATCTTAATACTAATCCTGTAGTAGTCCTCACCACAACTCCTTGCATTTAAATCCCTGCCATGGATCAAATCATCGTCAATGGTACTTGACATCTAAATTTTTCCCCAGGATCTTTCTGACCACTCTGATGATTCTTCCCTTCTACTCACGTATGTTATAGTTATACCTAGAGCTTTCAGAGGTTGGCCAGTAGAGATGAGGAGTGGCACAACTGGATTTTTTTTTTCTCTGTGATTTCCTTTTCCGGATGTACAAATTCCAAGAATCCGGGTGGTTAGGAGCCAGTTCATCTTTTTCTAGCCACTTCATTAGAAATCTACATAAAGATCACTGGGGCTTATGGTGGAATTGATGGGCTACTGTCTAGAACACATTTCCTTCAGACTGTAGAAATCAAAGTCACCACTCTAAGAAAGCATTTCAATTTTACTTTCATCAAAGAGTTAAAAAGCCAAAGCCGTTTAGCATCTCGTTTCACTTACACACATAGCCCATTATAACCTGCATAAACAAGGATGACAAGTTGAGATTAATGAGAGTCCCCAAGTGACAGAACAATTTAATTGTCAGAAATCATAGGAGCTGAACTTTACCAGTATATTTATATAAGACAACCATACTCTAAAAACTTCCCTAATTGATTATGACCAATAAGTAATAACTCGGAAAGCAGTTTTCTGGTATACAAATAACAAATGACTCATAGTAGTTAATTGAAGTATTAAGATGCATAAGGGAAGAATATTAGATTGACTAGATAAATGATTCATAATGTAAGGCAAATAATTGGAGAGTTCATACTCCTAAGTAGGATATAGTTCGTAAGCAATGCTGAAAGTACATCAAGTAAAGGGAATTGTGTTGCAAAATGAACTCCCAGCTAATTGGGCATCATAGCTGTGTTGCCTCCAGCCTGCATTGGATCTTAGCTTTCAGGCAAAGCAGCCTTCTGTGGATACTTCTAAGCCACGGTCTTATCTTGGATCTTGCGGCCCTTGCAAAATAAGGGGATGGGGTCAGAAGCTGGACGGTGGGTAGGGCAGCCAGACACATGCAGAAGGTGGACTGCATTATGGCTGAGCACATACAATCGTGCCTGGTCCTGTCTTTCAAGGCTGTCTTTGACTGGCCATGGGCCCAGCTTTTGGGACCCAGGGCACCTGACCTAAAGTTTCTCTCACTGACCTCCATGCTGATCTTACTTGCGGATGGTGGCAGCTGCTTATGTATGCAACTTTGGGGATCTTTGCACCCAAATATCTCTGTACTCCGTGTGTGCTCGACTGTTCTCCCTCTGAAAGCCCAGCAAGTTAAGTAGTTTGATCAAAGTCAACAGCAGAAGGAAGTGACTACATCTAAACGTTCCTATACCAGGTGACGTTGTGTGTAGACTCTGTCTAATATAATTAAGAATAGTCTCCCAGAAATGTCACTTAAGAGCAAAGTTTTCTTTTTTTTTTAATATTTTTTTCTTTTTATTTATGATAGTCACACACACACACACAGAGGGGGGGGGGCAGAGACACAGGCAGAGGGAGAAGCAGGCTCCATGCACCGGGAGCCCGATGTGGGATTCGATCCCGGGTCTCCAGGATCGCGCCCTGGGCCAAAGGCAGGAGCTAAACCGCTGTACCACCCAGGGATCCCCAAAGTTTTCTTTTCAGTCTCTGTTTTTCCCTTATTTGCCACCTGTAGGCTTCAGTGAGGGTTGAATAGTACTTACACATTAGAGCTGTACTAGAATTTCTTGTTGGGAATTCCATACGAAACCCTGTACTCTCAATGCACTTTGATTGATTTTAATTTCTGACTGCCCAAAGGTTCCAAATATTCCAAGCCTATTTTAAACTTCTTTTTTTAAGAGAATTAAGCCTTTATTTCCTTGTTTCACAAATAAACTTCGCTGAATTGGTTGCTTTTTAGTGATTAGTCAAGGAGACCAAATCCCATATCCTCGTCTGACTCCTCCGACTCTTTATTTGCTTCAACCTTGGCTGGGGCTGCGGCGGCAGCAGGTGCAGCAGTGGTGGCAGTGGCCATGGGGGCAGCAGCCACAAATGCAGATGGATCAGCCAAGAAGGCCTTGACCTTTTCAGCAAGTGGGAAGGTGTAATCATTTTCCACAGACAAAGCCGGGACCCGCTTGTATCCATTGATGATAGGATGGGGCACTGATGCAACAGTCGGGTAACCTACCTGCAGACATACACTGGCGACGCTGCGGACACCCTCCAGGAAGCAAGACTGCAGAGTTTCCTCTGTGATGTCAAGCACTTCAGGGTTGCAGATGCTGCCATTGTCAAACACCTGCTGGACGATCAGCCCAAAGGAGAAGGGAGGGATGTTCAGCATGTTCAGCAGTGTGGCTTCACTGGCTCCCACTTTGTCTCTGGCCTTAATCAGCTGCACGTCATTCAGGATTTCAGTGGTGCCCCTGGAGATCTTAGTGGTAATGCCTAAAGCCTGGAAGAAGGAGGTCCTCTTGGGCGCCAGACCAGTGTTCTGGGCTGGCACAGTGTCTTCACATGGAGCTATGGCACCAGCACGGGCAGCAGCTGGCACCTTATCGGCCAGCAGCATGTCCCTCATCTCAGTGAGGTCCTCCTTGGTGAACACAAAGCCCACATTCCCCCTGGATATGAGGCAACAGTTTCTCCAGTGCTGGGCTGTTCTCCAAACGCCCTCAGATGGCCTTGCGCATCATGGCATTCTTGCCCATCAGCACGACAGCCTTCCCGCGGAGGGACATGCGGATCTGCTGCATCTGCTTTGAACCCACATTGCTCCCACAAGAAGCATTTTGGATAATCATCCACAAGTTGGATGATCTTAAGGAAGTAGTTGGACTTCCAGGTTGCCCTGTCTTCCCTGGGCATCGCGGTGGTGCGTCAGGGATTGCCACGCAGGGTTTAAAGATGATGTCACTCTCACGAGGATGCCTGGAGAGAGGAGGCTTAAACTTCTTTCTGAACTTCTTTAAAAATCCTGTTCTGCTGATGGTATGTATGGGGATTGCACTTAACTTCGCCAGTAGCAAACTGGGCACCCCTTTGGCCTCATGTTAGTTTAATTTTAAAACAGTAACATCTTCCATCGATTTGAGAGAAAGATAAGCAGTGTTAGTTAAGTGACTACCTGTAAGCCCCACACCGTTCCAGGTATTTGACATGTTTGCTCATTTAATCCTCACCAAACTTTCAGAAATAGAAGATGTTCTTTTGTGTAACAGATGAGAAGCCTCACCTTGAAGGAGATTAAGTTACAATGTGTGTTTTATACACTTCTCAGCTTGTATCCTTTATTCCCAATTATGATGGACACAGTTATTTCTGGCACAGAAGCAGACAGTTGATAAATGCCAGTAGAATCTAATTCTGCAAATGCCTGATTTCGGCTTTAGAATTAAAGGGTAAATGAGTTTAGACAGAGCAAGACTGTTCTAAATTCTTCCAACTAGAAAACCAACACTTAGTGCCCAATGAGGGTTCAGTAGTATTATTAAGAATAGGAGACTGTATTTACATACATACATACCTTACTTGTCCAGGGAAACGTTTGGGGAATACAGTTTCTCAATTCAGAAACACAGTTGGTCATAGTTTTCTTTGGGGAAAATCCCTGCAATAGCTTTTTGTGCCTGTTGGGGCAAGGAACCATGGTCTTTACAGGCACCTGCTGTTCTCAAACTCTGGGCTCTTCCTCATAGATCTGCATAACTAGCTCCCTCATCTAGAAGTCTTTGTTCAAGTATCCTCAACTTCTCAATGGGTGTTACTCTGACCCCTGTATTTAAGAGGGCAACCTGTGCTGGTCCCCAATTCCCAAACTCCTGATCCCCTCAGTCCATTCAGTTGTCTCTGTCTTCCCTACCATCTAACATGCTTTCACTTACAGGAAAGTTTTCTTATTTATTGTCTTTAATGTTTAATGGTGAGTTTCTCTCACCATGAAAATGTAAGCTCCAGGAGGGCATGGATTAATGTCTCATTCACTGATATATCCCAAGTGTCTAGAGGAATGTCTGTCCAATAAGGGCTGAATGAATGAATGGATAGAAATAAATATTTGTCGAATGAATACAGAGTCATCCACTTTTCCCTTAAATCATTTTGCCTTTTGACTAAACCATTCTCATTATCTGGGAGTTGATAATGATCATCCCTGGATCTGTGCAGATTTTCAAAACCTCCTCATTTCATTAGGTGTCCTGCCTTTTAATTTTTACCTAAAGACATAAAACTATAAATATATCATTTGGTTATTTTTAAGTACAGTAAAACAAATACTAAAAACTTGACTTCTGATTTTTAGTAGCGACTAGATCTGAGAACATGCTGCCATCTTGGTCTGTCCAACCTCTTTTACCTCTTTCAGATAAGGCCATCAAAGCACTAAGGCAGTGAGTAGTGCACTCAAGGGTGCTTTGCTGGTGAGTGGTTGGGATTTGGAGGAGACCCTTGACTTCTGATGGTTGGCCTCTCAGAACATTCTTGTTGGACTAACTCTCTTATTACTGCCTCACCAGTCTGACGTGTGTATTATGCATGTCATTCTCCTAAGTGACCATAGGGAAGTTTATTCTTTAAATCTCATGAATGTCTTTCCTCTCTCTTCTCTGCTTACATCATCTTCAAGACAAAAGCTGCAGGTCAAGTGAACTGCACAGTGGTCAAAACTCTTGCTGCAGTAATCCAGCTCAAGTCCGGCCCTTTTTCTTGAAAAGGACAGAGCAGTTCTTTTGACTGCTTCTTCTAGGCATGCTTGAAAAATAACCCAGCTAGCATTCCCCTAGCCTCCATCTATGATTTCATTGGGAAAATATGCATAAGATACTTTGGAAATAAATATACACAAGAAATTACAACTCTGTTTGAATGACCCTCTACCTTGGAATGTCTAGAACTGTGAGAATTATAAGGCCAAGAAATATGTCCAGGCCTGCTTGCTTGAAAAGTTACTATTCCTTATATGGAATCTGAACAGACAGGGAGCTGAAGTTGTATAAACTAAATGTAGATTTTTTTTTCCCAGCCACTTATGTGCCTCATCCTTGACCTATTTCATTTATAGGTTCCTTTAAGATATTACGTCTTGAAAGCTCATTGCCTTCTTGATGGTTTTCCAACAGTGATTTTCAAAAACAGTGAGTGCTTTACACAGACTGTATATCAGAATGATCCAAGGATGGGTGGACCCAGAAAGGGTTGGACCATGAGTGCACTGGTGCAATCGAATCACTAGAATGTGAGGCCTGCTGACAATGTGGGGGTCTTGTCAGAGTACCCCAGGTAGAGTTTACTCGTTACTGTTAGAAATTTTAAAATGTAGACATCCAGAAATGTTTAGTCTGGTTTTCAGTACGGAAGAAGGGCAAGTGGATTCAGTCAAGGACTCACAGCATGATAAATATTTCTTTTACTCTATTTCCTTGAAAATGGAGAAGATAGAGCAACAAGCTGTGAACCTAAACCTAAAAGATAGAAGTTCTACTTTTTAATAGGGATAATTATTTTATTATATACAATGTAGAAAGGGCACATTTTTATAATTTTGGTTTACACAGAATATTTTAATGTAAGAAATTCAGAATAGTGACAGCATGTGTTTGAAAGGTTATGCTTTCATTAATCCTCACCAGCAATTCTGAAGTCTGCCTGGGTTCAAATCCCAACTGTACCAGTAATCAGGATAGGTATCTTATCCTCTCTAAGCTGTGGTTTCTCATCTAAAAGATGAGGATTAAAAACAGTACCTACCCTAGAGAATTGTTGTAAGAGTTTTTAATAAGGTAAATCAACACAAATACAAAGACTTATAAATATGTGGTATTTGGTAAGTAGACACAATTATTATTCTCACTAGCCATATGTATTGATTGCCATACTTGACAATATCGGAATTTTTAAAAAGTGGAAGGTAGATTGTAGAAAGATGCCACACATATTGTAACTGGCCCTCTTAGATGAACTCACTGACTAGCTACTCAAGGTTTCTTTTCCTTTTCTAGACTTAGATCTACATTTTTGTACAAGTGGAGAAGAGTGACAGTTACTTAAATAAATCAAAGGAAGGGCTGATTTTTGCCTTTATTACTGGAATTTTTCAGATGGAGTCTTGCATTGCTTTTATGTATAGAGTGTGATTTTATACTTAGTTGCACAGATATGTAGAGATTGATCTGAAGATTGACCCAGAGATTTAAAAAATAGCTGTAATACATAAAATATTGCTGTTTCTTCCTAAAGCTTAGATGTCAACATTTCCTTACACTGGAGGGAGGGAACACTCCCAAATTCATTTTATCAGGCCAGCATTATCCTGATACCAAAATGAGAAATAACATGACTAGAAAAGAGAACTATAGGGGCCAATTATCCTTAATGAATACAGGTGCAAAAATTCTCAACAAAATACGAGCAAGCTGAATTTAGCAGGATATTAAAAGGATCATTCACCATGATCAAGTGGGACTTATTCCTGGGATACAAGGATGGTTCAATATATGTAAATCAATCAGTGTGGTACATTAATAGAACAAAAGAAAAGAATCATATGATCATCTCAATAGATGCAGAAAAAGTATTTGACAAAATTCAACTTCTGTTCATAATAAAAACTCTTAACAAATTAGGCAGAGAAGGAACCTACCTCTACATAATAAAGGGCATATATGATGAGCTGACATCTGCTATCATACTCAATGGTAAAAGGTTGAAAGCTTTTCCCTAAGATCAGAAATAAGACCAAGGCATTGACTCTTAACACTCCTATCCTACATAGTACTTGAAGTCCTAGCTAGGGCAGTCAGGCAAGAAAATGAAATAAAAGGTATCAGTATTGGAAAGGAAGATGTAAAATTGTTTTTTATTGCAGAGGAAATAATTTCACAGGTGACAAATCCTAAAATTTCAACAAAAAACTGTTAGGTTTAATCAGTGAACTCAATAAAACTTCAGGATACAAAATTAACATACAAAAATCAGTAGTGTTTCTAGACACTAACAATGGCTTTTCTGTAAAAGAGAAAAGAAATTGATCCCATTTACAATAGCTTCAAAAACAAAATACTGAAAAATAACCCTAACCGAGGAGGACAAAGTTTTACTCTGAAAACTGTAAGACATTGATAAAAGAAGACAAAGAAGGGATAAATAAATGGTAAATTATCTCATATTCATGGATTGGAAGAATTAGTATTGTTAAAATGTCAATACTATGAAAAGCCATTTATAGATTCAGTACAATCCATATCAAGATACCAATGGCATTTTTTTAAAAGATTTTATTTATTTATTAATGAGAGACACACAGAGAGAGAGGCAGAGACATAGGCAGAGGGAGAAGTAGGCTCCCTGCAGGGAGCCTGATGTGGGACTCAATCCCAGAACTCCAGGATCAGGTCCCGAGCCAAAGACAGATGCTCAACTGCTGAGCCACCCAGGTGCCCCTCCAATGGCATTTATTACAGAAGCAGACAAAACACTTCTAAAATTTATATGCAATCAAAGAAATCCCAAGAAAGAAGAAAAAAAACAGAAGGCATCACACTCCCTGATTTCAAGCTATCTCATTAAACTATGGTAATCAAAACAGCGTGGTACTGGCATAAAAACAAACAGGCCAAGAGAATGGAATTGAGAGACTAGACATAAATCCACATGTTTATAGCCAACTAATATTTGACAAAGGAGTCAAGAATACTCAACAGAGAAAAGATGTGGTCTCTTCAATAAATGGTGCTGGGAAAATTGAATATTCAAAGGAATGAAAATGGAATCCTAATCCTAGCTTATACCACTCAGAAATAATTAACTCAAAGTGTATTAAAGACTTAAATGCTAGACCTAAAAACATAACACTCCTAAACAAAACATAGCAGTTATACTCTATGACATGAACTCTGGCAATGATTTTGGAATATGGTACCTAAAGCACAAGAGACAAGAAAAAAACAAGTGGGACCACCTCAAACTAAAAAGCTTCCACCTAACAAAAGAAACTATCAACAAAGTGCAAAAACAACCTACAGAACGGGAAAAATATTTGCAAACCATACATCTGATAATGGATTAATATCCAAAACATATGACTAACACCTACAATTCAATAGCCAAAAAACCTAAATTGCCCAATTTTAACCAAAGGTATGACCTCAGTAGATGTTTCTCCAAAGAAGACATACAAAGAGCCAACAGGTGCTTGAGAGGAAGTGCAGCATCATTAGTCAACAGGGAAATGCAAATTAAAACCAGAGTAAGACATCACTTCACACCTATTCCAATGGTCATCATCAAAAAGACAAGAGACAAGAAATGCTGGTAGGGATGTGGAGAAAGGGAATTCTTGTGCACTCTTGGTGGGGTCATAAATTGGTGCAGCCACTATGGAAAAGGGTATGGAGGATCCTCACAAAAATTAAAAAGAGAACTGCCGTATGATCTGGTGACTTTACTTTGGAGAATATATCCACTGAAATGAAAACACTAACCTGACTAGATGTCTGTGCTCCCATAGGAAGACCTGGAAACAACCTAAGCAGCCATGAATGAATGAATGAATGAATGAATCGGTAAATAAATTGGTGTACACACACACACACACACACACAATGGAATATTACTCAATCATAAAAAAATGAGGGGATCCTATTTGTGATAACATGGATGGATCTTGAAGGCATTTGTTAAGTAAGATGGGGGTGACAGAGAAAGACAAATACTGCACGATTCACCTAATGTGGAATCTAAAACAAAAACAGAAACAAGCTCGTAGAAAAAAAAGACAGACTTGTGGTTGCCAGAGGTGGAGGTGGGGGGAAGGTGGAAACGGAGAAGGTGGCCAAAATGTGCAAACTTCTGGTTAGAGGACACACCAGCCCGAGGCATGCAATACGCAACGTGGGGACCACCGTGAACGCTGCTGTAGGACAGACAGGAAATCGTTAAGGGAGTAAAATCCGAAGAGTCCTCATCACAAAGAGAAAATTTTCTTCTTCTTTTGTTTCCTCTTTCTTTTCTTTTTCTGGTGCCCATGTAGGATGATGGATGTTAGCTGAACCTACCGCGGCAATCGTTTCACAGCACATGTAAATCAAACCGCCGGCCTGTACTCCTTCAATTTATACAGTGACATATGTCAATTGTTTCTCTATAAAACTGGAAAAAAAAACCTCTCACACTGCATTCTCTCCGGGGCAGGCTCTTGACCCAACAGCAGACTGTCTAGGGTTCCTTGGAAGCAATTGGAAGCTTCCCACTCCCGTAAATGCGAAAGGCTCAGCTTGGAGGAACGTGTTATCATTTTGAAACAAGTAGATCTGGAGAGAAGATATTTTGGCCCTGGCGTATGTGTCAAGTTTGTGGTGTAAGCTCAGGGTTTTCCTTTGAAGGTGCAAGTGGTATCATCAGCTTCTCCTTGACTAGTCCCTCCGCAGGCCTGAATCTAGCACTGGGCTTCTAGAGGACTGGGATACTTTAATAGCCACTGTGGTATTTTTGTGACCAAAATAAATACATATTTTATACTGAGGGAAGACTAACATTAAGGATTCTCAAAATGGCTTGTAAGCTCAGTGATGGAAATAGAATGAGTACTAAATATTTCTATTTCACTTGAAAATACCGTTTGTCGTTAGAGGCTTTGATATAATTCAGGCTCTGGGTGACTTCGATTTTGGTAAACCTGATTTTCTAGTTTTTAAATCTCCAATCACTAAGCATTTGGTTCTTTGCTCTTTAAAGAAGCTAATGCTCCGACAGTACTTAATATTTTCCATTTTCAGCAAAGCCAGCTTTAAATATTTCCTAGTGCTAATGCACGATTTGTCTAAGCATTTTAGCTAAATCTAATCTTTCATTACCGCTGGTTCGCGTCTCTATTTTCAGACGGTTAATTTGCCGACTTTCTGCAAAGTTCAGTTTTGTTACATGTCTGATCAAGCTTAACAATAA
The DNA here is from genome assembly GCF_905146905.1 of Nyctereutes procyonoides. Lineage (NCBI taxonomy): Eukaryota > Metazoa > Chordata > Mammalia > Carnivora > Canidae > Nyctereutes > Nyctereutes procyonoides. Next base: position 67,162,159 of record NW_026575049.1, read on the forward strand.
TTTCCTATATTATATTAGCCAAAGTAATGTTTGTTTATGAGCTTAGAGTCATATTTATTAACATCCATGATTAACTGAAAATTGCCCCATGTGGTATTTCAATCCACAAATGTGTTTTGATTAGAGAAGGGACAATTATTCCATTTGCATTTGATTCTAACACAAATGGTATAATTTTCAGCTCTCTTAGTCAAACAGATAGTAGTGGAGCAAAGAAAAGGTAAGGCCTCCGAACGACTGCCCGTGTGGCTGCTGCTTTCTCATCGTTTCGACCCTAATGTGATTCTTTTCTTTGCAGCCCGTTTCTATAAAATAGTTTTTTAGTATGGATAATTACCTTAATTGTTCACACGGTCTCCAAAGTATCACGGGGGCATTATCTGCTATGCTGCTTGAGACTGATCATCGTGTACTTTCTCACATATTTCATCCTCTTTAGGATTGGATGTCTATTTAGATTTAATACTTGACAAATATTCTGCGTGTAGAAATCTGGTAAATAAGAAAAAAATATATTTTGAAAAGATGATTTATGTTCTCTTTAATTCTGACTACTTTCTCCGAAGCTTTTGTGACCTGATATAAATCTCCAGGCCTGCCTTCTTTTTTTTTTTTTTTTTCTTCTTTCTTGGTAGAACAGAATTCAGCTTTTTGCAGATTGCTTTGGACTATCAGCAAGGGAGTGTGCGTGAGCGTCTGATGCTGCTGGAAACCAGAATCTGCTTCTTGGAAGGCGCGGGGGCTCCGAGTGGTCTTTGGAAGCACTGAGGTTCCAGCATGGGGCACAGGGGCTCTTGGGGGCCCAGAGCCCGGCGGGCTGAGGGGCTCGGCCTCCGCACACCTGCCGACATGGGAGTCACCCTCACAGGAACTCCTAGGACACTCGAGTCACTTTTTGCTGGAGATAGGAACCACACTTTAAGGCCAAAAATGTTGGTTCTTCCTGTCGGGCAGGGCCGGTGGGTGGGGCAAGGGGGGGGTAAGAGGGGTGTCGTTCTTTCATTTGCAGTTCGGAAAAACGGACACAAGACGACCTGACTTTTGTTGTCCTCCTGGGGCTGAGAGCTATAAAGATGCAAGTTTTGGTCCTAGTGTAGTCTTTTAAAGCTGGACTGAAGAGAATGCCTAGCACAGCTCCCACTACTCTCCGAAACACTGGTTGGATGGTTGAATGAATGAATGAATGAACGAATGAATGAACGGTTCAGAACACCCCGTGTGACCACAGGCCTGAGGCTTCCATTTCAACCCTCCAAGCTTCTGATGATTCCTTTACCCGCTTCGCTCAATTAGCTGTATCCAAAAGTTTTGCCCTAATTCCTAAGAAATAACTTCCGAAGCACCTCTTAAATTTCTTGTGATTGGCTTTCATCTGCATAGAACCCCCTTTTTGTGCCCGAGTGCCAGCTTTAATAAATCAGCCCGCTCAAATTGAATAAATCTATTTAAATACTTATAAAATATTAAGGATGCATTTGGGAAAAGCCTCTAAGGTTATTGTGGCACCCATGTACCTCACAGTAACTAATTTATTAAGCAGTTTGCAAACCTGGAAAGAAAGGAAAAAGAAAAATGGTTTCATAAACCAAGAGCAGAAGCCAATTTTTCAGCTCAGATGATGAAAGGAAGCATGCATTTCTAATCAAAAAGACAGATAAGCCTTCTCTCTCCCACCATTCCCTCACCGGTAAAGTGCCTTTTCATCATCAACAACACTCCATTCCTAATGGCTGCCCGGGCCTTTCTGCACCTTCTCCATCCGCTGGTAATGTACACACAGCATCCCTTTGAAACAAGAGCCCATTAGCTGCGGCAGCCCACCTTCTCACAGGACGATCTTCTGTTGCAAGTCATCAGCGCGGTGTTAAATCATCCCTACTGGGCATGCTCAGAACCCTGTCAGAGGGATAAACTGATATTTAGAGCCATAGCATGAAAATTGCTTTTCAGCCCCCTTGAAGGACAGTTAAAAAAAAAAAAAAAAGGAAAGAAAGGGAAAAGGTCATAAGCTAGACAGGTAACGCCAGGCTCATTCTGTCCCCGTGGAGCTTTCCTTCTTTGGATTTCCTTGGGTGATGGTTCGTGACCCTCGGTCGGAGGCGGGTCACCAACGCCTGGCCCCTGGTGCAAGGAGCCGGGCCCAGGGCTGTGGTCGCCCGGTGTCTCCAGCGCTTCACGTCACCCCTCCCGGAGCAATGCCACGCGCGTTTATAGTAGTGACAGTTGTCGTTTCAAACGGGTTTGGCCTGCCTTGTAGGGCTCTGAAGTATGACCGGTCGGTCGGTCACCGAGCCATCTCGCCCAGGTGTTGCCCATGTAGCCGGCCTGGGGCCTCCCAAGAACCCTGCACAAGGACCCTCAATAACGCCCTGTCTGTGCCATCCTGTCCCAGGGACCAGTGTGATGGGGTGGGGGTGGGGGGCTGCCTCAGTGCTCTTGCCTCTCCCCATGTGGGTTTGTTGTTGGGAATGTCCTGATGCCCCGATGATAAGGGTATTAGGCCTAATGGAGCATTTGGAAAGCACGTGGGAACATCGGGGGGAGGGAAGGTTGAGTTTGTGGGAGTCACTCGGTTGCCTGTTTCGAAGGCCTGGTGTTAACAGGCCGCGGGCCAGCCCTCGTGATGCCCGGGCTTCGCATCATCCGCCAAGTTTGTGCAGGAATGATAAACACGAGGCCCAGCGAGGTCTCTAAGTCCAGTGATGGTTCTCCCGGGCTCGGCGACTAGACAAAGGAAAGGCTTTTTAAGGGTGGCCTGTATCTCCTTCCGCCCGGGGTCCCGGGGCCGGTGGCCTTGATTTCTGACAATCACTTGGTGTATTAGGCCTGGGCTCCCACGCGCGCTCTTCTCAAGGTGCTTTATGGGCAGACGCTGCCATGGTTTTCTCGCTCCAGGAAGCTGTGGTCAGGACACGCTCGAGTCCGGGGCTGTGCTCAGTGATTTTCCTGCCAGTGAGTGCATTGCAGGCGACTAGAGACTCGTCCTCACCAGCAGGCAGGGTGACGTGTCCCCACAGCTCTGGATGCTGCAGAGAACATGATGACCAAGTTGGGGACGGCCTGTTCCTGAGCAAAACTCATTTCCTGGCTGACGTCAAGGCCTCCTGATGTTTGTCACCACATCCTGGCTTCTTTGGGGACACAGCCCTCTGGTTGGAGTCGCTCCGATGGGGTCCGGTTTGGTTACCTTGACACATCAGCATGACCGAGGATGGGCAGCCCTGTCATTTTGCCTTCGATGGACTTTATCCCGTTAATGGGTGGCCGCTGGAATCTTAGTTTGACGGAAGCATCCAGACTAATCAGGGGAAGAGCTCAGAGATCAGAGATTTGAACCGACTTCTTTCACCCCAGGCAGCCAAGTCGCCGCGAGGGCCGGGACAGGACAAAGCCCAGCAGTTTCTCCGGGCCTCTCGGATGATGAGGATTCCTTCCGTCTCTCCAGAGGCCACCCTCTCCCTGGAAAATTCGGATTCAGTCAACGTCCTTGGAGGCCTGCGAATCTGTTTCTAATAGGAGACCCAGGTGCTTTCCCTCAAGGGGAAAGGTTCTTTGGAAGGATTTCGGGGAACGTTCTGGTAAATATAGGCCAAAAATTCCTGCCTGGGCAGCAAGTTGATGAGCATTCTTGACGCATTGAGTGAATGAAGACTCCCATCCAAGGCCAGCTGCTTGGAGTCCACTGGGTAAACTGAGGCCAAAGAACGAGACTGTGAACAGGGAGCAGTAGAGGGAGAGGGGGGCAAGACGTGACTAGATGAAAAAGGTTCTGGAAAACTCAAGGCAGTGGCGGGGCTTGGGGGGGGACTGAGGGGCCTCCGGGGGACTCAAGCCCCAGGACAGTTATCTCCGCCTCGGCGAGGGCTGGTTTTAATCACTCTCGTGTTCCTCTCGCTGCTGTCGTTTGTCAAACCTTCCCATAAAAGCTGCAGCGGGAGGTTATGCGGCGGGTACGGTCATCCATCTCCGCAGGCTGCCGGGCCCCTCCGGCCTGGCGCCCGCCCCTGGGGCACCCGGTGCTTGGCACAGGCCGGTGGCCATCCTGGTGGGCGTGCTGTCCCGGCGTCTGCCCCCGAGCCCCCCCTCTGCTGGGGATTTGCCACCCCAAGACCCGTCCTCAGCCCTGAGCCTGGATCCCACGCTTCCAAGCTGTGTGATGATCAGGGAAGCGGATGTGAAGCTGCAGTGATAGGGTGGTGGGGGCAGCTCCCCCGAGGCCCTGCTGTCTGCCACCCGGCTCGGGGCTGCACCGGGGACAGGTGCAGGCCCGCGGGCCCCTGGGGAGCGGCAATCACCTCCTGCCGTCTGGGCCCATTTTACTCCAAAGGCAAGTGAAATGCTGGTGGGGCACCGGTGGCCGGCCAGGCAGCTGCACCCCGCAGGGCCCGACGGGGATGGGGGGGGGTTAGACTGGCTGTCCTGGCCGCAGCCTCCAGGTTGGTGCCGCTGTCAATCCCAGATTCAATCTGGATCACCTGGAGGTCACCCGCCCACTCCCCCCCCCCCAGTCCACCTGCTTCCCCACGGATCGCATGGCCTGGCTCCGAGAAGACGTGGGACGTTGGGAGGGGCAGGTATCCCCAGCCAAGGGCAGGGGTACAAGGGACCCTCTGGGTTGAACAGGTGCCGGGAAAGCACGCAGAGACTCATTCTGGACGACAAGACTGCGTAAGATTAGGGAAAAGAACTCTAAGGGCTGTTTTCAGGAAAGGCCAGTGACTGGAACTCTCTAAGATGGTTGGAAGTTCCCCTTCGCCTTCGACCAGGGAAAACGCGCAAACCTCAGCCATGGATGGTCAGCAAGGCTAGTGGAATGATCGGGAAGGAGGGAATGAGGGCACATGTGAGCTGACACAGCAGCAGGTCCACCGAGGCTGAGTCTGGGCCAAATAATCAGCATCTGTTATGGATGAAGACAGTAGCTGTGCTGACATATGAATTTGAATATAAACACTTTGAAACTTTTTTTTTTTTGCACTTGGCCCTTTACCAACATCACAGATAACTTTATTTCCAAAAAGATTTCTCTGATTTTTTTCTTGTATTTATTTTTGGTTTGATAACAAAAGATGATGCTGCTGTTTCCCTTGCTATGGGTATCTTTCTCCTGGCCTCCAAGCACAGTATTTTCCTTTTCAGCCTTTCTTAAAACTGATGCCAGGGGAGATAGCATGGTCTAGCACAGCACTGTCCAGTAGAAGTTTAATTCAAGCCATGTAGGCATATTAAAAATTTCTAGTAGCCACATTCTAAAAAATGTAAAAAAAACCCAACTGATAAAATTTAATAATGTATTTTATTTAATCCAACAAACGTAGGGCATCATTTCCACATTTCTCTGACATCTGGAGTGTATTTTATACTTAGGGCACACTTCATTTTAGGCTTGTCACACTCCAGCGCTCCAAGTGTTCAATACATGGCTCGTGGCTGTCTCTTTGTACGGTGCTGCCCTAGCAGCCAACACCCAACCGGTCATGTTCTTGCTCTCTTGCTTCTTAGCTGGTCTTCCTTTGAAAAGTTAGTCACCTCTCTAGGGCTCATTTTTCTCATCGGTGAAAATAGAGATAATTGGGACACCTCAGGGGCTCAGCTGTGGAGCATCTGCCTTCGGCTCAGGACATGATCCAGGGGTCCCAGAATCGAATCCCGTATCGGGCTCCCCTCAGGAAGCTTGTTTCTCCCTCTGCCTGTGTCTCTGCCTCTCTCTCTCTGTGTCTCTCATGAATCTCCTCCTCCTCCTTCTCTTTCTTCTTCTTCTTCTTCTTCTTCTTCTTCTTCTTCTTCTTCTTTCTTCTTCTTCTTCTTCTTCTTCTTCTTCTTCTTCTTCTTCTTCTTCTTCTTCTTCTTCTTCTTCTTCTCCTTCTCCTCCTTCTCCTTCTCCTCCTCCTCCTCCTCCTCCTTCTTCTTCTCTCCTCCTCCTCTTTCTCCTTCTTCTCCTCCTTCTCCTCCTTTTTCTTCTCCTCCTTCTTCTCTTCCTTCTTCTCCTTCTCCTCCTCCTCCTTCTTCTCTCCTCCTTCTCTCCTCCTTCTCCTTCTTCTTCTCCCTCTTCTCCTCCTTTTTCTTTTCCTCCTTCTTCTCCTCTTCCTTCTTCTCTTCTCCTCCTCCTCCTTCTCCTTCTTCTCCTCCTTCTCCTCCTCCTTCTTCTTCTCCTTCTTCTCTCCTCCTCCTCCTTCTCCTTCTTCTTCTCCTCCTTCTCCTCCTCCTTCTCCTTCTTCTTCTCCTCTTCTTCTCCTTCTCCTCCTCCTCCTCCTTCTCCCTCTCCTCCTCCTTCTTCTCCTCCTCCTTCTTCTCCTCCTCTTCTCCTTCTTCTCCTCCTCTCCTTCTTCTTCTTCTTCTTCTTCTTCTTCTTCTTCTTCTTCTTCTTCTTCTTCTTCTTCTTTCTTCATGTGGATGTGGATGTGGCATTTGCATTTCCCTTTTTCCGCTAGGTGAGGTGGAGTCCATGCTCCTGTGATTTTACTGTCGCCGCTCTCCTCCTAACAAAAGTGGTCATTGAACACTGTTAACTGTGCAGCGCAGGGCAAGCAGCGAGCTCCGGCCAAGTACGGGGGTGCCCTATATTCTCAGAAGCTGGGTACCAGTTGAAAGAATCTCGGGTTATTTGGGAGGGTGATGCCAGTAGTAATACTGCAGCCTGGTTCTTAAGGCAATTTATGAATCATGGAGTGGTAAAGACAAAAAAAAAAAAAAAAAAAAGGAATGGTTGCCACCTTTCTTCTGGCCTAATATCTGCATTTGAGGTAGAATAAGAAAATGGGCTCAACCTTCCACTGAGGAGGACTTAATTCGTGCCAGGCACTGTTGTAAGAACTAATGAATGAATTTAAATCCTCACAGGCCTAGAAAAGAGCACAGTTTTGTAGATGAGGGGTGGACTGCGACGAGAGGATAAGCGGCCTCCCTAATGACCGCGTTGTTGGCAAGGGCTGGAGGGGGGTAAAACCAGGCTGGTTCTGGCCGCAGAGGGCCTGAAAACACTTAGGGATTATGTTAATTTACCTCCTAGACAGTTTAGAAACGGATTCATTTTTAAACATTTTTACGACAAGGCAATTCTACAGTGCCTGCTTTCCAACATTAAAAAACTTTTTTTTAGAGTAACTCTTTCCCAGGTGACCTAGGTGCTTTCTCCCCCACAGGGCTTACTCAGGCCTCATGGAGACAGAGCCTCGAGTCACCATCTCTTGTTAACTGGATCTTCACAAGCTTCATGGCCATCCAGCCTCTTGGGCGCGATTTCCAGTCCTAGCTACAACTAACTGTTCAGAACTCTGTGAGCAGAATAACTTGGTGATTTGTGAGGTGAAGGGCACGTGGGCCCCGGCCGAGTGTGGAAAAGCCAAGGCATGTTTACTGTTCCGCAAATGGAGGGAGTGCAGGGAGAGGCGAAGTGGCCCCCAACCTGTCTTGCTCCCTTCTTCCAGGGGAGCCTCTTCCTCCCGATGTGTCCCAACTATCCATTTGTTCCCAGGCCATCAGGGAGCAATTGTCTTGAGCTTGTGAAGTGTGGGTACTCGACCCGGAATCCAGTCGGTCTTTAGTCACCACGTTTGGCAGAGAGATTTATCACTGATGAAGAGACAAGTCAATCTCTTGAAGCCTCATATCAAGTCTCAGAAGGTCACTCTATAACATTAAAGGACCACAGTCTTCTTCCAAGACCAGGGCTATCCACTGGGGCTTCCCCATGGCCAAGATATGTCCCTTATTGACTAATACCATAGGTGGTAGAGGAATGAAGACAATGGGGAAGCAATTTCGCAGTGAATTAAGTTTTTTAAAGATTTTATTTATTTATTCATGAGAGACACAGGCAGAGGGAGAAGCAGGCTCCCTGTAGGGAGCCCGATGCAGGACTTGATCCTGGGACCCCGGGGTCACGACCTGAGCTGAAGGCAGATGCTCAACTATTGAGCCACCCAGGTGCCTTGGAGTGAATTAATGTTTTGCACTCATTGTCTAACTCTCAGGCCTGTGGAGCGAAGGCCCCAATGAATGAATATCTATCTATCAATAATCTATCTATCTATCGATCAAGCAATCTATCTCCGCCTAGATGTTCAATGTGTGAATTCAATGTTAATATTCAATTTTAACCAGCTGGTAAAGAGAGACTACTCCCCACATCTTATCTAATTCGATTCTAATGACGGAAAGGCAGGAACAACAAATTCAGAAGATGTGACGTCTAACCTCAATTCTTCATTTATTAACTGTGTGACCTTGCAGAAGTCACCTACAGGCTCTTGGCTCAGTTTCCAGACTCGGTGCGTGAAGGGGCTGGACCAGCTCGTCTGTCATCGCCCGCTCACTTACAGGAGTAATGCTTATAATTTCAAGGTGCGTGGGCGGAGTCAGGTTTTCATTTGACTTCGGGATTCGAAGGCAAGTTGAAGACTCTTCAGGCCGTGACAAATTCAAAAAGCAAGCAAGTTTATCATTTTCACTGCATACTCTATGCGTATGGATACATAAATAGGTAGTCAGCAGCGGGAACATAATGCAAAGATTTTTCTGCGTAATTTCAAAGCATATGCCAATGTGCTGAATGGAGATTTCTAGGACTTTCTCCAATTGCAAACTTCAACACTCACCTCTAATATATTCCGACTTAAAGTGTGCAACCTTGTTTAAAATGCACTGCTAAAGCATATATTTTCATGTATTGCTATGTCTGAATGCATGATAACCAGGTTGAAAATCAAATTATCTGTGTTAGGGTGAATATTATAGTGTGAATACTGCCTGCTGTGCTGTGAATGAATCTTGTAAACACAATCAGATGCATCTTCCCCCTTTGCCCGCATTCGGCAGCCCCCCCTCACCTTCCCCTTCCCATTGTCCCTGCAGTGCCTGTTTATCGTGGGTGACGTCTGTGGCCTCCACGCCCCGTGAGCTCTGTCTCCCCGGAACATGAGCCTTTAGATCAGAGCCTCTTCTTGAATAAGGAAAAAGAAATAAATATATTTTGCCCTTTTTTTTTTGCCCCCACCCCCCGAGGTACACGAGGTGCCTTTGTGTAACCACAAAGGTCCCCCGAGAAACTTCAGGTCTCTCCGGCCTTTTCCTGGAAGGGCCGAGAGTAGATGCGCGAAGGCAGCCGGTTCTGCTCAGTTGCTTGTTTGCTAAATTATCCCAGCAGGAGGGTGAGGCCTGTGCCCTGCAGGGAGGACCCTGAACTTCAGGGAGCCAAGGTCCATCAGGGTGGGAATGAGCGAGTCCCATGCTGTCACAGGCTTTGAGAGCCTCCTGCACCGCTGTCTCCACTCCTTGACAGAGCTCGTGGCTGGAGGTGCTGACAAGGGCCTTGGGGAGGACTCCTTCCCATGAAGGGCACTCCGGTGGCCAGGGCCATACAAGGCAAGGTTGTGCTGTGAGCGCTAAGCGACGGATGGCCCACGCGGGGTTGCACTAGATCTTTCCTCCCGCTGGCAGCGTCCTTACCTCCTGTTGCCAAATCTCCAAAGTTCGCAATTGCAACTTCCAGAAAGGGAAAATAAACTCCGTGAATTATGGGGTTACCCTGACCAGTTCTTTATGTAACAAGTCAGTTACTTGCTCCCTTAGCAAAATAGTGAAGGTGATGGTTTTGAAGATGAATTTCTCTCCCCTTTCCAGACCTTTCCTTTCCTCTTTTCATATCTATCCTTATTTGACCTGCAGCACTTTTCACCCCCAGAAAGACCCTACAGCTCTCAAGCAGCCGTTCCTGACCTGTACCCACTGTGGAGTGCCTGCCTTGAGCAGCTTCCCATTGCTTCTCTGGACCCCTTACCCTCTCCCGGTACCTACCTCTCTCTATATGTGGGCCTCTGAGGTATGAGATGGGGTGTCATAGCTCGATTCCCAGGCAGAGTTCCTGTCTTATCAGAGGCCTTTCATGCCAGGAAGAAGCAATGGTGACATTTAAGACACTGGGGCAAGATGAGAGATTTGAACAGCCTATGATCCTTCTAGTTCTAGAAACATGACTCACAGGCAACCACCTAGTCACATGGTCAGTCTGGCTTGTTCCCAGAAAACATCCTACTTAATTCATCATGGATTGTTGATAGTTGGATAGTCATAAACCCTCCCAAGAATAGTAATGGGGGTCTAGAGTTCTCTTTCAGGCAGATGCATCCCCTTCCAATGCCCAATTCTTTTTGCACATTAAAAAAAATAAGGCTACAATGAACCTCACACTGAGTCTTAAAGAGGAGGAAGACATCACAGAAGGAGATTCTTTATGGCACGTGTGGAAGGGTGAAGGGATCCTCATGGTTGATGCTGCGGCCACGTTATCAGCAGCCTGTATCGCTAGGCAAGGGCTATTATTTTAGTAACTAGCTGGCTGAACCACCTCCACCTCCCCTGCAGACTTGTCTTCTGGGCATTGACTGAAGTTAGCAAAAAGCAGCCCAGGAAAATACTGGACACACTCAGGGACCGACCAGCTTTGAACAGGGAACCCATGAAGATGACAATAGTTCTCCATTTTCACCCCATACCCTCCCGGGCCCCACTGCACCCTCCCATTCACACCTTCCGGTGTGCAGGCCTCCCTTGAGGTTGACCCATTTTCTGAGTCAGAATAGCTCAGGACTCCTCTTCTTTGAAACAATTCAAGGGTTGCCTGGGGTGGCTCAGTTGGTTAAGTATCCAACTCTTGATTTGGGCTCAGGTCATGATCCCCGGGTTGTGGGATCAAGCCCCACGTCAGGCTCTACTCTCAGCACAGAGTCGGCTTGTCCCTCCCCCTCTGCCCCTTTCCCTACTCATTCATGCTGGGGGACTTCTAGACGTACAGGAGTCTGGGAGTCCCAGAGTAGCACGAAAAACCAGAAACAGGGATCTGTCTTCATGTACATTACTCACAACTCAGCAAAGGATTGTGTCTTGAGGGGAAAGCAGGTTTTTTATGCTCTAAGAATACAAACAATAATAACTACCATTTATTGACCATGTACCGAGGGCCAGGATTGTGCCGAGCACTTTCCATACGTTATGTCACTTACTCTTCAAAGGTTCCCCTTACTATTCCTTTTTACAGATAAGCTAACAGGGGCTTGAAAAAGTTAAGTAACTTGCTTGGAATTACAGGTAGTAAGCAGCAGATTCCGATGTCAAACTGAGGCAGCCAGACTCTGAGACTACAGAAAGAGTGAGTGTGTGTGTGTGTGTCTGTGTGCTTGTGTGGGTCCCCGGCCCCCACCAAATAAACTCTCAAAGGGCAAGGGTATCGTTTGTTCTCTGCTAGAACCTGCAGCCTGAAGACTGGTCCTTGGGACTCAGTAGCCACTCTCTAAAGGTTGAATGAATGTTGAGAGACTGGATTCAACCTGAGACTCAGCTTAATTTGTGAATTTAAAAAATAAGATAAAACTAATATTTGTTCTTTTTTTATTTTTATTTTTTTTAGTGTTCCAAATTGGTTGTATGTGTCATCTCATTTTATTCTCAGAAAATCCTGTGCAGTTGGGAAGGCACCTATCAAATACGGAAACTGGAGCTCTGAGAGTTACAGACAGACATTTCTCATAGCTAGCTAGTGCTGGTCGTAAAAATGCTGACATTTCAGCACTGCAGAGCATCAGGAGCTGTGCTATTACTTTATATTTATTCAATTATTTAATTCCAATAGCCCGAAATACAGTTTCTCTTGTCACCTCCCTGTCCTTTTATAGAAAAGGAACTGAGGCTCAGATAGGCTGAGAACTCACATTTACATACTTACCTATGGTATGTGTGAGTATTAAATCTGTATGGAGATATTAGCTCCTGTGTCTTAACTCTTATTCTTGTATTTTGAGTCACACATTTTACCTGAAAGAGATACCTAGGAGATTTTTCCCTCCGATAGAATTTGAGGCTCAGAGAAGGGAACAGATTTTCCTGGAGTCGTACAGCTAATGGCATTCCAACGGCAAAACTGCGACTGGAATTGTGCTGTCCCATGAGGTAGTCACCAGCTACGTGTTGCTGTTTAAATTTTAATTAATTAAGAGTAGCTAAAAATTCAGTTCCTCAAGTTGTACTAGCACATTCCATGTGGTCAGTCATTCCGCGTATTTAGTGGTGACCCTATAGGACCATGCAAATGATCGATTTTATTGTCTCTTTGGTTTATTCTCCTAATATATTCATGTTCTTGTTGGTAGCGCCGTGTGTGTACATTTCTCCGCTAGATATGACTGTGTGCTGTGACATCAAGGCTCTGCATGTATCCACCCATTACTGACTTCCTTGCGTTACAGGCCCATCATTGCCCAAGGCGACATAAAACCCTGTCTTCCAAGAGATTGGGGCTTTATTTAAGGAGCTAAAGCTATTTCTGAAAGAGCCAAGGAACAATCTGGAGCCACCTTAGGAGTACATATAATAATTCCTTACATTTATGTTTATACCAAGAGTTTACAAAAAGGGGCACCAGAGTGACTCAGTCTGTTTGGCATTTGCCTTTGGCTCGGGTCATAATCTCCTGGTTCTGGGATCAAGCCCCATGTTGGGCTCCCGGCTCATCTGGGAGTCTGCTTCTCCCTCTCCCTCTGCCTCTCCACCCCACTGGTTTTCTCTCCCTCTCTCTCTCTCTCTCTCTCTCTCTGTGTCTCCCTCAAATAAAATAAATAAAATTAAGAAAAAGAGTTTACAAAGGGCTTTCATATGTCATTGTCTCATTTAAGCTGCAAAATAACCATTACATGTAAGAGCAGATATAATTTTACCCATTTTCTAGATGAGACAGCTGAAGTTCTGCATGTATAAATAAGCAACCTGAGCTGACGTGGCAAAGCCTAGATTGGGCAACTCATGTATGCATGGACACATTGGAGGAATTCAAGGCAAGAGGTAAAACCATAAAAGGAGAATTTCTGACTTTCATTGTCTGTGTCTAGTCCACACCCAGTTTAGGAAAAGTCTAGATGCATAGGGCATGAATGAAACATGGTCTCTGTCCTCTGGCAGCTTGTTATCCAGTTCAGAAAGTATCCATATATCGATAGATAAAGTGAAGGTTAGCAAGCAGAAAATGTGATAATATGCAATATTGCTCCTTCATGTAGCCTCACTGCTTAGCATGGAGCCCACCACATCGGAGACACTCAGTACCCTCTTGTTGAGGAAATTTGCGTGCATGTGGTCAGTGCTTGGGCGATGTATATAATAATTCAAGACTGTGACATGTGACTCCATCTCCATCTATTTATGTAGTTGTCAGTTAAAATGTACACTGACTTCTCTCATTGCTCGAGCTGCTTTTCTGATAGCAATTTTTATATAAACACATCTTTACCTCAGGAAATTGGCTAGGGCATTAGATTACCAAGAAAGGCTAAAACTATTGTGGGAAACAGCAAAAACAGTTTGCATTTAAAGTAAAAATAGGAATGGAAGAATGATATAGGAGAACTAGTCACAGACAGCTAGCTGTTGGACCCAAAATGGGAAAGAGCCTTTTGGAAAATGTTTGGGAAGATAAAGTTGTCATTTGATTTGAGGTATCTCTGTCACTTGACCTAATTGCTCATAGAAGAGAAATAGAGATTTTTTGAAGAACATATTGGAAGATTTCTTGAATGACTCCCAATATTCTAGAAAAATTGTGAATTGGGTACAAAACTGGGTACTGAGAGGATCACTTCTACTTTTCTTAACCTCAAGGAAAACTTAAGAATGTTTTATTCATCTTCACCTTCCCAGTAGAGAAAATACATGATTTTATTTGGGAATATTTCTAACCTAATTTCAATCAGAAATAAAGATGTAGTTTTCTAACACAAGTCTTTTCAAAGAAAGATGTTGATACTTGGTTGGTATAGGGAAAGCCTGGAAGAGGGGAGAGCCCACAGCTACCCTAAGATTTGCCATTCTCCTTAACCATTTGAGTGATGCAACTCCTAAGGTGAAATGGTGTGAAGCCTTGAATTAGATGATGCTTTACTCTAGTTCCTGTGGGTTTCCCCTTCTCTTGCCCAGGTCCTGACTTAGAAGCAACATAAACCTGGTATCTTCACAGAAGCATCTACAACTTAAATTAGGTCAGAGCAAGAGACCAGGGGGATCTTCTCTAGGAGCCTAGGATACCGCCATCCCCCCATAAGTGAATTTCTGTAACAGCCTCCTAACAGGTCTCTCTGCCTCTGGCCCTTGCTTTCTGCAAACCATCTATCTTTCCCCTCTACAAACTAGCTCCTTATTGCCTATGAAATAAAGCACGAAGCCCTTGCCCAAGCATTCAGGGCACAGCACCATTTGACACTAGCCTGCTTCTAAAACCTAATTTCTTACTTCTCCATTCTAGACACTGTTCTGTGCATTACTGCATAATTATATTCATATTTACGATGATTCTCTAAGGTTTAACCATACCTGAAATTGAACCCCCACATTTCTGCATTTCCTTGGTCTGTAGGAAGATGCAACGCTTATTGAGTGGATGGATGGATGGATGGATGGATGGAAGGATGGATAGATGAATGGAAGGATGAGTGGATGGGTGGAAGGACGGGTGGATGGATTTCATCCCTGTGTTTCTTCCAATCCCAATTCTTCTCTACTAACACATTTTGCATATATCTAGGCCTACTTTGAATCCCAAGTCACTGTCTCTACCTAGCTGGCATTCAGCATATGCTGATTTGAGTGGCTATTAGTAATTAGCTAACTAATTAATGAAATCAATGAGTATTTGTTGAGTGCCTGTTATATAGCAGGCACTGCACCAGGCAGGATAGAGACAAATGAGCTTCCCGCCCACTGAAATGAGCTCTCAGTCTAATAGGGGAACAAATGAGGAAATCAGCAGTCACACCTGGGGGATGCTGGGTGAACTCCTTGGGAAAATCCAGATGATGGTGATTCAATAACATCTGAAGAACTAAGGAAATGTTCCCAAGAAGTGATAATGTTTGAACTGAGAGATGTTTACTTGTGAGTGTTTTTTTTTTTTCCAAATCCACCAGGACAAGGATTTTGTTCTGATCAGGCCTCATACTTAATAATATTAATCTTTTGAATTTTGAGTTGCCTCATCATGTTTAAAGACATTTCATACCCTTATCTCAATTAATTCTCACAAAACTCACCAGGCAGGGGAAACCACAAGACCCAAGAGCAATATCCATTCAATCTCACAGTCAGTATACGTTTACAAGGAACACTTTGGTTATCTTTTCTTTTCTTTTTTTCTTTTCTTTTCTTTTCTTTTCTTTTTTTAATCCCCATTATAGATTTTTCAATCCCACTGGGCAATTAGAAAGGATGAAGTTATTTAGAAGAGGTGGGGCTTTTCTTAATGGCTGAGCTGCACCTTTCATTAATGGTTGATTTTTGCCTTATTTTAGAGGGGTAAGAACTAGCGGAAGGTGGAAAGGCACTCGGAGAATCCAACTTCAGAGAACATCTTGGGGTTTGAGGGTAGTTAAAGGGTGTAAGTACGAGGCATTCATTTTCAAATGCATTCTAAGGAAATTATGTGTCAGGGATATTCTCAGCTGTAGAGGAGAACTGAGGTCACCCTAGAAACAAAGAAAGAGGAGATATTTATGCTGACAAAAAGAGACCAATATCCAAGACTCAAGTCTTAAAATGAAAGTTAAATTGTGATGAGTTCGGTGCATCTCTCTGGCTCAAAGAGCTTTGCTTTCCAAGTGCCAAGGGAGTCCTCCCTCACCTCTGCTGCCTGGGTTTTTCCTTGTCTTCAGGAAAGGGCTATATAAAAATGGCAGAAATATGTTCCTGGATGTATGAGAAAGAAAAGATGGGCTTTAAATTGCAGCACAGTGAAAGTTTGTAATCCCAGCACTTTCCCCCAGCTCTTAGTATCTAATCCTTGAAGCCACTTGGTGAAACTCAAAGATTACATGGTAACTTGACTAATAATTTAAGAGCTGCCAAAAGAAAAAATATAGTCCACCTTCTTCTAAGTAAAGATCCGTGTGAGTCATAGTTCTAAAAGCTCCTGTATTTAGGCTGCAAATGTAAAAGCACTGAGCAGAAACTACCCAAACTCCTTTGAAATGAAAACAAACCTGATATGTCAAAGGCACAAAGATTTGTAGCCATCACTCATTCATGTGAGGTCCCAGGATACTCATGAATCTGGGATGGTCCAGACCAGAATTTTCAATTTTGAGTGGGACAACTTTCTTGAACAGAGGGCTACGAGAACGTTGCCAACATTTCCTTTCCTCACGTTACTGTTGAATTGTTTTTACCCGAGAGACTATTAAAAACACACAAAGCTTTTGGCTCTTAAAATATGAGACTTATGTGTCCTAGTAGCTTTGTTTTCTTGCAAAGTGTGTTCTGGTCTTAGGTTGCAAAGGAAATAAGACCTCCTGCCAAGATATGTGCATGCATGTTAACATGGATGCATTAGCTACTTGATGGTAGTGTATTACTCTCTTGTAAAATGTGCCATGTTTTGAGGAGGCGGGGTTAGAGCATGCTGTGGGAATTGAGAACATGGGTTTTGAGATAATGCAGATCTGGGTTTGAGTCCTGGCCAGTCCTGGCCAGTCGGATCACTGGCTTTGTGACATTAGGCAAGTTTGTAAACCTAAAGCAGATTTCTTCATCTGTAAAATGATGATAACACAACTATCACATGGGATTGCTGGGAGGATTAAATGAGAGTAGGCATATAAAGCCCTTAGCAGGGTGTCTGGCATAATAGCATCAGTACTCGATAAAGAGTAGGTGTTATTTTTGCAATTACCGTTATTCTTCCCATCATCTAAGTACCATGGAGTCTTACTGAATCCACACTCTGATCTAAGACATCGGACTCTTTTCGGTCTTCTAGTGATGGTTTGTTGGTACTTCTCAGTGCATTGAGCACCTGTGGTGCTATGATCATGGCAATTAACAGTCCCCTGGATCTACGTATGATTTAGAGGATAGTGTGCCGTTTTGTTTGATGCAATTAATGAAAGACAAGGACCCAGGGGAGCACGTCTAACAGTCACTGCAAGATGGTGAAACTAAGTCATATGCAGAATGAGAAACTTAAAGGTATTCAGCGGAAAGAAGACCTAGAAAGAAAGACCTTCCAAATATGTTATATTAGCAAATGAGAATTGGTCTAGATCAGAGTATCTTGGCACTATTGACATTTTTGGGTAGATAATTTTTGTTATGGGGGGTGTCAGGTGCATTATATATAATGTTTAATAGTATTCTTGGCTTCTATGTAGTAGATGTCAGTAAGAGTTTTGGCGGTTGTGATGATAAAAAATGTCTCCTGGGAAGCAAAATCATACCTTTGTTTGAAAACCGCTGACCAAACATGAGAGACTCCTAACTCTGGGAAATGAACAAGAGGTAGTGGAAGGGGTGGTGGGTGGGGAGATGGGGTAATTGGGTGACGGGCACTGAGGGGGGCACTTGATGGAATGAGCACTGGGCGTTATACTATATGTTGGGAAATTGAACTCCAATAAAAAAATACAAAAGAAAACCACTGACCTAGATTAATTTTATAGGACAGAGTAGAACTATAACCAGCTTATGGAAATGCCCATGAGGAAAGTATTTCTTCATCTCAAGGAAGACTTTGTTGCTAATTAGCAAGGCCCCATTACAGAATAGACACCTCATAGAGCAGTGAGCTCCTGGTCACCAGAGGCATCCAAGCAAAAGCTGAGAGACTGTTGGGTATTTTCCTGAATGAAGTACCTGTGTTGAGTGGATTGTTGGCATTCACAGTTTCCATATTCCTAATTTTCCCACACTCTATGTTGTTCTTGAAACAAATTTCTATCATTTTAAATGGACTTTCTTAACTAAGTCTAGTCCATCCTCAGCACACAGTTATAAGGAGAGGACCAACATATTGGAGGGGTGGCTTCAAAACTCTAGGCTCTGCTCTACCACTGTTTTGTGAGTTGCTAAACCTTTCTGGGCCACAGGGCCCAAGATGCTTTCATTCAAATCCAATATACGATGATTCTGGAATGTTGTTTCCTAACTGTGATGTCAAACCTAAAGCATTCTGTACTACTGCTCTGCTTTTATAATTAATGGTAATTTATAATTAATTGGTAATTCTGAAACATTCTCATCCACTCAGCTCTAGATATTCCACTTGTCTAAGCAATTAGCACTTAAAATCTGAAGGAGAAAAATAAGATAAAAATTTACAATTTTTAGATTAAATATAAATGGATATTACCTTTAATTATTAAATAAAAAGTATGGATAAGCTTCAAAACTGTTTCCTGCAAAAAACACAATGCTGTGCATATATGTATAAATAAGTAAATAAATAAATAAATAAATAAATAAATACACATGGTGTATATAGATATGTATCAGTGTAGAGTAATTGGGTAAATGAGATAAAAGTACCTCGCTACAGAGTGGATTTTATGCTTAGCGTACAGCATGTAGTCTGTTTCTTGGAACAGTGGCATAGTTTCCAACCACGTTAAGTTTGAGATGCTTTTCTTTCCCTTCATATAGTCTCTAACACCATCATATTATGTTATCACAGATCTTTCTTACCATATGGCTCTCCGGCCATATCTTTCTAATATTAAGAGATAACATCAACATGCTTTCTTATAAAACTGGCTAAATATGTCCATTGCAAACACTGTAAACTGATTTTCAAAGAGGATAATAGGTTCTATAATTGTCAGATCCAGAGTCACTTCTTCCAATTGAATTAACCAATCCATCAACTGCTTGATATGTATTCACTGGTATGTCTCTGAGGTCTAGAGATTTGTCCTTCCTAATACCCCACTTGAGGATGATTAGACTAATAAACCAAGGACAGAACTAACCCAAGAGGTAAGAAGTGGTAAGAAAGAGATTATGACAAGAGGAAGAAAATGCTTGAACGTCTCAAGCAAGGATGCCCCCATTCTTGGATTTATCATAGATGTTCCATTAGTTTTCTTGAAAGTGGCTATGTCAGTCAGGATAAGCTAGGTTATGATGCAGTAACAAATGAGTTCCAAATTTTGTAACAATAGGGGCTATTTCTGGTCATATCCATCTTGGGTGTACTTTAGTACTGCTCCCTGTTCACTTTGTTCACTCTTTATTTGCTCCAGAACCCAGACTGACAAAGCAATGCCCCAAAGGGACATTGCTTGTCATTAAGTAGGGGAGAAAAGAGCCTGAAGACTACACATTGGCTCATAAAACTTCTACATGTCAGCGATACACACCATTTTCCACACAGTTCATTGGGCTAGTATGGGTTGCATGGCTAAGCCCAGTCCATAGGGAGTGAACTATAATTCTTCAGAGAGGGGGCCATGAATATTTGTGAGCAATAATCGAAGTTGCCATAGTTCCTGCAGAATTAATCACTGGCCAGAGACAGGCTGAAAAGTGAGCCTGAAAAATGGAAGCACACCTGGTATGTGTCCATTCATGGTGGGGCATTTGGAAGGGCATTTCTTTGTCTGACAACCCTCCTTTCCCTCCTGCCGGGTTGGGGTGGGGAATCAGAAGTTCCTCTATCTTTCCCACACCCTGATAACTTTGGGGGAGAAGGTACCAACTGTGTCCCCTGATGGAGTGGAGTTGGCAGGCACAAACTGAAACACTGTGTTTTCCCATGTAGTTTCGCTGTCATTGCGTCGGTAGGTGTGTGGCCACCTTGCTAACTAACCACTTGGAGAGACATTTAGAAATCCGTGTGTCTGGCCTTATTATGGCAAGACAGTTCCACGGGAGCTGAGTGTGAGCAGGTGGCACTGATGAGCTGCTGTCTGTCTAGTTAGTTTGCCTTTGTGGGCTTCTCTTCCTTTCCCGTCCCCATTGCTTATGACATGTGTGTTGTTGAAATTGTGTCAGAGCGAACATCTCTCATTGACCGTAAAAGGAGGAAAAACAGGCAAGTGTGGCATGTAACTTCTCTGCATAAATCTCCTACGTTGCTTTAACCCCTCGTGCGGCAAGAAAACAGCTCATCTGGAAGTTCTCTTCGTTGTACATGAGAACACAAATTCATTATTTTCTTTCTCCTCCGCATCCTAAAACAGCACACCTCCCAAGTGTTTGGGAAGCTGTGACTCTGCAAAGCTCCTGAGTATCCCCAAAGAACAAACTTAGAGTCTAACACTAGATGATGTCAAATGCTAAATGGCCTCTTGTTTGGGCAGCCAGAGGACATATTTAGATTTGAAGTCATCCTCTATAATCTACTAAATTCATGATTTTATGATGTGATTAGGCAGGCTTTTCTCTGCAATGGCCTAAAAATAAGATAATGCAATGGAAGCTGAATTCATTGGATGTATAAACAGCCCTTACTCTGAGATGGTGCTTTCTCTAGGTCAGATTTCCTGTGATTGGCAGGAAGCTGTGACAGCTCATATTGTATGTTCCTAAGAGGAACATGGGTAGAAATGGTCAATTAGAACTGCCACTCAGCCTCTCCTCGCATCGGCTGCTGGTGGACTGCCACTTGGGCTCTGAACTAGCTATTAAGATGGGGAAATCCTGCTCCCCATTGTCACTGGGTTAAGTGAGGTGATTCCAGAAAAATCTTAATTGCATGCCCACATACATAAAGTTACAACCCAGCAAAAATGAGGGGACTTACACAGTGGGATAGAATTAGGCATTCTTCAGTGTAGGTACAGGATAATTCCTTTGAATAGAGTAGTTTCCACTGATTTTTGTCAAGACCACTGAGGCAAATCTCTCTCTTGTCCCATTGCATAGCTTTCTCCTCTGTGCACAAAAATCTTCCCTCACCCTCACTGCACACAGACGCATTCCCTCTCAGAAGCATGTAACAACGCAGCTATGCACGCAATTTTCCTTTCCTCTTTCTTTTTCTGATGCCCTGATTTCAAGGTGAATGGGGTCAGTCCAGAGAGCAGCTGGTTGGAGCTGGTCCTTAGCAGCTAATTTCCTCCTTGAGTTGTGAGATATGTTGCCAAATCATTCATCTCTCCCTGTATGTTTGTTGTTGCAAAAGAAAACAGAAGACAAGTTCAGCCCAATATGGGAAACTAGATGAGCAGGTGGGAAAGACACACAGAAGTTCCATCAATGACACCATGAGTGTACCAAAGGTGAGCTAGAGAGAATGTGGAGCTTGGATCCAGATTTCTTGGAGCTGGTCTTTGGGATTAAGCAAGTGGGAAGGATTAAGGAAGGCAAAGGAAGGGAAAAGGAGAGGAAAAGACAAGAGTAAGGGAGGGGAGGAGAAAGCATTTTATCCAGGAAGGAAAGGTGGAAATGAAGGAGAGACCCTCTCTGAAATCAACACGGTTTGGAGCCTTTCCTACTGGATTGGGTCAAGAGGAGTGAAGAAGGCCTAGACAGACTGGAAGTGGGGGGAACCTGAGTAAGGGAATGGACAAAGCAGCAGAATCTTGAAGTAGACTGAGGATATAGAGTGAGTGGGAACCCCTCCCTTCGGTGAGTCAGAGTCTACTCTGCAACTTCCTGGAGCCCAGATGACCCCGGGTTAGTCAAGAACCAGCATGCTAGTGCCATTGGCAGATACCTGCCTTACGTCCTATTATCCCGGTACTGTTGAAGCCACCTCTGGGTCCAGGTGGGAATGGGGAGGAGGCCCTTGCCCTCCAGCTATTCCTGCAAGAGGGAAATCCTCCAACAAGGCCACCCAGCCTACACCCTGTGGTGCAGTCCAGGGCTCTCACTTATGACAGTTCATTTTGAACAGAAGCTTATTTGGGTCAATTCTAACAGAACATTAAAGTTTTGTCCTCTCAGATACAAATGGCTGCACCGGGGACGTTGGTGGCCCATTTCAGCAGCCAGTACTCATTGAGCTAGCAAGGACTCAGAGTGGGATAAAGTTGCAAAATAGGTCGGACGCTGGTTTGCTGTTCTGGAGGGACTTGTGCTGCAGTGGGAAAGGAATGAGTAGCTCACATGAAACAGCAAAGTGTGAGCAGGGACTTAAACTCAAGTACTGAAGTTTTGGCCAGACTTCAGAGCCCTTTGTGATCAGAAAGAGTGGGAGTGCTCAGAGACGTCCCTTGGCAGAGCCACGTCCTGGACCTTAAAATGCAGGAAGGGGACAGAACAGAAGGAAGAGAGCAGGGAAAGCATCCCAGGTCAGGCTGAGGTAGCCGGAGCACTTTGGGCAAACTGAGCGTGACACGAGTCTGCAAGGACAGAAACTCAAGAGTTGGAAGGTGTTGTTAACATGTGAGAGTTGTCGCTACAGGTTGAACTTCGAGGGCTAGGGGTTTGCACCCTCACCACGATGAAAGACCCAGGCTTCAGATTGAAGACTCAGGCTTTTGTAAGACTTCTAAAGGGTCTACTAAGTGCTTGCTTGGGACTATATCAAGTTCTGTATATATAAAAAACCAAGGGCAACGCCTGAGACACAATAGCTCCTCAATATATGTTTGGGCATAATTGCATTATTTTTGGAATTATGGGGAATCCTTTCTTTCTATCTCTCTTTTCCTTCTCTTCTTCTTCTTCTTCTTCTTCTTCTTCTTCTTCTTCTTCTTCTTTTCTTCTTCTTCTTCTTCTTCTTCTTCTTCTTCTTCTTCTTCTTCTTCTTTCTTCTTCTTCTTCTTCTTCTTCTTCTTCTTCTTCTTCTTCTTCTTCCTTCTTTCCTTCCTCCCTCCCTTCCTTCCTTCCTTCCTTCCTTCCTTCCTTCCTTCCTTCCTTCCTTCCTTTTGTAGAGAAGCAAAGATACCAAAGTATGTTGGAGCAAGAGTTGTTTCCCATCTCATACTGTTGCTTGGGGTGAATTGGAAGATAGTAGGGAATCTGACCACAGCTCTAGGCTCCTATATTCATTTAACTCTGGAGAATTGGATTGTCCAACGTCATCTTGAACTCGAATTTTTCAAAGCAGAATATATTCCCTTCTCCTCAAAACTTAATTTCTCTACAAATCTTTTCAGAATTTCTAATATAATAGCATCCCTGGACTCAGTCACCCAGACTTAAAACTTCAGTCATCTGAGAAGGGGGGGAGGAATGGAAAGAGGAAGAGAAGGAGGGGGACAGGGAGGGAGGGAGGGATGGAAGGAGGGAGAAAGAGAGAGAGAGATACTTTACAGAACTGGAATACATGGAATATATTTTCTATTTACAGGAAAAAGTATTGAGTAAGCGGTAGTATTGCTAAAGAGGAAATGGGAGTCATTTACAGATAAAGGTTAATATTTTATACCAAAACACACCAGGACATTTAGAAAGAGGGAAATAATAACATTGGGAAGAAATTGTAGGGTTTCCCAGTAAAAGTGGTATTTTCCCATGACACCTGGCTATTTAAAGGTTAAGAGGACTTACTGATGGCTCAGAGCTTATGCTAAAATGGACTTAAATACATTTCTGGGACGTGGTCCTAGAAGAGAATTCCAGCTTTGTTTCAGTCAGAAAGGAAAGGATTAGGGATTCCTTATTTAGAGCATTCCTGTCTATGAAGGGGCTGTGAGCAAACAAGGAGAAGCTGGTTTCTTTCTGGAGATGACATCGGGAAGGACTTCTATATGAAGACATGTGTGGCAGGGTGAGTCCCGAGATCCTGAAGCACAACACCTCTAAAAATTTTTAGTTACATTTTAGAAGTCTCTTTTCTTTTTTTTTCCTGCCTTACTGTCTGTGAAATTAGGATCTTCTTATTTAATTAATTCCTGCGCTGTCTCTTTGGGTGTGTCTTTTCTGACCCATCATGTGTGCAAGGGGAATTCCATGGCAGTTCTTAATATAACTGGCACCACAATTCACTCAACATATACTGTGTTTTGAGCTCCTGAAGTGCAACTGGCAATGTTGTAAACGCTGGAAAATGGAGATTCACATTCTCACTTATGCCTACCAAATAGCTGCTGCAGAAGCCCTGGGGGTGTAGCCCGGAAGAAAGGAGTCACAGGCCTGTTCATTTTCAGTGGGCTTGGCAGACACAGGTAAATGTACAGCCAGGTGGGTGGGTAATGACCGACAGTAGTCAGTGTCAAGAATGGGAAGAAGGGTAAAGGGAGTGATGATGGTTGTGATTTTATGTTTATATTTTATGTGGATGGTCAGAGAAGTTTTCTCTAAGGAGCTGACATTTGGCAGAAATCTGAATGAAATGAGAGGAACATTGAGGAAGACCTTTAGTTGAAGAGCCTTCCAGGCAGGAAGAATGGCCAGTGTGAGGGCTCTGAGTAGGTGTGTCTTTGGCCTGTTTAAAAAATAGCTCAGAGGCCATGTGGCTGAATCCAGAGGAGGAGGGATAGGGAAGGTAGAGGTGAAGAAGGTAAAGAGACAGCAGGTGGCCAGAGCACATGAAGCCTGAAGGACCCTGTAAGTGTTCCTGATTGTGTTCTAAACATCATGGGAAATCACTGGAGGGTTTTGAGTAAAAGAATGACACGACCCACCTTATCACTAGGTGGGGAATAAAGTGGGGCAGGGTGGAAGCTAGGAAAGAAAGCCAATAAAGCTCAGACCTTGAAGAAGCCACAGTCTAGGGAGGAAACACATATGCCAACAAGTGTTCAGAGTATGGGGTGATGAGCATAGAATTTGGAGCCCTGCAGAACGGAATTCAAATCTTGGCTAGAATAGGTATTAGTTGGGTAAGTAAGTTTCTCATGATCTTTGAGCTTTGCTTTCCTGGTCAGAAAAGTAACTTCTACTTCAGGAGAGTTACGAAGATTAGATTTGAAAAAGTGTTTAGCTTAATGCCTGGACCATCATAAGGGATCAATTACTTCAAGTTGCTTTTATTATTGCAGAGTTGGGGTGGAGAGAGGTGGAAGGCAGGGACGCTGGCGAGGACACCATTGCATTAGTGCAGAGGACACGTGCCAACGGCCCTATGACAATGGAGGGAAGAGGGGATAAAAAGGAGATTCAAGAAAATTTATGGACTGCCATTGACAGAACCTGATAACTTTTTGGCTCTGAGCATAGACATTGGGAAACGAAAACGGCTCCAAAATCTCTCATGAATCCTCAAGGAGATTGCTGTGTGATGTGATCATTATCAAAATCTGGGAGAATGAAGAAGAAGGGATATCTGAGGACCTCTTCACCTCTCGTGTGGAATGTGGCCTCACTAGCCCAGCAAATCCACTCTCAATAGAAAACAGATAATTCTCCCAAAGATAACCCAAGAGCTATTAAATAAATGGTTATGGGGTTAAAAAAAAAAAAAACAATATCTCCTACAGGGGCGCCAGGGTGGCTCGGTCGGTTAAGTGTTGGACTCTTGATTTCAGCTCAGGTCATGACCTCAGGGTTGTGAGATGGAGCCACACATCGGGCCCTGTGGTCAGTAGGGAGTCTGCCTGAGATTCTTTCTCTTTCCCTCTCCCTCTGCTGCTCCCCACTGTGTGCTTTCTCATATCAATCAACAAATAAGTCAATCAATCAATCTTAAAAAAATACAGCATCTGGGCAGCCCGGGTGGCTCAGTGGTTTAGCGCCGCCTTCAGCCCAGGGTGTGATCCTGGAGACCCAGGATCATGTCCCACATCGGGCTCCCTGCGTGGAGCCTACTTCTCCCTCTGCCTGTGTCTCTGCCTCTCTCTCTCTGTGTCTCTCATGAATAAATAAATAAAATCTTTAAAAAAAATACAGTATCTACCATAGTGTCTTAGGCTGGACTCTTGTAGTTGATAAGGGTGATGTTTCAAACATTTTACTTATTTACATTTTAATTTTTTATTTATTTATGATAGTCACACAGGCTTCATGCACCGGGAGCCCGACGTGGAATTTGATCCCGGGTCTCCAGGATCGCGCCCTGGGCCAAAGGCAGGAGCTAAACCGCTGCACCACCCAGGGATCCCCTATTTACATTTTAAATAAGAGAGCTTTCCTGGGGTCTTTGATAAATAGGTAGTACGTGAATGGTTTTGGATGCTGAGGCTGAGAATGGTGATGTTGATAATGTTGATGGAAAACTTTTTTAAGATGACAGACAACTGTCCATCCATCAGGATAGCCCTTCCAGGAAGCACTTAACGGACTTAGGCAAACCTGTGTTAGTTTCCCCACCACTCTGATTCAATGATGCAGCTCTAACATCCGCCCCTATCATTTTATGACATGACTCATCACAGGTGGCGCCTCGTGTGATGGTGTCATCTCCCATGTGGCTCCTAACTCAGTCCCACGGTGGGAGAAATTGCCGTGTAAAAATGACATTTCTCTTTGCTCAGGACTGCCATGAAAATAGTAGCATCTCAGGGAATATTCTAGAGTTCTCTGAATGGCTCTAGGAGAGGTCCAGGGGGACGGAAGATGGCAGAGCAGGAGTTATGGACAGTGGTCCCGAGGAAGGTTTCCACTCTGCCCGTTTCCCTGGGTCAACTCAAGCTGAAAGCTTGCCCTGCTGAGTTGTACTGAACACATAATTTTGCCCTAGGTGATTTTTTTTGATATCGAAGAATCGAGTTTATGCAAGCCTAAGCCACATTGCAAACAACAGTACTTCCTGGATGGAGCATGAGTGATTAGCTGTGAGAGTCGTGACCGCTTGGCCCCCCACCCATCCTGACGTTTCAGGCTGCAGTGTAGTCATCCATATGGTTTTCAGGACATAAAAGACTAGTCCTCTAATGAACATCTTATCTGGGAATCCCAGCTACAGTATATTTCTAGAACCTCATAATGATCACGTTCACTTTATGTTTTGGTGCCCTTAAGCTAAAGAGGTGGGTAAAACAAAACAAAACAAAAAAAAATGGATGGAGAATAACGTTAAGTCAAAATTCCGTGGTAAGACCAAAGCGAAAACGACTCCGACGTTAATGTGGTGGAGTGGACTGCAAAACAAATCTATGCAATTATTTCTCATAAATACTCTGCTAAGTCGCTGCATTTTCCTTGAAGTGGCAGCAAAGCCTGGAATGGGAGGCCCTCTGTTCCTCCACTGCTTAGGAGCCGTGCTACGGCTGGGCATACATTACAGAAGCCAGAATTTCAGCCACGGTGGAAAAGACTGTAAAGATTTCTGCCTTTATTAACCAGCAAGCTGCCACTAGGTGTATGGATGGGGTCAAAAGTTCCACATGGGAACAAAACCATGGTGAACAGTCTCCAAAGCACTAGGAGAAAATCTTTTCACAGTAGTGGTGTTCAAGCAAAGAGGGTGAGCGAGCAAGAGAGAGCCAGAGAGAGAGAGAGAGAGAGAGAGAGAGAGAAGGAGAAGGAATAGAAACCCCATGAGCCTTCCAAGGACCGGCAGTGGCCACCCGCCAGTCATGGCCCACAGGAGTGCACTTTCTGTGCTAAGTAAATAAACTGAATTGTAAGTCTGCAAGGCCACAGTAGACATAAACCAAGAGTTTTGCTCCAAATCTGAAAGGTCTCCATGGAGAGTGCAAGGAAATGAGGGCTGTCTCTTTAAAAATCAGAATCGAACTGGCTGGAACTTGTAACTACCCAGAACAGAGCCCCAGGGGCCAGTGGTTAAAAATATGATTTTTTTTTTAATAAACAAACCTGACATTGCAAACTTAATGCAAAACCATATGCATAGGGCATCACTGATGTGTGCAACCCCTTTCAATCAGAGCTGCAGGAAGAAGGAAGTAAAATGGGCCCATTAGCCTCGTGTTTGGCTGCACTTTATCCACAGTCTGTATTTTGAACCTGATGGTGATGTCCCCCTAGCCCTCCAAGGGTTAAGACTCTGTGCACTTTTTCTTTTTTTTTTTTTGATTGTTTATTTATTTATTTATTCATGAGAGAGAGAGAGAGAGAGAGAGAGAGAGAGGCAGAGACACAGGCAGAGGGAGAAGCAGGCTCCATGCAGGGAGCCCGACGTGGGACTCGATCCTGAGTCTCCAGGATCAGGTCCTGAGCTGAAGGCGGCGCTAAATCCCTGAGCCACCCGGGGTTGCCCTGCGCTTTTTCTTATTCTGAGTTTTCCTATGCGTATTTTTAGGAAATCCAGTACTAAGTATGTGCTCAGTACCTAAAGTATTCTGGGTGCAAAGTTTCACCTTGTTCCAGAATTCCCTGGAGTGTCACCAAATGCATTCCACTGAACTGAACTTCCAGCAGACATTGCGAACACTACTCCACGAAAGCCCTCCCTCCCCTCCCCTCACGCTAGAGATTGAAAATAGAGGTGGTTTCTTTTTCCTTTGGCGATTTATTAGCCAATGCTCCCTCACCCGGGGTTCAATCTCCTTTGGCAGTTGCAGAGAAACCACGAAACACTAGTTGTTAATATTGTTTTAAGCCTCGCCCTCTTGCTTCATTGTATTTTGGTCAGATTTGCTTTTCATCTGACACTTTGCACAAGTTTAATTAAAATCATAACAGCTCAATCCTATAAGTTTGGACAGCCGTGGGTATGGACACAGATTCAGGGATCGTGAAAGAGACGTAAGCATCCCTTTGGGAAGTTGGTCGGTGGCCTTATCGATAATTTAGGTGGAAAAGTCTGTTTCTTAAACACAAGAGATCATTTAACACGGTCAAGATTCATTTGCTCTTGGTACAGTTTTCCCGAAAGATCACATGTTGCTGTTGAGAGTGTGTTGTTCTCAACGACATGGTTTTTATTTGAATTTGGATCATCGTCTTCCTTGTTGCATGAGATCAGCTTATCTATGCTCTTGGCGTGACCCCAGACGCCACCGCCTCACCCCACGCCCCTGGAAAAATCCCAGTTGGTGGTTTGTCCTCCTTCCCTTCTTCCATTCTGAAGCTTACAGACGTGTGGACGCCTCTAGATGGACAGGAGGATTGTGTGGTTATTTGCCGACATGGACAAAAGTGGGGCTAAGGCTAGCTTCGGATGCCTGCAGCGGGGAGGATGCTTGAGGATGGCCTGGTGCAATCTGGGCTTTGGAGAAGCTTTACCAGATGGGATGATTTGGGAAGAGGTTTGATCATCATCTTGGATGTGGTACGGGTCGTGCTTTCTGCATGATTTCTCTCAAGTGATTAAGCATCTTGTTGCGTGTTTCCGCAGTGCATTCTGCGGTCTTCTCGGAAGCATGTGTGGCATGCTTAGTTCTACCCTATTGATTATATGGGGTATCCTCCAATCTCTCCTCTATTGTTTTGCTGTTGAGGATTAACGAAACACACTCTGTGTTCGTGAAACCGTGTGTCCTTCAAACCGTGTGTCCTTCCCCTTCTCAGAGCCTCTCCCCCAGCCTAGGGAGGAGTATTTTGGGAATATGTGGACTTACACCTCTGAAATATTAAGAAGAAAACATCCAACAAAAGTGACAGCACAGTCACAACCACGAAGATGTTAAGGTCCACGTTTTGACATGACCCGGCGCGGAGTAGATGTCACCATACAATTTAACGTCGTGAGACTCACTTAGCGCCCACAGAAGGCTGATATGGGGAGGTGAACTGAGGACAGGGCTTCCAATTTTGGTTCTAAATATTGCTGGGTTTTGTGGGATTCAACCAAACCCTAAATGCTAGAAGAACATCTCTTCAGATTAAATTGCAGTGGATAAATACTCAACTCTGGTTCAGTTTACACTCAGATATTTTGTTTTTATTCCCTCCGAGCGCCTAGTAGTTACAGAGACGCTGGCAGAGGGAAAAGGGCCTCATGTGAATGTATCCTATTCAGAAATATTCCTGAATGATCACTGCCAAGATATTTAAATTTGTTGTCCTTAAAAATCCAGGCCTGTATTTTGGTCAAGGTTGGAACAAAAATTATTAACTTCTCTCCCCTATACCACGTGAAATCATGCCTGGCTAGTAATTTACTTGCATTAGGAAACCGAGGAGGGAACTTGTCCTACTTACACGCAATCTTCTCATTGGGTGCTTTAGCACATCTATAAATTCACTCTGATGAGTTCAAACAGAATTTCATATGTGCAGGAGAATAAAATATCATCGCCTGATTGTTGCCTATCTGACCTTGAATGTAAAATGGGTGTCGAGCCATAATTTTTGGGCCTCTCATTTGTGCAACATAATGAAGAGTCAGAAAGGATTTATTTTTAAAGACATTTCACAAGTACCATTTAGAACCACATTAAATTATTTCCTATTTTCTGTGCTTACTACCTTGCCAACACTTCCAATGCGTCGGAGAATATTTTTCTGCCTCCCAGGGCCAACAGAAAATTGGATCTAGGGATCTATACTTATAGCTCATGCTGGATCCAGAGCTAAATGTTTTCAAAACATGTGTGGTCATGTTACGTTACTGGACTTCATGTTACCTCTCCCTGTTTCACGGCAGCTGATGATGCTCAACTTAAAAATAAATAAATAAATACATTAATTAAAATAAAATAAAATAAAATAAAATAAAATAAAATAAAATAAAATAAAGTAAAAAATAGCCTGCATCATATGGCTACAGCCACTTGTATTCTAGGGAAATACATTCTTCTACAGGATCTATCACTGGGTAGTAATCTTCCTATTTTCTCATTTTATCTGAGGGTGGCAATGGCAGTGACTAAATTTGGGCACTTATTATCTTTGGTATTAAAAACCTATAAAATTCTGGAATAAAAAAAATCATTTATCTTATTGTCAGAGTTTGGCCTAGTATTCCCTCTTCTTCACTTTTTGGTTTTCTTCTTTCTTTCTTTCTTTCTTTCTTTCTTTCTTTCTTTCTTTCTTTCTTCTTTCTTTTCTTTTCCTTTCTACTTTTAAGCAGTACATCAGGATTAGCAAAAGCATGTGTCTCTTTTTCTGCTGAAGAATAACAAAGAAAATTTACTTCTATTAATCAGGGTTATGGTTAGCTTTCAACATTTACGGCATGTGTCTTTATCATTCATTTATACTTTTTTTATTGCAAAAAGATCTTTTTATTTATTTTTAATGGAGACAAAATTTGACAGCATAGCAAAAAAAGAAGGCAAAGGTATTATTCATTCCTATTTCTATTACATGGAGAAAACAATGTTTTTAATATTTTGGTGTCTATGCACTGGTTTTTAAAAAATGAATATTTACTACAAAGATATTAGGCAACTTATCTTATTTACTAAACAGTAATTGTCTATATTTTCACGTGGTGTTTTTCTTTCACAACAGACAATTATAATGGAAGCATAGTATTTCATGGTACAGTCATATCATAATTTGTTTAGCCAATTACATATTTTTATTCATTTAGGCTATTTTCAAAGTCTTGCTGTAGATAGATATTGTCGTTTTTAATGTTATCAATTTGATTTGTGTGGGAAAAGCAATAATTCATTAATTAAATTTACCAGCAACAAATCTTAGCTACTTTTATTTTTCATTTTGCAATATTCCTACTCATGACATTTGTCCATTTTTCATATTGGTATATTTATATCTTGTTTGTAACTTGCAGCAATTACAAACAAATACTCTCTACTAGGGATATAAAACTTGTGTTAAATTTTGATTGTTTTTAAAAGAGATTTTCTCAAATTTTGTTTATTTTCCTTTTAAAAGTTTTTTTTTTTTTTTTTGCCATAGGTTTCAGTTTACAGAATTTTCTACCTACACAGTTATGTATATTTTAACCTACAATTATTTATAGTGGCTTTATAGTCATTTACATTTAATTAAAATGTAGTTTATTTCTAATTTATTTGAGGCATGCTATGGAATTTATCTTTTCTAAATTTAGGAAGTTATACCAATTTATTTATTATGTAATCCATCTGTTTTACATTTATGAGAAAGTTGTTGATTGGTCCATATTTTTACATTTCAAAATCTTTTTACTTTTTTTTTCTTTCTCATATTATTGCCTCAGAACTTCCAGAATAGAAATGAATAATTATTGACATACTAGGTTTATCTTGCTTCTGGATTTAATGGAAATGATTCCAGTATTTCACATTAATCGTGATATGAATATGGATGTTCTGTGATAGACTTTTTAACATTGAAGGAATAGCCTTACTCTTCCTACCTAGCTGTTGTTCAAAATCAGGACTAAATGCTGAATATTACTGAAATCTTCTACGATGCCTATCAAACGATAGTGTTTTTTTAATACTTTGATTTTGCTGTGACACTTATGCTCATTTTCTGGAAATAAAGGTAATTTGCTCATAATCTATTATTCTTTTAGCACAATGTTAGCTTCAGTTTGGTAGGGTTTGCACGTGTGTTCCACACATAATATATACGTCCTATTTACTCCTACTGTGTCTTGTCAATACTAGGTTTTATAATCAGGGATGAGATGTGGGAGCTTCGGAAAATGAATTAGATTCCTATATTTCTGATGCTCTGAAATTACTGAAATAACATATAGATAATATTCTTGAAGTGTTGAGAACACTTTGTTGTTGCTTCTTCTGTTGAGATATTATCAGCAAGGGGTAAGATGCACTGACCTTTGGCTCTTTGGTGTAGAGTCGAGTCAGTGTTCGCAGAAGCCTACACTCAGGTAATTCACACCCAGTCACTTCCACATTCCAGGAGGCTTCCTCATGGCACTGCCTAGACAGCTGCCCCTCACATTCCAGATGGGAGCGCTTTGGTTTTCATCACCTACCTGAGCTTCTACTTCAGATCCAGAAAAATCCTACGTTGGAGGTTCTTGTGGTTCCATATGTCCATGGTTCATTTCTTTGCACTGCCAAGTCCTACTCCACTGTATGGACATACCCCACGTTATTTGTCCATTTCTCTATTGATGACCTTTTAGTTCTTCCCAGGGCTAGACCCATAGGGGTAAAAGTTGCTTTGTACATTCTTACACAAGCTTTCCCCTGGCTACCCGTTTGTACTCCTCTTGGGTCAATACTTGGTAATACAACTTCGAGGTCATATGGTAGGTAATCAGTTTGACTGTCAGAAACTGCCACTTCTCCAGAGGTTGTAACTTTGATCCTAGATCCTAGATCCACTGATCCTAGAGCAGTGTATGTGAATTGTATCTGATCCACGTCCTCACCAATATTTGATACCGTCCATCTTTTTAATTTTACCTATCTAGGTGTGTGACAGTAGGTCACTGTGATTTTAATTTTCATTTTCCTGATGTCTCTTGATGTTAAGCATCTTTTCAGTTTTTTTTTTTTTTTTTTTTGCCATTAATGCATCTTCTTTTGTGAAGGGTCTGTTCAAATTTCTTTTGCCTATTTTTAAATTGGGTTGTCTTTTTGCTATTAAGTTGTATGAACTCTTTACATACTGTGAATACAAATCTTTTGTTGGATATGTGTTTTGCAAATTTTTCTTCCCTGGCTTCATTCTGTTCATTCATTCTCTTAATATTATGAGATAATAATTAGATTTTAAATGGAACGTTTAAGAGTATGTATATCTTATTTTGTATATATTTAGTCACATCTTCTATATATTGATAGGTAGATTACTCTTTTCATTATTAATTAACATATAGTTAATTAATTTTGGTTTTCTATTGGAGTAAAAATGTATTTAGGAACATAGATTTTTATTTTGCAAGGTTTAGGAATTAATTTTATTTTTATTCTTTTTCTATTGGAAAATATAACCTTTATTATTTCAATAATAATAATCCTTGAGGAATTGCCTCTATTGAAGTGCTGCCTCACCCAATGTGATACTCCTTCCCCTGGGGGGCCCAAATTCAGTCATCTATATTCCCCAACTCACAGCCCTGCTACTGCCTAGACCCAATCCCACCTTCTCCCTTCCCCTTGCGTAGATGTTGAACCCGTAAATGCTAACCTCCTTCTGAGAATATGCTTTTCTGGGAGGGAGCTGTATCTGCAATAATTATTGAGACTGGTTGTGCTAGTGTGTGTGTGTGTGTGTGTGTGTGTGAGACTGTATCAGTATGATCAATTAAATGACCAAATTTGTAATTATTGCAGGGGCATTGCAAAAATAAAACAAAACCATATATAAACAACAAC
Organism: Nyctereutes procyonoides; assembly: GCF_905146905.1. Classification (NCBI taxonomy): domain Eukaryota; kingdom Metazoa; phylum Chordata; class Mammalia; order Carnivora; family Canidae; genus Nyctereutes; species Nyctereutes procyonoides. The sequence continues at coordinate 67,195,893 of NW_026575049.1, forward strand.
AAGGTATATATGCATTCTTTCATTGTAATATACAGTTATAATTATTGAACTAAGTATACTGTCATTTTTTTCTTGTATCTTTGTTTTGGATACTTGATTCATCAAAGAAGATTGTCTTAGTTATCTTCTCTTGGTTTTTAAAAACTTATTCTGGAATATTTTATATGCTTGTTGATGTTTCATGTGTTACATTGCATCTTGATGTAGTAACATTGCCTGTACAGAGAGCAAAGCAATATATATTTTTAGTGAATTGCATCTTGTATCAGCATGAATTAACTCTCATCCTTTCCGTGTTTTTTTTTTTTTTTTTTTTGCCTTTTTTAGCTGACATCACTATTGCAGCGCTTTCATTTCTTCTTAAGCATACAGTTTATCATTTTGCAGCTGTTTACTTATTTGTACTGCTTTCTTTCTGGTGGATTCCTGTTAAGTAGTTTTAGTTTTAAAAAGTTGCTTCAAATTAATTTTTTTAAAGATTTTATTTATTTATTCATGAGAGACCCAGAGAAAGAGAGGCAGAGACACAGGCAGAAGAAGAAGCAGGCTCCCTGCGGGGAGCCCGATGTGGGACTTGATCCCAGGACCCAGGATCACAACCTGAGCCAAAGGCAGACACTCAACCACTGAGCCATCCAGGCGTCCCTGGACTAAATGTTTTTAAAGAAAGGAATGTTTAGCTTTTCTATTTCTTGTTGTAGCTGTTATGGCTGGCTTTCTGTCACTTTCTATAATTCTGTTAGTTATGCTTTCTCATCATTTACTGTTTTCTGGAATATAGACTAAAAGCCGTGCTTTCTTTGCTGTATTCCTTTCTAGAGTATTAAGAACTGTCTATTTTGTTTTAATTCAACCATTGGTTACCTTTCAATTTTTCAAAAGCATTCTTTAACCTATTTTGTTTTAATTTTAGAGTAAAAAACCATGGTTTTTAATCTTTCTCTATATAGGAAGAAACATTTATCAGGCTTTTATTTCTTCCAAGTCTTCCCAGCTTTTCAATTTTGGTTTCCGTATCCAAATAAAATTTGGATTTACTGATCAAGGTTATTACTGGCGTTTTACTCACTCTGTTATATATTTCCTCTTAAATAATTTAAGTTCTAAAATTTGTTCTGCCTTTCATGGATTTCACTTTTTGTTCTTCATAATTCTGGTCTCTGTAACCTCCAATTTTTTTTTCTTTTATCCTGCTATAATATTTAAATTTCCCTCATACTTATTGTTTCTTTTCACTGTGCTACCTTTTCATTTTAGTCTATTTTATTTTCATGTCCTTTTGTCCTCAAACGTAACACATTGCTGAAATAGCTGGATATTTCTTTCTTTCGATATTCCAGGGCAATTTTTTTTTCCTAATTCTCAAAGGCAATTATTTGTGTCCTGTAGTATCTGCAATGGTGCTTCAGACATCCTAGGGGTTCAGTAATTTTGATTTTGAATTATAACTCCAAACGAGGACTCAGAATAAATTCTTACCCGGTACCCTCAATTCTTAACTTTTGTATTTTTAAATATAACCGGACCTTCATATCCTAATTAAATGCAAATATATATATTAAATACAAATACATATATAATTAAATGCATATATATTAAATAGAAATATATTAAATGCAAATATATTAAATATATTTAGCATTATATATTATATATATATATATATATTCCTGCTCAAAAATCCTCACTGATTTTAATGCTGTAGGTAAAAGTCCAAACTACTTAACCTGCATTGAAAATTCTCATCTTTGTCTCTATTTTCAAACTCATCTGCTACTCTTCACTCACCCACATATTACTCACATCTGTTCATTTACCCTAGCTGTCTCCCTTGCCAAAAAATCCTACCCCTTGCCTCTTAATTTAAATGCTTAGCCAGTCTTCAGAACACACTTTTGCTCCTTCCTCTTAAACAAAGATTTCCTTGATCACTTCTTCCTGAAGTGACCTATCCCTTATCTGAACTCCTTGAATAGTTACTGGGCATCTGTTCCATTGCAACTCTTACTTGTCCTTGGGGGCGAACTTGGTAGGTGTTGATGTCTGACCTCCACCAACTGGAGGATAGACACTGAAGGCAGAGGCCACACAATTACACCTGCTGTTGCTGTTGTGCCATGTGATTAGGAATTCTCTTATTCCTACTAGAGAACCTTTCGTTTCCTGGGTCTATGGCAAATAGTACCTGAAGGATAAACCTGAAGCTCATCCCTGATCTTCGGGCATATCCATTTCTGATCCTGATGACCTATGACTTAAAACTGAAAAAAAAAAAGTACAAAACAACGTCAAAATCAGTTCAGGGGCCAAATACACCTTGTGAGAGGGATCACTTCCCAGTATGTGATGAATGAATGTTCTAGTAACACTTTAAACAATTACTTTAGTTTCCTGTACTAAGTCGTTACTCTTCAAGAAAGCATTAGCGTTCCCTCTTCTGACTCCAATTTCTTGTGACTTCACCATTCTTTGGCAAAGATTAGTTGAATTTATCATAGTCTCTTAACTTAGCCTTGAGAACCAGAATTTAGATTGTGTTCCCACACCTTGATCACTTATTAGGTCCAGAGGCTTTTAAGGCTAAGTCAGGCATAGTAATGGTTTACATGACTAAATTTCTTGGCAAAGCAAATGACATCTGCAGAAAGATGGGAATTCTTTTTTAATCTTTCTTTCTTTCTTTTTTTAATGAGTTACTGCAGATGGAGCTGGTGATTTTCCTTGGCATTGGATTTTATGTCACACAAAGACCTGTGCTCTTCTAAAAACATTGCCACAATTTGTTGACTCTTTGTCAAAAGTTTTGACAGTTTGTTGGCACATGATATATCCCTGCACCTGTCTGGATGAACTTTAAAATTTGTGTATTTAAAAGAAATATTTATAAATACTTCGGCATTTAACATGGATTTGTGCACACTTAGTGATATTTAGAGCACCTAAATTTTGAAATCCAATCCCAAGTCTTTCTGGGGAGGTAGTTTAACTTAGTTTCCTTGGCAGTTGTAGCAAGGAACAGGAGGATATTTCCAAATAGCCCAGTAGTTTCTTCCAGTGAGTCTTTGGATTCATTAACCTTTTTTTTCTCCCAATGAGCATGCAAAAGCCCTTGAGATATTCAGCATTTTTAAAACGAGGTATTTAACATGCCCTTTAAAGGTTCACAGATTGAAAGCCTTAGAGTGGATGTCCCTTTTAAATCTGCAATTACAACAATGAATACCCTTTACCATCCCATCCATTTACACGTGGTTAAATGAGAAAGGTGGTTTTGTTTGTTTGTCTTTAAATCAGGATACAAAGCCTTTGAATGATCTACAAGTGTTCCCTCTAATATCCTCCAAAATCTTTTTCCGGAAAGACTCATCTATGACCTCCCCTTAGTGGGGATAAAAGACAGTCCTGTTGAAGGAACCAGTGAATGGTGAGGAAGAAGATTCCTACGGGACCCATCACCGACCATACTGGTTTTTTTTTTTTTTTTCCATTTCTACTATAATATTTCTGGTATTTAAAAAAAATCTACTATTTTATGAAACAAAAGTTATTCAGTAACTTTTCTTGAGACATAGCATGGCATAATAAAACAGGACTGGGTTTTGGTTCTCTCTGCTATTTGCTAGAGTTTTTTTTTAAGACGAGTCCCTTGTTTTCTGGGAGCCATCTCATGTGATTCTCACGCAGAGTGGAGGTGAGGATCAAGTGAAATAATACATGTATGAGTAATAAATTGTTATTCTTGTGGATGAGGAAAAAGGGTCATGTGTAAACTCTTGGTTATTTCTGAATAAGGTTGCGTAAGCCTTTTGTGGCTGAAGAATAGCAGATGAATGGAACGAGGCAGCTCTAGAAAACTGGAGTCTGAGGGAAAGGCTGTGATGAATACACATCCCACATCAGTCTTCCCGTGACTGTTCCTATCACTCTCTTCCTGCTCTCGTTAAAAAAGAAAATCACGTTCATGTAAGAATGTCTGGAAATAGTGGTCCACGCTTCCCTCTGGATAGCTGCACTTCTGCCAAAGTGCTGAAAGCTGCTGCATATCAAGAAACAGGCTGTTAGAAAGACTGAGCCCCCTGAAAAGGATCTCCAAGGGGATTTTGTGTGCCTTGAAATTTCCATCCAACAGAGCTGGGAGAGAAGCGAATAAACAGAGAGGAGGCACTCCTATGTTAAATGTAGCTGAGAATTTACGAATGAGAAATAAGAGTTGGATCTCAACTAAACGCTCCAGAGTAAGAGAAACCACACGGGTCCTTTTGCCTTACTCTCTATTTCATAGATGACGACACTGAGGTCCCAGAGAGGAATTGGTTTGCCTAGATTTGTGAGATGAGCCTGTGTCCTGATTGGTGGTTGCTCTCACTTAATTTTTAGTAGCATCTTTGTTTCATCCTCAGAAGTATCCTGTTGGGCCAGGAAGTCATGTGGCTGCCATCAGGAGTGGCGTCAGTGCCACCAGGGCCCAGACTGCTCTCCCAATCTCCATTCCCACTCCACTGTCCCTCCTACCCCTCCACTATTGTCTTTCCTCCAGTGAACAGGACCACACTCGATCTTCCAAAGGGAAATCAGATTATTGTGCTCACGTGGGTTCAGAGACATTCAGAGATGTTTGTTTAGAACTCTACGAGGAACGCGAAAGATACCCAGGACACTGAGAGAGGCAAGGTTAGAATTGCTGGAAGAGAATTTCTGGCAAACTTGGCCAAGTATCACGCCGGGTGCTCATTCAGCCAGGACCCGTTTAAGTCCCTAGGTGTCTCGCAGGCTGAGCGAGAGCTCGCCAGTCAGTGTTCCACACATTCTTTATACATCCCTTTTTGGTAAGTGAACAGATACTTATTGAGCACCTTCCAAAAGCAAGGCACTGTGGAAGTATCCATGAAGCAGTGACGGATGAACCTCTAGGGACCAGTAACAGCTGGAAGAGGTACAGTTGGCATTCTCTAATCTGTGAATTTTCATTTAATCAAGTAGCATCACGTTAATGTACCGGTCAACATTCCCGTTGTGGATAGTCCAAGATGACTGGGCGGTCAGGTCTGTGACTTGGCAGTGATCTGGGATCTGTTTGAAGTATTTGGCGAGGTGGCGGCCGGGTGGTGGGGAAAGGAAGAGGAGGGAGAGAATTTCCCAGTACCCCTCAAATCACACCATCCAAGTCGTTTCCTACATGAGCTCACTCAGACCACAAGGTCAGGCACCACTGCCTATGGAAGGAACAAAGAGCCTTGTGTGCTTGCTACCCAGGGCTGAGGTGCCAGTTACTCAGCCACGAGAGGTCAGAAGCCCATTAGAAAGCCTCCCACCGCGGTTGGTGAGTAAGACTGCTATAAAACATGAGAACACAAAACCTAATGGCTTCATGGCTTTGGCTCTGCCTCGGTTTGCAGGGACCTATCTTCTTACAGTCAATGAACTGTTTCCAACCTACACTTGAGTTCTTTAGTGGAGGGAGAAAACAGATGCGCTATTGGCAAAATGGGACTCTAATCCAAACATCTAAACAATATCGCTTAGAGGAATTCAGAATGGGGTCCAAGAGTAGGAAGAGAAATATATTTGAGCACAGTGACTCCTAAAGTTTACTTTCCCCTGTCTACTGTCTTTGGCATGGTCTAGTCATCAGTAGCAGTCATCAGTGGCTAATGACCTGGAAGAAGCGGGAAGTGGGGATGGAGTTAGGGGTCACCCATGATGGTCAATGGCAGCTAACAAGGAGGCTTTCTTAAATAGCTTTCCCCATTGCATAGGATGGGGTCTTTTATAAGTTTGAGTCAAATCCATTCAGATAGAGCTTTTAAATTTGGCACTCAGTCAAGTTCTCCAAAGCTAGAAACCTGTAGGAATTAGATGTCTTTCTATTTCCAGAGCCTTATTTGTGTGATATAAGGCGTTCCTTAGATATGATCTTCCCTCAAGAAAGGACCCTTTCTCAAGGATGTCTTGGGAAACCGTATCCTGCAATTACTATGAGATGTTTGGCTTCTTATCAGTTGAACCAAGAATTAGTTTGTGGGGCAAAGACACCAGTTGGGACCAGTAAGCAAAAATATATATGATGTCATGAAAACTTCATATACTTGCACATTGAAATTCTTTAAAAAAAGCCAATGTTATGCACGTGTGTGTATAGGTGTGTGTGCTCTCCTTATGCCCTAAGATGCATCGAGAGTCTACAAGTCAGTAAAACCCTGAATTAAGTGGGAATCCTTGTTAGTAACGTCTTTGTTCCAGCAGTCTTGTGATGTGTACTATCTTGGTATCCATCCAGAAATAAAAATACTTCCCATTGATCGTGCCTATAATTGAAAGGGTAAACATCAAGGACTCCTTTCTTATCTGTATGTAGCTGACCTCAGATAAAGTCCTATAAATTATGCAAAAACAAACAATAACAGAATAGTTTGCCATCTTAGAAATCTGGGAAACAGATTAGGTCTCTAGACTGAGGAAAATAAGAAAGTATAGTCATGTGCTTTTCCGCCAGAATTGTTGGTAAAGAATTAACATATTTATACAAAACTCTGAAGATGAAATACAAGCTAATATACAGTGAGAAAGCAGGTTAATGGTTGCCTGAGGATGGGGTGGGAGGTGGGAAGGTTAGCTGGGAAGGATTTACAAGGACACAGGAAACACTTAGGGATGATGGCTATATTAACTATCTTGATTGTGGTGATGGTTTCATGAGTGCATATATACCTGAAACTTCACCAAAGTATGACCCTAAAATGTGCATTTTATTGTATCAATGCTACTTCAGTGAAGCTGAAAAAAGTTAAACTTTTAAAAAAATAAATCTAACACACGAGATGCTGTATTAGAATTTAAAGGCATTTTTGAGTGTGGCCCTATAAGTTCCATTAAGGATATCATGTTGCGTATTAGAATGACTGGAATTAAGGAGATTTCCATGAAGGAAATCTTATTTATCTCAATTGCTGAAACCTTAGGTCCCAGGACAGCCCTTCGTACATCTTGCACATAGTAAATGTATATAGTATAATTTAATTGAAAAGACAAATGGAAGCAATATAATCTCAAAGTACATAGGAAAGAAGGATATACTGGTGAGGTTAGGACGATATATCAATTATATCTGGCTGATAGTAACAGAATCACAACCACAGTGGATAAGTCACGCAAGTGTTTATTCTTTCATGCAATAGTAGTTCAGAGATAGGTGGCCCAGGGCTTTTTGGTGACTCTCCAAAAACATTAGGAACTCAAGATTATTCTGGAATTTTTTTTTTCCTGTTTCACAACACATGGCTTCCGTCTTCAAGAACAACTAATTTTCTCAGATAGCAGCAGAGGATCTAGTAGTCATTATTACTGACTTTTAGAAACAGGAAGATGGCAGCTCCTCTCTGCTAATACTGTCCACTGTAAGTGACTTTCTCTGAAGACCCACATGACATTTTTAGATTTCATTAGCCACATTTAACATCAAGGGAAGCTGGGGAATGTAGACTATATGTCAGATGTCAATGTACATAGGTACGTAGGTGAAAGTCAGGTCTCAAATAACAAGAAAGAGGGGGAGACTGGACATTGGGTGGCAACCTGCCGAATCTACATACGGAGACTTAATAATTGCTTTTGTGATTATTGATCCTCTTGTTCTTGGCATCAAAGTTGAATAGTAATCATTTAGGGTTTATGGAACACATTTCTAGGTGCAGCCTTGAACTACTCAGGTCTTTTATTTCACTATAAACATTTGGCAGGCTTCAGGCAGATTGAAAAGAAAATGGCTGTACCTAGAGGAAACTAGCAATGCTGAATTCCAACTTAAAGATTCATTCTTCCACCAAGCAAGGAATACAGGTCAAAGGCCATTATAATAAAAAGATTGTCCAGATTCTTTTATTTTGTTGTATTGCATATTTCTGAAGACAAATGGCTTATTGCCTAGGGCTCAGAAATCTTTTGCTATATAGAGATTTTTGTCACAATAATATTTGTTGTGATGAAATTTGACCTATATTATATTTCTTTATGTCTGTTGCCTAATTTCCCTTAGGGCTGTGGTTTTCAAATTTTTTTTAGAAGGGGAAATCCTTTGTTGGAACAAAATCTTGTGGAAGCATATAAATAAAGCAGATAAAATTGATGTGGCTCTAGGTGACGAATTATGAGTAGAAATAACCTGCAAACCCCATGAGCTTGTCTACTCTCCCATCCTTACTCTCTGCCTCAGACCACACACACATGTTGGGCCTTGGTTTAAGATGTTGTCAATTATTTATTTTTAGTAAGATTTGAATCCCCCTGGTCAAGAATGAGTGAGTAAAAGACCTGGAAAATATTTTCCTCCACATATCTTTAGGTACCATAAGATGACCACTTAAATCTCCCAATTTATACATCAGTTAAGAATTTGAGAATCAGTCACAATTTGGTGTTTTTAAATAGCATCTTGGCTTGCAAAACAGAAGCTAATCAACTGCTGGGGTTATGCTGTTGTAAAATCTTATTATGGCATGGAAATATAGTTCTTCCCTGCACTATTAGAATATGCACACATATCCATTCTAATGGGAGAGAAATGACTGTGTATCCCTCAGTTAAGGAATGGTTTTTCAGAAAGTGCATGGTTTTGTTTGGTAATTTGCTTTGTTTTGCTTATCATTATCAATAAGCATTGTGGACTTAAATAAAAAATAAAATATGAAGTTGTCTTATTTAAAAATAAAGACACTTTTAGAGAAAAAAAAATCTTTGGAAATAAGATCATTGAAGAACTCACCATTTATTGTTGTGAAATAAGCACCATGTGTTTTTTTGTTTGTTTGTTTGTTTATTTTTATTTATTTATGATAGTCACACACACACACACAGAGAGAGAGAGAGGCAGAGACATAGGCAGAGGGAGAAGCAGGCTCCATGCACCAGGAGCCCGACGTGGGATTCGATCCCGGGTCTCCAGGATCGCGCCCTGGGCCAAAGGCAGGCGCTAAATCGCTGCGCCACCCAGGGATCCCTGTTTGTTTGTTTTTAAGAAAAAAGGAGGGCATGGTTTAGTGCCACCTTCAGCCCAGGGTGTGATCCTGGAGACCTGGGATCAAGTCCTGCATCAGGCTACCTTCATGGAGCCTGCTTCTCCTGCCTGTGTCTCTGCCTCAATCTCTCTCTGTGTCTCTCATGAATAAATAAATAAAATCTTTAATAAAAAAGATAAAACTTTAGGAGTCAAATTGGCTTTTTTTTTAAACCCAATGAAGGACCAACCAAAGGAATTCTAATTAAAAGTTAGCCCTTGAGGAGCTACTTTATATTCAAGTTGGTTATTCACTTATATTAAATAGACATTCACACTATTGTCTAAATTGGTGGTGCTCAAAGGGGGAAGGCATTGTAGAAATGTGTGTGTGTGGGTTTAGATTCTTAAAATATTTGGGGGTGCTACTGGTAATTTGGGGATGGGGGCCTGGGATGCTAACTGTCCTATACTATGCTGGAGAGTCTTGCAGAATCGAAAATCGCCCATGACGTGCAGGACTTGCAGATGTCCCAGTAGACAACTATTCTGTTTCACAAATAAGCACAAAGTATCTTTGGCATGGGTTTAACATATACTGACATGAAAATTAGTGAGAGATTTTATTTTATTTTATTTCGGTCAAAGTTTTATCCAGACTTGTTCACCATTTCAGGAAGTCATGTCATAGGCAGCAGACTCTTCTGTGGTGGCTGTGCCCCCACCAGCCTTCTATGTGAGGCGTTCTTAGTGATGATTCAGTGAATAGGTACAAGCACCTGCTAGTGTACTTGTCTCTGAATTTTATGTACTGAACTATAGATGATTTTCTTATAAACTGTTTTACTTTTATTTCTCCTTTTATTTAATTATGGGTGCAGATAGTAATTCGTATGGATTTCATCTCATGATAGTAAAGGGGGGTTATAACAAGTAGATGTTGGTTCTGTTAAGGTTGAGAACTGTTATCCCAGGGGTTCTCAACCTTGGCAACATGGACACTATGGAGCAGGTTATTATTTGTTGTGGGGCCAGTCCTGTGCACTGTTGGGTCTTGAGCAACGTCTTTTTCCTCCACTCACTAGATACCAGGAACATCCCTTCCACTCCAGTTGTGAAAACCAAAAATTTCTCAAGACATTGCCAAATATCCCCTGGGGGACAAATTCATCCCTAATTGTGAACCACTGCATTAGTGTAAGGTATCGTAAGAATTCTAGAATTGTCAGATGCGCTCCTTTCTCTAGTCCCCCTTTACTTATGAATGAACGATTCACTTATATTCTTCAAAACTACTGTCAGTGGTTCCTCCATGTACCTCCTGTCCAAGTTCTCTTCAGTAGCTCATCACGGCTGTGCTAGCTGTTGTTCCTTTCAGAGTTTTGTTTGCATTTTAGGAAGAAGGAAACTGAACTTGCAAGAACCCGATTCTAGCCCAGTTTTGCCATAACCTATTTGTGTTACCTCGGTCAAATCCTTTAGTCCCTCTTGGTCTCAACTGCAACTGTAAAATAAAGGGTTGGGCCAGAGAATCTGAGGTCCCTTCAGCTCTGAAAATCTTTGATTCACTTCTCTCTGGCTCATCTCTTAAAAACCCTATTTGGCTGTTGGCAGTTCTATATGTGATTTGGCAGGAGACATCTCGAACATGCTGAGAAAGTGTAAGATGAATTTGAAAACAAAGTTATTAATGAAAAATTTCATCACTCAGGAAATCTTTAAATAGTCCAACTGAAGTTAACAAAATAGATTAATTGCTCCTTAACAAAATCCAAATTTATTTTAAATTGTCTTTTCTAAAAACATCTATTTCTAAAATAGAGCCAAAGATGCATAAGGATATGAACAAAGGGATACACTTGGACCTCCTTAAGGAGCAGAGTGAGTCAGTAATTTGGCCCATGACCTAGATTGTTGAGGACAGAAAATCTGAAGACTCAAAATGACATTGGTATCTATATTGATGATTCTACCTCTAAAGGGCCAAGCCATATGGATGATAAATTAAAAAGTCATCAAGTCATCAAGTCATATACTATTTCTCTCGCAGAGCTAAATATCTGGATATTTGGAGATAGAAGATACAACCAATGGACTGAATTTTCAATTTTTCTTCCAATGGTTTTGACATAAGAAAGATAGAACTGACTTTATAGTGTTGGCAATAGGCATCTCTGAATCTTAAAGGGCTCAATTATGGATATGCCCAAATAGGGCATATCCCTTCTCCTGATTTATAATGACTCTGCTAGCATTCTATTGGTCAACGGCGGAGATAACTTGGAAGTAAATGCCAAACTTTAGAGGCATTGCAACCCTGCTGAAAGGGAGGGAAACTTACCAAGCGCTCCCTACATGCCAGGCATACATTACTTCTGATCCTTAGAATGGCTTACAAGGTAAGCAATTGCAATTCCCATTTTATAGATGAAGAAACTGGGTCTTTGAGATGACCTGTCCAAGATCATGTAACGACCAAAGGGAGCCTGAATCCTTCTGATTCCAACATCTGCACTCTTTCCACCAAGCTACTAAGATGCCCTTAGTTTAGCTGAAGGTGGTTACCAGGGCTAGCATTGCTGTATTTCCCAAATGCCAGGTCTGGTCAAGACATCGTTGGAAGAAAAAAATTGTGAAGTTTGTATAGCTTGTGTTTGTTTCTTCTGTCTCTTTCCTTTCTTAATTTTCTGCACCCTCGAAGGCCCAACTCTATTCCAGGAATCTGTATACCCAGAAAGCTCACTATGTGCTCACAAGTTTCCACAGGACCATAGTCAGTCAGGACAATCATCCTAGCATTCTTCAAGAATCCTCCCCCTGTCAAATCTTACCCACTCCAAATCCCATTTCCTTCGATTCTACTCTTTGCCATATTGTATGATCATGGCTTTACAGACACAACTGCTTGCTACTGGATTAGTTGACTAGTGTTTCAGGGGACTGAATGTCTTAATCAAGATACAAATCCACTTAAGAACTTTCAAGAGAAATTGAGGTGATGTTTCCAGTGTCAGGGTCTTGGTGACTAAGCAGACTAAGCACTTCTGTGTCAAGGCTATCAACATTTTTATGGAGCTCAGAGCCCTAAGCTCAAATGATAAAATGCTGATAAGACATTTCAGGCCAGTGAGTTTAAGAGGGGTAATAAAGGAACAACTGGGCCTTTTCTGTGGCGGGGGGTGTCCTTTAAAACATACCCTGAAGTAGGCCGAAGTCTTCCTCATGATGAACCAGATTTTGATCAAGACAGCGAATACTCAAGGAGCCTAATTTGGCTTAACTGGAAAAAACAAAACAAAACAAAACCTCAGTGTTTCAATAATAAAGATTTCTAGCATGGCACGAATAGCAGCAACACAGTGGACTAGGCTAGGCATGGTCTCTGATTCTGCATAACAAATATGTCAGTTATTCCACCATGCAGAGTTTCTATTTATTAATCGATCATCTAGTACTTATCGAGCACTTACTGTGTCAAAGGTTTTGTGCCAGAGTGAACTTAAAATAAGGGATCTCTCTAATGTGTAAAGGACTTAAAAAAAAACTTCATACATTTATAAAGCCTTGAGGCTTGTAGCAGGACATGGCATTGGTATGTCTATTATATTATTCATTTATTTATGCTCAATTATTCAACAAGTATTTATATGAGGGATGACTATTCCAGGCACCACGCTAGGTACTGGGAGATATAACTGAAACGCAGATACAGTCTGAACTCCAAGAGCCAATTGTCTGGTCAGGGACATGTGTACAAATATGATTATTCCACTACAGTGTGATCAGGATTGTTAAATATTCATTCATTTGGGCAAGTTTCGACATGACAGCAAACAGATGGTGCAGCCAGCCTCTGTCTTGAGATAATGAAGAAGCATCCTTGGTGATGCCCAAGTTGAGCCCTAGAGAATGGGGTGCGAGCCAGGCAAACTTTGGGGAAGCTGGGACAAGGACAGAGGGTACAGCATATGCAAAGTTTGGAGACAAGAGAGAGGCTGGACAGATATGACACAGCCAATAGTTGATTATGGCAAGAATTTAGAATTTGAGGCATGAAAATGGTGGGGGATACAGGTGGAGAGGTAAAGAAAGGCCAGTTCATGAAGATATTTGAATGTATGCCAGGGAGCTTAGATGTTATCTTGGGGACAGTAAAACCACACTGGTGGATTTTAATCATGGCAGCAATTTCAATGATTATATTGAGTTATATACGGGGAAGCAAAGTAATTTTGCTTTTCTGGAAAATGTAGTAGGCTAACAGAAATGCATGAAGCCAATAACAAAATTATCTTGAAAATTTTGACTCATCTATGATGGTGAATGAGCCATAACGTGTTCAAATATGTTCTTTCTTCTCTCCATGGGGATCCTTTTGGTGAGATTCTTTAGAAAATCAATAAAAGGCATTTTTGAGTAAGAAGCTAGTTGAAGTCATAAAAAGACTTGAGTTAGAGTAGACATTTTGCAGCTGTTTCTGGCCGAAACCAGAAAGTGGAAATTAAGCAGCTGACACATCTCTCCTTATAACTTTTATTAAGCAGACAACCTCCCTTCACCCCCATCACCCCTGTCTAACTCTATGTACTTTTTTTTTTAATGTGAAAAGGATTTTTTTTAAAACTGTTTTAAAGTTAATAAAATATACAACTTGACCTGGTTAATCTGAACCAGTTTGCAAACTCGCTTTATATCTGGATGAAAAAATAAACCTTCAGATTAACAAACTCTTGGCAAATCCCTCGCCTCTCCTGTTAGTGAATTCTTTGCTAGTCACATTTCCGGCTCCCCAGACACGGGGATGAATTAAGCCTGGGAGAATCAGGCTTGGCTGTAATTACATTAAAATTTTTGCAGTAAGAAAAAGTGTGTCATACTGTACAGATACCCTTAAGGTGACATTTGCTCTGACCTGCCAAGTTCGGGACTGTGGCCCAGGTCCTTGGATCTGTTAATAAGAGAACACTTGGCCAAAGGCACGGGCTACCTTGCCCATCATTCCATTTTGTCATTTAGGGAATTGATGATGCTGCTGGCTAGACAAAATGAAAGGTGGAGGTGGGCTCTGCAGAGAAGGCTGCAAGAACCTGAGCTGGTACAAGTCTGTACGGTCCAGATTTCACATTCCCTCAGTTGTTAAGAAACCAGGCTGGTGAACAAGTGAGGGAAAGTGTATCCTGGAGAGAAGTGCTATCCAGGACGTGGGGAGCAGTCACATGTCACTCTCATCTCTTTCCTAACATCCGTCCTTCCCACTTTGCTTCATGACTCATCTTGTCCAGGAGCCTTTCCTGATGAGCCTTGTCCCATCTCAGTCATTTCCAAGAGGATATTATTTGAATGATATAATTTTGCTTTTTGGCTTGCTTTAATGCCCTACGACGGCTCTGCATCTTTTGCCTTACTCTTGGCACCGTACTCAGTGCTATTCATGCAGTATGTGCTTAACACTGTGTTGAGGACATTATGAAAGAACTTAATGCTCAGAAAGAGAAAATGTGTAATGCCAGTACCCAGTTACCTTGCAAGTAAATTTTCCTTGCATAATCTCATTTATTACTCTCATAAAATATAACACTATCCTTATTACTTTTGGCAGTAAAAGAAAGCCTCTAATGTATACCTTTCCTACCACACCTCGCACACTTAACTATTAAGGGAGTTCTAAATAGAGGGGTGGAAAGACATGGAAAAGGCCAAATTCTTCCAGTGGGAGCCAAATGACTTGGAGTGTGGAAGTTTGATTCTGAACTTAAAGTGGTCTGGGAAAACATAAACCTTTATGTCTTAAGTGACCCACTGGCCCCTTCAGTGTTTTGAAACGGAGTCTTCCTTTCAAAGTTTTCCCCTAGTTCTTCTTTGAGGAAAAGTAGTCTGAAGCTTACTTTCAAAGCCCTTAAGTGTAAAAATAAACAAGCATTCCGTCAATGGGGTCCCCGATGCCTCGCTATACTACAACACATTTTTGAGTCATAAATCATGGTCCTGACAGGTCTATGATGATGCATTGTGTTAATACATCATAATGACAATGCTGATGATGTATTAGTGCAATATATCCTGAAAGCCTATCACTTTAGAAATCTGTGTTTATAGATAGCAAAGAAAAGATTTGAGGGTAGCAAAATTGAGAAAGAAACAGGCACGTGGAGGGTTCAGGATGATGAACATCTCTTTTTGACAGATGAAGAGCTTCTCCCTCCCAGGAAACAACGCTGTCCCTCTCCCAGTGGTTGTGCCATGGAGACAACTCCTGGAGATGTGTCCTCTACCAAACCGATGCCACGTGACCAGCCCTCGGCGGGGCTGGACTGGATGCAGATCTTCTGAGTCTCAGCCACACACTTTCTCCAACACCTCTGAACTTTGAGATGAATGAAAAATACTGTATGTACGTGAAACAGAAGCTCTATTCTAGGTTAGCCCATGGATCCAAATGGTTTGATCGCGTGTGCACATGCACGTGGGCTTTGGAAACCTTTAGCAGTCAGTGGCCTTTGCTCCCTTGGCTTCTGGTAAGTGAGAGAATTCAATGAATGGCCTGAAAGTATTAATGCAACCATTTCATTTGTTGGGAATTCACTGCTGCAACAGATCAGGTCCCAGCATTTACGATACTTGGCCATCAGACGAGACCAAGTGCTAATCATGTTATCAGCCAATCCTTCAAACCAGGTCAGCAGGGGGAACATTTGTGGTGACTTGATAGAGATGAAGGCAGGTAGTCCTTTGGTTTGGCTTATAGTCCTGCTTATAAAATAACTGAATTATATAAAGCTTGTGCTGTCTTCATAAAGGGAACAATTGGGGGAAAAAAAAGCACATGCTTTTCGTAAAGGCAAACTCCTATTACATCTTTTCTATTGTATCTGCAGTCATCATTTCCAGTCAATCTATAACTGGTTTTGACATTCTTAACTCATCTCAATTCAGTTTTAAGATGTTCCTCAAAAAAAAAAAAAAGGCAAAACTAATAGGAAAACAAAAAAGAAAAGAAAAAAATAAGTCAAGTGGAAAGATAAAAACCATTTAGAAGTGCAATGAAAGCCCTAAAGGAGCACAGAACACTCAGTAAAACTGGTATCTCTTTGGTTAGGAGATGGGCTAAGACCTATTTTTACATCACTGAAAAGTAAATTAAAAGTTCAAATTAGATTAAAAAATGGTTGGTATAACAGAGTCAAATAAATCCATATTCAAGGAGGAGCCACTTATTTTATGTTTTTTTTTTTTTTTTTTTTTTTTTTAAGGATGAGCCGCTTTGCTTTTAAGATTCAGATTGTGACTTTTCAGGAAATACACAGGTAATGCACTTTTAAAACAGAATTTTTTTTTCCAATAAATTCTGGAATTCAGATTTTCCCAAATCAAGGCAAACGAGAGTTTGATGCATATCATAGTCAGGCAAGAAGAAAGGCACTTATCTATTAGCATTTCCTGACACTAGAATGCCATTTTGTAAGTGTACATTTTGCTGCGTGTAGAGTCCATTTCTTAGGAACTTGCATGTAGTCCGTTTCCGTGTAGACTTGCTAAACAGATGTGGTTGGGGACTGTCTACACTCTTCATACTATGTCTGTATTTCCAACGTGTAAACTCTTCCGCCTGCCTATTGCTGATACTGATATAGTTATATCTGCCAATAATAAACTTCTGATGCCTTGCCTAACCCTCCCTACCTCAAACTTGAGATCTCCAAGGGTGCTTTTGAAAATATTTATTCAATAAAAATTAATATTTGATGGCTTTATGGAGATACTCAGTTATCAGGATCAGATTGTGTATTTTAAAAATACTCCCAGACATTGTCTATTCAGCCAGTTTCTGCCTGTAAGTGCTGGAACCCTGGAGCAGAAGGAACTTTATTACCTCCCACGGAGTGCTAGGAGACCACTAGGGAAATGACTGACCTTTCACTAAATGGTTGTCTTGCAGCCTGATGGGCTAGGTGTCCAGAGAGGGGCACTAGGTACCAGGGCTCACCAGCAGTGGGTTATTCCCACCTGAGCTGGCTCTGTTGACCATTGACTTTGATAACTAGTGCTGCTCCAAAATTTGTAAAGTTGCTGTAGAGGCTGATGACAAAACCCCAAGGGTCCCGTGGCAAGCCTCCAGACCTTTGAAGATCCTCAGCTTTCTGACCAGTGGGCTTATGGTAATGTTTGTTGCTCTTGGCCTTGAAGCCAATCTGTCCCACACCCAAATTGAGCATCTGGAGAAAGTACAATTTCCAAGAACTGTTCCCAGAGGCCATATCTATCTCTCCATTACCAGAATAAAAATATCCCAGCTACTCCAAAGTACCCAGCTAATGAAAAGCTGTCTTATTTGCCCAGCTGGATTATCCTGATGATCTATAGGTCAACTTTCCCCTGCTCTCTTACATCTCCCACCAAATCAAGGGCATAGAATACTTAAACATATGTTTTAAAAATTCTCCTTGTTGTCATTCCCCAGGATTCATAAATCACTTTTGCTCTTATAAATCTATAAGGCATTAATGCATGAGGCCCAGGGGATGGTAACAAAGGGCAGATGAGGAGAACAGCTCCCTTTTCCTGCTCCAAGGCCACCAAACTCTTAGGGCCTCAGTTTCCTTATCTGTAAAATGAAGATTTGAATTAGTTGATAACTAGGGTATTGCCAACTGCATCTTATGTTGAAAGGATTTATTTCTACAACATTTAATAGAAAAGTGAAAAGCTGTATACTTACCACAATTACATTTCTAGAAAGCAACTTTGAAGCCTGTAGATTATTTCAGCAGCTGGTGATGCTAAACCTGCTGTCTATAGTGAGATAACAAATCTATCCCTGCTCCCCACCATCAGAAACACATTCCGAGGCACTCAGACCCCAAGCAGCTTCTTTCAAGCCGAATTTCCCCAAACTGTCTTGATTAAAGAGTTGGTTAATCAATTTAGAATTACTGTGGGGCTATTCATATCTAGGAGCATGGCCATAGCCCATCCCTGCTCTGTCAGAGCCAAACTTCTGCCAAAATTCTAGTTATGCCTTCTACTTGGGGGAACTCAATCTGCAAATATGCTTTTGAACATTAACTACTACACACCCATATTTCTGTTTTACATTCTAAGAAATGAACTCAACCAGGAAGTTCCTAATTTGGGGAGCTATTGTTGAAATGGTTCTTTGGTCTACAACTGTAGTGGGGAGAAAAAAGAATCCAAAAATCCAGATTCCTCCCTCTAGAAGGTGGATTCCTAGCCTGAAGTTATGTTTGCCTTGCTGGGAGGCTCAATGAGTTGATCCAGAGACTGTGGAAGGGAGAATTGCAAAGGACATAAGAAGGATGTGGGGTTTCTGAGGCAATCTTGAATGTCAAGGGGAAAGAGAGAGGCAGTTGGATAGCAATAGACAGAGGTAAGAATAAGGTGAAGAGGCCAAAAAAAGAAAAAAAAATATATATATACATATATCCTCAGTGGTGGAGTGTTCTGAGACTTTGAAGATTGGGGACTACCCCCATTTTGGCCTGTGTTCTGTGATAGAAACATCTTCCTCCCTTCCATGCTTCATCTCCCATTTTGAATGAAATCTCTGTGAGCATAAATATCTTGGAATAATACAGTGATTGTGGAGATGGAGGAAACAGCTGAGTTTCTCATTTAGAGTCTCTTGGACACACAGCAGGCCCAGAACGGCAAGATAACCTATACACTGAATTTACTCAGGAAAAGTGGAATTTAGATCCAGAGGTAACCATGAGAAGCTCTGCTCATGCGCAGAAACCTTGGGGTCTCCTTTAGACTCCCACGAGGTGTGGAATGTAAAGTTTGAGACAATCTTATCTGGGCAGGGAGACCTCCGCTGACATATGGGTTCCATTATGGGGGAGGATTTTTGTTACACTGGCATGGGGAATTAAGCTAATCTCCTTATATCAGACTTTATCCGCCTGTGGTAATATTTTGTGGAGTAAGATAAGCCCTGGGACATATTCAAACGTGGGTGATAAGTGATTTCATGACTCAGTTTTGCTCATCGAGTTCCGACCTCCAACTTTTGACTTCTAATCCAGACCAAAGCCTCCCTAGCCATCCCCTCCCAACACACACAAAGAACAAACCCTTAATCACCACTTGCACTTCCAGCCCAACTCTAAGTTCAGGCTAACTCAGTTAACCCCCTTGTATGTGAGTCAGGATGTGATTTCCTTCTTCTGCGTGGCTCCCCATTTTGAATCACTTCCTCCCTCCTACCCCCCATCCCAATCTCCCTGTAGCCGTTTCTGTTGTCTTGCCTTAGCCCTTAGCTACCCTCATGGTCAGCCCCTCCTCTCCAAAGAAGGGGTTTTGCTTCCTCTTACATCTTCAGTGAACCATCATGACCTTTGAGGCTGATGCAGGTGCTCTGGGAGATCAGTTCATCAAGTACTGCAGACAGCAAGGGCTGGGGTGAGCCATCAGCCCCTCAAAACTATGGTCTAGAACTGCCCTGGACCATATTAGTAATGGTGACCTGGAGGTGAAAGGCTCTGTATTCCATTACCAGTCTCCTGAGTAATCTACCTAATTCAGTATCCTTTCATTTAATTGAAACATTATTTTCTCTCTGTTAGCCAGGGCACTCAGGCTGGTAGAGCAGTGTTAATCTTTCAGCTGATTTCCATCTTTGCAGAATTACCTTTCTAGCAATTAGACCCACTGGTATAAATTTGCCTTGCTCCTTCCTGGGGTTCAATGTTAAAATGGAAATCTCCAAGCTCAATGCGTTTTCCTCCAGGCTGACCCAGGGCAGATATTAATTAACTGGGGTGTCGTGAAAAGGTTGAGCTTGAAAAGCCAAGTAGGAGAATACTTCTCCTGGGATGTTGTTGCAGCCAACAGATGGACTAAAGAGGGTGAGACCCGGATGGAGAAGAATCACATTTAAAATCAAGTGGAAGGACTGCGCCATTAGTGAGCTGGGGAGCAAACCAAGGGTTACCCTGGAAACACAGTAGTACCTTCGAATAACAGAATCTTTTGTATCCTTTGCTAAAGACTGAATGTAGCTCATTTGTACAGAACATTCTCTGAGACAACCAGGGTCATGGTGACCGGCCTCTCAGCTTGCCTAGAAATAAGGGGTTCTGGGAGCAGGGGTTCTCCAAGCTACAACTAGGAAAGTCCTGGGACATGGGATGAATTGGTCACCCTGTGGAGGTCCAGTTTCTGAGACAGGTGTGAAAGCCAGTTGATTTCTCCATTTTTGGTTAAACTTCAGCAATGAGCAATTTTATGACCACTACCTTACATGGTGAAATCTAAGTTTTTCTGAAACCTGGCATCTGCTCCTACTGCAGTTGAAAAGCAAGTTCTAGATTTTCAAGGTTGTTAGGACTGCTAGTTGACAAATCCAAAGGCTCTCTTTTTGACCCTGCCCTCTCCCCAGGACTGGACACCCCTGGATGCATGGCCTTTCTGGACTCTCTTCATCGGACTTCCAGAGCACGGTTTGCCTGGTTCACTTCTTTCCAACCACTTCTCTTTCTCCGTTGCGTCAATCTCCACCTTCGCTGTTCTCCCTCTGCAGTTACTCCTGTAGATACTGGGCTGCACATTTACCTGTAGCCTCTCTGTCCTGCCCTTTGACACCCTCCCCCGTGCTGCCGGGGCTGGGAACCAGCACACTTATTTTCCTGGGCTCGTTTGCCAGTTACCTTGAGGTTAGGCTCTGTCGTAGAGGCGCTAGCGTGAGGTCAGAAAGCAGGAGAAAGATGCAAGGTCCTTCTCCTGGCTCCTACCGCCTCTCCTATAGGCAGTGACTGCTTTTGCAAAATACTTTATGTGCCTGATTTCTAAACACTGCGTGACCCCTCGCAGACGTGCTTTCTCCTGCAGATAACGTGATCGCAGGTCAGAGAAGTTGGTTGACTTTCCAAAGGTCATGCAGGTGTTGAGTAGAAGAGCGTGGATCTGAGTTCAGGTCCTTCTAATTCCAGAGCCTATGTCTTCTCTGTGGGTTACTCTCTGGTTTCTTCAACTTGAAATTCATCCAGCCGATTACCAGTTGAGATAGTATTTCTCAATTTCGCTCTCAAAAAAACTTGATCCCTAGCTAGAATCCAATCAGTACTTAAGAATGAATTGAGCATATACTGTTTCTCCAAGTAAACATTTTTTTAAATTAAGTTTAACAACTTTATTAAGGCATAAATGACAAAATAAACTATACACACTCACAGTGTACAATGTAATCATTTTTGACATATATTATTCACCTGTGGAGTCATTACCATAATCAAGACAATGAACATATCCATCAATCCCAGAAGTTTCTTCATTCTCCCTCCTCAGTTCTCATCCCCAGCCCTCTTCAGATCTCTCTCCCACCAATTATCAGAAAACCGCTGATAGGCTCTCTGTCACTATAGATTAGTTTGTATTTACTGTATTTTATGTAAATGGACCCACAGAGTGCACACTCTTTTTTTTTCCCCCTCTAGCTTCTCTTACTCAGTATAATTATTTTGAGATTCATTCATAATGTTACATGAGTACTTTCTATTACTCAGGACTACTATTCCACCCTCTGAATATACAATTTGTTGATTCATTCACCTGCTGACAGACACCTAAGTTTTTATATATCATAAATAAAGCTCTATGAACAATCACGTATAAGTCTTTGTCTAGACATATGCTTTCCTTTCTCTTGGGTAACCTAGGAATGGCATGGCTGGGTCATGTGGTGGGTGTACACTTAACTTTTTGAGACACTGGGCAAACTGTTTTCTGAAGCGATTGCATCATTTTACATTCTTACCAACAGTGCATGAGAATTTCTATTGCTCCACATTCTTGCCAACACTTGATACGATCTGTCCTTCTAATATTAGCCATCCTGACAAGTATAATGGTAGTATCTCACTGTGGCTTGAATTTGTATTTGTTAAACATTTTTCTGAATTCTTGCTATATCTTTTTTGCTGAGATAGCTGTTCAAATTTGTTAACTGTTTTTATTGAACGGTTTGATTTTTTTTATTATTGAATTAGAATTCTTTTTATACTATAGATAGAAGTTCTCTATCAGATATGCGATTTGCAAATATTTTGTCCTACTTTGAGTCTTATCTTTTCAATTCAGAGTGCCTTCCAAAATGCAGAATTTCTTAATTTTGATGAAGTTCAATTGATCCAGTTTTTGCTTAGTGGATTCCACTTTGGTGTTCTATCTAAGAAATCTAACACAAACAGCCTCACACAAGTTCACAAAGACTTTCTACTATTTGTTTCCCCAGAAATTTTAGGGTTTACATTTAGCTCTATGATTGACCTTGACTTAATAGCTGTATACACTGAATGATATTGATCAAGGTTTTGTTTTTGTTTTTGATTTCAAACGGACATCCGATCATTCTGGCACCATTTGTTGAAAAGATTATTCTTCCTGTGTTAAATTTTGCCTTTGTACTTTCGTTGAAAGTAAATGGACCGTATGTATAGATCTATTTTCTGTCTTCTCAATTCTGTCCCAATGATCTATGTTGATGTCAGTGCTACAAACACTGTAGCTTTTTTTTTTTTTAAAAAAAAAAAAAAAAGAGGGCCCTGAGAACATGGCCAGAGCCAAAGGCAGATGCCCCTCACTGGAGCTTTTGAATAAATTTTGAAGTTAGATACTATAAGCCCTTTAGCTTTGTTTACCTTTTTCAAAGTTGCCTGGGCTATTTAGGTTCTTTGCATTTCTTTATAAATCTGAGGATCAGCTAGCAAATTTCTACAAAATCTTGCTTAGATTCAATCTACAGATAAATTTTGTGGAGAATTGATCCAATTGACTCAATACAATAGTATTGAGAGTCTTTCAATACACGAGCACGGTATATGTCTCCATTTATTTAAGTCTTCTTTAATTTTTCTCAGCAATGTCTTGTAAATTTTAGTATATAAGTTTTGCACAATTTTTGTCAGATTTATCACTAGGTATCTCATACTTTGATGTTAATATAATGGTATGGATTTTTAAAATTTAGTTTATGATAGTTCATTGTTAGTCCACAGAAATGCAATTGATTTTTGTTTTATAAACTGCAAACTTGCTGAATGTATTTATTAATTCTAGTGGCTTTTAGGGGATTTCATAGCATTTTGTGCACAGACTAGGAGTCATCTGCTAACGGAGTTTTATTTTTTCCTTTCCAAAATGGGTGCCTCTTGTTTTTTCTTTTGCCTTTATTCAACTGGCTAGCGTCGCTAATGTTTATGTTAAGTGTTAGTGGTGAGAGTGGACATTTCTGTCTTGTCCCTGATCTTAAGAGGAAAAACACCTAGTGTTTCAATATGTCGTTTGTTATGGATTTTTGATAGATTCCTTTTACAAGGTTAAGGAAGTTCACTTCTATTTTTAGTTTATTGAGAAAATGGTCATGGATGCATATAAACATAGCTTTGTCAGGTACTTTTTTTCTTTTTCGATTCTAGGCTTTTGAATTTCACAGTCATCTACAGAATTTATGTACATATTAGATAGATTTCATGGGTGTGCTCACTGCTTCCTCCACCATCCTGACATCTCTTGATCTGCTGAGGAGGGGAAAGGATGGATAAGACAAGAAAAGGAAACCAGACCTGCAAGGACTTTCTGGGCAAGGGCTACTTCTGGCCTTCAGTCCCATATCTATGAGTTTCCTGGAACGGTTGACTGATGTTCTATTTTATTTATATAATCATTCATTCATTCATTCATTCATTCATTTGTTCATTCATTTATCATTTTATGATTTTCGTACTTGTTGATCTTTTTTTCACTATTCATTATCCACTTTGTCATTTTATTAAGTGGACCTTTTGCTTTTACTTTTTAGTTAATGCCTTATAGTTTTTCATCATTTCCTTGAAAAATTTTTAAAAGTTTTTATTTGAGAGAGTTTTTTTATCATGTCCATTCAATCTTGAATCTAATGACTTTATTACTTGTGTTTATCTTTAGTTCATTTTAAAATTGCAAGCAAGAATCATTGACTTGAGTGTAGCCTCTGTTGAGACCCAGCCATAGAGCTAACCAGGTTGCCTGAAGATTTCCCCCTCCAATGCTCTTGGCTTGTTTCTTTAAGCTCACCTCAGCATTCCTCAGGGCTGCAGAACTTCGAGAGGCACCACTCAAAATTGTACTCAATATAAATGTCAGGAGGCAACCATTCCAGGAATTCCTTCACACACAATAAATGTGGATAATGCCCTCTGAAGTTGTCCAACAGTGATACTGCCCACCTTGCGAAGATGATACACTGAGTTCTAAAGTTTATTCTAAACGGAATAAAACAAGAGCTATATGGGCCACTCTACCTTTTCAAAGATCACATTAATTCTTCATCCCAGTCACAGCACAGCTGAACCATTGAAACAATGTTGTCTTTTCATATCACAAATCATCCAAGCCCTTTATAAGCATATGAATTATTTAAATTGATGA
The DNA here is from genome assembly GCF_905146905.1 of Nyctereutes procyonoides. Lineage (NCBI taxonomy): Eukaryota > Metazoa > Chordata > Mammalia > Carnivora > Canidae > Nyctereutes > Nyctereutes procyonoides. The sequence goes on from NW_026575049.1 coordinate 67,220,305, forward strand.
TCTCTGTTCAGTACAACCACTGAACATCAGGTAAATATATGGTTGCATAATAAAAGATGAAATGTAGTAAGGTTCCAGCCAGAAAAAGACTCTCCAAACTCCCTCATTTCATTTTTGTTTATGATTTCTGAAATTTCAATATTATTTTTATTTGGATAAAATACAGAATAGCAAGATTAAAAAAAAAGAACTAAAAGTAGAAACTGGAAATTAAATAGCATAGGTCACTTAAGATTCATTTCAATAATGACTCAAATTGCCTTCAAGGTAGGCACCTGCCAAAAGATGCTTCTTCCAGGAAGGATTTTAGGAAATTTCTCCAAATGTATATAGTCTGAAGGCAAACAGAGAAGTTCACTAGATCTAGAATTAAGGTTGATAGTGTTGTCCAGAAAAAGCTAACTCTACGTATGATGAGCAATCAGCTATAAATAAAACAAAAACAAAAAATAAAATTTCATTGTATACTTGCCGAGCTTCATTCCATAACTATAAACTACAATCTCCTAAAAAGTACCTCTGAGCATAAGTAAACTGAGGATAGGCTCTTTTACTCTTGCTCAGTTCCCTAAAATGAGAGACAAATGTGGACAGGCTTAACTCTCCACAAGGCAATTTGATTGATATTCACTACTTTCTCTAGTGCTTATTACTTCGAATCCAATGAGATTCTTGGCAAGTAAACTTTCCAAACACTATCTAAGGCTCACCCTGTGAAGACTCCCTGACACCCTTATTAAATGTTAACACATTCCACTTTTCTCTGCAACTTTATCCACTTCCAAAAAGATATATCCCTGTGTTAGGGGCTGTTAATGATACTCTGTAGATGGGAGATGAAGTTCCTGCTCATCAGACATGTACAGTGCTGATGGAGAAAAAGGTTTACATTCAGAGTAGTAGAATCAAGCAGGCATTTTTCTGTAACCCATGGGAATGAAAACAAAAGGGGGGGGGAGAAAGTGAGCATGGGTAGAAGACCAAGGAAAAGTTGACACCTGGCCTGTCCTGGAGGGCTGATGGCATTTCAGTTGCTGGGAGGACTCTGAATGCTGACACTGAATCACTCATTCATTGTGAATACCGTGTAAGATGTCCAGTGTATCCAGAAATAGTGGCCCTAATTTCTGTTTTCCCCCTACATTCTTCTCTTTAGAGTCTTAATAACAATCAGGAGCAGGGTAAAGCAGATGGTGATGAGTTTGTTTCTAGGTTCACCCTATTCACCCCTCCAATACTGAGTTTATAGCATGATCACAGGTGGGACAGAGTTTATACCCAAGGAAAGATACCGAGTGTTTTTGACCCCACTCCTCAGGTTCTACGGCAATTTTGGTATTTACTGCTACATTTAATCCATTTCTTTTTTTTTAATTTATTCATTTATGATAGTCACAGAGAGAGAGAGAGAGAGAGAGAGAGAGAGAGAGAGGCAGAGACATAGGCAGAGGGAGAAGCAGGCTCCATGCACCGGGAACCCAATATGGGATTCGATCTCGGGTCTCCAGGATCGCGCCCTGAGCCAAAGGCAGGCGCCAAACTGCTGCGCCACCCAGGGATCCCACATTTAATCCATTTTTATTACATTTTTCATTTAACAGATGCTTATTATGCCTTGTTTATGTGCAAGTTATTGTTTTGGGCCTGGGGAACAAAAACATACAGCATCCTTGTCCTCTTGGAGCTTACTCTATAGTAGAAAGAGACAATACAGAAATAAATGTCTACCATCTCATCTATCTATCTATCTATCTATCTATCTATCTATCATCTACCTATCTCTATATCTATGGATATTTGTAGAGTAGAAAACCATGCAATATAATACAATATATATTCCAGACCCATATAAATATTTATATTTGCATACATGTATATAAACATTTACTTAAATATTTATATAATAAATACTATGGGGAAATCTAAAGCATGGAAAGAGAATACATGGGTAGAGAAATTTTTGAGCAGATGGCCATGAAGATGTCTTGCTGAGAAGACAACATTTGAATGGTGACTTAAAAGAGGTGAAGAGGTGAGACATATGGATATCTGGGACAAGAGTGTTTCAGAAAGAGGGACCAACCAGTACAAAGGCCCTGATTTACAATTATGGTTGGTGTGCTCAAGAAAATTGAATTCACAATGTGAAAGCATCACTCGAACTGCTGTGTGGAGAACAGATTATAGAGGGGCAAGTAGAAAAATAGATGATAATGGCTTGAATCAGGAGGGTAGTGGTAGAGAATAGATATATTTTGGTTCTAAGATTTTTTTTTTAACATTTTAACACCTATGAAATTGGAATCCAACTTATAATTGATGGCTTCTTACCATTACTATAGGTCAAGAGGCATAGAGATGGAGTTGCCATTTATCCGCACATGCACGTACCTGGTTTGGAGCTTTTATTTTCCCTCAGTTGGTCACAGGTCAGCGAGAGTTTTGCAGCTTCTGCTTGACATCTGCAGGAAGTGACCACTGCATTGCTACTACTCTTAATGGCATCATGAATGATGTTTTCAGACAAACGTGTATTTCTGAGACTCTGAGTCAAAGCAATAAAGAAAATGGGTTCTGAAGTTGGATAATATTTTTGGGAACCTTAAACAACTTCTTTTTTTTTAACCAACTTTTTTCACATACATTTTCCTTTGCTATATGAACAAGGATGATATATGGCTAAAAAATTATGTCTACGTAAGTTTGGAGATCTTTAAATAAGTATAAAATACAAATTCCAAGCAATACCATTGAGTTATAAGATTGTCAGATTTTTTTTTCTTTCTTAGGGATGAATACTACAATCATGTACCTCACAACTGATGGTATCTTGGATTCTATAAAATACTAAATTTTGAGGGAAGATTTCATGAGGAGAATGAGGGCATAATAGGAATCAAGGATGATTCCAAAGGGTTTTGTCTGAGCAACTGGTAAAATAGAGTTCCCACTGACAGAGAAGGAGAGAAGTGGCAGGAAATGGGGATGTGGGGGCTGGGCAGGAGCCCTCTTGGGGGCATGTTAGTCTAGAAATGGTTATTAAGCATCAGTTTTCTGAGGCTGCTGTGTAAAGTGCCAGCAAGTGGATGGTTTAAAACAAAATAAATGTATTGTTTCAAAGATCTGGAGGTTGGAATTCTGAAATCAAGGTGTTGGCCTACTTTCTTGTGGTTCCTCTAGGAGGGAATTCTTCACTGCCTCTTCTAGCTTCTGGTGTTGGCCAACAATTCTTGGCATTCCTTGGCTTGTAGATGTATCATTCCAATCACATGGCTATTTTCCCCCATCTGTCTTCACATCATCCTCTCTGTGTGTGTTTGTCTCTCTGTGTGTCCAAATGTCCTCTTTTCATGGGGATATCAGTCACATTGGATTAGAGCCCACCCTAATGACCTCATTTTAAGTTGGTACTTCCAAATAAGGTCACATCCCAAGGTACAGGGAAGAGGGGGGTTGGGACATCAACACTTCTTTTTGGGAGGGTGAGTCAACCCATAATAGCATTCAAGTAAAGTGGTCTAATAGACAGATGTCAATGAGATAGTCTAAAGTCAGGAGACAAATTTGGTCTAGAAACCAAAATGTGGGAATCATCAGCATGTATAAATGGTATCAGCGAGACTGAGTGAGAACACCAGAAACCGAGTGTAAACAAATCTGAAATCTGAAGTCATTCAGACGTTTGGAATTGTGGAAAAAGTTTCAACATTCCTCACGTAGGTAGAACTTATACTATCCATATAATGAGCTTCCTAACCTTAGAAAAGCCTTGGACTTATTATTATTTTGAAACATTTGTTACAGAAGAAAATAGTGCTGGGTAAACGTCCTAATTCAGTTTGTGTCAATAAGAATCATTCTGAAAAACACATTCAGATAACTGGGGCTGAATTTAAGTAGAATGTCCCATTAAAGCTCATTAAAGAATAAAACCTAATAGCCAAGGCCTCTGAATAATACAAAAGAGTCTAGCCTTATGTGGTTAGGCTTTCAGTTCTACTTTAAGAATATCTTTTGAACAATATAGTCACACAAGTAAATTTTCCAAAAGTAAAACTTCCTAGCGGTGATAGAGCTTAGGGTTGAATGAAGTTTTCGAGATCATCCTGCTGATAGATGAAGGAAGGGAGTCCTGGATCCGCCGAGGGACTAACCCAACTTGAAATAGTACCCTTGAAAGGGCATGAACCTTTCATAGTTTAAGTTCATCATATTTCCTACCACACTTGCTAGACACAGACACACACACACACACACACACACACACACACCAGGGGAATTTGTGACAAAAACTGTAACTTTCAGACACAATCCAAAGGCTTATGCTAACAACAGAGGAAAAATGTATAAAGGTTGCGACCGCATATGAGGATGCCATTGATCTTTGAGTTTCATTGGATAGTCGGTTAGCCTGGGAAATCCTGTTTAAATCTTGTCAGAAACAAAAATAAGACAAATAAAGCTGCACTCTCCACTGTAGGCAGTCTTGTGTAAACGCAAACGCTGTAAGACTAATGCTTGGATCATGTTCAGATAGTCTTCATAATTAATAAATTAGACATTAAGATTAATTGAGCATATAAATGTGACCACTTTCCCCCCAAAGCATATGATCATCCCTCTTCTCATGAATAACTCTTAGATTATAAAAATTTCTTCTACTTTGCATTTAGTATAGGTTTAAATGTATAGCACCCCTCACCATGAAGGCTACCAGAACCCCCTCTCTTTCTCTGTCAGTGTTCCTCGGTGTTAGAAAGCTACTCACTAAATTAGATGGTAAAAAAAGAGGTTGTAACTTTGGAATTGGACCTCGGTTCATACTGTAGCTCTATTGCTGTTTGGCTATGGGGTATCTCCCGCTTTTTTTTTTCTGAGGCTGATATGTCTCTTCTAGAGTTTGGATGATACTGCTCACTTGAAAAAATGTCTGTGTAAAATAAACGACTTAGTGAAGATACATGAAATATTAACACAGTACTTGGTACTTAGTGAATATCAATAAATGGCTTCCGAGTAAAATAATGCTCATTTTAGCCATTTTTCTTCCCTAGGCTTGTTTACTTTGTAGTATATCCAGGTTGTTTTACTCACTATATTGTTACAGATAGTAAAAACAAATAAAAATGTATTTTATAATGTTATGTTCAATTTTTATTCGAGAACTCTAAACATTTACAATCTTTCAAATACACGTTTGGGTGATTTTTTTTTCGGGGTTACTTGATTTCCATTCAGGTTGCAAAATAAGATGTTCTTGTTTATGTATCAGCATGCATACATGTATGTCTCTTTACTACTTAAGACAAATACTATTTCCTTCTACCAAGTAAAGAAATAGTTGCTTGTATAAATGCATAAATATAACTTCATTTGATACTTTCATTTTGCCTTAACTACGTAAACACCACCTTCAGGCTATATAGTAAGTAATCGATTTAGGAAAAATAATTATGAAAAAGTAATCGCATTTGACTGTGATTGCTCACATAGCTTTAACTTATTTAACTTTTTTTTTTAAATAGCTGCTGAGACTTTTTTTTAAAAAGGAAAAATTGAACTTTTCCTTTAAACAATAGCCATAGCCGCCACCCTGCCTGTGACTACCCCATCTTTGTGGTGTAGATGGTAGGTGAGCCTAAGAAATACCTTCTAGATCTCATCAGAAACACAACACAACTAAGATGAAATCAAACTGCCCCTTCCACTTGAGGCAGTTCCATAAAAATGCCAAGGGGAAACTCTAATGACTTCCAAACATGTACATTTTTGCACTGTGTTCAAGCTTGAGTTCCCTTTGCCTAAAGTTAAGCTTTAAAAAGAACCAGCTGTGGGATTGATCGTGGGCCAAAAGTCTAGCACCATCAACCGAAACACTTGAGGACTGTAATGGAAGTGGGCTTCGCTGTTGTCTCCATCTCCGACGGGTGGGCAACCTTGTCTGGTGACCGCTTTATCACCAAGGACCCTGGCCCAGCACCTCAGCAGGTACGACTCACTTGACAAGCACGGCTGTAAATAAATCTGCGTTCAGGAGTAGGAATATGTGGAGCCCCTCTCTCGCACCTACAGTTTCCTTATTCTTATAGCAATTGGCCTAGCAGGTGCTCACGAAATAGTTTGGGGAAACAACTTTTCTGCCTTAAAATCCAGCATTTTAGAAGGACAAAAAAATAAATGCTCCTTTTATGGGATCAGGGCCTTCCATCTTACAAAATTGGGCAATTTGGGGTGGCGTGGGATGCTTTAACCGAAGTTCAGACTAGCGACAGATCCGGCGCTGAATCTACTGCACACTAATTGTTTCATTGAGATAATTTTGAGGTAATTACACTCTTCCAATCCACAAGTAACCTCACTCGAGCTGTACTTAATCCGCTGTAGCTTGCTATTTCTGAAAGGTCAGGAAATCTCTTTCCTCACCTCTAACTGCTCACCTTTCCTGGGTGCACTACGGGGATGCATAATTCCAACCGAGTGGAAATTCAGTCAGTGAATGAAGTCTAGGCATAAATATTCATAGCAAAAAGTTTTGGGGGAGAAAAGTCGAGAAACAAGACAAAGTAAATCAGAGCCCCCGTATTGAGATAACTGAGATATGCTCTGACAGTTGACATGGATTTGCTCAAAATATCAGTCTATTGTTTCAAAACCCTTTTCATGGCAACAAACACACAATCCTGGGCCAGGGTTTGGCTCCCTCATTCATGCTTTGCTCACTGAGGAAGAAAGCAAGGGCACTTGGAGCCTTTCAAACTCCTCCCAGGCCTTGGGAGACTTCTTTCAAAGATTTATTCATGTTCCGATGTGGCCAAACATGCCTCAACTTACATAAAATTACTTGGAATTTGTACTGTACTTGGAAGTCTGCTGTTGAATTAACTCATTACCAATCCTGGCCAAGCACTCCTCAAACATCGCTTCCAACGCATTCTACAAATTATGAATTCTGCAAAGCCAAGGACCCTGCCCTCATCCACATCGTGTGTGTATGTATGAGAAGTGTTTATTATAAATGGCAACCGTCATTAGTAATGACATAACTTTTCTCTTTATCACATGTATCAGACTTAATTCTTCTCTTCTTTAACCAAAGATGCTCTCAAGGTTACCTTTCCTTCAAAGATCAGCAAATAGAAATCTCATGATGCTACTAAATTCCAAAAGCAATAAACAAAGGGAAGACATTTTCATGACACTAAGTCATGTACTTTATCTTCTTAAGCTTTGGGAAAACTACTAACAATTTCCCTTCTCAGGATGAAGCGTCCGTCAAGAACCATCCCAAGCTAAACCGGAACTTTTGGTACTTTTTGTCATTCAGCCATCAAACAATGCGTTGTGGCTCTGCCTTGTGGCTTAGTGTGGGACTTTGCCAGGGCCAATCAAGGCCTGAACTTGCCGGTCACAGTTAGTAAAATTCAGGATAAAGAAGAATTTGTTAATTCTGTGCAATCCAAGTAGTTAAAATATTCAAATACAAGTAACTTCCCGTTTTCTATTTTCATTCACTTTTTTTTTCTTTGTTCTCCTGGTTGGCTGTTGTAGGAAACTCTGTTAATCCAGTGAATTCAAAGACGGGGCTTAAAAACTAAAAACCCAGCTACCAAGTAGAACTGTGAGAATTCTAATATGACCTATGTGGTGCCACTTTTGTTGGTAGCACCTCCTTTCTATTTTACGGATAGATTAGCGTGGAAGAAGGTATGCGACCAGCATGTCCCACAATGAATGCTAGTGCCAGTCAAGAACGTCTACCCTATTCCTTACAGTTTTCCCTGCTCATTTGTATGTATGAAAAGAAAAAAAATCTTTTCACAAATTCTTATGATGCTTATGTACTTAATTACATAAATGATTTTGAAGTTTACTTGATTACTTTCTTGAAAATTGTGGGTTAAGACAGTGAAATGAAGACTCACCTTGATCTCTCTATTACTAAATCTTAAAAAAAAAAAAAAGGTGGGGTGGGGTGGAATGGTGAAGACAACATACACTTGTTTGGAAGCTATCATAAATGAGGCATCATGCCTGGCATTTTCATGCTTGATCATGGCAAGCACAGGACTAAAGGAGAGGCCAAGTTTTCCCCTTCCTCTTGGACTCACTTTCCTTATTTATTTTTTTTAAGATTTTATTTATTTATTTGAGAAAGAGAGAGCATGAGTGGGACCAGGGGGAGGTGGGGAGTAGGGGGAGAGGGAGAAGCAGGCTCCCCGCTGAGCGGGGGGGGGAACCCCGACGTCGACGATGTGGGGCTCCATCCCAGGACCCTGGGATCATGAACCGAGCTGAAGGCAGCTACTTAACCGACTGAGCCTCCCAGGCGCCCCTCAGTTTCCTTGTTCTTTTAGCTGTTGGCCTAGCAGGTGCTCAATAAATAGTTTGGGAACCAACCCTTTTCTGCCTTAAAATCCAGCATTTTAGAAGGACAAAAATGAATGTTCCTTTTATGGGATCAGGGCCTTCCATCTTAAGAGATCTATTTCCCGTCACATTTTCTATAGCACATACTTATGAGCCTCAGGTGAAAAACAAGTAGTTAGCCTTTGGAAATCCTATGGGGAATAGGCAGCCTTCCTGATACATAAATTGTCTTTAAGTGGGTTTGGTGAGACATGAACATACTATTCCAAATTCAAGCCCAAACTCAAAGGTTTTCTTTCCTGTTTCCCATTTTCCGAGGATTTCCAAGAACAGCCATTTCACAGTTCAGTTGTGAAATAAAATCCTGTTATCACTATCCAGGGATGTTGAACCATAACTAAGGGAAACGAGAAAATGTACAATTTGTCCTTATGGCTTCCATTACGATTTTATAGGATTTATTTAATTTTGTGTATATTAATTAATTTATTTACTAACGAATAATTGCCCTGGCAACATGGCTCCATCATAAAAGATTCTGAGAGCACAAATCAAAGAGGAATGCTGTTTTTCAGTAGACTGTCTTTCTGTTTGCTTTTCTTCCATCTTCTGGTTTCATAAAAGAGGTGATGTCGTAATTTATGATGTTAAGCTGACTGGTGAAATGTCATTACACAAGCGATGCTTTAATTGATGATGTTAGGCTGGTTAGCAGGAAAGTGTCAAATGTCACTTTTGTGACATAAACTGGCAGTTATGATTATATAATATCAATTATTCTTTGGAAAACTGCGTTAGATCAGTTAGAGCTGAACCGATTTAGTTTGAGCAGGTTCATATTTTTTTTTTCTAGCTGTTCATCTAGTTCTAATTATAGAATTTCCTAATGTCCTCCTTGGAAGTGTAATAGGTACATTATATGCCTCACGTGTTGCACAAAGAGGTGCAAGAAAAATCTGTAGCGACCTTCCAGAAAGGAGTCTGTATCTTGAATCTTCCTCCTTCTTCACTGAAACTCTTGAAATTATTTTAATTGTTAGTTGAGATTGAATTGAAATCTGACACTGTGAAGGAATATATTTTAAAGGCTCTTAGCTCGTTTTGGTTTTCTGTGAAAGTCAGCTGCTAAGTTAATTTAAATTTAATCCAAAACGAGTAGACATACCTGCTTCTCTCCTTTTCTTTTTAAATTAAGGCAAAAAGAAGAAACACAGGAAGTGGAGAGGCATTTTTATATATACTTTGTCCTTGACCATAGACATTTTGAAACAGCAAGGAATTAACTGGAGGGCTACAGGAATTCAAAACTCATAAGGCCTAATGATAAAAAAAAAAACCCAACAAATCTAATGATAAAAATATTAATAATAAATGCCATGATAGGGATCCCTGGGTGGTGCAGCAGTTTGGCACCTGCCTTTGGCCCAGGGCGTGATCCTGGAGACCCGGGATCGAGTCCCACGTTGGGCCCCCGGTGCACGGAGCCTGCTTCTCCCTCTGCCTGTGTCTCTGCCTCTCTCTCTCTGTGTGTGTGTGTGACTATCATAAATAAATAAAAATTTATAAAAAAATAAAAATAAAAATAAATGCCATGATAGCAACAGCTACCAATTCTTGTCATCGGCGCAAACGGTGACCGTGCTCATCCTTTATATACATTGCCCGACAGATTCTTCATAACGAGGGTGGGAGCTACATAGCATTTGTATCATTTTTCTTTTCTTTTCTTTTTTAGTATCACTTTTCATAGGACAAAAGTAAGGTTCACAAGTATTTTGGCCTAAAGGAAGCGGTTTGTAAATGTTAAGTATCTCCAGGAGTATTGGAGAACTTTGGCATGGGGCACACACGAAGCAGGGGGGACGGGCCGTGGGGTGAACCATCCCTTGCAGCCTCTGCCATCATTGCAGTGGAGGTGATGCTTGGGAGCTGAGCCTGGCGTGCGGGAAGGATGCTAACAGAAGGGAGGCGGAGGAGAGCTGGTGAGGCTGCGGCCAGGAACTCCGGGAGGTCGGGGTTTGGGGGTCCCACAAAGGAGCCTGGGAGGGGTCTTGGGGCCCATAGATGGCTCTGCTGCCAGGGCCCACATCCTGCATGCTGCCTTCAGGGGACAGGACTCCTGTCTCCTGCCTCCAGGGCTGCTCCCAGCTTCCACGAGAAACTGCTGTGAGGGCCCGTGGGTTGTAAGCCCTTGAGGCTTGGCAGCCTCTCCACAATGGTTTTTTTGTATCTGGAAACCTTACAAAAAAAATTTTTTTTAATTTATTTATTCATGAAAGAGGCAGAGACCCAGGCAGAGGGAGAAGCAGGATCCCCGCTGGGAGCCTGACACTGGACTCGATCCCGGGTCCCCAGGACCAGGTCCTGGGCCCAAGGCAGACGCTGCACCGCTGAACCCCCCAGGGGCCCTGAAGCTCGTGGGCACCAGGCCCAAGGCCCCTGCGCCCTGGGTCAGCCACGATGACCAGCCCAGCTCTGTGCAGGCTCTGGCCGCTTTCCAGTAAGCGCAGCCTTGCCTCGTGCAATGCCATGTACCTCTTGCTCCTGGCAGACACGAGGCTTCTTTCGTGGCACCCCTGCAATGGAGGTTTAGGGGCTCAACTGGTGTCAGGAAAATGTGAGACCTACAGGTGGGAGGAATTAATCCCAGGGTGGAGGAAATGTTCACCACTGGGAACGAGAGTTGATGGGTCAGTGCTTCTCCCTTGGTCCCCTTCCCAGCCCAGGACACCCGACGTGCATTTGGTTCTGCTTGTCAGGTGGTCCCACAGGACGGCACACCCCTAGGGTCACCTATAGGGACGTCCTTGCATGGGCTCTCCCTCCTTCCCTTTTCCCTCCACTTGCTTGGGATCATGCTCCCAAGTAAACTACCCATACACACATGGCCATTTTCTCAGACTTCGCTTCTTGGGGACTCCAGGGTAAGACAACCTTTGAGGTTTAAGGACTGAAAAAAAAAAAAAAAGGAAGAAAGAAATAAAACCAATAAATTACGGGTGATAAAGTGTCAGTGTCATACACGGGCCACCCAAGTTGAAGCCACCCTGCCGAGGAAGCCTGCGAACTGTGCCCCGGTCCGGGTGGCTTCCATTCCAGACCCCGGCGTGTTGATTCTCATTGCCTCTGCTTGGGTCTGCGTCCTCCTGGCCTCTGATGCGGAGCTGGTGCTTCGGATTCGGCCGGCCTGCAGGGCAGACAACGACAACAGAATGAGCTGCCTCTAGAAGGGAAATAACACGGGGCCCTCTGTGAGTGTGGGCCTTCGCCTCTTTAGGGCAACTCCTCAGGGGCCCCGAGCAGCAGCAGGTGCAGGTGGCCCTCAGGACGGGCCGCAGCCCGCGCGGCCTCCAGCTCTCCGCGGCCCTCCTTCCTCGGGCAACTGCGGCAGGGGACTTGGAGAGGGCTAAGACATTGGGCTTTCTCTCTTCTAAAAGTCTTAGCTTAGAACCTTTTTTTTTTTTTTTATTGGAGTTCAATTTGCCGACATACAGCGTAACGCCCAGTGCTTATCTCATCAAGTGCCCTCCTCAGTGCCCGTCACCCAGTCACCCCCACCCCCCACCCACCTCAGTTTCCACCACCCCTTAGAACCAAAATTTTTTAAAAAAGATCTTAGGCATTTATTCATGAGAGACCCCCACACACAGAGAGGCAGAGACCCAGGCAGAGGGAGAAGCAGGCCCCATGTGGGGAGCCCGACGTGGGACTCGATCCGGGTCTCCAGGGTCAGGCCCTGGGCCAAAGGCAGATGCTCAACCACTGAGTCCCCCAGGTGTCCCTAGAATCAAAAATTTTAAGCCTGTTCTGAGGAAATACAGATGCCTGGTATCTGCAAATCTTAGAATTTTGGGTCCCTTGGGAGGCTGTTTGGGTGTCCATGGAAAATTGAAGCCTCACACCAAGGAAGGAAGGCACCGGTGACAACTGGAGGGTGTCAGACAAGCCAAAGTGAGCTCCAAGGTCATCCATAGGAAAATCCCACCCATCTCTATGAAACATAGCAAATACACAGGGGACATTGGTGAGGGTCTTCAGTTCCTCACCATTGAAGCTGAGTGGTGACCTTTCGCCAGCGCAGCCAAGAGGAAGTTCTCAAACTGTCCTGCGGTCTCCCTTGTTTGCCAAGCATGGTGCCCGCCACCCACCCCTTGCGCCTCTTGCCCGGGCAAGGTCTGCCCCTGGTTTCGGTGGCTTTACTGTTAAGGGTTAGCCTTGCTCAGGCCCGTGGCAGGAGAGGAGTCATCGGCGGAGGGTGCTGGGCAGGGGGTTTTCATGGAAGGCCCTGCTCTGTGCAGCCGTGGCTGTGGCTGGCTCCAGACTGGGCGCCTCCTGGGTGCCCCCCGCCACCCTGCGGGGCCCGCCTCCTACGTTGCAGGACTAAGGTTCTCTTCTGGCTGGAGCTTTGCATCCAGGGGAGACAGAGGGGACAAAGACGTTAAAATGCAGACATTTCCCCAAAAAGAATGGTTTTCTGCTTGCATTTGGAATTGAAAAGCAAATTCCCCTTTTAGGCCCTCGGTCAGTTTCGTGCCGTGAGGAACACCATCAGACGTCCTCACAGTCCCCCCGGCCTGGGAAGGGACCGAACGTGCCACCGTTTCACCATGTCGGCTTGTCCATGCCACCAGGTGCCACGACCAGTGTGTTGTCACACGGGAGGGACAGGGGGTGTCTAGGAGAACCCCTGTTCTTCAGGTGGGAAGACTCCTCCAGTGGCTCCCAACGACCCCTGCCTCCCGGGTCCCCACACTTGCATGCTCCAGTCCCCTGACGACTTGTCGCCACTGCAGACAGCGAGATCCTACCCCTGCGGAGCCCCGAGCTGACCCCAGGTCCCGCTGGTCGCTGGCCCACGGCCTGTGGGAGACCCCGAAGCAGGGGAACCAGCCAGGCCATCCCTGGTTCCAGACCCACAGATAAATAAAGAGTTTTGAGATGAAGCAATAGTTTGGGAGTAATTGACAACACAGTAGTAGATAATAAATACGGGGCCTTCCAATTACAGGCATTAGGAGGCCGCCTCTCCCTTTGTGAGCCATTGGAACAGCATCCTCTGGTTGCGATCCCCAGGAAATGTCTGTAATCTATGATCTCCTTTGAATGCAGACAGCCATTTTCCACTCCTGGATCACTAAGCAACATTCAACCTGTCAGAAACTAGGGCATACAAATTCTATTATAGCCACTATATTTAACACAGGAGCCCGGATAATAAGGTCAGAGACGTATTTTACGGCCTTAGCCTGGCATCACATCTTTTCTGGACTAAGGGCACTTTCTATAGTTCTGATTGAAAATAGCAGTTATTTTTTTTCTTTCCCCCGATCGGTTATCTTTACCGAAAATCTACAGGGCTGTCGCTCCTGACAAGGAGGACATGTATTAGACACCATGGGCTTGCACCTGAATACCCAAGTGATGCATTACATGAATATGATTTACATAATGAGCCAGGCAACAACAAAAAATGCGTCTTGGAGTGTACATGCTTGTCAACATTTAAAAATGTTGAAACCTTGACAGAGAGCTGCCTCTTAGAGTGAAAAAAAAAAAAAAAAAACAATGATGCCTATCACCTCCCCCTTCCTATTCTAGGCAGGTGCCATGTCCCAAATACTACTCATGGAGTGAATTCATATAGGTCATACCAAGAGAGAGCCCTGTTGTACGTTTAAGTGTTAATAAAACCAGCACATGGGACTTATTGGGATGCCCTGGAGTCGATTCTTCTAGTTTTTCGATGGATACAAAAGGTTAAATTCAAAGACCAAGTGGATTTTATGGGTAAGTCACAATTGACAAGTGGGCATTAATTAATATCAGATAAAAAAATGAGGTTACTAAGCAATCACATAGAGCCTCGTCTTTAGTGGTAGGCTTACACTTATGAACCTCGCTGCAACGAATAATTAAGAAATTATAATAAATAGCTACTCATTAGGAGGGCCGTTGGATAACGTATACAGCAGTGTTTGGCCCAAGCTTTAGTGAATAACTCAGACCTGGATCAGATGCGCTCCACTTGCCTATCTTCATTACGTTACAAAGTTTGACTAGACTCTAGCAATTATACTTGAATTTCAGAGGTATTTTAACATTTTGGGGGGCATGGGCTGCTTGAGCTCAAGCAAAATGAGCTCTAGAAACCCAGGCAGGATTTTTAGGTTTGACGTTGCAGATAGTTTTGAATAAACTGGCTTACGGATCTGAATTGAACATACTGCTTATATCAACTATGAAGTAAAACATTTTCTAGTTTGCTTTTTTCCGTATTTTGAGATTTAGGACTCATATAGATTTATATCTATAGGACATCAAAATGGGTATACTTGATAGAAGAGGAAATTGAACCAAATGGCTATTTGGCTCCGCAGAAACTCCATCCAACTCCATCGCCCCAAATACACGTTGTTTGTTAGTTCAACCTTTTTAAAAGACAATAAATTCACTTATGCTTATCAAAAGGTAAAAGGGAAGAAACTTTTGGAGGTGATGGTTAAGATAAAGGCATCATAGATGGTGACAGTTTCATGGGTATCCACTTATCTTCAAACTCATCAAGACGTATACGTTAAATTACAGATTTGTGTGTGTGTCAAAAATAATTCGGTAAAAAAAAAAAAGAACACCAAAAGGGATAATAGAGTTTATGGAATAAACACAATTTTTATACGTTTTATTTTTCATTTATGATAGTCAATAAAGTGTTTGCGAGAGTTTTTTGATGCCTAGAATACCTGCTATTACCGTGACCCCATCACTGAGTATTAATAAGGGTTTATAGGTGAAGTACTGGGCTTGGGATTATACCATGAGCCTTCCAGGCTGGCTCCACTACTGGAACAAGAAAACCAGAGGAATGCAAGAAGAATAAAAAATTCTGACATATCGTGGCATTTATTTGCCCTGTAACCTCCTGACCTTGGCAAATTTCCTGGGGTGGGAAAGCGTAAGCCACACATTGACCTAAATGGAATCTATCAATCCTGCTCAAATGTTAGCCTGCTAGTAATTACCTTACACACTAACGATTGAAATGCCAAAAGAATCAAAAGGGCCTTTCCTTTGGAATGAAAAGTGGTCACCTGTGCTTTCTGGAGGATGTGGCCATTACCAATCTCTGGTGCTATAATGCGAGTGGACAACAATGGCATTGATAAATGGGGCTTGCTCCAGCCCAGCTGGCTTCTCTCTTTACCTTCACTTCCAGCTTCTTCCCTCCTCAGATCCTTCCATCTGGAGCTCCCTTTACTTAAAATGTTCTATCCCCCCAGATCTTCATATGGCTGGCCTTTCATGTAAGGATCTGACCAAGCAGCACCCTCTGTGGTCATCCATCCAAACTTTTCAATTACTTTTGGGTTTGGGGTGGAAGCATTTCTTTGGCTTCAGATCCCGGATTCATTACTTACTAGCTGTGCAAACTTGGGCAACTTACTGAATTTCTCTGCGTTCTTCTAAGTACGGATGGATATATTTCGGTCGATCTCTCGTTACTCCAAAAAAAAATTTAAGGCATTCATGTCGATTTTTATTATTCAGGTGTTTTCCATTTGTAGTGCCATGATATAGCTTCTTTTAGGTCTCAAGTGTCCTGATTTGATTCTAGGGCCAATCTACCTCTTACATGGGTTTTTGTTGTCGTTGTTGTGGCTTATTCTTCATCACATTTTATCATTAGGCCACAACCACTTGTTTCTCCTCTTCATAAGTTGATCGTGAGAATTTACATATCATTGAACAAAAGTTGTATTTCAACAGGCTAAATGAATTGAGGGTTTGAGACCAAAGTTTTGATGCTCTAGACAAAAAGCAGTAACTGAAAATAAAAGGGGGATGGTATGAAAATATGGCCCATGTTTTCACACTGGAAGGTCTGTGTTGCTTTCTTTTCTTTCTTTTTTTTTTTTTTTTGTTGTTGTTGCTTTCTTTTCTATATAATTGCTCAGCATTTCATTTTATCTCAGCTGCGTAATTCCCTGGGAATTTATAAAAATTGGGAATATTTGATCAAGTTCATTTGAGAATCCAAAGTGTAACTATTGCTAGGAATGAGTGACTTCTGAATTGTTTTTCAATGGAGATGGATTTGTTGGTCATTGGTTGGTGACATTGGGTGGTGTCATTGTTGGTGAAGTTGAGGAGGCTGTATGTTAGCCGTGACCTGATATGGGAACAAAATAACTATGAATAGCTATAAGTTCTTCTCCATGAGTTGTGGCAACTTGAACAGGCCGCTGAAAACTTTTTACGTTGCGTCATTGTATGACTGCTGAAACCATTTTTACCGCTTGTTTTGTTTTTGATGATTTTCAGTGAAATTATTTAGTACCTTTTGGAACAAGAAGGAAAAGATGGACTGTACTAAACCTTGTGTCTATGTAGTCTGGTTGACTCCTAAGAGAGGAGCCAGCTAATAATTAAATATCTGCAATGTGAAAAAAAGAATTAGCTGATTAAATTTGTAATATAATACAGAGGGGCTGTGGTAATGAATCACTTAACACTCTTGAGATGTTTGCTTTGGAAGAAAAAGTTTAGTGAGAAGTGAGATATAATACATGGTCGTAAGACAGAGAAAGGATACTCACTGGTGGAGAAGAAACGTGAAGCACAGCCTTCTCAGAGCAGGTAAAAAAGGAGGATCTTCTACCTGGCGTGTTTGGGTAATTTAATTCTGTTTGGACTCTCAGCGTGTTTTGTTTAGCAAGTGCAATCAAAGAGTAATAGAATCAGTGAAACATAGTTCTGAGAAACTGTCAGAAATGAGCATTTTTCCCCCTTCTCTCTCTCAAGTCTATCTTTTCCTATGGCCAAAGGTTATTGATTCTCAGACATTCTGTGTCAGTCATGGAGGTTCTTCTGTGAAGTAAGTGCTGGACCCAATGGGCGTAGAGGTATTGCCCTTTACTGTTGTTTAAATACTTTAGAACATCATCGGCAAATATTTTATCTTTTAAAGAATAATACTAAATCATCTTTACTAAACTAACTTTGGGGACAGAGAAAGATAAAGTCAAATCCATTCAAACAGACAAGTGCGTGCTTATGGGTCTCTGGTGGGGAGTGCGACACTGGTAGAGAAACCTAGTGAACATCCTGAATGTTTAATTGTTTGGCTTATAATTATTTTTTTCCTATCATCTAATTAGGGCATATGTACACAAATTTTTATTCATGTGCTATTTTCATGAGTTTTGCCATCCACACGAAAGAAGCCCTCTACTATGCTTTATGAACTTGGTTTAGGTCAAGTTGAATTTTACTTCTTCCTCTCTACAAAATAATTTCTGCCAAAGCACAGGTTCAAAATGCAACTTAAATTTCTTCTACTAAATAGTAGAGTACGAAACAACTAAAATAGGAAAATCTTTCATATACCACTAAATATTCCCAATTCTTATAAATACTTCACTAATTGGGAAGTACTGATTGAGATCTATCTTTGAATTGAAAATATTCATTTGCTTTGGAAAGTACACCCTTATCTGAATTAAACAGCCCAAGCAGTGCACAGAATTCCAGGACCGACCAACCAACCAATCAACCAACCAACAAAACAAAAATGCAAAGCCTAAACTAAACCAACAGAGTCAAGATGTTTCTGGATAATGAAAGAAAGACAGAATTTATGTTTGCAGTTGGCTTTGCCCAGTCCCCCAGAAATGCATTCTGATAATAATGCTCAATCTCCTTGACTCGAGAAAGATGAGGGAGGGTATCCCATTTAATGCATTCTTTGTTTGATAAAGAAATTAGTAACAACAACATAAGGCTTTTTATAACTGAAGCTTTAAAATCACATTGAAACAATACGGTTTTATTATTCGATAATTACTGCTGCCTACCGGCCAGCGGCAACAATCTGTCTCTGTTCTCTATGAATAGAAACATTTCTCCTTCTACTTTTTGTCCTGTCCAAGAGATCCTGGTCCCCTGGAATGATCCTGGGACATGGTGACCTATTGCATGGCATCAACCTTCATCCAGAACTGTTATTCTCACTGTGGGCTGCACACTAAGATCACCGGGATGGCGGAGGGGGAGTTTTAAAAATGTGCCCACGCCTGAGTCCTAACCACAAAAATCCTAATTTAATCTTAATTGAAACCCAGGCAACAGCATTTTCAAACATCCTACCTAGGGTTTGTTTTATGGAGCCAGGTTGTTTGTTTGTTTGTTTGTTTTGTTTGTTTGTTTGTTTTTTATTTATTTATATTTTTATTTATTTTTTTTCCCCACCATGGCAATTAGAGGTTTGGGTATCCTTAGCCGTGTTCAAGTTCAGGTGGGAGGCTTATAGAACAGAGAGGCCACAGACAACCCCAAGTTCTTCCCTTCGCCACCTCTTACTCAGCATGGAAGGAGAGGTGGGGGCTGGAGGGCAATCCATGTCAAAAGGCATGGCTTCTCTGTGTTGGCAAGGCTCCCTGGGAGGACTGGTGTTGGGGCGGGCACGCCATGGAACGCCGTCTAGACCTTGACACTCATCAGGCTGTGTCTTTTCCTTTCCAGGCCAACCAGACGGCGAAGAGACAGGGCTGGTCTATCTTGGCCAGACTCTCCTCTCTCTCTCTCTCTCCCTCTCTCTCCTCTTTCTCTCTGTCGTTGGGGAGCACCGAGCTCTGAATTTCGAACATTTATAATAATGTTCAACAACAAGGACAGAGTCTTGGTCAGATTTCTAAAGGGAGAAGTTGTAGGAGGTTGGAAGTCACCATTTTATTCCTGTTTAGGAAATGAAGCTTTTTATTTTTCCCTAGCTGTGTTGTCTCTACTGAGTTTCATGTCAGGAAATAGGAAGCTGATGATAGCCTGTTGCTGAAATAAAGTTCAAGCTTTTTTTTTTTTTTCCCCCTCTCCCTCTTTCTGGTTTTCCCTCCCTGAAACTTGGGTTCATGACAGCTTGTTGTTGGGCAGGGCATTAGCCTTTTTGTAATTTATTGCTTTTAGATTAAATCTGGGGAAACTCAATATTGCAGTTGAATGATTAGAGCAATACCCCTTGGAGTAATAAATTTTCTTTGGTGCTGTGCATCTCCAGATCATGTTTCCCTTCTAATTACATTTACATAAATGATATTCTGTAAAATTAAATTAACATTCAAACGGTTACACTGGCAGGGAGAGACAAAAATTAGTTACCGAGTTGCATCTCTTTAAAAAAAAAAATCTAGTTCTTTTCATAATATGAATCACTACCCTCTCTCAAGTGTCAGCAATCAACAAAACCTCCATTCCAGAACTGCACAGGGGTGTTTTGTCACCAGCTAATGGAGATGTTTTGTTTCTTTCTTGGAGATTTGGACCGTAAAGCCTCATTAGACAGTGACTATAGTGACTTTTCAAACTTGGCCACTAATGAATTGCTAATTTTCCTTTGAGCTTCTCGCCTTGAAATTCTGCAGTAATCATGAGGAACCTTCAAATTGAATATGTGCGCACAGAACTCTGTTCCGGTCTGTACCTTCCCCACCACCCACTCTCATTCTTCTGCGAACCTTGGTTTTCCAGTCTAGGAGTTAACAGAAGGCCACTCGCTGGTGACATCCAGAATCTCCCTACCTTTCTGTGGTCTCTCATACTGCTTCAGTAGGCTTCCATTTTAAGGAGTGTGGGTCTTCCACCATGTGGAAAGTTTAAATCAGAATCCTCGGAAAATCCATGGCTACCTTGTTTGGCTAAGAATGTTACCTCAACCACGTTGGTGTGTATGACAACAGGTCAATGCCAATAGCTGTTTCCATGATATCTTTTGGTAAGACCAATCCGTTCCATTTGTGAGGGTGATGATTTGATGTAAAATATGATTTCCTTTATGTAATAAAAAAAAATACATATACCCGAAGGGTGGATGTTTAACCAAAACATCACTAGTGGGATGCACGAGCATGTGAGGGTTTTTTTCCTATTTATTATTGTTTCTA
Source organism: Nyctereutes procyonoides (assembly GCF_905146905.1). NCBI lineage: Eukaryota > Metazoa > Chordata > Mammalia > Carnivora > Canidae > Nyctereutes > Nyctereutes procyonoides. The sequence goes on from NW_026575049.1 coordinate 67,240,602, forward strand.
TTGTTTGAATCATATACCGTCAACATGCATTATTTTATATAAAATTCCAGAGGTTCAGGTAAAGAGATAGTTAAGAGGAATGCTAGCGGCTTATGCCTACACTGTTTCCATTCTCCCTGTTGAGTATCAGAACCTATGACTCCTCATCAGCGGAGTATAGAAAACCTTGGACACAATCACACCCAAGGATCATAATTGCATATATTGAAATGTCTGATAAAATGTGGCTGTGAGGAGTCCACTCTCAAAATAACCTTTCTGGAACTATGCTTATCATAGAAGATGATGTCAGTACAAGAAGAAAGCCAGTATCTCTTCTAAAAGAAGCCTGTAGTTAGTTGCACATCCTTTCCTGGACACATTCATATCTGTACTCCATCCCACCTGACTTGGCTTCTATTCTTCTCTTTCTTGGGCTTGCATTTATTCGTGCTTCAATTATTCATTTACTGTGTATGTATTGGGCACCTATGACATGCCAAAGTACTGTGATTGTCACCGGAGATAAAATGGGAAGAAAAAGCAGATGTGACTCTTGTTCTCATAGAGATTACAGTCTGCAGAGAAAGACAGATGGTAGCTAAGTAATCATATTGATAAATGTTTAATTATGAACTGAGATTAGTGTGCTAACGAAGAAATACAGTCCTGGACGAGCATGAATTCAAAGAATCCACCCTTGACGGAAGATGAAGAGTGAAGATAGAGGTCGGGGAAGCATTTCTAGGAAAGTGAGACCTGAACTAAAATGTCAAAGATGGTTCTGGGTGCAGACATGGAAAGTAGCCACGGGAGAGAGGAGGTGACTATACCAGCCTGAGGCAACAGCATGAGCCAGTGCCCTGCAGGAAGAGGGAGTATTTGATAACAAGTGAAGGCCACTGTGCTTGGATTACAGGAAGCTTGGGAAGAAAAGTGGGAAAAGAGATTAATGAGATTGGTTAAGTTAGATAAAGCAAGACTCCAGGTCATGCTGATAATTTTGGTCTTATTCTCAGAGCAATGGCAAACAACAGAAATGCCATAAACAGGGGAGTGACATGACTATATCTCCATCTTGCAAAGGTTGCTCTAAGAGCAGTGTGGGACATAGACTGTGGAAGGACTGTCAGACCAGCTGTGGGGGACCAGTTAGTTCAGTCTTCCTGGACCAGAAGGGTGACAACAAGATGGAAAAAGTGCATGGACTCAAAGATAACTCAGAGATAAATTTACATTATTTAGTGACAGTTTGGCCATGAAGAAAGAGGAGAAGCAGTGACAAGAAGGCCTCTTGGGTTTAGCATTCTACAGCTAGATAGTAGTGGATGAAGGAACAATTAGAGAACACAATAGAGTGGGCTTAGAGGGAAGGAGGATGGCTCTAGCCTTGGGAATAGTGAACTATATATCCAGGGGGAGGGTGGGGCAGGCAGATCTATGAAGCTATATCTCAGGGAGGAAGTCGGGGTCAGTTATGTAAAGAAGGTGGATGAGGTATATACACAGTGGAACATTGCTCAGCCATCAGAAAAGACGTAATCTTACCAGTTACACCAACATGGATCCAACTGGAGGGTATTATGCTGAGTGAAAAAAGTCAATCAGAGGAAGACAATTATCATATGGTTTCACTCGTATGTGGAATATAAGAAACAGTGCAGAGGATCATAGGGGACGGAGGGGAAACTGAACGGGACATCATCAGAGAGGGAGAGAAGCCACGAGAGACTCTTAACTCTAGGAAACAAACTGAGGGTTCCTGGAGAAGAGGTGGGTGAGGGGATGGGGTGACTGGGTGACGGGCATCAAGGAGGGCACATGATGTGATGAGCACTGGGTCTTATACTCAACCGGTGAATCACTGAACACTACAACTGAAACTAATGCTGTACTATATGTTGGCTGATTGAATTCAAATGTAAAAAAAAAAAAATAGGTAACTAAAGAGATGAGCACACATGGGGAGATGCAAGGGGGTGTTAGAATGACCTGGACCGACAGTGTCCTAGGTCCTCTGCAGCTCAGCACTCCCTCATCTTCCCTAGTCTTACCCGGTGGCCTGGTTCTGCACTTCTCCTCCCACTTTCCATGGGTTACATTATAGGAAGACGCCACATACGACTTTGGCCCTGCCTTTGATCACGATTTGCTAGATTTTGATATTACCACCTCAGCTCCCTCTTCAGGGTCGGCTGCCTCAGTGCCATTGTCTTGGGTGTTGAGGAGAGTTACGAAGCCATTAGAGAGGATTCTGAGCTTGAAAGCTGGGTCTTAGTGCTTCCATCTAGGCTGCATTTGGAGGGAGAGAAAAAAAAAACAACAACAACAAAACGCCTTCCTCCTAATTGATTAACCCATCATTTCTGAGTGTGTCTAGAGCTAATTTATAGTATACCCAAACACGTGTACTAATGAACCATGTCATAATGGAGTTCTATTACACTATGGAAGTGCCTATAATTCATTTTACATCTCTTATGTACCACTCATATTATTCCATAAATTATAGTTATTTTCATACCTGTCTTGTTTCCCCTATGAGAATTCAAACTCCTTGAAGACAGGGTTATTGCTTGATGCAGTTTTACACCTTGCACGGCATCCAGTGTTGTGCCTCTTGGATACGTACACACCAGCACGTACTCACTGAATCAGCGCCGAATGACCAGGGCCTGTGGTCCCCTGCAGAGAAGCAGTTGCAAGCATCCGAGTATGAGGAAACAAGAAATCAAGACAGGAAATAAAGGAATGGCCATACCTGGCGTGAAGCGATACCCAGTAAATATTTGTTGACGGGTTGAATTTTAGGAAGAATTGACAGACAAAGGGAGAAAAGATCAAAGTGAAGGATGGAAATAAAGCCACGGTTAACCAAAATTGCGATGTTCTTTTCCACCCTGCCTCTTGCTCCCGTTGTGCTTTTGCCAGCAATTCAATTTCATGCTCCTTCGCCAAGTCTGTAAGATTTGGCTTATTGGTTGTTCACCTGGGAAGGCTTTTCCCCCATTGGTTAGTCAGAGAAGGATGAAGGCGTCCTCCTTCATGATCTCCCAGACCAGACTGTACAGACTGTTCTAGGGTGTAACACATTTACTCTATTCAGGCATTTACCTCTCAGCTCTCCACTGTGAGACGGGCTTCTCAGGAGGATGCCCAGGGTCAGCTTCTAGCACATGGTATGTTTGATGAGTAGAAACACGGGCGCACAGATAGGGCTTCACGTTCAGAGTTGAACATCTTTTCAGGAGCACTTAGAATACTACCCTACCTTTAAAATACATAAATACGACTTCTCACCCGCCTGGAAGGCCCTTTTATTTATTTTTTTAATTTTTTTAAATTTTTTTTGAATTTTCTTATTTATTTATTTATTTAGGATAGTCAGAGAGAGAGAGAGAGAGAGAGAGAGAGAGAGAGAGAGGCAGAGACACAGGCAGAGGGAGAAGCAGGCTCCATGCACCGGGAGCCCGACGTGGGATTCGATCCCGGGTCTCCAGGATCGCGCCCTGGGCCAAAGGCAGGCGCCAAACTGCTGAGCCACCCAGGGATCCCTGGAAGGCCCTTTTAAAAGCAACTATCTTATTCCAGAATTAAAATTCAGGTGAACAATCTTATTCCAGAATTGGAGTTCAGGCTAACTCCAGCTACCACGGAGGCGTAAGTCAGGAAATGTGAATTCTATCTTTCTTTTATCTTCAAAATCTTCATGGCTTTAGACAAATCACTTAGACCCTGGTCCAGAGTCATTTTCTGTAAAATAGGCACCATAATCTATCAAATTAGGCAAAACTCATGAAAGCACATGATCTGTCGTGACCGTGTAAGCACAACAGAGTGTAGCATCACTATGAGTTGCCGTCCATGTGGGAAAAGTCAATGACGGTGGCTCCGATCTGTCATTTAATCCATAGATGATCAAGAGTGTGTAACCCGTGTGCAGGTTTGTGCCAGGTTCTTCAGAAAGGAGGGAGGTTCCAGGAGACGTGGCTCGTAATCTCAAATTAGTGGCAATATAGGTCAAGAGACAAGGTTAAATCAACTAAAGCAAAATAGGTACCCGCAAGGGATTGGACGCAATCAGCCTCTTCGTGCCATTGCAGTTCTCAGAAAGAAGAGGGTGGGCAAGTACATGGTTATTATTATTTTTTTTTACAAGGTTATTTTTTAAGTCAGGAGAGGCCTGCCTTCTTCTGGCCTTCGTAAACTCTTCTGTTCCGTAATCTAACCTGTGAAAGCTTGCTTCAGGATCTACTAATCAGGACCTCCCCTGTAGCCCCTCAGCCCCCTTTTCCACTCAGCTCTGAGCACCCCACGCAGCTGAAGCTCTTGGCTCAGCCTCTCCAATCGCCACCTGCAGGCTGCACAGGACCAACGGCTCCTGCAGCCCTGGCTTTCCCAGGTGGGATGCTGGGTGCAGCTCTTAGAGCCTGATCCAGCCTGCTGGCCTCTTGCTGCCTCCATCTGGGCCTGCTGTCAGTGGATGGATGCCCACGGCACTGGCTCACCCACCCGAGGTGAACAAATGGGACCAGTGCTCCAGAGCTCCTTGGGGAGAGCTAAGAAGGCCGGTCACCGGAACCCATCATTGCCTGTGACTTATACACCAGGGAAAGGTTAGAGAAATTTATGAGTGGATACCATATGCCAGCCCAACATCTGCTTCCTCATAAGGGGCATGAATATAGGACGGTGCTAAGTGCATTAAAGATGAGACTCGGGCACGAGGAAAGTACAATTTAACTGCTTAGGGGGGTGAAGACTCCAAAGCACTGTTAGGAGTTTTCACGTTCATGTTTATTATTTTTTTTAAATCCATGGGTTTTATTTTTCAGAGCAGTTATAGGTTCACAGCAAAAGTGAGGGGAGAGTACTGAGTTTCTCATAGGCCTCCCGTCCCCATGCGCTTTAGCCTCCCTCATTTTCAGCCTCCCCCAGCAGTGTTATAATGGACGGACCTACGCTGTTACCTTTGTTGCCACTTCATTATCACCCAGAGTTCAGAGCTTCTGACATTAGAGTTCCCTCCTGTGTCCTACATTCCATGGTGTTGGACACCCGAGTAACAGCATACATCCACTATCCCCAATGCATGCGGAATAGTTTCCCCGCCCTGAAAAACCCTCTGCGCTCTATTCCTCCCTCCTTTCCCACAGATTCATTTTTGAAAGGAAACTTTACGTAGAATGTCAAATATAAATTTAGATGAAGCCGCTGTCTTTGGGGGTGCTGGGAGGCCCATAATCCTTCCCCCAGCCTCCTCCCGGTGGTCCCTGAGCCCTGCTATCGGTGCTGGGAACCTAAGACAGTCTCAAACTCCTTTTCTAGTTGATTGAGGGAAAGGGAATTGAGCTTATTTTTTTTTCAGTATTTTTTTTTTTTTTTGCATTAAACTCTGAGAAAAGGCTTATCCCACCCACAATGACACGATATTTGGATGCGTGCACAGACTGGAACCTTGCTTTTCAGTGTCCTTGGTGTGATTGCTTATGAAATTTATTCGAAATAAATTATGAGCCTTTTTTAACATGCTGCCTGATTGGCAGGAGGTGAGGAAGCATGGTGTAGTTATCTGGATGTAGTTTAGTTTTTCTGAATCGACCAGAGAGCAAAGATCATGTTTATACTGTGCTATTGCCCAGAGCCAGGTTGTGACATCCAAGTCTTGGCGGGTAGTGTCACACGCAGGCAGGCAGGACAGTGGGAAGGGAAATGGTGGAATTTCAGTGATAGTGTCATCCTTAGATTTTGCAATTTTGTTTTCAAAAGTGGTGATTATGGATGGCGTCCTAGAGCCTTGAGTCATTTTCTCAGCACTGTACATGCCAGGATCCTTCAGAAGAACATCTTCTTCATTACTGGCAGTTCCAGGTCAATGCTGTAACCAGACGTGGTGGCTGATTACCGTCGGCAGGGTCATCACGAGGCATGAGAGTACCAATGGCACTCTCAACATTTTCTTAAAAACGTAAACTTCTTGGTACGATGGGGAGGACACAGAAAACATCCATAAGTGCTTTAAACAAGGCTGCTCAAGAACAGGAGCTAATCTATTGGATAATTATGATAAGATAAAATAAGTAAATTCTACGGGACTCTAATTAGAGAGGTGATTGGGAAAGGAAAAAAAGGAAAAGGAAAAAAAGGGAATAACTGACTAGTTGAAAAGGGAACTCTCAACCCTCATCTCACCTCAAGTATTTATACCAAGCCTTAAGGTTAATAGGTAAAAACTAAGGATAGAATTTCTGGCACTGATCCGCAAGTGGAGGACTTCCTTGGATAGAAGACAATCCCAAATCAGTCAGAGTGGATCAGAGGTAATTTTGCTCCCACCTGCTTTTGGGTTTTTTTTTGTTGTTGTTGGTTCGTTTGTTTGTTTTTGAGGAGACTGTGATGCTGGTAAACAGATGTCTCTCTGGAGATCTATGGTGATACTGTCATTTTACGTCTGGCTGCCCCAGTGCCCATATAGCTTCTCCTGGTAGTGCTGAAGAAGGAAGGTGTCTTACTATCGTTGGATGGTTTGGGTTTGCTCTAAATTCCCGGTGCAACACGGCAGAGCCGGCTCAGCACACGCAGCACTCCTCTGCACTGTGCTTGTGATTCACCCTTGTGGTGATGACGTCCTTCTCAGTTTGTGTCACCAGAGGAGGACCCCTTCACAGCACATCTGAGTCTGCCCTCCACTCTTGAATCCTCAGCTCCTGGTACAATCACAGACACGCAAGATCCTCTGGAAAGTCTTGCTAAATAATTGAAGGATGAAAGTATTCAGATACAGTCAGAACTTTGTCAGAAAGGAGGAGCAGGAACTCTGTAATATCTTCGCCAATGAAAACAGCTACTCTGATAACCCAGTTTTAGATTATTTTGACTTGGTCATGATTTGGAATTTTTTTTTTCTTTTCCTGAGAATGAAGTGATGAGATAAGTAGTAAATACCCAGGCTCTTTCATTGTTAGACAAGTTCCTTAACCTCTCCATTCCTAAGTTTCATTCTCTCTACAAGAGGGCATAATAATATCTAATTTGATGGATATGTTAATTAGCTCAATGGCAGGAATCCTTTCAGAATGTGTACACATACCCCATCATCATATTGTACATTTTAAATATCTTACAATATTCTTTGTCAATTATACCTCAATAAAGCAGAAAAAATAAAATACACACATACTCACTGCAAAGGAAAAAATAAAAGAAAGTCGTTGGGATAATTAGACTCAAACTCATGAGGCATTTGGAAAAGTTCCTGGTACTCAAAAAAATTTGTAATTACAGATAATTTTTTTTTTTTTTTTTAGCAAGTCACTGCTTAGGCCGCATGGCACAGTGAATTAGACTGAGAACCAGCCATGTGAATTCTAAGCCTGGTTCTACCACTGTTACCTTTTTTGTTTTTTTTTCTAAGATTTTATTTTATTCATGAGAGACACACAGAGAGAGGCAGAGACACAGGCAGAGGGAGAAACAGGTTCCCTGTGGGGAGGGGATGCAGGACTCAATCCCAGGACCTTGGGGTCACGACCTCAACCCCAGGACCTCGGGACCAGGCGCTCAACCCCTGAGCCACCCAGGGACCCCTACCACTATGTGTTTCCATTAACTGTTTGGGAATTCGGTCCTTCTAGCTGTAGAAAAGGGGTGTTGGGCCAGGTGACTTTGAAGGTGCTTCTGCTTCTAACCAGAAGTCTGTAGAGTTCTGAACTATTTGGGCCAATGGACCCCTGAAAGGTTTGGCTTTTGAACTGATTGTTAGTCAGAAGCCCTCGCCTCACACCAGTGTGTCAATTTCCTTCCCTTTTGACATCTCACTCCCTCTGTGTATTCCTGTTGTCCTTGAATTCCACCATATTTCAAGGAAATTTAAGAACTAGTTTGACTTTTACTAGGAAAATACTGAATCATAAAAAAAGTTTTGCATTTTCTGCTTTTCCATCTCTTAAAAGAAACTAGTGGCTTAAAGAGATGAACCAAGTAGAAATAGAGAAAATGATCAGTTTCCTAGTCCTTCCTAAATTAAGATTTCACGTTGTGTAGTTTGAGGCAAATTTCTAGAACTCCAGTATCCTCAAAATATAAATTCCAGGTTTAAAACAATCCAAAATGAATTAAGACACGTTTAGTCAATTTGATTCTTTAGGCTTCCAATATGCATCTCTTCTACTGTTTTAGAAATTCCAGAAATTTCCAGTTTTGAGACTATACCATTGGGATGACATTCCCATATATTTAAGACAATTAATATATTGGCTTCAATATTAGAACTTCTATTTATGTATTTTAAAAATCCCATTCTATTTTTATTATTCTGCATATGCTTTATAAAAAATATGATATATTATTATGTACAGTTGTACACAGAGCTGCATGTTCAAATTATGTATGGGTTAAGGATCCAATCAAAAACTTGGGAGACCAGCTCTTTGGATAAATATAGCGTGTGTTTTGCTCTTAGAGGGATGCAAAATTGGTCAACGTTTTGACATTCACAAATTCATGAATTGAGCATTTATTGAGCACACAATCAGTGTTCAATTGTGCCCCAAGTTCAGGGCTAAGCACTAGCGGATAACATGCTTTTGTTTATAAATTGTGCTTTCCAAACTCAAAGTGTTAAGTCTACATGGCCCACTGTTGGGAAAGACTCTAAGCAATAGTTTACCTGTGTCAGATCAGCCTCTCATGAACGTCGGTAACTTTGATCTTTTTACCTCCAGTGTTCGTCACCAACGCATGCCTGTTTGGTGAACTGATAAATGTGGGACAATCAAATACAATGTGTATGACTGAAAAAAGTGACAAGGGATCCTCTGACCAGACAGAGGAGAAATTTCATGGCCAGAAGGTTTGGGACTTTGTGGTTGGCTGGCTGGTGTCTGGGAGAGGGAGGATTAGAGGTCAAGAAGGGGTTGGCTGGAAACAGAAACAAGGGACCAAGTTATAAAGGGGAAGGCTCAGGAGGGTTCGGAGTTCGTTCAGGTTATCTACCTACTTTCCAAGGATGGCACAGGCTGTCACTGTATAGGTTTAGGGGTCATAAGAGAAGGCATTTAGGTTTAGGGTATGCTAAGACCCCAAATTAGTTATGTAATGCTTATATGAGGCAGAATGTGTGTGACATTACCCAGAGCAGCATCTGGGCTCCTTAAACTATATATGTAAATCTTTGATATACATGCAACTTTGGCAAGCTTGTATCCCATTACAAACTCGGTCCCCAAGGGCTTCTGATAAATATTAACAAGTACACTCTTGAATTTGGAATCTTAACTGTCTTAAACATTCAGAGAAAGGTTGATGGAATTCCTAGGGAAGGTTAGAGAGAGAGGGAAAGCGGGAAGCTAACGAGGAATAGTTTATCTGATTCAGAAATCAGGAATCCAGGTCATCACAGACGTAATGACTAAGTCACAAATATGATTTTAGACCTGGATCAAGGAAGGGATTTTTCAGTAATTTTTACATGCTTACTGGAAATAACAGCAAGAATTGAGTCTGGTTTATAGAATTGTTCAGAGTAAGGGGCAAGGCCAATCAAAGGCCTTGGTTTTGGGGTTCTCAGCAATGACACATCTCTAGGGCATTTCACTAAAGCAAAGGAAACACATAAAAGCAAAAAACAACCCTGGCAAGAAATCCTTTCCTCGTCTCTTTTTTTCCAGTCCCATATAGCTAAAGCAGGCATCCTGGTCTGTCAGTTAACTGTTTAAATCTCAACAATCAGTGAGCTGTAATTCTGTGACTCTGGAACTTGTCACTTTGCAAGACTGTCTACCCAGAAACTGACTTTCTGTTGATTTTCAATAATTAAAGAGGGTTACAATGGCCCTCTAAAAACAAATGACAGAAAAACTCAGAAGCTGCCCTGGGGAAAACGATAGCGTTTTGCCCCTATAGGAATGGACTTTGGAAATGCAAACTAGAGTACTTCTGGCCAGTACGACCTGCTTTAGACACGTATATCCAAAAATAACGTGAGAAAGAGTCAGTATTGGACTCAGGATTGAAACTGGCCAGGATGAAGTAGGAAAGCAAGCTCAGTGATGTAGCTGACATCCCCCCAGCCAGCGTCCCTGCAAGGTCAGGAAGAAATCCCATAAATCCATGAAGTCTGGGCAGAAGGACGCGTCAAGGCAAGCAGCCTAGTCTTTAGCCGGAGTGATTGTGTGTAATTTAGTGGGAGCCTCTCCCTATTTTCATCTTTCGATGTCTCTATATTTTCCAGGAAATAGTAATCACAGGTATTTTCCCACTCACCTGGTCACCAAGGTCATAGAGACATAACTATCAGTCTGAGCCCACATAATTTCTAGGAAGGGGCAAGGCCACCCTATGTGTGGCTGAATCATCAGAAAGAACAGCTATCCCGGAGCTCCGGTCAGAGCGGTTCATTCATTCACTACATCCATTCAACAAAAATTTACTGAGCATGTACCACATGTCAGACACTGTTCTCTCTGGGATGCATCAGTAAAGAAAATGATCAATTAATAAAGAAATAAATAAATAAGGGCACCCGGGTGGCTGAGTTGATTAAGTGTCTGACTTGATTTCAGCTCAGGTCATGATCTCAGGGTCCCGGGGTCTAGCCCTGCATCAGGTTCCATGCTCAGCAGGGAGTCTGCTCGACATTCTTTCTCTCTCTCTCTTCCACTCTGCCCACTCATACTCTTTCTCTCTCAAATAAATAAATAAAATATTTCAAAACAAACAAACAAACAAACAAACTCTGCCCTTTTGGAATTTACATCCTGCAAGGTGTCCAAGAGGCTGACAATATATTCATGGCATCTCAGGACACAGAGTAAATGTGAATCACAGGTGAGTGTCAGCAACAAACTCCAGGCCAATTCATCCACTCTACGTGGTACATCTCATGACGATATGGCCATAATCATTCTATTCAGGACCACGTCTGGTCAGAGAGGAAGAGTAGGTGTAGGCAGAGAAATGTAATCAGACAAATATGGATTAAAATCTTGGCTCTACCATCTATTAGCTGTGTAACTTTGGCTAAAGAATTAAATTCTCCTTTCTTTTTTTTTAATTTTTATTTATTTATGATAGTCACAGAGAGAGAGAGAGAGAGAGAGGCAGAGACATAGGCAGAGGGAGATGCAGGCTCCATGCACCGGGAGCCTGACGTGGGACTCGATCCCGGGTCTCCAGGATCGCGCCCTGGGCCAAAGGCAGGCACCAAACCGCTGCACCACCCAGGGATCCCGAAATTCTCCTTTCTTTAAAATCTTTATCTGTAAAATGAGGATGACAATACCTAACTCACCATTGATGGTATTGATTAAATAAGAAAATACACCCAAAGGCAGCCCCGGTGGCTCAGCGGTTTAGCGCTGCCTTCAGCCCAGGGTGTGATCCTGGAGACCAGGAATCAAGTCCCATGTCAGGCTCCCTGCATGGAGCTTGCTTCTCCCTCTGCCTGTGTCTCTGCCTCTCTCTTTCTCTCTAATAAATGCTAATATGTGTGTCTCTAATAAATAAATAAACCTTTAAAAATAAGAGAGAAAAAAAGAAAATACACACAAAATCTTCTACAAGGGACTGGCTTATCATAAAAAGTGAATAATTTATGGTTCCCTTTTATCTTTGATAAGCATAGTTGTTTATGACAATTATATAACTCTTCTTATATTTTTTGGGGGGGCAGTATAGGCCAGTATTGTTATTATCTCTTTACATTTGGGGTAAGTGAGGCAGAGTGCTGAGATGAAGTCTTAGATTATGAATAATTCTCTTGGCTCATCAGTTAACCTTCTTGTGGAAATCTTGATTACTCTGTACTCTTCTTTCTGCTTCGGTCACTCATTTGAGGTTTCCGCCATTGGTAGTCTTTCTATACTTTTCTATTCCTTTTGATCAAAATGCTTCTTAAGGAATGGTTGAAATGAAAAACCACAAAAGAAGTTATGTGCACAATACAGAAGGAGGCAGTGGATGTCTGATGTTCTTAAATATGTCCTTGCATCTCTGTGGGCAAGAAAGTAGGAAGCTCTGGGACCTCTGTGGATTAAAATTTAAGCTCCAGGTCGGTAGACTTGGACACCTTCATGCCGCTGCCAGGAGTACTGAATGAAGGAATGCCTTCAGAGTGCTGAGCATTTTGCTTGACTCATAGTACGTACTCAATTTTCCTTCCTCTACTCCTGGCACTACCATAAAATAAAACTCAGCTTTCATTAGGTTAAATGGGTAGATGAGACAACTTTGAATATGCATTATTCTATATCAGGGTAGGCAGGTCATGGTAATTCCACAGGAAAATGAGGAATTTGTGGAACAAAAGGGCTATGTTCCCCAGTAACGCTGGTATCTTTGCGGCTGGAAAGACATATTTTTCTTAAGTGGCTGGAGCTTGTCGCTTGGCTAGATACATCCTATTTATGGTGACTTTCTCTAAAGCCCATGATTAATGTGGGCTTTTAAAAATTGTTTTTCTTTGTGTTATGTAAATAGGGTTTCTCTCCAGTATGGGCGAATGCTGGTTTTAATTAAATTTAGGAAGGAAAGGCAGGGGTGGGGGCTGGGTAGCCTGACGAAGCCTAAGAACATCAGTGAAAATCACATTGGCATTTGGAGTCTGGCGTTTGAAAATAGAATAAATAATGAAAGAGAGGACTTCCCCAAATGGGAAATTAGTGAATTTACTTCAACTTTCCTATCTTGTTCTCATTTTGGCTTATCAAGTCTTTCTTCAGAGAGGAGAATTTTATATATTTTTTTAAATCACTTATTCTGTGTGTTTTACACACACCAAGCCATGAGTCACCTTTCTTTTGTTTTATTTTCCTCCAGAAAAAAAGTCATTATTCTATGAAAGTGAATTTTGCTATTAAATTAATCATGTTTATTTGTATTGCTTTGGTCATAAAGTAATTGAAACTTGGACCAAGACTAATCTGCAATGGACTAAAGTTAATTACGATGCAGAGAGGAAACTATATTACTTTTGGTTAACATTTGCCTTTACTCAGCATACTCTTCTTTACAAGAAATACGAATTCGTGGTGTAAACATGATTACTTGGAAAAAAATTGTTTTCAAGCACTTGAATATCCTACATTTATTTATAATAGTTATGCTAATTAGAGACTAGTCTCAACTATTCCTCAGAGTAGGTCCTTAAGAGCTTTTAGCCAGCATAGAATGAATGGATAAACTGAGACAAACTTAAATTATCATCGGTATTTGGGAGTTGTAAAACAATATTTCTTCAAAAATATTTCCTTATCTAGATATTTTTTTTTCATGGTTTTGGCCTGACCTTCCCCTCTGCTAGTTCAAATAAGTAAGGCTGGTCTGCATTCTTAAATCATTCCTGAAAGTTCTGCCTCCCAACTTCCAATCAATGGTGTCTCCCGGGCAGTTTATGTCCTTGTAGGCTGCTTCTCACCTGAGGCAGTAAGCAAGCTCACTAAGAAGGCTGATTGACTCCATCTCTGAAATATGAATAGGGTTAAAAATGTGCATTGTTTAATGGAAAGGAAAACTCTAAATTTAAGGCAGTCATGCTTCTTGTGGGGAGGTCAGAGAGTGAATAGATTATGGGTTGTGGGGGATAAAGAAGGAAGGAGGAAGATTTATGTGCTCCATGGTATTTGAAACCAACTTACAATTGGCCCCTGGAGTCTAGAGATTTACATATTGTGTAGTTTGAGAAAATGGATGCGAAATTTTAGAATAACCCTCAAAAGTGCCTTTTATGAGCTTCCCTAGCCAAAGACCCACCCCCACTCCTGATTAATTTTTTTTTAAAGGTACCACGTTAGTATTGAAAAAAAGTCTAATTTGCTTGAAAGAAATACCACTTGACGGGCAGTCTTTGGGTAGCGCTTAAAGGCACAAATTCAATTATTTATAAAACTTTGTGAATTTGAGCATATTCTTTAACTTCTCTGTGCCTCATCCTTATAAAGAGGATAACAATAAGAAGAACTTGTGTCATACCCATTCAGAACACAAGAATTCAACACTGCATTTTGTAAAGAGGAAAGGGAGAGAAAAATAATTCAAATTGCAAAAATGATTCCATTTGCTATTCCACTCAATGAATATCTCCCCAAGTAAGTGCAAAGTGGAAGGTATGAATCTGTTCTTCCTTGATTTGGTCTTAATTTCTGAGGTCTTCATATGATGTGAGCATCCCAACAATCCTAATGTGATGTAATTTCTGTCAAACTATCAACAGCATCTTTCACAGAACTAGAATAGATAATTCTAAAATTTGTGTGAAACTACAAAAGACCTTTAACAGTTAAGGCAATCTTGATAAAAAACAATAAAACTGGAGATATCACCATCCCAGCTTTCAAGATATACTACAAAGTTGTAGTAGTCAAAACTACTATAGTACTAGCACCAAAATGGACACATAGATCAATGGAACAGAACAGAGAGCCCAGAAATAAACCTATGATTATATGATCAATTAATCTATGACAAAGGAGGCAAGAATATGCGATGGGAAAAAGTCTTTTTGACAAATGATGTTGGGAAAACCAGGCAGCTACATGTAAAAGAATGAAACTAGGGGTATAACACTAGTTATAGGGTTATAAAGGGTTATAAAGGGGTATAACCACTTTCTTATACCCCACACAGAAATAAACTCAAAATGGATTAAAGACCTAAATGTGAGACCTGAAACCATAAAAATCCTTGAAGAAAGCACAGGAAGTAATTTTTCTGACATTGGCCATTGTAACATTTTTTCTAGATATGTCTCTTGAGGCAACGGAAATAAAAGCAAAAATAAACTATTGGGACGACATCAAAATAAAAAGCTTCATGCACAACAAAGGAAACAACCAACAAAACAAAAAGACAATCTACTGAATGGGAGAAGATATTTGCAAATGATCTATTCAATAAGGGGTTAGTATCCAGAGTATATAAAGAACTGATGCAACTCAACCAACTAACTAATCGATCCAACTGGAAAAAGAACAGAAGACATTTATCCAAAAAAGACCTACACATGGCTGACAGACACATGAAAAGATGCCCCACATCTCATCATCAGGGAAATGCAAATCAAAACCACAATGAGGTATCACCTCACACCACTCAGAATGAGTAAAATCAAAAACACAAGAAGCAGCAAGTGTTGGTGAGGATGTGGAGAAAAAGGAATCCTTGTGTACTGTTGGTGGGAATGCACACTGGTGCAGCCACTGTGGAAAACAGTTTGGAGGTTCCTTAAAAGTTAAAAAATAGAGCTACCATATGATCCAGGAATTCCACTACTGGGTATTTGCCAAAAGAATATGACGACGCTAATTCAAAGATATAGGCATCTCCTTGGTTATGGCAGTGTTGCTTGCTATCTTCAAACTGTGCAAGCAGCCTCCATGTCCATCACTAGATGAATAGATAAAGAAGGGGTGATATGTAATTACACACCTACACACCTACACACCTACATACCTACACACGCACACACACACAGATATCACTCAGCCATAGGAAAGAATGCAATCTTACCACTTTCAACAACGTGCTGGAACTAAAGGGTATAGTGCTAAATGGCAAGAAGTCGATCAGAGACAGGCAAATACCATACGATTTCATTCATATGTGGAATTCCAGACACAAAACAAATGGAGAAAAAAGAGACCAAGCCAAAAAAAAAAAACAAACAAACAAAAAAAAAAACCCAGACTCTTAAATGTAGAGAACAAAGTGATGGTTACCAGAGGGGAGGCGGCTGGGGGGATGCATGAAATAGGCGACGGGGCTTAAGAGTAACTTGGTGGTGAGCACCAAGAAATATATACAATTGTGGAATCACACTGTGCCGTACATATGATACTGTGTATTAACTACACTGGAATTAAAATAAAAGGAAATTAAAAAACAATAAAAACCCAATCCTAGTGTGTTTCTACTACATACTTTTTGTAGCACAGGGTCCTAAATGTATAAGCTACTACTTTCTTTGGGCCTCAAAAGAACAACGAAGGAGGTAAAATTGGCAGGGTCACACTTCTTGAGAGGTGGTGCATCCATCACTAACAGAGCACCTTTCTTCCTCAGGTATTTTCAGCAAGAATGTAGACTGTCCTTTTTGTTTTATATGTTTATTTTAAAACTTCCCTTCTCCCCCGCCCCCTGTAAGCTGTAACTCCACTTTTACGGCTACGCTTAAAAGGTAGCTGGGTCACAGAAACAGAAAATGTAGAAGAGTGGTTACCAGGGGTTGGAGGGAGGATGCGAAGAAGTTATTATTGAATGGGCTGATAATCTGTTTGGGATGAGGAAAAAAGTTCTGGAGATAGATAGTAGTGTTGGTTGCACAACATCGTAAATGTGCTTAATGCCACCGAATTGTACACTTAAATATGATTAAAAGAGTCAATTTTATGGTATGTGTATTTTACCATGCTAACAACAAAAATGGTAGTTTGGAAGGTTCCGCGAAAAAAAATATGCATACCAAGCACTTAACACGGAGTCATGAACAGCCAATATAAATAACTACGATTGTGAGAGGGGTTATTTGGTTACCGCTTGTGGATCAGGCCTACCTATCTGGTTTTATGCCTTTTGACTCAATCTAATTAATACACAGGCTGGGAGCGGATGTGATGCCTCTCCTGACCCATGGGCACATTTCAGGACATAAATCACAGAACTCCTCTCTGGATCCCATTAAATCCCCGCCCCTCTCCCCTACTGCCCACTTCTCCTTTGTTCTATGTGTATCCAGCACAGCCCAGGCATGATTTTCAGGTTTTTGCTTCTATCTCTGCCTCTGTGCTCACCATCTGGACTTGCGTGCATTTTTCTGAGTTTCATCCTTCATTCTCTTTCAAATCGTCTTGAGTTCTTCCTCCTACATTCCCTCTAGTCCTTTGTCCAGGATCATTTCCTAGATGATGAACCCTAGTCCTCAATTCTCAGGACCCTCACTGGGCTCTATCCCAGCCCTTTAAGGGGATCAGACATAGTCCTCCGGTTAGGAAACTCGGGGCTCAGGATTTCATTTTTAGAAACCTGCAAGGCTAATGCTCCCCTGTGTGGCTGGGAGAAGAAAAAGAACAGAGGCAGGGAGCCTGGTGTGGGCTGTCACCCCAGATAAGGTGGATAAGAGGGCCAGGCGTTTGAGAAAATGGGAAGAGCCAAGGTCAGAAACAGCAAGTGGAATAAGGGAGGTGGAAGGTATTGAGGCTGCCGAGAAACCACGCTGAGGCCAGGGAGAGAAACAAGGCTGGCAGGGACAACTCTGATCTGAGACCCAGAGGTCAATTATTTCTGGATGTAGCCACCTGTTTAAGGCTCCCCACCGTTTCTCTCCTTTGCTGGGTTTCTTCCTGCTTAAACTGGCTGCTGCGGAATCCAGGGGAGGGCCTGACGTTACAGTAGAACAGGATCTCAGAGGTGAGGTGATCAAGCCATCGGACTTTCAGATGGCGCATGGCCCAGCACAGGGGGATGCTGAGCTCCAGCGAGCCCCACTATCCGTGACGGGGTCTGGACTTGAATTCAAATCTCACTCTTCTCAAAATACCCTTGTCCTTCGCAGCCTCCCATGGGTGAGAGCCATGATGATGGAGCTGTGTGGAGCCAGACCGAATATAGCACCATATGCATTGCAGCAGGTAATAAATGCTTCTTGATGGTGGCGGTGATGAAGATGATGATGATTATGGCCATAGAGAAAACTCCATTTAGATGAAATTAAATGATACTGCATGGATGAGAGAGGAAAATGCCATGCTATTTAATGGCTGACATGTAAGATGAATTTGGTAATGAAGCTCTGGGACTTATCAGGCCAGAAAACTGCATTCTCTCATTATACAGCCCTTAATGACCCACTTATTACTAATATAAAGGAAAAGATATACATATAAACACATGTTACTGAATGTTTGGCTGCAAGAAACGAAACCAGCACACCAGCTTGAGGGGTTAGCAACAGACGCTGTTTCTGTTTGAATGATCAAATTTGCTGTTTTCCAGCTGGAAAATGACAACTGAAGTAAAAGGGTAAAGGATGATTTGACTAAGCCTATAAAAAAGACAAGGAAGACTAATGTAAAGAAAGCAGGTGGACGTGGCTAGCTCTAAGGATCTCTACGGGGACCAAGGGGAGGGAATAGGTTCATTTGGAAGTCCGACTTACGCCCCCTTTTGGGGATGTGTGTCTCTCAAAGTATTCAGCTCCTCGCTTGGCTGGCATTCATTTCTCTGACACATTCAGTTACCCAAGAGCCAGCTGATGGCCACCAGGGAAGCCAAAATGGAGGTGTCCTCTATTCCCCAAATCTTATGCGTTTCACCGATAAGCGTTCTTCTTAGGTTCTTGCTCAGAATTTACTTGACACCCGGTCTTAGAGAGAGACCTCGTTTCCTAGCTCACGGCAGACTATGAGCAGCACGGCCTAAGGTGTGAGAAGGGTGTTTGGTCAAAGGCATACTCTTTAGGACCAGAGCAAGCCATGTACTTGGACACCCAAGGCGTTCATTTCGCTTATCTGGAAAACCATCTTCTTGGGAACAGGGTGCTTCATGCTGCTGCCCCATTGATGTGGTTTTGCTTTGGTGTTGTCAGGGTTGGAGTCCCGCCTCCAACATATATCAGGTGATGACCTTGGGCAAGATACTGTCTGTTGCTAATCTCCAGTTTCTTCATTTGTAAACTGGAGATTAGATTATCTCCCATCTAGGGATATTCTAAATATCTAAATATTAACAGGTAGATTTGATGTGCATCTAGTCTTAGCTTCGTGCCTACGACGTAGGAAATGCCCAATACACAAGGTATGACTGTTGTGCTGCTATCAATAATATTAACCACCATTTTCCCCCCTTTTGCTTTTGATTCTCCATATTGGGCAGAGGAAAGAGGTGAAGTTATAGGACAAGGGAACCTAGGACACTTGAGGATGAAACAGTGAGTCTAACCCTCCTGTCAAGACACTGCCACCAACAAAGCCATGTTGGGGCCCCCGTCCCAGTGACTTGCTGTCCTCCTACTCAAAGCAGTATAGGTATTGGTTTGACCCTTTGCAGTTTATATGACAATTTTGCTAACTGTATCTCATTTGACCTTCACAATAACCTTGTGAGAAGAGTACATATCTGCCCCATTTCACCGATGAGAAAGAGTGACTTAGGATTTAAATGACTTGCTCACATTTAATTGGATTTTAAAAAGAAATAATCTAAAGCTTGAGATGTATGCTCCAAGTCCAGTAGTATCTCAAGTTATGCTGCCTCACAAACCACGACTGATGACCTGCAAGAGGAGTCTTAATGATCTGGGAAAGGACTGGTCTTGGGAATATGTGCCTGTTGCTGCTTTAGAGAATATATGGGGTGGCATGCAACCATATTGAATTGGTCACAAAATTCACAACACTCCAGATAAAAACTGGATCAAAGCTTTATGTTGTCCAACAAACTACTTATAAATAAGTTAATGGTACAAATAAAAAGTGAGAGAATGTTTTAAATCATTAAAGAGAAAAATCTGTATTCAAGCATTCTGTAACATGTTTGGAATGCCACTCTCATATAGAAATCCAACTACCAGTTACAAGTCAGCCTCATCTGGGTTTAAGCAAGTCTACAGAGATCTATACCAGGGAGGGGGCCTCAGTGTGGAGAATGTACTGACGTGATGTGGTGTCTTATATAAGAAAATAGCATCTTTTATTCAAAATAATGCATCTTTTCCTTTCTACATGTGCTCCCAGTAAATTTGATAACCTCCTTTTCTCAGTTAAAAAGGAGGGAAAGAGGAAAGAAGAGAAGAAATTAATATTTATTGACCATCCGTACAGGAATACATCCTTTGCCAGGCACTTTCACATGTTATCTCATTTAACCCTAAAAATAGATTTTTGTGTTAGGTACTCAATATTCTCCCCGTTCAAAAGGCTGTTTCCTGGAATTTGTACAATAGCTGTTCTCAAAAGTATTTGTGATAGTATGTGAAGGGTTAGAATCAGGTCACGAGCTTCCCAAAGATATGTTTTGTTTGGCGTGCAATACTGCTTTAAAATTTTTGAGCCGATTTCCAGCTTAAAGAGAATCAGAAGCTCTGGCAACATAGGGTCTACATCCTGAATGGCCAGTGGCTGGAGTGGAACAGGGACTGCCCTTGGACGAGTGGGTGACATCTAACGTGCCACGGTCACTCTCCGGCCTGCTCTTCCTGGTAAACATTGCCTCTCTAATGCCTGCTGGCATATGAGTTGTTGGCTCCTAAAATGCTGAGTGTGGCCTGCTATCCAAGAGCTCGAGTTTGTTTATTTGCTGAGAAGAGGATGCTTGTCTCTCAGTACACCTCGTTTTTCAGATGAAAGCAAAATTGAATGCGGAACAGTTGTTTGGTGTTGTCTAATGGAAATCAAGGAACCCCACCATTTCTTGTGTGTCCTTAAAGACCTTAATGACCTTTACTCTCCTCCATTTCTGCCCACTTCAACGAATACATATAAAGCAGTTGGTGTGTGCTCAACAATGTGAGGAAGCTACAGAGATGATCGATTGGTGCCTGCCCTCAAGAAACATATCACTTAGGGGAGAATAAGACCTGGGGGGACATGACTTCAATATGAGAGAGTGAGATAAACTCTAGAATGGAAGAGCAAACAAGCACCTGGATCTACAGGGAGGATCAATGAATTCTGACCTGGGGGATTTATGTGGGATTTTACAGACCAAGTATTATTTAATCAAGCCAGAAGGTTGGTAGACTTTTTCTTATTGCAGCAAAATATACACAACACGAAATTTACCAATTTGACCATTTTTAAGTGTACGCGTCAATGGCATGAAGTACATTCACGGTGTTGTGTGACCATTACCCCATCCACTGGGTAGACTCTTGATGGGTAAAGAAAGCAAGTGTCACCACCAGGTTCAACCACCCACATGCATTCATAGAGCATAATAATTAATTTATTTATCTGTTACCTCAATTCAAAGAGGATTTGAGATGTCTTATAAAAGCATATGTATGCAATGGAATATTCCTCAGCCATTAGAAATGACAAATACCCACCATTTGCTTCGACGTGGATGGAACTGGAGGGTGTTATGCTGAGTGAAGTAAGTCAATCAGAGAAGGACAAACATTATATGGTCTCATACATTTAGAGAATATAAAAAATAGTGAAGGGGAATAAAGGGGAAAGGAGAAAAAATGAGTGGGAAATATCAGAGAGGGAGACAGGACATGAGAGACTCCTAACTCTGGGAAACGAACAAGGGGTGGTAGAAAGGGAGGTGGGCGGGGGGTGGGGGTGACTGGGTGACGGGCACTGAGGGGGGCACCTGATGGGATGGGTACTGGGTGTTATTCTATATGTTGGCAAATTGAACACCAATACAAAATAAATTTTTTAAAAAAGCACAGAGTATATAATCAATCCAATTTATAGAGTTCTATGGAGAACTACAGCAAGAAAATGAACGTGATGCTGGAAGATGGATTTATCACAGAAATTTTTCTATAAATTGAAGACAAATTTGAGTCCAAGCCCTATGGCTGTAAAAGCAAAATGAATGTAGGATTTTTTTAAAGTTTTTAGTGTAAAGTTGTTACTGTAGAAATTTTTTCCATAATTACTTTTGATCCCCTCAAATATTTTTTGCACCCTATTTCTTTACAAATTGGGTGCCTCTGATTCTCTTTTTTTTAGAAGTTGACTGTGGATTAAATATATTTATATATTTAGCAATATATACTATACACACACATACTATATATATGTACTATTTCTTCTTGGAGGTATTTTAGAACTCAGCACCTGTATGATTTATGTATTTTAAAAGGCCATTTTCATGGATTTTATTTAAAATTATGTATTTTGTAATTTTCTCAGTTACACAAATAAAATGATCATAGTAATACTTAATAAATGCTTACTACGGGCCAGGCACTGGGCCGAGCGTTTTGTATGTACTACCCATTTTATCCTCACAACATCTCTGTAATATATACTCTTTGCTGTCTCTTTACAAAGTGAGGCATACGGAAAGGAAGCAACTAACACAGAAAATGAAGTCTTGGCTCATTGTTGCATCTGCAGGGCACAGAGAGAACACCTTCCTGGTAGGGGGAGGGCAGGGTGGTACAACGGAGGTGATCTTCTCTGTTCTTTCTACTTCCTGAAGAAGTTGGAATGAACACACAACACCGTGGGTGACCACATGGCATGACCTGGTAAAAAGTGTTGTGCGGGATCAAGGATTTTTGGTTAGAAAGCAGAATCTGAGGGTCACAAGCAAAGGCCCCAGGTAACAGGTAGTAGGGATTAGATGCCAAGGGTCTAAGGGTGAGGTAGAGGCAGAGGTCAAGGGGACCCTCTCGTTTCTGGCTTATGTTAACCGCACGGGCGGCGAGTCACCGAGACAGTAATAATAACAATATTCTAGAGCAGAAGTTGGCAGACTTTTTCCACAAAGGGCCAGACAGTAAATAGTTTAGATTTTGTGGGCCACATGGTCTCTGTCACAACTACTTACTGTGCTGTCGTGTGAAGGCGGCCGTGGACAGTGTGCTAGCGAATGAAGGTGGCTGTGTGCCAGAAAACTCCGGAGAACAACTCACCGGCCCTTTGTGAGGAATCAAGGCTGTATTCACCTGCCTTTCTGAAGCCTCCCATAGGCCTCCGGAGCCCTTTCAGCTTCGAATCTAGACTTACATGGGGCCTATAGGCCTCAAAGGTCACTGAGTTACCAACAAGAGACACCAGCATGAAGCCACATGTTCCGCTGTCATAGGTTCTGCTTCTATAACATGGATTTGTCTGTCTGCGTGGATATGGTGACAAATTATTGGAATCATTTTGGATTACCTTTGTCACAGTGTATTTACTACTCCCGAATGTGTTGTTTACTCATTCGTTCATTCAGCGGATATTATACCAGGAATGGCGCTAGACCCTCGTGATAGAAGAACACACAAAAGCTTGCATGAGCCCTTCCCTCAGGTAGGAAAGGAGGCCAAAATCACCCAAATACATTTTGCATCGTTTTGCATCATTATGATCATACAAGATACAAAATACAATACATTTTGCATCATTATGAAGGTAACGAGAGCTATGAAAGAGAGGTGCAGCAAACGTTCAAAGTCCAGGAGAGGGATATTTGATCATGATCACATGTGTGGAGGTCGAGGAAGATGTCCCCTAAATAAAGGATAATCAAACAGTGGAAAGACAGGAAGGTTTTAATAAGACCAAAACAATTGGAGGTGGAGTTAGCTTTGCAGGCTGAGTAGCCAGCTTGTGCAAACGCCCTGCGGTAGGAGGGACTGTCCTATTCAAGGGGCTGGAAAAAGCAAGAGTAGTAAGACCATAGAGGACAGGTGGGGTTGGAAAGCCCAGACAAGGGTCATGTTAAAGTTCTGATCATCATCTGGACACACTCCCTCAGAGTGCTCATTTAAAAAACAGAACGAAGTTACATGGTGTTTAAGGAGAGGAGCAATAGGATTCAACTTCCATTTTGGAAATCCCGCTTGACTGCAGTGGGGAGCGTGGGCTGGATATAAATAAGAATGAATGTGAGACCAATCGGGGCGTGGCAGTGATCATGGTGAAGGAGGGGAGAAATGAATGGATGGAAGAGTTTCTCAGGAGGATGAGTCAGGAGTGTTGGTGCTGGGCTGGGTGAAGGAGTGAGCTTGTGGGGACATAAAGGATGCCCCCGGTTCCCTGGAGATGGAAGGCTGGTGGCTCATGCACTGAATGAGGGGCGCTCTCCGGTATCTTTCCTGGAACTGTGCTTTGTGTGATTCGCCTTATGCATTTTGACCTTGACATGCCTTTGAGACAGCAAGAGAAGCTGTCAGGTGTTTTGTCAGGTGCAACATTTGCAGGTGTTGCCTGTTTAAAGGAATGATCTAGAATGGAAATTGGTGAGGGATGCCTGGTAGCTGGAATCAGCAAAGTGTATCTATCCATTCGTGATACATTCGTCAGTTTTGTCATTCGTGAAAGTGTGTGTGTGTGGTGGGGAAGGGGGAGGGGGATATTCCTAATAACCCGATAAGGTCCAGTTAGTAATTGATTACACCAAATCGATGGGGACGGGAACAAAAACTTTCTCCATCGCAGAAGATTTCCTAATGAATATAGTGCGAAAAAAATACATATTTTTAAGTGCGGGAATGAAATCATCTATTTTTAGTTAAGTGGCCCTAAGTGTATCCTAACTCATACTTGATATTCAGGAAAAAGCATTAGCATTCACCCCGAGCAGGCCGCCAGTCCTTCGGGGTGCTGAGGCCGGGATCTGGGGTGAGGGTTCTGAAGCCCGCCCCGTCGCACGGAAGGGGCTCGTTGCTTGTTTGTTTATCGTGAATCTTCCCCACTTTATGCCTCCTCTTTGCCTGAAGCTACCATCAGGCACGAGGCTTGCAGTTGCTATTTTCTGGTGAAGGATGTAAAAATAAATGCGAGCTAAATGCACATTTGTGAGATGTTTAGAAGGGAGGTGCTGCGACTCTGCATCTGATTTTGCTTTATTCCTTCCTTGCTTTCCCTCCCCGCGACTTTTGTCTTGAAGCCTCCGCTGCAGCCATGGGGAGGGAGCTCTGCTTTGTGCAACTTTAAAACCTGAGTCAACTGGACACACACACACACACACACACACACACACTCTGCGACTTGGGGGCACAGCTGTATTTCCAATCTTTCCAACCATTCTGATCTCCGATTAAGCCACTTGATCACTTGATTCCATCATAAATTGCAAACAAAAGTTGGTTTCATTATCCCCTGCAGTCCTATATCTCAAGACGAGACATTTAGACCAATCTCCCACATCTGTGTCCTAGCAGCATAAGGGTGCTGGGGTGGGGGTGGCCCACAGTCTCAGACGGTGCCTGAGAGATGCAGGGACCCAGCAAGCACTTGAATGTATTATGTATTATTTTTGTTGTTGTTGTTTTCTGTGAAATTTATTGTTTCCACATTAAAAGATTTTTTTGAGCAGAAGTATTTTCTTTTTTTCTCTTTTAACCACATGATGATCCTATACAGCTGCCCAGAGTAGGACACCATCAGTCATGAACATGCCATGCAAATTCTGAATAAATAAAAGCTACAAAGCCCAAGTTATATACAAATATCTTATGCAATAATGTTTACAAACCTATGTACAATAAAACAAATGTAAACAGTAAATGCAGCATGAGAGTAATCGAAGGACACACAGAAACAACCATGTATGGCAGGTCTGCCTCCCAGGAGCCAGTGCCGCCAGCCCCTGACTCAGGCCACTCGACCCTTCCTAACACAACTGGACAGGCCTTCCGAAGGCAAAACAAAATGCTCTGAAAAATGTCACTTAACTGAAGGACCAGAAATCTGGCGAGGAGGTGGCCCGTGCACCCCGTGTGGAGGCACGTGGAGGAGGAGGCCCAGCTCTGTGTGTGCCCTTGCCCCAGCGGCTCCTGCTACCTGGGGTCCAGATGGGCATCTCGCTGCTCTGGGAGGCGAGTCTATGGAATGATAACTGCTAAAGTAAAATTAGAAGGTGCAGAAAATGTTCCCTAATTATGTCCATAATTATATATATGTATAAATGTACAAATGAGTAACAAATAATCATTCCTCTCCTTTCGAAGCTCTTCTGGGTCAAGAAACTCACTTCTTTTTCTTATTTTTTTTTTTAATGATTCCATTTGAAGACTCGTCTCTTAATAAACTGTTTGTAGGAACTTTGAGTCTTTCAAAGTGCTCCTGGAACCCCCAAAGACGAGGGCAGCCCACCTCTCACCGTGGAGCACCAGTCTTCCCTTTTTCAGAGATAGTGGAGGTAACGTCTGGGACCGTCTGGGCCACCGTGTCCCAGAGCCCTTGGTTCAGAGCACCCGTGCAGCCACTCATTCCTCTTCACAAACAGAAAGGCTCACCTTATCCAGGAAGCGGGCTCAACTCTTCCCGCGGGGGAGTCAGGGGTCCCTCCTGCTGAGTGGGAACACCCCAGTGGATGTAGTAAGGTTGTTCTTGGTGCAGCCATGCAGCAGTCCTCAAAGAGCCGGGAGCTGATGAGAGGTGCAGTGCTGCAGGTGCCCACCGAGGGCTCCGGGTGCCAGGAGAAGGAGAAGGCAAAGACGGATTCCCCAGGGACGTAGGGACCAGGAGGGAACTTAAAACCACACCAAATTTCTCAGTGTAGGCATCTTAAATCAGAGATAATAATGGTGCCTAACCCGTAGGGCTCTTTGTGAGATTTAATTACGTAGACCATATCAATATGTGTTCTAATTACATAATACATATGATATCATGTATATTATATATTTAATTATATAATTAATTATATGTATACGTGAGATAAATATGTACGCCTTTGGAAATATTTGTCAAAGAGTCTATGCTAATACCTACCTGTGGTTGTTAATGCTGTCGTTAGTAAATTACTTCTTCATCGTCTTTGTCATTTTTCTGTCCACACGGATATCTTTCTGTTAATAGTCTGTACAATATCATTTTACTTATTTGCGTTTTCTTATTGTTAATCATACATAACCCAGAAAATAGAAAAAAGATATATCAAAAGAGAACATTGGAATGATCTATTCTTTGGACATGTGGAAGAATTTATCCATAAAACCAAATGGGTATATTTTGAGGATAATTATTTGATAACTTTTGATTTACTATCAAGTACTCTGTTTTTTCTAATTCATTAATTTTTATTCTTCCTATAATTGCTCTCTTATGTTTTTTAGGTGTACTTTATTGTACTCCGTTTTTATTTTATCGGGTTTAATGACTTGTTCATGTATCTTATTCTTTGACTTTATTTGATAATGAGAATATTCAAGATAATAAATTTGTATCTGAGTAAGTTTTGGTCACAGTCCTTGAGCTTTGTGTTACAATATCCTCATTATAATTGCTTTTAAATTTAATATTCTGTAACTGCAATTCTGATTTCTCTTTTTTTTATCCAATAGTTATTTTAGCAAGTGTTTATACATTTCAGTTGGTCAAAGGTTTAGTTGTACTTTTGTTATTAATTGCTAGTTTTGTGGCATTATGGTGATAGAGTGTAAACAAAGCATTTTCTGCCTTTTTAGAATTTATTAAAATTGTATTATAATCCATACCAGTCAGTTTCATTGTGGTCAATAACTGATTAATTTCTGTCCATTTTGTTAGTGCTTGAAAACTATATTCTGTTTCATAAGATATACCTATGTTAATTAATACTTTTAAACTCTAATACCGAATCTTCTATATCTCTAATGCTAGCTACTCTCCTGTTCACGACAGAGAGATTTGTTGAAATCTTCCTAACATATCTCATTTACTTATCAATGCTTATTATTGATGATATTTTTGGAATTCTACATATTTATAATAGATTTCTCTCCATAGATAAAATATCTCCTCTTTGTTCTATTTGACAGTTTTTTGACAGTATTTGACAGTTACTTGACAGTATTTTGATGAGAATATATATATATATTTACATGCGTATGTTTTGTGTATGTTGTGTATGTGTATGTTTTATTTCTCTTTTTTGATACTTTAAAAAATACAGTTTGGCCATTTTATTTACAAGTTTTCCTAATAGTATTGGCTTTGGCATTTCTTTTATGTTCAGAATGAAGTTGAATTTCATCTTTTGATTCATTTGAAGAATTTAAAAATTAGGACATATTAATTTATTTTTTGACATGTTTGGTCTTTTTATTTATCCCTTTGATCTGTATTTCCCATAATTTTAATTTTTTCTAATGGTTTTATAAGTCTTGTTTTTTTATTTTACTAGTAGTTATCCTTAACTTCTTATTTAATTTATTATCAAAACAACAAATTTATTTACAATAAGAAAAAATCTACAGGCTTCCATTTACTAAGATAAGGAATGTACTAGAATCTTAATCCTTACAATGCCTTCTTTTTTTCATATTCCAATATTTGTTGTGATATTTGGACTCGGATCTAGCCAATTATTATCAAATACTTTTCTGTAATATCTATCTTACATTTCAAAAATAATTTAGAACATTTAAGTTAACTTTTTTGAACATATATACAACTTACACAAATTAGACAATGTGTGTTTGAATAGACTTGGTATTCTACACAAGTCCTTGTACGATACTCCTTAGCCTTTTTTTTTTAAGTTCTTTATTTTAATCCAAATTTCTGTTGGTTGGGATACTTTAGATTTGTTTTTTATTTTGCGGAAAGGTATATTAACGTAATGCTTTTTGGACACTTGTTATCTGAAAAGCAGCATGGCTTTGACAGGTGTATTGAATCATCTAAGTTTTTTTCTTCTAGAATTCAGTATTCTTGTGAGGCTGGAGCTCAATAGGACTTTTGTGTCTCTGTGATAGTAGTAATAACAATAATTTTTACTATGTACTAAGAAATCCATATACATATATTTCTATATAGAGATGCTATCATTTCATCCTGCGAACATATCTATAACTTGATTGTTATTCTCAGTGTATTGATGGAAAATGAGACTGAGCAAGGTTGGTGACAGAGTGATGTTTCTGATACCAAACCCTGAGCTCTTAACCCCTATTTTTATCTTCTTTTATTTTGATACCTGTAAATATATAGGATTTTTTTATTTCTGAAATGAAAGAAAAAATCCACATCGCGTTTAAATGTTTATTTGTTCATTATTTTTTACTGTTACATGGTTTGCCTTTCTCATCTGAAAACTTGGCCATTTCCAGCTTAGAAAAGTGGCCCATTACAGCTTGATTATTACTCCTGTTCATTTGTCTTAGTTTCTTCTTAAGAAGTAGCAACTGACCCCTTTGCTCTGAATCTTGGGGGCTTATCCCTGTTTTATCATACATGCCATTGATCAGGTTTTTTTGTGGTAGATCTTGCTGATTGGGGAGCTTCACTTCCACAGAATTAATGACAGGGAACAAGAGTCTCCTAACTTCCAGGAAAGATTGATTTGTTGGGAAAAAATGTTCATCTTTTCTGTGGTCACTATGGAAGTACTTGACCACTCTGAGCCTTGGTAACTACATTTCAAAACAGGAAGAATAATTGCCACACAAAGATACAGAGAAATAAGATGTGAGAGTGTGCTGCAGAAATTGAAAAGTACACTGTAAATAATCAAGATTTTAAAGATTATTTTTAGTGCTATATCTGGAACAGTGATTCAACACATTGCTGAAGACAAACTAGCCTAAAAAAATAGTCCAGAACTGTCATTTTACAAATGAGAAAATATGGGTCCAAGAATTTAAGTGACTTGCTCACGGTGTCCCAATTAGTAGTAGATCTGAAGCTATACTGTGCAAGTCTCCAGCAAAGAGATTTGCATTGTTTTTATTTGTGCTTGAGACACTTTTTTTCAAACCAGGAAAAATGCGGTAAAAGCTAGGTCATTGGCTATAAAGGCCCTTCAAGTCTTTGCCATGACATTTTTCATATGCAGATGTCTCAGGGAGTTAATTTGGGGTGTAGGCAGTGAGCCAGCTTGGCCAAATACTACGGGGCCTTTTCCTTGGTTACTGTTTGGTGATTTTAAAAATGGTTCTCCCTGCTGCGTGATAAGAATGGCTTCCCCAGGGAAAGTGTAGTCTGCATAGCTAAGCTGTCCCCTAACTTTTTCCTGAGATACTGCTTTTAAAGCAAAACTGGATAGAAAGAAACTAAAATAGCAAAGCTCTAGTTCATTAAAGCAATAATCGCACAACATAATTTTAGTAATATTCTAAAATTGCTCAAATATTAAACTAGCATTATGTGAAGAGATTCATATCCAACACAAGTGAAGGGTAGTAAACTAGAGCAAGCCTCCCATTAAAAAAAAAAAAAAAATCTCTCCTTCTTGACAAAACCCCCAGATGTGCACCAAGTGATCAGTGTTTCCATTAAAAGTTCAAAAGATGGAATCCAGATGTTTCTCTCAGCGCTGTGCCCTTTGGCCTCTGATGCATTTACTTGCTCTTGGAGGTTTTGGTCACATGACTCCCTGAACTTTATGCTCTACCTAAATAGCTCTGAAATTTACTCTATGATAATGGAGCATAGAGTTGTTTGGGTTGGGGATCAGTTTCATGTGTATGAAGTGCTGCTGAAACTTTAAAGTTTTCCCTTTTCCTCTTAGTTCTTTTCGAAAAAATGTCTGTGTTTAAGTCACGTTATCACTATTCTAGCTGGAATTTTAAGTGCTAAACATTTTAAGTGCCAAATGTTTGACCCATATTGGTAATAGAGGGTTGAAACGGATAAAGGTACTAATAGAGTATAAATTATCTAAGTATTGAAAATAGAGCATTAATAGACATCACTGTAATGAGATGGACAGAATGTTCTAAGACACAAATTGCTTTAAAACATATTTCTTGGCTTTCAATAACCAATCAGAAAACCATCTACACTCATACAACATAGCTACAAAAATTGCTTTAAGGAAGCTATCGAGGCTTCTATCCTGGACACAAATATTAGCTCTTAGCCATCGGATGACAACAGAATCTTTGGGGAATTTAAAACAAAAGTGTGCAGAAAGATACACATTTGTTGTGGTAAGGATTAAATGTGGAAAATCAGTTGTGGTATATAATGATAAGTGAAGACTGTTCATGTGAGTCTTCTGTTTTTTTTTTCTATAGTTCTATGGGTGGTTCTCCAAATGGGTAAAAATAGTATTTATAAATTTAAATTCCTGCAATGGAAAACAATAGCAAAACCATGTCCATTTTTAACATTTTCGAAGGTCCTTAAAAATGCCATTTTTCCACCATAAATCTGTGGTAGTTGAATGTTGGGTTCCTTTCTGAAAGGAATGTTGAGTGTGGGGCTGCAGCCTGCTGTGGTCAGGTTTGGTGGGGAGAAAGTATTGCTAATGGAGACCCAAAGGATTCTTACAGTTTCTAGCCAGTGTTGCTTTTGACAAAACCATAATGGTACAGTCGAGAAAGATCAAGGGAGAGAAAAAAATTCTCTGACACTAAAAGGATTTTCCAAGAATTACACTTGGCAGTTTTCATTCTTCACTTTAATATTTTGTTTCTGGAAAGGCCTATTCTGGAAAAAGATAGATGTTGGGTTATCTATATAAGGAAGATCCCACCAGGGAAAAAGTCTAAACATTACTCCTCCTCTCAGAATGCAAAATTAGCCACTAGATCTTCTGATAACAGTTCTCTTGGATGGGGGGCAATTGGTACCCTAGTTTCTCTACCCACTGGGAGGCTAATTAATCCAAAGAATAGGAAAACCAAGGTCTAGGAAGGTGACTTTGTCACTTTAAGTGTGAATTATTTCCCTATATTTCCTAACACTCCAGTTCTAGATGATGAACAGAAATTCCGAAATAAAAAATGTTTACTTATAGTTTTTACAGCCAAGTAACATTTTTCCTTTCTATGTAAGAATTAGCTAGGATATTTCCAGCAGATTCACTCATATTTCATTTCATATGGCCCTGTGGCTTGGGTTTGTTTCAATGGGATTTACTAATAAAGACAGGGAGTAATATACCAAGGTTGACAATTGGCAAATAAATCAATTTGAAATAACAGCATTTCTATAGCCAGTGTTCTACTAGACAGGCAGTAAAATGGGGGCAATTGTTTGGGCAATCTGGGTAAAAGTAAGATTCTATTTGTTGGAGGATGGGAATCAAATTGATATACGTAACTGGCTACCTATTTTATTCATTCATTTATTTAACAAATATTTATTAAATGTCAAAGGATAAATTAGACCTCTTGTCTTACAAAGCGTATGATGGAGTCAGAATTACTAGATACATTTAGAAGACATCACCTCTAAGGGCTCATTATTACTTGGATTAGGCAGGCTGACTACGGGGTCAAGCCTAACTGTACTATAGAATTGCTAAACTCCTGTCCTTTAGGTTATTTCAATTTTGGCAACATTTGAATGGAATTACATAACTGACACTTCAGAAAAGCAGAAATTATTTGAAAATGACTCAAACATACTTAAATAGACTTATCCATAAATTTACTAATAATTAGTCACAATTTCACTTTATAATTTTATAACTTAGTATAGGACTCCCAGTCTGGAACTAAGTCCCCTTCCTGAAGGGCTTGTACATTTTCTCAGGAGCCATTTGTGGCTTGGTCATGCTTTGGTTCTTATTCGTACGTATTCTTTCCCGTCTTCTATCATACCCTGACTTAGCTTCTTAGGCCCTACCATCCTCGTTAGGAAAGATATCTTTGTTAACGTCCTGCCACTGGTAGAGCAACTGGTACATAGAAATGGAATGGCAGTTTCTCTTAAATTTTATTTCAGTTACTCTGCCCTGGAGAAAAATTTAGTCCACCTGCAACAATACTGGTCACCCTCTAATAATAAAGACTCCTTGGGTCACTTCAAGTCATTGAGTCAAGAGAGTCAAGTCACAAAGTAACTAAAAGATGGAATTCCATCCGAACTCTAAAGCTTGACTTAGCTTTATTTTTTTTAAGATTTTATTAATTAATTAATTAATTAATTTATTTATTTATTTATGAGAAAATATGAGCACAAGTGGTGAGGGGAGGAGCAGACGGAGGAGCAGGCTCCCCACTGAGCAGTGAATCCAACCTGGGACTCAATCCCAGGACCCTGAGATCATGACTTGAGCTGAAGGCAGACAATTAATGGACTGAGCCACCAAGGTGCCTCTTGACTTAGCTTTAAACTGCTTTTCAACTCTCCTTCCACTTGCCTGAGACTAAAAGTCTGCAAAGGAAAGAGAGTGTGGGGCAGTTTGTCTCTCTGCTCTGTCCTGCCACATCTCACCTTCTCCCACTCTCCAACTGTGGTTTTTCTCTCCATGCGTGGGTTGAAGTTTGGGGTGACAGAGAATGAGGAGAGATAAGGGGATAGGACAAATGTCACTCACCTGGGAAGTATTATGCCCTCTGGACCTCGAAAATCATTAAACTGACTCTTTCCCTTGTGTGTACTTCCGTGCCCTAAAGCTAACCCTCCCTCCCGTGCATCCCTTATATGATCCATGGGAAACACCCTCACATCTTGTCCTGCCAACTCAGGGTGTGTGGGCTACTCTCTTCCCTTTTACCATCAAAACAGCCTTCTTTGGCATTCTAGGTTCCCGAGGCTGGAGAGACCCCAGTTCCCTAGTTCACAAGAACTAGGCACTAGTCAGGGGACACAGGCCAAGCTCGGTTTCCTACACATATCCCTCCTGTTCCCCCATCATTTGGTTTGTATGAAGAGGAGTATCCCAGTCCCCTCATCCATGGAAAGAGAAAAAGAAATAACAACCTAGGAAATTCCTTTAAAAACAAAAATCCTCCCTACCCCTTTCTCACAAAAATTCCCTTTTTGTCAAAGCTTCAGTTCTAGAGCAGTTATGGGGATCATTCTCTTTATAAATATGTACATGAGTTGGGGGTCTGTCTCTTACTTTTCTGGCTAATCTTTTCTATCTTATCTAATATGTGTTTCCGTGAAGATCAAGGCAAGGAGAGTCCAGTCTAGCTTCCTTTCCAGTCGTATTCGGGTTATGGGAAATGAGTGACTAAAGTCTGCTGATACAAAAGGGAAGATGTTCTTCTTAAATAACATGTCTCTGCTATCAGCCTGGTCCTGTCTTTATACATAGCACCCTTGAAAGTTATATTCCACGATAGGTTTAGTTTATTTCTCTATCTAGAGTAGGAAGAGACAATTTATTGAACTGTTGGAACAATGGCGCTTGAGAGGATATGGCTTCTAGGCATGACCTGTAAGCTTTCTGCTGCCTTAGCTGACCCAGATTGTCTCTCTCCAGTATGTTCTGTGGCCACCTCAGAACGTCCCTTGGATTCAGCAGATTAATTGCCAGTGAACGGCCCAAACCCAACAAATGTCAGAAGAGAGCAAAAGAATGAAGTCTAGGCTGAAGTGGCCATGGAAAGCTTTGCTCAGATGGGGCCACCTTTTTAAATCACGTTTATAGCTCCAGGTGATGAGTTTCCAACAGTTAACAACTCTCCGGGAAGGTCTTAAGCTACTGCCCAACATATCCATGAAACCAAGACATTAATGATTGGCTCTAGAATCAATGAACATTTAAGGCCTAAAATAAGCCCAGTGCTTAGATTTTTAAGTGGAAAAATATAATGGTGTGGATTTCAAATTTTACACCCTCCCTGGTGACCTGGATGCAGGATCGCAAAGACTGACCAGTGCAGTTCACAAATACTTGTTCAATGGGTGTTGATGGTTACGGAAGATTGAATCGCGCGCCGATTTTATAAATTTATAAACTATTTTAACATTTCACAGTTACTTTTGTTAGGGCTAGCAATGGACACATCAGGCCTCTCTGTCTTTCCCACAAGAAGCCGTGTAAATTAATTGGTCCCAGCTTGCACCGCTGTTGTCGAATCAACACAGTCTGGCCGCCTTCTGTGAAATGCCAGCTAACGGATCAAAGCCTCTGGAGAATGACCCCTATTTTCCCCCAAATATGTGTGGTTTTCTGGAAATCCATATCTCCTGCCTCTTTAACTGTCTGTGGGTAATTGCAAGAAGACAGTTCCCATCATTTTTCCCTGAGCCCATCTCATTCCTAATTTGCAGCCCAACAAACCACCTGAGTACTCACACCCATAAACTGTTGTGTTTAGTGGGTCATCCAAGTTTCTGCCCAGTCACGTGTGCTCTAACTCTTGCTGACCCACCTCGGCTTCCAGTCGCATCTGAAGGGGGGCAGGATTGGTACTTTGGTGCTGGGCTCAACATTCCTCACCATGGTTGGTCCACTTGGAGACCATGCATCTTAGAAGATGGGAAGATAGGGAGCGCAGGTCAGACAGCTCAGCTGTGTGTGCTCGGAATTGATATTATTTAAAAATTAGATTAATATTTTATTGTGGTAAATATACAAAACCTAGTGTTCATCATTACAACTGTCTGTAAGCGTGCAGTTCAGTGGCATTCAGTACGTTTACAATGTTGGAGAACCATCACCACCAGCAACACCCAAAACTTTTTCATCATCCCCCTCCAGAAACTCTCACCATCAAACAATAACTCCCTTCCCCCAAATGAGATGAATATTATTAACAATGAGAGATACGTAAGGGCTGTAGGAGCTGATGACTGGGTCACAGCCCCCTAAG
The DNA here is from genome assembly GCF_905146905.1 of Nyctereutes procyonoides. Classification (NCBI taxonomy): domain Eukaryota; kingdom Metazoa; phylum Chordata; class Mammalia; order Carnivora; family Canidae; genus Nyctereutes; species Nyctereutes procyonoides. The sequence goes on from NW_026575049.1 coordinate 67,275,673, forward strand.
CGCTGCTTAGGAATTCCCACGGTGGACAAGGCGGGGAAGGGAGCTATAGTCCAGAAGTGCCCAGTGCTTTCTCCTGCAGTGTGTAAAGGAAGGGTTGACGGACGTGTGCCTTCAGCCTTCAAACTTCTATTTTTGGGGTTAGTTTGTCTTTTTTATTTTTTCTTTCACGTTTAGGCAGATTAAGCATGGACAAAGACCAGCAGGAGCCACCACGGTGGCCCTGACGTGGAGGAGAAAGTGGCTGTTCTCAACTACGGGATGGAGGCCTTGCTTCCAAGGAAGGCCACAAAATATTATACTTGAACAGACAAGGTTCTCCAAAAAAAGACCCTGGCTAGGAGCATGGAAACAGGATGATGAGTCAGGAGGCTCCAGGGCTGGTCTGCGCCCCTTCCTTGGTCTCTCTGGAAAGACCATCCCCCCCACACACACACACAACAAGCACTGCTGTGCAAGGAGACCATTCATTTTCTCGGGCTGAGTAGCTCCAGGGGGACGACGAGAGCCAGTCAGCTCCGTGTCCCACAGTAAATCGTCTCCAGCCGAATGATGTCTGGCTCCTTTCGGGAAGGAATGTTCTTCGCTGAGTCGCAGTTTGCCAGGGGTCAAATATGACAGAAATGAAGTGTTGCTAATAGTGATTGAAAAGGATTCCTACTGTTTGTGGCCGGTGCTGGGTAGTGGAAAGGCCCAGTCGCTGAGCCAGAGAGCAGCAGGAGCCCGTAAACTTTCCCCAAGACTTACTAAACTTTGAGTCACCTCTGCTCCCCCAGCCATTCTGTCAACCTTGTTTGGGGGGAAACTGATATTATAATTACTAATCTCAGCAAGGGCCTAATGTGCAACCTGAAGCTTTCTCGGCCCTTGGTGCAATTAGGGCGGGAAGGCAAGGCGGGCAGACAGCGGCGGGCCCCATCCCCACCCCCACGCCCCCCCAGCCCCCCCAGCCTCCCCCCACCGCACCCCCGTTTGCAAATCACCCTGCTTGGGTTTCATCCACACCCTCACATCCTCTGCAGACAGGTAACTGAGCAGTGCCCGGCTCCGGGCCTCCAGTGAGGGGAAATTATTCCTGCCTAAACTGGCTGGGAGCTATTAAAGGTTTAAATGTCACCTCAAAAGAACTCTTTGCTAACCTTTAAGTGGTGGCGTCTTGAGGGCTGTTGCAGGCAGGATTTGCCCCCTCCCGGGGAGTCTGGAGAGCTGAGAACATTTGTGTGTGTTGTTTCTCCACGCCCTCCCTTTCTTTTGCTCCTTTCAGGGAATTATCACTGTACTTTCAAAGGGGGAATTTGTGGGCACCTGCTGGACTGAGCTTCCCAGTGAAGGCTCTCTTGGCTGAGTGTATAATTTCATTTAATCCTAAATAGCCCCCTTTACCTATTGTCGACAAATTCCCTTTAATCCTAACCACCACTTAGGAGAATATTTACTATCAAAAGGAGACAAATCACTATTTAAATGTGGATTTACTCAAGTCTGAAACTATGACAGTGACATACGGTAAAATGATAATATGTAAATAAAAACTGGAGACAGATTTATCCCCCAAGAAAGCTGGGCAGAGCAGTGGATTAAAGTCATATGTGATCTACTTTGAGTGGCCTCAATTCAGACCCAGCGTTCAGTTATGACCAGCATCGCCATTCATTCTGCTTACCTCAATTCATTTGGTTCTAGTTCTCAACGACCCTCCGTTACCAGGCTCACACCTCTGATAAGTAGGCCTGGATGTTTACAGCACTTCAGAGTAGAATAAATGCAAACCACACATTATTTATGGGTGTGCACTCTTAGCTTAAGGGGCATTTGTCAGGAGTGTGAATACAGGTTAGAGTAAGTAGATGTGTGTTAGCTCAGACAGCCTGGTTTCCAGAAGCTAACTAGAAAAAAAAAAAAAAAGACCTACATAAAATACCACCCGAAAGACAACAGCTTTCAATTATTGCCCATGATCCTGAATTCCTCCCAATGAGTTGAAAGGAAATCTATACCAGATGGCATTTTTCTGAATCGGCCAAGGGCAACCAGTCATTCCTGACTCTTGGTGATGGGCAGTGGTGCCAAAGAAGAGCTGGCTCTCCTCTTCCTCCCTCAGCTCGCAACATTGCTTTCTAGGGATGAGTTTCTTAATTGCACTGAAATGTAATTGGAATAGTTAGAAATGAGGTCTCTCTTTTTTTTTTTCCTAAAAAAAGCAAAAATCAAGCAAATTGTCCTGTGTTCTTTGGCAACAGTGGACTAATGAGCCCACGCCAGAACCGGAAAAATAATGAACACACATTGCATCACCTGTGTACATGGAGATAATCTTTTCAACTGAGACTATCAAAAACAGTAAATCGGTAACAACTCGTCAATGTATGGGATGTGGGGCATGAAAATCTTTGTACTGTAATGCAGCAGTTGAATTAATTTGAGCCTTCTAATATATTACAATGAAGAACTGGCCCATATTAATCATATTCTCCCCTAAATTACCTTATCCCAAGATAGTCTGCCAATGAAGACAAATACATCCCTTTTGAAAAGCCAAGAATAGATTTGACGTGTCTACCTCAGAAAGTCCAATACCCAATACTTTTTTTTTTTGAGAAAATTGTTACCTGCACAAAACTCATAGAATCGGATCCATTCACAACTGATTGTGGGAAAGTCAGGAGAAAGATATCATGTATATAACTTCCTTGTCCTTAGGAAAATATACTCATGAGGAAGAACTAAACAGTCAGTGATTTTATTCAATTAACTGCTCTTTGAACATATTTTCTCACCATATAGTATAATTTTATGTGGGTTACTCTCTTGGCAGGTGAGTGGATCCTATTTTAAGCTGGTGAAGATCTAGAAGTTTTGGGGGTGGGTAATACATACAGGGCAGAAAATTGTTTTCCAAAGGCCGATCATTGATTTGGAGAAGAGATAGGAAAAGATGGAGATGCGGGGGAGAAGATGGGGATAATAAAATGTGATTGATTATGAATGATAGGTTAGTTTTCAAGCTGTGAAAACTCCTCCTCCACATGTTACTTAAAGACAACCACTTCCCAGATCACTTAGGTTAGACCAAATCTTCAAGGCCATGCAAATTCATAGCTGTTTGTTTTATAGAAAGCGGAACACCAATTCAATCCCAGAAGAAACTTGACTGATGGATGAGGACAAATGTCCATGGTTCGTTAAAGACACTTGTGTTTAACCAAATTTAGGTATCTGGAGCTTGATAGTTGAGGTAGCTAGAGGCCTCCAGATGATTACAATAAAGCAATCTATCACCCCCAACTTGGGTCCTGAGTGTCTTAAAATAATGGGCTTTGGGGTCCTGTTCTCGTATAGTAGCCTCTATAAGACATAAACATCTCACTTTACTACTCGATGGTATTTTTTTAAGGATCAATCGTGGTTTCACTAACTTCATGATAATTTACTTGTGAGTTTGACAATGTATTCATCAGATAATCCAGGAGAGAGTATTAGAAGGGTTCATATTTGCAACTCGTGTCTGCTTAACCAGCCATGCGTGCCTCAGCAACCTTCAAACTGGTTGACACTCACAGGAAATGAATCTTACACTGAGATATGTTAAGAAAAAGTTTTAAGCCCACGCCATCTGTGACAGTGACACGGTAGGAGCCATGATAAGAGCCATCTTCAGTTTGGACGGGGTGTCGCGTCAATTTCGGTTAGAACGTTTTTGCCCACATTCTCTGGAGTCCAGGTTCAGGGAACAGAACGGTATTAATGGCGCCATTCAAGTTAAATGAGCATCTTGAAGTTCAAGCTTCACCCCTAATAAAGTAGCTGAGAGGATCTCTTCCCTCGGTTGCCACTGAGAATCAACAACTGATGGTCATAAGTTAACAAGCTAATATTTCATCCATGGATACCAGAGCGTTAATGGCTAAATATGCCAGTTGAGGGAAGGAGCACATGTGCAGCTATTTGCCCGACACAACTTCTGCTGTCATGGCCTATTAAAACCAGTTTACATGTGCATGTCGAATTTGATGAATATGTATGTGACCCTTTTCAGAGCCATCACTCATTGGGCTATGGCCCCCATGGCAGGAAAAACAGCACCTCTCATTAAACACAGCATGAGTTACAGGCATGTTATGTTAATATTTCTTCAGAACTTTAGGGGGTTTTCTTCTTGTTCTAATAAATCCTGTGAAGAAAATAATTTAAAAGTATAATTGATTAAAAAAAACACACACACACACAACCTTTTTCTCATTTTCCCCTTAACTATTTTATTTGGTGTGTGAGTTCTGGAAGGCTCTTTCCTCAGGAAGTTGTAGGACAAGCTTATGAATTGCGCTTTGTATCACTCATTTGGGACTCCTGAGGCAAGCCCCCTCCTCGGTTGGAAGTTCAGAAAAGGCTAAACAAGAGACCTCCCTGCATGGAACTCTAAAACTCATGAAAGGCAGGGCTGTCTCTGAACTTTTGCAACATAATGGATCATCTGTTAGCTCACAGTCTTTACCCAGGAGTCTGGCTCATAGTCAGTGTGCAAACGATGATAGCTACCCTGATTGCTATTATTGTTATTATTATTATTTAAGCCACAGAGCTACAAGAGTCTCTGTGGTGGGGAAGATGAGCGCCTTTCTGAGGATTCGCTTTAAAATATATATATATGGCAAAAAGCATAATAGAGCTCATCTTAAGTGAGGGCATATAAGACATGAAAGCAGTAATTCCATAGGTCATGTTAAAATATCTGGGAGGCTAACCATAGGCCCAATCTGCTTGCGCAGCCTCCATACTCCCACTTCGGGCAAGGCCTCCATTATGGCCCCTTCCCGCCACGGAAGGCTTGCTCCGCTGACCCTTCCACGATGTCTGGCCAACTATGTTGTAAGGTGTCTGAGAGCAGGGATGACAGTTAGAACTCATCAGTAGCATCTCAAAATGTCTAGCTCGGTGTCTGACATGTGGATTTTAGTAGGCGCCCCAAATGTCTCTCCTACTTAGTGACTCAGGACTTTGTAGACGTGGTACCTGGAGAAGAACGACCCAAGGGGATGGGCCTGGGATCTTAGTGAGGGAGAAGAAAACCCATCAATTCACAGGGAAGCCAGATGGAAGGTGGCAGAAGGAACCACAGAGACTACTTGGAGAGCCACTACGATACAGGAACACTGACTCAGGAGTCTGGAGCTGGGCTTCTACTCTTCACTCTTCTTTCGTCTGGCTCGGGGACCACGGAACATGTTCATTTTGGACCTCATTTTCCTCACCTGCAAAGAAAATGCCAAAGTCTTTGAGATCCAGCATGTTCTCCACACAGAACCTCACTTGACTTACAAAGAATCGGTCCGGGTTTCAACTACTATTGTGTATCTGAGGATCAGAAAAGATCATTTCTCCACTAGCCTTCAATCAGAGGCTACGCTACCTGTGAGGAGGAGATGGCTACTCTCAGACAAGATCACAGAGCTGCTCACGTTTCTTTCGTCTCCTCAGCCCTGCCATCCGGAGAATCTGGAGCTAACCTCCTCAGTGTGCTACCTGACGGTCAAGGTGAACCTCTAGGCAGTACTGAGGAGCCTTTTCGAAACTTCTCATTGCAACCACGGGTCTTCAGACTGACTCCCACAGGTGGGGAAACCGACGTGTGCCAGAAGGCAGCGGGGGCGTTTGCCAAAGGAACAGGGGCCAGATTCCACAGGGGGGGTTACCGTTGGTCAGTCCTTGTTCTAAGTGCTTCACTTTTTTGTATTTTACTTACTCAGCCCGACGAACTACGTGAAGAGGTAAGGCTGTCGTGACTGTGCTTTCCTTACAGAAAGAGAACTCAGATGGAAAGGAGTTAAAAAGTTGCCTAAGTCCATACCATACAGAGCTGGTGGGGGAGGGAGGCTGGATTCAGACTCAGGCAGTCTGGCTCCAGAGCTTAGGGCTTTTTTCTGCCATCCTGTCACAGCCTGTGTCAAACGGTTCCTCGCAGGCAGACGCCCCCTCCGGATAATAGATTTGGAGGCAGATGGAGCAGTGTCCTCTATAACAGAAAACCACAAACTCAGTGGAGGACGAGTAACAAAACAGACTTAGTTGCTCATCAGAGAAATCTTTCTCCAGCCCCAGCCCTGCTGAGGATGCCAGGTTTCATGAGCATTGTGGGCACTGGAGAAGAGAAGCTAGAAATTTTAGGAACGCTCAACCTCTGTGCATGAGGCCAGCCTCACTGGGGCCTGCCTCTTCGGCCTGAGGTAGGATCCTGAAGACACCATTGGGAGAGCTTCGGTAGGATGCTCTCTCACAGGATTCACGCCATTACTCTTCTATCACTTGAGAGGCCCCCAGCTGGCTGAGCAGCAGGCTCGATAGCCAGAGCCATCTCCACCTCTCTCTATAAATCTAGCGCCAGAGCTGCCAACAGACGGTGTTGGATAAAGTCTGTTTTGCTCCCTGCCAACCAAATGGCCCCACAGCATAAGGTTCCAACTTTTCTCAGTCTCATAAAACTTGGCTGAATGAGGCAGTGGTGCCATGAAATTTGCATTTATCTTGTGCACCTGACACTTCCCATCATGATGATGGAGTGTTTCCCTCATGTTGGAGGGCTCTTGGCTCTTAGGGAGGACAGGAAAGCAGGGTAGAGGTTGGTCGTGGGGCAGGCTAATCAAAGCCAGGAAGAAGAGTAAATCCATAGGCGTGAGGGATGGGAAGCAAGGTATGGGAGGAATGGAGGGCCGGGGGCTGGGGGAGCACTGTGACTTAAGATAAAAGAGCATTCCAGAGCCCCTTGTGCATTCAGGCCATCCGTCATCTGTGCTTTTCAGGGACAGCCTTTCTGTTGACCTCTAGGCCCTGGCATGCAGCACCCTTATAGCTGCCCCAGGGAAGCTGATCCCCTCTTTCATAGACCACAATTGTGTGCACACTTAGAGCAAGCCAGCAGAAAAATTGACCTATAGGGTCTACAGGTTGGGGTAATAATATAGTTTTGTTGTATTTTGTATTAGGACTTTTTGAACTGGGGAAGAAAGGGGGGAATATTAAGAGTTTCAGTGGGGTGTGAGAAAAAAGAAGAAAAAAGAACTTGTACTCAGATGAAAGTTCCTTTATCTGCCTCTTTATTCATCTTGTTTAAAAGTCCTCAATCTTATTCCAGGAAAAAAAAAAAAAGGATAGTAATGAAAGAGTTTGGATCCTGGAGCAGGGGGCTGAGATTCAAATTCCAGATCAACTATTTCCTGGTGTCCAAGATTTTGAGTCTTTCTTAGCTTTTATTTCCTCATTTATAAAACAGGGACCGGCAGGGGAAGTATTTCATATTGTTGTTTTCAGGTTGAATGAAACAATGTATGTTACCTGTTTGGTGTGGTGGACGGTAAGGGCTCCCCATCCCCAGATGTGGGATAATGCTCCGACCTCAAGACTTTGAAGGGGGGTACCAGCTATTCTTAGAGGACAGTCAGAAACTGTGAATCTCAAGGCTCTCAGACACTCAGTTATAACCAAGCCATGAAAATCAGTGCCTGACGTGTGTCTACTTTTCACCATCTTAGTAATGGTCTTTTTACCTCTGAATAACTAGGAGTTGATAGAAAACCACCTTTTAAAAATTATGTATTTTTTCCCTGTAGCTCTTTTGTTGCTTTATGTCTATGAGTCACAGTTATCCTAAATAGATCTGAACTTTTGGGGTCAAATGTCATGACTGCCTTGATTCCTTGACTCCTTCTCAGAGACACAATGTGAAGCAGGCATTTATGATATTTCTCTTGAGTCAAAGGTCTGGCTTATCTTCCCCCTGTATGGCTGCTGGATGTGGGCTTGAACAATACTGAGTGCCTGGTAATCCAGGGCCATACCGTATTCCTTCCTGCAGTCAGTGAAAGTTTGGTAACTATTCTTGGACCACCACTATCTTGATCCAACCCACCATTCCAAATGTTCCCCCATCGAGCTATTGCTTCTATCTCCTCCGGAATTTGAGAACTTCTCCTTAAATACTACAGGATATGTCACATCAAAGAGATCATGGCCAAATGGTAGTATCATTCATCATAGTTGACAACAGAAGCGAGGATAGGGTGATACGCAGAATCCCCAAAAGGCTAATACCGAATGATGGCAAAGTTCCTGATCTCCTAGATTTTAGTAGCAGGAGCAAAGAACAGTTCTTCCTTCTGGTGATAAAGCACAAGTTAAACTATACAAAATGAATTGTGAAAGCCCATCTTTTTATTGAATCATTAATTCATTTATTCACTTTTCTACCAAATAGTCATTGCATGCCTATTTGTGTTACACATGATTCTGTTTAATTTTTTAAACTGCTTATATCTTTTAGGAAGATAGATAGATGATAGATAGATGATAGATTTTACAGCCTATGAGCTGGTTTGATGAATACAAATAAATAAACAAGTTAATGAATTAATTATTTAAAAAGCTGTCTGTCTTTAGCTCAAGTCCTTATCCTGGGGTCCTGGTACGCAGTTCTGCGTCAGGGTCTTTGCTCAGTGTGGAATCTGCTTCCCCTTCTCCACCTGAATCTCCCCCTTGCTTGTTTTCTTTCTTTCTCTCTCTCTCTCTCTCTCTCTCTCTCATAAATAAAAAAGAAGAGTCTTCTTTTCTTTTTTTTTATTTTATTTATTTATTTATGAGAGACGCACAGATTGAGGCAGAGACATAGGCAGAGGGAAGAGCAGGCTTCCTGCAGGGAGCCCAATGCAGGACTTAATCTCAGGACCCCAGGATCAGGACCTGAGCTAAAGGAGTCACTCAATCACTGAACCCAGATGCTTAAAGAGTCTTATTTTCAAGAAGAATTAAAAGAGATGCTGACAATATCAGAAAGAGAATCAACAAAATTTGCCATGGAGACTGGAGGAGTGAATGACAAAAATCAGCCATTTCTTTGAAAGTCAGGAAGCACCTCGTTTTTACCATGAGCTGATGTAGAAACAAACAAACAAACAAACAAAACAATTAGCAATACAATATACAGCTGAGGAAAGTCCACATGTTTCAGACTTCAAAGTTATTTCCAAAGTAGTCTTTGCTCCACAAATGTAATTTTGAAGCAACATATCTCTACCAGCAAAAACTAAGGTAACATCAATGATATTTTCACTCTAGAAATACATGTGTAGATTTTTATGTATAGATGAATGTTTGGATATATATGTATATTCATATGTAAATAAACATATACACTAATGGTAAAGTTAAATAATATACAAGATTGAAATAGTAGAGGACATTATTGCTTCAATTTTTAAATCTTTCTTATTTCAAATCTAGAGCTTAAATTATGATTAAATAAAATATAAATTTTATACTGACTTTAAAAAGCTATAATTTAAGATACATGTTTGTGGGTAAAAGTAGAAGAATTAGCAGTTATTTACCAATCATCTGTGAAAATAAACACTTATTGCCTCTTTCATGAATTAAACCAATTTCAAACAAAAACCTGTCAGAAGATACCATGAAAGAATGGGATACCTGGTGGCTTAATTGGTTAAAACTCTTGCTTTTGGGTCAGGTCATGATCTCAGGATTGTGAGATCGAGCCCCTCATTGGGCTCCACGCTGGGTGTGAAGCCTGCTTAAGATTCTCTCTCTTCCTCTTCTTACCCCCCCTGCTGTCTCTCTCTCTCTCTCTCTCTCTAAAAATAAAGAAGATACAGTGAAAGAAAATGTCCCTTTAAAAGAGTAATGTGTAAGATGAAATACCAAGGAATAAACATAATAATAAATTATCCAATCCTATATGAAGTCACATTTTAAATATTACTAACAGCCTCAATGGAAGACATGACCAAACAAAAAGGTATAGCAAAATCTTGAACAGATAGACTCAACATCATAAACATGTAAATTTTCTCTAAGTTAATTTCTAAATCTAAATGAAATAACATTTTCTTTTAACTTAATAAGCTGACTCTAAAGTTCATGTGAAGAAAGAACAAACAAGATTAACTATGAGAAAGAAGTACCATGAGGGTAGGCTAGCCCTACCAGATGTTAAAACAAACTAAAAAATCCTAATAGTGTGATGGTGGAGTATAATTTGACAGGCAAGCCAAATAAAAAGTCCAGTATAAAGTCCAACACACATAGAATTTAATATCTGATTAAAGGTATCATCTTAAATCGGTGAGGAAAAGAAGGACTATACAATAAATGATGTTAGAGCAATTGGAAAGTCAAATGAGAAAAATAACCTATACTTACACTTTACACTTTACAACCAAATGAATTCCAAATGGAGTGAAGATTTAAATAATAATGAAGCCATAAAAGTTCTGAAAAGAAATATAGGGAAATTCCTTTATAATCTCAAAACAGAATAGCCATATATGACTCAAAATCCAAAATCATAAGATATTGAAAGTTTCAGTTATGTAATATCTAAAGAAATTGGCTTAGGAATAATAAGTACTTAGGAAAAAAACTTAACAAAGGAAGTGCAAGACTTATATACTAAACCCCAGAAAACATTAGTAAAAAAAAAAATTAAAGAAGACCTAAATAAATGGGAAGATATCTTGTATTTATGGATTGGAAGACTTAATATTGTTAAGTTGGCAATATTCCTCAAAATGATCTACAGATACAATGGAATCTCTACTAAAATTCCAATGGCCTTTTTTGCAGAAATGGGAAAGCCAATCCTCAAATTCATTTGGAATTACAAGGGGCCCTTAGTAGCCAAAACAACATTGAAAAATAAGATCAAAGTTGAAGGAATTGTATTTCCTGATTGCAACACTTAGTACAAAACTACAATGATCAAAACAGGGTGGTTCTGCCGAATTACAGAACTAACGAATTATAGAATTACAGAAAATATTTGTAGATCATATATATATATACATATATTCACGTATATATTCATATATAGACCTAGTATCTGGAACACATAAAGAACTCTTACAACTTGGGACGCCTGGGAGGCTCAGTGGTTGAGCATCTGCCTTAGGCTCAGGCTGTGATCTGGGGGTCCTGGGGTCAAGTCTCACATCGGGCTCCCCACAGGAAGCCTACTTCTCCCTCTGCCTGTGTCTCTGCTTCTGTGTTTCTCTCATGAGTAGATAAATAAAATCTTTTAAAAAAAAAAGAAAAATGGGCAAGGGTCTTGAATAGGCATTTCTTCCAAAACAATGTATAAGCAACCAAAAAGCACAAGAAAAGATGTTCAACATCATTGTTCACTAGGGAAATGCAAATCAAAACCACAATAAGATACTACTCCAAAGCTACTAGCATGACTATAAAAAAACAAAACAAACAGGAAAATGGAAAATAACAAGTGTTGGTGAGGATATGGAGAAATTAAAACCATCATACATGGCTGGTAGAAATGTAAAATGTGGAAAATAGCTTGCTAGTTCCACAAATACTTAAACATATAATTACCATATTATCCAACTCAAATGTCTATCAATGAATTAATGGGTAACAAAATTTTGTGTATATATACAATAGACTATTACTCAGCCATACGAAGGAATGCAGTACTGAGACATGCTACAAGACGAACCTCAAAAACATTACACTAATTAAAAGAATCCAGACACAATAGTTACATTTTGTAGGATTTCAGTAATATGAGATGCCCAGAATAGACAGAGACAGAAAACAGATTGATGGTTGCCAGGGACTACCTGGGAAGGACAGAGGAATAGGAAGTGACTGCATAATGAGTATGGGATTTTCTCTTAGGATGATAAAAATGTTTGGCGCTAAATAGAGGACATAAAGTGTACATAATGTTGTAAACTTTAAAATGGTTAATGCTATGTTAATTTTTTCTTCAACAACAGCAAAACAAAACTAGTATAAATTATTAACTTAAAGTCATGCATCAATATTGGTTCATTAATTGTGACAAATGTGCCATAACAATGTGAGATGTTAATAATAAGGGAAGCTGGATGTGAGGTATATGGGAATTCTAGAACTATGTAAATTAAAGAGTTAATTTAAAAAGAGAAAAAAAAAGAAAACCAAATTAAAAGACCGATGACAAACTCAGAAAAAAAAAATCTATAACTCATTTGTTCAACAAAGGATTAATTTTCCTGATTTTAAGGGCTCCTAAAAATTAAGAGGGTGTTCATACATCCAATAGGAAAAAGGCAAAAGGAAAATTGATCAACAGTAAAACAGCTCCTCCACAGCTAAACACAAATGTCTCTTAAACGCCTGAAGAGATATTTAACTTCTCTCATAAAAAGAAAAATACGCATTAAAAACCACCCTGTTGTAACACTTTTACTTACCAGAAGACAAAAATCAAAAAGTTCAACAACATTACTTTTTATTAAGGCTATGTGAAAACATGATGGTATATATGTAAACCTGTTTAGCTAGTGGAGGATAATTTATAAATATCTATCAAAATTACAAATGATTGTACCCACTGACCCAGAAATTTCACTTATAGTAATCTACCTTACAGATATCCTTACATACATAAGAAATGACATATGACCAAGTTTATTCATGTCAGTGGTATTTTTAACAGCAAAAGACTACAAAAAAACTAAAGTCCATCAATATGGGCCAGACAAATATTATTTATGGTACATCCAGGTAATGACAAATGATGCAGCTTTAAGAAACAATGAAGCAATTCTCTACCAGCATAAAAAGATGCCAAGATTTATGATTAAGTGAAAACAGTAAAACAGTATGTATGAATGTTAATTTTTTTCTGTACAAAAAAAAAGAGAGAGATAGAAAAACTACATATATACTACAACTATATATCTGTATTTAATTGTGTTTGGATCATGAAACTCCAAAAGATATGGGATAATGGTGGTTACACAGTGGAAGACGGGTAATGTACTTTGGTTGAATAGGAAAGCATTGAACGAATAGTGTGGAAGGGAAGCATTTGATCAAATATTTATTTCGAATCATGTGAAGTAGTACCTATTTAATAGAAAATATTTAAGTGATGAAGCCAAAAAGAGCTTATAATGCGCATAATAATGTAGACTTTCTCAGAGAAAGAAAAACCTACTACAAAGTCACTGCATCTAAGACTTCTAGTTTGACAGAAGTACCCACAAGAAGTTGTATCTTCTTTGACCTGGGAAACCAAAAACATGGGCTTTTCAGGGAGTCGGGGGGCTGGTCTCGTTGGACAGATGATTTTCCCTGTTCAGACTCAGCTCTCTCTATTATGTTCCCTGCTCCATCCCCAGTGCCTAGAACTCAGCCCACCACCAACTAAGTGCTAATAAGTCTATTGAATGACCGAATTTGGGAAACTTCCACCACTATGTAAATTATTTTAGTGATGAATATTGGGTCAAGGAAAAATTGGAAAGATTTTCTTTTAATGAAATGTCCACTGTACCTTAACAACAGTTTTTAACCGAAAAACAGAAAATATTTTTCAGCCATTCAGAAATCAAATATGTCTCCGTGGGTCAGCTTTAGAAAATACTGTCTGACTATCCAGGGCCCACTAAACCCCCCAAATCCTAATTTCCACCTAGCAAAACAGGAGGAACTACTTGCATGGTTTTTCTTGGGTTCCTTTACATGAAAAGGCTCCCAAGAAAAGGCTCTGATTGGTGGAAGATGACTGTATCTCGGGGGAGGAACAAGTGAAGAAAGCTTGATTCTACTAAGTGGCTTTTCTTCCCTGCAGGGGGATATTTTGCTTTAAAAAATTAATATTTGAGCAATTTTGTGTGTATTCTTCATGTCCTTGGGAATTTGATCTGAATATATCAAAATATGAAATTAGAACTAAATCAGAAAATAAGACAGCCATAGGACTTCCAACATGAGAATAAAAGGTAAAAGGGAGAAGATTATATTTGGAAGTGTTCTACGACTTCAGTTCTAATGAGAGTCTGTGACTGTGACTCATAAGTCTCTCTTATTGTCAAATGTCAAGAAAGTACATTTGGATCTTAAGCTCAGAGCCTTTATGATCCACCACTGGGCCATGAGATGACTTACACATATTTAGGAGAAGTGGCCCATATCAACTATTTGCTCTGATTTTTTGGTGTTGTGTAGCCGAAGGATTTTCTAAAATGTTCTACTTTGAGATGAAGACATGTCTAAGCAATACACCCATCAGTGGGAACAGATTTCTCTTTCCCTCTCAGAATAGTTTTCTTGCTATGATGGGCTTTGAGTTGGGGTATTTGTGTATCCAGGTATCACCCATCTCTGTGAGGCAAGAATGTAATGAATTTAATTCTCTAGGGAAATTCAGCTCATTTTCGTGAGTACTGAACTCATTTGGGGAGGGGGTTTTTTTTACAGGAGAGAGCAAAGGCTATCAAACTTATCTATCCACAATATCCAGTTGCATAGACAAATATTTCAGTTAATATATGTTAAACCAATTTCTCAGGTAATGTTAAAAAAAAAAAAAACCAACAACCCAGCAACATTGACAAGTGGATAGAAATCACTCATCTTGACAAGTGATTATGTAGATTAGGAAAGATGCTCTGTACCGCTAAGGAATGGGGACTGGAAATAAATCCCCTGTTGATATAATGAATAACATGACAGTTGTGTTCTCTTCTATGTTAACTCTCTCAGAACTCACATTTAAGCCCCATCCCATCACAGGCAAAGACAGGGAAATGTCATGAGAAATAGTCTGAGGTCGCAGGTACTTGGAACCTCAGAGAAACGGCCAAATATATATGACTTTCAGGCCTCCTGAGATAGTATCTATCCTCTTAGACTTTGCTCTTAGGCGTTTGTAACTCAGATCTCAGATCTTTATAATTGTTTCATTCTGTCCATATTCACACTCATGTCTACGCTGATATGAAGTTGGTCAATGTAAAGTAGAATCTGTTCCTTTGCAACCTTGACTCTGAAGTTTGACCAGCTACTCTCACCTTCCACATGCCCTTTCCTTATAATTGTGCGCTTCTGTATCATTATGTGGTGTTTCTTGAGCATGGTCATTGTTTCTTCAACGAGATAGAAAGCCTTTTAATGGCATTGCCTCTGTCTGGCACTTTAGGGGCTGGTTACCACTAGTGACATCTTATTGGTATCTGCACTTAAGAATGTGTGAAGAAGAAGAAGGTTCTGGTAATGTAGCCAAATATCTCCTGTGAACCAGAAACGACATCTCACACATCTTTTTAACGGGCTTTATATTTGTGTTTAGAAATGTATGCTGTTTGTCCTTTCCTATCAAAGACATGGATTTTGTACTATTTCCCATCCCAGACAATTTAAAGGTGGATGTGAAGCAAAATAAATTATGAGTTAAACATGATTTAACTTTCCACATATATATTTTTTTTAATGGAGAAAGGAAAAACCAGGAGAGAAAGCTACCATCAGTTCCTTGGGAATGTATCTAGCCCCAGGCCCCGGATGGTATAGATAATAAGGTTCAGAAAATGCTCCTCTTTGGGGCACCTGGGTGGCTCAGTCAGTTAAGCATTTGACCCTGGATTTTGGCTCAGATCATGATCTTAGGGTCTTAAGATCAAGCCCTGCATTGGGCTCTGTGCTGGGCATGGAGCCTGCTTAAGATTCACTCTCTTGCTCTCCCTCTGCCCTTCCCCACTGCACGCGCACATGCTCTCTCTCCAAAATAAATAAATAAAACCTTTAAAAAAATGCTGCTCTTCTTAGGAGCTTTTGTTCTTAACTTGAACTCCATGAATGGGCTTCAGGGGGTCCTTGAACATTCTGCAAATGTTTTCTGCAAATGTTTATAAAACCTGTGTTTACAAACAATTTACTGAGGAAAGACAGGAATTTTTACATCATATTCTCAAAGGGTCCAATGACTCAAATATTAAGAACATTGATTTAGAATTTATAATCCACTTAAAAATTATTTTAGATGGATCAAAATAAATATTACAAGTTATTTATTCATCTATGTAGTATTCATTTGTGGGGTACTTCAAGATGCCAAGTGCTCTCCTCGTACTGGGGGGATGATGATGAGTAAGCTCATAGGAAGAGAATGGTGGAAATATTTCCTGAGAAAAGAAAACCAAACAGAATGAGGTCCATAGTGACTCTCCTTTAAGTTTTCTGACAACAATTTGACACTTTGTTCTTGGGAAGGTTGGTTATCACTACTAGTATATACTTTTAATTGAGTTACTATAATAACTATAAATCATTTCAATTAACATTAACTTCTATTGTGGCAGATATAATTAAGAATACATATGTGACTATTTCTGCCTTTTATAATGAGCTTTCATAGTAATCACTATTGGAACTACAGTATTAAGTATAATTACTAAGTAATCTACTAGAACACAGAATTACTTTATAATTATATGATATTTTCCTAAGCATATAGCATGTAGTTACTTTGGGAGTGAAGCACAAGAGTGACATTTAGCAATCTATTACATAATTGATGAAATCTTGCTAATAAATGTGAGTTAACATCCATAAATGCTGGGCATTTAAAATTCCAAAATAAAGCCAGTCACTCAGCCTTTGTCTTTTCTTTTTCTTTTTGAAAAGGAAGACAACTTATTTTAAAACCCTCATTCCAAGGAGGAAAACCATCTGAATACATGATCATTAGAGTCCAGAAACAAAGCAAGTGGCATGGATTGTCTACATTGCAAAGTGTGTGTTTAATACACTAGAATGGGATTTTGAACAAACAGTTATATCTACAGCTAACTTTTTGGCTGGTAGTTCTAAAAGCTTCCAATAGAAGCTTCGAGATGTGTTTTCCAAAAGATATTTCTAGCTAAGAAAATGTATTTTCTATAAAATGCTAGAAAACATTATTCTTTAAAGAAGAATCCTTGAAGGGAGTAGTGTTTCCTCGAGGTCTGTGACTTATTACTTAACAAATAATACCAAGATATTAGAACAATCTATAAAGCAGGAACAAATAAAGCAGGTAGCAATGCTCCAATTGTAGTGGCATAGAGAATTAGAAAACCAAAATTATTTAATAAGGTGCATTAAAATTATTTGATAAGGTGCTACTGCAACAAATTACCATTAAGTTTTGATGACTTGAAACCACAGGATTTTATTCTTTTACAGTTCTGGAGGCCAGAAGTCAAAAAATCAAAGCATTGGCCAGGTTAGTTCTTTAACCTACCTCAAAACTTGTTGAGGATCTGTGAAATACTGAGTAAGTGCCCAAAATAAAATACTGTTGATTGTCTTTTTATTAAAAATTTCCTCGTTAAACCAACCTGCCTTCTGTAAAGTCACAGTGCTTAAAATCTCAGGATTTTCCATTAGGAAAGACCTGTCAACAAGAATTTGTAGGTAAAAAAAAAAAAAAAAAGAATTTGTAGGTATAATTGCTTAGCCTCCATTATTGGTGCTTGGGATAGAGAGGTTTTTAATTTTTCTATTTTTTTGTTCTGCCTCAACTCTCAGTTTATTGACATTATTTGCAGACTGTTTCACCATTGCTTGAGTTCTTTTTAGAAGCTTAAAAGGAGAATCTGTTCTATGCTTCTAGCTTTCTTATCTTATAGATACATCATCCAATCTCGGCTTCTAACTTCACATGACCTCTTTTTTTCTAGGTCTGTTGGTATCTATCTTCTCCTTCTGTCTCTTTTCTGGACACTGTCATGAATTTAGAGTCCACTCTAATCCAGAGTGATCTCCTCTTGAGATCTTTAATTGCATCTGCAGAGACTCTTGTTCCAAGTAAGATCACATCTACATATTTTTGGGGTGGATGTACCCAACCTATTGCATAAGGCATCAATGTACATACGACATTCCAAAAGGGGTCAGTGTGGTGAGATATCCATGGAAGGCCGAAAGCCTCAAAAACAAAGATCTTAGACCTGAAAATGATCTCTGATGATAATGTCGGCATTCTCTGGCCATTCAACTTATAAGAAATTACCACTACTTAGAAAAAGCAACTAATGTCGGGAAAGCAAAATCATTCAACAAGCATGATCACCCAGGATGTGATAAAAGAGGTCATAATGTGAGTCTCTGGCCTCCCAATGAAGTGCTTTTTTCACTTCACCCTATTCAGCGGAGGGAAAGGGAATTAAAGGCGGTCTTTGGGCTAGGTCAAAGAGAAAAGTGTAGAAGAAATCTCAGAACGTGACAGGCCAAGGAAATGGACTCTATTCGGTGGTATTCCTTGCTTTGGCCACTTTGATATCTCAGCGAGGTTATAATTTTATTTTTTTTCTTCCAACTGCCACTTTCCCCTGCACTCATCACTGCCCATTTGACCCTAAACACAGTGCTATGTACATATTTGTGAGTTGTGATGAACCAATGGATTCAATTATAGGTGCCTGTCTCGGGACCCTGCCAGGGTTAGGTTGAAATATGCACACATTTTTGTATCAAGGGGACTTGTTTTCAAAGTCTGTATCTTGGTATCAGAGCTGAACAACACTGATTGATTAATTGAACACTTAGAAACATACTTGCGCACTTTCGAAAACTGATCAAAGACATGCATGGGGGATTCCAAGCAGTATTTCTAACAGTCTGTTAGAATTTAATCATTACTTTTGAACAAGGATGATACTGAAGACTTGTGGGTCATATGGTCTCTTTTGCAACTACTGAACATCACTGTTGTACCTGGAAAGAAGCGACAGCCATAGACAATGTGCAAACCAATGGATGTGGCCATGTTTCGACAAAACTTTATTTCCCAGAATAAGTGATGGACCTGATCTGGCCCATGGATTGGAGTTTGCTGACTCCTGCTTTTGAGCCAACATTTCAAAAACCATATTTAGATTGGGCATCCCTAGACTGTATATTCTGGGACAATTTTTAAATTTCCATCAGGGTTACCTCTTGTCCATTAGTCAGCAGTGCTTAAACCGTTGGCAGGATCTCTCCGTCCTTTACTATCCACAGCTAGACAATCTTTGTGACTGAGCACATTATCTCCACTCATATCACTTGGTTCAAGGAAGTCCCTATTACCAAGCTATTTCTCCAGGCTCTTTACTTCCTTTCTTGCTTTTAATTCTTTCCTTCTTTGATATCTCTTGCAAACCATAGGTGGAGTCATCCTTCTACAATATATCTCAGAATCATTCAATGAGTGAGGGATCTATGGAGTGACCTACGTTAAAGAGAAATAGGAGTATCAAGATCCGTAAGAGGGGGAGAAAAACAGAGAATGATATTTAAACTGTTAAACCTATTATTCAAAACTCTTGAAAGTCTGGTTGAGGTTGAATTTAAGTCAGTTGAGCAAAAGCACATTGGGAGGTATGGGAAGTATTTAAGAGGGTGTGTTTTTGAGGAAGGCCATTGCTTTCAAATCTCAGCCCCATAAGTATGTGTTGTGTGCCTTGGGTGAGTTCTTAGCTCTTCCTCATCTGAAAATGGGGATAGTAACAGTTCTTACTTCAGCGGGTTGCTTTGCAGGTATTTTTTTTTTTTCAGATGTATACTGAGACTTAGAAAGTGCTGGTATATTTTCTTTATTACTGTTATAATTACTGGTATCATATCATATACAGTCACACTGCTGGTGCTAAATAGTTATTGAATGTCTTTTATGAACCAAGTGCTATTCTAGGTGCTAGGAATGGAACAGTGAAAAGACAGACTAAGCCTCTGCCATTATTGTGTCCTATTAATCATGGGTTGATTTAAAAAATATTCACCAAGCACCTTGGATGTGCCAGGCACTTCTAGGCACCATGAGAGCTGTTTGTGAGGGCTAACAAAGTCTCAGCTCTCATAAATTCATACTCAGTCATTTAGGTGTGGTTTCTTCATCTAAACTATGTGCTCCACCAGGTCAGTAACTAAATTTTCATCAGCCCATATCCTAAGAGCCTCAAAGGGATTATCACACAGAGACTTTATTCATAAATATCAGATTAATGAATGGATTCAGGGATGAGAGAATGAAATGAACATCTACATTCACTAGGTGCGGATAGGTTAGCACAAACTAATCTTGAATGAAGTTGAAATCACCACCCTTGTTAGGAACACATCACACACCATCCCATGAGATTCACGTTGGGAATCCTAACATCCAACCTGCTTACCGATCTGGAGGCTCAGGTTTCATGGGCAGTGTGTGTGTGTGTGCATGGCAGAGAGTAGGGTGGGGAAGACTCTTGCCAAGAAACAAGATTTCAGAGGGATGTGTTAAATAAAACATGAGGATTCTCTGTA
This sequence comes from Nyctereutes procyonoides, assembly GCF_905146905.1. Classification (NCBI taxonomy): domain Eukaryota; kingdom Metazoa; phylum Chordata; class Mammalia; order Carnivora; family Canidae; genus Nyctereutes; species Nyctereutes procyonoides. The sequence goes on from NW_026575049.1 coordinate 67,295,785, forward strand.
GGATTTGCAAAAATAAAGGTCCTGGATAAATTACTTAAGTCAGTTTTGCTTTCTGCTTTGCGTAAGAATGAAATGATAAAAAGTGTAAAAGATCTGGAATCATAAAACAACCTGGAGACCATATCTAAAAGAACTTTTGAAGTCTTCGCTAAATTAATAAACTGTTTTTTATTCTACTTGGAGTAAGAATGACACCGAAAGAAATATTTTAAAAATCTGGAATTTAAGAAAAAGAGAGATGGTTATCTAATAATACTTTTATGGTTATAGAAAGTAAATTATAATTAGGTGCAAGATCACAGAGTGTGTGCAAGATGAAGGCCATATTCAAATAATGATAGGAGAAAAGGGAGACATTAAGAGTTTTCCCTGTGTATGACTTGAGGAAAACTTGAGCTCCTTAGATGCGTTATTAAAGCCTGAGTGTACTGCTCAATCTGGAAGATGTTTCCTTAAACTGTTTCAGAAATCCAGTCTGCCTCATTTTCCTCAGCCATGCTTATGGGAAGCCTTATCAGCGAGGAAATGGTTTTATAGGGAAATGATTCTGAGACCTTTTGGCTGCCCACACATGCAAACCGTCAGACAGTGTGCAAATGGAAAACAGTAATGTACTCACAAATTGCAGGAAAAAAATTTTTTTATTCCTCCTCTTGAATAGAAAAAGGAGCACTAAAAGTGTCCCAAATCCTAGAAACCTCACCAGTAAAATAGGAATTACGTAAAGTCTGCACTAAAGCTCAGAGAAGAAGTTAACCACATTAGCCTCAATTGATAGAGCACTTGGGGTAAAATTTGCGTTCTACGCTGCTACTGGCCTAAGTTTCCCGAGGGGGAAAAAAAAATGGCCCCAGTTGATATTTTTCCCTAGATATCTGAGTTATGATCATGTGGGTAAGTAGGAAACGGGAAGTTCCAGCAGCAGCCTGTTAACTGTACTTTTTGTTTATGGATTGGAAGATGCTTTGAGACTCAAACGTGGATTAGGGGTGCTCCAGAAAGGCCTTCGCATGTGGCCAGGATGGAGATGTGAGAGAGACTTGTTCTAGTAAGACCACCCAGCTGACGTGTCCCCATGGTAAGATGGCCCAAGTGGGCCAAGCTTTGGGTTTACTGGACTCCATTTTAACCAAGGGATGGAGCACGAATTGTGCTTTCTGGTCAGAGAGAGAGAGGGGGGGGGGGGGAAGAAATTGCCTAGAAGGAAATCTACCTCATCCAGAGAGAAAATTTACATGAAATATGCTTATAACAAGATTATTTACATTCTATAGTCATTAGGGATAAAGAGGATACTTGCAGATCTATCTTCCTAAACAACAAATTGAAAATCCTTTGTGATAAAAATCTCTCCGCACTGTGATTTTCAGTGCTGTCAGATACCATAGAAAAATGGTGCCAAGTTAGCATATCTACTCGCTCAGCGACTGATGCATATTCTTTGGAATTTAGATACCAATGCTTGCTTTCAACCCTGTGTGTCTGTTATATTTTCTGCTTATTGTATCATGTGAATTTGTGTTTTGGGGAGACCAGACTGAAGTCTGGAGGACCAGCTTTTTGAGGATATGATTTTTAAAACGACTTCTCCAAAAAGTATATCGTTATCTTGAAATGAATTTGGTGCTGATAGTTTCACACACACACACACACACACACACACACACACACACACACACAGCAGGGGAAGGATAGGTTTGACGGTCACTGTTTAAAATGACCCATGGCACTTGGGATGAGCACTGGTGTTACGCTATATGTTGACAAACTGACCTCCAATAAAAATAAGTGAATGAAAGAAAGAATGAATGAATAAATAAATAAATAAAATGATCCATGGCTTTAATTGACTCACAATTGTCTTTTTTGCATGTCACAGTGACACTGATGTTTCGATATGTCAGTTATTTTAAGTTTTTTTTTTTTTAATGTGCGTTATGGCTCATACCCAGAAAGATAAGTGGAAAACTGTTGTCAGTGAAGATGAATATAATTAAGTCAGGATTTTGTACGTGAGAAAGACATTACGGTCCAGCTTCTTCCATCCCAGCATAGAGGGGAGATGATCCTTTCCCTTTATTCGTAGCATAGGAGATACTGCCGTTGTTGGTAGATGCTGATCGCAGACTCTCCTCGTGAGAGTGTCAGGCCAAATGGAAAGCCTCCAGTTGGAGTCCGCTTCTACCTGGAAAAGAGAGCTCACACTGGATGTGTGAAGACCAGAGTGGCTGCGTTATCCAATAATTATGGACTAGCCGGTCAGTGACTTTGGAAGGAAGCTCAGGTTTAGAAAAGGATAGTCATTAGCAACGGCTGCCTAAGCCATGGCGAGATTTAACAGACAGGACAGGGCCAGGGCTGCCGTCGGGTTTCCTACAATGATCTTTGGACGGAGTACTATGGTCAGAAAAAGATAATAAAGAGGCTAGAACATGCACCATCTGGTCTAACAGAAGGGAAGATGGAAAACATCAACGGGGAGTTGGAATTGTTATGGAAAGCCAGACGGTGAAGCATTGATTAAGATTATTTCGTTGATTAGGTGATATCCTGTGATTTATGCCATGGACAAGGAGGACCAAATATTTTGTGAGTGTGGGAAACCAGGGTGTGCTACAGAGGTACAATTACATCTGACCCTGGGATTCAGAAGAACTCCCTGTTAAGCAGAAGAGGCCAAACTAGGAAACAGGGCTCCCTGGGAACATGAAAAGGCTGTTTGTGTAGAGAAGAGGCACAGGGGTCCAACTGATTTGCAAGTGTTGGCAGAGGGCCGGGGAGCAGCGGGAGTAGGAGATCACAGAAGGGCTTCCTTTTTTTCAAGAAGACCTCAACGTTGCCAACTTCAGTGGCGCTCTAAAAGACACACAAAGGGAAACCAAGTCAATCAGGCTAAGACGATGGAACTGCTGAAACTCAGAGAGGCCGTTTGGAACATTGCTTACTCGGATTGGACGTCCACCCACGAGAAGGTGGATCTGAGATTCCCCAGGTTTCTTAGGCTAAGTAGAGGCATATTTTCTAGAGTAAATTTCTCAGGTTCAGTTTTCTTAGTGCTCTCTCTCTTTCTCTCTCTTTTATTCCTCTGTCTCCCAATATGATTTTCAGTCCTTTTCAACAGCAGTATTTTCTTCCCAATGATTCGCTTCAACCTCCAGAATGAAACAATGCGCCTTACTGACAGGCGATCATCACAGCCCTGTCACAACAGAGGAGATTCTCTTGTTTACCAAGCACTATCACATGGCTGCTCCTCCTGTGTCAGAGCTAGCCTTTGTTATGTGCTTACCATGCGGCAGGAACGGGGCAAAGCGTTTTATATATTTTAATTTCGATTAGTTTGATCTCAAAACAGCTCGGTGAAGAGGGAACTATTATTATATCCACTTAAAAATATATTTAGGAAGCCAAGGCTTTCCCTAAGGCCATCAACTCACATGTGGTGGAGTCCAAATTTGAATTCACTCAGATTCCCAAGTCCTCACCGCACTAACCACTGCTTAACGCCGTCTCAATAGTTTATCTCCAGTGTATTATTTCAATGTTTAAGATGAAAGTACAAAAGTTCAGAGAGAAGGATGATTTCTGTTGAGCACTGGAACTGGACTTGACTTCAGAACCTTGGGCTCCGAATCCAGCTCCTTTTCCCTCATAGCATCCCATGGCTCTAAATTTGCCTGATAAATAATAAACACATCCTCTGAGAGAGAATACCATAAATGCATCTCATCTCTTACTTTGATACCTCATTTTTATGAGAAGCAAGTTTCTTGATGATCCAAACCTGTCATTTCTTTCTTTACAAGAGATTTGTCACATGGAAATATTTATAAGGTGTTAACTAATCATTAGAAAGTACTTGAAACACCCATTTTCCTTCTTGATGACAGCAAATGTCAACTGCTTCTTACACTAAGTACTACATATTCTAGATTGAGAGCTGGGGTTTGAACAGTATGAGCAACTGTTCCATTGCTTTGACTGGGCGTTTAATCTGAGTAAGAATTACGAAGGATATGCACTCTTACGATGTCACAGGTCAAGCACCTATTTCATCAGCGAGACGGCACATGCAAGTATATCCATTTGCTTCCCCATTTTACCCCCAAACAGTGGCAAAAGGATAACATCAGGCATCCAAAGTGTTACCTTCTGCAATTCATAAAGTTGCACTGAATAGAATTATCACCTTGAAATTACAGGGTAAAACTCCCTATACAAAAACAGATTAAAGACAAATTAGACTGTGGGCCAGGTCACTCTGATTGTTAATTAGTGATAATGGAAATACAATTAGCATAATGAGTTCCAATTACTGTATATGGAGAAATATGAGCATACTGCTTTCATAAATCTTGGTTCCAGGAAAAATAAAATGCATCTGGTTTAACAAAGCATGCCCTTCTCTTCTGCAGAAGGCTTCCTGGTAAATATCTTTTTGTGAAGCTAAATCCTTCTTCTGATGGGTTGTGATTTGGGAGAAAAAAAAAAAAAGGCGACAGAATGGATTTGCCCCGTCTGATAGCTGAGCAGTTTTGTATTAGCTCAGCTTCTGCTTTAAGCTTCCTAGAAAATCTAACCATCTGTTTCTCCAATCGCAGGTTAAAAACATTGGGGAGAATCATGGACCATTGCATCCAATGTGCTTATTGTCTTTGAAATGTTGGTGAGCCCCCCTTTCTGCCTTTGATAAGCTGTGAAATTGAAAAGCCAATTATAGTTACATATTTACACAAATCTGAACAGCTTTTTGAAAACTCTGTGTAAGAGTGAGTGGATGAGAAACAACAGCTTTACACAGAGCTATAGTAGGATGCCTGTGGATGTGTTAATGAAGTTATTTTTAAAAGAGTTGCACTACTGGATCTGGGTATTTATTTTCACCTTGATCTTCCACCTTTTCATAGCAGGCACTGAGCTCTCTTGACTTTCTTGGAAGGTCCATCAGCTGATAGCACAATATGCCAGTTGTGCTATCTTCTCCCTTCCAATCTCCCTTGCTACTTTTCATGCTATGGATGCTCAACTGTTGACGGATTATATTCTAGGGCTGGTTAAAACCCAGGCCCTTTGGCCAATGAAAGGTAATGAATGTGGACTGCTCAGCCCACACAGGTGACATTACACCTCGTACCGAGGGAATGTGCCAACTTCCTTGTTGTACCCCGTAAATCTGATAGATGCCATTAACCTTTTCAGCAAATCCCCGTGGATCACTGCAATGGTGAATCTCAGTAGTAATTGCTAAGACAAAAATGCCCCAGCATGCCTATATTCCCTGTAAGGATCTATGAAACAGGCAAGTTGGCTACTCAAGTGCCTTTTCCCCAAATGCTCCCTTGATTTACTTTCAGCTGTCTGTCCATACTCAGGCTTCAGTGCTTCATAATCTTCCAAACATGCATTAGCAGCACATCTTGCAAAGTGCTTAGAGCAATTTAACCCTCTCCTTTTATCCTGAATGGGGTTTTGCTATAAAGGAGAACGGTTATAGATCTAGACCAGAGGATCTACTAAAATAGCTGAGTTCATTGAGGAGAAACCTTCTCGTCTCTACCTTTATAATTCATAGCACACTTTCCATGTGGGCTTTGACTGTGGTTGTCATATTTTTAACCTAGTCAGGTCTCCTCAGTCTGGAAGCATTTGTAAACTGGATTATTCAATAAAAGAAATGCTTGTCAGGCATCATTCTCCTTCAGCAGTTTGAGATGCTTTCTCTAAAAATGGCTTTCACACTATCACTATCTATCCTTGAAGCGCACGCATGCACGCGTGCATGTGCACACACACACACCAATGGAATCAAAATGATCATTGACTCTCTGTCAACCTATATTTATTATGAGAAGTATGGTAGACCTTAAAAAGGCAAGCTTCTCTCCCTAGTATTTTTGTTATTAAAGTATATATTAGATCTACACTTCTTTATAGATTTGAAGAAGGAAAAGCAATGAATTGAGAGACACATGAGATATCCTGAAAAGAATGACCTCCTGGGTACTAGAAAGTGTCTCATCGACAGGCATAACAATGTGTACTTGATAAATGCTGATAATAATGGATACTTGATAAGTTATTCCTGGAAGGGTCTAGGGCAAATCACTGAAACTCTCTGGGCCTTGTCTTACAAACAATATGAGGATTTTGCCTAGATGTTCTCTAGGATTCCTTTCAGTTCTAAAATTTTATGATTCTGAGGGCCTTAACCACCGAAATCAGGAGAGGTGACATAAAGAAATGTTAAAGACTTGTAAATCTATCTAAACAGTCACTAACTTCTACCCTATACTGCTTAGAATTAGATTACGTTGTACCTAACAGCGGAGCCCCAGGCAGAAGAGCTCTGAATCTCTGTGCAGGATTAGCAGTCGGCACAGGGCTTCCAGCCTCAAGGACTATTCATCATTCAAGATGGCAGTTGGTACTCGAGCCATCACATCCATGTTCTGCACAGAGGAGAAAGAAATGGGGGTTGGAGACAAGGGTGAACCACCTAGATAGTCAGTACTCTATGGAGCCTTCCAGGAATCCCCACATAATTAATTCTGTTTATATCTCATTGGCATCAGTAGTCGTGAGAGATCCTGGGAAACACAGTATTTTTGCAGATCTGTCATGGCCCAGGAAAAACTCGAGTTCTATTATTAGTAAGCAAGGAAAGAATGGATTCAGGTAGGCAACTGGTAGTAGCTGCCATGAAATCCTTCCTCTTTCATTTAAGCTATTTTTGTGCCATGCTCCTTGGTCCTAGAAAATGCCTCCATCAACATATGGCAAAAATTGATTTCATTTTGTAACCATGGCTGTGATGAGTCCTATTATAGTAACATGGATGTGTCACATCCAACCCCCTCCGATGACACCTACTTCTGGAAAATCAAGCTGAAGGCCCTCTGCCATCTAGTCTATCACAATACAAATTTAAAAATTAACTTATGTTTTTAAGAATAATTCCCACTTGTAGATGACACTGAAATGAAAAGAAAAGGATTGTCGGCGTCTTTCTTAATACAGAGTTAACAAGAGTGTCGTATGTAATTGAAAATCAGTAAGTTTAAAAAAGTCTAGTCATTCTTTTAAAGTCATCTGTATTTATGTAAAAATTGATTAGGTTTTCCCATAACTAATTTCACTGAATTACAATAACAGAAGAATTATTTTACTACCTGCCAATATTCATTTGAATGAAAAAATTCACTAATGAGCTTTTTATTCTTTTCACAGAAAGATTCCCATGCAATAAAAAAAAAATCAAAAGTCATCTGTAGCCTGACATATTTGTCAGTCTTCTGTCAGAAGACAATTTTTGTCCCTCAGAATCTAGCCAATGTCGTATTTTCCTCAGAAGTTCTGTTCATGATGTGAGCGGGCCACTCAGATAACAGCTTGCCAATGTATTGATTCCAAATTAATTTTACTTCTTGGCAGTTGATTTTTAAGGGTCCCTACTGATTTTCTCCACTTGTCGTTTTTGGGTACAAAGAACAGTATTTGTGAATGGTCTCACCCAGCGCAGTTATTTTATGGAGGATAGACTTTCTGGCTCAAGGTTTCGGAGAATCGTGTTGATGAAACGAGACAGCAGAGGAGTAGATTGGAAGGTGATCTTTCGTCTTGGTCCCTGGTGTCCCATAAATCAGTTTTCTCCAGCCTTTAGAAAACAGAAAGTACCAGAAGTTTTTGGTCATGCAGTGAAAAAAAAAAAAAAAAACAAAAAAACAACTGCATTTAGATTCCTTAAGTATTTTGGGCCAGTCGATAGAGAACATCAGTTAGGGATTTGGGTCACAAGCAACAGAATCCAAACCGAGACAATGTAATCAGAAGAGAGTTTACTGGAGAGATACCAGGGAGCTCACAGAGCTGGAAGCAGGAGTGGAAAACCAGGCCCCCCCAATGGACACAGTTAGGGCAAGTGAAGAGATGAGGGCAGCAGGAGCCATAGACGGTTTCCTGTATGGCCATCACCGAAAGCTTGAACGTCAGTGGTTCTCCGTGTCTGCTTCTCTCTCTTCAAGCACAGAAAAACTTCTCGGCCCAGACAGGGCTGTGTAGTGCGCTTCGGTTAACAACAACCTCAGGATTACACGAGTCGAGGTGATGTAATCCTCCTAAAGGATGCTGCTTTTGCCTTAAATATGATGAGGGGACTGTGGTTTGTTCTTAAAGACAACGACAGACAGACGGACAACCACTGTAGGGATACTTCGTAGACGCTCACGTGTGCAGGGGCGCTCTGGCCTTCGCGCCCATTGCGTATTCTGACTTGAAAGGTCTGGCCTGGGCCCTGAGATCCTGCAGTCCTGCCTCGCCCGTGATGCTGCAGGCCTTTGAGGTGAAGGCTTCGTAACAGGGAGTGCCAGGGAGACAAGGAGCCCCGCGGTTCTCTTCCCACACACATATATATTTTTTTTAATTTTTATTTATTTATGATAGTCACAGAGAGAGAAAGAGAGAGAGGCAGAGACATAGGCAGAGGGAGAAGCAGGCTCCATGCACCGGGAGCCCGACGTGGGATTCGATCCCGGGTCTCCAGGATCGCGCCCTGGGCCAAAGGCAGGCGCCAAACCGCTGCACCACCCAGGGATCCCTATATTTTGTTTTCATTGAAATACGATCGCATATATTAAGATGAGGAGAAATTAAAGTTCAATTTGTGTACATGCACCTGTTTAACTAACAACCAACACCGAGCATCGCTCTCTCCTTAGAGAGTTTCCTCACGCCTTTCCTTTGTCCTCCTCGCCAAGAGGGAACCACTATTCCGATTTCTATCCTCACAGTCTGCTTTTGCCCGTTCTTGAACTTCATGTGAGTGGAACCATATAGCATGTGATTTTCGTGTCCAGTTTATCTTGTTCAACCAATGTTTATGAGATGCATCTGTGTATTTTTAAGTACCTGTGATTCACTCCTTTGTAGTATTGAGTACTATTCCATTCTGTGACTACGGCCTAACGGTCATCACTCCTCCTTGTGATGGACATTTGGGTTAGTTCCAAAATTTTGCCATTATGAATGAAACTGCTGTGAGCACTCTCATACATATCTTTTCTTTGTGAACATATATTTAGATTTTTTTTTCAAGGGAAATGCCCAGAAATGAAATAGCTGGGTCATAGGTATGTGTGTGTTTAACGACATAAGGAATTGACAAATGGCTCTCCACAGTGGTTGTACGTGAGCGTACGGGCGTACGAGAGAATTCCAGTTGTCCTGCATTTGGCGTTGTCAGTCTTTTAAAGTTTAGTCCTTCTAGTGTAGTGATAAATCATCGTGGGTTTAGGCTGCATTTCTTTGATGACGATCCATGTTGTTCCATCCTGCACAAACACATTTTCTCTTTCTCTTTCACCTAAGCGTATTTTCACCTTTAAATACAGTCTCCCTTCGAATCTATGGAGTGTTTTGTTTATACCCTGGACACGTGATGAGATTTCAGCCTGACTCTTCGGTGCTCTTTTAGATTATGCTTACCTTTCCACAATTGCTGCCAACTGAGAATTTTGGTTTTGAGTATCTTAGCGTGGGCCGCTGGATATGGTAACAATATTTTCTCATTAAAAATAATGCCTAGTTCTTCCTCTGATGGTATTTAAATTTGCCATCCCAGGCTCTTGTAGTCAAATATATTGATAATGTCCCATGTGTGTTCTCTGACACTTGGGTGTAATTGTGGTGAACTTTGAATTCCCATCTTAAGGTCAGTTATTAACTATTGATGGATTCTCCTTTTCTCCACTTAATGCTAAAGTATTCATACTAACCAAGACAGATGGGAACGGCTAAGGAGTTTTTCAATGCCATTGCTGTGTAAGCTGTCCTTTGCTTCCCTCATGTGAGAAACTCAAAGCACTTTTGTGGAGAAGATCATTTATTCAAGGTAAAGGGAAAAAAAAGGGAGAGAGAGAGACAGAAAGAGAGAGAGAGAGAGAGAGAGAGAGAGAGAGAGAAAGCAAGCAAGCAAGCAAGCAAGCAAGCAAACAAGCCCCTACAGGCATCGTCTAAACCCCAGTTTTCCAACCTCATCTACTTTTTCTAGAACCGACTTTTCCTGTCATTAACGATGAGAAAATGGCACCTTTGACAACCACCTTGGCTGACCCACTTTGGAATCAAATGGGATCTGGATGGAAGAAGGATGGCCGGGACCTCAACATCCTGGACAAGTCACCCTGACAAACAACGGCCCTGTTTTTGGATTTCCCAGGAGGCGGAAGAGTGCCCTCTGAGATTTATAAACACATCCATAATAAATGGGAGGCTGGAGTTTAAACTGTTATGGAGGCTCCTCTGCTGTGCCGCCGAGGTCTCGTGTGATTTAGAGAGGTGACATTTACTGTGTGCAGACCTATTATTCAGAGTGACTGTTTGTGTATAGACAATATTTTAAAATGGCTTGCTGTAGATGAAAAATTCTTATTAAGTCAGAAAAACAGTTTAAGTAGGTAACACTCTCTCAGTTTAGTCTGCTATAAGTCTTACTGTCTTGCCACATGGAAAGTGCTTGGGGTGGGAGGCAGTGACACCTCCCAGGTGCTGGCTAAAATACTACCTGCAGAGCGAACAGGACACGGGCTTCAGCTGGGACCACAAAACTAATTGTACAGCTGAAGTGAAACCGGTAGGCATTTCTGCAGGTGTCATCACTATGGCCCAACCAATAGAATGCGGGAGGCCCAGCGCCCGTAGACTAGAGACAGGAGAAGTAGGTTTTTCCACTAAGTAGTAGCATGATCTCACAGATGTCTCTTAACCTCCCAGAGCCTCAGTTTCCCTAATCAGCAAAATTTGGGAATTGGAGGAGGTGACTTCTAAAACCCCTGGGGGACCTATTTTGTGTGGCCTAGTCTTAGGGAAGCATGCCTCTGAGCCCCCAATGGCTGTGTAGCCCTTTACAGTCACCCAGAACATTCCCTTAGCTTCCCGTTTCCCCATTTAAATCCCATGGTAGTCCTGAGAAAGAGACAGAGAAATGATTCTTGTACCACTTCTTCAAATAAGGAGAGAGGCTCATGGAAATTAGGTGTCACGTCCAAGATCTTATGGCTGGAAGGAACCTAAACCCCACATCTTACCCTTAGTCTCAGACACTGTCTCAACACATTTCTCATATCCCTACCTGCCCTAAGAGCTCTGTAATTTGTTACAAATAGCTCACGGGGAGAAGATAATCGCCAAAACATAGATATGAACAGAGGGCAGGAAGAGGACAAACATGGCCAGTTCTCAGGAGGCTCACGGTCTTCTAGGAGAGACAGCACATCTCTGCCCAACCACACTCTACCCGTTTTTAGAGTCCAAACTCCATTTTCTCTTCCCTCAGGAAGCCTGTTTTGTTCCACTTCTATTCCAGCCCTGACGTATCCTTCCTTCTACACCGCTGGTTGACCTCCATTTTCAAGACAGGTGCAATAGGCACGTTCTTTTCTCCTCCTTCTTGTGTTAGCATGTGTGTACCTCACTTTTCTAACTTATTAAAACCTTTGTGTCAGCAAGGCTTGTGAATTCTACTAGTAGTTAACTCATTCGCGGGGAGGAATCAGTTACGTGATTCAGCCATCGACAAAGACACTTAGGCTACCCTAGATGAGGGTAGTACCGACATAGACGCTACACTGTTCTGCTCCTCACAGCTTTAACCTCACTAGGAAGTGACATCACAGCCTTTTTCATCTAGTAGAGCTACAGTCTTATCTCCTTTATCACTATGTTTTCACCTCCGTTATTCTTCATCATAGTACTTATTACTCTAAGAACTTGAACGTTTATTGTCCCATCTCCCAACTTAGAATCTAATCTCCATGATCGCACAATTTCATCCGACTTTTTCATTGCTCTATCTTCACACCATGAACAACGCACATCATAGGTGCTCAATAAATATACACGGAATGAATGGATGCCTGCACGCATTTCAGGCTTTGTGACCATAGCGTGTGATCTCCAATTTATACATCTATTCTCATTCCATGCTTTTTTGTTATTAATCAAGCACTTCCTATTCTGGAAATTTAAACAATAATAGATAGTTTAAAATAAATAAATAAATAAATAAATAAATAAATAAATAAATAAATAAATAATTATTATAAATTTAAATTATTAAATTTATTAATAAATTATTACTAATAAATTATGGTACTTGCCACTTAGAATTGTTTTTGTGTTATATTTTTTCAAGATTTCATTTAAAGTCTAGTAGAATTGCTTTTGTTTTAAATTACTAGGGAAAGAGTAACTATTGGGGTGCCACTAAGTGTATCCATGGTCATTATTTTGGTGAAAAACATAAATGATATGTTTCGTTTTGGATATATCCTTTGTTCCTCTCTTCACAATCCACTCAGTACTTACTGAAGAGTTATCTCCTTCAAACTCATGGGATTTTTTTTCTGTAGTGATATAGTTGAACTCTATTATGTCAAATTTAACATTTAAGCCTACTATTAGCTGATTAATAATAAAAGCATACCATAGAACATTAGTGATAAAGTCAAACACGTCAGGCTTTAATCTCTGCTTCTGCTGAGTAGTTCTACAATTTTGGGCATGTGATTTTTGTCCTGCCAAGCCTCAGTTTCTCCATATGCCAAATATCATACTATAATAATAGTATCTATATCATAGGGTTGTTGTGAAGATTAACTGAGATAATCTTCTTATTTACTGACACAAAAAGAACTCAGTAAATGTTAGACTTTACTATTACTACATGAAGTTAGAAAAGAATAGCACACAATTTAAATGCAAATAGTAATTATACTATAGTGCTCTGCATTTTTATTTTATTCTCCTAGAATGCCTGATTGCTTGTGCTAATTTAGCAGTAACGATGTTCAAAACATATGTTTGTTCTTCTGAGAATTAACAATAGACAGACAAGATTATTTGTTGACTTTGGTCTGTTTGGATCATTGTAATAAGGTGCCCCATATGTAGAAAATACTATGAATTTCTACAGCTGATTAAAAATATAATTTTCTGAAGAGTCATGGTAAATCTCTTTTCCACAGACACCTTTTAATAAAAAACATAAATTATAAACCTACTGTTATGCAAACAATATTGGCACAACAAGAAAATGATTAAGATGCAGACAGGGTAGGTCAAAAAGACTATAAAAGGATTAATGCACATTGTTCGATATATATTAAAACAACTGGTCAAAGTTTAGATAGCATTTTAACTTTTGGTGTCCACATATTTAGGAGCCATTCAGATTTTACCAAAAGCAAACAGAATGTTTTTTTTTTTTTGAAAGTAGGAGTTCAATAGAGATCACTAGAGCATGCTAAATCACCCTACTGCCACTATTTTATGAAAAGTGTTACAAAATAAAGAGAAGAGCAGCTCTGTTTTTAATTTATGGAATAAAGTAACAGCTATTTTCTTCCATTTTTAGCTTGATCTTTCTCATATGTGGAACACCTTTAGTGATGCTTTGATTTCCCTCTCTGGCTACCCTATCCTTCTCCTCATTTCTTGAGTCACTATGGTCTCCTGAATAGCAATTTTCATTGTGAAGTTAAAAAAAAAAATTAAAAGAGATTTTCACTTGCTCAAACTTCCCGAATGCCTGTTTGGATGTTTTGAACCTATTATAAACTCAAGGGGGATACTTCATTTGGCAGCAATGTGACAAAGTCTTGTGTCTACCTGTTGGTGTGAAATGACACCCATGTAACTTGAGTTTCCTGATGCCTCACTAGGCCGTGAGAACACATGCAGTCACCTTATATAGGATCATGTAAAACAGTAATAAACTGCATTACTGCATTTCAACATGGGTCCTGCCACCATGTTTATGAAGACATGTCTTCTGTAATGTTCTCTGTCTCAAAATTTAGAGAAACCTTAGAGGATGTCTCATATTGGCATCCACGTTAACATGATCAGTTATGACTTGTCACTATTTGCATTTCTCCTGTGCTCTGCTCAGTCTATCACCAGGTGCTGCTACCACTTCCACCTTCTTCTCTTTCAGGGACCCAAATCTGATTAAATGGTGAGCATTTTTAGACACTATGCCCTGTTTAGAATTGATCCTCAAGAAGTACCTGGGTAACTTGGTTGGTTAAGCATCCGACTCTTGATTTCAGCTCAGGTCATGCTCCCAGGGTTGTAAGAGATGGAGCCCTGCATCAAGCTCTGCACTGAATGTGGAACCTGCTTCAGATTCTCTCTCTCTCTCTCTCTCTCTACCCCCTCACCTCTACTTGCACCACACTTGTGCACTCTTTCTCTTAAAAAACAAAAAAAAATGATCCTCACTTCTGATGATTAAAACTTAACTGGATGACTCACATTGCTGGAATTGAATTTTAGGAGGCTCCTCGGTTCCTTTTTGTTCTTAAACTACAGACTTGCTTTGTAAAATTTCTGGAAATAGATTGTGATTATTGACTGGCTGTGCAAACTTATGATGAGATCATTGCTATACTTGGATTTATGCGTTTTTAATGCTTCATACCTACTATTAATATAATAAAATTTAACATCTAGCCAATGTATTGGTCAGCTAATTTCATAATGATGTTGTGTAACAAACCATCCCGGAATTTAGTAGATTAAAATAACAATCATTTATTCCCATTCATGTATCTGCTGTTGGGCTGGCAGGGAGTGGAGGTGGTTTATTGACTGAATCAGTCTGCTCAGCTGGGCATGGCTCCAAATTATAGCCTGGGTTCAAATCTTCACCATGTGTTTCTCATCCTCCCTGGACTAGTGAACTAGCCAAGGCATTATTTTTTCATGGCGATGACAGAAGTTCGAGAGAGAGAACTAAATGTGCAAGCATATTTCAAGTCTCTGCTAATATACTGAATGGTTGTAGATGATGTTTGCTAATATCCCATAGGCAAGACATATAGTCAAGTTCAAGCTCAATGGGTGGAGAAGTGCACTTTGTCTCTAGAAGAGAAACAGTGCAGTCACGTGGCAGAGAATGTGGATGCAAGAGTGATGAAGACTGGAGACCATAATTCAATCTACCATATGTATTAATGACTCAAGTTATAATATTCACTTAATGATGCATTCTTTATTAGAATTTATGTGGCACAGAGGTACAAAGTACACTAGAGAAATAGTTTCAATTATTTTAACTTCACAACCATTCATGGAGTACCTCTTCCATATTATAATGCAAAGATCAGAAGGTAAATGTACACATTGTAAATAGAGTACCCAGTGCCTGCAAAGATAATGGTGGGAACTGGGTAGAACCCACTCTCACGCCCAGCAGGCCAACAGTTAATGTGATTGCTTGCCTAATACACCTGTGAAGCCTGCACTGGCCAGGGGTCTTCCCATTTTCTTTTAACTTTTCTTCCTTTTTTTTAAATTACAAAAGCAATACATATTCACTTTAGAAAATCAGGAGTCTATGCACAAAAAAGAAAAAAATACCCATACTTCCACCACTAATAAACAACTATTATATGTTGTAATGAATAGATGGAAAGATAGGTAGAAATCATGCAGATATGTAAATAGTTCAATCAATCTACTATGCAGATGCATACATATCTGCATAGTAGATTGATTGAACATGGATGAGTATTTTGCAATCTTCTACTTAGTACATCATGGATATATTCAATATCAGTAAATACTCTTCTCTAGTATATCATTAATGCTGGCTACCATTCTCTATAGAAAACTTTATTTTAACAATCTTTGACAAACAGCTAATTTCATATTTTTGTTATTATAAACAATGTTGCTTTGAATAGGTTATACATCTCTGAACATTCAAGGAAACATTTCCTTTTGATACTGCTAGAAATGAAATCACTTGGGCCAAGGGCCTATAGGGTTTTCAGGCCTAATGCATATTGTGAGATTGTCTATACAGGAGTTTGTGGGATATACACCCCATCAGAGTGCATGAAGTTATCTCTCTCTCTCCTCCTCACCCACTTGGGGCTTTTTAGTTTCTTAAAAATAAATAAGTAAAAATCCTCAGCTAATGACTGATTCGGTTTGAGGGAATTTACTAGGCACCAATAAGCAAGGGGGGGAAGAAAAAAGGATTACCAGTAGTGCTTGTTAACAGGGAAGGGTTGATTTTTCGACAGATTGTCAAGCAAAAATCCAAGGGGTATAGTTAGGTTTCAAAATGGGAGAAACAATCTAAAGGGAACAGAGATCTGATTATGTGCCAGCAAGGGAAATAAAGGGACTTTCCAATTAGATGTCTGAGACAAATCTCCAGAGAACAGGGAGGATCATGGGATCTCAAATTCAAAACACAACAAAAAACACATGATCCAGGGAAAAAAGACTTTCTAGGATTGGCTGTTAAGATATGTGAGGTAGGGAATACCAGGAAGTAAATCGTACCAAATGGGAGAACAATTCTGCATGCCAGGCAACATGAATGTGTACATCCAGTCCTGCCTTCTAAAAACTGCAACCCTATGGACAGGTTCGGAGATGGAAAGACTTTCAGTCATCAAACTATGCAAATGCAAGCAGGTTTATAGGTAAATAGCACAACGGTCAAGGAGCGCAGGGCAAGTCTATGGATGTGGCATTGAGGTAATTGGTCGATTCAATCAACAGGAAAACAAAGCCAAACTGGGTTATATCTACATTTTACAGCCTTACAACAAATACAAGTTAATACTCATTATTAACACAAGTTAATAAAGCAGTTGCACCAGCCTGACTTTCCAAGGTGCTGAAAGGATTAACTCGGTATCATATCTCGGTTTTAAGAGCTGTGAAGACTGTGACTATTATTAGTAAGGCTGGTCTGTGGTGGTCTGGATGTGGCTGGGAGCATATTCTAAAACAAATGCTGGCAACTAAAGTGGAATCTGCTTTCCCAGTCAATTTGCCATCAAGAATGCTTTGATTTGAATGCTAGAATAACAGCTTTAATATGTCAGGGAAGTGCCTAAAATTAGGGCATTCTTCTAAATTGAGAATGTGCTCATTTGTATGGGATCCAAGATCAAAGAGCTCTTTTCTAAAAGTTGGCTTTGAAAGCCCAACACTTAACTTTGCAGGGCTCTTCACCATCAGAAGATGCTGGCATAATTAATTCTATTTATATAGTATTTTTATTGATTTCTATACCCAATGACCTATAGAAAACAGGTGATAAAACACCCATTGCGATGGATGAGGCTATCGGTAATCATACACACAAACTGGTTAGAGTCCCTGAGAATGCACAGTGGTGTCGGGCTATGGTTGCCATGTCCTGATTACTGGAGCAAGACCTTTGTCTTCTACCCTGGATAAACAAACTTCATGTGTGTTGTTCAGAAACTCTGACATCCTGGAAAACTCAAATTTCTGTTTAAACTTTCAAATCATGTGGTTTTATTTTTTGTTGCTGAAAATCTAAACTGTCAGTTTTTGGTGTGTCCCTTTTCTTGTTTTAGCTGCCAAGTCTAATGATTGTATCAGAATCTTTGATGATCAAACTGATGGAACAGATAATCAGTTCTCATCCTCCTGAGTTGTGTTTAAAGACGATGCAGGAAATTGAGCGGAAAAACACATTGAACCCAGTAGCTTATATTCTAAGATTCTTAGTTTCTCTGATCCAGAAGACAAGGGGCTGGATTTGTTTGGTTCACTCTTCTATCCTAGGTGCTTACTGGATGTCTGGCATGAGAGAAGCACTCCATGGATGTTGGTTGAATGAAAAAATAAATACCATATACATGAGCTTCAGAGTGTGGTTGCTTCTTATTGAGGTCTTTCTCCAGAAAGTCAGGTATGAGGTAAAATAATTGAAAAAAGAGAGGAAGGAAAGAAGGAAGGAAGAGATAGGAGGCAGGAAGGAGGAAAAGGAGAAACCAAAAAAAAAAAAAAAAGGAAGGGAGGAAAAAGAATGGAAAGAAATAATAAGGAAGGAAGGAAAAGTTAAAAGGGAAGAAGAAGGGAAAAATTACAAGGAAATTCTGGGACCTCAAGTGTTGATCTAACTTAAGAGAGGTGCTAATTCGTTTAATCAATATTTTATATGCACCGAGATTTAAAATTATATTAATCAACTTTCTCATCCCTGTTTCTACGTCCATCTCCTTCTCTGAAAACAGAATTAGAGACTCCTATTTTATGCCTCCTGGTGCAAAACCTAGGCCTCTGAGGGGTAGAGGTCATGTAATGCCCCAGCCGCTAGGATCTTCCAGAAGGAGACCCACCAATCTCATCACTGTGGGCTCCGCGGGGATTGATGGCTGTGGACAGACTTCCACGGTGAGCTTTTGCTCTGTGCTCTCTTTCCTGACGGTCTAAGTGGTTTCTGACTAGTTTGGCATGTTGCTAGTTAAAATTCATTCTTTTAAAGCCGAGTATCCACTTAGCTCCTCTCCTCTGAACTTTCGTCATTCATTATTAACAATGAAAGCCAAAGTGCATGAAACAAGTTCAGCCCTATCTGTTTCTGGCATGAAAGTGATGTCTTGGCATATTAGTGGGACACGGCTCTATCTTACATAAAATGATGCCTGGACCCACAACAAAGGCGCCGTCTCTCAGCGCCTAATAGGATCACCTACTTCAAATGTGAAACTTCCTTCTTTGAAATATTTGTTGAGGTTTCATAAACCTATGAAGATTCTCAAACTCAAACAAAACCTTCTAGGCTTCGGTGCAAGCTCCGACTCTAAAGAGCTTTCTGTTCTATAAACCGGTTATTGGATCTGGGTCCCAAGCAGATGGGGGAAGTGTGGGGGCGTCAGGGGAGGAAGAGCTTGCTTTCCACTTTCTCTTTTTGATACAAAAATAAAAGTCATCTGGTTTTGACTGCAGAAAATGAATCATATTAAGCATTTTAAAAGCACTATTCTTTTTGTGAGACCTAATTTCAGACCGATTAACACTTTAATATGAAACAGAAGCACATCATTTCATTAGGAGACAAAATAAGGCCTCTCGGCTACCATATGTTGTCTCTTCTTTTGCAAAAAAAAAAAAAAGAAAGAAAGAAAAAGAAAGAAAGAAAGAAAGAAAGAAAGAAAGAAAGAGAAAAGAGAAGAAGAAGAAAAAGAAAAAAATCTTTTGAGGCCTTAGGCTGTAGATTTGAGCTCCAAGAGGGGATGTAAATTTGACACCATTGCCCATCCCAGGTGAGCAGACTCTAGTCTGAAGAGCCACACCATCATAGATTACTTTTTTTTTTCTTGGCAATGCTCATATCACTCCATTCAGTAATGAAGGACCTGGTCACTGCCCTAGAAAGCTGATGGGGAAATATTCTTTTGTGAAGATAGAAATCAAAAGGATCTTTCAGTATGTTCTTCTTAAGAATGTCTACACTGATACAAAGAGCAAAGAGATACTTTGTACCACTGATTTCACAGATTACTTATTTATTAAATAGATGAAACAAAATTATAGCTGTCCCTTTTCAATATTTAAATTTTTTTAATGATAATGCCTTTAAAATGCACAGAACATGAATGCAGGAGCTGGTGTGATAGGAGAGAGCCTTATTGCACATAATTAACAGACACATAATGTCTGGTAACTAGTAATTTCCTTCTAGCTGAGTAAGGAAATAATTTAATCATGTTGATCAAATGAATCCCAGGAGCCCAGTGTAACATTATGCCTAAAAAAAAAAAAAAGAAAAAAAAAGAAAAAAAATTCTACTAACTGATAAAGGACTACTTGGTTAAGAAAAAAAAATAACATGGCTTCCAACCTTGTTTAGGTATCTTTAATAAGTATTTAAGATGCAAGCCTGATTTTAGTAATTGGCTTAATCTGACATTTCAGGAACGTTGTTTTCCAACAGTGGCTGGAGCTTCAAATACTGGCATGGTACACTTTTCTAGAACGGACCGAAACCTAAGTATTGCAAGACGTATATTTTCCTTACCAATGAACATGGCTCCCCCTCTCCTGCTTAGAAAGAGTGTGTAGGGGATATGGGGGGGGCGGTGGGGGGCATGGCAGGGGAGCCCTTAGACCACACATCTATTTCTTCTTGTTTTGTTTTTTTTTTTTTTTAAGGATCTCTTTCCTAGAATAGCCTCCAATGCCCAACAACTAAATATAAACCCTCACTGCTCTTCTGTAAATTCCAGCTTAATATTCAAAACAGGCCAGGGAGAAGTTTTTATTCCAAATCATCCCCCCAGACAAATTTCTCTTGAGTAGAGTATTTCCTGGATCCTGACAGCCTGGTGTTTTCCCTTCGACATCTTTTGTGGTCTTTCCCATTGTTCTTCGGAACTACTTAGAACAGGCAGCAAGCCACCCTCCTGCTCTCTGAAGTCAGCGCGCTGTAATGAGGTGATATAATTTAACACTTACCATAATACATTTTATCCATCTATTGTTTGCTAAATAATTCCTGCAATAACACTTTTATTCTTTCCATACTTCTTCAGGGCAATGCTGGGGGAATAATATTTTTACCGCAGTGATTGATGACAGGTCCTGGTGCTATAGAGCCCCCGTGAACGGAGGTTATTGATAAGCATCAGGAAGATTGGAGGGAGCGGAGGGGGCAGGGGAAGCATCCAGAGGCTTGTGCTGCGTGGAAAGAACATCAGGGATCAGAGGGTTAATACCATTTTATGAGGTTGTAAAAATCTACCCCAAGATTCTTGTGTTAGCAATATTCTTTGTGTAAGATGTATGTTATTAAAACAAGTAGCAGCATCTGAATTAAAGTGACAGTATGATGGATGACTACTGAAGGGGAATCGGAGCCGTTTGCAGCATTTTGGGCTAGATGTGGGATTTCTGCCTCAGAGGCAAGGAGCTTGGCAGACACATTGATTCCGGGCTGACGCATGTTCATAAATATGCCCCCAGAGAGGTGTGGCCTAGCAGAATTTACAAAATTATGTTCATGAATTATTTAACATTTATTTATGGATGCTATATTTAAACAGTATTTGCCAAGGCGAATGGACCATAGCTTACAGAGTGATCTTTAGATAATGCAAATTCTGCATAAGGCAGAGGTGGCGGGTGCCTTGCCCAGTGATGCTAAGCCCATCAAAACTGTATTAGAGGAGATGAGTCCAGCAACGTATGGAGCTGCCCTTCCGAGACTCGAGGTGTTTCCCTGATGCAGCCGAGGCCCAGAAAATTCCTGGGGGAAGAGAAGAGGTCGAGGCGGATTTTCCCTCTTTGGGAATCCAGTCACATCAGAAGACACGACCGTGTTTGTGCTGATGCAGACTTTTAATACAATAATAACTAAGCATTATGTATAACAATGCTTTTAAGAATTGTAGGGTGTAATGCTATCCTTTTGAGGCTGAAAAGAAGAAAGGAAGATATTTAGAAACGCCTACAACGTAGACACTTCTCTAATCATGCTGAGTGCTGTGTTCCCACATACCAGGAAGTTAAAGTCATGATTGATAAATATATAACTTAGCGTCATATAATTTGGCCTGGGGCATATAGCAAAGATCCGAGTGCTCACCAACCATTCTATTTGCTCCCCCTCTCCCCATTTTCCATCCTCCTTTCTGTGAGGTGGAGCATCGTGGTTAGTTCTTGCCAATGAAATGTAAGTGGAAGTGGCACGTGTCACTTCTACGGTGAAGGTCTTTCAGATTTCCTGTTGTCTCTCTTCTCCCATCAGGGTAAGTGAAGGGACCAAAAATTTCTGAAAAGTCAGCTACAAGGTGGAGGAGTCTCCGACAGCCCTAATCCTACTTGTCTGCTTGGAGCTGAGCCCCACCAAACTGCTGGCGATGAGTAGCATACCTGAGAAATTACGGTTGGGTTGGGGTAAACCACTGAGATACGGGGGTTGCTTTTTCTGCAGTGTTACGAAGACAATCTTAGCTGAATGCACTAGATCGGTATTTTCAGGCCATCTTACTTGATGAAATAAGATGCTCATGTTAGGATGTAAATCAGTACACTACCCACTTCCAGAAAAGTCTTACCGTGAAAAAAGAGGTCAGCTACATTACATAGTGTGCCTGGTGACATAGTTGATTTGTTTTCTGCCACAAGCGCCTTAACTAATCACACCTGATAAGAACTAGTCCACAGACATGCTCTGAGAGGCACTGCAGTGGACAATGGCACATGTTCTCAAGTAGTTCCATTTCACATTTTATTGTTTTGCATGGATGATTGACATGTTTTGATGTTTCTTTTGTCTCTTGTTAGGCCCAAGCCTTTCCATCAAGGCTGAGGGAGACTCACACAAGGAAAGAAAAATGCAATGTGAAATGGGCAAGATAATGTTTTTCTGAAGGCTGCTTTATGACTTTGCCTTTCTGCTGATTGGAAACCCACATCTCACCTGAAAAGAAACAGAGCTAGTCTTTTTCATTTCTCCTCCCCTTATAGGATCATTGGTATTTTCCTCCTCCAGCAAAATCACTATAAATGAAATAACCTGACCAGTGGCATTATCAGAGTATCCAAGGCTAAACAAGCCAGGAAGCTAGCAATACCAAGAAAACATAAAGCAAATAATCTGATTTTATCAATTCCAGAAAAGACTCAGCAACAATCAAGAGAGGCAAGACAAGGGGATTGAGCTAAAGTCCAAAGAGGGGAAAGGGGAAAACATTAGGAAAAGAAAATAAAACAAAACCCTGTAAGTATATATATTGACAAAAGACTCTGAATGAGTTCAAACTCATCAGTCAATGCAAAGGTTAGAAATTAAACCAAGATCTTAGCTGTCATGTACTTTAACTACCATTTAAGCAAATATAAAAGCTAAGGTTGTGATCAAGAAATTGTTTTATTGTTTTTACATGGTCTATATGTAGACTCTGAATGTGATGTGTTGTTTTTAGTCTTGTCTGATTATGAATTCCCTTGGGTTGGTATATGAGTAAGCATGCGCACGCACACACACACACACACGTGTCTACCTCAATACTTACCTCAAGAGGCAATACCTACAACTACTTAGTGTAGTTGTAGAACATGGAAAGAATTTAGCTAATGAGTGAATAAATCTGTGAATTTGTGTGTAGTATCTAACTATTGGAAGCACTAACAAAACTAATAGCAGGGAGTTAACCATGGCTCTTTTCAAGAATGGTACTAGCTTATAGCACAACGATTGCACTACTAGGTATTCATCCAAAGGATGCAAACATAGGGATTTGAAGGGCACTTGCACTCCAGTGTTTATAGCAGCAATGTCGACAATGACCAAAATATGGAAAGAGCCAAGATTTCCATCAACAGATGAATGGGTAAAGAAGATGTGGATTAATATATATGGGCTTACCCATATATATTTTTTTCTTTACCCATATATGCCCATAAGGGAATCTATGTATAACATATAATATATATAATGCATTTAATATAATTACTCAACCATCAAAAAGAATGAAATCTTGCTATTTGCAATGACACGGATGGAACTAGAGGCAAAACTTATTTTGCTTAGAATAGTAAGTCAATCAGAGAAAGACAAATACCATATAATTTCATGCATATGCAGAATTTAAGAAATAAAACAGATGAACACAGGGGAACGGAAGGAAAAGTAAAATAAGATGAAAATAGAGAGGGGGCAAGCTATAAGAGATGCTGAACCCTAGGAAACAAACTGAGGGTCACTGGAGGGGAGATGGGTGGGGGGACGGGATAAATGGGTGATGGGCATTCAGGAGGGCACGTGATATAATGAGCACATGATATAATGAGCAACTGATAAATCCCTAAATTCTACTCCTGAAACTAATACTACAGTATATGGGAACTAAATTGAGTTTAAGTAAAATAATAATAATAATAATAAAAAAGAACAGTAGTAGCATCCTCAAATGTGAACTCTGTATCTTTAACCAGACTTTTGAATCAAATGGTACATGAAAGCTCCAGAGAACTCTGTGGTGTGGTCTAAAGTGCTGAATTTTAATAAACTCCTTATAAAGTTTTTCAGGATTTTCAGAGTTTGGTAAGAAGTGCTGGAGACTGAGGGATAGATAAATGTACAGACTTCTAGGAAAACACGTAGTTCTTGCCTTAACCCCAGTCCCTTAGGAAGCAGAGCTTGAGGCAAGGATTAAAGTGCTTATATCCCTTATATACGAGAGGCAGAAGCCCACGGTGGAGAGGGAGCAAGAGAAGCAAAGCAAGGAAAGATGCAAAGCAATGCAATGCTATGAGTAATTGAGTTGACGTCTGCTTCCCAGTGAGCTGCCATGAGACACAGCAGGCTCCTCAGCATGTCTGCTAGGCATTCAGAAGAAACTGAACCTCAGGATAGACCCTGGAGGGAAGAAAATAAAGGAAACTTACTTGCCTCCCTCCCCCACAACTTTCCGTTATTCATTGGTCCAAGTTTACTCTGGAAAGCTACCTCCCCGCACCTCTGGGTGGTGTTCTTCACAACCTAGCACACAACCAGACAGACCCCAAGCCTCTCAAAGTGATATTTCATCTGTGTTCAGAAGGGGGGAGTATCTCAGCTGGGACAGGACTTGGCAGGTGGGGTGAAAGGCCATGCTGTCTTGGGGCTTCAACTGAGAACTACAGCCAATTTGGGGAACCCAGCAAAGTCATCAAGGGTACAGTGGGCCGAGAGGCAAGTAGCACTTCCGTAGAGATGGCCAGTGAGTCTGAGTTCTGCACGCACCTCAAGGCTTAAAATATATTCATATGTAAGGATTCTAAGGAAAAATGTTACAGGTGATATTTTCCACAATGATATTTTCCTTGTCTTCTTCCTTCACCCTGCCCACCCCCCGTGCCTACATTCAGTTTTTTGAACCTCCCATATTTCTCACTACCTCCTGCTCTTTGTGGGATCTAATGCTCAAAGCTGAGCAAGCTCTGTAGCCAGTGGTCATTGTCCTTGGAAGAATATTCTCTCTCTTTTCCCTGGCATTGAGAACAATTGGCATCTTTTTTTTTCTAAAGCCCCACCCCCCTCACCCCCATTTTCTCCAACCAGAGGCCTCTTGCTTTGCTCTGCTCGCATTCTCCTTCTATTTTTGTTCAGATATTTGTCAATGTCCCATGTGCCCATAATTACTTACATGTATTTATCTACCTCATTTAATTGCTTAGCTCCTTGAGGGCCTAAAACCATGCAGGATGGTGAAATCGAGCTGAGTAAGTTTGAATTTTGATGTCTGACAAACCTGAGTTCTCTGGGCTTCGTTTTCTCCGTACGTCTATGGTTCATCTTCGACCGCTCACCTTTCTGAGTCTCATCTCCCCTTCGTAAAAATTGCGATAGTTCTACTGATTTGGATCTAGTGACAATTGGCCGAGACAATATAAATGGTGCATAATGAGGTGCCTGGAACACAGTAAGTGCAAAATAAACGTCGATTTCCTGTCCTTACTCTTTTTTTTTTTTTTTTTGTATCCTCCCTTCCCTAATAGCGATGCAATGTATGGTTTGCGGAAGATGTGTTTTCTAATTTGTGCAATGTTGGTAAGTACGTGTAGTATTTACTACACGCTGGGCACTGTTCTTAGCACTTACAAGAGTATATTTATCTAATACTGTTAGGTAGGTACAATTTTTATTTCACAAACACTTGCACAGCACTGGGTACATGCCAGACACAGCTCTAAGTGCGTAACACGTATTAATTATTTTAATATATACGTGAGGTTAGTACTGTTATCATCATCCCCAGTCTCCAGGTGAGAAAACTGATCCATAGAGAGGTTTTAAATGTCTTGCTCAAGGTTATCTATCTAGTAACACCTGGGATTTAGACACTACCAGTAAGGTTCCAAGCTGATTATACACAGTGTGGCAGAGTATATTATAAAATATAAAATACTCTGTAAGTAAATCACTCTCTTATAACTTAAAGAGTTTTTTTTAATTACTTTTAGATAAATAATACTCATCTAGAAATTGCTCAGTCTAGGACTGAGACTTCTTTGTATCGACCCCTTGGCTCGATAGATCAGTTTTAAGCTATAGAGCCTAGATGGCAGGAGTCAATTAGAGAAAGCCGCCAGCGCTAATGACCGCCCAAGAATGATATAATGTCTGCACAAATACAAGGGGAAAGAGAGGTAACACTTGTTTTTGAAACTATTTTCATTATGGTATCATAATTGCTGTTCATATCCGTTTACCGTAGGATATTTCCCAGAGATTTTTTTTTTTTTCACTTTCCCGTTCAGTTCTTTGGATATCCCACAAACCCTACTGGGGTTGACTCTGTGTGTGCATGTGTGCGTATGGAAAGGTGAGGATAAAATAAAATTCTCCAGTCCGTAAAAAGATATAGCCGTGAGAACAATAAAAGTAACAGAACATTTTCACAATAAAGTGCATTGCTAGCCTTGCAAATGAATTGAGATCGGGACCAGTCCCAGGTCACCATGATTTCATGAAACATCAAAGAATGTTCATACAACATTGAGCACATTCCAATATCCAGAGAACAAAAGTAAGCACATATTAAAAAATCTGAAGAATCGAATTTTTAGCGAAGGCCTCAGTGGAATCAGATAAATTTCCCCTATCGTCTCTCCTTCTTCCCTTTCTTCCCCTCAGGCAAGAGGATGAGACCCTAAAGTAAACCTAACCTTGTCATCATCTTAAAGGATATACGGTTCTGCCACTTATGCCAGCTTTCATATGGTTTTTAGCTGTGAGCAAAAATGGTTCACATTCCGGGGAAATGTTATTCTGGCTTTATCAGGGTCCATCAGAGGAGTTGTTTAGCTCAGGTAAGACCAGGAGAATTAGGAGAGCCCTAACTTAATGCTTTTCCTTTTGGGGTTAGGACAGATATTAATCACGTCTGACCTCTTACAAATGAAAAGGAAATAATCTCCTATGACATGGCATGCATTTTTTTTTTCTACCCTGGGGTCTTTTCTCTTAGTTTCGGTATTTATGTATTTGAAAGAGATGCCAGCAGAGTTGGTATTGGTTTTGAGAGGTCACATTTTCCCCCTAAACCAAATTCTACTGGAAAAAACCCAAAAACACAAAACCCCACAGCTGTCTGATAAGGATACTGCCTTTCATTCCTCTCACCAAGGTCTAATTATCCTTGAATGACAAGCTTCAGGTACATTCCCCTGTGATGAACTCTCCTTCTTTTCTTTTTATCTTTTTTCTTTTTTCTTTTTTTTCCATTGTGAGCTTCAGCCAGTTTTTCTCCCAGTAAGCCTTGCCTTTGGCAAAACTGTGGGGAGGACAGGAAGCGGAGAGCCAGACCCAACTATCCCAGGCTCTGCCTTCAGCAAGTGAAAACAAAGGCTCATTCTGCAAGTGAAGCGTGCTGGGTCAGCTCTTGAGCACCACCTCACCCATTTTCAGCAATCACCAGCCTGGACTTCCTATTCCCATTATTGTGCTGATATAGAGCCCCCCCCCCCCTTCTTGAGACTAACACAGTATTTGCCTGTATGCTTTATCCTATCAGTTTTTTTGTAAGACAAAATTTTGCTTAATGGGGCAGGTCTGAAACGTCGAACTGGAGAGAGAAGAACCACCATTTTCATCAAAAATCGATTTGGGAGTCAAGCAAGAGTGCTAGGAGACTCAAATTCACTTGGGACCAGCAACATGTGAGTCAGGTGGCTGACTAATTTGGGGAAGAAAGATTGGATTCGTCCCACCTTAGGTAGATTCTTTTTGACGCTAAGTTGTGGAAAATTATGGTTATTTTTTTAAAAAGCATTTAATCTAAAAATTTGAACGTGAATTTTACTCAGTTCATCATGGGACTGTTATCTATGAATTTGTCCAAGACCGTATCCTAATAAAACTGCATATAAACTGCATAACACACATTGTATGAGGAAACACATAAAACCATGCATCTATTGCTATGTTTAAATTCATTATACTATTAAGGTGCAGATAATATTACTTTAATTTTTTAAAATATTAATTTAGTAAAAATATTTCTTTAATTTTTTTTATATTCCATTAAGTCTTGCCTTAAGGCATGGCAGCTTTGTTCCTAAAGAGAGTAAGACTGAGTGTTCCAAGAGGCACGAGGCTGACTAGTGAATCAGGAGCCGGGCCAGGTAAGTGCTACACGTGAAGACGCACAGTGTCACATCCACCACAGTCTATAGTTAAAGCAATCACGTTGCAGAAGAGCTTGGAAGAGTTACCACCTTTGGAAAACAGGTTTTTAAAGGTGATGCTAGGCCTTAAAAATAGCAGCCTATTAATTTTTTCTCAGAAAAAAATTCCAGATATCCAGAATGCAAATTCCTATTGATCTTTTTGGGGAGCTGAAGGGGAAAACAGCTCAACTTCTTTTGCAGTAAATCTGGAGCCAGAAGAGGAGCCCCCAGTTATTTTCTCAAAGGATTTCGTCTGCCTTTAATGTCACCCTCTGGTCACGCCTGTACATTTCAGCAGTGAAGACGGTAACCTTAGGGGTTTGGATTGTAAATCATCCAGCCCATTGTTTCCCCGAAAGCCTAACTTCCTCACCCCTTTCTCAGTGATAGTGGTAGGGTTTCAATTTGTCCCCCTCCCAATTACTTCCCGGCAGAAGTATGGAATTGACATATCGTTCCACAATAAGTTGGGTTTAGGAGAAATCATCCAATTCCCTTTCCACCTCCTCCCTTCACTTTATAAATGAAAAACCAAAGACAACGGTCTTTCTAGGGATACCAGCACACAGAGTAGAACCAGTGCTTGAATCTATTGAATGAGTCTGGCTCCCAATTCTGAGCTTGTTCCAGCACAGAGAAAGTGCTGTGTATTCACATCGGTAAGGAAGAGAGAACCTCATCACCACACCCCCACCCCTGTGCCCCGTGGGCCACTTGTCTGTACACCCACGTTGTGGCAGCAGGTAGTGTGCTTGGAAAACAGAAACATTTGAAGTGGCCTCATTAGGAGGTTAGGTATCCTACAGATGCTAAGGAGGACCAGGATCTCCACGTGGGATTCTCCTACCTAGAAGAGGTTGGGAGGCTAAAACCACCAAGAGAGCAAGGGCCCAATCTGCAAAGAGGAGAGAGAAGTTCTGTACTAGATTTATAGGTGGGTGCACTATGTGCAATGTTTCCCAAGTACAGAGTGCTAGGGAGCATGACCAAGGCTGTCTAGAGGGCTTAAACAGTGAGGAAGATAGCTACAGGTCCGTACCTAAAATTTGCAGGCCTGGGTATGAGTATAAATGGAGGACCACAGACATTATGACTAAATATTTAAAGGATTCAAATCAAGTCAACAAACTGTTAAATTAGCTATATTTCCTTCTTGAGAAAATGAGTGGGAAATATCAGAGGGGGAGACAGAACATGAGAGACTCCTAACTCTGGGAAACGAACAAGGGGTGGTGGAAAGGGAGGTTGGGGGGGATGGGGTGACTGGGTGACGGGCCCTGAGGGGGGCACTTGATGGGATGAGCACTGGGTGTTATGCTATATGTTGGCAAATTGAACTCCAATTAAAAATAAAAAATATTTCCTTCTCGAACCTCTCGAACCTTGACATATGTTCATTTATAATAACAAAAAGTAAAGAATAAGGTTAATGTTTTTATATCAGTGAAAGTTGGCAAAATATGAAAAACTACTGTGTTCAATTATTGCACGGGTCTTAGTATTCTAATGATAGACCAATGATGTTGGATGGGTAAAAATACTGAGACATAAATGATTCATAAATTATTACATATTTTCCATAAAATGTATTTCTTACCTTCATTTCAGCAAAATCACTGATTGTGTTACTATATCAAGATTTTTTGCATAATTTATGTACAACTGACAATAATGCCAAATTTGACAAACTCTTGTCTCACTGAAGTTATTAGAGCCTTTTATTAATTTCAGTTTTAGAAATTTCACTCCGCTCTAGGAGTAGCATCTTGAATTGCCAATAAAATTTTTGAATCAACACTTAGAAGAATTTTATAGATAAGGATTGAATATTTAAATGAACTGCTTATGATAAATTAGCATTATAAAAAGATCATTATAAATTATTGTAGCTTCCTCATACAAGTTATTAACTTATGTTGTAATTTTCACCGCCTCTTAAAATAATATCTAGATTTATACACTAATAGGAGGAACTGATATTATATTTCATGCATGTACCATGTAGTTACATATACCTGCACACACAGACACGTGTTCACGCACATTTAAGAAAATTGTGAATTGTTTTGTGCTGAGAAAAATGTTCCTGCAGCCATCATGTACAGTACTTGCAAATATGGGAAACGAACTAGGAGTGGTGGAAGGGGAGGTGGGTGGGGGGTGGGGGTGACTGGGTGACGGGCACTGAGGGAGGCACTTGATGGGATGAGCACTGGGTGTTACTCTATATGTTGGCAAGTTGAACACCAATAAAAAATAAATTTATAAAAAAAATACTGCACTATTATTCCCATACCATAAGTATGGGAGGACTTAGAAATCGGAAAACAAAGAGAAGCAAACAAAATGGGATACGTGGAAATAATACTTTGCTATGCGAGAATCTATTGCATTCATGCTATCTTGGAGGAAGGATTTGACAAGTTAATTAATTTGTCTCCTCTCTCACTAAAGGCTTTAGTTGCTTAAATAGTCCTTGCACTTGATGCGGTGTCTGTCTCTGAAGTCAGCAACAGCACCACCCACAAACCTTCTCAGCATTCAGATGAGACCGCCTTTTGTTTTAAAGATATAAGAGACACAAGGAGTGTTTCTCCCCCCAGGCCCCCCCACACACCCCTGGGGCTTCAACTGTGGTGGTTGTAGAGGGTCATGCCCAGGTAGTGCTGGACATTGGATCCTGGGCGATAGCACGCTCACGAGCTCCTGAACATATTTCATAGGTGTGTGTTTGTGATTTGCAGGCCCCTCTTCCGTGTGGAGTTGAGGGCCCTCCGTCCAGGGTCCAAGCATGATGGCTGGGAAGGTTTGGCCCCCCGCACACCTCATTACTCACTGTCTCTGCTCCCTTATCTCTCATTCTCCAGATCTTTCTCATTTCTGCTAGTTCTCCTCCTCTCCGCAAAGCAGTGTGTTCCTTCTCTTTTTCTTTTTTCTTTCCTTTTTTCTCTCTTCCCTTTTCCTTTCTTCCTTTTTGCGTTTGAATTTCTTTTTTGAAAATACATTTTCTCAGAAGTACATAGCACGCTATTTCTTCTCAATCCCTGTTGAGACTTTAGTTTTTGTATTTCTGGGTCATGTTCTACACATACAGGCTCTCTGTATATAACATTTTCAAACACATATCTCTATATCATTTTTTAAACAAATACAAACAGCCAGATACATATTGTTTCACAACTTAATTATTTTTCACTCAATAATAATGGATTTATTTCTATATCAGTATATAAACTTTTAATTTGTACATAGTATTTCATAGTGTGAATGTACCATTTATTTAACCATTTCTGACAGTTACAAACATAGATTGTTTTCAATTTTTGGTATTATTAGACACTCCATATATACACTTGGACATTAATCTTTATGTACTTACGTTTATATAAAGATGTATGACTAAACTTGGAGTATATGATTAAAAGAATACTTTACAATTTAATAGAACTCCAAAATATCCTTTTAGAACTCTTTTAAACTCCTACCACCAATGTATGAAAAATTTCCCCCACACTTATCCTAACACTGTTTGTTATCAAATCCCATTTAAATCTTATTTTCATCATTTATGGACTAAAACTAACAAAAACGAGATAATCTATTGTCCCAATGTGTATTTTTCTGATTCTCTAATGAAATAGCATCTTTTCCTGTTCATTACTTATTTTAAAAAACTCCTAAAATATTAGGTCAGGGATTAAACCGAGTCACATATGTAATAGCTCTACTCCTTATTTATATTACATATCTGTCTATGTCACAGTTAATTCTCTCACTGTATGCTTTGTTTTTAATCTTATTTATAACGTATACTTATTTATAGATATTTTTACTTTGTATGTGGTCTAATCTGTCAACTTTATCTTTTATGGCTTAGGATCTTGTTTTCTTGAGGAAGATATAACCCATCACAATAATATAAAATCTTTATTTTCTTCTGGCAAGTTTAGTATTCTGTACTATGTTTTTTTTTTTTTAGAAACTTATTACACCCAGAGTGCATTATAGAGATTGAACATTATTATGTTCTTCATATATATATGTGACTGTGCCAACACCTCCTGATTTAAAATGACTTCTTTATGACATGTTAAATTGCTGCATTTATATGGGTCCCTTTCTGGGCCCCCTATTTTGTCCCATTGATCTATTTGGTTAATCAACATTGTTTTAATTCTGAAAATGCTATGATTTATTTTAACGTCCCAAAATGTTCTCCCTCTCATTTTAATTTTTATTCCAATTTTTTGGACTATTCTTATCTATCTGCTTCTTCAAATATACTTTGGAGTTGATTTTTCATGTTAGTAAATGTTTCCATTAGGTTTCTTCATTGAAATTTCACTGAATTTATAGTAGGTTGGCTAACATTTACATCCTATTATATATATATATATATATATTTTTTTACATCCTATAATATTTGTGATATCACTCATTTTACACTGAGATATATGAGATGTCAGGTCAGTTTTTATGCAGTTCAGGAAGGTGTTACAATTTTTTCATATTGTTCTCACACATTGTCAAATATATTCCTATGTATGTCATTGCTTTTCTTTTCTTACTATTATGAATTGTCTTTCAGATTTTGTTGCTATTACAACTTGAATCTTATAGTTGTGTTGCTATTATGAATTGAATCTTAATTTTCCATTATATTTTCTAGTTAGTTTTCTGGGATATGGGATAGCTCTGTTGGTATATTTATGCAATATCTAGTGCTTTTTGAACTATTATATCAGATCCAATCATTTTTAGTTATCTTTAGATTTTTTAAAAAAAATAATTTTCCAAGATTTTATTATAACATTTTCAAACACATAGCAAAGATGAATTTTATCATTAAAAAATGTATATACCCACTGTCTAGATTCTACCATTAACATTGTACTATATCTGCTTTATCACATATATTTTTCATCTCTACATTCTTTTCCATCTATCATTATACGGTAGATTTTGAAGTGTTTCTGAGTAAAGTGCAGACATCAGTACATCTTTTCCTATACACCTCAGTATTTACAGCAATAATTAGAGTTGTATATTTATTTTTTATATTTTCCTTTTGAAATTAAATTTTACATTCAATGAAAGCACAAATCTTCACCGAGAGTTGACAAATAAACAAATCTGACGATTCGGGCTCATTACCTATAAAGTTCCCTCATTCACCTTTCTAGGCAATCTGCTCTCACCTTCTCAGAGGAAATCATTATTCTGATAGGATGGAGGGAATGGAGTGGACTTGACTAAATTACAAAATAGTGTTCATGTTGAGATCTGAAGAAGCAAGAAGCAGCCATGGAAAGAAGCAAAGGGAAGTGTAAGTGCAAAGGCTCCGAGGCATGAATGAACTCCATATGTTCAAGGAAGAGGGAAAATAACTGCGATTACAATAGGATAAATGGGGTAGTTCACAGCATGAGGTGAGGGAGGAGAGTTGACACAGGTCAGATCATGCAAAGCTCTGTAGGCTACAATGAACTATTTGGATTTTACTCTAAGTGGGACCAAAGGCACAGCAAGATTTTACGCAGAAAAGTAATGTTATTTGAGTTACATTAAAATATATCACTTTGGATGTTGTGTGCAGAGTAAGATTAAAAACAAGGGGACCATGGGATCCCTGGGTGGCGCAGCAGTTTAGCGCCTGCCTTTGGCCCAGGGCGCGATCCTGGAGACCCGGGATCGAATCCCACGTCGGGCTCCTGGTGCATGGAGCCTGCTTCTCCCTCTGCCTGTGTCTCTGCCTCTCTCTCTCTCTCTCTGACTATCATAAATAAATTTAAAAAAAATAAAAAATAAATAAAAACAAGGGGACCATTTGAGAGGCTATTACAGAATTAGAAAAGACACGATGGTGTTTTGCATTAGGATAATTGAGCCAAATCGTTGAGGAGGACATGGTAAGACTTAAATAAAACTCTTAAGGCTTTGATTTGAGCCACTTAAAGGATGGTACACTCGTCGCTGAAATGAGGAAGACTGAGGACAGAAACATGATTGGAGAGGTACAGTGTGAAAGTGTGTTAAGTGGTGAGTTGGAATGAAGGAATCGAGATATGTCAAAAAAATGTCAAAGATGAGATTCCCACAAACATAAAACTGGAGATGTCAAGGAGGCAGTTGGATATGTGAGACTGGTACCCAAGGGAGTGGTCAGATCTGTAAACTAAAGTTGAGAGTAAATAGCATGTAGGTAAAGTCATGGAATTGGATGAATTTACCTATGGACTTAGGATAGAAAAAGAAGAACGGGGGCCAAGATAGATCCTGGGGCAATGAACCACTTCGAATAAGTAGAGGAGGACCCAGAAAGGGAACTTGAATTAAAGCAATCTGATCAATTGAATGGAAACCAGAAAACCGTAGTCAGACAGGACGAAAGGACACATATTGACAGAAGGAAGGAATGATCAAACATGCTGAATGCCTCTGAGAGGTAGGCTAGGATTAGAACTTTTTTTGGCCTTATAGATGAGCCTGATAAACTTGACAGGAGGAAATTCAAAACCGTGTTAGGGATTGAAAATAAACTCAAAGGATTTGTCCAACCCATGAGAAGTAAAAAGGTAGGAATAGTGAGTGGTTTTAGTTTATTTTAATGAAATGCATAAAAACAATCCCCTGAATTGTGATATTTTTCATGGTCTGCAGTCAAGTAAAAAAAGGAAAAGACATGAACTTCTGATAAATTCAATTCGGGATATTGAGGCAACCTTATCCACCATATTTAATTAACTGCTCAGACCCAGCACCATTTTCTTCCTAAGAAATTGCAGGTTGATGGAGTGCATTAAGCATTTAAAGCAAACAAACAAATATAAACCGTGACCACTTTGAGTTGGTGTGAAGAATATTCCCAGGTCTTTCTGGGTCTACCAGAAAACTGCATTGCTTCTAATGTGGAATACTGCATTGCTCCTTAATTATCCCATTTGGGAAATAGTTCATTGCTGCTGAAGCTTTCCCACCAGAAATTTTGGACATGATACAGGTCTTCACTTTGGCTCCATTAAGAGTTTATTTTAATACATCTAACCTTCTGTCCGACAAAGGTGACTTTTTTTCCCCCTTGCTCTACTTTCTTCTTAGTGTAGTGCCAAAGAGGAGATTTCTCATGCACAATTTTATTACTGGTAGCAATTGTATCCTATCAAGTGGCTTTCCTGGCAGCCAGCAGCAAGATTTAAAAAAAAAAATAATAGTAAAAAACTTTCTTTTCACTTAGAAAGTCCTGAGAGGCTTGCTCTAATGTTTTTTGGTCTCTCTTTACCAATGATTTCATGAAAATGGAATAGAAATACTTGGTCACTTTACAGCTATCTCCTTTCCTTATGAAATAAAGACATGTTGAAAAGTGTCTTCTACATATTATCTCAATGATCCCAATGTGTGAGTGATACTCATGGAGACAATCTTACAACGAATCTTTTTAGATATGTTAATTCATGTTTTGGTCCAAAGTCTTGGTTCTAAAGAATAGTAATTAAAAGAGTAGGGGAAAAATACTATTTGTGTTAATAGCTAGAGTCCCTTTGGAAAAATCCTTCAGGAAAGAGACCTGTCGCAAACTAGACAATATGGACAAAGCCATGCTTTTGAAGGAATTTTTGGTAGACTTTGTGAAAAAGAACAACAGATAGATACTTCGATCACAGCACTGTTTTGTGGAAGGCAATGACCACTAAAGCCTTTCCTGAATTACCTATAAAACTGGTCTTTCTCATGAGGAACATGGATATCTGGCTGTTCAGAGAGGCATTCAGTGGGATTTTAGAGAAGAGTACTTATAATAAGGGAATATTCTTATTCTTATAAGGTAGACATTGGGTGCCAACTATAGTCAAATGAAAAAACTAAAAATAAATAAAAATTTAAAAAGACTACAAGCTATTTTGTCTGTTTGGGAACATCAGATAAATGGAATTACACAATATATACCCTTTTCTGTCAGGCTTCTTTAAATCAGCAGAATGCTTTTAAGATTCATCTTGGTGGTGGGGCACCTGGGGGGTGGAGTCGGAGAAGCGTCCAGCTCTTGGTTTCAGTTCAGGTTGTGATCTCAGGATCTTGAGATCCGTGCTGAGTATGGAGTCTGCTTGAGATTCCCTCTTCCTCTCCTTCTGCCCCTCCTGCTCATGCTCTCTCTCTCAAAAAAATTACTAAATATTCAAAAAAGATTCATCTAGGTTGTTACATTCACAAATATTTTATTCTATTCTTTTTTATTGTTAAAGGGTATTCCTTTAGAGAAATATATAAATATATTAAATATATTTATATTTATTTATATGTTTAAATATATAAATATATTTAATTGCCCATTTTTCTGCTGATGGGTTATACACTTTTTTTCATTATTGGTAATCATTATTAAAACTGCTATAAACAA
This sequence comes from Nyctereutes procyonoides, assembly GCF_905146905.1. NCBI lineage: Eukaryota > Metazoa > Chordata > Mammalia > Carnivora > Canidae > Nyctereutes > Nyctereutes procyonoides. The sequence goes on from NW_026575049.1 coordinate 67,332,176, forward strand.
TCTTGCGTTTAAAAATTAGTTACCTGTATATACCTGAGTTAGCAAAGGCACTTGAATAAATTGAAAGAACACCTTCGAAAGGTAACCCTGGAACGTGCAACTTGAAAAAACATTGTACGTGAAACCAGTCTAGTCTGGTAGATACACAGTAAGGTAAATCAGAAGGGATTGTTTTTTGTTTGTTTGTTTTTAAGATTTTATTTATTTATTCTGAGAGACACAGAGAGAGGCAGAGACACAGGCAGAGGGAGAAGCAGGCTCCTCACAGGGAGCCCAATGGGAGACTCGATCTAGGACCTCAGGATCACGACCTGAGTCAAAGGCGGACGCTCAACCACTGAGCCACCCAGGCGCCCCAACCAGAAGGGATTGCGCCTGAAATAATCCTGACATGACAATAGTGGCCAGAAATGTAACTCAGTGAAAATATTTCTTCCTAGTTCGGGGTCAACCCTAATACGTTATAAAGGTTGATGTCACCCTTTCTCCAAGAAATAATAAAGAAGCGGTTGTGTCCTCATCCCAGAGGAAGTCCAAAGGGAACTCTGAATTGCTTATAATGATTGCCTACCATTGGCCTGAATGAATTAACAGCCTCCTCGGGGAATGGTGTTCAGTCTGTGCCAAAAAGATAGAGAACTTTAAGCCTGTAGCTGGAGAATGCATCATGAATTAAAGAGAGGATGTCAGCAGACACCAAGATCTGCTGGAGGAGAAAGGCATAGTCCATGATTATTCAGGAGCTGACTATCTGAGCTCTTTGTTTATCTTATAATTATTTTTTCATGTAATAGGGCAACATTTTCTTAAGGTTATTCTCTATACCTGGCTCTGTGTTGATGCTTCATGTGTATTGAACGCACCAGGATAGGCACTATCGATATCTTATTTTATAACTAAGAAAACCGCTGCTAATGATGATGGGAAACCCACCCAAGTTTACCCAGTGGGCAAGTAGCAGAGCTGGGATTTGGAACCTAGGCAGTGGGACTTGAAGTCATGTATTCTTGACCATTAATCTATGCGATCACCTCTAACCTCAGGACTGGCCTATGACACAAAAAAAGGAGACAAAGTTTAAATCAATGAAGAGAAGAAATTGTGTCAGCTGAAGACTAGCTTTGCATTTTCAATGAGGCTCATTTTTCCTGCCCTCCGTTATCAAAATTAAGGGAATTAGCTATGCTCCGATTGTATTTCTTTGGCAAAATTTGGAAGTCACCTGGTTGTCAACTAAGGCGGTCTGCGGCAAACTAGGTTGCGATTACTCTCTGTGTCTAGAAATCGCCATCGCGTTTATGAAAAGCTGGATCAATCAGTACATGATAGTTATTATCCCTTTTACTGTAAATCTGACAATTAGAAAAAAGCAGTAGAGATGAAGGCTCCTCACATAATCTTTATGCATGAGTAATTCCCGGAATAGCGGAATAGACTCCAAGAAAGATAAAGGAGGATAATAGAGTAGAAGGATATGAGGAACTTGAAAACCCCAGTATGTAAAAACCGATGAGAGAGTGAAATACCAGAACATTTTATTCACACTTTAAGCTTCTAGGGAAAAATAATCAGTGGGGATCAACTTGTCCAAAGTTATCCAATTGTGTTTCTGGCTGAACAATTTGGTATTTGAGATTTTATTGTTTGTCAAAACCCTAATACTGTACTTAGAATATTCTCAATCAGCTTTGCTTTATTCTTTGGGATTGGAGGGGCAATTCTACATAGTAGGATAAGTTACTACTAGGCGTTTCTTTCTTTTTATCAAACAGTCATTTATGAGGAATTTAGTGTTGATTAAGTAGAAGGTATTAAACATTTTTCCACTAAGAACCGTTATGGTTGACACTAAAACTCTGTTGAATGACACACAAATCCTTTACTCATTTATTTTTTTCACGTTAGTGTTTGAAAAGCTGATAATACCCTGCTCAATCTTTAGTTTGCTGTCAAAAATATGTGTCTTCTGGACAAAGATAGTAATAACTGTCATTTTACCAAAAATCCATGGTGCAATCTCTTTTGCACTTTAACTATGGGAATATAACCTTAAGAATTAAGATCAGGCCATCTGCCTGCCAGTATTAGAATAAGAGAAAGCATAGTAATGCGAGAAGAATTTTGTAATGCCTTAAAAGTCTATAAGAAGTTGCCACAGTCACCTAGAAACTTCCAAGTGACTCAATATCTCAAATTCCAAGTCATCTAGACACGTTTACCTCAGGTGGGTTTCTTTTTAAGTTGTTCTATCTTATTTCTTGATATTTGAAATAATAATGAAATAATGCAAATAGATTGCATTAATACAATTAATATTAATTAATATTTCATTAATAATGAAATAATGCAAATAATAATAGACACAATTTTTGTATCTAGCTGCCCAAGGAGTATGATCACCTTCTTTTTAAAAAAATAAAGATTTATTTATTTATTTTAGAGAGAGGGGAGGCGTTAGCAGTGAGAGAAGGCAGAGGGAGAGGAAGAGAACCCCAAGCACACGTCCGGCTGAGCGCAGAGCCTGGGGCGAGGCTCCATCCCAGGACAGTGAGATCGTGACCTGAGCCAAAATCAAGGGTCAATGCTTAACCAGCTGAGCCACCCAGGTGCCCTGGGAGTGTGATAACGTTAAATTTATTGTCCAAACTGGGACTTTGTTCAAGTGAACAATGCTCTATTAATAATCGGAACATGGGTGTGTAAAACACGACCGTCCAGGTAAATTTTGTTACCCAACATCAGAGCAATTGCCCCAGACATGAAGTAATTCACAACTGTAGGAACTGAGAAGTCTTAACATTCAAAATAGTTTGATAAGCAATTTGGCTTCCTTCCCTAGAGGATTTTGAAAGTACATTGAATAGCTCTGGGTTTATGTCAGATGTTTTCTCTGGATGGCCAGATTTTGAATCCTGAGGTTAAACAGATAATTGTATTATTTAGTTCAGTTTATTAAAATATGTTGGTTCTAAAAAATCCCATTTTTTTTTTTTTTATGGCATCTCCTCAGTTTAAGACTCCATTGTTTCTTTCCTGGCTTCCTGCCTCTGTGTAGGAAGGGGAAGTCCCACAGAACAGCAACTACAACCATCTGCAGACAAGATGACGAGTTCGTTCCCTTTCTGGAAACTACTCCACATTGTCTCTGGCTCTTTAAATGGAAGAGTGAAAACCATGAACAAATCCGCTTCTGAGTTTCTGCCCTTCCCTTCATTCTGGGGTTTTTAAAACCTACTCTCCATCCGAAGCCTTTCCCAATTAGCCCACTGGTCCATCGAAGGATCATGACATTACTGTCCCCTTTCAGAGCTCTCCTGCCACTTAACATCGTTGATGTAACGGAGGCCCTAGTGACCACTGCGTTATATTTGAGCAGTAGTGTCATGATGTCTTAAGTTCTGAAACTGCAAGCACCTTGAAGATAAGGATCACGTTTTCTATTTGTGGATTTATTTGTTTTTCTTCTTTTCCATAAGCAATTCTTGAGATGGCGAGAATCTACTTGCAGGTGTTCCCAGCCCGTACCCCACTTCCTCTCTAGAATAAATACTCCAATCTGCCCATAGCAATGGCGACTTAGGTCACACAGATGACACGGGTGATTGCTCAAGGCCGATTTTCACTGAGATGCACCCTGACCCAAGCTGGATCAATCAGACTCTACTATTTAGGAGTGAGGACCCAGGTCTTTGTTCATGGCTTGTATGAAATTAATATGTAAAGAGAGATGGGTTGGTCATTTTTGGCCATGTGGCTGGAGAGGCCCATGGTGGGATGAAAGCAAGAAGAATAAAACTGGTTTTCCAGAGGAAACAGATGTATGGGGCCACATTCAGGAAAGATGGAGAATAACCCAATACCCTGCCCTTCTGGCCAACAAAGCACCTTCCCAATTCTTCTCACAGTTGTATCATCTCCACAGCACTTATGAATCTTGGAGTTTATCTTTTTAACTTATTTAGTCACGTGCCTATTTTCTATCTCAGCCTTCTAGAAGGTATACTTTGTCACGGCAAGGATTTCCACAAGCTAGATGCTGTCTCCAGCGCCCAGAATAACGTGTGTACAGTAGTCACACTCACTAACATGTGTTGCCTGGATGAATCCACAAGTAAGTATTAACTTAATTTCTGCTCCTCGGTGGTTGAAGGGAAGCCGGACCCTAGAACACGGGATACTGTCGGAAGGAAAATCAGAACACGGGCATGACCAGGAACAGAGGCACCACGGTGGGGATCTCAGAGGAACCCCTGAGAGGACCAACAGTTTTTGGAAAGAAGAAGAGGTGAAGAATGATGGAAAGGAAGAGGCCCCAAAGGAGATATTGAGGGACTGAGAGAAGCAGCTCTCCATGGGCCAGTCCTGCTGTGTTGCTGCCCCGGTGCGTAACCCCCGGCCAGAGAAAGCACCCCAAACAGCCAGCTGCCAGGAGAGCCTGAGAACACAGAGGCTGGAGATAACAGAAGACTTGGGGCCTTGGGCAGCAAGTGCACACTTTCACACCTGTCAGCAATAAATCAAGAGGTTTATGGGGCTGCAATATTTACACTCTAATTAAAAAATCATAAAGCAAGCACCCTTTCAGGTTGCACAAAACAAAACTCTAGAACTTCCACAGCAGCAGCTGTTAATCAGTGACTCCTAATGATCTGCTGCCCAGCACTGAGACTGGGCGTTCACTCGGCCACAAACAGCAAACAAGCTGGGGAAAGCGGGATTGGCACCAGAGAGCGGCCTTAGCAGGTGGTGGCCGTGACTTGGTCAGAAACCTGTCAGTTGATGGCACAGGTTTGGGAAAGTAATATTGGGAAAACAGCTCTGACCGGCCGAGGTGGCGGCCGAGGCATGTTTTTGCCCCGTTCCCACGTGGACCTGAAGGCCACTTACCTGGACGCAGATGTGGAGGCGGGACAGGGTCCCGTGGGGTCAGAGGCAGATGCAAAATTCCAAGTGGGGGAGAAGTTCCCTGTGAAAGTGCTGGGCCTCCCGTGTCCACCTGGAATCACACACTTGGGAAGTGGGCCCTTGGGTGTCTCCTGCCCGTCTGCTGCCCCCCGGGCAGGTCCCTCCGCTGCTCTCGCTGGGCAGAGAGGCTCGGGCTGGGCCTCTGCCCCCCTGCCTGCCAGGGCCCTCGCCCCCGCTCACCGTGGCCCCCCTCAGCCCACCTGGGCAGCTCCTTCCAGCTCCAGCCCTCCCCTCGCTGGGGCCTTCACGCAAGGCCTTCCCCCTCTTCCCGTTACCACCCTTGAGTGGCCTGCTGGGGGCTGGAGGGGCCCCCTGTGTCGTGCCTTATTCCCGAAACGCCCCCTTGTCATCCTCCACAGCATCTCCACAACCAGGCCTTCGCTGCTTAGGCCTTTGTGTCTGTGTCCTGTTGGTCTCCTCCTGCCCATTGCTGGTCCCGGGGTGGGGGGAGTGTCTGTCTGTGGTTCACCGCCAACTACACACTACCCAGCATCCTACCTGGCCAATACAAGGGTAATTTACATTTTTTTTAATGAATCAGTGAAGGAATGCATGAATAGATGTCAATAGATACGCTTTCTGGGATCCCTGGGCGGCTCGGAGGTTGAGCACCACCTTCAGCCCAGGGTGTGACCCTGGGGTCCTGGGATCGAGTTTCACATCGGGCTCCCTGCGTGGGGCCTGCTTCTCCCTCTGCCTCTGTCTCTGCCTCTCTCTTTCTCTCTCTCTCTCTCTCTGTGTGTGTGCGTGTCTCATAAATAAATAAAATCATTAATAATAATAATAATAATAAATAAATAAATAAATAAATAAATACATACATACATACATACATACATACGTTTTCCCAGATAACAACCAGGATGAAATATCCAGAAAGGCCCGTTGCCTCTATTCCTTTCCTGCTACCGAATCACCAGGTCCTACACTACCCGCTTTGCCTCCTCCCATCACCCCAAAGGGGAGGCTGGTGCTGAGAAGGTCGCCAGCTGGCACCTTGAGGAAGAAGGTCAGGTAGGTAGGTGCTAATTGACAGCACGTGGCCAACACCGTGGGCTTGGGGCACAGGGCCTGGCCCTGCTTCTGACAGGTCCAACCTTGCCTGGTGCCTGTCATGGTGCTTGGCTGAGTCATTTCATCCTCACGGGCTTCAACTGCCTCGTTGGCCCAACGAGGATGCAATGAGCCGCTGGCTGTCCGTGGGGCCTCCGCGTGCCCGGGAGGCACGAGTGGCTCCTGAACTGAGGTCCCCCGACTGGCCGCTGTCCTGCAGCAGAGGGTGATCAGCGGCGCCTGGTCCTACCACCTTCTGCTCCTCCATCGGCCCCACACTGGCATCCCGCTTGGCCCTCCGATCACCTGGGGGGGCGGGTGACACGGCTGGTCCCTCTGCCCCCCACCGGGCCCGGGCCTGGTCTGGGTCGGTCCCATCAGCAGCGTTCCGTTGAATGGGCCTCTCACCTCTGAGATCACGAGAGTCCCCCTTCACCTGGGGACTCGGTGCAAAGGCGGCCACTGAGGCGGGCCGGCTGTTACGGGCACTTGCTCCCAGCTCAGGCCCTGCTGGTGGTGTGCTGGTGGCACTGGGAGGCACTGGGAAGAAATGAATCCGGGGGCATCACTGGCTTGCAACAGGCTGCCTGCTAAACCCGGGAGGGAAGCAGCTGGTGTCTGAGTTTGCTAGCTTCCGCTGATCCCGTTGGAGGGCCATGCGACAGTGACGGGGACACATCCAGTTACGTGGGCTGAGGCTTGGGGGCCCCGCGCACCCCTGTGAGCTCGGACTCCTCACTTAGCGCTTGCCAGAGGAACCCCAACAGAATCCCAAGCCTGTCTGAGCCTCCCAAGTTCTTCCTTCTCATGGGTACACTACAACAAACACCCCCTGCCCTGGCCCCTCTTTCAATCCTGCAATCTGCAAACGACGCTCAAGTGACTTTTCTTGTGTGGTGGAGGGGGGACAAAAAGGGCCAATATCGTGATTCTGTCTGAATTAACGTGGGACCCTGCACAACAAAGTGGTTGGGTGATCTGCCAAGGATCACACGGCGACTCACCGCTGTAACCACAAGACAAATGTTCATTTTCTCATCTACCGCCCCCCCCCCCCCGCCCTCGCTGGGGACAGCAAATGTTTTGTTCTCTAGGCTGGATTATCTCGGTAGACCCTCACCATAGCCTCCGTCTTGTCTCTCAGGTCTAAAACACAAGCACATCACACAACATCCACCCCCACCCCGCACCTACTCACCCATACACACACATGCACGAACCCCTTTGTAGTTGAAACATTACCCCTAAGAGTTCTGTCCCTCAAACTGTCCGTCTGTCTCCCCCATCCACCCACCTATCCCACCCAGCCACCATTCATGCCATCTAGGATTGCCTGATTTAACAAATAAAAATATGGGACACCCAGTGATACCTGAATTTTAGATAATCACAAATAATTTCCCTAGTATTAAGTAGGGCCCAGGCAACATTTGGGACCTAGTTCTACTGGAACATTACTTGTTTTTTATCTGTTCAAATTTCACTGGGTGTCCTATGGGTTTTTTGGTTTTTTTTTAGATTTTATTTATTTTTCTTTGAGAAAGAGAGAGAGAGAGACAGGAACAGCAGAGCAAGAGAGAGAGCATGAGCTGGGGGAGCGGCAGAGGGAGAGGAAGAAGCAGGCTCCCCTCTGAGCAGGGAGCCCAACCTTGAGACTCCACCCCAGCGCCCTGGGATCCTGACCTGAGCCGAAGGCAGATGCTTAATCGACTCAGGCTCCCTGTCCTGTATTTTTATCTGACAAATCTAATCCTATTGCAAGAATCTCTCTTCTGTTTTTTTTCCCTAATTCTATGATTCCCGGATTCCACCTTAATCCCTGTCATCTTGGATCTCTGCTAAACATACTGCAGCCTATTTTCCACGTTTCCAAACCCGTCCAGAGCCAGGGATGACTACGGACACCTCTTTGGAGCACACACTCGTGGTTTCCAGCCTGCATCCACCATACACTTTGGCAAAGTGTTGGAATCCATCTAGAGGTCAATGCCTCCTCTGTAAAATGAAGGTTTCCACAGTTCCTAGTAATGGAGTGTTAACGTGTGATTGGTGTAGGCATCGCTATGTGACCCCTGCCTGGCCCATGGGACCGTGAGGGAAGTATGCTAAGGGACTGCTGGAAAATAGATATATTTTTTTGCTAATAAAACTATATACACGAGGAAGTACTTTTCTCCTCTGGATAGGACATTGTCTATACATAATTCTTGGGATCCTGCAGCCAGTTTATACCCAGGAAGGGAGAGCTGTCCGGTGGACAGAGGGAGACCATTGGTATCGTTGGAACTGTTGACCTACTGAATTTCCTATATCATGAAATAATGACTCTTTTTTCTACTTAGGCATTCTTCGTCTACTCCTTGCAACCCAAAGCATCCTTAGTGACACAGAATTCCAAACTGCACAGGAAAGAGACAACCTGAAAGGTGTTCAGTTCCCTTTGGATCTCTGCAAAACTACACATCCACTCGACGTATTTTTTCATAGAATTTCAGGCAAGAGGGTTCCTTTCACCTCCAATCTGTGAGCCATTTGTCACCTGTGATAGTAGTCTTCTCTGCTTGGCTTGGGCTCTGTCCCTCCCTACAAGAGATGGGATTTCCCCTTGAGAAACGTCAAGGAGAACTGCTTCTTGCCCATATTGTCATTATGGAAGCATCCGTTATAAAGCGTGAAATAACAGTATAAAATAATATTTTCATCCAATATTTAATGCACACCGGTAATGCTCAAATTTTCTAGTGCATCAGAATCACTGAAAAGAACTTGATAAAAATTCAGATTCCTAGGCTTCATCCCTCACTAGGAGTTTGACTCAGTAGGTCATGAGTGGGGAAATAGAAATTTGCGCTTTTTTTAATTAATTTTTTTTACATTTTTAAAATTTAAATGCAATTTGCCTACATAGAGTGTAACTCCCAGTGGTCATCTCATCGTGTGCCCTCCTTTGTGCCGTCACCCAGTTACCCTTCCACAACCCTTTATTTTCCAGAGTTAGGAGTCTCTCATGGTTTGCCTCCCTCTCTAATTTTTCCCACTCAGTTCCCCTCCTTTCCCTTATAATCTCTTTCACTATTTCTTATATTCCACGTATGAGTGAAACCGTATGATGAATGTCCTTCTCCGATTGACTTATTTCACTCAGCATAATACCCTCCAGAAATTTGCTTTTTAAAAAAAGCGTACATGTGATTCTGATGCAGATGGTCCATAGACGCGGTGTTGGGGAATAGTTAGCATAATAATGGTGGTTATTAGCCAGGAAATGGTGAATCCAATATCGGCTCAAAGTGGTGGCTCTCGGCGTGCAGTCCCTGAGTCAGCAGGGCAGCATTTGTTGGAATCTTACTAGAAATGTTCACATTTGGGTCCCGACCTCAGACCCAAATCAAAAACTGTGTCTTTTAACAAAACTTCTGGGTGTTACCACTGCATGTGAAAAAATTAAGAACCACTGACTTAAACATCTGGGATGTCTCCTTGAAGGGGGAAAAAAATACAACCTTGAGATACCCTTAGTAAAATCTGGTTGGGATGAAAGAAGGGGGACAGTCGCTCCCTATCGGCTCTAACTCAAGTGAAAGTAGGGCCAAGGTCACGAGCATGGTGTGTGAGGCATTAGGGGAGGCCTGGCCTGGCACCCAGAATGCCCACGGGGGTGTCTGACCATGGTCACCCTCTCACTCTAGAATGGCCTCATCTTTTCCTGAAAGCTGCTTGCTTCTTGGCCACCAGGGCAGATGGGGTCCAGACCAGTTGCTTCTCTGCCAAAGTAGACACTTTGGTGAGCGTCTTCGGGGTGGCCAGGAGTCCCCGACATCTCGTCTTTGGACGCGCCCATCTCTAACTCTGGGTGATCAAGTTGGGCACAAGGGCAGTACCATCATCTTCTGTGCTTTCTCCCTTCTGGGAGGGAATCCCTTCCAGGAAGGGATTCTCTTGAGACTGAAAGTGTTCTCAACACCAGGCATGTGGGGTGGGAGCACTCGAGGAGCTGTTACTATTCCTATCGCCGCTCGCCCGTACTTCAGGGTTTCTTTGGTTGGATTCACTCAGACTACCGTTTTCTATGGCAACCCCTGCGATGACTCCACCGGACAATCCTGGGCTTTGGGGCTATTGGGTAAATTCTCCTGTTGAGCACCTCTTCGTGGTTAGAGATCTCAGAAATGGGTCTTGGCCAGGCAGGAGAACTGGTCAGCCTCCCGGGTTCGGCAGCAAGGGTTGGGATGCTCCTACTGACATCTTTGGAACCTCAGTCCCGCCTGGGTCTCTTGGCTTTGCTGAGAAAAGTGGGGCTTCTTGGGGGAGACCAGCTGCCAGCGCGGCTCTCAAACATGCTTCCCTCAACAAGAGCACTCACGGAAGCTGAGGGGACCTTCAGGGTTGCTCCAGGCCTGGGGGGCAGCTGCTCCTCAGGCTTCTTCTACTCTTGAGGAGAGATGTCAGGCCCTGCAGAGATTTCTGGCCGGCACCCAGGCTTCCTCAAAGGCTGGGGAAAGCGTCTGGGAGGCAGCTACTCTTTGGAATCGCTCCACTCCTTGCCCACACTTTCTGACCTCAAGGAAACATCTCGCTTGCCTTTAGCCCCCAACCCCTGCGAGCACTGGAAGGGACCCTTATAGCAGCAGCTCTTGAGAAACCTTCTCCTCAGGATCAAGGCTCTCTCAGCCTGGAAAGACTTGGTGCTTGACTTCAGGCCTCACGAAGATCTGGGAGGATGAGCTGGGGCAGGACTCACAGACACCTAACCCTCCAGATGCGAGCTCTGTGAGCCTGAGGCCTCATGGACTAGAAACTTCACGAGGGCTGAGAAGGACCCGCTGGAAGGCCGTGTCCCCAGGGCAATACGCCCCACCGCCCCAGCACTCTCTAGCCTGAGGAGGCTGCCTGGACGTCATTTGTCCCCAGAGGGGAAGTGGGACATCGTGGAGGCAGCAGCACTGCACCACCCGGTAGCAGCACCTGCTGGGAGACGGTCATGGTTGTGCAGACCCCCAGACACTGATTGCTCAACTTTTGGCCCTAAGATAATCCCGGCAGCCTCGCAGTCTTCTGCTGCTCATGGGCAAGTAGAAGACTTCACATTCCCAGGGCAGGATGACTGGAAGGTTCAACACCATCACACACACCTATACGTCCTTCCGGGGGGGGGGGGCGGGGGGGGCTGCAGCAGTGAAGGCAACCTCTCCCACCTGGTCTCTACTGGGAGTAGGGGGGCAGCCTCACTTTGTCCCACCCAGGAACATTTCCAGCAATCTGAATGAGGGGGGATGGCTTTGCTGTCACTCCCTGTTTACTGAGGTCAGTGAACCAGATTTAAACCCTGTTTAATGCTTGATGACTCACTTCCTAAGTCCTCAAATGCTTTTATATGCTACAGGTGCTGTAAGGATCAAGAGCTTGGCATCTGAATGCGTTATTCTCCTACAGAGCACTTCATTCATTTTGCTGACCAGAAGGGACATAAAATTCGTGGCCGAGACTCACCCATCAGTATCAGAATATAAAAAGGCCAGGGGTTTGGGCTTTAGAAGGTGCTAGCAAATACAACCTGTCCTCCACTGTGCAGAGCTCCAGGTCAAGGGGAAAAGCAGACCCGGGCATCGGATCCAAAATGATGGCAGTCACCTGTCCTTTGTTCAGGAGTTCGTGAATTCCATTAGCTAGATCAGCGGCTCTTTGAGATTCTGCACCTCTCAAAACAGACTTTTGCTTAGCTTCATTTTTCTGGGTAATTGCATCGGTGGCATTGCATTTATTCTCCAAAAACAGGCGGTGTCTGATTCTCATAATCCCAGCCCAGTAAACGGTTTATACTTGTTATTTCAAACCCATTTTTCCACCAACCTGCCATTGCCAATGCTTTATTCATTAGAGGCTCATTAATTAAGAGGGTGCATTACCTCATCAGGTTTGTCTTTACCATGAATTGGTAAGATACGTCATTGTCACTGATAAACTGGCAAGTAGAGACTTACAAAACCCCTCCAGATCGCAGATCCATGCCCTGCCATTTGCCTTTAAAATTCTCCTTATCCCACGCATAAAGTGACAGCTTCAAAGGCAAGCCTAAACAATTTTGCCGAAATCCCCCCAGTCAACCAAACTCTGACAAGTGACTTGTTTGAAACATATTCATGCTTCTTCAATAAATGTTACGTTAACTCTTTAGAGTTTAAGATTCTGGTTCAAATTTTCTGGAGGTATTTTTCACCGGTCTGGTGAATGTGTGGGCGATTGATGCAGAGGGCTGTGGAAAAAGAAACAGGGAAAAAAATAAAAAAATAAAAAAATAAAAAATAAATAAAAAGAAACAGGGGACACACAGACCAAGCTTGTTTTGGCTTTGACAACCCTATTTCTCAACCCTGCACACATTCATCCTTTGACTTCATGGTGTTCGGGGCCTCCCTGCCACTTCCCTTTGGTCCACACGCACTTGCATTTCACGAAACATGTGGTAGGCTCAGCAGGTGAGGCACTGTGCCCCAAAGACGAGCGTCCTCATGACACATGGTAGGACCCAGCCTCCGACTGTTGGACTGGACTCTCCCCTCTAACCCGACCCAGCCAGGACGGCCTCCCAGGAGTGACGTCCAGATCGTGGGAAATCTCCAGGGCTGCCCATTCTGCATAGTGCTTCGAGAAGTCTGTGACTGGGGAGACTTATATGTTGTCTTTTATGAATAAACAAACAGAAGGGGCCAGTCCCAGATCTGACAGGACATCAGCAAAGGCCCTCAGTGGGGAGGATTTATAATGAGCTGGCAGGAAAACGCACCAGGCTGATAGCTTGAGTCTGGTCCTTAGATACACTTGTTTGCTCCCGTCTGAAGCAGGTAGTTAGGCCTTTCTGCTCAGCTGACTCAGGAGCATTGGCGTTGCCAGCAAGAGCAGAAGTTGCTTTAAGAAAACTCCCTACCCATCTTTGGTTTGCTACCGAGCCTGAAGTGCTTGTGACTCTTATGCAGACAAAAAAAAAAAAAAAAAAAAAGAAGAAGAAGGAGCTGAAGATGAGGAGAGCAATGGAGAAGGTCCTGCCCCATTTTGGCCCAGGATGAAAAGTAGATACTTTCTGTGAGAAGTGGGAGCCATGTCTCATTCTCTAGCGGTACCACCCTGAGGTGGTGGGGTCTCTAGACCGTCTTCCTTGGGAGGAAATGAAGTGCTTTAGTGAAGGAAATTAGTACGTTGATGAACAGCATGGACTCTGAAGCCAGTATGTCTCGGTTAAAATCCCAACCCACCACTATGGAACTACTACTACTACTATGGGCCTCGTTTTTTGTGCCTCAGTTTTTTTCATATAGAAGAAGCACTTTTCTTATCTATAAAAGAGCAATAATAAAAAACCCAGTCTCATAGAATACATGTGAGGATTCAATGAATTAATTCATGAAAGATACTTAAAACACCATGTGGCTCACAGTAAGCCCTCTGGAAATAGCGGCTACTATTATTTATGTTCAAAATTAATAGATAGCCCCATGGACAAGTTTGGCATAAAATCAACAGACGCTCTTCCCTTCAAGGGCCAGCATGTGCTTGGGCAGGGAGGATACTGTGGCTACTATGTGGGCTGAAGACAAGACAGCCTTTGTCCCAGTTTCTGGGCCCCACATTAGCTTCTAGGATTCAAGAGATGCAGGGTCCCCCCTTACAGAATCCTGAGTTTGAATTTGCTAGTAATCCTGCAGGATGGAACATCGCTACATATGCAGTAATTTAGAGGAAAGAGAAAGAAATGTGACATGTTCTGCACTTTTGAGTTTTACTGCAAATTTCACTCTGATCCACTAATAGTGGGCCATCTTCCTATTCTCTCTTTATACAAAGCAAATTTAAGGTATCACTGAAGACATTTATTTGCAGAGTCAACCTAATTACAGAGAAATCTGACAATCCAGACTAATGCAATCTAGGAGAGAGGCGTCAGTGGGAGAGAGAAGTTTTTTTTTCCTAGGAAGCAGAGGGACAAGTGGTATGAGATAGGGAACAAGGGTCGTTCACAGTCATGTTAACATGAAAGGACAATTTTTCAACAAATGGCACTGAGAAAACTAGATATCCGCATGCAAAAGAATGAAGTTAGGCCTTTGTCTCATACCATATACAAAATATTAACCCCAAATGAGTTAAAGATCTAAAGATCCAGAATTATAAAACTCTTAGAAGAAGATAGGAGAAAAACGTCATGGCATTGGGTGTGACAATGATTTTAAAAGCACGAGCAACAAAAGCAAAATTCAACAAATAGAACTACATTAAACTTCAAATTTTCTGTGTATGGAAGGAGACCATCAAGAGAGTGAAAAGAGGGATTCCCTGGGTGGCTCAGTGGTTTGGCACCAGCCGTCAGCTCAGGGCGTGACCCCGGGATCTTGGGATCGAGTCCCACATCGGGCTCCCTGCAGGGAGCCTGCTTCTCCCTCTGCCTGTGTCTCTTCCTTTCTCTGTATCTCTCTGTGCCTCTCAGGAATAAATAAATAAAATCTTTTAAAAAAGAGAGAGAGAGAGAAAAGAGAGAGTAAAAAGATCACCTATGGACTCAGTGAAAATAGTTGCAAATCCTATGTCCAATGAGGGATTAATATCTAGAAAGAATTTCTACCACTCCACAACGAAATAGCAAATAACCTGATTAAAACTGAGCAAAAATTTGGATAGACATTTCCCCAAAGAAGACACACAAATGGCCAACAAGTATATGAAATGATGCTCAACATCATTAATCATTTCAACACAATACCACTTCACACCCGTCAGGATGGCTACTCTCCAAAACAAGAACATCAACAACCCGAAAATAAGAATGTTGGTGAAGATGTGGAGACTTTGGAACCCCCGTGCACTTTTGGTGGAAATTAAATTGGTACTGATGCTGTGGAAGGCAGCATGACTGTTCTGCAAAAAATCAAAAATAGCCCAATGATATGATTCAGCAATCCCAAGTCTGCATATATACGGAAAAGAATTGGAAGCAGGGTCTGAAAGAGATATTTGCATAGCTGTGTTCGTGGTAGCATTATTTGCAATATCCTTTGACAGATGATTGGATAAACAAAATGTGGTATCCACATAACATAGAATATTGGTCAGCCTTAAAAAGGCAGGAAATTTTGTCACGTGCTACCGCAGGGATTAACTTTCTGGATGTTAGACTAAGTGAAATAAGTTAATCACATGAAAAAATTGTTTGATTCCTCTTATATAAAGTACTTGGATTGGTAGTTACCAGGCGCTGAGGGAAAGAAGAAATGGGGAGTTGTTTAATGGGTATAGAGTTTCAGATTTGCAAGATGAGAAAGTTCTAGAGATCTGTTGCACAGCAATGTGGATATCCTTAATGCTACTAAACTATACACTTAAAAACAGTTAAGATGGTAAAAATAAAAAAAAAACAGCATCAAGAAACAAAACAGGGGAGAGGCCAATTTTAAGTAGTCAAGCCACCTAAGTTTCTCTAGGAAAGCAAAGTCTCCAGCTGCAGTGATAAGGTCACAGAGGCAGACCCAACACCAGAGCCCAGACGATTGACTTTCTCTCTGGCTCCTTCTTGATGTCTACGGGGTTTGTGTGACTTGAGTGCAGAGCCTCATTCAGGAAGGTCTGCAGGTTGTGTTCTCCGGGAGCAGACTTGATGATTATGAAGACTGTACAGGAAGTTTAGTAGGGGTCAGAATAAACGTGGGATCTGGGGCCTGCTTTCATCTCCTAACTGGTCTTCCCAACTGTACACTGTCATGATGGACAAAGACTTGTGCCAGGAATTAAACGGCATATTAAATGAGATCTAGACGTACGGCTTTTCTCACATGGACTGTCGGTTCCTCTGGCCCACAGTGGATGCTTGATAATTATTTGTTAACTGCTCAGTAGAGTCACATGGACAGTATGACTAAATTGAGAAATCACTAATGTTTGTTACTTGCTGAATTGAGGTAAATACCCTCTAACTAACTGGTTAGTGGATAATTAACAACTCATTAGTTTGCTTAGAGTGGTGAAACTGGCTCTGTATATATTGCCTGGGCCTTTCCTCCTCTTTCCCCTGAGATAGCCTCATTTCCTGATGATATGAATTCAAAGGAGCCCATGTTTACTTTTACTTCAGGAGTTAAGTTTTGCTCAAGAATTAAAAGGGAGATTTCAGAGGTTTACTCAGACCATGACTGAAGCCATAAATTTAAAGGTATATAGCTTCATGGGCTACGGGTTTCATAATAGAAAGAAGTAGGTATTATATATAATTTCTCATTATTAATTAATATAACAAAGTCCAATGTAGATGTGAGCAAATATCTTAAGTAAGTTATAATTTTCATCTCCCTAATAGCACTTCACATGCGTAGGCATACTGCGGGCTTTGACATTTGGAGTTATGAGTGCTGATATTTTTCTTTTACTTTCAAGGAAATGGAAAGAAGATATTTTTAGAACTACCAACATGTGACTATTTTTCATTCTTAAGGATAATCCAAAGAAAAATACTCTTTATTGAATTACACAATGAAAATATTCTCAAAATTACCTCCATCACCTCTAAATAGTCTTTGGGGCATCCGATTATTGAGTTTAGGTAAGTTTATCGGGCTCTTGTACTTGATTTTAAATATTCCACCTCTATTTAGTTACGAAATCTAACAAAGCTAAGTGTGAATCCTGAAGGCACCGCAGGGAGCCATATGATCTGGGGAGGGTTATCTGACCCTCCCACTCTTCTATGACATGGAGCTATTGATCACGTCATAAGGCTGTGTAGAGGATATAAGTTGCTTAGTATAATGCCTAGCACAGAGTAAGCTTTAGATTAATATTAATTATTATTAGTAACGGTAGCATCCTTATTATTACTAAAGAAAGGAATGGGACTACGTACTCCCTTTCAGTTTTAAAATGCTAGGAATTTATGTTCCAGACTAAATCGATTTAAGATTTGAGAAAATTCCAACAAGGTCACCTGTTGGGGAGAATTAGTCAACTTAGTATATTTAACTTAGAAAAATTCTCTATCATTGACTTTCAGAAAAGGAAGCTCTCCAGCCATTGTTCAAAACCAGTTTCAAAGAATACCACTCAATGCCACAACACAAACAAGTATCCCATTAAAAAGAAACAGGGTTGCCTTATTTAAAATTGTCCTTAAGCGTATAGTCATGTTTTTAAAAATCAATCCTATTTCCAAAGTCATGCTTTTTTACTTTTGGGGTTTCAACTGGACCTCATGACATTGGCATCATCTTGTATACCCTTTACTAACGTCTCTCTAGAACTCTTGACTTCCCTCCAGTACCCATAGGAGCCCACCTGGGAAAATGAACACGGAACATTCTAGTGGAAGGGAATACACGAAGGGAAAACATACACACACCAGTATGTGCGTGTCTGTGTGTGCAAGCGTACACGCACGTGTGTGCACACAGACAAATTTTTGGAAGCTGAAATCTCACCCGAAAAGGCCTCTGATTTTTCTTGCACCACGATGAGGCCAACCCCAGTCTAGGTTTCATGATGTCCATGTGCAATGCTACTGAGCTTACAACGTGCTTTAAGTCTCTAACAAAAGTCTTGGCAACTTGCTTCCGGAGTTTCTCAAAGCCACAGCAGTTCTTTCTTGCTTTTAATGAAATTCCTTTCTATTTCTCCAGGTATGACTCCCCTTGGACCAGCAGGGCATATTTTCTCCTTGAGTTAGGACAGCTTATGACAAATAATGATGAGGAATCAATAGACAGGAGGGAAATATTGGGTGAGAGGCTGAATGAATCTCTGAGATAAATTATTGACCATAGGCATGGCCAGTTCTCCTTTCACTTATATGTTCGTATTCCATCTCACTAACAACCTGAAAGAAAATCAAATATTTTGTTTGGGGGCTTCACTAATATCAGCAACTTTTACTATCTTAATGGCATTTTTATTGATCTCAGCTTTAATGGGAGCTGTATATATTTGATGTTGGTCATTTAAAGTAGAGGTGAGTAATAGACTTCCCCACTGAGGATCATAAAGCAGCTCCTTGTCTGGCAAGCACGGGAAGCAAATAGAAGACAGCATTTAATCTACTGTTCTACTGCAGTTATCAGGGACTGAGATGAAAAAAAAAATTAAAATGTAAAGGTTGGAGCTTCCCCACCCCTTTGTTTCCTCCTCCCTGTTCCCTACCCCCCATCACCCCTCCCCGTGCTGACTCCTGGGCACACTGGTCATCAGCAGACTAACAACAAAAGGCCATTGGCGCAATGACCTTGGCTGTGGCATCACGCACTGGAGGAAAGAAATGAAGCCATTAGACTGAGGCAGGAGAACAGGTTATAAATCAAGCCATTTCCAATAAGCTGCCGTAATGGCCATCCATCATTGCCAGCACGGCACACAGCAGACCATGGAGACACTAGAGCTGCTAAAGCTGAGACATAAACAATAATAATCCGGGCTTGATGTTTCAGCCCTTCAGGAAATTTAGGGACATTTGCTTTTCTTTTGTTTGTCAGAGGTGATATTTAAAGCATAAGATGTAATAAATAGAGGATAGGTGACACATTGGTACAGTTTACAAGCATTGCATTCTGGGTGTGATTAAAGGAAGAATAAAAAGTTGAATTCTAAAAATAGCCACTGCTTCTGGAAGAAAAGAGCAGACTCCGAAACAAATAAACAAAACATCACAATCTTCGTGGGATAGTGGCTAGATGTTTTTAGAATAGGTTGATAGGTCATTGCTTTGAGAGTTATAGCAGTTTATGGTATTGGCATAAAACACAACAGTACTAGATCACGGTTTTGCCTGTATGAGGAAAAAAGAGAGCTGAACGGAAATCACATTTGTATTCGGAACCAGGTTACAAGTGGTTAATTGGGATTAGGCATGCAGAAGTCGTGCTTTTTAATAATATCGGATTGCTCACTTCCAGGGACAGTCCACTATGGCATATGACCTTATGGCAAATATTTCAAAACAATGTTGTCAACATTTTAAGTGCACTCAAGATTGTGTACTGTGGCTTTGAGGGGGAAAAATGCCAGGCAAAGAACTAGCTGTTCTAGTATGTCTGAGTTTTTCTGAAGGTCTTCAAAATGATTTCCTCAGGTTATTAGGATTTTATTTCAAAGCAGTGCCCATCAGATATCGCCGTCCAGCATCTTTCCAGGTTTCTCATTTCTACTCCACAATGCTTTCCATCTCTATTTTTATTTGATTACGCAAAATATCTAGTCCATATTTTTTATGTTATGTGATATTCCTCACTACAAATAATAATGCCTGTTTTCAAAAAATAAATTTCAGATCATTAAAAGCAGCTAAAGGGGTTGGATGGTCTTAAAATTCATAAGATGACCCTTACGGATCGCGATGCTATTTCAAACGACTTGGTAATGTATTAGAGTGAACTTGTCTCATACCAAAAGCCAAGAGCAATTAAATTAAGCATAACTGAGAGACATGTTGTGACAACAACAGAATGTTCCAAAAAGCACTTCTTGGAAATATATGGAGGAACTGCAACTTTCCTATCAAATCGCTCACTGTACTTTTAAAGCTCCAAATGTATGCAAGTCTTACAGGGTGTTTTTGCAATAGCTATAATGCAAATACATGAATAAAGCAAAATGAAGTCCAATCAAATAGTGCGGTAATTGAAGTGAAAACACATGATGTATGGAAATTACAATGCATTTCAATAGAAATAAATCAGCTCCAGCCAGTTAAGAGGATTCAGTCTCATTTACTTTGTTTTCATCCTAAACTTACGAGCCATAAAAAAGGGAAAATGTTCACCTAGATTCGTACACTTTGGTGAGCCACTGGTATCAGAATAGAATGTTTTAATTATATTTTCAGAACTGAGTAGGGTAAGGTGATGTACTCTACAACAGATCAATGCAGGCAATCACCATTTTTCTTTCTGGTTGAAAAATAGGACTGCCAATTGCATGTTTGGGAACTGATTAAAATAGCTGAAGAAGCTGAAGATGCTTAATCAGATCCATTTAAACACATAACATATCTTGATTCCAACTATGCCTGGGACATTTGTCCTGGATGAGTCCATCTTTCCCTGACAATTTTTTTTTAAACCGATTTTTCTTAGAAGAAAAGATGCCTTTTGACTTCCCTGCCATGAAGGTACAATCTGTCCAACTGTTAGAAAGGGGAACTGGAAATGACTTTTTTCCGTCTTGTTTTTGTGCCATCGTATCAAATTTGCCCTCTCGGCTCAATGGGGAAGTCTAACTCAGTTTGTCCCAGACTTCTCAAGAAAGTTGGCATAAATTTTTAATGGTTTGTCTAAATATTCCTATAATTAAGCATCTGAGGATGTTTTAATACAAACGTAATAGATTTGTTTTCTCATGAGCTGCTATTTAAATAGTCATTTATAATAAATATTTATAAGTGTTTATAAATAAAATATTAATTGCCTGAAATGACATTTTAATGTGGTGCTAACCATCGGTGAAATGCTGCATAGCACAAGACTGCCTTACAAAATGCTTTGGAGGTTCTGATTCCTCATTGGTTCCACCAAAGTGGGCTACGGGACAGGTGCAGCTGTGGGGGTGTTTCTAGGGCTACTCTTGGACAGAAGCAAAGATCCTCCAGATATTAGGGTTGCTAGAAGTGCCAAGCCATGAACAACTCAACGATCTCTCCCCCCCCTTTTGTTTTCCTGCATAGACACTCCACTAGAAATGGGAAGATCTAGGCTATTACTAATGCTTTGTATGATGGAAGATCCCATTGCCCCCTCTCAGACACTTGTTCCAAGGATTGCAGTCTCCCTTTTTCGCTGGCTCTCTGGATGTGAGACCTTTCATAAGTAAAAGCACAAAGGCTTGACTGATATCCAGGCTGCTTACAGCTTGTGCAACTAGGTGTCCTATGCCAAGGCCAGATTGGATTACAAAACGGTAGATAAGGAGACAGGAAGAAAGGACTGCAAATAGCCTCTACTAAGCTGTGTTCTGGATAAGAAAGAAAAAAGGACTAATGATAGCCTGGTAGCCTGTTGAAATTTCTTTTTAGACTGAGTATCTGTCTATTACCTATTCAGAAGCAAATGGAACCTCTACGGGCCTCAAAATCTCCATCTGTGAACTATGAAAATAAATGTATGCTACTTACATATTTTTTTAGGGACACTAATGATAGCAACAGTTTATTTTTATTTATTCATTAATTGATTCAATTCATAAACTTCCACCATCTGCTACAAAGATTCAATTAACTAATTGTTATATCCCAGTTTGCAAGTATAATATATTCTGGAAGTGCTAAAATGGTGGAGGCAGCAGGGTGCACGAGCAAGGTTGGATTTTTTTTTTTTTCTTGGAAGAGTCTGTCTCACTTTGGCCTCGCACTTATCTCCAAGAAAATCTGAATTTTGTGTATCTTCTTTGAATCTTTGTTAAGTAAAAGGAAGTGTACCCAGTGGGCAATGACAGCCTTTGATTATTGGCTTAGCTGTAATGTGTGCCATCTGCTGTCTTGAATGAATTTTCTAGTATCTTTGAGCCTCGATTTCTGCATTTAATAAACTGAAGAAGTGGGATTAGGTGCGGTCACTGGTAAGAATATTAATACCTTACAGTTATTTAATTGTTTGTTATTTAAAAACTTTCTGTGGTTATGATATCTAATTTGATTATTTTAATCTGGTTATTCTAAAAGCCATCTAAAAGGAATGGAATGAAGGTAGGTCTTATGAACCCCAATGTGACAAATGATGAGGCTGAGAAGCGTCAGGATGTTGCCGTGCATCCATACCACTAGTAGGGGACAGCCAAGGACTGAAACCTGAGCACTCGTCCTCTTTTTTTCTTTTTTTAAGTTCTAAGTAATATTGTTTTTCTAATTATAAAGCAGATTCCAAAGGCACCTTTTGTAAGTAGGAGGTCTCCAAAAGCTCCTTCACTCAAAACTTTTATATTTCTGTCATTCCTAACCGATTCGTTTGTCCTTTGACCACGTTTCGGTAGAGTCCTCTGAAAGGCTTTCTTGTTTCTGTGGGTCTTTGGGAGTTTTCTCTTTTCCCCTCTACCCAAGGCAGCATCTGTTGTCAAGGATGCAGTTCGGTTGAAAATACGAGCCCCTGAGAAAGACAACGCAGGAAAGGTAGAGCTGCACCGAGTTAATTTGACATCAGTGATGTTATAGTTGAAAATGCTGGCATTACGAGGACTTGAAAATGTTTTTGGCTGCTGCTAAACCTTATTATTTACAATTCATTTCTTGTGAGTCGCATCCCAGTATTCAACGTGCAATCTGCCAATTGCATTGTATCAAGTTTCATAAAAGAAGGCAGTAAACATAGAGATACCTGTTGCACGGTCCCCTGGAAACCAATCCTCTGTGTAGTGCTCTATGAAATTCTGTTTTGATTAGGTTGTTACATCTGGGACAGAACTGCAAATAGTGTTTGGCGGAGGAAAAATGTGGGCCTGTATAATGCTGAGATTAAAGTCTGTCCAATAATACACGCATGTCAGCCGGGACAGGTGCCGTATTTATAGCAGAAAGGCCACTGAGTAAGGATTCATCACGCAGGTTCCAGGGAGGTAGTGTCAATTACTTTGGGACCTTTTTGATAACACTGGATGGACCACTGAGAAAGCGCCATATTTAATCTATTTCCTGTTTAAGTGGACAAAGAACTGGTAAATACAACAGGAAATAATGCCATTTGGGCAGAAGGCAGAGAGGAGGAAAATGGGCAAAAAAATGACTTCATGCTGCAGAACCTCTATTCTTCTAATTTTTATGATGCTATGATGTAAGGGTCTAATTAATAGTGTGACTTCTGGGAGTATTTCATGCTCTGCCTTACGTAACTCTTTCAGATGGCAGATTATATGGGTTAAGCTGCCATGAAAAAGGAGAAGGTAAGAAGTAAGGGAGTGAAAGTAAAGGGTTCTTGAATTCATGGGTTACAACAGGGACACATCCCTGGTTGTGGGTCAAGTTCTGATGTCGTATGTATTTGTGACCTTACAACAGAAGGACTTCCCAATTAATTAGTTTCTTGGTCAAGTGCTGGGTGGTCGTGTGGATACGAGAGAAAAAAGAATGAAAAGCCATGCGCAAAATAATCACATACTAAGAAGAGATTCACTAAATTTGGTACCCATATACCATGCATGAGGCTCTTTGTAACAGGTCGGATTATCTCTCGGATTTACAGATCTAATAAGCATAAGTGACAGATCCTGCATATGACCACAGGTGGGAACAGCTGGTGGGAACTTGCCAAGAGCAACACATTTAACCAGCTGCCAGCGAAGCTTGCCAAAGCAGGGTCACCATGGAGCAGCTGGTCTTGTGGATATAAAGCTAAAAATCTGTCACTAGTACTTCCCGATTGTCACCTGCTAACTAATGTTCCAGTAGGGTCCTAACTTAATAGGAGGGAGTGGGGCAAGAAAGTTCAGACGTCATTCCTGGGCATTACGATGTCCAGGAAGTGTCTTCGGCCACCAAGAGGACTGTTACTCTGACACTGGAGATACACCTGCGCGGTGACCACTCTCAGCATCAATCTGATTTTCTTAGCTGTTGTCTCATTTACACGGATGTAACCATCCAATTACTAGAGAAACTCCACAAGTCATGCTCTTATCAAACAAGAGAATTCTGGAGGCCTCCAAAGTGATGACTTCCTTTGTGGACCATAATTTTGGCTTTTTGAAAAGAGTTGGATTTCCCAGGTTTAAATAATTAGCTTAAACTTGAATATAATATGGCATAAGATCTGGGGCACCTGCGTGGCTCAGTCGGTTAAGTGTCTGCCTTCAGTTTAGATCATGATCTCAGGGTCCTAGGATCAAACCCTGTGTCGTGCTCTCTGCTCAATAGGGAGTCTGCTTCTCCTTTTCTCTCCCCCATCACTTGTGCTCTCTCTCACTCACTCCCTCTCTTGAATAAATAAATAAATAAAATATATATATTTCATGAGAGACACACACACACACAGAGAGAAGCAGAGACACAGGCAGAGGGAGAAGCAGGCTCCATGCAGGGAGCCCGATGCAGGACTCGATCCCGGGTCTCCAGGATCATGCCCTGGGCTGAAGGTGGTGCTAAACCGCTGAGCCACCGGAGCTACCCAATAAAATATATTTTAAAAAAAAATACAGCATAAGATCCGTGTTTGTTGCAGGAAAACAGAAAATTATGTAGCACACACAATATATGTCTCATATCTCCTCCTTATCACGTCCTCCTGCTTTTGGCTTTCTCTCCTACAATTTTATACTATAGTTATCCCAGCCCATTTGACCTAACTGATGACTAAAACAGAACACAGAATTTGTGCAGTATAATTAACAAGATATTTTGCTTTCTGTTAATAACCAATACACATCACGAAGCACATCATATAATGAACCCCTTGCTTATTTTTAAGATAGAGCTTCCCTTTACTTCACAGGAATTCACTCAAACCATTCTAATCTGAACTCTTTTATAAGCAGCTGCTTTGATAGAATATAACACAAGAACAAAGGACTGATAAGCTCTCTATGCCAACTGTATTTAAAATACAATCCTGGTTTGATTCCCAGCATGAACACATCCTGGATGCCGTGAGGCCGTTGCATCAGAAGATTTTACAATACCGACCTAGCAAGAATACTAATAAATTGCTGTGCTTATCTTTAGGTTGTACAACTCTGTTTTGCATATTCTATTCCCTTTGCTTGGATTACAGAATGCATTTTCTGTACCAAAGATCAGATATCCAAGAAAACTTCCTTCTCTGCCGTTCCTCCATACATCAGGCCAGAGTCACCCAGGATTCCTCCAACACTGCAGCAGATGCTAATAGCTGTCCCTTACTACACATGCTTCCCTCTCTCTTTTCCTTAATAAAATCCTTTGAGTTTTAGCTGGCCGTGGTGGCCCAGCTAGAAACTACATTTCCCAGGCTTCCCTGAAATCTGGTGTTACTAAGTTCAGCAAATGGGATGTGAGTGGAAGTCATATGTACAACCTCTCGGTCGTGTCATGTAAAGAGGAAATTGCTTATGTTCCACTTCTGCTCTTTTCCTATTGCCTGGAACATAGCTCTCGTGTTGGTGATTGCTGGCAAATGGCAAACAAAGAAAAAAGGAATCTGAAACTCTGCTGACCTCATGGAGCGGAGCCGTCAAATGGCTCCAGACTGCCCGCCTACATCTGAACAGAGAAATAAATACACTGCTATCTTGTTCGAATCACTCTATATATCAGTCCCTTTTATTACAATGGCTTAGCCTTATACCCTAACTAATATAGACCTTCCTCTCTCCGGGCTCCATATCTTTGTTTCTACCATTCTCTCTTCCTGGGATGTCTTAACTACCTGATGACCATCTACTTACATTTGTAGATACAGAACATACGATTTTCCCACTGACTTCCCTATGTGAGCGCAAAAGTTTTCACAGCTTCATCTGTTCTCTTATAAAGCTCACATTACAGTGGATCATGTCTTTCCCATTGGGCTGTTGAGTTTCTCAAGACGAACGGCCGTGTCCTTCTGCACCAGAACCTGGCCCTCAAGAAATATTGGCCGAAAGAATAACTACCATAACAAGAAGGGGGAGGAGAAGGAGGACGAGGACGATGAGGAGAAGGAGGAGGAGGAGGTGTTCCTGTAGTCACTTTTTAAGATGTAGATTTCCATGTAGATGTTATATGCTGCTTTCAAATAACTTTAGAGTCAACATGTTTACCACTTCTGTCAACATGTATATACCACATATATACAAAGAAAATGAAATCGATGTGTTGAAGAAGTACCTACATTCCCAAATTCATTGCAGCATTATTCACAATAGCCAAGATACGGAAACAACCTAAGTATCTGTCGGCAGGTGAATAAATAAATTGTGGGGTGTGTGTGTGTGTGTGTGTGTGTGTGTGTGTAATGGAATATTATCCAGCCTTAAAAAAGAAGGAAATCCTGTCATTTTCAACAATATGGATGAAACTGGAAGACATAATGCTAAGTGAAATGAGCTAGACAAATAAAGACACTGTTTGATGTCACTTATACAATCTTAAAAATAGTTGAATTCATAGAAGCAGAGAGCTAATAATGCACAGCATTGTAATTATAGTTAATAATGCTGTATTGTATACTTGAAATTTGTTCAGAGAGTAGATCTTAACCGTTCTTACTAAAAGAATGGTGAGTCTAGGAGGTGATAAGTTAATTACTTTGATTGTGGTAATCATGTCGTTATGCATGTAAAGCAACAATCACATTGCACCCCTTAAATACACGTAATTCTAATTTGTCAATTACACCACAGTAAAGCTGGGGCAAAGTCAATGCACCAACCATCTAGAATACTTCAGGAAAGTTCGATAACTTTTAACACTAATTTGTAAAATGACACAGTTGGTTTACATTAGGGACTACAGACTGGAAGCTGAGGATGAATTTTTGTGTTTTATTTGTTTGCTTTTGGGTCCTCAATCTGTCTCTCTCAGTAGAGGCTAGCGGTGTGTGCATCTGTATTCACTTGAAAGTCACTTCCATGTATTCCAGGTTACTTGTCCTAGCTTTATGCTCCTCTCTTGTATACTGAAGACTATCATGTAGGCCTGCTTGAGAGCCTTCTGGCTTCTCTAGTCAGGCTACACCTGCTGAGATGGCAGTGGACTTGGGATCTCAGAGAAAGTGAAGATGAAGGGATAGCCCTGAAGCAGAGTCCTTTGAATAGATCATGGTCATATGTAAGTTCACAGTGGCCATATGGATGGACAAGTTCTGGCTATAAGGTGTTGAGAAATGGAAATTCTTGCCTATGGCCTGTTGATATGCTCATTTCCGTAGCATTTTTCCTCTGCATGATAAGCAGTATGGAGGTGAATACTGCTGTACGGAACTTAAACGTTTCAGGGCCGGAATGGGACATGGGCTATAGTTAGGAGGTCAAGGTTGAGGAGATTGAAAGATGGAAGAACTTGTCAATAAAGCAGAGTTGTGGCAGTGAAAGAAATGGAACAACAAATTCCAAGCACAAGATGAACCATGAATGTCCCTTCTCCCTTAAATGGGAGTGTGACTGTAGCAGGGAACATGTTCATGTTGTGGCGATGGTGTCAAACAAGTGCTAGCTGGTGATAAGCAGTGATGGTTATGGCTTCCAGGATGATTCATGTCCTGGAAGCCAATATTAAAGGTGACTAGTGAAATTGGGGGCATACGAAGATCCCAAAGAACATCTTGAGACCTGAATGAACTGCGCGCTCAGCTGGGGTAATTTACCAAGGAGTCCACGCTTCTCCTGCTGGGACAGAGACTCACTTTGGTACAGGCCATGTCTCCTAGGGGTTCTGGAACCGAGTCAGACACTGCAGATAACAGACATCTGTCTGCTGCTGATTCAAGTTTGGCTTAGTTAGCCTCAGCTATTGTGTGTTGCTGTCAAAGTTTTTGGCACAGACGTCTGAGATGGGGCAGCCTGTGTCCGGGCTTCTTCCTCTGCTTCTGCTGCTTCAATTACAGATAATGTAAGAGTGGAGAGAATCGCCCCCACAAGAGAGGGCGATGGCTTATCAAGTGCATGCTCACCTCACCTCCTATAGTCTTAGCCTCCAAAACTGGCTCAGCTCCTTCTGCCTGTAGGGTGAGGCTTGTCTTCTCAAGTGAGTTGGCTTCAGTGAAAAGAGTGATTTTCTCCCAGTTTTTGTCAGTTCAACCTTCACTAACTATTTGTAAGTGATAAATAACACCAGTGATTTCTGATAGAACCCAGATCTTGGGGAAGTCTGTGTAGAACCGAGCTGTCCCTGTCAAAATCCTCTAGTGAGAGTAATGCTGGAGACCTCAAATATGTAAGACTGAGTCAGAGGAGGTTTGGTTTAGGTGCCCCGGCCAGGGCTTCACACCGCACCTACCCGGGAAGATCGGTAACTGGTGCAGAGGAGCAGCAGGCCCAGCGAACTCTACGTATCCATGGATAAATGCAGTCACACTGAGGGATTTCCATTTCACATTGCTGGGTTCCTGGAGACTCTATAGCTATACGAGTCCTCAAAAAGCCCTGCTTCCTGGTTTTACACTCATCTCTTTGTTCGAACCTATTCAGTCCAGGACTTTCTGAATGGTAAATGAAGGAAAACCCTGAGCCGTTGAGTATATTAGGGCACAAAATAGGATGGGTGCTTCAGATTAGCGGTCCTCTTTGATTCTTGATTATTAACCAAAGGAAAGCAGAGAACTTCATGGCCCAAACAATTATTTCTCATTGCTCAAGACATGTCTAGAATATAGGCTTCCATCTGACTTCCTTTAAAAAAAAAATTAGCTGTATTTAGCCTGACTGTTAAACTTCATACAAAAATTATTTTCTGTGAAGCTTGTCCAGGAGCCTGGGATTCATTGGTGGTGAAAAGTCATCCTGAATAGTGAAGGCACTGGGGCCAAGGGACAGCTTCCTGTTCTTCTACAGCGTGGAGGCCTTCGTAAGAGAGCTGGAGAGTTTGAAGAACCCTTGGAAAATGTTGCCTCAAGCCAAAATGCTTTGGCTTCAGACTCAGACAGCCACTTTCCTGCTTGGCAGGGAAAGGAGAACCCCCAGAAATCAGGCCTGTAGTTATCTGGAAAATAATTGCTAACTTTTTCCAACCACCAGGCAGTATTCTAGTGCTTTGTATTTATTATTTCACGAAATGCCTACCCATCTTATGAAGTGCTATAGTTATTATTACTCCATTTTACAGATAAGAAAACTGAAGCACAGAGAGGTTTAAAACAAAACAAAACAAAACAAAAACAACTCTCTGTGGGTCCACAGATAATGAGGAGTAGGAATAGGATTTAAATGCAAGAAGTTTGACTCCGGATCATGAGCTTCTGACTTCTGCACTGCCGGTGGCCTGTGTTCATTTTTCTTCTCTGGCTTCCAGATTGGGTCTTTTGAAACCATGAGGAGATATGCTAGGAAGTAATCCAGGTTCCAACATGTGCTTCAAGGATGATACCCAACTTTATAATATCCTAGGCACTTGTTGACCTGGTCCTGGGAGTGGTGAAAAAGGGTATGAAGGCACAGATGTGCCTTGGGGCTCTCTGTAAATCACTTCCTATGACAATTGTCTTCTTGGCCTATGTTCTTACTTTATCTTGAGTTGCCTTCTGTCTTATTTCTTGGGTGTAACCATGTAGGTCAAAGCAGTGGGTGCATCGCCTTCCTCACTAAACTCCCTCACTCTTCCTTCCCCACCAACTCCTATTCCTCTCAGTGTTGCCAAAGTGGTCTTTGCCATCACAACGTGATTAGGTTATCCTACTGCTTGAGACACTTCCATGGATTCTAAGCCTTTATAATATATGTCAAGCTCCCTGACTTGGCACCCTACCCTCCATGAATAGAACCCATTTACCTCTCTAGGTTCATGTACCATGGGTCCCCTCTTCCCCTCCCACTCCACATCCTTTGACCCCTATATTCTAAAGCACTGCCAGTATATCTTGGTGTTTCAAACCTACAGGACGCAGCACATGTCACTCCCTTTGCCTGCAACTTGCATATATGTTCTTTCCCCATTCCCACCCCTCAACATCTTTTAATGAAGAAGTTACTTATCTTTTAATATCAAATCAAATATATCTCTTCCCTTGCTTTAAAACCTTCATGACTGATGCATCTGCTCCTTCCCCCCGGTTACCAGAGCACCTCGTGAAGTGTACAAGCTCTGGGATCAGACCACAAGGTTTCACACTCTAATTAGGAAATATATAAGCATTACGAACTGGGACCAAAAAAAGTTAGATTCTCTGAGTCTCAGCTTCCTCATCTGCAAGGTGGGGCTACCAGAAAGACCTTCTTCCACAATGAGTCATTGGGAAGGGTAAATGTAGAACATGAAAGGCCCTTGGCTTGATGCCAAGTACACAGTAAATAGCAGTAAGTGATCGCTATCATCAGTGTCAGAGTCATCATCCTATTCAACTCACTGTTGGGTAATTGTCGACCCATGTGCATGTCTTCTTCTCTAGATGTACACTTCTTGAGGATACTGTCTGTGTAATTGGATTTTATATCCCTAGCACCTGGCACAGTGCCTGCCATGTAACAGGTGCTCAATAAACACTTATTGGATGAATTATAACTCAATTATCTGCCATCTGGTTTGTCCGAAGCCTCATATTAGCAGGATCTAGCCTACTGCTCCCCCATTCCATTATCCCATCTGCCTTTATATTTAGGAAAAGGGGAGTTTATTTTGCATCTCCTCATAGAGTCAATTCACATATGACCTGTGCTCTGTTTTCACTGACTCCCAATGGTCCCTGCCAGGTTGCCTTGGTTTTCAGAGACTTTGAGGGCTAGGCACCCCCTGGAAATGCAGGACTGCTGCTCTCCCCCAAAGTGATACTGCTGGCACCTTGCTAGCCTCAAAGCAGGTGTGATGTGTGGAAGCCATGTTTCCCTTCCTTGTCCCATTCCAAGGATGGGCACTTCACACTCATCAATCCGGCTGACCCAGTGTTCTAAAATAGGCCATTGTAAAAAAAAAAAATTCTAATAAGGGGTTGGGGATAACAAAGGGAATTTCTTTCATGATATGTGGGACAATAGCAGATGTCACTATTCCTAAAGTTAATCAACTATTTTCCCCATGGCTGCTCGTTTCTCTTAGGAACTAGCTGGCTGACACATTGCAAAGGTAAAGGCTGTTCATCTTTATTTTCCATCTCTTCACACTTTTTTTTAAGGCTAAAGGACCCCAACCTATTATGTTGTGTTCTTCAGAGAGAATTCTCCAATTCTTATTCATTTACTATGCACAGTTCTTCATAATTAAAAGGACTAATAACATGCTTTCCTAAATCAAAGATATGCTACGTTCAAACATCTCACTTTAGTTACAAAGAAGTAAAAGAAGCTTTAGAATTATATTTTTTTCTTTAAAGACTTTAAATATCTTAGAACACATTTTGAATAATCTCTCTAAATGGCAGAAGTAGAAATGCATTTTATCTTTGTGCAGAACAAATACCGGGGTCAGTTTCTTTCTCTCCCCCATTTCTTTCCTTTCTTTCATTTCTTCCCTTTCCTTTCCTTTCTTTCTTTTTCCTTTCCTTTCCTCCTTTCCTTTCCTTTCCTTTCTTTTCCTTTCCTTTCCTTTCCTTTCCTTTCCTTTCCTTTCCTTTCCTTTCCTTTCCTTTCCTTTCCTTTCCTTTCCTTTCCTTTCTTTCCTTTTTCTTATGTCTTCAAAGCCATAGAAACTATAGGAAGCAAGGCAAAAGTAAAGGAATGAAAATGGCTCTTCTTCAATGGCCCTTCTTGTTTCTCAGAGCATGAGAGTGAGCTCAATGGCCTGTTTTCCAGGAAACCTCATATAGCTAAAATCAGAGATCAGAAGAGACCAATCTCTTTTTCTTTGGACTTTTCCTACCTACCAGCCAACTTCTAGCTTTTCAGCTGCTTTTAGAATTTTTTTTCTTTTTTCCTTTTCTTCTTTTTCTGATGCAGGGTTTGTTCTTATCCTAGGTTTCAATCATTTAATTTTATTTGGGTGGAAATATTCAAATCCTGCATTGGAGCATTTATTAGAGAGTCAGCGATTTCATCCTTAAAACTAATTTTATGTTAGAAGAGTATTGACATAGTCTACATAGCTCTCCAACAGAGGATTGATCAAATGCCCTCTTGTGTTACACTAAGTATGATATATGCCATGCCCTAGAAGTGGGGCAGTATCTTGGCAGGGATAAATAAAATCCTGGATTTCTACAGTAGGAAAGCCAGAGCACTTCTTTCCCTACTTCTCTCCATCAATCCTTTATAGACCTGGTAAGTTCAAAACTCTGGACTGCTTCAGGCATATAACCGAATAGGACACTAAGGCTTTAAGAGGGGACTTAGAAGGCAAACCATCAATTATTCTTGACGTTACTATTTCTCAGGCTTCTGTTGAAAGAGGCATGACAATATGGTTCTCAACTTGGAGACGTAGATCAGCTGAGAGATATTTTGATTTTGGCTCTTATACAACTTAACATGTTACAAAATAAAATAGCTCAGGAACTTTCCTCATTTGATAAGTGATTTAAAAATATGCAAGACTTTTAAAGGGCTGAGGATGAGCTATAACGAGCTGAAGAAGGGAACATGGCCACTTGAATTTTGAAAGAGGGTGCCTAGTGCCGAAGAAATGCTCTAGAGTGCAGCTCTCTCTATGGTAGATTAAGTAACAGTGCAAACTCAGTTATCTGAACATCCTTTACTGGAACTGTCCCATTATTCAAATGACTCCCTAAAGCCAATTTCCTTTACCTTTTATGCCCTGACATGCTGAAATTGAAAATTTCTTTCATTGTTCCTTTTTTTTTAATCTTCAAACTGTATTAGTCAAACTCACTATATGCCTGAACACTTTTGAGCTCTGATTTGTTCGGATAATTGAGTTTCCAATGTAGTTTTGAAACTAATGCTCAACGGTAGCCCTGTTCAGAAGTTCTTCATAATATGGAAAATATATGGGAAATGGGACATGTTCAGCAAGCAAGACTATATTAGGAGAGAGAGTTTCCACCCCTGCAGTCTCATGCATGATTAGAGTCAATCAGTAAGTTCTCCATTTATTGAGCTTCCTCATACACGCAACTATATGTGAAGGAATATAGTCAAGAGGTTAGGGCTCATGTGAATTTAAATCCTGGCCATAACACCCACTAACTGTGTGACTTTAAGTAAGTTATTTTATCTTCTCAAGCTTCAATTTCCTCATTTACAAAAGCAAAATAATAATGATCCCCACCCATATCTTTGGAGTTAACTGAATAAATGAAATACATATACTTATTATGGAACTGAAAGCCTAGTAAGTACTTAAATACGCATCAGTTATTATCACTTAATTCAAAGAAGGATTCAAATTAGAAGATCTTGGCATTACCATCAAAAGATTTGAAAGCTATTTGGAAATTCACTACATAACACACAAACACATACACACATGCACAAAACAGAACACAGACATGTCACTGAAGTACTAAAAAGGCCAGATGGCCCAAGTTGAAATCCTGGCCCTGGCAGTTTCAAGTTATATGAACTTGGAAAAGTTACTTAACATCTCAGCGTCTCAGTGCCTTCAGATACAAAATGGAAATAATGATAGTATATATATATTATAGAATTTTGGGGAGTATTAAATAAATTAATATATGTGCTCTGTGCTTAGAACAGTGTCTGGCATATAAATAAATGTCAACATTAATAGATCAGTGGGGTTAGTGGTCCAGCGAGGACAAACACTGGGCTATGAGAAAAAAGAATACATAGTAGGTCATCAAAAGTAGAGTGTGGTCCCTTGGTTGGTTGATCACATTTGAATGGAAAAGAAAAGGAACATTCTAAAATTAGAGTGATATGAAAAAATTCGCTGGCTGTTGAATGAGCTCTCAGCTTTGTTGCTATCACTGGGCAAGGACTCCCCCCGCCACACACACACACACAAATCCCAGTGCTGTGGCAATGCCATTTCCCATCAGAGATGTTCAGTAAGTGTTTTCACCTCATTTATGAATAAATTGAGAAGTTCACTGATTTCCTCACTAAACTGATTCATAAATTAGGCAGTTGTAGACGACTCCTTAACTTTGTGGAAATGCTCTCCATTTTAAGTACTGAGGACCTACTGTCTCGTGGTTCACCTGCTTCACTTCTGACTGCTTCTGCTCAGTTTCCTCCTCTTCCTCAACCCGAATCCACCACTTGGACATTGCTTGCCCCAAAGGCCGGCCTTCTCTCTCCCTTGGTTCTACATGTATATTTTCAACTAAAGAATGCATTCATCCTCATGACTACTACCATCACATGCAGATGTCTCCTACCCCACTGCCAGCCCTTTTTCACATAGTTGCCAGCCTTAGCTTCACAAAGAGCAAATTTGTAGTTGTTACTCTTTTGCTCAAACACCTATCTTGGCTTTCTATTCCTTGGGGATTAAATCCGGATGCCTCTGGTCTTGTCCTCCTTGTCCCTACTGGTCTGTTGGGCCAGTAAAAACAGACATTGGCACCAGGATGAAGCCCATTTGTTTTAGTAAGACTGTGCTTTTTAACTTCTTGTTCCATAATGTCGTAACTTATAAATGGCTATAGCACAAGTTGTAAAGAGAAAAATGACCTTAAAAATGATCTTTGTCATGTGAAAAGTGTAGACCACGAGGTGCCCAAAGTATAACATGGCTTATCTGAATTGACTCTTCATATGTTGGTGTCTACCCTTCCCCTTGTATTATCTTAAGTAAAAAAAAAAAAAAAAAAAGCAGAAGAAGAATTTATCAGTTGCTCTAAATGAAGAGTCTGAGAAGAGCAGGGTTTAGGCAGGGCCACATTAAGCAGTGCAGGGCAGGTCTGAGAACTTTATCTCTATCTCTGAGCTCTGCTTGCATCTGTTTCATTTCAGTCTCAGATAGGTCTCCTCCTTGTAGCACCAAGACGACCACTGGTGGCCCTGAGCCTACAGCATTTGCATAGATCATGATTCCATAGACACAAAGAAAGTCTTTTTGATTGGTAAGCCTGAGTCACAAATCTACCACTTTGGGCTGAAGTTCTTGGCTCACTCCAACCCAAACTATATGGATTGAGCAGAATTTTTGGGGGGGGGAGGGGGCGTCAAGGGGAGGGAATGTAGAGGCAGGCCAGAGGGTAAGGATAATTTCCTAGCGAAAAGGACAAACTATATATGTCCACTATGCCTCTGGACACATATGCTTTTCTTCATTCATTATAATTCAGTATCTACATGACAAACTTCCAGGTATCCAGGCACCAAAAGTAGAGCTCATGTAACTAAGAAACAAAGACAGGAGCTCCTGACCTAGTGAACTGAGGTGATAGACATTTTTCCAAAAATGGCATTCTGATAACAACCACAATACAGAAGGGCCAGCTACAATGTGGATTCTGAATTTGTTTCTTTCCTAATTTCAACGTATCTAAATCTTTGGGACCATGCCCCTAGAATTTTCCCGTAGACTTAGCAACATCATGCTCAGATTTCTTGAGGCAGTTATGGTTGGAAATCTTCTGTTCCAGGCCGACTTGTAGGTTCACTGGCATATGTCAGACCACAGGAACCAACAGGGGGCTCGGAGAAATAAAAGGCCTATATAAAAAGATTTCCTTCTCTAGTTTTCATTTAGCTCACTTCAGGGTCTTCAGGGGCTCCAGGAACTCCAGCTACACCCCCGCTGCCCCCCCCCATACACACACGGGACTTAGAGAGCAGAGATAGTGCAGAGATTGTCTACTATGTAAATTGATGAGAGCAGGAGTGAATCTCCCATAGACAAATAGTCAGACCGAATGATGTTAACTGAAAGGTAACGAGGGAGGAGGAATGATCATTTGTAAAGAGAAAAGTGTTGAAGGGCCCTTTTGCCTGGCAAACATAAATACCCTGAAGAATAGAAAACTGTGGGTGGATGTGGGGCCTGCTTAATGTGAATCCTACATCAGGCGTTTGTAGGTGATATAAAACTCTGATGTGCTGTAAAATTTATATCGCTCCCCAAAATGATCTACTGGTAGAACATATAAATTTTGCAGAAACTGTTAAAGCTGTCATAAAACCTCATTGCTACAGATACAGTAGGTGTTTCAGAAATACACACCAAAGCAGAGATTTGTAATCATTTCAGTGTGGTTCATAAAAAGAAGCACATTGTGTTTCAACAACTGAGAAACTACAAAGGTCCCCTTCTTCCAAAGGCCTGTTTTATCTTATTTTGCATACTTAAAAAAAGAGACAAGCAGAGACAAATAAACAGTCAAAATATTTAAACCCAAGCATTTCCTTATATGCCCAGGTTGTTAGAAAGGTAGGAGCAAGTGATTATTTCTTTACCAAGTTCACATAGAGTTGTTGGCTCTGTTTAATAATAGTCGATCTTGTTCAGGCTGAACAAACTGGTCCCTGTGGGGGGGAAAGGCAGCAATAAATCAATACCCTAGATGTAATCTTGGTGTCTAGAATGCAGAGAGAGATTTTGGTGCATAATGGCACTGGTTTGTCTATTGTCATTCAGACATGAGCTGCATCAGAAAAGGGCTTGTGGGAACCTGATAAGAGGTGGTCAAAAGTGGGCCATAAATCACAGAGAGGCAAGTATTCTGCTGATTTCATACACACGCACTTTCTGGGGCAAAAAAAAAAAAAGTGATAGATTTGCAATTTACTGCTTATCACATCTGCTAGAAGTTTCATAATACAAAAGCCTGACCTTCAGTGAATAAACACCCTGGTTGACTACCTGCTCCTGTGGAGGAAATACGGCACTCCAGCCACCTAGAGCCGAGAAGCCCTCCAAAGACCTATTTAACAAGCCCCCCTTTGATTCTGAGCCATGTAGTAGTGAGTTTTACTCACGGCATCTCCTCAAACAAGGAGTGGATGGCACTTATTTGAAAGAAACTGGATACTTAAGTCTAGGGGAACTAATGGACTGACGGGGTCATATGGATTGCACACTGTTCAGTACTTGTTAACTGTCTGCAGATCACTGGACCACGACATCTTCTCAAATAGTGGGAGCAGAGGGCAGAAGGGGTAAGGGGAGTAGGAAGGATGAGGGCGCCAGGAATTTGCTGCAGCCCAGGGTAGAGAACCCAACCCTCCCAGGCAAAGAAAGAACCATCTGGAGAGCAGAATGAAAATTAGTGTAAACTTTCCGCTTACCATGTTTTAACTTAGTATTTCTGTCTCTCATTTCTTCCAGGGAAGATTTTGAAAACACTGACCTTTTTTTTTTTTTTTTTTTAGTGAGGCACTTTTCAAAATTAACGTATATGTGATCTTCATTTCAATATAGGATGGTTCATCTATATTTAACAGCGCATATGAAAACAATACATCTTTATAATTTTCAGCTATGTAAATAAGTCAGCGCTCTGAAAGTCTCTAAACTCTCTCCTCCTTCCCTAATTGAGAGAATCTACATTTTCTTTAATATATTCTTTTCCTGAGTTAAACATGTTTTGAGTGGATCCATGTTTTAAAGGAGGTACCTTTATGTTTAAAAATTGTTTATTAAACTAAAACAAGACACCAGAGAAGATGTCTTTTCAAGCTTGGATTTGTAATTACAAACGGAGTTTATAAAATGCTTTATGAATGAGAAAAAAAGTTTCCTTGATTATTTAACGACTCTGTATCAGAAACTCTTCTAGTTGCTGGCAATCAGCAGTGAACTAGATACCAACAATCCCTGTCCTGGTGGAGTCTGCAGTGTGGTGAGGGATACAGATAGCAGTGGTTAAGTCACTCCAGGATATAATATGTTGAGACAATAAATACAATGAGAAACTAAGCAGGCAAGGGTCTAGAAAGTACTGAGATGAGTATGGAAGATGGGTGAGGTATATATAGTCTTTAATCTTTAAATAATTCCCAGTAGCCAACACTTTAATACTTCTACACACCTTTGAGCCAGGACAACCACTAGAACTGCAAGTGATTCATTTGAGTCTCATCTCCTTGCTGTGCCCTTTTCTACCTGTGCATGCACAGAGTTGCAGAATGGCCAACAGGCCCGATAAACCAAGATTATGCTGTTGAATGATCAGGTTGGCTTGGCCTATTTCACACATCCTGGCACTTCTTAAAGACAGAACTGAGCATGAGCATGGATGAAAACACCAGTATTACCAGCTGCACATCACTTACTGAGAGCCCCCAGGGATGCAGGGTACTCCTATTCCCCTCCCTTTCCAATAGCTGTTCGTGTTGGTTTCCTCTTTGCTTCTTGGTGGAAGTAGGAAGATGTAGGTTCTACTCTTACTTCGATCAGTCTGGGCTTTGCCACTGTCTTTATCTGAGTAAGCATCGGATACTGCCTCTTGGTGCAAAGTATTTTGAAAGATTTTGAAAGACTATTTGGCAGGTTCTTGATGATCACATATATTTTTTATTCAACTCTCCGGAAGGGAATTTTAACAGTCTTTGGTATCAAGTGTGATGCTTTGGCTGAAGTAACAAAAACCAGCTTCCAGTGGCTTAAATAGGAACTCTCAAGGGCCCATGATACTGGGTGTCCAAAAATGGGTTGGTCATCAAGTGAGGTGCCTTTCATCTCTCTCCCCTTCTCTCAGCTCCTCCTTGCTTCCCATAGTTTTGTCTTGTGGTCTCAAGATAACTGTGGGTAAGAAAGGCTGAGACAGTGTAAAGGAGTGGAATGAGAGAGAGAGAGAGAGAAAGAGAGAGAGAGAGAGAGAGAGAGAAATGGCAGGGGTGGGGGAAGGGTTAGGTTTTCCTTAAGAACCCAGAGTTTTCTTGCTCAACATGTTGTGGAAGACTGATTCATTTGTTTCACTAGCCAGTATTGCTTTAATTCAGCCCATCTCTAAACCAATTACAAGTGAAACATTGCATAATTGGCTTAGACCCAACGGAGCCCATCTCTCAATGGCAGGGACCTGTCGTAATCATGTTTTGTAGGTGCCTCAGGGCCAAACACTATGATTTGTCCACAGTGGATACTCAATTATTTATTTAATTCATTCATTCAAAGTGTGTATCAGGTGCCTATACTTTTCCACTCTTTAGCACTAGGGATTTATCAGTTATAGATTTATCAGTGGAAAAACATTATGAGCTTGTTCTCATGGAGCTTACAGCCCACGGGAGGGGATTATATACAAGGAAGAAATAGGTAAATGAGGTGTTAGTAAGTGCTTTGTCAAATCTGGCCATCTTATAAGTGAAACTCCATTCTCAAGAACTAGCCATCAGTGGCAGATTCATGAGCATCTTCCTAGTCCAGAGGTGAGCTGAACATCTTTCTTGTCCTAGGGCCACAGCTGATGTATCAGATGCCTCCGTCAGACAAAGAACATACTCCAGAACCATGTTGACATGCCACACTTCTGCTTTCTTAAGCTCACATATTTAGACTGGTTGGCCCTCACCTACATTGCAGGTGTAGCGTTCCCATCTCTTGCCTCTTATGATGTCTCCTTGATAATTTCCTGCTTCTTAAGCCTTTCCTTGCCTCTGAGAAGCCCTCACCCACTGCTGGCTTAACTGGCTAATAACTGGCATTCCCAGTACCTGCGTTAGAACTATGTGAGGTGCTCTGCTACTTAATCTGTTGGGAGGCGGGTAGTATCATGATTGTGTTGCTGATGGGAAAACTGACTCCCCATGGGTCAAGTGATTTGTCCAGTGTGATACGGCCAGAAAGCACCGGGGACATTATTCAAATCCAGGTCCTCTTGGGTGAATCTAATATAAAATTCTGCCTCTCTTTGTAAATGTTCCTTATTATGTTGACTGTGTTTCTCCTAAGACTACAGATACCATGCTACGTATCTCTAGCCTCTTCCCCACACCTCTGGTTCCTGACATTGTCCTGAAGGTAAAGTAAGTCCACTAACTGATAAAGAATATTTTAATTGATAAGTGACTGCAGAAGGCCTCTCAATTGTGTGAGAACAATACAACGGCAACCTTAGAATAACATTCTTCAAAAAGAAAAGTAAACAGTTATTTTAACTAGGTGATGGCAAAGATGGTCAAATAATAAATGGATTTATTCTGAGAGTTATGCAGATAGATATTAATGTGGCATCAAAGCATTTCCATCAGTTACCTGGGCATGCGTTGGCTCTAACAATGACATCGTAGGAGCATCGAGGCCTTTAAAAATAGTGATTAGGGAACAACATGGATCATCATTTTGAAATAACTCTTCCTCATGGCTTAAAGTACAACTGTTACCAACAATCATAACAACTCAAGTTTATGGTCGTAGAGTGAGTGCACTGAGCAGTTGCTGGACTGCCTGACACTCACGTGGGACACAGAGGCCATCAATCTGCCTCTGCCATTCAATAAGGCACACCCACTGTAAATGCCTCTTGGAATTTATGCCACACATGAATAGTCATTAATTTGGATGACCAGCATACTGCTCAACCAAAATTGAAAAACAAAATATTTAATATACTTCAGTATGATTTAGTACATATAAACATGGCGATCATAAATCAAGAGAATTTCCCCAACAGGAAAGGCATACATTTTCCAGATCCATTTTAGAAATCTAAACAATTTATGCTATGGCCCCGACTGTCATGGGATCATGGAATTGTGGCATGACGGGAACCTGGAAGAGTGTGTGCACCCTTCCCTCTCCTCTTTCTCAGGACCTCCTTCCCAACAAGTCCAAACACAGGAAAGAAATGTTAGAGACTCGCAGAGAAGGGGCTTTTAACAGTTTATTTGTTTGCTTTGCAATTATAGAGTGTAATTACATATTACACATATATTCTCTCAAGAAACGGTCTTTACAGACAAGTAGGGACACAGCTACTGAAACAAATGGAACCTGAAATGTAGAGCAAGTGAAATGCACTAGAAGACTATTTCTTGCTCACATAAAAGACAAGGCAGGTGTTCTTTGTTCATGAGGGTGATTTTCCCCTATCCGAGGAGCCAGGTGGTGGTTCGGTAACCCAGGATGACTAAGGCTCTGTCCTTTTCAACACAATTTCTCCAAAGGCTCTGTCCTTTTCAACACAATTTCTCATCCTCGTCATCCAGGAGAGCTTGGCGAAGCATGTGCGTGAGATGTCTACAGACCACGCCTGGGCATGGCCTAGGACTCTGTCCCACGGTGAATCTAGCTACGCGGGAGGCCGGAAAACATGGCTGTCTGCGTCTGTGTGCTCAGGAAGAAGAGAGGAATGTGTCATTTCAGTGAGCAGTGGCCATCCCTGTCTCAGTGATAAATGTTCTTTGCCCTACAGGACATTTTCCCAGAGTTATCCCACATAGTGTTTCACAGGGCTCCCTGGTTCCCTCCTCGTGCTTATCTGTATCCAGTATTCATTCTGGCACAAAATCATGATTCAGAAGACGGCAGTCAAAAGGTATAAACCTCCAGTTACAAGATAAATAAGTACCAGGGATGTAATGTATAACCTGATAACTATAGTTCGCACTGCCGCGTGGTATGTAGGAATGTTAAGAGAGTAGATTCCTAAAAGTTCTCAGCACAAGGGAAAAACCTTTCTTCTTTTTCTACTTTTTTTTTTTTTGTATCTGTATGAGATGATGGATGTTGACTTATCGTGGTAATCACTTCACCACATATGTAGATCATAGCATATGCTGCCCACCTTAAACTTATAGCGTCCGTGTCAATAATATCTCCAGAAAACTGGGGAAATAAAGGTTAAGAAGAGAGGAAACCGTAGAGGAGGAACTGACACCCGCCTCGCCACTGATGCCTAGAATTTTGCTCGCACCTCTCCTGACCCTTAAAACAGACAACTGCCCGAATTGGATTGAAACAGAAAAACAACATCTTCATGGTGATTACCTACCACTCTGAGGCATATCATTAGACTGGTCTTCAGTCTCCTTGCCCCCTCACCATACGTCAGAGCCCTGTACTCACAAGCCTCATACCCAACCAGCAACTATCTCCATAGATTACCTCCGAGGACCCCCACCGTCCCCCAAGCTAAAGCCAACTAGTAGATTCATTCTCCTTCAGTGATACTCAGCATCGTAATACGCGAGATATTTCTGGAAATTGCCTCTAATCGTTTGCTGCATGTTTACTAAGTTTACTTATAAGAGGTCTCACAGATTGTCCAC
Source organism: Nyctereutes procyonoides (assembly GCF_905146905.1). Lineage (NCBI taxonomy): Eukaryota > Metazoa > Chordata > Mammalia > Carnivora > Canidae > Nyctereutes > Nyctereutes procyonoides. The sequence continues at coordinate 67,373,813 of NW_026575049.1, forward strand.
TTGGCTCACTTTGCCTTTCCTCATTATGACAGAGGTCAAATCACATTACATGTCAGAATGAGTGAGGAGGCGTGATGGGGCTACAAAAGAGAGCAATTTACCTGGGTCCCTGTAAACGCCCTAGAGACCAGAGGCTAGGCCCGACCAGAGACTTGGAGTGGTTGATGTCAGTCACACAGAGAAAGACAAGTACCATTAGATGTCACTCACATGTGGAATCTGAAAAACCTAAACTCATGAAAACAGACAGTAAATCTATCCCACTCCTCCAGGAGACAGAGGCGATAGAGCGAGACAGGTGTTATCTAAGGGTACACACTTACAACCAGTAGTAAATAAGCCCTAGAGCTCTAATGCACAGTATAAGAGTACACACAACAATATTGTACTATAAACATCGAACTTGCTAGGAGCCGAGGACTTAATTTGTCAACAACTAAAAAGAAAGAACAATGAGAGTGGTGCTAGTTACCCCTACGATGGCAACCATAGTATACGAACGTGTCAGATCAACATGCTGTACACGTAAAATTCACAGGTTATACGTCAAATACATTTCGATTAAAAATATAAAAACACACAAAAAACAGTTGATGTTAGGACACTGTAAAACCACCTCTGAATACTCCTGACTCCAACTGCCCCAGAGGCCATCTTGAATGCAGCAGGTTGATTCACTGGAGTTTCTCTGTACTTCCTGTACTTTTGTGTATGTTACTCATGTTAGAGAAGAAATTTCCCCCTGCTCAGGACTCCGAAATTCACTGAAGAAAGATGAAATAGTGTCCTAGGCATTTAGGAGGGTTCATGTCATCCCATGACTTCTGAGTGCATTGAAAACATTTTTCTAGAAGTTTTTCCACCCTGGTTTTTACTTACAACCCCTTTGCTTTTCTTCCTTCTCTTCCTCTCTGCCTGCTAAATATTTCTCTTCTCTTTCTTCTAATTTGTGGGGACAAGTATTGGTCCAGAATAAAAAAGAGGAAGAAACAAATCTTGGAGCATCACATTCCCAGCCCCCACCTCACCTGCATTGAGACTCGCCACCAGGAAAGATTTCAGGCTAGATGTCACCCTCCCATCTTCCCTTTCCTCTACAAATTTGCGCAGATGGGTCCCCTGGTGGTAGATTTTTTTTTTCCCCATAAAACTAATGTCAGCAAGGTCTCCAGCTATCAGTAAATATATTGTCAAGGGGTTACTAACTGCTGGAGATGTATTTTAAATAGTACAGGTATTCCTCCTTTTTTTTTTTTTTTTTTTTAGAATCGTTGCCTCCCAGGCTTCCAGACTTAATGAATTCATGTACTAAACAGATATTCATGCTGGGAACACATACCTTTTCGGTCATGAAATTTAGGAATCCCATTTTATCGTTATATTCTGATTCTTAGAATCAGACCTGGGCCAGAATTCCTTGTGGGTTAGTGGAGTAAAGATGCTGTGTGACACCTTGAAACTTCAGCGTTCCTCCCTCCAGACACTCAGGTTGAGATAGATGAATCTGATCCTTGAATCCAGAAGTTGCTAAAAGAAATCCAAGAATATGACCCGCAACAGACCATCGAGAGTGATGACCAAGATCCGACCAGTCTTCACATGACTTCATTTTCTGAATCCCTTGGACTTATTCCTTCCCAAGTAAAATTCAGGATCATCAACACGATGGTGAACTTCCCCTGAGCCCTCTCAGTGATGTTAGGTGCTGGGCCAGATGCTACTGTATCCTTGGTTGTGCCTTCAGCTTCTATGAAACATGTGCAGGTGGTTTACTTACCCCTATTATGGACTGAATGCCTATATCTTGAGTCTATCAAGAGAAATAAAGCTGTGAAAGCATTCAAAATAAATAAATAAATAACCGCTAAGAGTTGGGGTGGTTTTGTAACTGGAAGTTGTATGAGGTTCTGCATCAGAGATCCTGGAGTCTAAGTCTTAACTCTGTTGCTTAATACCAGTATAATTCTGGGCAAACTTCATCTCTCCTCTGACCCTCCATTTGCACATTTTTAAAGTAGAGATAAAATTCCTGTATTTTGGGCACCTGGGTGGCTCAGTCTTTAAGAGCCTGCCTTTGGCTCAGGTCATGGTCTCAGGGTCCTTCCTGGGATCGTGCCCCACATCGGGCTCTCTGCCCAGCAGGGAGTCTGCTTCTCCCTCTCCTGCTGCTGCTCCCTCTCTTTGTGCTCTCTTTCCCTCTCAAATAAATAAATAAAATCTTTTAAAAAAATTCCTGTATTTCAAGGATCGGTGGTTAAACGGCAGACCACACATTCTGTGCTTAACATTGTAGGGACACGAAAATCTTCTCCGGGCACTTCGGGCATCTTGAGGGCAGCAAACTCGGGTCTGATGTCTGTATTAATGACTAAATGGATGGGTGAATGAATAGTCCATCTAGTGAGTGTTCAAAAATTTTTTAAGCTCAAAAAACACCAATTGATCTACCAACAGCCCTAACTCATAAAATTGCTATCAGCTACACGAAGCCAGGTTAGGACTAGAAGAGTCATAAAATGCATGACCAAAGCCCAATCGATGCCACAAAGCCATTTGCTGAATATGTTTCTGGAAACAGTGGACCAAACTCCCCAGTGGAGCAAGAAATGCACACTTTGGGCATTGCACTTGACCCTGTTCTCTTCGATTCCCGAGTATAAGGACCCAGATAAGGCTATGTTCCAGTTGTTAGGATTTGCTTTCTTAACATCACCTGAGGTGTATGAACCAGGATGAAGCACAAGACGAGGTTGCCAGAAGTTCCCACACCTGTATTTTTACTTCTTATGTTGTTATTATTTGAGTGGAGGGTGCTTTTAACCATATCTTGAATGGCAACATTTCCCTGCCAGATATGATTTGTTCCTTTAAATAAGGGTTTTGAGGACATTTTCCACATTCTGACCTGTGATTTCATTTTATGCAGGGCCAGCTGCTTTTCCCGTAGACTGAATCTCTGACATTTATAATGGAATTGAACAGTGTAATAGGATTCACTTAACAAAAATGTTGCTGTGACGTGAACTTTATGGGACCTTCCATCGAACAAGGGAGGCCTTTTTTTGTTTTTTTTAAACATTGTCTTGGTTCTATTTCATGACAGAAATGGAAGCAACAAAAAACAATAGCTAGGTCTCTGCATCAACAAAGCCACCCCATTTTTCTACAGGGAAGAGCGTCGTAAAATGAAAGCAAAATTAAAACAAAATTTCACCTTTTACTCTATGGTAAGAGTCTCTCTTTCCTGACAGAAGAAAACACTTCAATATTCTGCCAAAACTTATAATGCGGTCCAGTTGCATCCTAATTAGAGCCCCTAAAAGTCTTCCTGCATTCTCGAAGTCTCTGCTGCCCTGCTACTGCTTCCAAGTAGCTAATGTGCTGTTATTTTACAACACCCTGCCAGAGTTGCTTTTCCTCAAACAAGAATCGTACTGGCTTTACCATTTGGCAGCCTGTAGCATGTCAAAAAAAAAAAAAATCCATAAACCAGATGGCGGAAATACAGAATAATCTGTTTGGGGAACCCAGGTTATAAATATGTGCATGTTGGGAAAAGGGCAAAAAGTTGAGGTAAAGCAGCTGATCCAGCTTTCAGGCCGGGCTTTGGTCACGACCATTTTTAGACGAGCGTGCTGAGAGATGTGTCTGTGTTTATTTTCTATCGCCTTCCCCCTCTCATGCTCAAAATGAAGCCATAGGAGTTAGCTCTTCTCCTGCACTGGAAACCAACTTGAATTCTCATATGGAAGGTCTAGTCAAGGTTTTATCTGTGTGAAAGCGTAGCCTTCCATTGGGGCAGGGGGGCTGGGAGAGAGGTGTTACAACGGGGGCACATAATACTGTGAGCCCCTTTCCTCCTTCCTTGACCCTTCTCCGACGCATGTGAGGCTTTCTCCTTACCCTCACGTAAACTTCCAAGTGAAGGAAGGTTGGTGAGGATCTAAGTTAACTTCGAACTAGTGAAGATGATTTACCACCACAGTGGTGTGTGTCTCTCAGGGGTGAGTGAGTAGGTGGGAGAGGCAGTAAGAGGAAGAAGAATGGACTGTGTGTGTGTGTGTGTGTGTGTGTGTGTGTGCGTGTGTGTAGGCGGAGTGAGCGTGTAAGACCACATGCATGTGAATAGCAAAAGCTTTGTGAGCTCCAGCTGCTGAATCACATCCTTCTTTCTGTGGCCTTCAGGAGTCACTCATCACTGCTTCGCTGAGGCTACTCAAAGGTTATCTTGCCGCGTCTGCTGGCTGTGTCTAGGTGGCACTTTTCAGGCACTTTAGGTGGACAGTGCACTGATATAGCCCATCCTCCCGAGACTTATGCCCCAGGACTAGCACCAACATTGCAGTCAGATATATGAAGACCCACAAGCAACTGGATATCTTTGATCGCTGTCCTTACCTTCCAAAGGAAGACGGTTGAAAATTATATGCTGTATTAGCAGTCATCAAAGGAAGTAGAGCCCACTGGGGCAATAGTAAAAACAGCTTTATGGATTCCTCTCTTAGGTTCCAAGGATTTCTTGGATCTCTCCATAGTATTCCCAAATGCTCCCTTAGATGTTGTCCCTCATTACTCCTCATCTCTGCCACTGTCTGCCCTGGTGGCTGTGGATACTCTGTCATGACCTCCTCCACACTAGTATTATCACCCTGGACTTGCCTGTGTAGCTGCTGCATAGGACCAAAGAGAGAATCCTCTTCCCGCCAACATTTTCATCTTTCTTGTTGAAGCACCAAAGGAGAGCTATATGCCCCCAGCCCCTTAGTACTCCTAGAGGCAAGTGCCTTTCACTATTTCTATCTTTCAGCTTTTTGTGGAGTTGGGACAAAATTCAAGTGACAAGGTCAGGGCTACGGCCATGACCAATATAGCTGTGGCCAATACCAGTTCTCTCAGTCCAATGGTCTCCACCTTCCCAATAATAGGGTGTCCAAGCAGTTATTGTGTGGCTTTCTGGGATCTTCTCTGGGGATGAGCTACAAACTCCAAGAGCCTGCCCAGATAATCCTCCATACTCTGACATACCCAATTTTCAAGTGATTTTATAGTACTGTGACTCCTACATCCTTTCGTGTAAATATTATCCATAACGGTTCTATGTTATTTAGCATTTGCCATGATTGAGAGATGCTCAGCCCTACATAAATTTATAGTACAGTTAATATTTATATTAATAAAAAATAATCTTTTATTCATATTAACTAAAAAGAGGGGGTGTTGTAATTTCAGAGTGTTTACAAAGCCTAGCTCTTAAATATCAACACACTCAACCATTCTCATGAGATTCTCTAAAATCCTTTTAACAGTTTAAACAGGCACTCAAGAGCCACAGCTTCTTGGTTCTGGATTATTGCGCCTCTCAAACTATCTCAGCAAGATAAACCGTCCCAAGGATTGAACTGTATCCTGCCCCAAATTCATATGTTGAAGCCCTAAGTCCCAATGTGACTGTATTTGGAGAGAAGACTTTTAGGAGGTAATTAGGTTCAATGAGGCCATAAAAGTGGGACCCTGATCTGATGGAATTATTGTCCTTCTAAAAGGACATACCACATAGCCCATCATCTCTTTCTCCTTTCCTTCCTCCCCACCTCTTCCTCTCCCTCTCTCCCTGTCTCCCTCACCCTCCATGCACCACAGAGAAAAAAGCCATATGAGGACACAACTAGAAGGCAGCTGTCTATAAACCAGGAAGAGAGCTCTCACCAGAAACCAACTCTGCTGGACTTCTAGACCCTAAAACTGTGAGAAAATACACTTCTGATATTTAAGCCACACAGTCTATGGTATTTTGTTATGACAGCCTTGGCAAAAAATATAAGCCCCATCACAATGGATCCAGGGATTGATTCAATCAGGCTAGTTTCTTCCATCAGAGGAGCAAAATCAGAAAATCACATTCCACAACATCAAAACATTACAGAGCTAAGCCGCTACAGACCAACTGTGCAACCCTCGATAAGCCATTTTTCGTATTTAACCCTCACCTAACCAGTACCAGCCGCACATCAGCTTCCTCAAATCCCATCATAGAATACACTACTAGTATCTAAAACTCCCCTGGCACCAACCCACATCAACGCCTTCCTCCCACCCCCCCCAATAAACATTCCGCACTCACCCCATACTAGCCACAACCAGGTGTGAAAGCACTACAAAAAAGACCATACAGCTGATGAGTAAAGATAAATAATAACTGCATACAACCAACTATAAACGTAACACACACTGACACAGACCATCACACACACAACCCACTCACACACACCATTCCACAACCCAACCCCCTGTCCAACCATCATTGCCCATATCCACATTATATTCTGTTCCCACCAACCTATAAATCCGGTGACATAAGACACCCACACATTCAGCTACCTACCACACCACCCACCACCAAACCCCTGCTACCACAACCTCCCAAACCGTCCCACCCCCCATCCCCAACTCTGACGTTCCTTCCCTCCACCCTCATCCTCACGGCCTCCCTACCTTCTTCCCGCCATCCCCTCAACAACCCACACTTCCTCTGCCCATCTTTTACCCCTTCTTTTCTGACTTTTATTTGTTTGCCATTTTACCTATTGTATACTGGTCCAAGCTAAGTGCTGTCCCCACGTGGCATACCACTCACTTGTTTTGCTGTATAAATACGTCATAATACGACCCAACAAACCAACAACCTCTTCAACTGTAACAAAAACACAACCTAACATGTTGAGCAAACTAAAATGTAAATAAAATAAAATTTTGAAAGAGAAAAGAAAAGCAGAGAAAGCCAGATATCATGGAGTGGCGGGGGTGGAGGGGAGAGAATGTGATTTATCAAACTCCATGCATTTTAATTTTGGAGCCAAATGCAAGTTTTCTGCCTGTGAACCATTTTTTGTTTATAAAAGGCAAGTCTGGCCCTATCTTGAAGTTCATTTATAGCTATGGATTTGGGATCTATCAAGCCAGAGATTTTCCACTTTTCTTGGAAATATTTCCATCCTATTTTGAAAGAAGACAGAAGACTTTTAGACCTTTATCTGTGTAAGAACAGAAAAATGTCTTTTATAAGAAATTGGATTCTTGGGGTGCCTTGCATGGCTGTTGGTTAAGCGACCAACTCTTGGTTTCGGCTCCGGTCATGATCTTAGGGTCCTGGGATGAAGCCCCATGTTGCACTCCCTGCTCAGGGAGGAATCTGCTTGTTTTCCTCTCTCCCTGACCCTCCCCTCCCACTCACATCCTCTCTCTCTCTCTCTCAAATAAATAAATAAATCTTAAAAAAAAAGAAATTGGATTCTTTACTTTCTGCGCTGTATCTCCTCCCTCGTTCCTTTACCATCACATTTCATACCTGGATTTTTTCTCTTGCAGTCTCCTGTTTTAGCTCTAAGGATTTTCCTGAGTAGAGAGCCTTTTATACTATTTTGGTCATATAACTTTATCTTTCTACATGTAGATAAATCACAAATCTATATTTTCATGCTTATCTCTCCCATAAGTTCAAGATCCATAAATCCAAGTGCCTTCCAGATATTTCTAACAGAGTATCACACATCAGCCATCTCATACACTGTGTGCCCTAAATGGAATTCATCATATTTCCCCCAAAACTGTTCCATCTCACATATTCAAAACTCTGTTTATGTCTCATCGATTTCCTAATCTCTCGAACTAGATAGAAGCCTCAAAGACACCCTCTACTTGTCTGTCCCATGGGCTCTCACCAGCCTCATGACCTACAATCTAGTCACTTATCAAATCATTTTGTTCTTCCCTCAGATAGGTCTTTGGAAACTTGACAACCCATGCTTTCCCCACTGTCACTGCTACCATCTTAGTGCAGGTTTTCTTAATTTTTTCCTTTTTTTATGTTCTCTTAATCATATTGTCTGGACTCCTACAATCTCCCCGTTCATCTCTCAGCCTGAATGCAACTAAAGTTAGTGTTGTCCTATTTCAGATTTATACTTCATTGGCGCCCCCATGCATTTTTATCCTGACCCCTCTCCTGAAATGATTTTTATCCAAGCTCTCAGTTACCCCTCGGATGTAACATCTAATAGATTCTTTTCAATTCTCACCATCAAAGTCTCTCTTCAGCATTTGATACCATTGACTACTCTTTTCATCAAAGTCTCTACTCCTCGGTCTTGAACCCATTTTCCATCGTTATCTCCCTACCTTATCAGTATTTCTGCCCATCTCCCTTGTTGATTCTTCTTCCTCTGCTCACCCTTTAAACTGCTTTTCCAGAGAGCTCTGTCATTGCCTTCTTCTTTCATTTCCAATTTTTTGGCCAGATGATCTCTTCTCTCATGGCTTCAGCTGCTACTGTGATTTTTCCAAATTCAGGCCTTTCCCCTGAGCCGAAACAATAGTTTCATCCTCCAAATGAATAGCTGCATTTGACGATGTCTTGCAGAAATCTTAAACCACAATGTTCCAAACAACACTCCTTTATTTCCCTTAATCTCTTCCTTAATTATTTCTCACAATATATTTCTGTTACATCTGGAGCTGTAAAAAACAGAGTCTTACTTATTTATTAAACTTCTCAATAGGGTCTACTGTCAAGAAGAAGAAAATTCAAGTTCTTTGGTATTAGTGTAGCAGGCACCTTTGAAGTCCAGCATCCCACTCCCCCAGCCCTCCAGTGGCTGCAGGGGCACCTGTACTGGAATGTTCTGTGAGAGCTGCCTTACTTGAATTGCCAACATCCCCTCCCACACACCACTTGTCTTTCACCTTAGTCTCCTCTAAAGCTACGTGCTAGGCCAAGACACAGCACAGCTCAAAGGTGGGGGGCAAGGTTTACACCTCCAGAGGATGACCTCAGCCAGCAGGAGATGGAAGCCCGATGGAAGCCCACAGGTAACTGACCAAGCCTCCTATGCTTCCAGTTCCAGAGGTGTCCTCTATTCTCAGAGGTCCGGGACCAGATCACTTTTCTTGCCCGTATCCATGCCATCCTTAGCCCAGTGTTCCTATTTTGTGCTCTGTATTCCCCTAGGCCAGGTCCTTATCTCAGTCTCTGCCTTGGGGGGAATCCCAAATAAAGACAGTTGGTTCAGAAGCTGTGGTCTAGAGTGAAGGCCCTCAGGTTGGGTGTCTGGGACTCATTGCTGAGACAGAATAAAGAACCTCATTGTTAACAGTGAGCTCCTGGGGTGTTAGAGCATCGCAATTCTGAGGACTCAGAGTAGTGGCTCAGGATGCAATAGAGGTAGAGGAAGTATCAGGCCAGGCAGCATTTCTAGCACTGGGAGCTCTGGGAACATTGGTAATTCTAAGGATCATGTATTAAAAATAAGTAAATAAGGATTATGGAGTAGCCAAGTGTTTGTAAACTTCTTCGGAAGCCTTGAAACAAAAGAATGATAGGAATATTATTTAGTAAATTACGGTGAGCTCACTCAATAGAATATTTTACATCTTTTAAAACAATTTTGGGGGAGTTTTAAAGGAAGGTTTTATTTTTTTTATTTTTTTTTAATTTCTTATTTATTTATGATAGTCACACACACAGAGAGAGAGAGAGAGAGAGAGGCAGAGACATAGGCAGAGGGAGAAGCAGGCTCCATGCACCGGGAGCCCGACGTGGGACTCGATCCCGGGTCTCCAGGATCGCGCCCTGGGCCAAAGGCAGGCGCCAAACCACTGCGCCACCCAGGGATCCCCTAAAGGAAGGTTTTAGATTCAACATTAAGACTTCACAAAGTAGGATCAGGATATGAATCTTCACTAGAGTTAAAACCTCGAAGGGAAATATCTATGCGTAGGAATATCTATGTTGAAAGGGAAAACAGCTAGGTGCTAACTGTGGCCATCTCAGGATGGTAGGAGCAAGAGGGGCAGTTTCTCTTTTATCTATTTTTTAAAATGTTCTTTGATTGCGGTTATATTATTATGTGGATAGGGAGATAAAACAGATTAAATTTTACTTTAAAAATACCTTCTAGAGTACTGAGCTTTTGTAACAGGTCTTCGATAGGTAAGTAAAATTTTGGAAACATTTTCTCTCTTTAGATGAGATATAATACTGTTTATAAGTTCTTTGTAAGCATGAACATTTCTGCATTTGTGTCCACTAGTGAAGAAAGTCATCGCAGAATTTCTTGGCCCGTGATTGTCGTCACATGTATAACCTTTTTGATGTGAGAGCAAGTAGGTACTAAAGTTGCTGAGCTGACGAGACATGTCCACTAATGCAGATTTAAAAAAAAAATAAACCATGTCTCGTTCCACAAATGTTTTAAAATTTACAACACAAGTATGTTGTGTTCGCTGTTGACCTAATTAGAAAACTCAAGTAAGCAAAATAGAAAAGTCTTTAAAATCACCTATCAACTCACCATTATGTCTCAGAAGTCTTTCTGAATTAAGAAATTATAAACTATATCATGCTTGCAGGAGTTCATGGGGCTTAAAACATGTGTCCAGCTTCCTAGACTGTCCTGTAATTTTCAAAGGCCCCTGTGCTCCTTTCTGACCACATCAAACTCCAGATTCTTGCCTTGCCTTTCCCCACTGAACACTGCGATAGAAGAACTACCACATTATGTCATGTGGCCGGGCTTCATTCACTTCCATCACTGCATGGTGTTTCCTTTTATACGAGCATGTTAGAATTTATGGGTCTATCTTACTGTCTTTAGACATTTGAGGCATTTAACTTGTGCTTTTACAAACAATGCTACTATGGCTGTTATAGCACATAGCTCCCGATACACACATGCAAGAATTCATCCGGGGTAAAAATGGAAACGGCTTACACCAGCAGGGTTCACGACTCCCTACAGTTTCGCATGTTCCCCAACACTTGATACTATCAGGCTTTTACACATCTGCTAATCTAGCAAGTGTGGAGTAGTAACCTAAAATTTTATTTTGATTTCCATTCTCTGGATTAATAAGGAGGCTGAATATTCTTTATTCGTTGGGTTTACTTTTTGCATGTGTGAAATGTCCTCTTGTGGCTTTTGACCATTTGTCTTTTCGTTGTTTCCTTTTCTTCTTCCTCCTCTCCTCCTTCCGCTCCTCTTCCTCCTCCTCCTCCTCCTCTTCCTCAAAGACCTCCTTACATCCTAGACGATTAGACCTGGACAGTTATATATGTAGTAGACATCTGCTTCCAGTTTGTGCTCACCTTTTACTCCTTCCATAGGTTTTGTATGTGCGTGTTGTTGTCTGGATGAGCAGAAGTCTCATCTCTAATACAGTCTTCTTAGTTTGCTTGTTTCCTTTTTATTTAGTCTTTTTTAAAAAAACCCTGCCTCACTCCAAGATCATAAGGATGTTTTCTCCTCCAATAGTTTAAAATTTTTACCTTTTACTTTTTAAGTCCTTAATCCATTTGGATTATTTCTATATATTGTGCCAATTACTGTCCAGCCCTTGCCTCCGTCGTTCCTCTTCAGCCTTCGCTCTGTCCTATGTGAAGTCGCTTTGTACAAATGAGACTGTTCCTTGTCCCATATTCTTCTAAATAAGTCTTGACATTTAGTAAGTGACGTTCTCCTCTGCCTGCCCTCCACACCGTGTTATATTTTATTCAGTAGTTTCTTGGCTGTTCTTTACACTTTGCTCTAGAATTATCTTGTCAAATTATACACACACAACACGACACACACATACTAGAATTTTGGTAAAGATTACATCAAATCTTCATATGAATTTGTGAAGAGTTGATGTCTTTACAATATTGACTATTTCTATCTATGAATGTGGTAATTTTCTACATCTATTGAGATTTCCCTTATTGTCTTTCAACAAAAATTCATAATCTTCTTAATAAAAGCCTTGTATATCTTTTAAAAAACTATTCCTGGATACCTTTTTATTTACCTGTGATTATACATGATGTACATTCTTTACTTTTTTCTAAAAGTGTCTAGTCAGTATATTGAAATATGTTCAATTTTTTAAAATATTCTATTTATTTATTTATTCATGAGAGACACAGAAAGAGAGAAAGGCAGAGAGAGAGAGAGAGAGAGAGAGGTAGAGACACAGGCAGAGGGAGAAGCAGGCTCCATGCAGGGACTCCGATGTGGGACTCGATCCCAGCACCCCGGGGTCATGCCCTGAGCCAAAGGCAGATGCTCAACCACTGAGTCACCCAGCTGTCCCTGAAATACATTTAATTTTGTATCTTGGCTTGATACTTGGCACCGTTTATATATTCAAGGGTTAATTCTAAGAGTTTTCCTATTGCTTCTTTTGGGATTTCATGTAAGCAACACTATTACCTATAAATAATGATAGTTTTCTTTCTTGGCAATCATTGTAATTTTGTCTTTTTCTTGTCTTATGGCCAGCTAAAATTATAACTATATTGGTGAACAAAAATAATGGTAGAAGGGATTTTTGTCAGGTTTCTGATTTTAAAAGTAATGTTTTTAATTTCTCACCACTAAAATGATGTCCACTGTGGGATTTCTTCATAATCACTCATCATCAGAATGGGGAGATTCTTTTCTACGCCGGGTTTATCAAGAGGTTTTCTTTTCTTTTTTTTTTAATGTATGCATGAATGTTGGATTTATAAAACACTATTTGTGCTTCATATTAAGGTGGTTAGATGGTTTGTCTTCTTTAATATGTTGTAGTAAATCACACTTTTGGTATTTTTCAACGTTAAACTCACCTTGCATAACTGGGCCAACCAAGTTGGTTATTTTTATACATTTCTAGATTATGTTTTCTAATACATTTATTTAGGATTTTTGCATCTAGGCTCATGAGTGATATTGGCCTGTAATTTTGTAATTTTTGTAATTCTGTCTTACTGCAATAGTAAAGTAGTTGGGGAGTATTTCCTTATTTTCTCTTCTCTGAAAGAATTTATGTGACATTTATAATTATCTGTTCCTTAAAATAAATCTATTCTTTTCATCATGGGAAGATTCTAGCTGTTAAATCATTTCCCTTAAAGATTACAAAATCATTTAATTCTTTTCTTGAGATAGCTTTAGTGTTGATAATTTTCTTCAAATTCATTAGTTTTAACTAAATTTAAAATTTTACTGTCATGAAGCTGTCCTTAACATTCTTTGGTATCTTTTGAGATCACTGTTACATCTTTTTTTCTAGTTATTCTTTCCCAATGTTGAACAAATTTATTATATTTTAATTATTTTTTAACCCTTGTTGTCTTTGTTTTCTTGTTTATTCATTTCTGACTTCATATTTTTGTCACTGTTATACTTCCTTTTGGTCTATTCCATCTGGATTCTAACTTTTAAAGTTGGATATTTAGCTCCTATATTTCCAGTTTTTCTTCTTATGCATTTAAGATTACACATTTCCCTCTAAAAATATTGTTTTGCCTACATTCTATTCATTTTGATAAGTAGTATTTTCTTATTATTCAGTTTTGAGTACTTCTGATTCCTACTGCAATTTTTCTTATAAAGCATGCAAATTTTTTTCTTAATTTTCTTTTTTTCTTAATTTTCTTAATTTACAAGTATATAGATATTCCGAAATGGTATTTTTATTGGTACATAAATGAATTACACTGTCTGCAGAGAATGTGCTTTCTATGATACCTGCCCTTTAAAAGTTATTTATACTTGTTTTAAGCCAACAGATGATCAATTTTCATAAATATCACAATGTGCTTGGAATTCACATAATTTTCCAGTCAGGAGTAGTGGAGAGGAAGAGGAACTTTTCTATTTATGTCTATTAGAATAAGCTTGTTAATTATATTCTGAAATATTCCATAGGTTTATTATTTTTTTGCTTCCTTATGGATCATTTACTGAGGCCATGCATTATAAACTTCCCACCAGGTTTTGAAATGTTATTAAGTGAATACAAGTTAAGACAAATAAACAAAGAGCAAATTGGTGGTTTTCAGAGAGGAGAGAATAGGTGAATGGCAAGAAGAAGTGAAAGAGAGTGGGAGATATAGGCTTCTGGTTATGAAATGAATAAGTCACAGGGATAAAAGGCACAGTATAGGTAAAATAATCAATATTATCCTAATAGTGGTGGTGGTATGGCAACAGATGGTAGCTACACTTACAGTGAGCACAGCATAATGTGCAGACTTGTTAAATCACTGTGTTGTACACTTGAAACTAATACAACATGTGTCAACTACACTTCAATATGAATAAAGTGTCTTGTTATTTTATATATCTTATAGTTTTTGTCTTGTTTACTCATTTTCTTTACTCATCTTCAAAAAAATTGGTTCTTTTTAATTTTTTTTATAATAAATTAATTTTTTATTGGTGTTCAATTTACCAACATACAGAATAACACCCAGTGCTCATCCCGTCAAGTGCCCCCCTCAGTGCCCATCACCCATTCACCCCCACCCTCCGCCCTCCTCCCCTTCCACCACCCCTAGTTCGTTTCCCAGAGTTAGGAGTCTTTATGTTCTGTCTCCCTTTCTGATATTTCCCACACATTTCTTCTCCCTTCCCTTATATTCCCTTTTCGAATTGTAGAAAATCTGTGTAATAGTAATCCCATGCTCTATACACTATAATATTTTTTTCTAATTTGTTACTTATCTTTTATGCTAATGGTATTTTCACATACAGGTGCCTATTTTCATATTTTTCAGTAATAAAATATAATACTTTCTTCATTTGCAATTTATCTGTGCTATGTTTGGATGATCTTCCCCTCTCCAAAATTATACAAATATTTACATTTTTTCTAAATCCTTTATAAATCTTTCATAGATCTTTTAAATCTTACTTGTGACATTTAAGTCATCCCTCTATTTGGAATTTCAGTTGGTAAGTTCCTTGAATACAACCCTTTTTTCAAATAACTATTTTTGAATCTTTAAAAATGTATATATATATTCTCTCATTTATTTGCAGTGCTCCTTTTATTATATATTGCATATGTAAATATTTTTCATTTGTTTCTGGACTGTTGCTACCTATTTCACCTAGTCCTTTTCAGACTGTCCCATTGCTTATTTATTTCATGGTTAGCGCCACACTCTTTTAAATATCGTGGCTTTATAATGCACTTTATTATCATTTTTTATTTTACACTATTTGTTGGCTATTCTTGCCCATTTATTCATTTGGATAAATTTTGAAATTACCTCATAAAGCCTCTCAGTCCAAATATCTTTTTGAGAATTTGATTAGACATGCATCAGTTTTATAAATTAACTCAGGAGTCAAGGCTCTCAAATATGACATGACTTTAATTCTAGTTAATGGAAAATATAAATGGGATCTAGTTGATGTCATATGTATGGGGTGTAGGTAAGTAGTACAAATGTTTATGTAAGACATGCTTTCCCTGTTTTAGTCCTGAGCCTCAAGGAAATATGGCACAGAAAGGGGGTTTTCTTTCAGTGATTTCCTTGCCTTTTTCCCCATGTAAAACATTTCACAGCTTGTCTCATTACAGCATTTGTAAAAACACAGTCTGAAAGCAGTGGTGCATAAATGAATTATTTAAGTTTTGCAGCAAATCGTCCTGATCTTGCTTGCTGCTTCTTAATGCACTTTAAGTGAGTCCGGGGAGGCGAATCATGGAAGACACGGGGTGGAATGTAAACCAAGTTTTATTAGCCACAAAAAGCCACACTATAACATTTATTAAGTATCAGAGACAGTGTGTTTAAATAAGTTTGATTCGCTGAATAATCACCGATGCTGCAGCCATCTTCCCTGGATAGGAGCACTTCCTTGTCAAAAACATTTATTTTCTTGTCACTTCTGTTAATATAATAGGCTCTTGGGGTTTTGTGAGAGTTTCTTAGCAAATAGTGATTTTCAACAAATTACTATGTGTCTCCCACTGAATACAGCTTTAATAGCTGGGGGGAGGCGAGGAAAACTATGCATGCTGTTGACTGAAAGTATATCATCTTATTATCAGTGCCACATTTAGGGGCGACAGCTGCCCTAGGAAAATGAGGAGCCAGACGCCCTCTCAAGCCCTTCCCAGCCCTTCCTCCAGTGTGCAGTGTCAATAAACTTGATGTTCTCCTAGTCAGGCTGGCCTAAGGCTAATTCCTTTTCTCTTTAGGGGTGAAATAGCCCTTAAGACCAAATAATTTTATTACCAACTCTTCCCACCATATCTTTTTCTCTCTCGTGATGCAAAGTGAAGCAGACAGATGCTCCGAATGTTTCTGAGGGTAGGTGCACCTTGCTAACCTTACATCAAAACGGTGACTTAAGGATAGGCCTTTCCAGGAGGCTCTGCTGTATACATCTGCATTATAAAGCCTTTCTATCTTTGACTAAGGCCAGTATTTTAATTCCAGACAGAAAATAACACTAAAGAAAATTAAATATACCTAAGTAACTCAATGGAAAGACACCGGCTGATAAATATTTAATGCAACAGAGCGCTCACTTTAGATACTTGTGAAATGCTGCCTGTGTGTGTACTTGCCCTGCCCGTCTATGACAAGAAGATGCGATGGCACCTTGTAAGCGTAGGCCTTTGTGTGTGCATGTATGTGCGTGCTTGAGGCCCAACTCCGTGAAGAAAGAGAAAAAGGAATGAAAGAAAGAAGGAAGAAAGGAGAGAAATAACCACTTACTCTTTCTAGAAGTCTTTATTGGAAATAGTCTTTCTGACAGAGAGGCCCACGGATTGCCTTCTATTCTTTGCACACAGACCTGTGGTGCTGCAGGTCCAGAAACACTGGGGGAGGATCCCAGGAATCAGACTTTACTGTCCACATGGCAGTTTGGCATCTGTGAACAGATATTTTCTTCAGTAAGGGCATCTACCAAGATTGTGGTTCTTAATGAGAAGAAGACTGCTGTTCCTCTGGGTTTCTGACTGCCTGGAGTCTCCAGGTCCTTTGGGACATGGGCTTGTCTTGGAATATTGATTCCACCTTGAAGGTATGGGGCATTGAGATTCATTCATTCATTCGCTCATTCACTTAATCATGCAACAAACGCTTCTTGTGCCTTCTATGTGCCAGGAAGTCTGCTGGGTCAGGGGCCCGTCTCTATGTTAAATTTTTCATTACTTGATAAGTGATACATAGTAAAAAATGGACATTTTTAATATAGGTAATGCCTCATATGACACGAGTAAACACAGGTTACAGAAGCTGTAGGTCAGACACGGGCCCACTGACCCAGTCTTGGCAGAGATGTGGGGCTGAGGAGGGTCTGGCAAAACCTTGGAAGATCTGAAATCCAAGCTGAGGCTGAACAGGCAGTTAAACAGGAGTAAGTGCATCTACAAAGGGTTGGAGGCAGGAAAAAGTGTTCAGAATATTGAGAAGACTCTAAGAGGTTTGGTAGGGCTGGAACTCAGGGAGAAAACACGGGGCCAGAGTCATGAGCAGGGGTCTGCTCATGGCCAGCCTTAGAGCTGCGAGAATTTTCACTTAGCTCTTCAGGCCAGTGTGTTGTATTACAAATTCTAAGTAGAGTAGTTACATGATCAGATTTGCAGTGTAGAGAAGTCACTGTTTCATTTTTTTTTAATTGAAAGAGATCACTGTTTACAGTGTCAAGAATAATTTGGAGGGGACAAGATGAGTTTAAGAGAGAAATTAAATGGTCAATTCAGCTAAGAGCTGATTGTCTTTCAGTATCTCATTGGTAAGAGGTGTGTGTGTGTGTGTGTGTGTGTGTGTGTGTGTGTTACAATTTTTCTAACAAGACGGGTGACTTCCTGAATTTATCAGAAAAAAAAAAAAAAAGAGTCAAAACTGAGACAAGAGTTTCTGCCCTGAGTTACAAGATAGATGTCAGTCCCTGAACAGGATGTGACAGGAAAAGGTATTGGATCCTGAGGAAGACCCATGGAATCACAACTCCCTAAGGGACAGCCAGATGAGAATATCTTGAAGACAGTGGACATCCAGGTCTGGAGATCAGGAGAGAGATTTTAGTTCTTACGTTCCCTGACTTAGCTATTCCATAGTAGAAATGATTAGGAATATAATATGTCTACCTCCAAGGGACCATTTGATGCACCTCCACAAAAAGATGGGATCATTAATTTAAAATTCAAATAAAAACAGTGTCAGACAAAAATTTCTTTATGTTTTTTCTGTATTATATGAAATATTGAAATATTTGGAAACAGCTAGGCTTAGGAATTTTTTTTCAAAGTTTTTTCTTCAATGTCTGGTATTGTAGATAAAGAATAAATATTTGTTAAGTCTCAATGAAGATAAATATTATATAATGTTTAGAAGGACTCTTAATGTGCAGTAACATTAGATACTTCTGCATTAAGTTATTTACTTAAATAAAGGTTTTCTATCCTAGGACACTAAAGCACCATAAAAAGGAAGCCATCTTTACAGGGAATTTGAGGTCTTTGAGGTCAATGGGAGCAGAAACAACTTTGTTGGAGACATGTGGATTTATGTGATGTAGTAAAACTTAATGGAGAAATTCAGAAAGTGATTGGATAAAATAAAGCTGATTTAAGTTCATATCTTTTTCCTGGGGGATTCTATTTGGAAGTGAAATGGGTTTAAGGACTTCTGGAAGAGTTAAAACAGAAAGTAATACCCAATAGTAAATTGGTTTTGGTGCTAAATGAGACGTAATTGAAAGAAAGTCCCCCTCTGCATGTTTGTGTGTGTGTGTGTTTCACAATTTTTTTTTTCTCCAAATATAGTTTTGCTTGTGCTTGGTCCTGTCTTGGTCTGACTGTATCTGTAACACAACAGTCACCGACACCTTTACATTTTACTCGTAGTATTGAATAATGTACTCTGGTTTTCTGAAGAGTTGACTTAATAAAAATTTTGAGGCCTGTTTTCTATTCCAAGATAGAAAGAGTCAGGGGGATGGGGCGGAGGATAGGGTGAATCAAGAAGGATCTGATAAGAAAATGCAAGGGTAAAGAGGAGTTATACAGTGATTGAATAAGTGCAGAAGGCAAATGTTTGCTGAAAGAGAGAATTGGAGACCACAGTTCTTCTAAGGTGTAAGAGACCACAGAGCATGCAAGAGTACAATGATCTGTACCCATTTGGCCAAAAAAAAAGACATATATTATTGAATAAACCCATCTTTTCTGGTTCTTAAAGCCTTCTTTTTGCCCCTCAATGTTAATGTTTTCTTCTTTGGAATACAAAATTATAGATTCTATTTGCTTGTTTTTTCCCTATCATCTCTTATTGTTACTATTTTGCTATTGTAGTTGGGATTTTTTTCTTCCATGATATTTTGTAATTTGTTGCTGTTTCTACATAAGAAGATCCTGGATTTGGCATATTAGACTCTTCCACTTTTCTGTATTATCTTATTGTTTGGAATAGATCATTCAGTCGAGTCTTTAAGGATTTTTCATGTGTATAGTCAGAACATTAAAAATGATAATTTTAGGGTACCAGTTGGGTAAGTATCTGACTCTTGATTTCAGTTCAGGTCATGATCTCAGGGTTGTGACACTGAGCCCTGCATTGAGCTCTGCACTGGGCATGAAGCTTGCTTAAGATTCTCTTTTCCAGGAAAGCCTGGGTGGCTCAGTGGTTAAGTGCCTGCCTTCAGCTCAGGGTGTGATCCTGGAGCCCCAGGATCAAGTCCCACATCGGGCTCCCTCCATGGAGCCTGCTTCTCCCTCTGCCTATATCTCTGTCTTTCCCTCTCTGTGTCTCTCATGAATAAGCAAATAAAATCTTCAAGAAAAAAAAAAAAGATTCTCTTTCCCTATCCCTCTGTCCCTTTGCCCCTTCCCTGCTTCTCATAAAAAAAAGATAATTTTACATTGTACTTTCCAGTTTAAATTACTTTTACCTCTAAATCGTACATTACAATGGCTGTTACTTCTAGAACAGTGGTAAATAACAGTAGCGATATGTGACATGTTGGTGTTCTGGAATATACTGGTCATGAATCTAGTGTCTCATAGGCAGGATATTGACCTTAGAGTTGAAATACATGAGTCAGGGATCCCTGGGTGGCGCAGCGGTTTGGCGCCTGCCTTTGGCCCAGGGCGCGATCCTGGAGACCCGGGCTCGAATCCCACGTCGGGCTCCTGGTGCATGGAGCCTGCTTCTCCATCTGCCTGTGTCTCTGCCTCTCTCTCCTGCTCTCTCTGTGACTGTCATAAATAAAAAAAAAAAATTAAAAAAAAATTTTGAAATACATGAGTCAATTCCCATTTTGTTAGGAAGTATTAATCCTTATTTTATTTAAAATATTTGTGTATTTCTTTTCTTATCCCTGGATCTTTTTAATTATTGATGATGATGATGATGATGATGACTTTATTCACTTATTTGACAGAGGGAGCAAAAGCAGAAGGAGTGGCAGGCAGAGAAAGAGGAAGAAGTAGGCTCCCCGCTGAGCAGAGAGCCCGATGTGGGGCTCGATCCCAGGACCCCAGAACTACCACCTGAGCCTAAGACAGATGCTTAACTGACTGAGCCACCCAGACACACCCATTATTATTATTTTTTGAGTAGGCTCCAGCCCAGCAGGGAGCCCAATGTGGGGCTTGAATTAATGACCCTGAGATCAAGACCTCAGCAGAGATCGAGAGTCAGGCACTTAACTGTCTGAGCCTGGCTCTTGGCTCTTTTTTAAGTCAAGAGTTGATGTAGAATTTTGTCAAATGACTTGTCAGCATCTATAAAGATGCTTATTTTTTTTCCCCTTTTAATCTACCGACACGGAGCAATATTGCTGCATCCCTGGAATAAACCCCACTTGGTCAGGAGAATATATCATTTTCATATACTGTTAGATTCTTCCTAATAATACATTATTCAGCATTTACTTTGATATTCATAAGGGATATTCACAATGTGCACTATTCTTTTTATGCATTTTTAGGCTTTGATGTGATATATTGGCTTCATAAAAAGTTTGGATGCATTAATTTTTATTATCTTTAAATGCTATCCCATAGTCACTTTTTCCATTAGTACTGGAAGAAACTAAAATGTGTTTTCTGTTTTTAAGGCACAAAGTTTTCTACATATGAATCTCATCCATCCCAAACAGGGTCCAACAAGCTTTCATCTCTATACTATTGTTATTTCCTGCTTAGTATTCCAGAGACTTTTGTGTAAATAAAAGCAAAATTTGATACACACACACACACATATATTTTCAAATGGTCGTATACTCTGTAAACTCTTCTTCTGTGACTTGATTTCTCACTTAATAGCATACCATAGAAATCTTATCACTTCAATATAATTTTTTTCATGAATATTTTATGTCACCTGAATGATATTCTAGTGTATAAATGTACATTATTAAGTTTTCCCTTTTTAATGGGCTGTCAGGTTTTCCCCTACCTTTATCTATTAAAAAACAATGCTACAATAGCTAACTTTATACATACATTATGTGTGCAAATGTATTTACAAATAAATTCCTAAGGTAATGGCTAGGATAAACGTTATGGGCATTTGAACTTTTGATGCATTCTCATTTAATAAATGTTAACTCTAAAAAATACTGTCAGATTTTATAATCCCTTGCCACTAACTTAGAAAAATAAAGGTCCCTTATTATGCTGAGCACGGTGATGAGTGTTGACTCAAATTGAAGAAACCCACAGTACATTAGTATATTAAATTGATCTGCATAAAAAGGATAGGAAGACTTGGAAAAAAAGATCAGATCCTGTATAGAGGAAGAGAAGAAGAGCAGATACAGACAACAGGGAAGGGGAGAGAATCTAAAGGGACAAAGACCGAGAGAAGAAAGTGTAAGTTGAAGGAAGAAGAAAGGAAGTAGTAGTTGATATAGGAATTTAAATGTTGGTAAAAGAAGTATTTAGACAATGTGAGGGGAAGTATGGCATGTAATATGCAATATAAACTTCCCTCCATTGTTCCTTTGTCCACAAAAGTTTACATATATATATATATATATATTAATATATATAAAGTTTACATATATATAAACCTCATATATATATATATATTTATATATTTATATATATATAAAATATACATTATTGGTCATGTTTTACATAATGAATTCTTTGTTTTAGGAGGATATAACAATCCATAAAATTTGCCAGTTTTTTCTAAGTGACAGGTAGGCCAATCTAAGGCAGTCATGTTGCATTTTGAAACGAAGAGCCTGTATTGTGCTCTGTGCCCAGTGGAGAATCTGCTTCAGATTCTCTCTCTCCTCTCCCTCTCCCTCTGTCTTTCTCCCTGCTAGCACTCTCTATCAAATAAATAAATCTTTTAAAAAAAACTCCACAAAAACACTATCTTAGAATAGCTTAGGGTTTTTTTTTTTTTCTTAACAGAATCATCACCTTTTGGTCATTTGATTATAAACAACACTAGTCATGGTTGCACAATATGAATATATTTAGTATCACTATAGTGTATACTTGAAAGTGATTAAGATAGTAAATTTTGTATTATATATATTTTACCACAATAAAAATATTGTTAGACATATGCCAAACATAGTCTGGAAGATACAGGGACATAACAACAACAGCAACAAAATAACACTCTATGATATATAAAATTTTAAGTGTTTGGCAACCTAAGAAGGGAAGGGCAAATAGGGGATATGGTAAGAAGCTAGAGAGATGAGGAAAGGTGAGAAAGGAAGAGGAAAGCAGAAGATAGTAGGAGACCAAGGTCTAAGAAGGAACAGTCTACAAAGACATTCCTAGTGGAAGGTACTGTCGAGATTTTAATGAATTTAGAAGACTAATAATATTTAATTTTAAGTTGTTTTGTTGTTGCTTTTATGTGCTGAACACACACACACACACACTTACTCTTAGTAAAAATCTGTTTTGGTCTTGAGGTACTTTGGAGGAAGTAACAGACTGAGCTTGAAGCAAAGTCTATCAAGGTGCACTGTAACAATACAAGGGATGGGAAACGCAGGAGGTGGAGGGAGGCAGGGTGGTGAGCAACAACTGAATGGGAGCAGGAAATCTCAGGTAGAGAAGACCCTCTATCAAAACTCCTCAGAGATATTAGCAGGGCAATGTTAGACTTCCCATAAAATCTAGATGAAGACGTAAGCAAGTTACAGCAAAAAAAGATTTGGACTACATAATTTATAGAGTCTTCCGTGGTGGTGGGGGGACCGTAAAAATGCATACTTCTCTGATATTCTGAGACATTTTGCTGTCTTTTTTGTTTACGTGTGGAATGCTTTGCTTTAACTTAGTATTTATCATTTAATGAGCACTCAATATGAATTGATGATAATGTTGAAGGCGATGGTGGCCGTGGCAGCTGAGATAGAAATGGGGCTAAAACACCTAATTAAGGAAGAGCATTGCTGTGGTTACAGATAAGGAACACTTGCACAGTAAGGATTCCTAGTTGGCATATGAAAGCATCCTCTCAGGAGATAAACAGAAACAAAAGAGATAGAAATCATCTAAGACTCTTATCTCCGGCCTGCCCATCAGGTCTGAAGAAAGCATATCACTTTAATTTATAAGTCACACTTAGTTAAGGCAGTTACTTTCTAGTATTCAGGTTCAGACTAAAAGTCAAAGGTTTCTGTGTAACCCATAAACACTACATCCTAATTTATGCATCGTTTATGTTCAAACTGGACCTTCTATGGAAGCATTATATTTGATTTGTGATTTATATATCACTTGCATTGCAATTATTTTGCTTTTTCACTGTGAATAATAATAAATAGATAATAAATATTTCCTTTAAGGATAATCTTTAAGTAACTGAAAAGAGGGACAGAAGAAAAGGAGGTTGGCAAATTCCTGTGTCCCCACCCCCTACAGGTTCTTAACCCAGTCCTGATGGGTTTTGGCTAAGAACTCTACCTTGTAATGTGATGAAACTAGGCATACGATACAGTATCATTAGTGTTGCGTGCCAAAACCCATAATTGTGATTATTAACATTCACAACTTTACCTTTAATGTATGAAGTCAAAGAGAAACAAAATCCATGATTAATTCTCTCACATATTTGGCTTAGAATTTCAATATTTCAGAGCACAAAATATAGGCTATTGCCAAATTGTGGTACGGAGAAGGGCATGTGGCTATGTGTCAACTGGTGGTTATAGGATCATGTGGTCAAACTAAAAGACCTTTTCTTAAATCTCAGTGCTATTGTGCTGTGTGGGAGCCAATTCTTAGCTAGCCAGCCAGTCAAATGGTATTAAAAACCCAGACTACATCTAATTTGCCCTATTTCAAGAGTGAACCTGTTTTGAACAAGCCTGATTTTATTTTTAATTTTTCAATGCCTGCAAACCTTTTACCGTAATTAGAAAGGAAAGTTCTAGCATAAGAGACAGTAGGGAAGGTTGCATTTGGCTGGCATCTGGTATCTTATACAAAGCCAGTCAAGAGTCTGTTGCAAAATATAGTCTGTCATCTGAGTTGCTGGCTGGTTTTACTCTTTTAGAACCAAGGGGCAGTAGGGTATGAATTTGTGTCTGCTAAACTGAGTCCTCCCCCCCCCAAAAAAAAAGGTTTTGTTTAACTGAGGTCTTTTTAAAAATCACATTGACGGTAATTCTAATCCCTAAAAATAAAAACCAACCTGACAATTTTATGAGTTTGAATGTTCACTCACTCACAACGTTTGTTTCAGAAGCTGGGGAAGTTGTGCAAAGAGTAGAAGGTTAAGGAAAGTTTCAGGAAAAGATAAAAAGTGGTTTTAGCTATAAGGGTAGCTACTGGACTCGGGACTCCATTACAGGATTACAATTACCAGGCTGGTTGCCAAGGCCCCAGAGAATGCCAGCAATCAGTCCAGGAAGTCATTTGGTTTGAAAGTCCAAAAATCAGAAATGGAAGACTAAATGTACTGGTTAAGAATTTGGATTCTTAAGTCAGGCAAATTTGGGTTTATGACCTTTATACAATACTTATTAGTTCAGTGACAATGAGAAAGTTGATTAACCTTTCCAAGTCTCAGTTTGTTTCAATTTCTTTAGCTGTGTTATTGAAATAATAGTATTTTTATTAGTTGTATTAGTTTATTAGTATTAGTTTATTAGTATTAGTTTTATTAGTTGATTTTTTTTGCAAGGTAGAGCTAAGATTAATTTATATTAGTGTGATCTTGTGGATTCCTGTTTTATTCCAATGATTACAATCCATTATTATAAATATCTATTTTAATGCTCAAATTGTTCCAGATTTGATCAGTGAGAGCTCCTTCAAGTTAATATCTGTGTGCTTTCGACACAATTTTTCATTTTAAAGTACTTACTTCCTGTCATTAAAAATTATTTCAGTTCATCTTGTTTCTCTCCAATCAGGCAGGCCCTGGAATCAGCCATTTTTCCTAAGGAGACTTACTTCTAATGGGAAATGGTAAATAGTAACCAATACTGGGTAATAAGCATGTTTATTGTTACTTGGATGTCACTACTCTCAGACTGTCTTAGTGGACTGGGAGCACATGAAGGCAGCTGGCAGGGGGGAGGGCAGGGCACTGCGCAGGGCAGCAGCTGTGCTCCAGTGGCTATTAGGGGCAGAAGAACTGCTTTAGAAAAATTTGCACTGAGCCAGCAAATCAAGAAACAGACTCTTAATTACAGAGAACAAATTGATGGTTACCAGAGGAGAGGTGGGTGGGGGGATAGGTTAAATAGGTGAAGGGGATTAAGGACTGCCCTTGTCCTGATGGTTATGTATGAAATAGTTAAATCATCATATTGTACACCTGAAACTAATACAATACTGTATGTTAACTAACTGGATTTAAGATAAAAACCTAAAAAAAAAAACAACTAAGAAAACAGTAGAATAGCTGGTTCTTTGAAATGATCAACAAAATTGATAAACCTCAAGCCAAACTCACCAACAAAAGAAAGAGAGAGGACCCAAATAACAAAATCACAAGTTAAAGAGGAGAAATAACAATACCACAGACACATAAATAATTAAAAGAGAATTTTAAAAAAATAATGAAAAGGAAAACATTATAACAGATACCTCAGGCACTAAAAAGTGATGAACAAATATTATAAACTTTATGCCAAAAATATGACAATCTAATGAAATTAAGAAATTCTTGGAGAATTACTTACTAAAAGTGACGCAAGAAGAAATAGAACACTTTATTTGCCCTATCAGTTTTAAATAAATTTTATTTTTAATTAAAACCTTACTACTAGGGAAAAAAATAGACCCAGATGGTTTCACTAGTGATTTCTACCTAATATAAATGGAAAAATATTTTTGTGCTTATAGAAAATGAGGATACATTGCCCAACACATTTTATGAGGTTACAGTAACCTTAATATCAAAACCCAATAACAATGCTTAAAAGAAATATGAGAAGCCTCTGTTACTAATAAACTAAATTTTAGCAATTTGAGTGTAACAATATCTAAAAAGGATAGTATCATGAGCAAATTTTTTTTCCTATGAATGCAAGCTTTCTAACATAAAAAATTAAATTAATATAATGTAAATAATCAAAGCCTATAAAACAATGTGCTCATTGAGTTTGACAAAGCAACTAATAAAATTCACTATACTAAAAATAAAAACCCTTAGCAAAGTGGGAAAAAAAAAGAATCCTAATCTGATGATTATTATCTATAAGCCTACAACAGTTTAATGGTAAATACTAAACACTGTTCCTTTGAAATTTGAGAATGAGAAAAGTATGCATTTATTGCTACTCTATGCAAAATTGCATTAACAGTTCTAACCAGTGCAGTAAGACAATACATGCACACATACATACTATATAAATAGCTAAGGATTAAAAGAACAAAGAAAACTTTCACCAAAAATATTTGTATATAGAAAACTCAAAAGATTCTAAAAACAAACCATAACATTTTAAGAAATTTCTACAAGTATTCTGGATATGACAGTAATGTACAAAAATAAATTTTCTTTTTATAAACTGGCAATTAATTAGAGGGCTTCAAAAAAGAGAATGCTAATTATGACAATTTCAAGAGTATAAAGTACCTTGAAACACGCCTAACACAAGATGTGTAAAATACCTTGGGGGACAACTTCAAAATTTTGTTAAGAAATATAAAAGAAGTCAAAACAATTTGAGAAACATGCAAGATTTATGGACTAGGAAATTCAAATGTATAATGATATCAGTGTGCAAATTGCTCTATAGTTAATGCAATCTCCTACGTAGTTCTCAGAATGGCAAATTTTAAAATTTCTGATAACTCTAAGGCAAATTAATTCTATTATATAGGAATTTTTACTAATGTAGTGAAATCATGTAATCGGTATACTGGTTAACTCAGGGATTGTAGGGATTATGGTACATGAAAAACTTCTGGGAGGCTAGCAATCTATTTCTTTACCTAATTGTTTTCAAGGGTGTTTTCTTTTCAATAATTTAAGATAAATATTTATGCTTTAAGATGTTCCTCTCTATTATATTTCACAATAAAAATATTTTAAAAGAAAACCACTCAGACTAAACTATTTGAGAAAAAAACTCATTATTTTTACTTTATCAAATTAGAAAAAAATAGACAATAAAAATCATAAAGGTTATTTCACTAGTCACTTGACTTCTTGCCTTCATCTTTCTTGAACAAAATTCTAGTAGTTATTGGCTGATAAATTTTAGACCCATAAACAATAATTAAACATGGGCACATTCAGCAAATGCTTCTAAAAATAAATGATTATATTACCTTTACTATTCACCTTTGACCTATGTCAACATCCATTGTTTTGTGGATAGTTTCAGAAAGACTGGGATTAAGCATTAAGTAAATATTTATGGTGAGAGACTATCTAGTCCCATCTAGCTCTCTGTCTTGATGGCTTTACTTTCCTGTAGCATCTATGCACCTATCACTATGTAACACGATACTTTTGTTTTTTTCCTTGTTAAAACATAAACTCTATGAGGGTAGAGTCTTTTAATTTGTTTAATACTGTATCCACAGCACTTAGAGTAATGCCTGAAACATAGTAAGGAGTTAGGAATATCGTTGAAAAAAATAAATGAATAAATTAACCCATTTTAATTGTTATGTTTCTAATTAAAGTACTTAAGACTTTGAAATATTCCCATCTGTTTAATGAAGGAGGCTTTGTTTGTCTTTTTTCCTTCTTCAATGAAATTATTTCTTTGGCCTTAAGAGAACTATCTCAGCTCGTTTATATTCTAGTTGAACATTAACTCCATCACCAAAAGATATACAGATAGGTTTCAAAGTAAATTAAAGAAATCATTGCTATTTGTTATCAAAAGATGCTTCGGAAAAAAAAAATCTCAAAAACATCCCCACTCATTTGGATGTCTATTGATTTCCATGAGGTATTTGTAGATTATGAAAAGAAAACTTTGAACTTTGGAGGCAGCTGAGAGGACCCTGGTCCTAACACACGCTTGCAAGATATACCCAGAAGCATGAAAGTTTCCAACTCAAAGATACCTGTATGGCATTGTGCAGCTTTTTAGGATACACTCATTCTAATCACAAATAGTGATAAAGTATTTGTCATGGTGATTCCAGGAAACATTTTACTGCTTTACTATTAATCTTAACCTTCTACCTGCTTTTCCTTTTTTCAAAAAAAAAAAAATTGATTCCACTGGACACCTCAGTATATGCTTTATATCATTGTTTACTTAATCTTTTTAAAGCTGACCTCCATTTATCAGAATTATTTATTCCTTTAAGCAGCTGGAAAAGTGACCTGAACACATTAGAATCTGTCTATACTAGAACCGTCTCTCTATGTGACTTGAACTTTCTATTTACACAGGAGAAATAAGAATTTGATAATAACTTTTTTTCAGTATTATCTGATTTTCCTTTCATCCTTTGGTCTGAATTGGGAGGACTGAGAATATTAAATGACTTGAGTGGCTTATTGATTTTTTCTGTCTATTAAAAGCTGAAGATAAAGTTTCTAAATGTTGCTTTGAGAAAAATTTCTACTGTCAATAGGAGGCATTATTAGAAAGTGTACAATATGCAAATAAACTCTTAATAACCAACATGAAGCACACTTCTGTTAACCTTTGTGTAATAATCTATTAAAATTTCAACAAAAATTGAGATCCTAGCTACTCCATATATACTGATAAACTAATAAATATTATTTCAAGGAATAATGATTAGCATTTGAAAATGTGTCTTTGATCATTTAAATCCCTTCCATATTATTGAAACATTACAGTTTGTGTCTTAATATAAAGTTCTGAATACTAATGGTATTATTTTCTCCATTCCTTCTGCTCTCATTTAAAGGCTTTCTCCATTTCTTGATGTGATTGGATGCTTTTATAAACAGTTTCCCCTAAATTAGCCTTTAATCTTGAAATCTTGTCTAGTAATTTTTTGGAAGAGTATGGTGATCAGAATTATAATTCAGTTTTTTTCTTACAAAGTCTCTAATATCATGATAGTAAAGTATATTTATAGGAAAGACAATAAGATTTGTTAGTCACTCAAGAACACAAACCTCTTATAGGTACAAATGACAATAAACACATAAAAATATTTCCAACAGCATTAATCATCAAGAAAATGCAAATCAAAACCACAATGAAATACCAATTCATACTCATTAGGATGGCTATAATCTGATAATAAGCATCATGAGGATATCAGGAAATCAGAAACTTCTTATGTACTGCTGGTGGGAATATAAAATGATGTAATTATTTAGAAAACTGTGATGGTTTTACACATTTGATAAATGCATAAAGTTTTATTCAATACCTTTGTAATATAGAACAGCTCTATCACTCCCAATTTTCCCCCAACTACTCCTTTGTAACCAACTTGTTCTTAAACACCCAACTCCTAGAAATCACTGCTCTATAATTTAATAAATTTTGCCTTTTCCAGAATGCCATACCAATAAAATTATATAATTTGTAAATTTTTTGTTTTCACTTCTTCACTGATTAAAGAATCCTCCACTCTTGTGTGAATCAATATTTTGTTCCATTTTCTTGCTAAATAGTATTCAACTGCATGGATACACCACAGTGTCTTTATACATTTACCACTTGAGAGGCATCTGAATTGTTTCCAATGCTTAGCAATTACAGCAACCACTAATATTCAGGTATTTTTTTGTGATCATAAGCTATTTTTTTCTCCTAGATGATCAACTACAAGCAAAAACTATGGGTAACATTATAAATCTATATTTAACTTCATAAAAAATTGCCAAATTTTTTCATAGTACATTTTATACTGTGCATTTATGCATAATGTACATTTCTCCTATACATATTATACTTCCACCAGCTACTTATAAAATTCCTTTGGTTTTACATCCTTATCAGCACTTGGCATTTCATGTTTTCCTTTGCTTTTTTGCAGTTCTAATAGGTGTGTAGTGTTAGTCAGTTGAGATTACCTATAGAATAGTACTCAGAAACAAAGCCATATTACAACCTAGAAGAAATGGAGAAATTCCTAAAAACATACAATCTTCTGAGACTGAACCAGGAAGACAGAAAATCTGGACTGATTGCAAGTAATGAAATTGGATTGGTAATCCAAAATCCAGAAAATACAAGTTCAGGACCAGATAGCTTCACAGATGAGTTCTACCAGACATTTAAAGAAGAGTTAATACCTATTCTCCTCTAACTATTCAAAAAAATAGAAGAGAAAGGAAAGCTTCTACAAGGCCAGCATTTCCCTAATACCAAAACCAAAGACAACACACACACACACACACACACACACACACAAGCTATAGGACCAATATCCCTGATGAACATAAAGGCAAAAATCCTCAACAAAATATTAGCAAACCACATACAACAATAGATTTAAAAGATCATTCACCACAATCAGGTGAAATTTACTTCCAGGATGCAAGGATGGTTCGATATTCACAAATCAATTAATGTCATACAATACCATCAACAGAACAAAGGCTAAAATTTTTATACAGAAGATAAAATACTATACACAGAAGATCCTAAAGAATGCACCCACTAGAAGTAATAAATTAATTCAGTATAGTGATTCTATATTAACAACAAAGTCACAGAAGGAGAAATTTTAAAGACAATACCATTTACAATTACGCCAAAAAGAATAAAATACCTAGTATTAACCTAACCAACAAGGTGAAAGATCTGTACTTGGAAAACTATAAAAAATTGATGAAAGAAATTGAAGATGACACAAACAAATGGAAAGATATTCTATGCTCATAGATTTGGAAGAAATAATATTGTCAAAATATCAATATTATCCAAAGCAATCTACAGATTCAATGAAATCCCTATCAAAATACCAACAGCATTTTTCACAAAACTAGAAAAAATAATACTATAATTTGTGTAGACTCCAAATAATCAAAGTAAACCTGAGGAAGAACAACGGTGCAGGTATCATAATTCCAGATTTTATGATAGACTACAAAGCCATAGTAACCAAAACAGTATGGAACTTGCACAAAAATAGATGCATAGATCAATAGAACAGAATAAAGACCCCAGAAATAAACATATATTTATATGGTCAATTAATCTATGACAAAGGAGGCAAGAATATTTAAGGAGAAAAGACAGTCCCTTCAATAAATGGTGTTGGGAAAACTGTACAACTACATGTAAAAGAATGAAACTGGACTACTTCCTAACACCATACACAAAAGTAAACTCAAAATGGACTAAAGACCCACATGAGAGATCTAAAACCATAAAAATCACAGAAGAGAACACAGGCAATAATTTCTCTGGTATTGGGCATAGTAATATTTTTCTGGATATGTTTCCTATGGCAAGGGAAACAAAAGCAAAAATAACTATTGGGACTACATAAAAATAAAAAGATTGTGCACAGAAAAGGAAACAGTCAAGAAAACAAAAGGCAACCTACTGAATGGGAGAAGATATTTGCAAATGACATATCTGGTAAGGGGTGAGTATATAAACTATATAAAGAATTCTAATAATTCAACATCAAAAAACACAGACAATCCAATTAAAAAATGGGCAGAAGATTTGAATAGATTTTTTTTTCCAAAGAAAACATACAGATGGCCAACAGACACATAAATAGATGATGAATGTTACTAAACATCAGGGACACACAAATCAAAATCACAATATCACCTTGTACTTCTTAGAATAACTAAAATCAAGAAGACAAGAAACAACACATGTTGGTGAGGACGTGAGAGAAAAGAACTCTTGTGCATTACTGGTGGAAATTCAAGCTAGTTCAGCCCCTGTGAAAAAAAAGTATGGAGTTTCCTCAAAATATTAAAAAAGGAAAAACCATATGATCAATAATTCCACTATTAGGTTTTTACCCAGAGGAGACAAAAAGGCTAACTTGAAAAGACCCATGCACCCCCGTGTTTACCGCAACAGTATTTATAATAGTCAAGACGTGGACGTGACCCAAGTGTCCATCAATAGATAACTGGTTAGGGAAAACGTGGTGTATGCAATCTTATACAAGGGACTCTTACCCAGCCATCAAGATGGATGAGACTGTGCCATCTGAGACACCCTGGATGTACCTAGAGGCGATTACGCTGAATTAAATGACTCAGACTGTGAAAAACAAATGCCATATGATCCCATCCATAAATGGAATCTTAAAAAAAATAATAAACAAAAAATAGAATCAGAACTATAAATACAGAGAACAAACTAATGGTTGCCAGAAGGGAGGGGGTCAAGGGTTGGGAAAAATGAGTGAAAGGAAGAGGGAGATACAGGCCTCTAGTTATGAAATGAGTAAGTCATGGGAATCAAAAGCAGAGCATAAGGAATACAGTCAGTGATATTTTGACAGAGATGTAGCTAATATAGGTAGCAGCTATATTTGGGGTGAATATAACATAACGTATAAATTTGTCACATCACTAACATGTAAATCCGAAACTAATGTAACATTGTGAGTCAACTATACTCAAATAAAATAAGAAAACAATAAAGTCATACTAAATTGAAAAAAAAAAGTAGAAAGGAGAGAAATAGTAACTAAGTTATGATAGGACAATTAGATACACATTTACAAGAAAATTAACCTTTATCCCTATCTCTCACTATGAACAAAATTAAACTCAAAATGGAGTATAGAGTATGTTTGTAAATATAAAAGTTAAAAGTATAAAACCTTCAGAAAAAAAAGAGAGTCTTGACCTTCAGATAGACAACAATCTTTAGGTATGATATAAAAATCACCATCTGTAAAGAGCAAATTGATATGCTGAATTCACCAAATTTTAAAAATGAGCACTTTTTGAAAACACTATTCGGAGTATGAAGACTCAAGACAAAGGCCCCAGAACAATGTTGAATAGTAGTGGCCATAGTGATAATCCTTCTCTTATTCCTAATCTTAGGTCAAAATCATTGTCTTTTTATCATTTGCATGATGATATTTCCTACTGTTTTTTCTGAGGTCTCTTTTATCAGGCTAAGTTTCTCTTCTTATTTTGCTGAAGATTTTATTAAGAACGGACCTTGGATTTTATAAAAAGATATTTTTGTCTATTGAGATGAGTTATATGTTTTCATTATCCTTTTTTATTAATACGATGAATTGTATTAATTGACTTGTCTATGTGTATGTGTGTTAATTTTTTATTGTGGTAAAATAAAGATAACATAACATTTATCACCTTAATCATTATTAAATGTATAGTTTTGCATTACTAAATTCATTCCAAATGTTGTGCAATTATCACCACTGTCCATCTTCCTAGCTGTCTCATATTTTAAGACCTTTAAAGCTCCAAATCCATTGAAAAAACAACTCCCATTCTTCCCTCTTACTAGACCCTGGAAACCATCATTCTACTTTCTATCTCTATGATTTTGACTCTTCTGAGCATCGCATATAAGTGGAAGGAGGCAATATTTGGGGAGTTTTCTTTTGTGTGTGTGACTTACTTATTTAACTTAGCATACTTTCCTCAAGTTTCCTCCATGCTGTAGCTTATGTCAGAATTTCCTTTTCAAGGCTGAGTAACATTCTATTTTTGGTATGTACCACTTTTGCTTATGTATTTATTCATTGATAGATACTTGATTGCTTCCATGTTTAAGCTTCTGTGAATAATGCTGCTGTGAACATAGGATACAATTTTTGGGGGGTATATACATAGAAGCTGAATTGCTGGATCATATGATAATTCTATTTTTGAATTTTTAAGGACTGTCATGTTGTTTTCCATAGGGACTATACCATTTTACATTCCCTTCAGGGCACAGGGTTCCAATTTCTCCACATCCTCATCAACCCTTGTTGTCTTCTGTTTTATTTTTGATACTAGCTATCCTAATGGGTGTGAGGTGGTGTCATACTGCAATTCTGACTTGCATTTATCTAATGATCAGCGATGACCATCTCTTCATGTGTTTGTTGGCCTGTTGTTTATCTTCTTTGAAAAAATATCTATTCAAATCCTTTTCTCATTTTTTAATCAAGTTGCTTATTTTGTTATTTTTTAGTTTTGGTGGTTCTCTATGTATTCTGAATATTAAATATTATTTTTGTTGCTATTACGCTCTATTTGTTATATAATATATTATACATAATATAGTTATTTATTATATATGTGTATAATATATAATACATATTAATATCCAGAATATGTAGAGTGTTTTATATATATATTTACATCATGTAATCTGGATATTGCCTGAACAGATGCATGATCTGAAATATTTTCTCCTACTCTATGGGTTGCCATTTTACTCTGTTGGTAATGTCTCTTGATCCACAAAATTTTAAAGGTGTCTCATTTATCTATTTTTTATTCTGTTGTCTGTGCCTTTAATGTCATATCTAAGAAATCATCACCAAATCCAATGTCATGATTTTGTCCCTGCTTCCTTTTCTGAGTTTTATTTTTTAAGGTCTTACATTTAGATCTTTGATCCACTTTGAGTTAATTTTTGTATGTGGCATTAGGTAAGGGTCCATCTTCATTCTTTTGCATGTGGATATCTGTTTAGCATCATTTGTTGAAAAGACTGTCTTTTCTCTCTTGCCAAGATCTCAGCACCTTTGTCAAAAATCATTTTAATACGTTTATGAGCATTTAACTTTGGGCTCTCTATTCTATTCCGCTGGTCTATATATCTGTCTTTATGTCAATATCACACTGTTTTTTATTACTTTAGCTTTGTGGAAAGGTTTTAAATCAGAAAGTGTGAGCCCTCTAGCTTTTCTCTTTTTTAAGATCATGTTGGCTATTCAGGACACTTTGCTGCAGAACACATCATTGGGATTTTGATAGGGATTGCACTGAATTTGTAGATCAATTTAGGTACTTTTAACATCTTAATGATATTAAGTCTTCCAACCCATGAACTTGGGATGTGTTTTCATTTATTTATGTTTTTCTCACTTTGCAGATTTCTTCTCTCTCACATTCTTCTCTGAACCCTAGCTGGCTTGGTCTCCCTACACTCTCAGCTCCTTACCTTGGGGAGTCCACAAGGTTCTGCCTCAGTTTCTCATTCCTGTACTACAGCCTGTAAAGTCTTTCAAGACAGTAAGCTGGGCAATTGTAGGGCTTGCTTTGTGTGTTTCTCATCGCTCAAGGATTATTGACCTTTTTGCCTGGTATCCAGTATCTTGAAAATCATTGTATAGTGTATTTCTCATATTTTGATTGTTTAAGGTGGATAAGTAATTTAGTTTCTGTTACTCCATCATGTCCAGAAATAGGAGGCTTAAATTAGGGTTCCTTCCCAGCTATAAGCAAACTCAGGGATTTATTCTTTCCTGGGTGTTAGCAAATCAATCCTGTCTTGATATCTCTGATCCCTTCAATTAGATTTTTTAAAATAGGTTTCCCCTATTTCTATTGCTGTAAGGAATTTTGGTCTAAAATGAACCAGTCTACCATTGCTAGAAGCAAAATTTCTACTATTCAATTATTTTTTTATCTTTGTAATACATATCTTACTGTCTCCTTAATTGTTGGTATATTCTCTAAGACCACTGACTAACCTTTCCAGCCATGGCTGGAGCAATTCAACAGACATTACTTAAATAACATCTGTGTATAAGGCATTAATTATATCAAGCAATATGAGAGTTACAAAATGTTGGAAGACTTGGTCCCTCTTTGTGTAGATTTTTAAGGGATAATTTTAAAAAAACATAATTAACTAGGATATAGATATAAATATAAACACTGTGTATCTTAACAATGTTAAAAGCTACTTAAATGCCTAAAAATATATACAGGTAAAATATTTGTAAAAGTGCTTGCACTTTAGTTGTCAAGGCAAACTTTTGCTATTTCTAGGTATTAATAGAGCCACCAGTAAATGAAAATCAAATTGTTTCCCTAACTTGAATTTCCTAGAGCAAAACTAAAGACTTATAAGATGCAAATAATGTTATAAGGTGTAGCTGTCATTTTCCCTACTAATCACTTTACTTATATAACATAAAAATGTTGAATGCCTCCAATATTGTTCTAGGCCTTAAGGTAACAAAGATCATTGAGACAAAATAAAATACACAAATGTGAAATAAATTAATGCACAAGCATATTCAGTAATTATTACTAAAAATAAAACTTTAAATGGAGAAACAGAATGGTATTTTCCAAATGTTATTTCAGTTCAATTGATAAATTAACATTCACTCAAGTAATCATTTGTAAATTCACACAAATGTGCACACACATGCATATATACAGATACACACAAATATGTTAATTTAGAGTTTAACAGGAGAACAAGGATACACAAATAGAAGTCACAAAAGGAATTGATTATTGGAACTACCCATGTCACATGAGATACTGAAGTAAATACCTATGGAGACTTAGGAGTGGTTATTTTAGGTGTTGGTTTTTTTTTTTTTGTTTTTGTTTTTTAGTAAATCAAAATCAGACTTTTATCTTAGAACTATTTCAATTATGTTTTAAATCAGGTGAAAAGATATATAAATAAATTTGGTGAGGCCCAAAAAATAATCTTTTGATACTGCTTAATGGCTTTGAGAGCTAAGAATTTAGCTCAATTTAGATTATAGACAACTCTTGCACCATAACAATAGGCATTTCACTGGCTCAAAGTCAGTCAATGGCTAGTCTCCACTATCCAAATGTTGCACGTAGGAAAAGTGCATCAAAGACCACTGAGAACCCAAACCACCGAAGCTATGAGACCTCTAATATGTCAAATTTTGGTCAGGATACAGCTGAGATTGCAGAATATTTTTCTAAACAAGTCATTGTGATTAATTCAGAGGCTAGGAATATAGTTTTCAAGGAACTTTTAGTTGTCTTTGATAAATCAGATTGAGAAAGGTCAAGAAAATAATCAGGTCAAAGCTGTCTGCCCCAAATTTCCCAGTAACATGATAATAGTTCTTTATATTTTCATCCATATTTAACCCAAACTGCTCTGCACAGACTTTTCCTTGCAATTATGACTTTAAAATGGTGAATTGCCTTTCAAAAATATTTTGGGTAATAGATTTATGAGAACATTCTTCTTGTAAGAAGATTATTGAGTTATAGGACTTTAATTTCAAATTGTACATTCTACCAAAGAATGCAAGCTTCTTAATAGCCATGGTTTTGTGATAAATATTACTCCATGTTATACTTCTATCCCATTCTTCCAGTCTACTCTTAAATCTTGAAAAAATAAACACAATGGCCTTAGTGGGTTCAGAGATATCCCTGAGTACATACAGAAAAATAGCAATCTCTCTACATACAGATAGAGATAGATACATATATACATACATGTAAAATGGATATATAGCTACTCAGCTGCATGCTTATGTATATATGTATGGAGAGATCTTTGTTCACCACATCAATTATGAAGCCAGATAAAGTGTGACAAAGAATTCATAATGTTCAGACATTCGTTTAAACAAATTTTTCATTCCATAAACACTGCCTCAGCTTTCAAACATAAATAAGGAAAGATGAACTATTCATATCATTTCTCCAGATGTTTTGTGTTTTGAGACTGCATATCACAGCTGGACCAGTGATCTCTGATGCCTGGGAAACAGAGAACTCTGTAGCTCAACTTCAATACAGAGGGTTCTCTGGCTGTGAGCTGGAAGCAGGTGGACTCCATGTTCTGCATTTTTTAGCCATAGAGCAAAATTTTTCATCAAAGAGTAGCTTCAGGAATAAAATGCCACAGCTATTGTTTCCTGAAATGCATTAAAAAATTCTTAAGAAGAGAGTTTAGTTTTCTGATATTACCTTTTTTTTCCCCTGATATTACCTTTTTATATCTTGGACTAAATACTGACCAAAAAAGTATAGATGAAAGCCATGAAAATAAATCCTTGGTTTCTAAGACCTAGAGGTAGTCAAAGGTATCAGTGGGCCTCACTAAAATTAGCCTTTGAGGTTAAAAAAAAAATCAAAACATTAATGACTCATTGAATTAGAATAACTTAATTTTTTATTAGTGAAGGTTTTAACTTCACATAAGAAGTTTAAACATTCTCTGGGAAAAAAAATTGCCACTTACAGTTCTTGGGGTAGCAGCTGAGTTCCCAAAGAAACTGTCAAATAAGTAAAGATAATCGTAAAGTTGTTGTCCATAATAAAATGGTGAAGAATTTAATATTGGGGGTGGGGAAGGATATCTGGTATATATCCATAAAGATTGGGCCCTTGGAAGAAAAGGGTAAAAGATGGGGAAAAAATCTCATTGGGCCATTTGGTAAAAGAAGGACTAGAAGCATTCTTTTCCTAGTATGACAGTGCATCAAAATCTCTGAGGTATCTGATCAAAATGCATGTTTTCGTCTTGTCCCAAACCTACTGGCTCAAAATCTCAGTACATGAAGCTTCTTAATCTTCATTTTCAACAAACTTCACAGGTGACTATTACACATGAAGAAGAATTTAGAAAACCACTGCAAGCAGAAAACCAGAGATATCAGGTGGGAATGTGGGGGAAAACAAGTAGGCACACTGGCACAATGTGAATACATGTTCAATAAAGATGACTCAAATTATGAAATGCTAGATGGAAAGGGGTTTCTTGTGGAAATTAGTGAAATAATTGAGTTCTGCTAATTAATTTTTATGGTGCCAAACAATCAGCTCATGTAAGTTGAAAGATAACTGCCATAGAGTCTACAGGAAAAAATATTTTGGTTCACGTTTTGTTTCAGAAAAAAAATCTTTATTATGAATCTACTATTTTGTTATAAATAAGAGTCAAGTGAAGAGAATCTCATTTTTCTTTGCTGATTGAAGATCCTGCATTTTCTCAAAGCCCTAATTGTGATTTTCATTATCACTCACCAATGATAGTAACAGTTGGTATAAAGACCATAAAATATTGGGCTAAATGTGTATTATATCTATAGTATTCTAAGAGACCAAATGGCCTTAGGGAGGTGAGAATAGATATTAAAAGTCTTGGGTGAATTGAAGTCTGGATTTTTGCATCCACAGAGGGTGTGAATGGGGCTGGAATGAGCTTCTGCTGAAAGTTCAAGCCTCAAAGCAGTCAAGTCATAGAACTAGGTGGAAGGAAAGAATATGAGGGCAGAGGACTCCATCTCACGTGGGCGGTGAGCCCAGTTGTGCACTAATTTGGAATATAAATAGATCGTTTGTCCTCAAGGTAGTTCCCAGCAGATACCCAGCACTGCCGTGCACTATACCAACAAGCAACTATCTAAAAATGACTCAAAACATGAACTCGACCAGATATGTAAGTGTGTGTGTAGGTGTTAGCCGAATTCTTGATATTGCTTAGGGAAGAGAACATTTTGGTTAATTGGAGGTGCCAGTCAATTAGACGTCATGTCAAGTATTTTTTTCTTCTTTGCTCACATTTTGCTGGCTATGTTTTAGAATACATACTCTAGGATGAAGGATGTGTTCGTTTACTATAGTCAAAAAAAGAGAAATCAAGTCTGAGTACAGGATAATGGCAGAAGCAATAATCTGCTTTTGAATGAAAGAATGAAATGAATACAAATTTATGGCATCCAATTCTTTCTTTTTTGTTGTTTTTTTCAAAATGAAGTATATTTCATTGTTTTTCCTCATTATGAAAAGCGATTCTTTTAAAAGAAAAGTGAAAATATGGAGGAGTAAAAATTAGAATAATAATTATAATAATAACTATAATAAACCTCTTAAGCCTATTATCTTGAAGACAACTATTGTAAACCTTGGCAAATATATTTTCAGTCTTTATCTGCACCCACTGCATATATTCACAGTCATTTTACTTTTATTGTTTATAAATATGATATCATAGTTTAGCTCATCAGTAAATTACTGATTTTCAACCACCTTTTACCTACAAAACACCTTCATATGATTCAATCTATACATCCTATTTTCCAATATTTATTTTCCCTTTAAAATATACCATGAATATCTTTCCATAATAAATTACTATAATTTCCACATAGTTTTCCATTATGTGGAAATTTATTAACTGATCCTCCTTTATTAGACATTTAGATTTTCATTTTTTCCTATTACTAATAGTGCTTCCATAAACATTCTTATGGCTAAATCTATCCCACATACTTCCACCTCCCCTGCCAAGGGATACATTCTCATAAGTAGAATTCTTGGATGAAAAGACATGCCCTAGAAACACATTTTTCTAGCCCACTATTTTTCCACAAATGTTCTGTGATGTTCTTTACTTTCTATGGCTACATCTACAGACAAAGACAAGTTTTGTTATTCACAACTTATACTAGCTACTAACATGTTGAACATAATACAGTGTTTTAGTAAAAAGCCTTGAAAATGACTTTTTCTTCGGCTGCTCCGTGTGTATGTGTATGTCGGGGATGGGGGCTGGCAAAATTACAAGCCCTAGATGCATTGATATCATTATCTTCCTATTTTCTTGGTTCAAAATTATTAACACTGTGATATTTAGAGACAATGAACAAGGTCTGCACTAATCAGATGAAACCTTCTCTCATTCCTCAAATGAACCCCTCAGGTGAAAACAAGTATTGAATGAGAAGGATTTAAATGAATTCCCGGCTTCTTTTCCACATTGAGCCTGTAGGAACCTTGTCTATAATTGCTTTTTTTAATTTTCCAGCATCCATGTTTCAGTTGCCCATCATAAACCTCAACTAAATCTTGAGGATTCCTTCCTCGCTTGTCCTTGACTGTTTAGTCAAGAAAGCAAAGATAATAAAACTTGCAACGTCAATTTGCCAGGCTTCATGTTGAAGGACTGTGGAATTATAAAGTATTGTTACTAGTTGTGTTGAAAATAATAATTGAGGAACTACAGTCATAGCTCAGTCAGTGGTTCAGGAAAGCTGGGGTGACAATTATGCAACTGATTTAAGGTAAATACCACAGAACACCGTCTTCCCAGAAACTTGCAAGGTTAGAATGAATCTGGCAGTGAGCCAGAACTGGAAATGTTCAAGAGGTTGGAGTCAAGACACCTGCACCAGCAATTCTCTGACTTATGTTCTCAAACCTGGCTTGTGGTCTCTCCGACGTTAATGCCTTGACTTCTGACTGGCCTAAGACTTCATACATGGCTCTTTATACTATTGTGGAGTCGCTTTCTGTGTCTATCCCCTATACACTGTAGGGGCCATGGAAGTGAAGACCACAATGTGTTCATATCTCTAAGCAAACCAGAGGTCGAAGCTCTGGAGTCCCTAGTAAATGGATAAATAAGGCAATGCTGATTTTAAAAATCACAATTCTTTGTCATTTTTAAAGATTGGGTCCACAGGAGTAGTCCCCATGTTCCCAAATTAGGGATCAAATGTAAAAATGTCTAAGACTCCTGAAAAAATAACCCTATAATTTCATTAATTTAATCATCTTATAGAAGTAATATCATTATTTACTTAATCTTTTCAAAGCTGACCTCCATTTATCAGAACTATTTATTCCTTTAAGCAGCCAGAAAAGTGACCTGAACACATTAGAATGTGTCTGAAGAGCAGCATTTGATTGGAAAGAAGATACCGAATTAAGGTCAAAACCACCCAAATTATTAGAAGTCAGGGAGTTGAGGGAAGAGATAAGATGGAATGGACTGGAAAAAAGGACTGGAAGAAAAACTGCTACCAGGACACCTGCTCCCTTTCTTTTCACCAACTGTTGGTCATTTACTACATGAGAAAGACAAGCCATTTACTTCTGACTCATAGGTTATACCTCAGAGATGCTCAGTTTTGATTTTAGCTTTCTTGATGATCAGTTCCTGTGTGAGATGCAGGGAAGTAATCAGAGGAATCCAATATCCAAGTACCTGGCTCAGCTGGACCACAGACACTCTGAGAAACAGAGTTAGGGGTCAAAAAGTCTGGGTGGTTCCTTCAAAACGCAGGTATTCCCACAGGCTCCCCATCAAAAGTCTCGATGAACAAAAATGCGCAAGTTGCCATCTAGAGAATGTATCCTCATGGGGCAAATGCCACACTGGCTTGTATACAGTTTTGTCTAACACTCTTTTCCTGATTCCAGGTCTTTGCAGTTGCTGTTCCCTCTGACTATAACGTCCCTATACAGTCATACACCCAGCTCTCTCTTCTCATTCAGCTCAAATGTGGCATTCTCAGAGTTGTCTTGATATCAAACTGCTTCTCCCCAAACCATTTTTCTCAATGGTCACACTCTCTTATTTTCTTCAAGGTATATGACAATATAAGAAACTACATCATTTGTATATTTGTTTACCATCTGTCATTCCCCACTAGAATACAAGTTCTAGGAGAATGGGGCTTCTGTCTTAGTCATCATTGTATCACCCAATACGTATTTGTTGACTGAATGAATGAATGAATGAATGAATATGTAGAGAATGTCAGGTATGTTTTTTTGCCAAGAGTAGGTCCACCCTTTATAACAGGCTTCTTTACTCTTAGCATCTTATTATGTAAGTGAATTTTGCTTAAACGAGGTAAGACAGGTCATGTGGAATGAGCAAGCTCATCTTAGGAATTCAAGAAATTGGACGTAGTAATAGAGGAACACATTCCCTAGATGAGGGAAATGAGAAAAAATCTGGCAAAGGATCCAAAGCAAGTGCCCTGCTAGGGTTGTAGGTAACGAGAATCACATTCCAGGTACAAGGAGGACATGCTGAATAGCAAGACAGTGTGTTGTTGGAGGCCCGTCAAGAGTCACAGAAGACATAAGAGCCCTAAAGCAGTCCACCAGGAGGTCATAATTCTATCTTAGTTTTATGGGTTTGTAAAGGAAATGTCTAGATAAAAGCAGCTTTCACACAAAAACATAAAAGAATCTGTGTTTCCAGATTCTGAGTAATGTTTTGTTAATTTTGAGTAGTTTAGTGTCAAGACAGAGCAGCACAACAGATTAATAACTGAAAATGGTACGCAGAAGGACACTACAAACTAGAGCATGAAACTGAGTCATGGTTAGCCAGGATAAGAAGACTTATGCGTGTTTCCAAGTTCCCAAGATTGACATTCCTCTCCGATGGTTCTTGGGTTTCTCTTGTTTCTCAATATTGCGATTATTAAAAAGAAAAAGCTGCACGAGGGTCATTTTGACTGTCACTCAAACAATTACACATCCTAATTCCAGACTGGTTTATATTCTGAAACTTGTTCACAGAAAACTCCTTCAAACATCAGTAGATGTTAGTCACCCAAGGCCTGATTAATGAAAGGAGAGCCGTAGCATTGGCTGAGAGAGAATGTTGTTCTGCAATTAGGGCACAAATGATCTTTCAGTCTTCTGGCTGCAGATTATTTACTTTGGCCGTATTGAGAATAACCTGATATATGACAAGATTTATGAAACTCGAACAAAACTTCCAAAGCATACACATGAGCACTGCTGACCAGATGGAATTTCTCAGTATAGTCTGCATGGAAACAAAGCCACACGTTTCCACGGTGCAACCAAAGAGTCGTGTTGTTAATATTTTGCTATAAGCTCAAGCTTTTCTCATATTAGCCCCCCTTTTAAATCACTTTCTGTTGATGCTTATTATTAGCAAGGATCTGTTTACCTTGGATGGTATGAATGTATAGACCAAAACAGTGGCCCTGCTTACACACGCCCGTATATGTATACATATAGACAGACACGAACATATATATGCATAGGTGCGTGTATAGATAGGTGCTTATGAATATACACATACATACGTAATAAATACAAAATAAAGTTGACAAGTAAGAGTTTGGTCACACCAGCTCTTGGCAGTACATAATTAATCAAAGTTTGGCTTTTTTTTAAGATTTTATTTATTTATTCATGAGACACAGAGAGAGGCAGAGACACAGGCAGAGGGAGAAGCAGGCTCCATGCATGGAACCTGATGTGGAACTTGATCCTGGGACTCCAGGATCACGCCCTGGGCCAAAGGCATATGCTCAACCACTGAGCCCCCCAGGCGCCCCAAAGTTTGCTTTTTACATTAAATTGGTTCTCCTGCTGAAGTCAGAGAGTTGATTTTTGTCTTTGAAAACAGAACCATTATGTCCTCTAGTGTTAAAACTCTGAGTTTCTTCCAACATATTTTCATATACCTCTAAGCTCTTGCATTTTTTGTTGTCGTGGGAACTGAAGTAATTTTTAATTCATGGAGATGTGCAGTCCCTCTGTTTAGGCATGTACATCTTAGCTGCTTGAAAACAGAAAACTAAAAACATCATAGTTTCTGGTGTATCTTTTAGAAACACATAGAATATTAAGTACAGTGTTGTCACTTCTCATTTTAACTCCTTCTATATTTTATTTAAAAACTAAATAGATCACTATTTGTAACCGTTATCCATTACTAAACATAGTGCAAATATATCACTGTCATTTTAAATGTAAAA
Organism: Nyctereutes procyonoides; assembly: GCF_905146905.1. NCBI lineage: Eukaryota > Metazoa > Chordata > Mammalia > Carnivora > Canidae > Nyctereutes > Nyctereutes procyonoides. The sequence continues at coordinate 67,418,438 of NW_026575049.1, forward strand.
TTATAATTTACGGAGACATCTTGTCCTCATTCATACCAATCAATATTCATTGAGGAAAAAAATGTTAGTTTTAACCATACCACGTCTCATCGAAAGTGAAGATAATTAAATATTTATGAGTGACATTATTCCAGTTTTTTAAAACTCAATTTTTTCAAGGGGATCCATGCACTCCTATGTTTACAGCAGTTTTAGTGACAATAGTCAAATTATGGAAGCAGCCCAAATGTCCATTGATAGATGAATGGATAAAGAAGACGTGGTGTATGTAAGCTATGGAATATTATTCAGCCATAACAAAGAATGAAGACCAAGGTCAAAACTCTCAATTGGAATTTTTTAGCTCAGATACAAATTCCAGAATCATGTGAATGACGCCCTGTTCCTCCTTATCCCATAATGTCTTTCCACACTGAAAGGAGAGGTCCTTTTCAATTCATGAAATAAATCGTTTGGTGGAATGCTCAACTCAAACTCGAAATATTACTCTTGTCAGCAATCTTAGTGTTTACCCTGTATGTAAAAATAAAACACAATCACTGAGAATGTAAACCTAGATCCAAATTTTGTCTTCTCTCGTCTATGTTCTTTCTAAATATATTTGAAGGTTGTCTGAGGGGAGATAATATTGACCCTACCACCTATCTGGTACCAGGGGTTATTAAGAAGTTATATACTATCTTCCTCTCTTAACCATCACAGAAACTCCATGCAGTTCTTATTATATCATTTTCATAGATGATGAAGTTAATGTTTAGAAAAGTCAAATAATTTGCCTAAAATCATGCATCTAGAACATGGCATAACCAGAATCCAAATTTCTAATTAAGAAAAAAAAATCAGCCTTAATATGTAATGATGACTTCGACAGATCTCTCCAAAATCAAGGGTACGCGTAAAATATACAATTTCTGATAAAGAGAATGCTTTTGACATGATCACTCCTTTATTTACTGACCTTAGCACTTTTACATTTACTATGAGGTTTGCAAGTCCATAGGGAGTGAAATGATGCAGCAGTGAAATTAATCAATAAAGCGTTGAATCAGGCATGACCTCCAGGGCAAAGAAGCTGCTATGGCCTGAAGTATAACACGCTCCAACTAAGACAGGGGCCTTAGAAATGCTAGAGCATCAGGGCCACGCCTGCCCCAAGACTGATGGGGAAAGCGGAGTGAACAAGGGGAGGAACACAGGCAGAGCTTCTGGGGCCAGGCCTCTTAGGAGAGACCAGCCTATTGCTCTGACGTAGATCCTGGACCACCAACTGACAACACCAAAGCACGGGCTTCATTCAGTAGGTTCCCTTGTGATGGGGAAGCCCTTCCATATAGTGGTAAGAGATAAGGTCTCTGGGAGCAGGCTGCTTGGATCTGAATTTCCACTGGCCACTTACTATCTATCTGCATGGTCTTCATGAGTAATTTCAACAAATGTGGTAGCTTCCTCATCTGGGAAACGGGTATAATGCCACGAAATGAAGTAATGTGTATGGAACATGAAGAATTAAATGTGGCACATGAGAAAATCCCATACCTGATACATATTCTTATTGTAAAAAAAAAAAAAAAGCAACTCTTTCCACTGCCTCTAGGACCAACACCTTTGCTCCTTTTTTTTTTTTTTTGATGGTAAATTTATCTTTGAAGGTCAAAAAACCAACCCCCTCCAAAACCAACAACAACAACAAAAATCCCACCACAGAATTTCTCCTCTTCCTCCGTAGCCCTGCACTTCAACAACATCCTTCTTGCTTAACCAAACCTACTACATCTTTAGGAAGAAAGAAAGGCTAGGCCGGGTTGATTTATTTTTGCATCAGAACCTAGTTTGGTAATTGCATCCATGTGTTTACCTTTTAATTCTCATGTCAGTGATAAGATCAAAAAATGGTCATTCCTAGGCACAACCTTGACAAAGCAGAACTTAGATCCTCTCTCCAAAAAGTGAAGCCGGTGTCTGATTACCAAGGCAAGCTGCGCTAGAATAAAATCATCTTCGTGGAACCAGAAAGAAAATAAAACATCTCAAAAGACTCAACAAACAATTTTCTTTAAAAAAAAAAAGGCATTCATATATAATGTACCCAGATGGATATTAAGAAGAATCTATGACATACTTGATCTAAGTCTTTAGGGTAGGATTAAGATATTACTCTTGTTGGCATTTAGGTATTATTACATGTGGCAAGAAAAGATTCAAGAATTTTGTGTGAAAAATACCCAGGTGTTAATGTGCTGGTTCAGTCAAGCATGCCCTAGAGACCTGGACCCCCCCAGGGATGCAATACTGTTCTGGTCTAGTGGGTACTGTCATCAATGTGACCTTTACAGAGGTGGCCTGAATAAGTTATCACCATAAAGCGCTTGGAATGAAAAGCACCACATCAGTACTTACTGTGCTTTGCATTTTTTATGACTCAAATCTTTTACAAAAGACGAGCAGCTCCTGAAGATATTACAAAAGTGGTTTATAAATAGGAAGTAGCTATACTTGCAGTTCATTGGTTTCTGAAAAGTTGTAATTGCTACATGAATATTTTTATAACGTAAATGTTAATTGAAACATTCACTAAATAACAGAAAAATGGCAGACCTATAAATAACAATGCTACTTAAGGAGTGGAAAGGCTTATTTTTAGAAAATGTGAAGGTATGGTTTTTGTTTCCTTCCTACAAAAAGACTAATAAAAATAAAACCCTCCCTGGAAATAAGACTACCATCCACTTACGGGGTATCTCTTCACGTGTTGCCAGATGAGCAATCACCATTGATGCCTACATCTTGGTGTGGGGCATCCCAACACGGTTGCCATTTTATTTCTTCCTATTGAAGAAAAGATACAGCTGTTTTTATCAGCTATAAAAGATAATTTTGCTACGTTAACTCCGTAAGTTTGATAGATCCAGCAAGGTTTCGATGGTATAATGGCTTAATTTTTCATTCCAATAATAACCGCCTGCCATTTAAAATGAATAGGATCAAAACCAAACATTCCTGTGCTACAATGTGATCTGTGACTGATGCACATACTGTTTAGGAGGCCCTGGGCAGGGAAGTCCCGGCCCTCTTTCCAGTTCACCCAAAGGCAGTAAAAACCATGAACACCAGGGAAAGGGTGGGTGGTAAAGGAGCTCAAGGGAAAGCGACCCAGCAGTCCTCTACTCTTAAATCCATAATTGGCCATAGGCCTGATTCAGGATGAGGCATGTTTTAGGATCTTTGCATAGTGCTCTGATTGTTTCTCAATCACTATCTTCTTCAGCTTTGAGCAGCAACCTGGAAACTTCTCGTCTATGTCTTTCCCTCTTCCCCCACCCCCTTTTACCATTATATGCATAAAAAGTTAGTAATTCGATTATTCACTTGTTTGTATAGATTTTTTTTTTTGGTTGACAACTTAGAAGTGTCTCGCTTTAAATGCCAGAACATATCTTGATACATTTAAGTGAAATTAAGGTCATGCAAGTTTGTGCCAACAAGCTACTAAGGCTTTATGTAGTTATTGATTTATCTACCTAATGAAACTGAATATCAGCAAATTGTTTTTCATTTTTTATAAGGGAGATCGCTTTCTGGAAGGAAAATTTAGTGAACCCGTGTGCAAATTTCCTATTTGGGGAATGTGGTAGATTTATTTTCATTGGTAAATCAACATTTTCACCTACTGTGCTTTCCTATATATGCTCTTTTTTTTTTTTTTTGCAAATGATTATAATCCTTCAACAAAAAAAGTGAAAAAACATTTTAAATTCTTTTCTCCTTAATTAAGTCATTACTCATTGTTTTTTTCTACTTGTTTTATTTTCTACTTTGTATGCTTTTCTATGTCTTCTAAGTTTTTTAGTCGAGCTCTCTAACCATTCAGTCATGTTTCCAAGTTTTCTAAATAGAATATCTTTTACTTCTAAAATTGGAGGAACACCTGCATACATAATTTTTAAAAATACCTTTCAAATTGTTTCACAGTTTCATGCTATGCCTGTAGAAATTTGCAAAAGAAAACCTCGCCGTTGCTCATGAGTGAGCTATGTGAAATCCCATACAAGGAGTACTAGCATTGTCAGAGAATAAAGAATCATTTTTGGATTTGATTTCTTTATATGAGAGAGAGAGAGCATGTATGTGGTGGGGGGTTAAAGGGGGAGAGAGAGAATCTCAAGCAGCTTCTACACTGATCCTGTGCAGAACTCAATCTCAAGACCCTGAGATCATGACCTAAGCCAAAAAATCACTGGTCAGGCACTTAACTGACTGAGCCACCCAGGTGCCCTAAGGATCATTTTTAGGTCAACTGTTTAAAAACTCTTATATCGCAGTAAAGGAAGTAGGTTTTTTGGATGATTTTGAAAAGTGTATACCTCTCTCCGTCTAGTAAATAATACTCTTTTCCAAATGCAACAATACTATTGAAAATATTGCCTGGGTGAGGGTCCCAAACACAATTTCTTTTCTGTCCCTTTAAATAAAGAAACACTTCTTTTCAAAATAATTTCTAATTCACGGAAAAATTATAAGAATAGTGCACCAAACTTCTGGATATTCTTACCCAGATTCACCAAGTTTTAATGCTTTGCCACAGTGCTTTATCATTGTCTCTGTAGATATTTTGCATTTTTTCCCTAAACTATATGGGAAGAACTGCATGCATCATACCCTTTAACCCTTAATGTTTTGCTATTCATTTCCTAAAAGCAAGTGTTTGAATTCAGAAAATTGACTGCTGATATAATGCTTTTATCTAATACACAGCTCATATTTCAATTTCTTTGATTTTTCCAATAATATCCTTTATAAGAATGTTTTCCAATACAGGATGCAGTCCAGGATCTCTTCAGTACCCTTTAATCTGGAACAGTTCATCAGACTTTGTCTTTCTGGAATTTCACATGCAAAAATACTGAAAAAATACGGGCCAACTGTTGTACACAAAATCTCATTATTTGTTTTTTCCCTGATGTTTCCTTAGGTGCAGGTTGTCCATTTTGGCTGAATATTGCATCAACAAGATTTCCCTCCAGATTATTACATCAGAAGGGATATGATGTCCGTGTGCCCTTTATTAATGACTTTGCTTTTGATTCCTTGGTTAAGGTAACACCGCAGCAAACATCCCTAGTACCGGGAGTTCAAGATTTGTCTTCAGCACATTTTTTCTTCCTTTTCCTTCTCCTCTTTTCTTCCTCCTCCTTCCCACCCTCTCTTCTTCCTCTTGTTTTTAAGACTAAGAGTATAGAATCAATGTATTGAATTTGAAAGGCACTTATATTAGTTTTTCCCCTTAATTGCAAATATTTTGTTTGAAATAAGTTATTTCCCCTTGCATTTCGTTTTAGAGTTCGCCTCCACCCTTGTCGGTTTTATTTCATTTTTTGAATATGAAGGATATTTATGATTCCTTGGGGGCACCTGGCTGCTGCAGTCAGTTCAGCATCCAACTCGGTTTTGGTTCAGGTCGTGATCTCAGGGTCATGAGATCAAGCCCCACGTCAGGTTCTGCTCAGCACAGAGTCTGCTTAAGATTTTCTCTCCCTCTCCCTCTGCTTCTCCTCTTCCTGCTGCTCTCTCTCAAAAAATAAATAAATCTTTTTAAAAAAAAAAAGAATTGTTATGATTCTGAAAGTCAGAATTCTACAAAACACTATATGCTGAGAAAATTACTCTCTTTGTTACAACTCTAACCCCTCCCCACTAAAAATCAGTCCCATAAGTTTCTGGTTTATCCTTTCCTATGGTTCTTTTTACAAAAATAAGCATATTTTCTTTTCTCCATTCTTGCATACAGGATAGCATGCTATAAAGACTTGCTTGTACTTTGCTTTTCTCTTCTTAACACTACATATTGGAAATTCATCTGTATCAGTTCATAAAAATCTTCATCTTTCTTATAGTTGCACGGTGCTCTACTGCTCTACTGTGTGTATGCACTGAACAATATTCTCTGTCCTGGGAATTCAGAATTGCCAGTAGTTTATAATTACAAGTGATGCTTGTTAGAGGTACATCTTCAGGCTAAATTTCTAGAAGTGGAATTTCTGGGCCAAATGCATTTATAATTTTGCTAAATACTGTCAGATTCTCCTTCAAAAGTGTTGTTCCACTTTGCATTGCTACCAGTAATGAATGAGAAAACCTGTTTCCAACAGCCTCTCCAACAGTATATTGTCAATTTTTGGAAATTTTTCCTAACTAGTGAGAAATAATAGTGAGTGCAGGGTTGAATTTATTAACAACATTCCTTTGTGAAGGAAGTTGAACAAGTCTTTTAATAGACTTGAAGGCCATTTTAATATCATTTTTAAAATTACATATTTAGGTGCTTTGCTCATTTTGAAATTTTTATCTTTTTTCCCTTAATCTTGAAAAGTTCTTTGTAGAATAAAACATTATCCCTTTAAATAAGATATATCGTGCAAATATTGTTTCCAAATTTGCCACATCTTTAGAAAAAAATTTTAATTTTTTAATTTAGTAAAACATATAAAGCTTTTATTGTTTCTGGATTTTTGAGTCATCGTTCTAAATAAAGCTTTTCCCTACACCTAGGCTATGCTTTATTCTTATATTTGTACGATTTCATTTTCACATTTAAAAATTTAATACATTTGGATTGTGTTATTTTGTGTAGCTTGAAGATTGGGTTTACTTTTAATAAAAGAATTAGCATTGGAACTAGCAAGTCAATAAAGGCTTGGAAAAATTATGGGATATTTAGGCATAGTCCCTTTTTGCTGAGTAATTCCCTGTTTACTTCCTCCTTTTATTTTTTTATTTTTATTATTTTTTTTTTGTATTTATGATAGTCACAGAGAGAGAGAGAGAGAGAGAGGCAGAGACACAGGCAGAGGGAGAAGCAGGCTCCATGCACTGGGAGCCCGACGTGGGATTCGATCCCGGATCTCCAGGATCACGCCCTGGGCCAAAGGCAGGCGCCAAACCGCTGTGCCACCCAGGGATCCCTAACTTCCTCCTTTAAAAAAAAAAAATCTCTGTATGGGTTAACTTTGATAAACTTTATTTTCCTTGAAAACCATACATTTCATTTAGCTTTTCAAATTTACTTTCACGGAGGTATGCTAAGTAATTTCTTAGAGTTTTTAAATATTTCCTCTGAATCAATAGTTATTTGTTCTTGTCATTTCTTATTTTGTATATTTGTGCATTCTCCTTATTTCTTGATTAAATAGTGCCTATGTGTTTATTTTTTTTCAAAGAAACAGAACTTTGGTATATTAAATTGACCTGCTATTCTACTATGTTCTACCTCATTAATTGCTATTTTTATTTTTATTGATTCTTTCCTTGTGCTTCTTTTTTCTTCACTTTGTTTTTCTTTCTCTACATTTTTGAGTTGGAAATTGAATTCATTTACTTTTATTATTTTATTTATATTGATACACGTGCTCAAAACTGTGAAGTTTTCTGATTGTACTTCAGATGAATAACATAAAGTCAAATATATATTATTCATTATAATTATTTCTCAGAAATACTTTAATTCTGTTTGCATTTCCCCTTTTGACTAAGAGTAAAGATTTTTTTTAACATCTCCAAGTAGAATAAGCTTCCATTTAATTTTTTTTATTTTTAGTTTTATTCTATTATAATCAGAGAATGTTGCCTTTAGTATTTAAATGGTCTATAACTTATGCAATCACTCAGTAACTTATTATATGATCAATTTTTGTGAATATTCTACGTGCACTTGACAAGAAGTTACATTCTCTATTATTGGAGTGTTTTGTTTGCTATGTATCTGTAAGATCTTATTACTAATTATGTTGTTCAATTCTGCTATATTCTCATTTATTTTTTAATTAAGTTGACTTCTTTTATACTAAGTATGGAGTGTTAAAACATTTTATTATCAATGTTTCTTTTCATTTGATTCAAAGATATCCATAACTAAAATCTACATTATAAATTACAACTTTTAGAAATACAGAGAAGTCTTGCTTAATGCTTTGGGGCCGGAATTCTCTTTGTCTGATGTCAAGATTAAAACATCTGCTTTTCTATTATTTCCCTCTGCCTATTTTATGCCTATTTTGGCAAATATATTTGCCTTTTTGAATATTCTATTTAGGTGTATGCAAGCAGAGAGTTAGGTTTTGTTGTATAAACCAATGTGAATGTCTTTTACTTTTAATGGGCTAACTCAGCCCATTCTATATCTTTATATGACTGTTATGTTTCATTTAAAATGTCATAATATTTTGTGTCATAATTTCTGTGCATATTATGTTATTTTTAGTGTGTTTCTTTCCTCTACGTGGTATGACTTTTTGTTTTTTTTTTCCTTTTTTTCTTTCTTTTGTTATCAAGAAAGGTTTGTATGATTAGCAATACTGTATTGTACATTTACAAGCTGCATATGTTAACCAAACTTATTGTGGTGATCATTTCACAATATACACATATATCAAATCACTATGTTGTACACCTAAAATGAATACAATGTTATATGTCAATTATATCTTAAATAAAAATAAGTAAGTAGTTTTTATTTTTGTTCTGGTGATTACCTTCATATTTGTGACTTTTACAGGGCCTTTATAAACCCCCTCTTTCCTTAACCTTTTTGTGAATGGTTTGTCAGTTATGAATTGTTTCAACTCCCACCTATTTTCCCTATAGTAGATTTAAGAATCTTGGTCTACTTTGTTCTTTCTCTATTCCTTTTCTTCACATTTTAAAAGTTGTATTCTTTCCATTTTTGACCATATAACATTTATATGCCATTATCCCACCCATTTCTCCACTTTTATTTTATGGTTACATCTATAATGATATATATTATATACTCACCATTAGTTCTTTAACCTAAGTTTTCCCAGTCATCTCTTAGCCAGATAAAGATCTGCCTTTAACAGATTCTTTAGGAAGGGTTAATGAATAAATTATTCTCTGAATCCTTGAAAACTGTTTTTCTGTAACACCTGATACTTGAAAGTCAGCTTGGTGATATATAAAATCCTTGAGTTAAATTTTCTTTGCTTGAGTTTCTTAAATGCTATTCTGTTGTTGCTATGGCTTGTGTGTTACTCTTGAGTAATCTGAACCAGCCCAATGTTTTAGCCTTTTAAACAATTTGTGAATTTTCCTGAAGGCCCTGAGGATATTCATTTTTCTTCTTCCCAATTTCATTTATACATATTTTATTTCTTCTTTTTATGTCTTCCATTTCAACCAGTTTTTCTATGCTCTTTTTTATGTCTTTCTTTATTTCATTTTCATTCTCTTTATAGTTTTCCTGATATTTTTCAATGTCCCTTACAAAATTTTTATTTGAACCTCTTCACCATTGGGCACCTTGTAATTTATTCTTCATTTTTAATTTTCTGAGATAATTTTGTTTCTTTAATTTCCTTGCTGAGTTCTATCAGTTCTCATTGCACTTATTGCCATTCTGTTATTGTCCAATTCTGTTCTTAATATTTGAATTTCTGATTATAGCTGTAATATGTGTATATTACAATAAGAATATACGTGGGGAGTATTATGTTACAGCAGGTCACTCCTGCTTCATGATTTTAGAGGGTGAAATTTTTATCATCTGAAATATTGCAATTCTTATTTTCTGTTTTTCTTTTTAAAGTAGTTTTATATAAAATTGGTTCCTATATCTAGGTAGTTAAACAGGGGTCCTCATTCACAAGCTCCCTCTTCTGTCAGTAAAATAAAATGCATTTTTTAAATGGGTGATTTTATTGGTTGGGTAGAGGGAGAGGTTGTTGTACCTTTAAGTTGGCTTTTCATCAGGATCCTTAATTTTTATCCTACTTTTTTTTATCTTCAACTATCACATTTCCAAGCGTCATACTCTTTCTCCATTCTATGCAAAGTTCCTAATATTGTCAAATTCTCATAATAATGTGGGAGAATGGGTCCTGTGTGGTTTTATTTGCACTTCTGTTGATTTCATATTTTTAGGAGGATAGGTAGAGTATGGATTCAAGCAGCCACCATTTTTTTTCTAAGACAAACTTTTTATTTGAATTGGATATTCTGCCTAGAATGGCTTTTTAAATATGCCACTTGATGTAAAAAGTAAATTTCTTTACTCTTTTTTATTCAATTGACCCTTCTAAAACTGTTCTCCTCTGGCACCTAATCAGACATTTTGAAAGAGGCTTCATGTTAATTTTTGCATAATCAGCCTTCTTTCCAAATTTAAGTGTTTCTTTTTGGAATGGGACACATATTTCCTGACCCAGTTTGTCAAGGAAGATTATCCAACAGCTTGTGTAATGGCTTCAATATTTATTGCCAGTAAAATACGAATCTTAGGAAGATTCATATTTTCTATTTTTAAAAATTTTATTCTATTACTCTTCCTCTCCCCTGAATAAAATTAGAATTAGTATTAGAACTGTAGATCGTCCCCAACTTATGAAGATGCAAAAGCAATATGCATTGAGTGGAAACTGCGCTTTGAATTTGGATATTTTCTTGGGCTAGGGACATGCAATATTCTCTCATGGTGCTGAGCAGTGGCAACGAACTGCAGCTCTCAAGTCAGCCACATAATACATTTACAACTGCTCTATACCCACACAGTCATTCTGCTCGTCCACTTTTAGTACAGGATTCAATAAATTACATGAGGTATTTGACACTTTATCATAAAATAGGCTTTGTGTTTTATTTGTTTCATGTTTTTATTTAAATTCCAGTTAGTTAACATACAGTATAATGTTAGTTTCAGGAGTAGAACTCAGTGATTCATCACTTACATATAACACCTAGTGCTCATCATAAAAAGTGCCCTCCTTAATACCCATCACCCATTTAGCCCACTTCCCCCACCCAACTCCTGTCCAGCAACTCTCAGTTTTTTCTCTAGAATTAAGTCTGTTTTATGGTTTGCCTCTCCTTTTTTCCCCTATGTTCATCTGTTTTGTTTCTTAAATTCCACGTATGAGTGAAATCATATGGTATTTGTCTTTCTCTGACTGCATTATTTTGCTTAGCATAATACTTTCTAGCTCTATCAATATTGTTGCAATATTGGAAGATTTCACTCTTTGTAATGGCTGAATAATATCCCATTGCATATATATACCACATCTTCTTTATCCATTCATCAGTTGATGAATCTTTGAGCTCTTTCCATAATTTGGCTATTTCCAGTAACACTGCTATAAACATCAGGGTGTATGTGTTCTCTCAAATCAGTATTTTTGTATCTTTTAGGTAAATACCTAGCAGTGCAATTGCTAGATAATAGGGTGGTTCTATTTGTAACTTTTTGAGGAACCTCCATACTGTTTTCCAGAGTGGCTGCACCAGTTTGCATTCCCACCAACAGAGTAACAGGATTCCCCTTTAATCAAATCTTTGCCAATCTCTGTTGTTTCCTGTGTTATTAATTTTAGCTATCTGACAGGTGTGAGGTGATATCTCATTGTAGTTTTGATCTATATTTCTCTGATGATGAGTGATGTTGAGCATCTTTTCATGTGTCTGTTAAAATAGGTTTTGTGTTAAATGGTTTTCCCAAACTATAAGCTAATGTAAGTGCTCTGAACACATTTGAGGTAGGCTGGGCTAAGCTATGATGTTTGGTAAGCTAGGTGTATTAAATACATTTTCAGCTTATGATATTTTCAACTTATGATGGGCTTATTAGAATGTAAGCCCACTGTAATTCAAGGAAAATCTGTACAAGAAATGTAAAATGCTGGGGCTCATATAAAACTAACATTTATGTGATGTTTTGTGCAACTCATTATAGATGATCATTTGAAGGTAAATAAATCTCTTACTCATCATTCACACTGACAAAAATCTAGGCATAAATCTATGCTACTTAATAACAATGACCAGCAGCCATAGGAATAATAAGAACTAATGAGAGATAAACCTAAAATAGCGTATATTAAATTTAGAAAATAAAATTTGAAATAATGTTACAAGGTGAGTTAATAGTGACAAATCTCAGAAATTTTAGAAGGTTTTTTAAGTTTTGTATTATTTTCTGACAAACAATGTCTGAAAATTTAGGATATTTGAATAGTAGGTCATTCTGTAGACTTTAAGAGCACATTTTCACTATTTTGAAGATGCTGGTCAAATTGATTAGATTTTGCCAAATATTTATTGTGTAGAGAGTGGTGATGATAAATAAACATTATGTACAAGCCTTTTGTGATTGAATGGTCAATTCAGTTGAACAAAAATTAAAAAATAAAATAAATTACAGAACTGTCAAGTAGGAACCTAAATAACATGACATAGTGTCAATAAATGTCTAAAAGACAGTTTGCTCACTTATGTTATAAAGTCTAAAACTTCACCTAATCTCTAGAAAGATTTATCTTAGCAATATATTGAGCAATAGAAATTTTCCATGTAAAGACACGCTAGCACTAAAGAACTTAATAAGGTAAAAAAATCCCTGAATTGAAAAAGGAGTGATGTTTTGATATTGTAATATCTATATCTATAAAACAAAGAAAGGTATGAGCAGCCTACTCTAGTACCTACTGACTTCAGAGTCATCTCCTTTATTTTACTCACCTACTAAAAGCCTATATTTGGTTTCCAGGTACTTATAGGTCCTATGGTGCCAAATAATGTAAAATCACAATTAACCCAAGATGGAGTACTTTGGTCATTAGGAATTCAAGTTAATTGTGTTGCTGTTGTTGTTATTGCTGTTTTTAATTCAGAGTAATAACTGTCTGTTTCAATATTTCTGCTGAAATTCGTTTTGAAAATAAATCAGCTGAATGTCTCCATTTAGTAAGAGAATATAAGTAAATGTGTACCAAATAATAGGATATGTACTGAAATTATTTTTTACAAAAAAAGTGCTGATCGTGTAGGATCTACAATAATGCACACAACAAAGTCTTCAAAAAATATGTTGAAATAATGAATTATTAGATATTGCTTATCCATATCAATTGAATGCAAAAATAGTCAATTATTGTTAGTAAAATTCTGGCCAAAGTAGTTAAGGTAACTGGTTCTAAATCCTCCTTACCAAAGAGATAATATTTTTATAGCATCGCACTTGGGATCACAATCCCTGCCAATTCACTAAGATGTCTATGAAAGAAGGATTTCTATGAGAATTTTAGGGTTCACTAACAATCTCCGATTCCAAGAATAATTAATCTTATTATGAATAATAACAAAACTCACATATAAACTGTCTAAATTAATATCAAGCCTGGCGTGAGGTGTGTATTATTAAGGCATATGGTAAGTAAGCCCAGTGTTAGTTGACAGACTCCTGACGAGACATAGATTTGCTCCTGTTGAAATGATAGAATCCTTGTATAAAAGATGGATGCAAGGGGACTTCTTGTTAATAACGAGTAGCATTTCAATTGCTAATAGGTCATTGTTTTATATTGCACTTGAATGACTACCTTTGGGAAATCCCAAATGATTCCAATTAAAGTGGCCATTATGGAAGTCAATAATTATGGTAGTATTTGAGAGGCAATTCTTTTGTAATATGATATAAATGAAGAAAAGATATAAAAGCCTTAGGGACCTTGAGAGTGACAGGAAATATGCAACAATATTAATAAATGCACAGGACAGAACATATTTGAAGCACGGTTGTATTCATTGTGGCCTCATCAAAAGTCCCTTAACTTGATGATCCTAGAGTTTGTGGGAATATAAGTGTCTGAAACTAAGCAGTGTGTAAGACAAAAGTTGTGCCATTGGACAAAAGTTGTTGGACACGACGGAAATTAAATAACGATAATTCCATGGGAGCAGAAAGCGATGTGGAGGAATTTGTTAAGATATTCCTGGAAATAAACCAGGTGTGCATCTTCTGTGGTTGAATACAGTCCTCTCATTGGCCTGAACAGCTTTCTTGCACTAGATTTCAGAAATTTCTTGAATGGATTCAGTACCAACTACCCATTTGCTGTCTAGCTGTTTTTTTTCAGTTCACAAAATCTGTTTATTGGTGGTAAGAGATTATTAATAGTATCCCAAATGTTATTACTGAATCATATAAAGCTGACTAAATATGCCACCATATTTTTTCTTTCTATTTTCTGCATTACGTGCAATATAACACAATTCTACCAAAGTCTGCCCAGTCAGCTATAATATTTTTTATTGCTTACAAAGAATTGCTTCTTTTTGCCAAGAATAGTCCACATTCCACAACGGGTGCAACTCCTGCCTCAGAAGAGTAAGTTCTTCATGACAGCTGACGCCATGTCTTTGCTCCTTTTCTGGAGTACCTAAAGTCGTTTTATGAGAATTGTCCAAAACTTTTCAGTTAGTCTTCTCACTCATTTAATTGGCACTGGAGGGCCCTTGCTTTCTTGTAACATCTAGGTAAGACCTGGGTTCTATTTAAACCTGAGCCAGTAGGAGATACAAAAACTTTATGATTTCATTATCTTTCTGATCATAAATGTAATTCAAAGTCACTGCAAGACATTTTGGAAAATGAAAATATGAACATTAAAGTTACCCATCAACAATATAAAATATTTCCATGGTTTACATTATACACTTAATGGTAATATATAAAATGATCAAACTTCCAAAATCCAAACCAAGACTTGGTCAACAATTATGTGAGCTTTTTTTGACCACTCTATCAAGATACTAATCACCCTATTCAAAACAAATTTATGCCTCTGGAGTATGACAACAAAACCTCTGACCCAGTTAGTCTGATTAGCTTCCTAAAGGAAGTTTCATATCATCATATTGATGATCCAACACACATGGACTAGATATCCCCTGGATGACCCATATTACTGAGTATTCACTGATATAGCGGGAATATAAGTATCTTGTGATACCATCCTCTTTCAGAAGTTCTAGAATAGAGTATTATTTATTCCTAGGTAGAGAAGATATTGTATTCCTATGTAATATCTTGATCTATTTTTTAAACTTTTTATTTTTTTAAGATTTTATTTATTCATGAGAGGCACATAGAAAAAGGCAGAGACACAGGCAGAGGGAGAAGCAGGCTCCCTGCAGGGAGCCCAATGCGGGACTTGATCCCAGGACCCGGGGATCACTCCCTGAGCCAAAGGCAGATGCTCAACCACTGAGCCCCCGAGGTGCCCCCATCTTGACTTATTTTATAGCGTAGGCTTATACCACCAATTTATTCATAGAAGCTGCACCAACACATTCCAAATGCAAGCAGTTTGAAGGATGTGAGCTTGTCCTGAATCACGTTCCTAGAGCACATCACTATGCTATTGAAATCCAGGGAGATAACCTCTACCTAGTGCAGTGTTCTAAGACTGCTAGAGCCACTGAAAACAAACACCTAGCACCACCCAGCACGCTCACATTATCTCCAAGGCTCAGTGCATGCTTCTCAATACCTGTGACTTCCTCAACACTATGGTACTCAATGACTACTGCCTCCTGTTATAATCTGCACTAGTACTTCATTTTAACTTCGAGTGTGTCACAGCTATTTATAAAAAAATATACCAGGGTCCAAAAAGGTCTGTTGCACAGGGACAGTTCTGCCCAACGATCACAGGAGACATTGATCTTCCTCATTATTCAGCATAGGGTTCTTCTACTAAAGACCTGTTATGCCTCAAGGCAGTAATCAGCAGTGATGGTTCTTATTATCAGGGAAGTATGTGGACTTTTATTATCAGTGAAGTATGTGGACACTACTTCAATGTGCATGTAAATAATTATCTAAAGCAGAGGTCCTTAGAGTGCTTTTAATGCTAATGTCCTTTCTCTATTCAAGTGAAACATTATGTGGGATTACTCTGGTTGAAGTAGAGGTGGAAGGTCCAGAGCACTTCCCTTTAATTATTCTCCTTCCTGCCCCAACCTACCCCTTACTATTCCTTGAGGTACCTTGGAGAAACTCCAGATCTGGTCTAGAATTTCTCAGAGCTCCAGGTGACGGTCCTGACTCACTTCACAAAGGAATTCTGGTAAAATACTCATTATTTATAAGCAATGCCTCCTCAGGTGGAAGATTAAGTCTGACTGGACCATTTCTGGTCCATCTGTCTATCCCAGAAGAGTAATGGTTAATATCCAAAAGTCATTTGCTCCACTGTTGTTCCCACCCATGGTTTTAAATCTCAGATTTTGCTTTGCTAGTATTCCGTCTCCACTTCACCCACAACATAAACCCTGAATCAGGGTGATTCTAGTCTCTATTAACCTGAATTGAATTGAACTAGACTTCTGGTGGCACCAAAGCAGAACTTAATACAAGCAGAACTTAAATACTGAGGCTCAACTGACATTTGAGAAATACATTTAAGTCAATACAGAGTAGTGAAATCTGGACACAAACAATGCAAGAACAAAAGAAAATCATTAGGGAAAATTTTCATGAAACACTTGAAGTCAGTTACATCTATCTAATCAAGCTTTTTATCGTTTAATTTCAATCCATTATTGAACTACAATTTTCAGAACATCTTGGTGCCACTTCAACTTTTGATATCGGTTGTCACTCTTTTTTTTTTTTTTTTTTTTCAGGATGCGGCTACTTGGTCACAGATTGTATCTCACCTTTTTCCTAGGACTGACCCAGTACATTCCACATCTCTGCATAGCCACCACATTGAGGTACCCCAAGCATTCAAATTACATCACTGTGGAGCATTTCATGTAATTAATGATTAGAAAAATATTTCAGATTTCTACAAAAATGAGTGCCTCTTATTGCAAACATATTGGTAATCCACAAACAAATGACATGAGAAAAAATTATTTTTTGTCTAAATATACTTTGAAATTAGTATCCATACACTTCTGAAAACAGAAGGCATAGAAGGCTTTGGGAATATAAAAGAGGAAGGGGGAAATTCTACATAGAGGTAATTTAGAAAAGTCCCATAAGTATATATAAGAACGTCAAAGATATAGATATACATATATACACAAAATAAGCATATGCATATATAAATATACATAAATTCACTCATACACACACACACACACACACACACACGATGTGCTTCTAGTAATATATATACAAAGCTCCTGGCCCTAACCATACTCCTAAATAGTTCTTTCATGTTCAGCTGCATTTTTCCCATATTAATTTCACTTAGGTATAGCAGTGCTATAATGTAAAGAAAAAAAAAGTATAAATAATAATGCCAAGCTCTCCTGCCCACAAAAAGGACATAAAGCCAAAGACAATGTGTACAAAAACTCCAAAGTGGTCCTTTATCTTTAAATATTAAACAAATTGTAAGAGTAAAATAGGCATATTTCTAACGATGCATCATTCCTTCCTGAACTGCATGATCCAGACAAGTGGGAGCTTGTTTCTGAGTCATTATACTGAAAACTATTTTTTTAACCCAGGAAATCTTTGTGAGGAAGACATTTTGTCATTCTTGAGGCCTAATCTGAGCATTTGGAGTTTCACACAACTTCTTTACAAAGGGCACATCCATCCTTATTTAAAAATCACACAGAAGTCGTAAACACACGTAAGTCATAAACACAAACAAGAGTCATTAAATGGTCTCCTTGCTATTCAGTTTTTAAACACTTTTTTCCAACTGCCTGAGGAGTCTTCTTTTCTCTTAATGTGATAGATTGCAATGCTGGATATGTTGGCCACCTTGGTTTGCTGAATAAAGCTGTGAGTATCATGCATCTTAGTTTCCAAAGACTGTGCAAACTCCTTTTTTATTTGTTTGTGTGGGTTCACATTTGCTTAACTGCACTTAAAAAAAAGAATCAAAGTAAAACAATTGAAACCATGAAGTCATGAAAACATAGCTTCTAACTAAGTTATTAGACATCAGTTTAGACTTGTTAAAAAAGATGGGCTCTTGGTTTACAATAGTTAGGAAATCTGCGAAAGAGTGTTGGCTAGTTTTTTGCTTTGTATTATAGGCCAAATATAACCCAGAGTACCCTAAATGCCATTTTAGTAGCCAAAATTCTCATAATACTAGATGATTCAGTTTCTCTGGGTGATTATTTTAAATTGTACTCCTAAGAACAAGACCATCTATTCTGGAACAACTCCACACTTTTTAAAGAATAACATGACAAAATATCATCTTATTTCTTTCTTCCAAGAATTTTGAGTCACAGCATTTATTCAATAAATGTTTCTTAAGCACCTATGAGGTGCCTGGCACGGTGTTAGGCAGTAGAGATAGGAGAATGAGCAGGGCACCAACTTACAGTCAACTGGTAAACAGACGTGCAGGAAAGAGTTACAAGCACAAAGCAAACAGAATGTATAGGACAGTGGAGATATAAGTGAGGGAAGGGAAGTTCTAAACAAATTTGAGGCTTTATAGCATTGTGGTAGCAGTTAGAAACAGTTGGAACAGGCAATTATTCTTGAAACAGACTCTCTTGATTCTAGGTTTGAATCTTGATATTTAACAGCATTGTAACATGAGTGAATTACTTATTCTCAGCCTCTAAGCCTGAGGTCCCTTAATAGTAAAAAGGCACTGATAATGGTATCTTCTCATACAGTTATTGTTAGGATAAAACGACAAAATCCAAGATATAGAGTGTCTGAAGTACAGTCAATTCTCAATAAATGTATGTTATTACAAAGCTGAAAAGATAATTAGTTCACCAGGCACAAGAAGTGAGGGTTATCAAATGGAACTTTCTTAGAATACATGGAAAGGGAATCTTCCCCCCAAATCCTTTTTCCATGATCCATCTGTGGAAATTAAGGCAATAATACATTTTAATGGAGCCAAGTATTTCCAAAAATTCTCCTCTCTGTCGGTTCACAAATAGCTTGAGTACATGCTAACGGTGGGTTGTTGCTGGCGTGGGGATATTTTACCAAATTACTGACTATAACTTATGGGATATTATGAACAAAGCTACATAAGAATTAAAACTATTATTTGGGAAACAAAACCAGAAATAAACCAGAAATCAAGATGATCTGGTTTTATGTTGTGTGCCCACACGGTAGAGATACCTTAAAAGGAAAAGGTAGCTTTTTTTGAAGAGAGTGCAGCAATGTGATTTCAAAACCCTTAAAAGTTTACATTTTTGACCTAGTAACTTCTCTTTGCAATCTGTTTTTTTTTACATACATACATAAATTTCATTTTTCTCTTTTCTGACCTTTTTTTGTGTGTGTGTTTTTATTGGAGTTCGATTTGCAATCTTGTTTAAGCAAGCAACTTGAAATGTGGAAAAGGATTTAAGTGAAAAGATGTTCATCACAGCATCATTTATAATGGAAAAAGTGTTACTGGAGTAACAAAGTCAACTGTAGTCTAAGAGGTTTTTAATTACATAGGAAAATGCTCACATTAAAATGTAAAATGAAGAAAGCACAATAATATGTCAACAACATAAAAATCCATAAAAGAAAGACTGGAAGGAAATCAATCAATATGGTAACAATGATTTCCTCTCCCTGATGGGAAGAAAGGTCATTTTTCCTTATTACTTTTTCTTTCTTATACTTTCAGAATTGCTATAAAGAACATGTATGGCTTTTACAATTAAGCAAGTAAATACTTAAAAGGCAGAAAAATAAAAAGGAAAGAAAAGAAATGCAGTGTAATTGTATGCAATTATTCAGAGGAGGATTTTTCAAGGAAAGAATTTTAGGTGAGGTTTCTTTTTGGCCATCCATCTCTACCCATCAATCTGTCATTTGTGCCTTTATGCATCCTTTCTTTGCTCTGAATCATGTAAAATCATTTGCTTTCCTGACAATGCATCCACTGTGTTGTGCCATCTTTTTTACATTTGCTCATATCCAGGGCTGCCCTGGGAGGCCCTGAAAAATCTGTCCCCTGGGTGTAGAATGCCTTTTCCAGCAGAGACTTGAGATAGGAGCCAATCATTGACCAGAGTCTTTACTGGGAAAATTATGCTCCTTTCTTTGTAGCTGTGAATAAACTCTTGCTCAATTTGATGGCCAAAAATTATTCTTGCATTTCCTTTTTCTTCTTTCTGTCATAGTTAATAAAGAGGTCTTTTCCTTGGCCATGTTTGAATTTTATGCATAAATGCATAGATGCTAAAATTCAGCCTTAGGCCTTCAGGAAACTCCATATGTCAGCTTTCTGTTTCAATCCTACATGCAGTTCAGGTAGATGTGTTGTCAAACTGCATGTGACTTGAAGAATGATCACTGCGTTGTTCAATTTTCCTTTGTTTTGCTTTCTTTTTATGCTAATAAATCTGCGCTGTTCACTATTATAGTCACAAAGTGAAGTGAGATGATAAAAGTAATTAAAAATATAAAACCAAAGTATAATTGAGGTTGCAAAGTAAAGAACACAGTCCGTAACTTCAAGGTGCTTATAGTCCTGCTGCACTGTCCAATATGGTAGCCACAGACAACACATGGCTACTGAGCATTTGAAGTGCAGCCACTGTAAATTGAGATGTGCTGTAAGTGTAAAATACACACCAGATTTCAAAGAAAAAAAAAGGAAAAGAATGTGAAATATCTCAATAATTTTGCTTATTAATAATGCATTAAAAAGCCATATTTTAAATATATTAAATAAAATATACTATTCAAATTAATGTCACATTTTTCCTTTTTAAATGTGGCTCTAGGACAGCCCAGGTGGCTCAGTGGTTTAGCGCCACCTTCAGCTCAGGGCCTGATCCTGGAGACTTGGGATCGAGTCCCACATCGGGCTCCCTGCATGGAGCCTGCTTCTCCCTCTGCCTGTGCCTCTGCATCTCTCTCTCTCTCTGTGTCTCTCATGAATAAATAAAATATTTTAAATAAATAAATAAATACATGTGGCTCTAGAAAATTTTAAATTACATATGTTGATTGCCTTTGTAATTCATATTTCTACATAAATTTTCATTCTTATGAACATTAAACGACCACACAAAATAAATAACAATAGTAAAAATCAAATCTGAAAAAAAATTGTTAAAAGGCATATACAAAGGCTAATTTACAAATTCTCAATAGGACTGTCAATACTGTTAGTTCAGAAGGAAAAGAGACGGCCACACACACACAAGGTGAGGACAGGCCTTGGAAAATGTGTCCAGAAATTCACCATGGTCCTACAATGTAATGGTCTAATCGGCTCTGGTGATTGTTTGATCTTGGTTCCTCCAGTTATATTTTAGTCTAATTCCCAACTTTTTAAACAGTAATTCAATGTCTTGGACTTACATTCTACACTATGATGCTGTCTGTCTGACTCACTTCTAAATTGAAGTGCATATATAAAAAAAAAATTGAATCACTTCAATGATTTTAAATCACTCTTCAATGTGCAAAGCAATTTAAAATTACTGGAGTGCTTCCAATTTTTATTAGTCCTTGAATTTGGAAGTGATCTAGGCTTTTCTGGGCTTGTGCAATGCACTGTGACTTAAAATTATTGAGCTCTCATGCCACCCCCCACCCCTTATTTTTAAGAAGCGGATTCCACTTTGCAATGGAAACCATCAGGAATGTATGGCATGGAAATGGTATGGGTAACAAAAAACACAGGGGGAAATAGCTTCCATTTAATAATGAGAACTATACTTTGTAATTAGATAGTGTCTTGCCCAAGGATCTCTAAGTGCTTCATAAACATTAGCTCATTCATCATGAAGACATCTTACAGGGGGGTGTATTTCCAGTGTGGGAGGGCAGAGGTAGGGATGGGTAAAGCCATTTAGATTGGCTTCAAACATTGAATTGGGTAATTTGAATTATGTGAGAGCTATGCCTAGGACATTTATTTTTGGTGCTGCTGGGTTGTTTATTTGGCTTTTTTTTTTTTTTTCTTTTTGCAGGGAGAAGGAGGTAATGTTACACTGTCTGATCCATTTGCAAATGTCATAAAAAAAATAACTTGGCAATTGCAAAATCTGCTAAATAAATTGCTTATCCCAAACAAACTCGAGGAGCAAACATCAAGTGGTTGGTTTTCTAATTTAATTATTTGAGCTTAACTTTGAGAGAAAATACATAAACTTTCCCACCATTTTCTTTCAAGTTAATTTTTTCCGCTTTAGCACATACTCAATCCATGAACCTAAAACATTTACTGTAGGATGATTGATTTGAGAATTTTTCAAATCACACACTTTTCCTCTGCTCGTGTAATATGAGGAGTTTTCATCAATAAAAGGGTGTAGTGAAACCTTCACTGTAGGAGTGGCTACATTCAGGACCAAGAATAAGAAATTGTTTTTAAATTTAGATTAAGAAACAGTCGTCTACTTGTTCTTTACTATTATGCAACAGATTATTGAGACTTACTATGATATGAGCTCCATGCTCAGCACTGAAAAGAATAATAGTGAATCTAACGAAATGGAAGCTGCAATCAATCAGGCTTATTTGGAAGGGAAGATTTCAAGTGGGCTGAGTATATGATAACACTTGAAATCTGAGTGATAGTCCCTAAAAAACATTATGCATTATGATGAAAAGGCTCCCTCACCCAACAGGATCTAGTCCACTCGTAATATGTCTGACACAATAATAATAAGGCTTATCCAGTAGCAGTGACTGAGTCCTTGACAAAGGCCATTTGTTCCCGATCTGTTATAGCAAACAAATAATGATGACAACAAGTAGTGAGAGAAAGAAAAGACATGCGTAAGGTTTCATGCCTACAAAAGGCTAAAAGAAATAAAAAACAAGTCAAAGAAAGAGACCTCCATAGAAATGATAGAATAATTGCCCCGAACTTCTTGTCTGGGACCACCGGGAAAACATACAAAAATCACGCTTATCAATTAGGCAAAGAATCTCTGTTCATCCTTCTAAATTTATTGTAGGAATCCAGGGCCATACCTCTCTCACCCAATTCAATAACATCTTAGCAAAGGTGATCTTAAAGCAAAACCTAACATGAAATATGAGTGTGTTGTTGTTGGAGGTTTTTTTAATCCCATTTTGAACAGTATGACCTATAGGCGGAAATAGAATTTACAGTAATGCCGAGGATTAAAAGGAATGAGCCTCTTGTTTAGAAAATTAGCTAATCAATATGCCAAGCTTATTTTTAAAAATGCTTTAATTTTTTAAAATACAGCATGTCCGCTCCAGCTTCCTGTATTTGACTCTGATAATAAAACTTTCAGTATGACTAATGCAGTTTAGCTAAACAAATTAGAGAACTGCATGGTTTATGCCGAGGAGAAAGTTTCCATTAGCCATTGTGATGCTCTGTGCCAGGTCAGCGAGTAATGACTGTGCGCCAGGCCAGGCGGGTGAGGCTTACCGGCCGTGAGGGAGACACAGGAAGCAGTGGGTGAGGAGGAGAGGGAGGGGCCATGGTTTCTCCAAAGGGGGACCATGAAATGCTTTGGGAAGAGACAAGTGGGGAACAATTGAGGAAGGGGAAACAACTGACAGAGACCTGAAAGAACTCTCTTGACTAACTTCTTCACTCTCCCTCTCGATCTTGGTAGGCCCCAGCCTACAAATTATGGGATATGTCATGAATTGAACTGTGTACACACCCCGCCCCACGCTGTGAACTGTGAACTCCCGACTTCTTGTGCCTCTGAATATGGACTTAAAGTTGACCCTTGAACAACACGGGGGTTACGCACACCAACCCCCCTGTGATGCAGTCAAAAGTCCATGTATAGTTTTGACACTCACCCCACGCTTAACTACAAATAATTAAATGGAGGCCTCACCGGTAACATAAACAGTCAACTGATCCATATTTTGTATGTTATATGTGTTATAGACTATATGCTTACAATAAAGCAAGCTAGGGGAAAGAAAATGTTATTAAGAAAGTCATATGGAAGAGAAAATGCATTTATGGTACTGTAGTCTTTTTATTGAAAAAAAAAACCTGTATATAAGCAGAACCAAGTAGTTCTAGTGCAAGCCTTGTTGTATAAGGGTCAACTGTATTTGGAAGTAAGGTTATTGCAGATGTAATTAGTTAAGTTAAGGTCATACTAGAATAGGGCGGGCCCTTAATCTAATATGGTTGATGTCCTTATAAGGAGAGGGAAGATGATGCAGAGACAGACACACAGGGAAGATCATGTGAAAGCAGAGGAAGAGATTGGAATGATGTATCTAGAAGACAAGAAATGCCAAAAATTGCTGGCCACCACAGAAAGCTAGGAAGAGATAAGGAATCTACCTATAGGCTTCGGAGGGAACTTGGATTTGCTAACACCTTGCCTTTGGACTTCTAAATGCTCCAGCACTGTGAGCAAAGATGTCTCTTCCGTATCAAGCGATGTGGCTTGTGGTCGTTTGTTATAGCAACCCTAAAAACCTAAAACACCCTAATACAGGTTATGAGGAGTTACAGAATTCTCTGAAAGTTGCCTGGGGTCAGAGAGGCTGCGTATGAGACCTGAAAAGAGACCTGAGTTTTACTTATGAGTTTCCGATAACTAGCTCTCTGACCCCGGTCTGGTCTGATCCGTTCCCTTCCCCAGCTTCTGTAAAATGTCATTCCTATTGTCCCTTTCAGTGTTCTTGTTTTATGGCTCTGTGAGTCACTAACTGCAATAGAACACATTTCGGGAGGGGCAAGGCTGGGAGTGAGGGAAATCAGGTCAAGGTCTTCTTTTTTTTTTAAGATTTTATTTATTTATTCATGAGAGACACAGAGGGAGAGGCAGAGACACAGGCAGAGGGAGAAGCAGGCTCCCCATGGGGAGCCCGATGCGGGACTCGATCCTGGGACCCCAGGATCATGACCTGAGCCAAAGGCAGGTGCTCAACCACTGAGCTCCCTTAGGTTCCCCAGGTCAAGGTTGTCTTATCTCCATGTCAAGTGGGCAGATTAGAAGTCTGAGGGGAGAGGAAGTTTGATGTGGCTGCTTATTTCATCTGTATCTCACTCTTGAGATCTATGGATGATGTCTACCCTTCCACAGCAGCCCGTGTCAATGAGCATGTGGACTGGATTCAAGAAACGCTCATTGATAAGCAACTCAGAACAGTATTGTGTTCATATTCTCAGTGTCTCTGAAGTAGTTTTCACAGAAGAGGGAGAAAATCTTAACTAAAGAATGTAAAGGAAATTTTCTGAGGTCCATCAGAAAAATAGTGGCTACAAAGATAAAGAGAAACATAATCAGAGGGAAGAACCACAGGAAGCTGGGCATATCAAAGAGATTTTCACTGCCTTTTATTCAGAGACCTAAATTTAATTCTTTAAAGAGAATGTTGTCTCTTTGACACAAGGTTCTGGTATGAACCCATATCACTTCATGGCAAGTCACATTTTGGTTAGAAAAATCTAGGGTCCCATCAAACGTAATCTAGTCTTAACACGTTCACTGATCGTACGGTCATAATTTATTCATTTTGTGAGCTTTTCCAGTTTCCCATAATCGAATGTGTGCCAGTCCCCAGGGTCATTTTGTCACGATTCTGTGTCCTTCCTCAATATGATGCCAGAAAAGAAGATGTCTGCTCCCCTCCCACCCTGACACATTTAGATCGAGACTCACAGTGTCTCCCAGTTTCTCTGGATGGAAAGAAAATGGACAAGACCCTGCGTCCCTTTGCTGAGTGAGGATGCGCCAAAGCTCATCAGTATGGCACGCTACATTTTGGCAAGGGCAGGCTAAGCTTAAAGGTACAGCCTCTGGTGAAGAGTTCTGGAAGTCGCTCTAAGGTTTGAGGTGGTGACTATCCTGGTAGCTCCACAGAGCAGTAGGTAGGCTGAGCTATAATTTGGCCAGGAACATGGAGAGTTGGCAAGTTTCAGAAAGGGTGACGCTCTGCCAACAAGTCCAGCTCATCTCCCAGTTGACAAATGCGACTTAAATGGATAGTAAAGTTCAGCTGTTTCAACCTCACTTTACAGAGGAAGAAGAAATGTAGATTCCGAGAAGCTATTATTTGCTCAAGAAAACACATTTAATACATGAACTTCAAACTGTTCTCCATAGTTTTGATTGCTATGATCTTTATTTCTTCTTTTCCACCTTAACAAACATTTTAGAAGTATTTTAGATGCTGTTCGTTATAAACAGGAGGCAATTTTCCCAAATATATAAAAGTGAGGCATATAATAAGATTTCTTTAACTTCATGCTGAAAAAATTCCTAGAAGAATAAATAATTGAGGTAGAGAAAGGTAACTTTTACTACTAATTACAAATTCATTACTAGGTATAACTTTTAATATTTCTAATATTTCTACTCCTTCATTCTTATATTTTACTCTTTCTTATATTTCATCCCATTCCACTAAAATTTCATCCCCCTCAGGTCACTACATTCCAATGAAATATTCTGTCCCTGTAATTTAAATTCCCATCTTCTGAAACGGAAATAGGATTTTATTTTTGCTATTCTTCAAATAGCCCCCTGAAGCCCTATATTAATTTATCGTCTTCTTTGGAGATACCTGGCATTGTTTTTATACCTAATACATTATTATAGCATTCATTTTAAAAATGGTAATGATGGGGCGCTTGGGTGGCTCAGTCAGTTAAGTGCCTGCTTTGGGTTCAGGTTATGATCTCAGGACCCTGGGATCAGCCCCGAGTCAGCTTCCCTGCTTGAGGGGAGTCTGTTTCTCCCTTTCCCCACCCCACTGCTTGTGTGCGTGCTCTCTCTCTCTCTGCCTCACACTCTCTCTCTCTCAAGTAAATAAATAAAAATCTTTAAAACGTGGTAATGATAAATCACATTTGTTTATGTTCTTCCTTTCCACCTCTGCTGGGAGAAATGTGCTTTTTTTTGCTGTTTGGAATTCTGATGCTGTAAGGTGCTATGTCTACTCCACACTTCAATAAGGAAAAAAATCAAGTGGAAGTGTTAATACTGATTTTCAAAAGGTTTTTTTTTTTTTTTTGATCTTCAAAAGTTTTGGCTGAGTGTGGTTAACAACTATACTGTTCATTTTATTTGGATTTTTAAGAAATAGATCTACTATTGATTTTTTCCCACCTATGTAATATATACTGTCTATTAATATATATGTACTAATAGGTACATTAGTATATATATAATCCTATATAATATATACTGTACTATTAAGATTTTTCTAGAGTATGGACAAATATCATAGTCTTAAAAATAATAAAGAAACTATTTTTTATTAGCTATTATTTATTTATTTGTTTGCTTTAAAGTGAGAATATTTACACTAAAGGAAAAGTTTTCATCACTATCTTTAAGTTACCAAAATCTATAGCCATTGTTGGCTACAGAGCACATTATCCAATTAAGTGCCAAATTCAGTTCTCCAAAGATTCTAATGCCCTTTGTAAGAGTTCCTAGAAAGTCAGAGGCAGCAGATAAACTCTTGAAAGAAGGAGCTCTTAAAAAAAGACTCATAAGACAATAATAGAACCTAACCACCCCCACAGAAACAAGTACCAGAAGAATAATATTTTTCATGAAGTTGAAAAAAATTGTTTTACAGTTGCCAGTTTGAGTACATAAAAAATTAAAGGAATTATTAAAAATTATTAAAGAAGATAATTTAGGTGGTATGGGTTTTATTTAATACTTCTTGAAACATCATCTCCAGAAAACTGTGAAATAGGACAGAGGCAGAAAGATTTTATGGGATAAAGAATAAAGAGTAAGGAAGGGAAACAGAAAATATCTGATTGGCTGGGGCTACATAATCAACCTGGTTTGGTGTGAGAAGGAACAAGGAAGTATTACAGAGCCGAGACTGGCTGGCATTGGGGATTGGCCGACTGGATGCACTCCGTGTCTGATCAAGCAGAGCATTTGCAAAGACACAAAACTAAGTGTTGGTTTGCCAACATGGCACCATGGGCAGAGGCGGCTCTAGTTAGAACCTAGGAGCTTTTTCCAACAGAAAAATATGTGCTTGCATTATCTCATACTCTTATAATGTGGACTGTAAAGAAAGGTTTGCTAACATATTTGGTGTGTAAAGTTTGAAGATAATTCATAAACTCAACAAATGTTTGAAAGTATGCTTGCACTAAAAAAAAAAATAGCATAACTAACAAGCAACCTGTATAAGATAAGAGAGATCTAAAGAAACTACCGTAGAGTGCCTGGGTGGCTCAGTTGGTTAAGCAGCCAATTCTTGATCTTGGCTCAGGTCATGATCTCCGGGTCCTAGAACCCAGCCCTGCATCTGGCTCCATGCTCTGCAGGGAGTTGGCTTGAGGATTCTCTCTCTCCTTCTCCATCTGCCCCTCCCCTTGCTTGTCCACATACATCTGTTTTCTCTCTCTCTCAAATAAACAAATCTTTGAGTTTATGAAAGACTCTATGAAATTTATGAAACAGAATAGGTCCAGTTGTTCCAATCAGCCCATGAGAAAATATTATCCCTCTTTCTAACCAGACTCAAGTAATATAAGGACTTGGCCATTGCCCATAAAGTTGCTGATGCATAGATACGTAATTAAAATATTCAGGGATCCCTGGGTGGCGCAGCGGTTTAGTGCCTGCCTTTGGCCTGGGGCACGATCCTGGAGACCCAGGATCGAATCCCACGTCGGGCTCCCTGCATGGAGCCTGATTCTCCCTCTGCCTGTGTCTCTGCCTCTTTCTCTCTCTCTCTCTCTCTCTCTGTGACTATCATGAATAAATAAATAAAATCTTTAAAATAAAATAAAATAAAATATTCAGAAACTCAAATTCATCAAATAATATTCACATTTCTCTTGCACTTGATTCTTGATGTGCCTACTATTTAAGGGAACCATGAGTTCTCTCAGAGAGGGCACATT
Source organism: Nyctereutes procyonoides (assembly GCF_905146905.1). NCBI lineage: Eukaryota > Metazoa > Chordata > Mammalia > Carnivora > Canidae > Nyctereutes > Nyctereutes procyonoides. The sequence goes on from NW_026575049.1 coordinate 67,447,036, forward strand.
TCACATTTCCACCCAGAGAAATTAGAAAAACATATTTTGGAGTGACATTATATATTATATATCCTAGGTTTCTTTTCAAAAGCAATGCTTTAAGTAACCATAAATTAACTATGATTATTCTCTGAAGAATTTCAAAGGTTCCTTCCTGGATCCCTCCAGGGGCAAAGAAGTGTAAAAATGTGTTTAAAAGTTACAGCAACCTTGTGTTTTCAGATGTTAAAATGAAATTTCAATGATTCTTCCATTATATAATTACTACCAGCAATTGCTTTAGTACTTTTATATACTACAAGTTAAGAATGTGCTATAATTAATTATACCCAACAATTGAGCTTCAAGGCTATAAATGCCAATTTTATATTTAAAATCAAATAATGTATGTTTTGTATGGATTGTGTGGCATGGTTTCTGTTGTCCCTGACAATCTTATGGGACCATAGTGACCTCCCTCTCTCTCTCTCTCTCTCTTCTCTCTCTCTCAAGAATTTGTTTAGTGTAATATTAACTAGCTAACCCAATAAAACAGAGTGTTGTGAGATTTTCACTTAGATTCGCTGAAAAAGTTCCTTGGATGGAGGAACTGGACTCTGTGCCAGGACCCCTAAGCTCCCATCTTTCACAAATGACTTATAAAAACACCAACAGGAACATAAAACTGTGGATGTTGGCAGCACTTTTAGGAGTAATCTTAATTAAGACAAAGAGTACCAAGAAGGGTTAATCTTATTGGAAAGTAAAAGCTTTCATGCCAACAGCAAGACCACTCTGTGTACACTGCTAGGTCAGCACTGTAATTAAGAAAATTGCCTCTAGCGTACTTGTTGGGTAATGCTATTATCATCTTTTCTTTTTCATTTTAACAAGAGTAAACTACTTGGAGATGTCCCCATTTATTCTTCTTGCTCCCACTAACCCCTGATCCCACCAAGGCCATGCTAGTCTAGCATTTACATGACTAAATGAGTTACTTTACTATCAGTTCACCCTGAAGTCTTTTACATATTTTCCTTGACCTTTAACCCACAGACTGTTATTTTCATAGCTATTATTAATGCTGTGACTTGAGTAACCACACACAGACTAAGACAGTTGGTGAAAGAGCTGAGGAGTTGAAAGAAATGGACACCCACTCTCATCTTTCTCTAGATGAAATAAAAACCATCCTAAGCTATTGCTCACGGTGTCCTGTTGGCAGTGTCAGAACATATAAACTGAGATTTTAGTGGGATACTTCATTCAGGGAAAGGAAAAGAATCCAACTATAAAACAAATAGACCACATAAACTAAACATCTAGAACTCTATAAATTGAATAAATTATCACTCTTCAAGTATGAAATTAGATGAATCAATATGTGGTTAGAATAAAAATACTCCATAGTGCTCCATTGAAGAGAAGACTTGCTGGTAACAATGAAAATTTCAGTGTCAAGAGAAATAAGCTAAAATGATATAGTTAGCTACAAAGTTTTGTCATGCATCTTTTAAGTACAGGCTCTCACGAAAGACCACATTGGTCTGCTCTGATCATTTATACGGAACACCATGGTCTGTGGTTGCTCTATAATTGTGAAGTCATTACCAGCTTTGGACCCACATGGTTTAATTGCCTCTCTCTGGCAGGAAATGACTATAACTGAATTCAGTGACTTAATTTACACTATAGGAAGGGCATCTAGTGAACATGGCAATGATAGTACCCCTGAACCCAGTAAGCTTCAAATATGATTAAAAAGTTGACTGGTATGTTAAATTTTGATAAGGCAAAAAGTACATACCAACTGCAAAGAATAAAATTGATGGGGAAGGATGTGTGGTATTGATAAGGAGCTGTAGTTAAAATTGGGACACTAACTCTCACTCAGATGAGAGTGTTGCTATGCCATAAAACAAATTAAGAGTAATTATCTTGGGATTGGGAGACAGGAGAAAGAAAACCATACTTAGGGAATGAGACCTCCTGAATAGGACCAACAGCTCCTAAATGTATTCCTTTTTCTAACATTTTTAAGACTCTAGCAATGTAATGTGTCCTAATTCTTCCTGTAATTCAAATACAGACATGAAATGAAAATATATTTATGTATGGTTGTAGAGTCACTGTCTGTAAAGTTCTTTAAAAACTTATATATAATAACTCATCCAGAGTAGTCTTGTTATATTCCCTAAAACCTTGGAAAATGAACAAAATTGGCTCTTGAGATAGCATCCAGTTATCTAATTATGCTATGCTTCTAAAATACTTTCCTTGGAAAATATCTTAAAATATGAAATATTTATGTTAATTTGAAGTTCACATCTATTTACTGATTCTAAGGAGAAAAACACTAAGCACGAGTGCCCCAAGAATATTCTCCTTCCCATTTTCAGAGTCTTCATCAACAATTATTCAGATGAAGAGAGACATTATCTAACAATGACCACACTTTTTCTGTTCATGACAATAGCTTTTCACATTTGGCAAATCTCTCCACCAGCAAAAACCACTAATGGACACCTCCATGTTCTGAATTCTGTATAGCTGCAGTGGCATATAAATATATTTTTTAAATCTCAAAGAGCTTCCTTTTAATGAGAAAAGAGAGAGTTTTCTTGACTCCTTTTCGTTATTAGGTAGAAATATGGGTAAATAAGTAAAGCTAGCTTATCTTTCAAAGGCTGCTAATTGAGTTAAGTTCAAGCAAAATACAAAAATTCAACTTCGTGGATTACAGAACTCTGAAAAATCAGCTGTAATTCTTGCTTGGCTCTGTTGGTCTTACACAACTGCAACTTCAATCTCTTCACTGATTATCTTCTCAACATTTACGCAAACAAGTAACTTTTATGGAGCACTCATATACTATCTCTATATATTCAAGAGAGAAAATGAGCTCTTAGAAAAGACTATACCAAAAGGAGAGTCTGTTCATATATATAGATATATAGATATGTATGTGTATGTATGTATGTACATATATATGTATATGTTGAAGATATATGAGATTATAAGAATGAACATATATACATATACATACATCTATGTATACGTACATATATAAAGTGAGGGGGGCACTTTAGGAGATCACCTGTTGTCTAACAAGAAAAGGTAAACCAACAATGAAAACACTGGAATAACCTTTTCAGCATATGATTGTTTTGGAAACAGTACAGTAAGACCAGGGTGGAAAGTGAAGATGTAAACAAAAAGCAGTCTTTTAAGAAAGCAAATATCCACAATAAAGAAATCCTCCTTTAAAATCTTTTCAGCAAAAATAAATAAATAAAAATAAAATAAAATAAAATAAAATAAAATAAAATAATAAAATCTTTTCAGCTTTGTAGCCTTTGCCAAAATACTTGGAAATAGGATTAATGAGAGACATTTATAAGAACTAAGGCTACTTCGCTGAAAAGCAGCATGATGATGATGATGATGATGATGATGATGATGTGTTTTAAAAAGGCTAACCAACAAATTTTTAAGCTCTACAAAGGGCAAAAATTAAATATGATCTATGTTAGTTTGCTAGGGCTGCCATAACAAAGTACCATAGTCTTGGTGGCTTAAAAAACAAACCTTTATTTTTTCATAGTCCTGGAGGCTGGAAGTCTAAGATCAAGGTGTTGGCAGGGTTGGTTTCTCCTAAACCCTCTCTCCTTAGCGGAGAGAGCTATCTTCTCGTGTTATCATGTGATCTTTTCTCTGTATGTATTTGTGCCCTAATCTTCTCTTTTTATAAGGTCACCAGACATAATGGATTAGGGCCCACCCTACTGACCTCATTTAACCTTAATTATCCTAATTACCTTAACTTTAATCCTTGAAGAGCTTATCTCCAGATACAGTCACATCCTGTGGTATGAGGAGTTAGGACTTCAACAAGTGAATTTGGATGGGGGACACAATTCGGCCCACAGGTGGTTTAAGCAGTAGCATAAATTTGGGGATTATAAATGTTAGAAACATACCTTTCCCTATGAAATAAGAAAAGCTTATTGAATCACAGAGTGATTCAACTTTAAACTGAACGATTTAAAAACATTCTTTCAATAACTTATTACAAGATCTTATAACATAATCTATGTCTATATTAGCTCAAAACAACGTACTTCCAATAAAATAATCAGGTTCCGTTTTACTTACTCCTCACCAAATGGTGCAGGGGGTAAAGACAACCTAAGATTTTCACCGAAGTCTTCATCCTCATCATCAGCTCCCTCCTCCTCCTCAAACTATTCATTAAGTACCTCTTCATGGCATACTTTGTGCTAATAAGTACTATCTCATGTAATCCATATAATGACCTTATGAAGTAGGTACAATTACTATTCCCTATTATTATTCCCTATCACCTAGGTGAGAAACCTGAGATTTAGAGAGTTACATTATTGCATGAATGCATAAAATGAATAAATGTTGGAAGGTTAATTAATGTTCCTTCCTGTCTGAGTCTCAAATCTCTATGCAGAACTACTGCTTCTGACTGATACGGTATTATGTAAAGGAAAACATAGTAGCACACAGAACTAGGGATACTAATACACAAATACCAGAAACTTCTAAGAAATTCTGTGAGATTTAGGCTACACTGAAGTAAATCCAGTTCTGATCCATATTTGGGAGAACATATGTCTTAGGAGGAGGGAGGAAGAGATTCTGGTAGAGTGGTCCCAGTATTTCCTGGAATAAGGGAGCTGAAAGCAAAGGACAGATCCAGCAGCATATGAAGAGATTGCCATTGTGTTGATGCCCAGCCCAACTCACTTTCATCACTGAAGGCCAAATGATGAGCAGGAAAATAAAAGGAAAGTAGCCTTTTGACAAGAGGGAGAAAGCATGAGATGATAAGGAAGAAGGCTAAACTTGCAAACAACTCCAATCATCCTGAATGATTTAAAGTCCCCAAAGATTCTAGCCTGGTATCAAGAAACAAAATCTAATGATAGATTCTTTCAAGTAAGAAGCAAACAAAAAGGCACCAACCTAAATGTCCCAAATAAGAAACTAGTTAAAAAGAAAAACCTATTATAATATGTTGGCAAATCAAACTTCAATTAAAAAAACAAACTATTACGTATTCAATGAAATACCGAGCGCCTTAAAAAATTATGATCTTCAAGATTAGTTAGAAGTATTGACATTCTTTTTTTTAAAGATTTTATTTATTTATTCATGAGGAACACACAGAGAGAGAGGCAGAGACACAGGCAGAGAGAGAAGCAGGCTCCATGCAGGGAGCCTGACGTGGAACGCGATGCGGGGTCTCCAGGATCACGCCCTGGGTCGAAGGCAGGCGCTAAACCGCCGAGCCACCTGGGCTGCCCAAGTATTGAAATTCTTCAAGATAAAATTTTTCAGGTGAAATATTGATTGCAAAACATATTTTGATACTGTAGAACTCTAACTTTGTAAATAAAATGTTTATATATCTATTAACACAGAAAAAAATGCTGAAAATATGTGTTACAGAGCAGTATTGTTTGTCCTTGTAGTATTAGGGTGAACTTTGTTCTTAATTTTATGCTTTATGTTTTAAAATTTTTCTATGAAAATACATGATTTACAGAAAAATAACATTATTTTCCAAAAAGAGAGAGAGAGAGAGAGAGAGAGAAGAAAATTGAAAGCAGTTTACAACAAAAAAAGCATCTTAAAAACTAGATGAGACAACTTACCAAGAATAAGAGAAGTACACCACACTACTAGAATTATGGCAAGCTGTTCAAGGAAAAGAGAATAAAGCAGGAAGAGTGCCACGTCTTCTGAGCCTTCAGAAAAAGCACAGGGTGATTAATTCAGGGTGTTGTGTATCTTTTCTATCTTAATAAAGTGAGTCCCACTAATGTGGTACTTGGAAGTGTCAGGATTTACTCAGATCAAGTTGAGGATAAGTTGAAAAGGGCCACTAATCTAAACCAAAGACTCTCGACCCTTGGAAAGACCAAATCAACTGGGGACCTCTTTAAAAATATTATCTCCCTCAATCTATCCCAAACCAGTTAAATCAAACTGTCTGAGATGGAAACCAAACATGTACTTCTTAAAAGTTCTGCAGGTAAATCTAATATGCAACCAAGATTGAGGACAACTAACCTAACTCTGAACAATGATCTAGTTAAATCGGGAGAGCACAAGTACACCTTGACACATTCTTGGTTAAGAATTTTCTACTAGGAATTGTTGCATACATATATGCATATGTTTTAATGTGAATGCTCTCATGATAAGACATGTTTGTCTTCCCTTATTATGAATAGCAAACTCCCATTCAATGCCATCATCAAACACAGTCATTGAAGGATTAAGGAGAACACAAGTGTCATTTGGAGAAGGTCATGAGAAGAGAAAAAATAGAAAGACCTCAGAGGAAGGAGTGTCTTCGTACCTTCACAGAGGTTTGCAGTCTCCTCTTTTCTCCCAAAGCTCCTGTCAATGTTTCTATTTAATTGTGTCCCTGTGTGTGTATCTCTCCCTCTCACTTCTACACTCCTCCAAGCATAGAATGTGCTTTTTTTAAAAAATTTTTATTTATTTATGATTGTCACACACACACACACACACACAGAGAGAGGCAGAGACACAGGCAGAGGGAGAAGCAGGCTCCATGCACCGGGAGCCCGACGTGGGACTCGATCCTGGGTCTCCAGGATCGCAGCCTGGGCCAAAGGCAGGCGCCAAACCCCTGCACCACCCAGGGATCCTAGAATGTGCTTTTTGTATCTTTTCATCATCAAAACCCGGCACATAGTAGTAAGTGTTTGTTGATTGGACAAAGAGATGAAGTGCCAGATATTTTAATTATTTCTATTATATTCTTTTCAGTTCTATGACTCTAGAATTTTATGGCAACTGTTCTTAGCTTTCCAAACTTACTATTTTCCTTCTACAACTTGAGAACATTACTGAATAACAAACAACTTGCCTACTCATTTGGAAAAGCTGTAAACAATTGTGGAATATGTTACAATATTGCCCTCAAATAGGCAGAAGAGTTTTAAATCTTATAACACTATTTATTAGGGCACATGGTAAACCATATTGCTTTTTATTTTCCTCAAAATCCCTTTGACTCCATGAGTGCCAATTTATTTGTGTATGTCAAACCAGACTGGGAGTTAAAATAACTGTGGTAAACAAATATAACATGTTTGAGTAGATGGCCCATAGATTATATGGTCTGAACTCCTTCAATTAAGAAAACAATTCTGGAGGCAAATGGCTTAGGTACAGACAAATTCAATGTGTTCTGGGTTGACCATGACCATTCTTTCTCCAGATCATCCATCCTCAAGGATGTCAGCTGAAATTCAAATAAGCCAGTACCCTGTGGGTTAAGCTAATCCCATGAAACTTTAAAGCTTAAGACATGGCACAGTCCATGTGGCAGGTGGACGATGGATCATTTTACACCGAGGGTCAATGATCAGAAATTTCCGGGGTGAGGAAGGATGTGCTATCCTAGAAAACATCTTCAGTCTTTAATCATATACACTATGCAACACTGATTGAAGCTATTGGGCATTAGAAAGAATGGGCACTGTGATTTTTATTTTAAGCCATGGCAGTTGTAATTAATCATTGCAATGAAGAAAATATGAAATGAATTTTACAAGATGCTGTATGGCCGACCTATCAAAGTGGTATTTTAGCACCAGACTAAAAATATTTGTCATAAGAATGTTTTGTCCTTATCGTATCACAAATAATTAATGGAGATTTCAATTTTTGAAAAGCTGTTTTAAGAATAAACATACTTCTGAATATATTTCACATATTCTACTTTTTTCCCTTTGTTCAGTTCCTTTTCTCTAGGAATCTGGATGTAACCAAGTTTAATGAAGTTAAGATCTTAAACCTTGAAATCAAACAACAATATTCAATGATCTTTGTTTTGAGTTCTTCTCCAACAAGGAACTCAAATTATATTGCCAACACCATTGCTGATATTGAATAACAGTAAAAGCTTTATTATAGCTTGCATATCAATCGAGAAGAGTAAAGACCTATTGTAGTCATATTTCAGGGCATGTTACTATGCGCATCAATCAATGCATCTGTCTGTCTTTAATAACAGCAGGTTCCAATGATTCTTCACTAAAATCATTAATTTTTATTTGATGAGTCACTATTATTTGTTGAAAGGTAATGAGGACTCTTCACACCACAGAACTGTCATATGTATTATTCTGTATTCAGGAAACTGCTTGTTGTATATTACAACGTGCCATATCACACTGCAAATGTGCCCCAAAAATCACTACAAAGATTTTTAAAAATCTTTTTAAACATTTAAACATTTTAGAATGTTTAGTTTTAACATTTAAAACTCTTATGCCTATTTGAGGACAATAGTGTAACATATTCCACAATTGTTTACAGCTTTTCAGAATGAATAGGGACAGCTACATTCATTGGCAGTGTTCTACCCACTGGGAGAATATATATATATCATTGTACATGAGTGTGTAGATGAAGCCTCACCAGTGGAAATTAAGGTAAAAATTCATCAAGTAATAAATGTGTTAATATATTTCCTTGAAAGAATATGTCAAGTAAATTGACACAGAATGAACAAAAAGGGATGAATTGCTGATGCTTTTACAACAGTTCAAGTCAGTATCCTCTTTAAATCTGAATATTACCTTTTGTACTTTTCCAGCACTTAAATTCAGGAAAACTTTGTTATAACAAAAACCATGAATTGTTTTTAGATTGACTTTAACATCTGCAGTAACTGTTGGTAACTGTTGACTGCTGGTAGAAGAAATAAACCAAATATGCACACTTATCAGTACCAGTCAATACCTCAAGGAATTTGTGACCTTCCATAAACAAGACTCTAAGAATGCACAACCTATATAAAGAAAATTTAGTAATATTCTCATTTAGCCGCAGCTTATTTCACTTGCTTTTAACCACTATCTTGGGAACAAATTCAAAGATGCATGTTTTTGTTGTCATGAAGTATAAATTGGGATTTTCCCCCAAAGTTTTATTATTTTTCAACAATATAGAAAAGTTAACATAATTTTGTAGTGAACATCCTTATACCCAACCACAGAAGAGTATTTTTAAAAACTGTGAAATGGGCCATCTATTCTTTTTATGTAAGTAATATCATTGAAAGAGAAAAATGCATGTTCATAGACATTTAATTATGCCTGGCAATTGGGCATGGAGTTAAGAAAAATGATAAAAGACTATTTATATTAAGAGATGATGAAGAGCAATTTATTAGCAACATATAGCTTAATTATGGATGAATCCATATTATGGTAGAATGATTCAAATACAAGTTAAAATAGTTCAGTAGAAACCAACCATCACTGAGATATTGAGAAAAAGGAAACATTTTTAAATCTCATCAAATTGTGGTTAAATGTGGGTAGAACACTGCCAATGAATGTAGCTGAAAATTACTATTTTGATGTAGTGTTTTCCAAAGAGTGGGAGGTATATCACTAGTAGTATTGGTTTCCATGCTAAGTAATTTAAAAATGAATTTATTTGAAGAAAAATTAGGCAAATAATCATTGAAATGTAACACAGACTATGGCAGACATTATAAAGGTAGTTGTCAAATACCTAAAGTAAGAGAAATCTTATTTTAATGGCTTTTAGACAGCCAATGAGAAGATATTACACATAATGAAGTCTGTCAACATGCTGTAGGTAACACCCTTCTCTACTTATTAAAAACTAATTTCTAGCCTTCTCTCACCTAAAATTTAAATATGTTCCCAGATTTTGTTCACAAATGAAAACTCCAAAAATGACCAAGAGTCTCATTTCCTTGAGAGCCCTCAATCTATTGAACGAACTATTTTTATTTATGGAAAGGAGTAGGGCAAAGTATTGTAATTCCTTCCCCTAACTCAATGCAAGACTGTAATTTGAAAATCTTCTTCTATAATATAATAAATTGCCATCACAAACAAATAGTGTGATTTCTAAGACATAAAAACAGCAGGTGGATAAATGTAGGTTGTGATTGCTTAGAATATAAAGTTAGTACTGTATCATCGAAAGTCTTAAATTATTGGTACTTGACTCCCCTGCAGACTATAGGAGTAAATTTCCTCATCTATCATCATGCCACAATAGTCTTTATAGCAAATGTAGAGTCTAGGATAGGTGACTGGAGTCATCATATTCTGCAATATGAACCATTTGAAGACAGATTTTCTCAGTGAATGAGTTGAACAAAAGATTAAATTCAACCATAGGAGCTTTGAATGTTCATTTTATTCCAGTATTTTTACACTGTTTAAATAATTCATATTTCCTCCTCACCAACCCCTCCTTTTTGCTTTCATAACCTTCCAGGGTGGGGAAGGAGAGGAAAAGGGTAGCTAGCAGGAGCAAAGAAAATATCCAATCCCATATAGTAGAACAACACCATGCTAAATACAGACACACACACACGCGCGCGCGCCCCATATGGGAGAAAAAAAAACCTTTCCAAAATACTTTTATATACTTTTATAATTCAACTATTACAATATTCTGTTATTTGATTTTACTAAACTGTTTATAAAATAATAAATAGATTTCTATGTGGGATTTCAAACCATTTCAGAGAGTTTTGTTTTAAACATTTGATTATAGGTCTTTATTCTTTATAAATATCCTGGTTGTACTAGAATAACTGAGGCCCATCCTTTTATTTTACCTCAAGTATCTTATAGTTAGAGACAGAGAGTAGGACTACACTTTTTTCTTCTTGTATATATTTTGCTATAGCCTATTAAGGCCTAGGCACAAAGTAAAGGTCAGATTTTCTTAACCTATATATGGGAACTTATATTTTTATTGCTTCTAACCATTTTTGGTGTTTTTTATATTGCATTAAAAATTTAATTTTTAATCTAATTCCTCAGCCAGGATCATATTAACCATGTTAACCTCTAGCACCATGCTGTGGGTGCTAATGGGCCATGGCTAATAGACCAGAGTTTAAGTAGTCCTACAATTATTTTACTCAATGTAGAGTCTCTGTAACAGAGACGAAACCAAAATATGTTAGGCGGTAGTGAATTTTTAAAATTAATATAATTCAATGAGATTCATGTGGAAATTGTCTATATCCATACAGGACATGAAACCTATGAGAATCACTAGAGCATTTCCCCATTTGGAGGTCCTTGATTAGGAACTCCTATTCCAATTCAGGTTGGTGAATAGAGGAAGAGAGTTTAAGTTAGTTAAATAAAACAAAAACCTTCTCCTTAAATTCCAGGTCCATCCAATTTGTTTTTTAAAGTGACAGTTTATTAAGGAAAAAAATGGAATTCATTTTGTTCTGAGTTTCAGTCCAGCCAATGCTCCTTAGGTTTGTCAAATGTTCAGATAAAACTAGGAGGGAAAGTCAGTTTATTTTATTGTTCCCAAACACACAATTATCCAAAACATCAGATAGGAACTTCCTGTATTTTCCATAACCAAACCTGCCAAATCCCTCACAAAGTTTATCCCATCACTTGGAACCTGTATCCAATTTCATCTTACTCTCGAGAATCTTAGAACATTTACTATTAATCCTTTAATATACCTGCATTTTCAAATTCTTCTATTGTATTCTTTCCATCAACATTCAAGCAAGTTCAAAAGTTCCTTTCAATCTGAAAAAAAATCTTTCCTTGAAACCGCTCCTTTGTTCTTTCTACCTCTCTCTTTGCAACTCCCTCTGACACTCGTGCAGAGGCACTGTCTTCCCAACCCTTAAACGTTGGCGTTCTTCGAGGAAGATTCTTCACTTCTTCTCTTATTACTTCATATTCTCTCCATGTGATCTTCACATCCATGGCATCTTTTTCCACTGATATACTGACATATTTCAAGTACAAATTTCTCATATTGGTAGTGGATTAGAATCCCCAGAAGCAGACCCCCCTCCCCAGGATGAGAATTTGAATGTGAGGCGTTTATGTTGAAAATGATCACAGGAAACACCAGTAGAGGAGTAGGGAGTAGGGCGAGAAAGGGAAGGAATCCAATGGAGGGTGTATTATCAGCCAGTTATCACTGTGAGCTAGATCCCAGATCCCACTTGGGAAGGCCTGGGACCAGCAGACTGAGCACTAGAACATCCCCAGATACCCTTTAAATAATGTTGCTTTGACAAGTCTTCTTTCCTGTCTGAATCTAACATGGGTCACAACGATATATGTAGTAACTAAATATGCTGTGTTTCTGTCTCTCCTTCTACGGACATGTAACGTACATGTGATTGATTCAAATAGCTTCAAAAGAGTCTATTACTCTATCTCCGGGGAAGGGGAGAGACTGACACATATTGGACTTCAATAATAGATTATTATTTTTATAAGTCATATAAACTATAATGAAACTATAATGGGAACGTATTGCTTCCTTCCTTTTAACAGGCTGCTTGTCTGCTCTGCTTATTTAAGAACATATTCCTGGTTCTTGGTCCATCGTCTTGTCTCCTGTTTCAAGACAGCAAATCTTCCTTTTGACATTATTCCACGAGTTTCTTTTCTTTTTGAATGATCATCCCAGAGCACTCTGTCATCTTATCTCCATCTGCTAAGTCCCCTGGCCAGGGACAACTGAGTGCACACATGTTCCCTATTTGTGCAGCCAGCGCTGTGAGATCATGATAAACAATAATAAAATTAACTAAACGGTGGGGGAATATTGCATATGTAGGAAATCATAATGCTGTGACTATAGGGCAGAAAATAGAAAGTAGGAGAAGCCTGGAAGATCATGCTCTCTACTAACAGATAAAATCGCTCTGCCTCCCAAAAGATCATAGCCACTCATGAATCCAGGAGGCAGGGAAGATTATTGCTTATGTGACCAGGCTGTGTCATCAAACTGCTTATGTGAGAACCTCAGCACTTCCAATTGGCTAGATTAGTTTTCATCCTTAAAAAAGTAGAAATGATAATATACACACTTCAGAGTGTTGTTATATAGACAAAATGAGATGTTCTTTGTAAAGCATCAACCACAGTGCCTGACACATAGTGAGCAGGTTGCTGTGAATAAATTCAGTCAGCACCTACCAGCCATGATTTTCTCCCAGGTGCATGACCTGTATGTGACTGACACCGAAGCATCTGCCCAATTTCTTTTCTCCAGCAAAAAAATAAAATAAAATAAAATAAAACAAAATAAATAAAATAAAATAAAATAATAAAATAAAATAAAATAATAATAAAATAAATAAAATAAAATATTTTTTTTAAAAAGGTATAAAGCGAGGGTCTCCATTCGGCATGTCCAAATATTCCTATTCAGTCTTTCCAAGGCCCTATTTAAGCCTCACCACATGTCCAATTCCAAAAGGCATAGGTAACATAGGTCTCCCATTTTCTCCCATAGGATCCAATAGGGCTTTTGGGGAACTTCCTTCAAAGGAGGAATGTAGAATTGTGGTTTTTTTTTTTATTTTCATTAAATCTGTTTTTAAGTTTTAATTAAATATCAATGTGCGTGCATGGATGTATTTGGTCTACTGACAACTCCTCCTGTCATACACACATCTCCCTTTAGTCCTAACATTAGCATCACATATGCCTGGAGAATAAAACAGTCCTAAGATTAGGGATCACCTGGTTCTGTTGAAGTCCAGGGACAACATGGGCTCTACACGTCACATCATGCTTACTTGTATGCTGCAGGCCTAGATGAAATGTCTGTTCCTGGGTTCCCGGGGCTCTTTCCCTTCTACTCACTACTTGGTTATAGCAGAGAACACACTGCAAGGAGTTGAATAGAGCTATCATGGGGCAAACCTCAAATAGAATCAGAATTTTCATACTTAAAAGGGAGACTTCCCTGCTCACACCTTGATTTATTTAGATTAGCAGTTTTCTTATCCAGTGACTGCTGGATTTCTTAAGTGTATACCTAAAGCTTTGAGGTCTTCTAAAATTCAATATCAACTCTGGAAACAGAAATCTTCAGTTAGCAACTTAAAACGTTAAATAGCAATATGCAATTTTGCTTTAAATTGTTCTTTGAAAAAAAACTGTTCTTTGAAGAAAGAGACATGTATAATATTTATAAGTATACGGACAGAGAGACGCATAGATGCATAGACACGTGTATGTGTGCGCACTACTTAACCACAGGTAGATATTCATCAGGTAATATATCGCCTCTGAAACTTCAGCACTTCCGGAGTATAAGAGAGTTGGGCGCTGCAGGTACTCCCTGTTGTGAGTTATGGTTTATATAATAATTTGCTCAGCTGAGTAGCAGTCTAATGATTTGCAATCTGCAATGCTTTCTCCTGATTCAGCTGATGTCTCAGCGTCTTCACAGGATTCATTAAGTAAATTTTTGATATTTATGTTCCACTCCTGTACTTTATTTTCTAGTGCTGTGGTTAACATGTAGGAAATCCCTGACAGCTAAGTTTAATCACCACAAAGAAGAGACTCAGTTCACTGCATATTTGTTTATGTTTCATTATTTGAAAATTATCTGGAACTGAATAATGCATTCTGAGCCAATTTGTTGCGTTATGGTGGTGGTGGTGGTGGTGGTTACAAAGCGGGCAGCGTGAAAGCGCTTCAGGATCAAAGCAGTGGCAGCAAGGGGCAAGGAGGTGAGGTTGAGATGGGATTAGAATTGCCGTTCACAGCAGCCACACAGGAAGAGTATAAAGAATTGAAAGAAATTAATCTCAGTAGATTTTGCAACTATCTGCTCAGGACAGACAGAGGCATCAATAGTGACCAGTAAACAGCTGGCGAGAAGAATGAATGCTATAGAAATTAGACATCATCCCTAGTCTGACTCTCATAGCGAAGGAGCAGCCAAAGAAATGGCTTTCATGAGGAAATCATGTTTCCAAGTTATTTGAAAGTAAATCAGATTCGTTTCTCAAATGAATGTGCTTTATTTTCTCATAACTCTCAAACTTGGGACATGCGACTGCCGTTTCAATGCCCTTTCCCTCACTCGTGCACCTGGGGGTGGTGGGAAAACCACTGTGCTTAACGCACAGTCCTTAATAAATGGGAGCTACGGTGATTTCTGAGCATATGCTAAACATTTTGCTGCCAGAATTCAAAGAAAGTTTATACCAACTGCAAAAATGTTTACTTGTGTTATTTAGGAAGCTTCTCTCATTATTACATAGCTTACTTTTTTGCTGGATTATGAATTTACCTCGATTTTGGTGTGGAGATATTGGGAAACAGAATGTTTCAGAAATATTTTCACCATGTTCGAAGTCAAGCGCTTTGTTAGCGGTAAGATTTGGCTTTAAATAGTGTCACAATATTTAATAGAACCACAATCTACATTTTCTTAAAGACATTCTTGTAACACCTGATTCTTGTAACACCAGATTGTTGAACTCTCTATTTAAAAAAAAACCATAATAAGTCTGATTGACTTGTAAAAACTTAACATACAAGGATCATGTATAATGTTTTTATTCACCTTATTAGAAGCAAACAGAAGTGATTTTTCTGTGGCTATTGGCTGCTTTCACTCGAAACAAACAAAAAAACAACTGGTAAATCCCTCTAAGAAGTGATGCCAGTATCTGCACATGGCACTAGCATTAGAAAATGTGACAGTTTTAGGCTCTCATATGGTTAGCAAGCCATCCATTAATAGTGTTATGGCAATTAGGTATGAATGAAACAGACCTGTTTAGCTGCAGATCTAGAAGTTTTGAGATAAGCTAAGAGCGTTTTATATCTCCAGAGATAATTAGATTATCTTAACTATCCAGAACTGCAAGATATCAACAAAACCAAGAGGAGGAGTCCATGAGCCTATTCCATTAGATATCTTCAGAAGATACTAACCAACTTTCCCTTAAAAATACTACCTGGAGCTCATTTGTCATTAAAAAAGGGATTCTGGGGCAGCTCAGTGTTCCATTCTGACCTTGCAAACAATGTTCAAAGCATCCTGAAGCTCTGCTTCATCTCTCACTCATTTCCAAATTATATCTTTGCTCCTGGTCTCAGCACTGGAATTTTCTCCCAAGCATCTCCCTGGGTTGCTTGGTCTCACAGCAGGTGCACATGCTAATAGCCACTACTGTTGCTGATCCCATCATTTTTCACCTTATTGCTTTGATTTATTACTGTTTTGAGTTTGAGTTTGGAATCCATTGTATATTCCATTGCATACTAATGAGACTTTCTGCCTCAGAGATGTGTGGCAGCTCCCCCTTTCTCCAAATTCATTTGTTATTTGTATAAAACTGATTTACATTAGGCAATTTTTTATGCGATGACCTCTCTCTCCCTCTCTCCCTCTCTTTCCTTATGTTTTCAACTTCCTACCTTTACAACTAAAGAAAAAATTGAACTTGAAAGCATGCTTTCAGAGTTTTCCCCTTATCATTATATTTTCTATGAACTACTATATTCATTTTCACAATATTTTGGTTAGCGTGTCCAGTGTTCTAGGCCCTGGGCTAAATGTTTGGAATATGTGGGTGAAAAAAATACAGCTTATGCCCCTGAAGACCTAACAGTTCAGTAGAGATGAGATCAAGAAAACAGACCCTTATTCTACAATGGGATAAATCATGTAATACTGTAGTTGAGGTGCGGTGTGCAAAGGAAACCATACGCTTTGGGTAAATCAGGGAAGGCATCACAGAAGAGCTGATATTGATCCCACTTTTGAAGGAATGCTAAGTGACCAAATGCACCCAAGACTGAGGGTGAAGAAAGAACAGAGTCAAAGGTAAAGAGAAATGAGGAAATGGGACACATTTTGGGAATTGTAAGTAGTTGGTGTGGGTAGTATATGAGTTGAGTACTCTTGAATTAAGCTGGGGTGTCTAGGGGCTCATGAAGAATCTTTTATTTAATTCTACAAAGATTAGACTTTTATCAATAAGTTGAATACCAAAGACTCTCTCAAAGAGAAAGTTAAAAAAAAAGAAAAAAGAAAAAAATATGTATTCCCAGAACATACCTCCTCAAAAATCCTAGCTCAATTGCCTAAGGTGGGCACTGGGAGTCTGCATTTTTAAAAAAATCCCCCTATGTGATTTTTGGACCACACCACAGAGAGAAGTCTTTGAAGAAATCTGAGCAAGTAACGGAGTTACATAATAAAAAAAAAAAAAAGACATTTCAAATACTTTGGTAATATTGTAGAGAATGCCAAAACAACTATTTGGTCAAGTCATTCAAACTACTGATCAGCACAGTAAAAATATTTGCCAAACTCATTGGCCAATTCAGTCTGAAAGATGACCCAATGGTCTGACTTGGAACAATTTAAGAGTATTTCTCTGAGCTCATCATTCTACAGAATAGAGCTATTGTTTGTCTTTGGACTTCCTTCAGTAACACAACTCAATCTTTAAGTTTTAGTTTATGGTCCAGAGATTATCCTTGGGTGACCTTCAAGTTTTGTAGCCTCCATAATTTCGTTAACCAAAATCAAGCATTCAGCATTGGAAATGATTTGCGCTTCTACTGGTAATGATGCAAGTGAATTTGTAAAATATATTCAATTTCATATGAGCTACTACACTGGAGCCCAAGAGCTTTCTCTAGTTATATCTGATTTTTTAAAATACTCTGATCTCATCTCATGGAATTGTGGCTTTATTAAACTGTATGTAGATGTTAGATCTAAAAGTGTTTTTAGTACCTCACTGCATATCCCCAAAACTCAAATCTTTCTACCAAATGTTTCTTCCATGCATAAAAATATGATTTCTTTTCTAAAAGGATTCATCTCAGCATATACAGGCACTAAATAATATAATTTATTTTGACCTATAGTAGGATTCTCAGAGTTTGAGACCCCAGCCCTGAAGTCCCTAAGACTCTATCAGATGGTCTGCATTATCCCTTCTCTTCCAATTACGTATTTCTGCAAGGCTGAATTTCCTCCATATATTTTGACAAAGACAAAATATCCAGTAGATTGAATACAGAAGCCAATATGAGAACTCAGCTGTATCTATGAAGCCAAATATTAAAGGGATTTGCAAAAACATAAAACAATGCCATTTTCAATTAATTATATTCACTTTGCATTAATTTTTTGTCATAATTATTTTTCATCAAATGTTATGTGATTGTATACTGAGTTTACTGTTATTTTAAATAAAATATATGTACTTAAATTTTCTCAGTTTTAATGTCTAATACGGTAAATATTGATAGCTATACCCCACATAAATCAAAGCTCTTTGGGGTCCTCACTGATTTCAGGAGTGAAAGGGTCTTGTGATCAAAACCTGTGAGAGGTGCCTGGATGACTGAGTGGGTTAAGCACCTGATTCTTGATTTTGACTCAGGTCATGATCTCAGGGTGGTGGGTTTGAGCCCTGAGTCGGGCTCCATGCTCAGCAGGGAGTTGCTTCTCCCTCTCCCTCTGCTCCTCCACTGCTAGCATATGTGTAGTCTCTCTCTCTCTCTCTCTCAAATAAATAAATAAAATATTTTTTAAAATGTGAGAAACATTGGTCTAAATGAAAAGGGAAAGATGCATGAAAATGCAGTATGTTTGGTAGCATTCAGTCCATTTGAGAAATTTAATTTTGATTTGTTCCCTCTTGAATCAAATTCCCTAGTCTTCACTTTTAAAGACTGTATCTAGTGTAAAAACAAAAAAATAATTTTTCCAACAATATCAGTAACTAGTAAAAATATAAGTTGATAAAAAAAATACCCAACACTTAAGAACACTGATTGTTCTTTCCTTGTAGGAAATTCATGTGTGTGTGTGTGTGTGTGTGTGTGTGTGTCCAGGACAGAGAGGTGTGAGTCTGAAAGGATCGGGACAAAAAGATTAGATTTCCGAGGTTTCTTACCAAATGGATATTTTACTGCTCTATGTGGCCATACCAAACCACGTACCCTCTTAAGGGCACTTCCTGCCCCATGTGCTTGTAAAATCTTTTCCAATATTGCTAAATATGTTGCCTTCTAGATTTTCTTCTAGAAGAATTATTTGTTTACAGTGATTTTCAGAAGACATATACATATATATACATTACATGTGATGTATGTACATACATATGACACACATATACACATTGTGTGTATATACGTATATATGTGTGTATATACATCACGTGTATATGTATCTTTTCCTTTCCTATCTTTTCATCATTTGTCAGCTGTCACTGGAGTTTGCTTTTCAATTTAAATGTGCAGATTTCAATACTACATTATCGTTTACTCCCTTCTGTAGAGCATTAATGAAGATTTTTAATGAAACTGGAAAAAAAAAACAGGCTTTCAAATTTTGCACTAACAATCTCTCTTCCCCATGATGCATTGTCAGGCACCTCTGCCCTGTTCCATTCATCATTATATTTCAATACATGCAATAGTGTTCATATCCAAACAATTTGAATTCATTCTGCAAGTAAGATTTTGCTACACCCTGCATAAAATGAAGTCAAGAAATCACCTGCATCTTTCTAGGAAAATTTGTCCTTTGCCAACTTTCAACTTTTCTTCTCAGAACCTTACCTCCTCTCCATACCACCTTCTGCCATCACCCAGGATCTCCCTTTGATGAGAATGATCCATTTAGTCTAGTTATTATTCATAAGTTATGCATCATCCTTAAGTTATTCGGGTGTGGGTTCCTTTTTAAAGGAAACTTAAAGCCTGCAAACCTTTCTGACCCCAAAACATTGCCTTTTCCTGTTAGAGACCAGGGGCTTATTTCTCTTACTCATTTTCTATTCACATGTGTATCTGGAACTTTGGAGCCATTTTTACTCATTTTACTCATTTACTCATTAATCTATGGAACCCTTGGTCCGAATCTCGCTTCCTCAGTACTCTATCCACCATCCTTGCCAGATTTACTCCAAGGACCATGGGGCTTTGCTGGTAGTACAGTGTTCTGTGGCAGGAATTGCCACACAGATAGAGATATCTGATGCCAAGAATAATTTAAAACACAGCCCATAAGCCTCATTACTTAACTTGAATGTTAAAATCCCCAAACTGGGTCCTGTCTTCTTGTTGGGAAATGAGGGAATAAGACAGGTAAATAGTTATGGAGAAATACAATTTGCTCTCAGTTGACAGGGTAGGAAAGCACATCTCTGTGCCTAATCTCTGCCTGTGGGGGAGGGAGAGAGGTGACAGCATGGCAAAATTAGGTCACAGTCAGGGCTCCAGTTCTGAATCAGATATCCTACTCATTTTGGGAACATGGCAATAACATCTTTTAGGTAAATATTAGCATTGTATTTCAAAGTAAAAATATTCCTTAAGAGGTGTATACTAATAGTTGATAGAGCTTATTCTAAATCAGTATCCTGCCTCGCTGAGAGGACTTGTGTGCCAAAGGGGCAGGGAAAGCAAATGAACAAATGAAAAGCTGAGAGGGCGAGATATGGGAAGGAGAAGGGTTGAAGTTGGTGTTTTAGGCACAGTTCTGTAAGAGCCAGTGTCCTGAGCAATAACATAGTAGATCTTTGGGAAGAGAAGGCATCTTATTTTGGAAAGTTCAATAACCTGAAAAAAAACGAACTAGGATCAGGATGGTGAAGCAAACGGAACCCCAATGCTAGTCAACAGAATATTACAGGGAACAGGAGTCAACCATTCAATTACTTCTTCACTCATTCCTCATATATCCATCCATCCACCCAACAGTATTCTTTAGCATCTTTTGGGCTCCAGGTGCAATTCTAGAGGCAGGAAAAAATACAAATCTGATACAAAGTCATCAGACTTTGCCCTTAAGAAGTTCGCAACATAATGGCATTGCTTCCAGAAAGTTGAGCAGAGCAATTAGAGTCCAGGATATGGAAGCAGTTTCAGAAATGTCAGAAGACTCCGAAGAGAATCAACCAATTACCCAGGGGTCTAGAGAACTGAGCACTGTTTATTTGTCTGTACAGGTGACTGGGAGGAGAAAAGGGGCCAGGGGCATCAATGAGGCTCTACCCTATAGAAACTTTGCTGCGTGGCCTGGTCCAGGAAATCCAACCACTCTGTTCTGTGGAAGAAATCCAACTTTGCTTCAGGTCTTAGTTGAGCAAGAACAAAAGGGACAATGCCTTCTTTAACTCTCTTGTGTTATGATAGAGCCCCAGATGAAGGAAGGGGAAAAGAAAGCAGTTGCAAAAGCAAAAGCAGAATCCAGTTATGCCGATGCTGGATTGATTTCCGTATTATCACAGTGTAGTCAGAGGCTGTAGTGGACTGGGCGATGGTCTGCCCAAGAATCGTGCTTGACTTACCTACAGGACAAGGCATGAAGAGTTTGTGTCTCTAAGAGCAGCTCTTCCACCAATGGCGGACAGCTGGTGCAAGAATGCCCCCTGCTTTTGGTGCTTCGTTGGAGTAACTCTGAGAACGGTCCTACATTGTCCACCAGTTTCCTAGGGAGCCCGACCTTCAGGGGCTGTGAGGTAACTGACCAGATTCCACACCTTCACCGGCTTCCTTCCCTTCCCGGATTCAGTTTCCCACTTCCTTACGTGGTTTCCTACCAGGGACTACCTTCCAAAGAAACCACTCATCTTGAATATTCGTCTTAGGGTCTGTGTTTAGGGGAACCCAAACCAACACAGAGACCACGTCTTGAACTTTTGCACCCATAGTTGTAAATAATGTTTTAAAAGACCAGCCTAAATACAACCTCTTTGGATTTTTCGTCATCTTAGCCACAGTTAAACAATCATTCAGCCTTTTCATTCCAACAGGACTGCACTTTGTTATGGCAATGATTGTTGGTTTAACTAATTGGGTCACCCAGTGGCCCAGTTTTAGTGTCCTGTGCCTTAGCCTCTTCTTAGAACTAATTCAAATCTCTATTCCTTATGCAGTAGAAAAGTCAATGACTTCTTCAAGATTACTTTGTTTTCTATGGGTTTAGAATTTTCTGGTCTCTAACTCCAGGTTCCGGTGAATGCTGAATTCTTGTCCCCTGCTCTGCAGTTTGTGACTGTTCCTTTATCTCCACCCTAGCTTTAACCCACATCTTCACCTTAGCCCTTTGCATGACTTTCACCAGAAAAAATATGATTGGTACTCAGCCTTTTATTCAAAACAATTTTTCTTGAGTGTAAGTGCTGCTCCAGGTATCATTCTGGGCCCGGGGGAAAATAACTGATATAAAGTCTCTGTTTGTTGGGGTAGACTTATTATAAAATACTATATCCTATTTCTACTGGAACAGTGTTATGACTGACCTAAAATATCATTTTCCCCAAGTGTTTATTAATTCATTTATTGAGCGTTTGAAACAGGGACTATGCATGAGGCATGTTTTCTGAAGCTATAGGGATGAACAGTCCCTGCCCTCAAATGACTATCACTGCCCAACAAACAGGAAGTACTCTGTCATCATCAGAAAAGTCTGGGGTGCAGAAGGTCTTTCATTTTCCATCATCTGCAGTTTAGGGATTATAGACCCAGCCCAGGCTGAAGAGTAGCAAACAAGAAAGCTAAGAATCCAGGCTACCAAGATATAGCCAAAGAAGCCCAGGGGATTCAGGACCAGGAAAAGGGCTACCTCAATGGTGCTACCTACCTCAAGAGAGGCTGTGACATTAGGAAGAGGAGCAAAGCCTTAGAATGGGTTGGGTAGGTGAGTGGCAATACAAAGCCACACAAAATAAAACTCACGCAGTCCTCTGAGAGCAGTTGCCACAGCAGAATGTTGAATGACCTAACAGCAGTGACCTGGTGACTCTAATTTTCCAGTCCTTGTTATGAGTATATTCAGCCCATCATTTGTGTTTTCAAAAGCTTGATTAAGACAACTGATTATGGTATCATCAGTGCCAATATAGCTGCTACAAGGAATTTATTGGCAATCCAGCTAATTGGGTAATTTGGAATATACTTGAATAGGTCAAACCTGAGATACCCTGATTAGTGGTTTGTGGCTTTCCTATTCAAGTTGTAATCATTCTCCTTGCTCAGAAGAATGAATGTCCTTGTGTATAATAATGAGCCAGTTGATTTTCTCTTAATTGAGCTCATGGTGTAACTGGACCCCCTCATTCACTGGGAGTTGGCTCTCAGCTCCCCTTTCCTTTAGTTAGGAGACACTGGTACTTTAGCAGGTATTGTATTGTTCTTTTATGCTTCATGAATCTTGTTGTCTTTATGATACTGTATAAGTTCACAGAAGAAACCTGAGACAGCTACTGTAGGTATTAATCTTAAGCTGTGTTGGGGTGATACTTTAGCAAGTCTATCCTACTTTTCTTATTGACCCTTCTCCCCTCTATTTCTGTCTGCACCTTACTTTGGGAGGCTACACAGTCCCCAGTGATTAAGTCTCCCCTTCCTCTCTTACAGGGCATTCATACCTGCCATTTTCCCCTTCGTATCTTCCCCATTTCATTTCTCTTTTCCACTAGTAACTTAAGCTTAGTATAAAAGTAAATATTTAACTTATATACTTGTTGCCAACTTAGTAACATCTCATGTTCAGCCACTGTCTATATTTTTGTGTTTTATTTCTTCTTATGTTATAAATCTATAGAGACTACGGAGAATGACATTATGTTAAAAATAGCAAAGATTTGTGTGGAATCAGAAAAGACCCCAAACAGCCAGGGGAATTTTAAAAAAAGAAAACCATATCTGGGGGCATCACAATGCCAGATTTCAGGTTGTACTACAAAGCTGTGGTCATCAAGACAGTGTGGTACCGGCACAAAAACAGACACATAGATCAATGGAACAGAACAGAGAACCCAGAAGTGGACCCTGAACTTTATGCTCAACTAATATACGATAAAGGAGGAAAGACGATCCACTGGAAGAAAGACAGTCTCTTCAATAAATGGTGCTGGGAAAATTGGACATCCACATGCAGAAGAATGAAACTGGACCACTCTCATGCACCATACACAAAGATAAACTCAAAATAGATGAAAGATCTAAATGTGAGACAAGATTCCATCAAAATCCCAGAGGAGAACTCAGGCAACACCCTTTTTGAACTTGGCCACAGTAACCGGAGAAGGACAAACAGTGTATGTTCTCATTCATTTGGGGAATATGAATAATAGTGAAGGGGAATATAAGGGAAGGGAGAAGAAATGTGTGGGAGATATCAGAAAGGGACACAGAACATAAAGACTTCTAACTCTGGGAAATGAACTAGGGGTGGTGGAGGGGGAGGAGGGCGGGGGGTGGGGGTGAATGGGTGACGGGCACTGAGGGGGACACTTGACGGGATGAGCACTGGGTGTTATTCTGTATGTTGGTAAATTGAACACCAATAAAAATTAATTTATAAAAAAAAAATAGCAAACTTTCAGTGACTCTTGTTCTTTTAAAGTGGGTTTAAAGGTAATTTCCAGGAACTTAACAAACTAATAAAGGACATTCATGTGAGAATATTTGAGAATATAAGGAAAATAATATGCTAGTTTAGTTGACATTCTAATGAATCTAAGAATTACAGGGTAGTTTGTTAAAAAGGTAGCCTTTCTAGACTCTTGTCACAGAAATGTTAATTCAGTAGACCTGGGGTGATCCCAAATCTGAGGGTTTCTTTTTTAACAAGTTACCAAGTAACTCTCATATGATAAAGTTTGAACAACATCGCTCTATTCGGTAGAAATAAATATATTGTTTGTTGCTTTTTTAGAATATCTGTAGGTACGAAAAAGTATTTGCAGAAATACCCTGTATTGAAGTAGAGGTTAGCATTTGTTGCATAATAGCTCCTAAACTTAATGACTTAAAACAATAAGTAAAGTCTGTGAGTCACCGGGGTAATTCTTCTGATCTGGGTTGCCTCAGCTGGGGCCAGATGACCGAGGATGGCCTTCCTCATATGTCTTGTGGTTGTAGTAAAGTCAGCTGGGACAACGAGGATGATTTGGGTACATGTCTCTTGTCATACAGAAGGCAAGTCACGGCTTCTTTACATGGCAGATTTAGGGTTCCAAAGAACAGCAAGCGTGGGGAAGCCCCATTGCACAAATACTTTTAAAATCTCCAATCCAGTAATGTTTACTATGGTCCTGCTGGCCAAAGGAAGTCATATAGTTACGTCCAAAGTCAAGGTGTGAGGGAACTAACCAAATGTGTTGACTCAGAAAGGTGAGTTATTGCAGCTATTTTTGCAACAATATAATTTCCATGCTCAGCTGAAAATGCAATTAACTTCTGAGTGTCTGTTTGGTAGTGGCAAAATTTATTTTCAAGATCAAAGACCTGAGTTAAACCAGCATTCCATTTAGTAACTAGAAGATGAGTATGTCTTTTATCTTCTCAGTTTCACTTTGTTTACCTATAAAATATAACTACTACTAATAATGATATCTACTTTACGGAGCTCTTTAGAGAATAAATGATACAAGAATGCTTTGTAAACTGTAAGTGCTCCAAAATTCAAGGTATTTGTAGATGTATAGGCTCAATATGAGTATTCCCCACCCCTCAACAAATTACTAAACTATTTGTTAGATCAGTGAACTTCCTGATATTTCTGTGACTTGACTTCTCTTAAGTCTAATGCATCCTCAATCCACTACTAGAGTTATTTTCCATAAAAGCCAAAATTGTCATATCATCCAACACTTTAGTAAATCTCTGATAGCCTTCCATTGCCTATGTAATATAAACAGAATCAGCATATGAAAACAGTCTGGGCCCATTTCCCTCCCTACTCAACCTCCTTGACTCCATTAAATTTTATGTCATTCTCTTTACACATCAGATCTTCATTCTTTCAAGCTATATCTATTCTATATCCCTCAAACTAGAATGCTCTCATCCTGCACCTTCACCTTGGCAAACTTCTACTATTCTTTAGCACCCAAATCAAATGTTCCTTCCTCATTCCACAAACATTTAGTGAACCAAGAATATTTCTTGATTCCTATGTTAATTGTTTTTCTCTCTTGATTCCCAAAGGACTTTGTTAAGATCACAAGCACTTAACAAGAGCATATCAAAATTTATGTGTGTTTGTGGTCTCTCGCACCAACTAGACTGTAAACTTCTCTAGTAAGAAATAGTGCGCATCGTTTTGAGTAAATGAATGAATCCCTTTATCCCTTCCCTAGCTGGCCAGATTATGCTTTGATACTAAACTACTCATGCTCAACCCCCTGGGTTTCCTTTTATCAACCCTGACTCTAGATGAAAATATCTATGTTCTTGACCAGTGTCCATCCTCATATCTGAAAACCAATTACTCATGTCTTCACCTCAGGTTACCTACCAAAATTCTGACCCATTGCCTTATTACTTCCTACTTAAGAGAGTTAACTCCCCCCCCCCACCTTTTTAAAATTATCTTTAAGGCTATAGTGACGCCATCCAAATGTAGTGATGATCCAGGAAATAGGAGAGGAACTGATATTTTTTTGTGAGTGTGCCTACCATGAACTTTATGAAAGAAATATTTTTCTCTCAAATAGATCTGAAAACTATGACTTACATAGATTAAATAACTTACCCAGGGCACATAGCCAAATATGGAATCTTAACACCATTTTGTCTAGCCAAAAATGAAATAAAACAACTCTTCTGATCGTTGAACTACCACAGTAATAGCAACACATAGGCTCATGCTATAGCTAGTAAAAGTTTGTGTTTGTCTACTTTGACTATAAATCTAGAACCTTAATACCAAGAAAAAAAAATATTAAGAAGTTGTAAATCAGCTTAAAATATGGCATCTAGGCACAAAATCATATGTTGGTGGTATTATATTAATAATTATTTTGGCTCCCAAGTTTCTAGTTTATCCAATGTTTTAGAGTAAATATGATATAAGAATAATAGGGTCACTTCAAACAAAAAGCTATAGAACCTCAGTCCCTCTGCTTGAACTTCTAAGTTCAAGATTTGATCTCCCTTCTAGGCAAAAAGAAAACTTTTGTTTTCACTTTTTACTAAAAATAATAATTATGGATAAAATGATACAGTTTAAAAGAACTGGCTCTTATTCCATCTCTGGAATTTCCCATCCTAGAAATCCTTTCTTTCTTGGCAAAATATGACATAAAAATTTGAAGGAAAGAAAAAAGAGAACCTTAAGTGTTTGAGGCCAGAAGTTAATTGGATAAGACCTTAGATTCTGATGAGTTTGTGTTTTATGGTTGATTAACTTGTTTTAATACTAAAAAAATGCTTATGAAACCTAATTATCATGTCACTTAATCTGAGTTACTGGCTGATTTCTGGATGTCTTATTGACCAAGTTATATTTCCCACTATGACGTACAAGAGAAACGGAGCTTTGGTTTGAAAAGAAAAATTTAAGCTCAGCATATTAATAATTGCCCCAAATAAGAAAGATTAAATTCTTAAATTCTTAGATCCTAAGATCTAAGTTTGCAGTTTCAGTTACCAACTTCCTCCTGGCCCCCAAAATAAGATAGTATGAAAAAATTAAGGACTTAAGATTTTATATAATTGACCTGTTTTTACTAGTATGGCTACTACCATCTCATTATTGTTTTTTTTTTTGTTGTTGTTGTTGTTCTTTACTTTGTTTAAAACAAAGACATTGCAGACATCTGGCTGATTATAAATGAAGAAGGTATAAGAGTACCTGAAATTGTGATTTCTCATCCAGGAGCCTGCTGGCCATACAAAAACAACTTATCAAAACAACTCATCATCAGCCTGCATATGTACTGCTCCTGTCTCTACCAGAAGGAATATCTACTTATATGCTGGATATACACCTTTCTTCAGTTACTGAAGGAAAGCTAGATAGAAGCCTCCTAAAGGACTATTGGAAATTCTTCCACAATCCTTTAAAATAAGGATTCTTAACTTACTGTGGCCTCCATAGATGAGTTTTAGGAAGCCTATGAACCCCTCACTCCACAGATGATTGCAAAATTGTACCAGCAATTTTCCTGGTGCAAGGTCCCACAAAACATAGATTCTCACAGAAATCTGTGACCCATAAAAACTAGGTCAAGAATGAAAACTCCTAAGTTCTTCAAACTTCTAGTCATAGATATTTTTCTGGGACACCATGAGGACCAAAAGGGTAACAGGTAAAGCAGAGGAAAAATTAACCGTGGCTTTTTGCCAAGTACAAGTAGAGGCAACATGGAGCCATATCTTTCAAGCACAGAATTGTAGGGAACTGAGTTGACACAATGGCCAAAATGAAAGCAACTCTCATAATCCTCAGATTTGCCATTCCCCAGATGAGTAATGCAGAACTCTACGTAGAATGGTTCTTCTCTTTGGAGTACCCCATATTTAGGAGATCTCTGGAACCACTGAGCTACTGGGTTCTGTGTATTTCACCTGATTCTTGTTGTCTATTGATATTTAATTGAACAGCTACATTGTGTACAAAGTGCAATGCCAGACACTACAGATATCATGGTAAATGAAACAAGAATGAGAGGGGAAGAATAGGCAAGCCTTGATATCAGTGAAATTTGTAAAGATATTAGGATATGATGAAAACTCTTTGAGCTGCTTTGTTAATCACGAGTTCTCCCAAAGCCACGAAATTTTAGAGTTAACAGAAAACTTGATGATTATCTAGTCCAATCTCCTTATCTTATGATAAAGGAAGAGTCTTGTTCAGGGTTATTCAGTTGAGATGGCAAAGCTGGGACTGAATCTTGGGTTCTCCTTCATCTAGCCCATTCATTTTTCTACTGTTTTAAACTGTGCTGCACAGCCTGTCTATATTCCCTTTTATTTATAGAATCAACCAATTTCAGAAATCCTTGCCTGCCCTCAAATACCTAGATGCTAACATACAATCCCTGGAACCCTTTCCTCTGAATATTAGGACTCCCGTTCCACATACTAAGAAGGAAAATTACTCAGAATCAATTGTTAAGTATATAGGATGATGAAAGATGGGACCTGACGGTTCAAAAGCCAGAACACTTTCAATGTTTAAGCCCAGCCTATGCTCGGGAACAGAAGCATCCCTGGATCTTTAAAATCATGGTCTCAACTGGTCCACTCCCTCATGATGTCATATATAGTTTGACGTTGTCTGGGCAACTTGGTAAACATACTGCTTCCTCCACTGTTTAATTCCCTTTCCTGAATAAGATCCTTAGGCAACCAGGCTTCATTAGTTCAGGTGCTAGCCTCAGGGAACTACTTGTTTTAATTAGAGGGATGAAATGGCATTTTAATTGTGCACAATGATTAATAAACATGCTGAGCTGCTGCATAATGATCTCCTGCGTGAAGAGCTTTCTCCCTATTCCTGATATCTACCTCCATTAACTGATTGTTATCCAGGCTGAGAGCTATCGAGCTCTTCCTCCAACCAAATTGTACGTTGTCTGTCCTCCAATTTCTTCACTAATAATAATTATTAGAACTAAGTCCCATTTTTTTTTTTTTGTAGCAACAGAGACAGGACTAGAATAGAGAGAGCTTACAGAGTGGTTCATGGTCTATGTAATTTATTTCACTGAACTTCCTTGTAAGGGGGAGATAATAATAGGACCAACCTGACAGGGCTTTGCACAGATTAAATGAGACAATTCATGCAAAGCGCTTAGCCGAGTGCTGGCCCAGAGTAAGCACTTTGAAAATGTTAGCTGCCATTATCATTAGGAGGATTATTCCTACCATCATCATCATTAACGTCTTCATCTTCATCATCAACTTCATCATCACTATCATCAAGACCATCATCTTGGTCAGGATTAGACACTTAGATTAGATGTAGATTAGACTCCTAGAGGTCATGATGTCCACTATATCACATCTAATTTAGGAATAATTTTCCAAAGGGTGGAGGTCGACTACAGATTTTTTTTCCCAATTTCTCCTTTATGTTGTATGAGAGTAGTTTGGAATGACTTATGAGATATATGCACAAAGAAAGCCATGTATCTTAAAGCCTTAATCTCAGCTCTTCAGTAGCTGAATGAAATCCTAAGTGTGTACCTGAACTTCAATGATAACAGAAACCAGAAAACTGAATTATAAAGTGACTTCTGCTATAAACGCTGCATATGCTTGGGATTTATAATAGTTTTATTGGCCACTATCATAATTTGATGAGTCCATACAACATTATAGCTACTTTCCCCAGTGCTGACACGGGTAAATTGTTTTTCTTTGTGTCTCTTGGAAATTGTTTCTCGAAGTCATATATCTCCAAGTCTTTTACTTTACTTGATTTGGAGGGAATAATTCTTGATGAAACCCAGGGCAGCTGCCACTATTCACTATTTGTAAATGGCTATTGTGATGTTGGATATTATGTAACTGACCCTGTTCCTTAGCTTGAATTATTAATGACAGCATTAAAAAAAAAAGCAGGCTAGGTGATCTACTGATCTACTTATCCTTATATTCTGATATGCCACTGTAACTGCACACCAATACAATTCACTATATGCCCAAGGAGAAAAGACTAGGTAAGACTGAGCACGGTAGAAACTAAATGTGGAAATAACTTGTCACATTTAGAAATGTAGGACTTCATGGAAATAAGTCTGCCCCACTGAAGATGTTTTCCTGTACACGGGTCATTATAGTTCAGTGAAGCAGATATGATTGATTACATGGGCCAAATTTTACCCTGCTTCAGGGAACTCCTAATTCTGGCTGTAGTTCCTTTAGGGGCATGCAATCGTGTGCCAGAGTCAAAAGGGAAAGGTGAATGAACTTCTTTGACCCTGGTAGAGCAGAGAGAAAGGTTTTAGAAGAGATGCTCAACCTGAGGTATCGGGGACAGGACAGAAAGTAAAAGAAGATGAAACATGTTTTCTTACTTCCCATTTCCCTAGCGAAGAAGTCTTTAAAACCACTTAGCTAAAGTTCCACTGAAATATAACTACACACTAATTAGAATGGCTAACATTAACAATACTGGGGGACTGGGGTGGCTCAGTTGGTTAAGCTTCTGACTTCAAGCTCAGGTCAGGATCTTGAGGTCCTGGGACTGAGCCCCAAGCTGGGCTCCCCAGTCAGCAGGGAGTCTGTTTGTCTCTCTGTCCCTCCCCCCACTCTTGCACTCATGCTCTTTTTCTCTCTCTTCCCCTAACTTCCAAACAAATAAAATCCTAAAAAAAAAAAAAAAATACTAACCACATGAGGTATTACTGAAGATGTGAAGGAACTGAAACCAGCATACACTGCTGGTGGCACATTACATCTTACCAGTGTGGAATGGTGCCTTCTGGAAAACTGTCCTGTATATTCTTGAAAAGGTAAACATGCATTTATCACATATCCAGCATCCTGTTCCTAAGCATTAGCCTGAGAAATAAAAGTATATGTCTGTACAGAGACAAGTTTACTTGCAACAGCCAAAATTAAAACACCAAAATGTCTTTTAACAGGGAAACAGATAAACAGATTATCATACATCCATCCTACACTGGACTACTACTCAGCAAGAGGGAAGAATGAACTGAAGAATGAACGGTAACAAAGATGAAACTCAAAACAATTATGTTCAGTGAAAGAAGCCAGACAAAACTATCATCTACAGTGATTGAAAATAGGGCAGTGGCTGCTATAGATTAATCAGGGGGAAAGACAGATCACAAATCACAAGGAGGCATGGAGAAACTCATGGGGGTGATGCATATGCTCATCATCTTATTGCGAGGATGGTTTCACAGTGGACACTTAGGCCAAAGTGCATCAAATTGCAAACTAAATTCATACAGCTTATTGAACATCAACTGTACATCAATGAAGGTGTAATAAAGAAATAAAGAAATGAATAAAATCACTTGGCTCAAATTATACTAATGGGACCACTGGTTGGGATTTTTTTTTTTTTTCTGAAATAGTCCCAAAGGTGTATTAATCTCTGGCGAGTATTGCTTGTGTGCGTACTTTTCTATTAAAGGCTTTCTATTCTTATGTAAAGAGATGGACTCGAGAAAACAATGGTTTATATACATGTAGACACAAATATATGGAGAACATTTATCTCTAACAAATAACCATAGTAATATAAATATAGCTGAGGAAATACGCTTGTGGTAAACTCTTTACTATTTAGAGTCTTTCAAATAACCAGCCAGTAATGTCATGCAAAATTAAGGACTTATAATTTTCTCTCCAATTGTAGAGGAGCTTCTAAGGAGAGATTTTTCTGGACTATGCAACTTTAATACCCTACCTTTTGCCCCCTGCACAATGCCTTAGCATAGCTGAGTCTGCCAATCCTAGGCTTATTTCAGTGAGTCAATCCATTAATGGATCCTTTATTACCAATGGGTCCTTTCTTCACACAGTTTACCTTTGACCTTCTCAACTTCTTTTGTCCTTTCTTCCAATCTTTCTGTAGCCTTCCGATGCCGAGGTGTTAGAGAAGAGTTCAAGAATATTCATTTAAGACATGCCTACATTTTTTTAGGTATTGTTTTCTTTCAAAGTAACAAAGCCCTAAAAGCTTGGTCCATGATGAAGTAGTTTTTGAAAAAAAAAAAAAATGGTTTCTGAGAAATTACTAACTTGAGAAAAGAAGTCCATTGAAACATAATGTAGACTGAAATATATTCATAGAACTGTCAAATCAGATGCACATACACTTATAATATCTTACTACTAAATTTATATTTTCCATAAATGCTCTTTAATAATCAAGAACAAAGTAGATTATAATAATTCAGATGCATTCATCTGTACTGATTAGTTTAATGATATTCTTCTCTTTATTAGGAACTCAACATTTGTATTGAGTGCTTACATAATAAAACTATCAGAACAATAGTTTAAAATTATCTCAGTGAGGAAGGAAGGAAAGAGGGTAGGGTGGAAGAAAGGAGTGATAGAAATAGAGGAGGGAAAGATTGTTTGGTATTTGATCATGAGAATATCGTCATGGGAAAGTTGAGATTTAAGTTTGCTGTTGAAAAAAGGAGACAATTACAAAGAAGCAAAAGGAGGCAGAGAAACAAATAAGGAAATCGAAGTCAAAACACTCAAAGGATATTCAATAAAGTGAGCAAGTACTCTATACAATGCTTCTACGGAAGCGTTCACGTAGACCAAAGGAAAACAGGACTCCCCTTCGAGAAACCTTGAGAGCCCATCTAAGCATACGACAGAGCTCTCTGATCCTTGCTGTTCCAAGAGTGATCTCTCGGGATAGGCACCACGATGCTCTGGAATCTTGTTAGAAATGCAGATTTTCTGCTGAACCTCGGACCGACTAATTTAAATTCCACATTTTAGCAAGATCCCAAGATTGTGTAGGATACAAGTTAAAGTTTGAGAGGCACGCCTCTGGGAGAGGGGAGCCACCTGTATTGTGAAGAAAGCACTGCACTGGGGTTCCTGAGGATCCCAACGTTATCAATCCCATACTGAGTGTCCCTGGATAAGTCCCCTCAGATCTGTAAACGTCACCTTCCTTAAACACAAAATGATGGGTTTTGAACCTCTCCACTCTGGAACTCTGTTCTCTCATTCAATGGGGATCAGCAAAAAGGGAAATTAAGATGTGAGAAGTGAGGGGATCAGTTATCTTTTAGGAAGACCAACCTAAGGACCATTTTCAACGTGAATTAGAGAGAAAGAAAGAAAAAAGAAAGAAAAGGAAAGAAAAAAGAAAAGAAAAAGAGAGAGGAAGGAAGGAAAGAGAGAACAAAAGAAAGAAAGGGTGGAAACTGGAATACCTGTTAAAAACGCAGCATGGTATTTCAAAGTTATAAAAATACAAAAAACCCACATATTTGATGTGAACAATTATTTACCAGTATAGATACTTTCTTAGTATTAGTGTTATATTCTCCTGTCTGCATTTTTCTTAGTACACTTTTATTAATGCAGGAAACTGCAAGACGCATGTTGTGCCAAGAGAGTAGGAATGAGAGAGAGAGAGAGAGAGAGAGAGAGAGAGAAACCCAGTGGTGGTGAAGAAATCCAAGCAATTCCATGGAACGATTAAACAGTTATAAAATAGATTGTTTTTTGACTGGCCCTCCCTCAGTGTGGCCGTCCTTCTGATTCGACTATTGTAGCAAACGTCACACGGCAGTGGAGAGAAGTCCTCATGCCTCACTTAAATCTAGCTGTAACATCAGCATGGCTAAAGACACGGAATTATTTTTAAAGGCACGAGCAAGTTGACAAAATACTAGGATTTTTACTCCCAAAGAAAATTTTTACTTTAATATATGACGCTGTCTAGCGACGGACTTGGGAGAGCTGGGGGGCTTATAACTGTCGGTCTTTACTTTCTCAAAACCTTTTTTTTTTTTTTTTCATTTTGTAACATTTTCCTTCAATCCACAGTAGGCGCCTTCAGCCATCTCTTCCAGATAAATAGAGAGTGTCTATTTGAAGTGATTGAATCCCACGGATCCACTTCATGATCTTTTATTTATGTCCTCCCACATTTAAAATAAATAAGGTTAATACTGATAGAACAAGGTTGTATGGGTCTTGAAGGATCTATTTTTTTCATCACACCTCTTTTGTTCCATCTTGCTTAGCAAATCAGATGCTAGATATATTTTGATTAGTTTGTACTTTAATGGATCATGCATGGAGGGTCCACCTTTCACATTGGGGCCATTAATTTTTCTTGAGTCTGATGGAAAAAACAGGTAGAGCTTTTTTTGTGTGCTGATTGAAAAGTGATGGATTATTTTCATGTGGTAAGAAACACAATGTTTTCTTTAGCACAGCAGGATATAATGTTTGCAAGGTCTAACAGTGAAATATTATGCATATCTGCTGCTGGCCAGCTGCCAGAAATGGAACAGCAAAATCAGAGGAGATTTTGAATTTGAATCTTAAAACCAGTGCAGCCTACAAAGAAACTAATGAGCCATTCTAAGCAGAAAAAGCATTTGTACTAATAGATGATTCCTGCCATACATGCCAGCATTTAACAAAATGGTAAATAATTATTCATTTAAATGTTACCTTGAACTTTCTTTCAAGGGAAAAAAAAAAGATACTTATGCTGAGTAATTTCCAATAGGCACCACTGCGAGAATTTTTTTTTTTTTTTTAATCCCCAATTCAGAGGCCTGTGACATTTCCTTCCTTGGGAAAGTAGAATCATTTTCCATATAGTTTTTCTCTTCACGTGGCTGAAAAACTGATTCGCAGACAATTTTCTCTCGCCGTTATTTAGTATTTAAAACTGGTATTTTCCAATCAGTACACAGCATCACGAAGAAGCTTTGAAGTGTTGTAAAAAATAAATACATTAAGCATGACTTTTAAAGGTGGGGGAGGGGATGTCTTGAGTTTGTCAAATGTCTTTTGGGATCCTTTGTTTCTAAAGTCAAGAAGCTGACAATGGTAATCCTTTCTTCACTTGGCCTTTTTTAAATTTTGGGTAGGCTACTGCTCTATTAAGGGAAACATAGTCTGTATGTTCATTTACATCTTTTTTTTTTTTTCATTTAAATTCAATCCGCCAACATATAACCTAACACCCAGTGCTCATCCCATCACGTGGCCTCCTCAGTGGCCGTCACCTGGTTACCCCGTCCTCCCCTCACCCTCCTCCCCTTCCTCAGCCCTTTGTTTCCCAGAGTTAGGAGTCTCTCCTGGTTCATTTTACATCTATCTGATCAATCTATTGTTTTCTAAGAAATATTCAATGTCTGAAAAAGTTGGAGGCTCTTTTTCTGGGCTTTTAAATTTTATTTTATTTTGTCTTATTTTAGATCCAGGGAATTTCATTTCATAGGCATTAAAAGAAATTGGGGTCTGGCACAGCACTTGCCCCTTTTTAAAGGGGGAAGCTACACAATCATAAGGAAAATACGCTTGTTATTCCTGTTCCCCCTTGTAAATAGAGAAATCTAATGGGAGGAGACATTTGCTACATCTCGATGCCTTACGTGTTTTATATTACTGTATTTCAATCTCCATTTTAAAGGTGGAATTATGACTTTAAATTATAGGCTTTCACGTTTAAGACCATAATCACGTCCCAGTGCTGCAGGGAGGGTGCATGGGTGCTCAGTCCCCCCAGAAACATAGGGTGAAAAGGAAGAAGGGAGAAAGCCCTGTTGCACTGTCACATCGTGCTCTTTAAAAATCATGATTGAGACATGCTCGTGACACATTCAATCAGGCTGTCCTCCTGCCTGAGTTACTAGCCAGGTGTTCCGTTTTCCTGGAAGCTGCATTAACTCTGCTGGGCCTCTAGGGTACTACAGAGTAATTTACTGCTACATCACCCCAAATGGTGCTCCTGCGGCCCAAGGCCTGGTCTATCTCCAAATCGACATGAAATCTCAAAGTCTTGCTAGGGGTGGCTTATAAATTAGGGGAATATGGTTTATCTTCTAGATACTATTTTTTAAATGTCATGTATGATATAGTCGCTTTTGATTTGTTTAGCAGATATAAATAATAGGTTTTTTTTTTTAAAAAAAGGTTTAACAATCAAACAGTCCATGTTTTAACCTGCCAAGAAGCCCCAAAAATCTTAATTTAAAATATAAAAACACGAAGCCCCATGAAGCATGCAAAGTGATGCGATTATAGATTTAAATGTTCCTTTTAAAATTTGCTATGCAAGAGGCATACACGATGGGAAACGCACTTTGGATACCAAAAAGTCAATTCCACAAAGGCACACACACCCCTATGTTTCAGTTGTGTGAATTGAATCTGTTTGTCCAGATGGTTAAAAAACTTATTCAAAATTAGGAATAAGAGGAACAAGTCAGAAGGCCTTAAAGAACACATTGGAAGAATGCTTGAGCACATTTCTAAGATTTCTAAGCAAAGTCAACAACGTCAATTCTTCAAACATCTAAACTTTAAAGACATGTATGAGTTGCGCTATCTTCCGCCCGACAAGACTAAAAGGTGGCGTTTAGGATGTACTGAAATTGTAAAACAATATTCAGAATTTAGAAGTGCAAAGGAAAAATAATACTGGCTATGTTTTATTTTCACTGAAAATCTTAAAAAAGCAAGAAAGAGAAAAAGGAAGAAATGAAGGGGGAAAAGGAAGGGAGGGAGGAAGGAAGTTCCATTAGTGCTGTTGAAATATGAAATGACAGTGTAATGCTTCCATCGTGATTACATTAAGACAGCACAGTCTATTTGTTCGGGACAATTAAAAAGAACATACAATATACAGCATATATTCGCATACGGATAAGTATTGTACACATGATACATAATTACTGTAAGAATGAAAAATGCTAATTTTTGGTTTTTGTGTTTGTGTGTGTGTAGTTTATGATTTTCTTTTTCCTGAGCTGCATTTTCCCTGACTTTTAGCGATGCTAGCAATCATGTTCCTATATTTTGTGTTTGATTATGTTATTAAGCGATTATCATGTCCTCAGCCTGTAAGTTTCAAGTGGTGCCACTTTAGTTGCCCTTTGTCTTCTTTCTTGGTCTTCACTTAGGCCTCTGAAGACACCTACCTTATTTAAGCAAAATAACCTACCTCGCACGTATTTAAGATTTAAAGGGATAAAGAGTTAACTACAGGGTACGATACACGTACCAAATATCTAACTAGAGATATTATTATTAAAATGTTCAACTGAAATTTAGCATGCGCCTT
The DNA here is from genome assembly GCF_905146905.1 of Nyctereutes procyonoides. NCBI lineage: Eukaryota > Metazoa > Chordata > Mammalia > Carnivora > Canidae > Nyctereutes > Nyctereutes procyonoides. Next base: position 67,484,416 of record NW_026575049.1, read on the forward strand.
AGGAATTCTCCAATTTTCCCAACATGTCATAATATACTTATCCTGAGCTGCGAAATCCTGATGGTGAGAAAGGACTCACACGTCCAAACTTTACACAGAAAAGCTCCCCTGAACCTTGCCCAAGCTTGTGAAGTTCAAAGCATAGTGGCCGATTAGCCATATACTTTTTTTTTTAAAGATTTTATTTATTCATTCATGAGAGACACAGAGAGAGAGAAGCAGAGACACAGGCAGAGGGAGAAGCAGACCCCATGCAGGGAACCCAACGTGGGACTCGATCCTGGGACCCAAGGGTCACGACCTGAGCCGAAGGCAGATGCTCAACTGCTGATCCACCTGGGCATCCACATATTTTTAATAATTATATATAAAGCGTGTTTTGTTGCTGCATGATCAGATGCCTTAGGCATATCAAATAAACTTTCTCTCTAAAACTAAATGAATTTTTTTTGTTTTTTTAAATTTTTTTTTAATTTTTATTTATTTATGATAGTCACAGAGAGAGAGAGAGAGAGAAGAGAGAGAGAGCAGAGACACAGGCAGAGGGAGAAGCAGGCTCCATGCACCGGGAGCCCGACGTGGGATTCGATCCCGGATCTCCAGGATCGCGCCCTGGGCCAAAGGCAGGCGCCAAACCACTGCGCCACCCAGGGATCCCTAAAACTGAATGAATTTGTAAATGAAAATAGCAAATGCTGGGGCACCTGGGTGGCTCAGCAGTTGAGTGTCTACCTTCGGGTCAGGTCCTGATCCTGGGATCCCAGGATCGAGTCCCACATCGGGCTCCCCACATGGAGCCTGCTTCTCCCTCTCTCTACCTGTGTCTCTGCCTCTCTCTGTGTGTCTCTCAAGAATAAATAAAATCTTAAAAAAAAAGAAAGAAAGAAAATAGCAGAAACCGTTCAATCACATACCTGTGATTATAAAACACTAAAACAAGTCAGATTTCTTTTTCTAATATCAGGTTTGAATTTACCGTGTTTTCCTCAGAGCAATTTTCTACTACGAATCACAGTCACCCCTTTGTCAGATAAAAGTATTTGCGGATCTTCTTGGGGGTGCTGGAGTTTTGCCCACAATGTTCCTGGCATGTTCACTTAGACGCTCCTATAGCTTTATAGATGCCCAGTCTGTCTTGAAGGCGGCCGTCCCACTCCTGCAGATTCAAGAAACTCACGATGGGCGTGGGATCTAAAAACTCACATGTGCTCTTGAAACCTTAGTAGAACCAAGAGTTTTCAACCCATAAAAATTTTCATAAACAAAATCCAATCTAAACTTTGAAGACCTTTAAAGGGACAGACTCCTAGGTCGCCCTGACAAAGCTAAGCCGTAGTCAAATTTTAACTGATAGATTTTAAAATGCTTTCTCTTGTAAGGACTGCCGCGTTCCCCATGTTTTGATATTAAAAACCAACCGACAGATCTTTTATGAATATTTGGAAAATCATCCTTAGCTCTTTAGTAGCCCAGCAAAGATGCAGAAAGGAATCATAATATGTGTTTCGGAAAGCTGCGTGGTGATATAAAAGACTCCCATGCAAAGAGCAGACGGAAAATGGTAGTTATTATTAATTTAGAAAAACAAAAGAGCAGCCCAGCATTTCACTAATGTGGCAAGTTGTGTGCTCTTAAAGGAGAGGGGGGTTTATAATTGGATTTTAGAGTAATTTAGAAGACGAGATAAGATGTAATGGTTGTGTATTAGAGGTTAAAACTACAACAGAAACCCATAACGTAAGGGTTCACTGCACTGGGAGAAAACAGAACAAAGAAAAGCAGCATCGACCGAAAATGGCCTGAGTGGGAAGCAACAAGGTGAAGCGGGCCGGGGAGGCCCAGGGGGCTGGAATGTTCTCGCTGGGCCCGGGCAGTGGCGCAGCCTCAAGCTCCTTCCACAGCAGATGGTAAGGAACACAGGTTTCCTCCAAAATGTTTTTTCTTTAGTGACCTCCTGAGCCGCTGCTCCCTCCTTCTCCCTCCTTCTCCCTCCCAGGGGCTCGGCTTGGCATCTCCTCTGGCCAGCGGCCCAGCGGCCCAGCGGGTTGTCTCCCTCTCAGGCTTGCCTGGGCGGCCTGCGCGGCCTGGGCCTCACCTGCGGAGCCCAGCTCATCTCGGGGGACCTTACGGGGATGCTATCCCCTGGCTTCCCCGAAACTACGCACGTGTGCACACACACACCCGCACACTCATGTGCATGCAGAGCCAGGGTGGCGGGCCTGGCCTCTGGGTCTCTCTCCAGCCTCCCCCAGGGGATCCTGGCCTTCTACCGAGTGGGAGAGAGGGGAGCGGAGTCAGAAGGAAAAGCAAAGCTTGCCCCGGGAGCCCTGGGCAGATAGAGGCACTCTTGCCACCCCTTTGCGGGGATCCCTTTGCGAACAGGACCCGTTCCAGAGGCTCAGGCCCTCAGCTGGAGGCCGAGGTGAGTGGCTCCTCTGGGGGGGCACACAATGGACCCCGGAGAAGAACACCCGCCTGCAGAATGCGGGCTGCGTTGCTGGCGCAGACTGGATCCTATGGAGCCGAATTCCTTCCCATTTCCTGGCACTTGGCTACCCCCTGCTGGGCGGGAAGCTCGCTGGCCCTCAGACTCCCACCATCAAGCTCCAGGGTCTCCTGCCCAGGCCTGAGACACGATCCACTTATTTCCTTTCAAATTGTTATCACACGTTCCCGACATGAAGCTGGAGTGTGAAGTTACCTTCCAATCCCCCAGAGGTGTTAAGGATTTTTTTTCCCCCCAAGCCCTCTGTATGCCAGTTTAAGCAGAACAAATCTATTTATTTTTTGTAAGGATTGGTTTATTAAAGGCACACACATAACTCAAATTGTATAGTGAAATGACGTTAGGCTTTGTTGAGCATGAAAAGTGTGCTTTTGCTCAAGCCCCATTTCCAACCATTCAGTGCATCATTTTTTCCCCCCCTGAAGCAGAACATGGGTTAGGTTAAGAGGACATCAGCCCAGAGGCCTAAAATCTAGCTTAACTCCCAGGCTTTCTGGAACACTCCCTTCCCCTCGGCCCCCTTTTCTGCCTCTCAAGAAAACCCAGCTACGTGACATAAGAAAACTTTGGCAAAATGTAAGTGGATGGAAAAGTGATTTTTAACTGGATCAAGTTTTCAAATACAGATTAACACATTTTAATTGTCCTACGAACTATTCTTAAAGTCGCTCTTAACAAAATCCAGATTGGAGGAGGTTCGCTGCCATCACTGCAATGTGTATACACCATTAAGACAGTTATGAAACCTTGCACACATTTGGAAGACAGGGCTTAAAGAGTGCCTTTAATACAAAATAAAATAAAGCAAAACACAAATAAAAGGAGATTAGTTGTTATAAGCTGTAACACAGCTGCAGTGACAGAAACTGCAGAAACATGTAAACAGAGGGCGCTTTTAGTTACTCGGTGACCCAAATGTCTTTCTCAGACTCGCAGCAATTCGGATTCCGGCACGCTTTTTCATTTCATTTCTTTTGCAGACCAAGCAGAAAAGACACGGCCGTTCAGATTAAGTAAACAGGGGCTTTACATGCAGCCCTGCACAGCCAGACACACAACCTCTGTTTACACGGAGCGCAGGGGCGAAGAAACAATGTCAAAACCGCGTCCCCTCCTGCATTTTTTGGTGTGAAATGGAAACCCAAGTATAGTCACCAACCGATTAACGAAGGACAAATGGGCTCCTGACCTCACTGGGGTGTTAGCGTGTCAGGACCCTTGAACTCCGCAGCACGCCCCGGCCCCAGAGACAAACACAAGCGCTGCCCTGGCCCGAGGAGGTCCACAGCTTGGGATTTCACTAGATCCTTCGGTTGTGTCGCCCCCACGTCGTGGCCTAGGACCAGCTCGACACTCTCCCCAGCCAAAGTAGGCCCTGCCTGACGCCCTGGGCCAGGGAGAGGACGGGGTCTTGGCTTGGGGCTCTGCTTCCCTTCCCCGTGGGTCAGCGGCGCTGCCAGGGTGCAAAGGCAGGAGACAAGTGTGCACACCACTGCCTTTGCAAAAACCCTGCACCCTTAGCCTGTTCTTTCTCCGTGACCCCTAGGTCAATCAGTGCTCTCAGGGCCCAGGCTTACAATCACTATGCTCTGAGAGTTTCGGAGGCCAGGCAAAGAGATAAGCCTCAGACAAGGTAGGAGGCCCTCACCCAACTCGAACTTAAGCAACCCTACCCCCTTCACCCAGTTGGAGGAGCATGTCCACCTTTACACCAAGTCCTGCCAGATGACATTCGGTTGTTTAATCTCAGTTCCCGCTGAGCAAAGCCACGGATTCCCCTTGTCGACCCTTGCTTTTTGGTGATTCCAACCCCCTTTCCTACACGTACCGTTTCCTCTTTCCATCTCTCTTACACACTCAAACCAGGTCAACCCTGTCTGTTCTTGAATACTCCTTTACAATAAGTTAATCGAACACTCGAAAGAGATTTGAGGGTCTTTCTCACGTTCGGTGTTACACACCGAGCTGCCGAGGATAGAAAATAAATAAAGGTATTTTCCTTGACCTAAAACCTATTATAAGATAACGAGAAAAACCATGTTATACTATAATATGCAATGGAACATAAGTAAAAGTTAAATAGCAAAATAATGACTGTCAAAGATGAAGGCCTTCAAATAAAAGACAAATCAGTGGGACAAGAAAGCATTTATATAGCTTCAATACGGAGGTAAAACCTGGAGAAAGTATTACCTTGATTGTGGCGGTGGGATGTGCGTATATTCAAACTCCTCAAAATGCAGATGTTAAATACGTGTAATTTTCTATATAAATCAATTATACCTCAATAAAACTGTAAAAATAGAATAAGCTAAATAATAGAAAATATTGTTTGAATGATCACTCTGCATCAGGTAGACGCAAAGACAATTCTGAATACTTTCACGTGTATTACCTCCTTAGGCCCTCTTAATAACCCTAAGAGGTGAACAGTACTGGTCTCCATTTCACCGGTGAAGGAAATCGAGGCCCCAGAAAGTTAGAATCACAGAGCTTATAAATGGTGGGACGAAGATTTGACCCTAACCCAGGATTCGTAAAACTGTATACTACTGTAACGGGAGGAGAGAAGGGGTTCAAAAAGAAAGAAAAGTCAGAGTACTGCAAGCCAGCCTTCTCTTTTGAGCTGAGTGGGTTTCATTGTCCTGAAACTCTGGAGTCACATTGGCAAATATTGCTAACCAAAGGCTCTGTGGCTCCTCCACACCCCAGACCATTCCGTACTGCGTAGTCCAATATACATATTAAAGTTGTATAGGAAAGAAACACGTGCGGCAAGTGAAATAGAGTCACGTGACATTGGAAATAAACGCAGGCAGCTGCACAAGAAAGGTCCAAGTCGAGAGTAATAATGTCCCTGCCCTTGATCCTTTCGTCCTTTCAAGTTTATGATCAGAATGATCTCGATGAGGGGGAAAGGCTGGTTACAAAGTCGGCTGCCTACTGACTGGCGTGCTTCTAACAATTTGGGGGTTTGCAGCAAGAATGCAAATGGAGGTGCGCAGACCACATGAAAACATAAAAACAATGCTGAAAACAATATACAGTCAGGGTAACACGCTGTTAGGGTAAAACGTGTTCTCTTTTCCTACGTTAAATAAGAACCTGCAAGGCCAATATTGAATTTAGAAATCTTGGGCTACTCAGAATTCTGTGTTGGAATATAGTGATACGAGGAGAGTTGGCTCCTGGCCCATATCTCCACTCACTGTATCAATCCTGTGATTGCCCCCTTCTTATCTGACCTCTGGCTCTGTCGTGCACCTCAAGGGCCTCATACATCTAAACTGTGTTCACAGACCCTCAACCCTAAGCACTCCCTGGACCACCTCTCAGGCCTCATGCACCATGCTGACCACACAGCCTGTCTTCAAGACCCCAGAGAGAGGCCATGAAGGCTTGACATCATTCGCTCGAGGGATAACAGGAGCCACTATCTGAAGCATGATGTAGACCCTTGCTACGCACAGCACCAGGGACATAACTAGAAATGCAGCATCTCAGATCTGCTCCAGGATGCCTAAATTAGAATCTGCACGTTGGCAAGATCCTCAGGTGTTTCTTAAGCATATTTAGGTTAGCAAAACACAAACAAAAAGGAAGGGTAGCTGCTTGGTTCCAAGGCCTCCTCAGGCTATGGAGAGAGGCATGGCCGAAAGAAGGCTAGGATGGCGCTCGCTAAAGAGCATGCTTGCCAGTGTCTGAAGGTCAATAAAGGCTGGGCAGACCGCAGAACTGATTCGGTAGGCCTAGCGTAAGAGACACATGCTGCACTTCACGAAGGGGATGCCGAGGGCGTCAGCCCTGCCTAAAGGGGGCAGCTGGTGATCATCTTCAGTTCACTGTGGCCCTGAGGATGGATAGCAGCCATGAGGTGAGTCAAACTGTAGACAGATGTAATTAATATACTAGACCAGTAGTGCTCATGGTTGGCGGGCAGTTATCAGAATTTCCTAGCAAGGTATGAGAAAATATTCATGTCTCCACTTCCACCCCAGAGAAAATTTTGGGTGAAGGAGGGAGACATGATACATTTTTATATCAAAAAAAAAAATTCCAGGTCTTTTTGATAATGTGGAATCCTCCCCATCCTCTGCCTCTACCCACCACCCCCCATCAAGTTAAAAATTGTTTTAAACAATAAAATAGATTTTTACATCGATTGTCACACTTGGAGCCTGGGGTTGTGTTTGGAAAAGGCTGATGACCCATTTGATTCTTTCTCAGTCATTCTCTTGTCACAATCCACTCTCCCTCCCCACCTGCAAGGGAAAACAAAATGGACGAGCAGTGGGATTATAAAAGAACAGTTCCTGGATCCTTTGGTCCCCAAATGAATCTCTGTGGGAAATGCATTTTGCCCTGTGCATCTGGGTTTTATCAAAGGGAAAGATTCTGTCTTTGAATAGTCATATTCTTCAAAGTAGGTAAAAGCCAAAAAAAAAAAAAAAAAAAGTTGGATAAATCAAAAGGAAGGTAGTGTAATTACTGAAGAATCCCAAGACAATCACTTCCGTTCCTTTATCCACATTTCCACATGTAGATTATTGCACAAACAATATCCAAGGCATAATTCAAAAATAACTCATTTTTGACATTGGAATGCAATGCTACTTTTTTCTTTAATAAATATTTATTGAGAACACACTACATACTAGGCACTTTCACATACATTATTTCATTTCATCCTTACAATAACTCTTTGAGGGAGGCATATAAGCAGTCTGAGGCACAGAGAGGATAAATGACCTGCCCAGACCATTTATCAGCGAGCTAGTGGGAGAGTGTCTCCAGCACACCCAGTGTTCTTTCCACAACGATGCGTCTTTTACTTAGTTATCTGGCACTGCTGGGAACAGGGTTTCCACAAATATGATCTCTCACTATAGAGGCTTAGCCTGCAGAGCAACCAAAGTTTAAAACTTTGGGCATTTTTGAGGAAAGACCTCAATATGTATTGCCTATTTCCCTACCTTCTAAATAAAGGATAGTGAACATTAGTTGACCTTTCGCTAGTAACACAGAGCCATTATCATGAATTTTTTTTACTATGTTATGTAGGAGAACAAATAGGTTTATGTTTTCTAAATTTTCTGTCCCTTTCCCTTTCATTTCATATGTTAAAATAAGCACTAGGAAGCAGGGCACAAGGCATAAAGTGCATGGAATCGGTGTAAGGCCTTTGTGACTCTTTAATGGGCTGGAAGACCCTCGGACTTCCAAATTTGGCAAGAAAATTGTTGGTGAACTGACTTCTGCATAAGTTACAAGGAAATATTTGAAGTTTGGGGGCAATAGTTTCACTTCCCTAACTCAGTCTCACCTAAGGAATTCTTAAACCACAGAAATAATTAGATGTAGCTCTTACCACCCACTTGTTGAAGAATAAAAATAAGAGCAGAGTCTGAGCTAAGAGCATGGACCCTGAAGCTACTGAGACAGCGTTTTTGTCATTTACTCACAGTGTGACCTTCAGTGAGTCACACGGCTTCTCTGTGCATCGTTTTTCTCACCTGTTCCTAAGAGTTCTTATGAGGATAAAATAGGTTACTTATGCTTGTAAAGCTCTTTGAATGCTGCTTGGCACGTAAGAATTGCTTTAAGCCTGTAAAATAATATAGACAGAAGCCAAATTCTACTGGGAAAAAAAAAGTCATAGATAATCCTGCAACTGTATAATCAAGGATCAACTACATAACTAGAATGACTCTAGACTTGAGGCTCCCCCTCCCTGCCATTCTGTATGCGATGCCTATTAAAAGGGCCCCTCAGAAGTAAGTTGGTTATTTCTAGTGAATTCCATGGCTTGTGGTAACACGATCCATCATGAGATGCTGCAACAGGCTGACATTTTCCACATGTAAATCCTGCACTTTGTAATGTAAGAGCAATTACTTTTATGAACAAAATCTTTCCAATCCACCATTTCAAATCCTTGTCTTGCCATGTCATAGTCAAAACATCTGTCCATTAAAGCCAATGTAAAAGTATATTAAACCAAGTGTGTTTGGTCTGGGACATCTGCTTCTTTCTACCAGAATGAGAACTATTCTAAATTCAATGGGTTCAGTCTGTAGGGCTTTCAAGAAAACTTCTCAGTCATATTCATGGGGATTATCAAATAGCCCACATTTTGATTACCGTTTCAGGTTCAAATAGAATTCAGAGTTCAACAAGGGACTCAATCAAAATAATGACAACAATAACAACTAAAATGCAAAGAATAAAAATCTTTGTATGACACTTTTATATAAAGAGTTTCATATATTTATGTTAAGTATTATATAAACATGATATAATGACTTGTACTATAATGAGTACTCTATATTTTCAAAAAATATCAATATATTTTCCTATTCTTTATTCCGCTTACTTGTTGGAAAATAGTTTTAGTTTTCATACCAAATTTGAAGGAGGAAAAGAATAAACAGAGATTGAATTCAGGAGATCATAATAGGCATAGATTTCAGATCATACCTGCTCCAACTCCAATATCTTTATTGTTTTTTCCATAGACTTCTTAGTTGAGGATCAAACTATGTGAAAGTTTGGATATATTTCCAAGAAATCATTTGCTATTAAATATAAGTCTAGAGCTTAGTGACAAAGTTGCCCCCAGAGGTAATTAAATTTTAAGAGAAACCTATCAAAGAAATGTAGTCAAGAAAATATTCTTCTTTCATTGTTTTCAACCAATGTTTGACTCATACACAAAGAAGTATAGTTTTCTAAAATATCAAAGCCCTGTTAGGCTCCCTAGCCATGGTGTTGTCACTGATCATTTTCTATATTTCAATTTCTTTCCAGTTTATCAGCTGGAATTCACAGTAGAAAGAACTTGGAGTCAAGAAAATTCTGTTTAAGTCCTAATATTATCACTCACTCACTGCATTAATTTGGACAACCAACACAACATTTCTTCCCAGTTTCCTCAACTCACAGAGTTACTATGTGCTGCCTCCCTAATAAGGTTGAATGTAATGAAAGTTGCAACATGTAAGATGTTATCCATTCATCAAGTGCCTACCATGTGCCAGGCCTTATTTGAGGTGTGGTTGATAGTTTAAAATGGTCCCCAGTAAACCAAGCCTCCCTGGATCCATGCTAATTGCAAAGTGACTTTGCTGTCCTTCCCATCCAAAGGTTGAGTCTGTTTCCCCATTCCTTAAATCTGGGTTGGTATGGTGACTTGCCTCAACCAATAAAATGCCACAGAAATGGTTTTCCGGGACCTGTTTTCACTCTTGGAAACCCACTGCGATGCTAAAAAAGTCTAGCCTATCCCACTGAACAGATAGGTCATAATGGAGAGAAAAAGAGCCTGGAGGAGAAAAGCCACATGGAGGGAAAGGCCACATGGATAAGCACTGAGCCACTCTAGCTCTGGCCAGCACATTATAGAGCAAAAATGAGCAGACACCTCTGAGCCCTGCCCACATTCCCAGCCAACATGATCATGAATAACAACATGGTGGTTGTGTCAGGTCGCTACAAAACTCTCCCTCTTCATCAAGGAGTTTGCAAAGAAATTTTCTGTACTTTCTGTAAAGCATTGTTCTGCCTCATGCAATGATGCAGAAACCCCCAAGTGTTCCCAATAAGTCTCTGTCATTTCCCAAAAGGCTGAGAGCCCATTGCAGACTCTAGCCAAATGTAAGTTCTGGGAAGATCAAAACCATTTGTATTCTAACAAAATTTTCAGTTTCTCACATTAATAGAAACAAGACTCAAGTCTTTATTAAGCATTATACAGTAGCCTTTTGATGGAATTGGGCTAGTTCATAGAATTTTAGAACTGAAAGGAAGTTCAGAGGCCATCTGGTCCAAGTCTCAAATATCATGGCTAGAGAATTGAGAAACCACCGCATATCCCCCCATTCGGCTCCTAGCAGCAGGGCCAAGCCAGGTACCTGATTCCCACCCATTCCACCGAGCACTGCCTTTCAGATGCAGTCCCAAGTTCTCCAAGTTCTCATCGGGGGCACCTAGCGTAGGATTGCCTAGTTCCAGAAGCTTGGAAAGGATACCTAAATGCATTTCTCCTTATATCATAGCTGCTTCTATTTTCATTAAATTGCATTCTGTTGCCATTTAAGGCTAGATCTAAAGTCTTTCGTGAAAGAGAGCTCCTACTTTACTTATTCTTTAAAAACAACACCAGGATGACTTTAAAGTAGCATAAAGAAAAGTACACAAAGAGGCCTGAATGGCATTTGATCAGATGAAAGAACTATTTAATTGGGCAATATGGCTTGATTCTGAATTCATTATTTATGATGTTTGTTGACATTTGAAGTAAGTCACCGGTGTTACCTTCTTAGCATTAAATAAGTGACGCGGAGGAAATACCATCTACAAGATGTATCAAATGGTAGTAGAAAAACAATTAAAACATCCTATCATAAAAAAAAATCCTATCATAAACTAGATGTTTTCATGATGTTCACTCGGCTTCATCTGCGCATCTCCAAGCAGCAAATGTTAAAAACAAAGGTTGCATTCATTCATGAAGCTAATCTTGTTAAAATACATTATCCTGTTCTTAGATGAAGGACCCCTGAGAAATGAAAAGCAAACAAACAACAAAAGCAACTTCATTGGCTCCAGGACTGGGTTTGGCCCATGGACAAAACCTAAGTTATTTATCCTAGTCCTGTGGCACATATGTATAAATTGCCTTGGGCTGTGCTTTCTATGACGGAAATGCCACCGCATGCTTCAACCATTTACATCTCATCTCCTGAACCAGCTCAAGCTCTCGGAGAGTAGAGGCTGTGACTTCTACGTCTTCCTCCACATTGCCTACCAAATTCTACACTAAAGAAGGAGAAAATCTGCTAAAAGCACATCACTGATGATCAAAATTTGTTACTCTCTTTCCCAAAGTCATCATTTTATGTCATAATGACCGAAGCCTTCTTGAGAAGGAAATCAAGAGAAGACACAAGCTCAAGTCTAGAATCTGGAATTAGAATGTAACCAGTCCCAGTTGTCTTTGCATTTTTACCAGGCGCGAGGGGTGGGTACTGAGGCATTTGTAACCTGCAAAGAACTCAAGAGCCAATTGTGATTTAGATATATGCTCTAAACTTGGGGAGGGAGGGCATTACCTTAGGGTAGCCATACTTTGTGATGTGAGCAGAGGAGACATTTTTAGGTTGGGAGAAGTGAGGGAGCAAGCACAGCATTGAAAAGTCTCGAATTGCAAAGTGACCGCCAATTCTACATCTTGGGTGCTGCTGAATCTATTGTAGTTCCTTGACTACCTCTACATGACCCAGGAAGGAGGAAGAGAGAAAAAGAGAGAGGTGTCTACCTGAATTAGCTAAATAATGCACACAGAGTTCACAAATGGGCCTTTCTTTCTCCCCTCTAGGGTGTGCCAGGAATGCCTCCTGTCTGCTTCTGTCATTTTTTTTTAAGTTAGATATTTGCTCTTCTACCAGAAAGCCTTTCTATTGACAAAGTAACAGAAGAGTAAATTTTAACTTGAAGTTTTTCCACAAGGCAGATGTCTTTTCTTGTGAGAATTGGCATATTTTTACCCTCAGAATGATCTCTGCTTTCATATGCCTAATTAAATTTTAGAGGTCCCCTGCTTAAATAAAGATTTATTAGCTGTTAAAGTTGTAGCGTAATTCTTCTGCCACCTACATGCTATCCTTGAACATATTTACAAGCAGACTAGCTTATCCACTATAAAAATATAGATGATTTAATGCTGTTATGTTATTGGTGTCAGTTACCAAAATTCAGCTTCACAATAGAGCTTTCTGAAGATACTGTTAGTTGACTTTTAGACTCTGTCAAGGTGCTTGAAGAAAAAGGGTCTGTGAATCTCAGCGATTAAGCGTTTGAACTGGTTAAGCTAAAGGGAGGTAATCAGCAGGTGTGGAACCCCAAAAGCAGGGCCCGTGCAAGGTTACGAGCTGTTCCTTGTATAAACACAGTCACATCACTAAAAAGCCTTGTCCTAATGAGTTAATGCACAGCTACTAACATTCCTGTTTGTTTAGTGAGACACACAAAAACTCATAGAAAGACAGACTGTAATGTTTTGAAAAATACTTCCATGAGCCAACAGCCTTGACATCTTCCCCTTTTTTCCCCCTCTCTGGGATTTTTAGCTGCCACTTTGGCAATATTCCTAAAATATTCAGAATTAAATTAAATCTAGTAACATTTGCCAGCTTCTGAAGTTCTGTTTTTTTTTTTTTAAGATTATAATTATTTATTTATGAGAGCCACAGAGAGAGAGAAAGGCAGAGACACAGGCAGAGGGAGAAGCAGGCTCCCTGCGGGGACCCCGATGTGGGACTCGATCCCAGGACTCCAGGATCATGCCCTGGGTCAAAGGCAGATCCCCAACCACTGAGCCAACCAGGTCCCATGAAGTTCTGTTTAATGAGAACATTTATAGCATGGATTGCACTGTTCCTATTTCTCAGAAACTTACTCAATCTAGTCAGACATTTGGATTCAGTGCAGTCAACCCAATGAAAATCCCTACTGACTTCAGAGTTGAAACATCTCTTGCAGACAAAAATCCAAACACCCTGGTCTGGGTAGGGACCCCGGGTAGAAACAAAGTGTGTATTCAGTTATTTAATAAAATGTAATACTTTGAAAGACATAACTTTTATTTTCTAATTTATAGGAAAGAAGAAACTTTATCAAGTTTCACTTCTTAACTCTTCAAGTCTGTGCTTCAGATGACTCCTAGTCAAGACCAAAATGTATAGATTATATGCAGTGGAAGTTGGAGGTCAGGGGACTGGCATTCGAAGAAGAAGAAGAAGAAGAAGAAGAAGAAGAAGAAGAAGAAGAAGAAGAAGAAGAAGAAGGAGGAGGAGGAGGAGGAGGAGGAGGAGGAGGAGGAGGAGGAGGAGGAGGAGGAGGAGGAGGAGGAGGAGAAAAAGAAAAAAGGAAGAAAGATGACAGAATTTGAGAGTTCTAATTAAAATGCCTTTTTTGGATCCTGAATTATTACAAACCAAGGTCTAGGAAGAAAAACCCTTCCAAATGATGTTCATAAAAATAACCTCCTGATGTATTTCTGTCCCATGCATTCCAGTCTTTAAATACCAACGTTAATGTTACCTTGTTACTTCACTGGAGATTAAATGAATATAACTTCTTGCACCTTTTGGGTTCATATCAAATTAGAGTTTTTGTCTTATTGTGTTTATTTATCTGCAAACACACATCAAAGCAGACACTATGTGTGTCTGTCTTAGCTAGTGGAGAACACAAGAACGTTTTTTTCAGAGTGTCATTGATACACTCAACCATTTCCATCTTTACTGACTCATTTGTCGGGCCTAAGACTATCACATGGGAGTGTATGGGCTAGCACACATTAGTCCTAAAAAAACTACAAGTATTAAGAAAGGGTAAGCATAAATTTTTTTTACCTTTTTTTTTTTTTTTTTTTTTTTTGTCTATCATGGTAGCATGCATTGACTTGATGCTCTGTGTAACAAAGACAGGGTGAGATCCATACAGATCCCAGGAACACGCTATAAAATTATGAGCTGTCCCTGTTGAAATTTTAGCATGTTTCTTTTTTAAGTGTCATTTAAGATTCTAAATAACCATAAGCATCTATTAAATAAATATATTTACATATTTGTATTTCTTCCATTTTTAGTGTCCAACCGATTTTAAAATTACCATAAATGCCACAGAGAAAGGGAAAAGGGAAACAAGGTTGAGATGCCAGGTGTATTTTATGATACCAACATACAAATTGTTAATGTTGCACCTCGTTTAAAGAAAACACACACACATAGTATATGAACTCATGTGGATATGTACATAATTTCTTAAATTGTTTGATCATTTTATTGCAATATATTTTGAATCATGACAAAAAGTCATTTAAAAATCCTACTGAGCAGTGAACTCTTTATTTAGATATTTAGTTCTCAAGTCTTAGAAGCATCTTGATTTTTTAAAAGATTTTATTTATTTATTCATGAGAGACACAGAGAGAGAGAGGCAGAGGGAGAAGCAGGCTCCCTGCGGGGAGCCCGATGTGGGACTCGATTCCAGGACCTGGGGATCACACCCTGAGCCAAAGGCAGATGCTCAACCGCTGAGCCACCCAGGAGTCCCAAATATCTAGATGTTTAAATCTGGTAATACAGGTACCACACAGAGTTTAATTCCATACTTTTTAACACTGCTGTGTAATAATAAACAAACGTTCTATTTGGAACCACTTGACTAACTTAATTTGCTCTTTCTTATTGGAAGAGACAATAGGAAAATGATATATTTCTAGAGTACTCAGGATTAAATTATCTATATTTAATAGCAGAGTAATGTATTTTGTATGATTTCTTTAAAATATTGAGCACAGACGGCATGGGATTATTTAATGTGAGCTATTAAAATGGAAGTTGATTTAGAACATACAAAATGTCTTTCCAATACTTTTACAACTATAAACTGGGATTACCTTACTAGACCAATCTGTTAAAATTAAGTTAAAAACCATAACAATATTTTTTTGTGGGCTCTGTCCCCACCCAGAAGTGAAAGAAAGTCACATTCCTTTCCACTCTCTCTTTACCTACAAACACAATTTTGGGAAGGTTTCTCAGAGTGTCTCTCATGAGCCTGTGGTTATAATCTGGCATCCAACATTTTTCTCCTCTCCTGTTTTGGCTTTCTCTGGAGACATCTACTTCAGCTGACTTTAAGTGTCGGGCAATTGCTGCTACATCTCCACTATTAGTGACCATCCAAGACTTTGGTGAAACCAATATAATATCACTGATGCCCTCCAAGTGTGTTCCTGTCTTTGTTGCTGCCTGTGACACCAACAATGCGTGAAGTCCTCTTCAATTTTCTTCTATGTATGAGCTGCACATTAGTCTACTGTGGCTTGAACCCTGGTATTTGCACTTGAATGTGCTTTAACCTTGTCAGAGCTTCTGCCCCTCTTATGTTACACTCTCTTACATAAGCTATGTCTCCATAGATTTACCAAAAACCCCCACAAAGAAAACAAAAGTATAATAAATGAACAAACTACACAACCAGCCAAACAAACAAAAACAAACAGATCCTTCTGAATTTACTTTCATTTGCTTTTATTTACTCACAATCCCTAGAACTCAAGTGAAAATTCATGTAGGCTGATCTGAAAGCTGTCTTTTGATGCCATTAGATAAAGTTTCTATGCCTAGGGGATCTCTCTTCTTACCATTCAGTTTTTCCTAAGAGATGTCTCTGTCTCTTATACATAAGACCCTACTTAGCATATTGACACATCCCACAAATTTGCCCAGAAAATCTTTAACAAAGATGTATGAAGTCAAGGTAAAATCTTGAGGAGATAGAGATGGCAAACAGGCAAATGAAAAGATGCTCAACATCATTTATCATCAAGGAAATACAAATCAAAACAAGATACCACCCCACGCCAGGTCAGAATGGCTACAATCAAAAACAGAAGAGACAACAAGTGTTAGTGAGGATGTGGAGAAAAAAGAATCCTCTTCACTGTTGGCAGGAACACAAATTGTTGCAGCCACTGTGGAAAACAGTATGGAGGTTCCTCAAAAAGTTAAAAATAGAATTACATTATGAGCCAGCAATCATACTACAGGATATTCACTCCCAAAGTACAAAAACATTAATTCAAAGGGATATATATATATACCCCTATGTTTATAAAGAGCATTATTTACAATAGCCAACCAAATTATGGAAGCAGCCAAGTGTCCATCAATAGATGAATGGATAAAGACAATGTGGTATATGTACACACACACACACACACACACAGAATATTTATCAACCATATAAAAGAATGAAATCTTATCATTTGCTAGCTAGAGTATGATGCTAAGCAAAATAAGTCAGAGAAAGATAAACACCATATGATTTCATTCACCTGTGGAATTTAAGAAACAAAACAAATGGGAGAAGAGGAAAACAAAGAAGAGAGAGACAAACCAAAAAACAGACCCTTAACTATAGAGAACAAACTGATGGTTACTAGAGGGAGGTAGGGTGGGGGGTTGGGTGAAACAGGAGATGAGGATCGAGGAGGGCACTTGTCTGTGATGAGCACAGGATGATGTATGGAGTAGTTGAATCATTATATTGTATACCCCAAACTAATATAACACTGTATGTTAACTATATTGGAATTAAAATAAAAGCTTAATAATCATAATAAAGAAGTTTGAAAAGATTAAATCTCCCTTTGGCGTATGTATTTTAAGCAATTCTCTGGATGTTCCTCTTTTAAAATTGAATATATTATTATTGTTGAATTAGTAGTAGAATTTGTTAAAGCTCACAAATGACACTGTCTTGTACACCAAAATATCCTAGTTCTTTTTATGATACATGTCAAGGCAAGGAAGAACTTCTTTCATAGTAGCTTGCATCTTCTTCAGTTTTAAGATATCTGGTTCTCTGGTTTTGTTTTTTCTTTCTTTTCTTTTCTTCTTCTTCTTCTTCTTTTTTTTTTTTTTACATTTTCACATTTCTAAAACCAAGATATTACTTATGAATCACATGTGCACTTAATGTTTGGGGTTTTATATATATATATATATATATGTATATATATATATATTTTTTTTTTACTTCAAAATATTTGAGGATGAATTCAAAGCAAATGCTTGCTTTGAATCAAGGAAATACATTATCAGGTTTTGACTATTTTTTATTTGTTTTTGCTGGGAAACTGTATTTGGCCTGAGACGTGTCCAAACACACATGTAGTAACAGTAATATTATGTGACTCAATGAATGATTAAGAAGGTGACCTTTAACCCAGTTTTTAATGAACATGACTAAGAAAACCTAATCAACTTGGTATAAGATGTTTTAACTGCAAAAGTTTCCCTGGCAGGAGTCATGGAATGTGTAACTACAAAATAATTATTCAGAATTGTGATATATATTTTGGGTATGTTATTTTCATGTGAATCTACATGGAACACGCATCACCCTTAAGACGAGTCAACAAGTATTTTGCCTGCGTGAACCTGACTTTAACATATGTTGGTTGTTGACAGGGCAATTATGTGTGTGAACCCTCCATGGACAACCAATCTTTGTCCTGTTACCTGACTATGGGCTGTGCCCTGACATCAATCACCTGTGTCTTTCTACTTTGCACTACTGTTTTTAATGAATTCCTAGTAAAAGAGTGTGAATAAATTGGCATAAATGAATCCCCACTATGGGGAAATAAAAGATATTCTCCGAGAACATTCCATAAGCAAATTATTCTTGATTTGGAACTAAGAATAGCAAATTGCCTCTTATGCTCCAAACTACAAAGTGATGCAGACCAAGAGTTCTTCCAATTTCTCATCATCCTTGGAATCTTTACCACCTACCACTTCAGTTGCAGATCCCATTTGGTCAACAATTGTCACCTCTCCCTAACCTGAAGGCCATAATGATGAAACAAACATGTGGATTGAACCATATTGAGGATGCTTCTGATGTGTTGATTACTGAACACAGTTTCCAACTGTGCTCCAAGGGACGTCATTGACAGAGGACACGACGGGAATGTATCTCCCGGGGATGTATGATGTGGTACTGGGAATACTGGACTCAGACTGTCCCAGATCTTATACCAAAGTTCTGCTGCGCATACCACAGACAGTATAAACTCTCCCATCTTTATTTTTGCTAGTTTAATACAGACCTCTCCAAATTGCCAGGTCTCCTAATTTGCAATAAGTTCCAAAAACACCCATCAGGCCATCTTGGCCTTTGAAGAATCTGTATCATTAAGGTGTAGTGATGGCTAAATCATAGTCCCTGGAACGGTTGTGTGGAAATCAACTGGGATACTGGTTCAAAATACAGATGCTTTTCCTCCACCCAGGAGCTACTCAATCTGAATATCCAGAGGCAGGGCTTATCCCAAAAGCATGCCTGGTTTAGAAACTATTGATTTAGTGATGCAATACACTATCACTGGTAGAGTGATACAGCAATACACTATCACTGGTAGAGTAGGGTAGCAATTTACTCGTGCTCCTAACAGTAGTGGGTAGAAGGAGTGCAAACTGCCCTCCCTGGGTAGCCTAGAGGCACAAGAACTGACTTCCCAGTCATTGGCATTCTCAATTTCCAACATAAAGCAATATTACCCTCATGAGGGCAAATAAGATCCCAACACAAACAGGAACTCACAGTTAGAACGTTGCTACAAACAGGTAGATGCCAAAGGTCCATCATTCAAAAGCCAGCCTCGTCTGAAAGAAACTACCATAAAGACATCTGATGTTTTATCAGCAGCACATTGCTCAGCTTCTGGTTAAAAAGTAGTTCTTTGGGATCCCTGGGTGGCGCAGCGGTTTGGCGCCTGCCTTTGGCCCAGGGCGCGATCCTGGAGACCCGGGATCGAATCCCATATCGGGCTCCCGGTGCATGGAGCCTGCTTCTCCCTCTGCCTGTGTCTCTGCCTCTTTCTCTCTCTCTCTCTGTGACTATCATAAATAAAATAAAATAAAATAAAAATTAAAAAAAAAAAAAGTAGTTCTTTGCTGCAACCCAGTTTTAGCTGTCCCCAGGGCTCTGGCTGGAAACAAAGTTTGACATTATTTTTTTTTCTCTGCCAAAGGGGCACCTCTAGCATTGACGTGTCAGACAAGACACCTGGTCAGGAGCATGATAATTCACTTATTTCCCACTGAACAAGTTAAAACCCTCTCCTTTTTTTTTTTCCCTGAATTGCTGTCCCCAGATGCCAGTCCCATGAGCAGCCTCTACCTTCATAAAGCTCCACTCCTAGTATCGATAGGTCCATGTGCCAAGGAGCCTAAGGAGAAACATGGTTTGACATCCTGGGGGCGATTTCTCTCCCTAGAGAAGGGCAGGCTTCCATTGCTCTGCCTTGCCTCTCATTAATGTGCCCAGCTAGGCCTCTTTCCTGCTCTACTTAACTGCATCCACTCCATTATTGATCATATTGTGTGTAATGGTACATTTGCTGAGGAAAATGATGATTACCCTGTAAAGAGAGGGCGGTATATGGGATCTTGTGTCTATACAATTTAGTGATGCTATGGAGTCTGCCTCAAATAAATGCACTGGAGATGTATTCTGGATGAATGGTGTTAGGAGCAAAACCAGTCCCTGAGATTAAGACAGTCTAATGTTGCTTTCTACACTGGAAGCCAGGGCTACTCCAAAGTTGTTGTTTCACATTTTGCCTCAAAGGATTTAACATGAGAAGCCTTGTGTAATCCCTAAGTGGATACACTATAATTTTGACATGGGACGATGTGTCTGCGTCACCACCTTTTTGCATTTGCTGTGTTTTCAGTCTCTCATTTACTAGTTTATTTGGCATATTGTAAAGTTAAAAATGTTGGTACATTCTTGTCTTGTTCTTTGTGTTGGAAATTGTATGGGATTTTAATCTTTTGTAATTCATGGCTATTTCTTCTGAAAGCTGATAATTGCTTCAATTATATCCTACATTCTACTACTTCTACTATTACCAATACCTCCTTTCCCAGCACATTTTTCATATTTAACTCAATCAGTCATGATAATAAAGGGCTTCATTTATTTCTTTTATAAGTTGTTGAACTGAAGATGGGAGGATCATTGAATCAGTCAGATTCCAATCAGGAGACAGAAATGACACAGTAATCTGAACAAGGAAAGTTTAATGAAAAAGATTATTGACTACCAGAGGGGATTATCTACTAGCAAAAGGTAACTCTTACATAAGAGGGGGGGCGGGATGAAAGAAATGGATGGGGGGAGCAGCCATTGCCTCTAGAGTTGAGGCAAAGGACCCCAGAGAGCCCTCCTTCCTTCAAGGACTGAGATGCAGACCTCCTTGAAAAGCATGCGATCATGACCCACTGCATGGCAGAGAAGTATGCTGCACCACTGCAACTCTGCAAAGCTACTCTCTGGAGTGTGGGAGAAACCACCCAAGAGGGTAATGCTCATGAAACTTGCTGGGGCTTAGCACTCTACTGGTGTTCCATGAGCTCCTGGCCACCTTACACTGCAGAGGCAAATAGAGAGCATATGAAGCCAGGAAGACAGGCCCTTTCCTTCTCGAGTGTCCCTGCAGGATCCTCTCTACTAAACAGCTTAACATGGTGCATGCTGGCAAGGAAGAAATGTTTCATCCCCAAAAGCAGTACACTGAAGGGTAGATTGGGCGTTGCGAGGCAAGAGTTGAACAACTGGTACTGGTACAGTCTACCCCTTGCTATTCAGGTACAACATGTACTCTTCTCCACACAATTGAATTTCTTTACCACCACCAAATAAGTCTATGTTTTTATCCTCCAGTATGTAGCTATCCTTTGTAGAAGTGAATAAGTTCTTACCATTTCCCTAACATGAAGAGATATAATGTCTCAACAGTCCTTTCACCCATCACTAACTTTATTAATTACTCCTCAAATTCAGTCATAGTCCCACTGAACATTCTGTTCCCAAACGATTAACTATATTCTACAGCACATCCTCCCCTACACAGTATTTCCGTGGTCATTAGTCCTTTTCCTCCCAAGTACTAAGCTTTGTTTCCTTGCCTAATCTAAGGTGACATGGATCAGTGATGACCGCTTCCCCCGCCGCTTCGTCTCTATTTCCTACCCCTCATCATCACTGTGTTTTTAGCTGATACCTCATAGATAGTGCCTTAAGATGCCAACGTAGTGGAATACGGATAATATGGGACACACGTAACAGACAAAATTAGACAAGTAATCATTAAATCTTACTTTTGGCAACTAATTTCTTTGCCCAAATAGGGAAATTGACTTGATTTGATTTTTGACTCATGTCCCTCCCATCTCTACACTGTTAATGAGAGCCGAGTGACCAAAAGTCATTGAGGAGAGGGATAAAGAGAAGCAGATTCGATCATTAGTTCATGAAAAGTTAAGACTTAACTACACAATGTGCCTTTTATTTATTCTAGTGTTTTTCTTCAATTGTTGCAAATCTGTGATTTGTTATATTTGACCCAGTGGAAGTCTCACAAGTCACACTGACCTATTAATAGAAACTCAGCCTCCTAACAACCAAGAAACAGAGCTCAGGCCTGCTTTATTTCTCCACTTGCACCTCAATAGCAGCAGTGACCTTTGTCTATCATACACCAACAGTGTGGAGGGCATCATATTTCTACTGACATCTCTGTTTGGTGTGTGAAGCTATTTCCAAAAAGCTTCATTTATTTAATCTTCCAGCTGTCTGAAAATCTTTATGGGTGACCATTTTTAGCTTGCCCTTTACCCTTTGCTTTCTGAACCTAACCAGGTCCTTGCTGGAGGCTCGCAAAGGTCTAAGATCAGTAGAAGAAAGTGGAAACTGGATGTCTAATGAAACAGAAGTCAGCTGGAAAAGTTCCATAAAATTACTTTGGGGAGAAGCTGGTAGGAGAGATGCCACTGTGTTTTTATTTCTACTATCACAACACAAAATAATTAATTGGTAAAAAAATACTTTTTGTTTAATAATTGCTGTTCTTCATTAGTGTGAACCAAGGGCACAGTCTATCTAAGACAATAACATCTGCACCCCATATTTCATTATCACCAAACTTCACATTTCACACAAAAGCATTGCTAGCACAGCCTTACAGCTTTAATTAGTTTCTGCCATAGCTGTGAAGGTCAGCCAATTATTGTGTGTGAAATTTCAATATGAAGTGGCTGAATTGAAGACAGCATTGCAACAGTGTGGGATTCTGTGGTGCTGTAAATCTAGCATTTTAGAACTATTCTTTAAAACATGAGATAACATAAAATAATCATCGGGTACGTACAGTTTCAAGGGTTACTGGTTAATTTCACATGTGCTTTGTGGGGGGAAAACCCATAATTTCTGATTGTTTCTTGAATTCCCTCCATTACACCGTCATTATCTCTGACACAATTGTTAAGGCTGATCCATGTTTTTATGATTAACTTGTTTTACTCACTTAGAACTCCTCTGAAACATTTGATCTCAGAATAAAGCCTGGTTTTATCAAGTTTCACCTGATGGAAAGTTGAAAATATTCACACACATACATACTTAAACACCATATTTGATCCATAAAAATGTAGATGGCGTATTAATTGATTAGGTCAACTTCGGAGTGTCCCTTTTACTAAAACTGTTTTCCTAGCAATCCAATTTCATGAGTTTTCTATGTAGGATCATAGAAATTTGGAGGTGGAAAAAAAATCTTGATGCTTATCTGTTCTAGGGTCCTTTATTTTATAGATAAGGAAATGTGCCCAAGAATAATACCAGATTTCTTTCATAAGGTCACACAGCTCCTTAGCAGTATTGTCAGCAAGAAAACCCAAGTTCTGTCACCCTGACCTTGTGGCTCTCCACAAGCCCGTTTCACTATCACAGAAAAATTTAGGTAAGGTGTACCACATGATATATAAAAGCTCCCAATTTTGCTCAAGCATTTTTCACAAGGTTTGGGTTTTGTTTGTTTTATTTTGTTTTATACTTAGACATCTAGGTAGTTTAATACTAATTCAAGCAAACAAACAAGTATTTTTGGGGTCATCCTCCAAGCAAGGTAACCCGCAGACATTAGAGATGTCCAGGATGATTAAAATGCTCTCTGTAAGCTTCCAAACTGGCAGAGTAGATAACAAAGAGGAGGAGGAAGAGGAGACTGTAGGAATACTGGAAACAGATAAGTCTGATTAGAGGAGAATAAATAAAGACAGAGCAGAGCCAAAGAAGGTAGCCCAAGGCTGAGAAAGGAAGAAGACTAGAGGATGTTTAGCAGCATACCTGGCCTCCACCTGCTAAATGCCAACAGTCACCCTGGCCCCAATCCTGGAAATAAAAATTGTTCCTAGTTGGGGAGCAGGTTGTAGAAAGGGTGGCAAATTCACTTGAGAACCACTGATCTAGAGTCTAGTTTCTAGATCACAGAGTACAGTGAATCTTAGAAGACTTCCCAATTCCAAACAGAGACTCTACTTCAGCCTTATTGGAATGCATGATCCCTTGACCTTCCCTCATTTCCCAAACTACCGGCTGGGAAAGTAGCATCACTTATTTCAAAGAAGCTTAGGAAGCTAAGGGCTAGACTGGAGTCACTTGATTTGATGATTTGGTGGCCAATGCAATATGTCCAAGGAATTATAGGATTGAGCACTCTCAACCTCAGGAACAGCTGACATCTGGAGTCAGGGAAGTCTTTGTTTGGGACGAGTGGACTGTCCTGTGAGTTTTTGGGGGGATATTTTGTAGCACCCTTGGTTTCTACCACCAGATACCAGTAGACATCCTCCCTTTTAGGTGTGACAAGAAAAAAATGTCTCTGGATATTGTGAAATGTCCACTATGAGTTAAATCTCTCCTGATTGAAAAGCCTTGGATTAAGAAGATTTTTGGTTTTCAATTTAGGGTGGACAGAACTAAGCAAGTGTTTAGGAACAGAAGAAAAGACAACTGAATTGGGAGAAACTAAAGATGCAAGTGAGAGCATCTGAGTGGTTCAGTGGTTGAGCGTCTGCCTTTGACTCAGGTCATGATCCCGGGGTCCTGGGATCAAGTCCTGCATCGGGCTCCCCCCAGGGAGCCTGTTTCTCCCTCTGCCTGTGTCTCTGCCTCTCTCTCTGTGTCTTTCATGTATAAATAAATAAAATCTTTAAAAATAAAAAAAGACGCAAGTGAGGGTAGTGAAACTTGGGGAGAGGGACATAATATGAAGAAGGTAATGAGAAAGAAGACCAAGAATGCTTGGAGAGGGGAATGGACTTTCCTTCAGAGCCAAGTAAAGAGAGAGTTCCTGAAGTGGAGATAGAAGTTAAGAGCAGCCAAACCAGAGAGTCTTGGACTTTTAAGTAAAGTAGTAGATGGGCTTCATCTGATGATAGAATCTGAGAGTGGGGGAGTCACTATAAAGTTGAGAAGCAAACTGTAGATCACTGCTTAGCTGAGGTTAGAGAGCATACGTTTGCAGCAGAACCAGGAAGACGTGCATATTTGTTGCTTATTTAATTGACCTTTACTGGGAGCAGGATCGGAGAATGGGCACTTCCAAGGACTAGGAATTGTCAAGAGCAGAACAGCAGCAGGACAAGTGATAAAGGAAGATGAGGGTGACGTAGGAAATCTGTGTGAGTTACATGAGGCAAAAACTAAGGTAAGAGGTACGTGAAGTCAAGAAAGGGGCCATAGGGATCCCTGGGTGGCGCAGTGGTTTGGCGCCTGACTTTGACCCAGGGCGCGATCCTGGAGACCCGGGATCGAATCCCATGTCAGGCTCCCGGTGCATGGAACCTGCTTCTCCCTCTGCCTATGTCTCTACCTCTCTCTCTCTCTCTCTGTGACTATCATAAATAAATAAAAATTTAAAAAAAAAAAAAAAAAAAAAAAAAAAAAGAAAGGGGCCATAGCTTGAGAAATCAGGGAAGGCTCAAAGGCTCATGCATCGTAATGAAGCTGAAACAGATTCTCTGCTTTGAAATTGGGAAGCCTTTGTATGATCCATAATAATCTATGGTCTAGAATCTCCATGCTAGATTGGTGGTTCTCAAATGAGTTTGACACACCCTCACCCCTGCCTGGGGGCATTTGGTGATGCCTGGATATTAATCTGTATCATCAGGATTGGAGGGGAGCAGCACTAGTAGAATCTAGTGGGTAGAGGCCACGGATGCTTCTAAATGTCCTACAAGGCACCGTACAGCCCCCACAAAGAGTTATCTGGTCCGTAATACCTATAGTGTCTTTGTTGAGAAACCCTGCTCTAGATTAAAATTAAATATCTAGTAGGTTATCTAATGGAAACTCTTGGGAAATTTTTAAAGAAAATTAAACCACGGGGCACCTGGCTGGCTCAGTTGGTAGAGCATGAGACTCTTGAGCTCTGAGTCATGAGTTCAAGCCCCATAGTGTGTGAAGAGATTACTTTTAAAAAAAGAAGAGAGAAAAAGAGACAAAAAAGAAAATTAAACTGCTGAAAGGTCCTTTAACAATCCTATTATACCTAAGCATTAATTTTTATAGCCTCTCAGACAGCAAGAACCTCCAACTGCTTTTATTCATATATTCATTTATTATTTCACGCAAAATAAGTTACTGTGTTTTATTATGGGAGCCATATTAAGCATTGGGAACATAAAAATAAAGCAGATGTAGACAAGCATTAACTCGGAGAAAAGCATTGCCATGGACTGAATTGTGCACCGCCCCCTCCCCCCCCCCCCACACACACATTCATACGTTGAAGCCCGAACCAGTGTGACTGCATTTGGAGATAGGGTCTGTAAGGAGGTAATAAAGGTTAAATGAGGTCATAAGGATGGGGCCCTGATCTGATAGGATTAGTGTTCTTATAAGAAGAGGCACCAGAGAGTGTGCACTTGTTCACTTGCCTCCACCTCTCCCTCTTGCTCCTGAGTGTGTGCTCTCTCTTTCTGTCTCTCTCTTTCTCTTCCCTCTCCCCTTGTGTTTAGGTCATATAAGCTTATACACTAATGGTGGCCAATAAAACAGGAAGAGAAACCTCACAAGAAACCAACTATCCTGGGGCACCTGGGCAGTGGTTGAGCATCTGCCTTTGGCTCAAATCATGATTCTGGGGTCTGGGTATCGAGCCCTGCAACAGGCAGGAAGCCTGCATCTCGCTCTGCCTGTGCCTCTGTCTCTCTCTGTGTGTCTCTTATGAATAAAATAATAAAATCTTAAGAAAAAAAAAGAAACCAACTATTCGGGCTCCCTGATTTCAGACTTCCAGCCTCCAGAACTGTGAGAAAATAAGTGTCTATTGTTTATGCCACTCAGTCTATGGTATTCTGTATGGCAGCCCAAGCAGACTAAGATAGGCATATTCTCCTGTTTATCTGTTTTTATCCCAAGCCTTGTCCCAAGCAAATGTCAGTTTTGCCTTAGGAGCCCTCCCACTTCAACCTAGCCCTTTGTCTTATTGTCTACTCTTCCTCCTACCTTTGGCAGTATGAGAAATGGATCTGACTTTGAAATTAGGCAAACCAGATCCTAAACTGTAGCACCTAACCATGGAAGCACTAACGATTAGCACTTACGCCCTCTGAACCATAATATCCTCACTTATTAAAACAGACATAACCACTTTCACTTAAATGACTTAAATGAAAAATCGGGTGAAAATGCCCTAATATTGCTCTAATAAGGAGCAGTCTCTCAACAGTTAACAGTTTCCATTTTCCCTCTTGGATCACAATTGTATTCAAGGGCTGTTTTCAAGAATTATTTGGTTTATTTGGTTCTTCCCAACTGTCTCATTAGATGCTGGTCTAAAGAAGCTGAAGTTCTCCCTCCCTCTCCCAAAGAATACCCTGAAGAATTCTGAAAACAGAAAAATTCCCATTCTCTACAATTGAAACTTAAGTGATGAATTTCTGGCCCTATAGCAACTAGAGAAAGCAGTGGTATTTTGACGTGTGAGTACCTGACTGGTATTACAAAATGAAATAAATATGTAGTTTCTACTAAAAAAAAAAAATCAAGCAAAGAAAATAAAATAAAGCCTGTGTTTATTTCCAGCATATCAAACCACTTAAGCATTTTTTTTGTGACTTCGCATGATGCAGGAGTCTAACTTATCACCCGAGTATCTATCAATTCCTACAATTCCCTGGACCTCCATTATGTGCCAAGTACTGTGCTAAGCTGTTTACATCTGCTAACTCATTTAATCCTCGTAGAAGGCCTTGCTTCCCTAGCATGACTTGCTGGATTATGAAATGAGGGACATAAACCTCCATTTGATATCTATGATGATCCCTTCTTTTGTGTGATAAGACAATCTGTAGAATGTCAACTCCTCTTGGGGGAGATAAGAAGAGTTGTAATGATTCCTGGAGGTGCTGGATGGCATCTGAACTGAGGAATCTGGGCCAGTTTCATTTGGCAAAAGATTATCACTAGTTTCAGATCAATTTTTCAGGAAATTTCTCCAAACCATGTCTTGAATCACCTTATCTTTACCCTTTTTTTTTTTTAATATCAACAAAGGAGACAAAAGCTCTTTTCATGAAGAGTTTTTCATACATGGCAGCTATTTAAAATACAAGTCGTCTCTCTGGTTCATCATCTGTAACCATGTAGTGCCCTGTGGTTGCAGGGAGAGGATGGGTGGGGGCAGTCAGTACTCTCCCTAACAAATAGAAAACTCAGCTCTTGTTGCTAAGTGACCAGGTCAGGACACCTGATCTAGAGATTAGAAAACAGACTGTAGGACCAAAGAATTGGGAGATCGGTACCCATTAGTGCATGCTCTACCCTTTGCCTTCCAGGCTCTCACCTCTACATGTAAACTTTCTCCTCTTAGACAATACAAATTAGTAAAATCCTCCTAAGTGACCAGCAGGGATCTACCCTGGCTTTTCCTAAAATAGTCCATCACCTTTGGCTATCCAAGATAGCAGAAGCCATCCTTCAAAGACTTTACTGGACTCATTATTTATTCTCTGGGTTCACTGATACAAGCTACGTGAGGGCAGGGACCATGTCTGTCTTTGTTACTATCTTATCACTCCTAACAGTGTGCTAGAAACATCACAGACAAGCATAGAAATCATTCTTACAGAAGGAAGGAAAGAAAGAAGGGAGAGAGAAGGAAAAAAAGCTATCCTAGACCCCAAACATGGCGAAATCCAAAGAAATCAGTAGACTGGAATTGCTCTTGGTATCAAAATCCAATATTAAAGTTGGAAGGAATCTCATAAATACTACTGAGCCCAATCCATCTTTACTGAGGTTCAGAGAGTTCAGTGTTTTACCGTGCTCACAAGTTCATAGCAGAAGTCTCCTGGTCCTTGGTCCAAGAGCCCTTCCCTTGTACTGTGTGGCCTCCCTGATGAGTGCCTCTGACCTCTTTGTCAACATTTGCTATGTTTTTAAAAGGTAAAGCGTACTTTACTGGAGCCACTAAGAAATATATGATGTACTTATTTATTTATTTTATGTAATAGAGAGACATAATCAGCTTAGTGTTTAACAATGGAGCATTTCCTGTTTCTGGAGTATGTATGAGTGGGTCTGTATGGAGATGTGTGTGTTTTCATTTGCAGTTTAAGCAGAGCAAGATATGATGTCTATAGGGCTTTCTTCATCAAAGGAGAATGATTTAAAGGAATTCAATGACTCAAATTCTCAACAGTATCCTCTTATTAAGGAAAATGCCTCTAAGGTTTTGGAATTGATACAGCAGAGAAATTTAATGAAACGCTCTTAAGATTTCAAATCCTAAAATGTGCTGTGTGCACACTGAATATTGTGACTTGGAAGAAATAATCTTATAATTCCCAAGTTTAATGTCATGCCTGTGAATTAAAAAGTTAGGCCAATTAGAGTTTCTCGGGAGACAGCAAATGGCCAACTGCCAACCGGGAAAGACGAGCTGCTGGGTTCTGACGCCAAAACAAGAAGAAAAAACCTCAGCGATGAGGGGGATGCACCTTCAAACATGGAAGGAAAGTTTCCACAGCCAGCCCTCTACAACCTCACTTCACCCCTGAGTCAGAACCAACAGCTGTTTCAGGAGTAGTTTCGGAAGAGCATAATATCAAGGGTTTTGAACTTAAAATGTTATATTACAAATAAAATAAAATAAGATGTTACATTACATTTATATAATGCTTTTAATCTCTATAAAGTACCTCCCCTCTCATTGATTAGTGTAACACCCTCCTCCCACAACAAAGACTACAATGTATTATTTTGTGTCTATTTGTTAGATAAAAAAACTGAAAATTGAGGAGTTAGATGGTCTCTGAGCATTGATTAGAAGTCTGCTTCCTGGTACCCGATCCCATAATCTTTCCACTTCACCTTGCTGAGGACTTTTTGGAGGGGTAAGCTTTTCCTTTTTTTGGAGGGTGAGGGGTAGCATGTTAAAAAATTAAAAGATATAAACAAAATTAGTGGGAGGAATAGAAAACCGTATTCTGTTCACTCACTCGTGGTGATCTACTGTTGTCATTTCAGATAAGGTCAATGGAATAAATAAAATCCACAGATAACAAGGCCACCTTGTTAGAAAGATGAAGCCCGTCTCTCACAAAGCTATTCAAAGAATGGGCATAGGTGATGTGCTGTTCACTTTCACCTGATTTGACCTACGTGTCCTCTACCTTCTTCAGCAATCCTCTGCATAGTAGTGGTAACATGAGGTGAAATGGACACAAGGATCAAAGAAGCACAGATTTGGAATAATTGGCTCCCAGGTAGTTAAGAGCTTACTGTTTTAGTGATTTAGCAAATTGGGTTCCATCTGACAAACAATAAATGACTTTCGGGAAGCCATTCTTCCATAACTTGTAAAAATATCTTTCAAGTATCTCTCTAATACAGAGTTCTAGCCCTTGGGATTCAATATTTTAAGAAATATCTGTAAGTAAACTAAACCTCTAGAGGTTTTTCCCTTTTGACTCAACTCTTGTTTTTATTCCAGTATTTCTCGGAAAACACTGATTGATTTACCATGGTCAATTATGAGATGTTTTTTAACATTAGGTGTAA
Source organism: Nyctereutes procyonoides (assembly GCF_905146905.1). NCBI lineage: Eukaryota > Metazoa > Chordata > Mammalia > Carnivora > Canidae > Nyctereutes > Nyctereutes procyonoides. The sequence goes on from NW_026575049.1 coordinate 67,514,420, forward strand.
TATATCTGATTTGTGACCCCAGGCCTCAGATGTTTTATAGCTGAAATTTAAAATGTACACCATAACCTGGTACAAATAGGCTCACCTGTAAGCTCATAAAAGGCTCCACCTGCTGTGTTATACTTCTTTTCTCACATCTTCTGATTCTACTCTTGATTTAGTTATGATCCATATCAAACACTTAGCAATGCATGATTTCAAATGGCTGATTGTAGACTAGTCATGAAGTAGTGTAAGCATCATGCTGAAAGGCAAGATGCCACAGCCTTGATGGAGGCTGGCTATACACGATAGCAGGCATCGCAGAGGTAGAAAGGAATGGCCTGATGTGTCAGCAAAAAGCCTAAGGTTCAAAGCTTAATAGTCACCTGTTGGACTGTCTTTCCTGCCAAACTGTAAGATCTGTGAGGTCTGTGTCTGCTCTACTCACCACTGAATAGCTGGTTTGTAGCTCTGCCCAGCACATGGGAGACGACAGTAGGTATGCGTGGAAGGGATGATCACGAGGATGACCAAATGCATCACGAGGAACAAAAAGCACAAGTTCAATAGTAGTTAACAGAGTCAAAAGCTGTATTTCTCTATTGCTTTCCTCTTACCTTTTTAGTATTCTTTGTGGATTTCTGGCAAACTCATTGTCATTTTTTATATAGTTGAGATGAGCTGAGCAAACATTAACCACTGCCTGTTGACTCTTACTAAAGACAGGTCTTGGTGGTGGTGTAAGCTCTGTTAACACACTCTGATCCATAGCCAGAGACTCAAACTACATCTGTGTTAAACTCTCTCGCTGGCTCTGTTAGTGTTTTGGTCTGAAAAAAAAAAAAAGTTTTCTGACCTTTAACCCTAATCTTCTCCATCACAATGTGAACACACCTCAATTCTGCCCTGGGAGCAGTCCTATCAGCTGTCTGGATCAGTTAGCCTTTTGCTGTATAACAAACCACCCATCCTTAATGGCTTAAAATAATGACCATTTTATGTAGCTCATGATTCTGTGTGTTATCACTTTGGGCTGGGCTCAGCCAGGTGGCTCTACTGGACTACTGTGGTCCCTGTTGCTCTTGATTGAGCTTACGCACATATCTGGAAGGCTCAGATAGATGGCCGGTATGTCTCTTTGCAAGGTCTCTCATTCTCTAGCAACCTAAACCAGACTTGTTAATATGGCGGCAAAGGACAATAGAAACCGTGATGTTTCGTATTGTTAGTTCAGACCTCATGTATAATTTCTACCACATTCTATTGGTCAAGGGAAATCATTAGCCCAGATTTAAAAGATAAGGAAATAGATCCCCCTTTCGATAGGAAGACCATTTTTGCAATCTACCACACCATCCCAGGGTCCTTTAGGTTTTTATTAGCTTCATTCTTTCCTCATATTTCCCCAAAATAATTTCCTTTTCCTGTTTGTCTTGAGTCAAACCTCTGGGTTTCATACAAATGTCACATATTCATTCCGCAATATTTATTGAGCATCTACTATGTATCAGGATCTATGGTAGGCTCAAAGCTCACCAGAGCATGGTTCTTGCTTTTAAAGAGCTTAAAGCTAAGGAAGAAAGCAAATATTGAAGAAAATGGTGATAAGAAGCAGAATAAAGTATTCTAGGAACCACAGAAACATAGGTAAGGGCCAAAATGGTGAGCCAGAAAAAAATTCCTTGGAAAGGTAGTGCTTAAATGAACAGGTATCTTTTAGATCAGTGCTATTCCAAGTATGATCTGTGAACTAGTGGCAGCCTTCAAACTGTTGCTGGCCTGGTTTGAGACAAGTGTAAGAGTTTAGAAGACTTTTAGAAATTTGGTATTGCTGCAAAGTCCAAGCGTGTAATGCTTTTAAAGTATCAGTCTGCAACAAAGTGGAATTTAATTTTTTAAAAAAATGATCTTTTATCAGAGATAGTCTGAGAAGCACTGACTGGGTAACAAAGGGTAGAAGAGAATCATGTGTGTGAGTTCCCAAAGCACATCCAGGTCCTAATCCCTAGAACCTCTAAATGTTATCTTAATGGAAAAAGGATTTTTGCAGACGTGATTCAGTTAATGATCTTGAGATGAGGAGATTATCCTGGATTATCTGGGTGTGTGCTAAATGTAATCACAAGTATCCTTCACAACTTGGAGAATGAGGGAGATTTTGACACTGACAGAGGAGGATAAGGCAATGTGACCAGAGAGACAGAGACTAGAATAATGTGAGCACAAGCCAAGGAATGCCAGCAGCCACCAGAAATTGGAGAAGGCATAGAACAGATTCTTCACTGGGGCCTACAGAGAGAACACATACCAGCTGAACCTTGATTTTGGACTTCTAGCCTCCAAAACAGAAAAAAATAAATGTCTGCTGCTTAAGCCACCAGGTCTGTGGTTTCCATAGGAAACTAATACAATGTGTGAAGACAAGAGACATGGAAACAACACGATACATTTGGGGATCTACACAAAGTTAGAAAATGGGGTAAAACATATATGTAGGGAGGAGGAGGAGAGATAAGGAATAAGAGGGAGGCAGGAACTGGGAACACCAAGGGTCCCAACTTTATCCCATATTGACATTTGAGAATTAATGAGAAGCCATCTACTTCCCGGTTGGTGAATGTGACTATAGTCTACAGGAGGTAAAACACAGAAATATTGCTCATCAAACTCATTTCAGGAAAAAAAAAAAGTACACTTTGCATGAGGTTAAAAATTAAAACTGTGTTAATGCTAATTGTTGAGTACTCTAAACTCAGCTACCTCAGGAGAGGAGAATTGGCCAAATTTGACGAGAAAAGCAAGGAATAAATATTGTTTGCCTTTATTTGCCACTTCCTCTAAGAAGTGGATGCTATAAACAAGCTACTGAGCTAGTAAAAATAAATAATCTGTCTAGCCAATCTTTCTAGCCTGAAACATGCATGCATACACATGTGTATGTCAGCGCACATGTGTGTGCATGTGCACACGTGCGTGCGCACACACACACATACACACACACATTGCAAGACCAGCCTACCACACTAACCCAAAAAGGAAAGGGAAAAATCATTAAGGAAAGAGTGGGGAGAGACTAAAGACTGGCAATTGCTAGTGACATGTTTACTAAATATGCTTTAAAACATTAAACATAACATTGGAAAGCAGAGGAGCCAAATGGTTGGAGAAGCCCACTGATTACAATTCAGGTTAGGTCTCCGATTTGCTTTCTCGGCACTTGGCTTCACATCCGGAGCCCAGCCAAACAAATCTGCATCTCTGGAGTCTCCAAGCAACTCCCAACTTGGCATTTCTGACACAGGAGAGCTAGCCAGGAAACCCCTCTTTGGAGGGGAACCATTGGCCAGACTCACTCTATCAACATCCAGACATCGTAGTTAATTACAAACACACAGGACCAACCTGACAGCCAGCTCTGCAAGTAGCAGACACCAGCCTTCCCCAGGGAACTGGCTTGGCTCCAGTGAGTACTCCCAGCGACAAGAACCCTTTTAAGCAAGACACTCTAAGGGCTCACCAGATTGCGACAGGTTTTGTATTGCCATGTAAAGACATCCTCCTACCACCACCACTTCCTCAGAAATACCAGATTTCTATTCAAAGACAGTGAATGGAAATCCCTGGCAATAAGATTATATCCAGCATTAAAAAAATACAAATGATTTCCTAATCACATCCCTACTTCCCACCCATCTGGCACTAACCTCTTTTCCGATGGGAGCCTAGCAAAAAATCTTAGGAAATTGGTAAAACCCTTGACCCGTGACTCAGGTGTGTGGGAGGAAACAGTTTGACTCAGAAGCCTCTGATGTCTCCCCTTTTTTGACGTTTTCCAACAAGAAGTTATTCAGCAGGAAGACTGGAAATTTGGCCACAAATGGTAAGATCTAGGCAATGAATTAGTCAAATGTTTTTACAGAGAACCCATTTGTACTTGACATTAATTTGGGATGTCGGCTGGAAGGCCAGAGTTCTTGGAAAAGTTGGGAACAGGAGAACACGGTGCTATGCAACTAGATACTGGCTGACTAAAGCAACTCAAGAAACGCACCCTGCTTCACCCCCACCCGTTGGTGTGATCCTGGCACTTGCACTGGTGACAGAGAGTCATTTTGACTGATAAACGGCAGGATTAATCACATTACTCCAATAGCCCACCAGTGAGTGACGCATCAACAGCCATTACTTGGCCAAAGTCACTCAACTCAACTGAACCAGAGCATTAAGCCAACATTCTGTACAAAGTTTTTATATCCCAAAGACAATTCCGCTATTGTGCAGCTTGCCACCATAATGTGGAGCTTGGCTCTTAGGAAGAGTTTATTAAAGCCAATTTTTTTCCCTCTGCTCTAACACATTGGCTCTGTATCCTTTCAGCAACTCATTGTGCCACATTCAATTAGGTAAGAGCGTTAGGCTTCAATCCTGGTTAGGTGGTGGAGAACTTTCCTCAATCTTTCTTTCTCAGACGGAACCATGAGTGGACTTCTAACTTACTTTGTCTGATGAAGAAAGGGGTTATTTCTGCATAAGCAAAAGATTCTTCGTCGAGAAACCACAGCGCCGTTACATTCCAGCAATCACTGGTGTCTCTTGCTTGGGAAGACTTCTCAAGGAACATTTTCCCATTTGTATTCCATTGTCCCATTACATGCTGCCCCTTTGAAGCTTAGATTCTTAAACCGTGTACACATCTGTCACGCATAACCCTTCCCCTTAAGCATTCCAAAGGTCTGTGGCCGAATACCAAGTCCTCCTTCCGGGTCTACACTAGTCCAGGAGGAAATATGTGCCCTGAAAGAGAATAGCCCTAATAGAATGACCTTTACTGAGGCTTGACATCTGCTACCTTGTAAGCTTCTTACACACTCAGTATAATCCACCTGGAGGCTTTTCTGCTTGATGGAAGGTGATAAAAAAGCTGTTAGGCTGTAAGCCTTGTCTTAGATTCAAAGCATGTAGGCTGCTTGAGATTCCGAGGCTTAGGGCGGACAGAGGGGGAAATATTTCTTAGTTCAGGTGCAATTCTCAAGATGCTTATTAGGATGAACTCTAGTCTAAGAACAACTTTATTGGTATGAAAGTCAAGACAAGGCTTCCTAATAGGAAGGAGGCTCCCAGCTTCCCTTCCCAACATTTCAGAAGAGCTCATGTAATGGTGATCGTAAAACTTGCCTCACCGGCAAGAACCAAGAAGCCCAACTCTAGAAATTTACAATCCACAGAGGATCAACAGCTTGTATTCTGGAGATCTTAAAGGTGAACGCTCTCAAACACCCAACCGTCTGTGGTGATGAAAACCTGGACACTCACGGCTATAAACAACCCGGTCAGTTTCTTACACCAACTGAGACTAAGGTCTAAATTCCAAATTGAACTGGCTTCTTGATTTACACCCTTGGCCAAGGGAAGAGGGCTCAGAGATGGAGCTTCATGAGAATAGCGGAGGCAGGTCTTCCCGGGGAGATGGAGACTCTGAGGTAAGTTGCTGAAGAGTGGCTCCCCCGGGTAACAGGATAATTGCTTCTCAGAATCACAAAGCGAAATAAAAATATGAACTAAGTTGAAAGAACTAGAAAAGGTGGAACTTTATTGTATTATGCGGTGATTCTTTTTTCCTTAATCAAGTAGTGGGATTCCTAATGCTCAGCAAACTTACCCAAAAGGGGAATCATTTAGAGCCTGCATTGAAAGAAAAGTCTGCTCCACTTCAATAAATTTTCCGTGTTAAAGAATCTGGTATCTTGGAAACATATTTGTCTTTGGGTAAATTGTTTACATTTTTTTCTCTCTCTCTCTCTTGTATATTCTTGATTGGATTAGAGAACTATAGGTATATCATGGTTGATTTTATAGCAGGTATGAGATAAATAGGTCTCGCTGTTGCTGACAGCACCAGTTCTTGTGCCCTCTGATATGGACATGCATTTGAATCTTAGCACACCTGAGAAACCCTGTCCTCTGGGGAAAGGATGTACGTCATATCATGACAACAATAATAAAATCTCCATCAATATTCACGGAGATAAGGTATTACTTTAGCCTCATTTATCAGTAGCATAAAATATGAGAAGATTAAGTGACTTGTACAAGGTCACACAGCTAGTAAGGATTAAACTGGTAATCCAGATCCCTGATCTTATGCTCCCTCTAGTACAATAAGTCGCCTTTAGTCTAAACCCTAAATGGACCACATTTCAGAAAAGCTAATAATCTCTGTAAATGTCATTATGGGTAAGTGATTTATTTTGCCCAATTTCCATTCTTCCTGAAAGAGACGTCTGTATTTGCCAGGAGCTAAAACAGTGGTTGTTTTACCCACCTCACAGGAACGTGGCTCCCCGGAGTGGCTAAGTTTAGGCATATCCGATAAAGTGGAAGGAAGTAACGTTATACTAATTTTATATCTCCCAGTTGAGATAATGTTACCGAGAACCACTCAGAGTTGAATAACTTGGACAAGTACAGTTTTGATTAATTCCAAAGGATAAAAGGGTAGAACATATATTTTTAGCTCAAAAAGATAAAATAAACTGGAGCAAAATGATGATCCTATTCTAAGATATACTCAGTTTTTATATTTGTCTGCTGAACCTTGATAATAACTGCAGAATCATTTGCAGAACGGATGCATGAGAATGATCCTTGTACTGGAAAGATTCACAAGTAAAACATCTGAGCAAATGGAACGATTTAAAACATACAGTTGCATAGAGTGAAAACGAATCTATTACAGAGGCTCTGGCTAACATTCTCCCCCGCACACCATGTGCCAGGCTTTGTGCTAAGGAGCAGTCATTTCATTTCATCTTCACATCACCTCTATCAGGAAACAGTGAGCGTTATCTCCAGTCACAGACAACGAAATTGGGGTTCCCTGAAGTGAAGGGGCTTGTGCAAGAGGGAGCAGGGCCGAGAATTGAAAGGCGATATATATGGTTATTACTATTTCTTCTTTATACTTTGACTCCATACTCTACCCATGGACACCAATCTGAAGAGGAAAATAAGTTGAGTTTAGCTTCTAAAAATTATTTTTAAAACAACCCTCTAACAATGAATTATGTAACTAACTTTAATTTTGATAATCATTGGTATAAGCCCTACCCACAATCAGGGAGGCTGACCCCAACACGGGGCAATGGGACCTCCCCTCTCTACGCTCCCACCAGCCCTGCGTCTCAACTCTATGCCCACTTACCCCACCGCAGAACCAGACAAAAGAATGTCATGAGTGCAGCCCAGGGTGTTAGAGGATGAGAAGGAGTCGACCCAGCAGAAAAAGAGGATGATACTATGGAGGGGTGGAAAAGATAGCAAACATCTACATAACTATCCCAGCACCACCAGTACACCAGGCAAAGCTTGCTGCCCTTCCCCAAACAAGCCTTCTCCTCTCGCTCGACGATGATTAAGCCTCATCTGTCTCTGTTTTATCTTAAATGCAGATGGTGTTTACTTTTATCCATTCCTTGTTCAATCACTCATTCGTGCCTATATTTAAATTTCTGGCGCTATGCTAAGGACACAAAAATGAATGCGATGCCATCACCTGAGCCTTCCCAGCCCAGAGAGTGGCATATGATCAGAGTCTAGTGTGGAGAGGCAGTGAAGGGGCTAAGCAGAAAGGACTCTGGGAACACAGAGGAGAAGCAGCAATCCAGCCTGGGTGGGGTGAGCTGTCAGAAAAGACCTTCTGGAGCAAGCGACTCGTGAGCTGATTTGCGTTCTAAGACGTGACTATATTACTGAAGGAAAGGAGGTGAGTGGAGAACTGTTCTAGGCAGAACAGATCTCTTGACCCAGAGAAGCCTGGCCTGGCGATTCACCCTCTGTAGCAGAAGTAACAGATCTAAAACGCAGCTATCTGAAATCCTGACACCCCTAGAAAAGTAAAAGATTAGGAATTAAAGGTTAAAAACCTTCATGCTAACTCTCCCCTTTTCACTCCTGTGTTTATCCAGGCCACTCCATCCTCATCCAATTCTCTTCTGTGGATGTGGCCACTCAGATGTGAACAGCACCACACTAATAAAGCAATGCTTTGGGTCCAAGTTACAGACTTTAAAAATGAGCAGAGGTGCCAGTTGAGCAGCACTGATATGTGTGTGCTGTGCCTCTGCTTCTCCCTCTGCCACCTACGCCTCACGGGACACACTCACTCCTGAAAGAGCAAAAATGTCACCTAAATCCAAGAGGTTTATGCTTTCCAACCAGCACAAGTCTATTCTCTACCTTATGGGACAGCAATAACGACTCCAGCAACCATAATTTATTGAAAGTTTCCTATCAGCCAAGCTACCATTAGCTCCCACCTGGACACTCAGTGGCCTCCAAATGGATCTACTCGTATCTTCTCTCTGGCCCCTTCTGGTCTTCTCCATACACACCCAGGGTGGGCTTTGTAAAGACGATTTGCAAAACCAATTCTCTCTCTATCCCCACCTCCTATTTCATACACGCAAGCCCTCGTACACACTGTGCTTAAATGGCTTTCCATTCTACTGCAGAGAAGACAAAACCTCCTTCATTTGACCTCTAAGGCCCTTTCATGGTCTGCGTCCCCTCCTTCTCTCCATTCTTTCCTCTCATATCATCCACCCCCAAATACTACTCAAAATCAGGAGACCTTTCATTTTTTTGGGCCTGCAATGCTTTCTGCCTGGACCACTCTTCCTACTCCTCCTCACGTAGTTAATTTATAAACACCTTCCAAATGGTAACTCAACTATCACCTCCTCAGGAAAGCCTTCTTGATCACCCTGACAGTCACAGTCTCATATTATAACCTTTTGAAGCAGCATACATCTTCATTCACTAACCAAAACAATGACTTGGCATTTATTGGCTAAGCATTTGATCAATGCTTCTCATTATTCCGTAAAGAAGATGCAACAATGAGCACATGAGCATGGGAGCATAGGATCCATCGGGGCTGTCATCATATATGGCATCAGCTGGAAGCAGTTGGCTTAATAAGACATTGAAATGTCATATTAAAATTTCCACTTGGCCAAAATTAAAAAAAAATCCACTAGGATGCCGCTCATGATTTCCAACCAACAGGGTTAGGGTGCTATGCTCCAGGATGTAGTGAATGTAAAAACCCTGCATGTGATACAAGGTGCTGTGCCCCAGTAGCTAGAATACAGAGGTGCACAATCTCTTGGTGATCCACCTATGGAATTTGCATGTCCTATCACCCTCCCTTTAAATTTTGTTGATTACAGGTTCTGGGTCCCAGTAGGAAGTAGAGTAGGAGACTGAGGAATGTGTTCAGGTGAGGACACAGTAAAGAGTTTAATAAACTGAAAGCTTATGATTACTGCCTAGTCTTGTTGAGCTCCTCCTATTGGGGAACCAGAAGGCAATGAAAGGGTTTACCACAATGACAAGAGTAATTGGCTGGATTCATCATGAGGAATTGGTGTTGCTGCTTCATAATATGGGCAGTGAGTAGTGTATATGGAGTTTGGGGAGTCACAGGGCACCTCTGTGTACTGTCAAGACTGGAAGAAGGGTAAAAGGGCAATCGTAGCAATTACAATGTGACAAAGGTAAGGCAACTAAGGGCTAGACCCCTCAGGGAGGAAGACCCCAACTACTTAGTTGGCTGAGAATACAGAAACCCTAGAATTATTGGAGATAATGACTAGGAGTCATGAGCCTAGGACTAGCTACATCAGGTATCTGTCTCAAGTCTTAGCAGAGTGGGCTTAATGTGGGGTATCATTGTCCCTGAGTGGGATAGGATCACCTCTGATTTCAACCGCAACTCTAATGAGCATTTACTTCCATGCACACAAGTAATGTTCTACCGCAAGTCCACACCAGCATCACCTTACTTTTCTGGCTCTAGAATATTTCTAAGCCAAGGATATCTCTAACAGCCTAATTTTTTTTATAAATTTATTTTTTATTGGTGTTCAATTTTCCAACATATAGAATAACACCCAGTGCTCATCCCATCGAGTGCCCCCCTCAGTGCCCATCACCCAGTCACCCCCACCCCCTGCCCACCTCCCCTTCCACCCCCCCCCAGTTCATTTCCCAGAGTTAGGAGTCTCTCATGTTCTGTCTCCCTTTCTGATATTTCCCACTCATTTTTTTCTCCTTTCCCCTTTATTTCCTTTCACTATTTTTTATATTCCCCAAATGAATGAGACCATATAATGTTTGTCCTTCTCCGACTGACTTATTTCACTCAGCATAATATACTCCAGTTCCATTCACATTGAAGCAAATGGTGGATATTTGTCTTTTCTAATGGCTGAGGAATATTCCATTGTATACAGAGACCACAGCTTCTTTATCCATTCTTCTTTTGATGGACACCGAGGCTCCTTCCACAGTGTGGCTATTGTGGACATTGCTGCTATAAACATCGGGGTGCAGGTGTCCCGGCGTTTCATTGCATCTGTGGAGATGTTGTGCTTAGAAGACCTATCAAGTGTAGAAAGTGCTAGATTGAAGGCGCCAAGTATAAGTGTATTATTATCTAAGTATGTCTTAACTTTGGTTATTAATTGATTGATATATTTGGCAGCTCCCACATTCGGGGCATATATATTGATGATTGTTAGGTCCTCTTCTTTGATAGATCCTTTAAGTATGATATAGTGTCCCTCTTCATCTCTCACTATAGTCTTCATTTCATTGCATCTGTATCTTTGGGGTAAATCCCCAGTAGTGCAATTGCTGGGTTGCAGGGCAGCTCTATTTTTAACTTTTTGAGGAACCTCCACACAGTTTTCCAGAGTGGCTGCACCAGTTCACATTCCCACCAACAGTGCAAGAGGGTTCCCCTTTCTCCACATCCTCTCCAACATTTGTTGTTTCCTGTCTTGTTAATTTTCACCCTTCTCACTGGTGTGAGGTGGTATCTCACTGTGGTTTTGATTTGTATTTCCCTGATGTAACAGCCTAAAATTTGATCTAGAGTTTTCTTATCATGTTACTTTGTTTAGTTAAGAAAATAGTATGATTTTGGCTGAAGTAATAAAGAGTATTTTCTTCCTCGTTTGGTACACATTTTTCGCCCTTGTTCGGTCGACATTTCTGTCATGTCATTGAAAGGTGGAATAATGGCCTAATATTTATGGTTTCACTATGGGATACTGGCATCTTTGGTATTGGAAAAAGGTGAGTAAGAAGGAATCTTGCTGGCAAATATACACTTATTTTATGCCTTGAGAAACTGAAAATGTTCAGATGAAATCTGAACTAGATTTTTCAGAATCTAGACTAGATTGTTCTGAATATTCCAAAATCTTAGAGATGCACATTGGTATCAGAAATACACTTTGAAAACTTTGGGGATAGGAGTGCCTGGGTGGCTCAATCAGTTAAGCTGACTCTTGATTTCAGCTCAGGTCATGATCACAGGGTTGTATGATCAAGCCCCATCCCCTGTTGGGATGTAAACTCAGCGGGGAGTCTGTTAGAGATTCTATCCCTCTCCCTCTGCCCCTCTTCCAGCTCATATTCTCACTCTTTCTCAAACAACAATTCTTTAAGAAAGAAAGAGAGAGAGGGAAAGAAAAGAAAAGAAAGAAAAAAGAAAATAGAAGAGAAAAGAAGAGAAGAGAAGAAAACAAAAAAAAAAAGAAGAGAAAAAGAAAACTGTTGGAGTAGCCATATGGGGTCTAGATCTATGCTATTAATATGGTAGCCACTACCCACCCACACCCACATTGTCTAGTTGCACTGATCTAAGCCCAAGTTTTGAGCACTTGAAATATAGCTAGCTAGACCAAATTGAGATGTTTTGTACATACTGGATTTCTGAGATATAGTATGAAAAAAGGAATGCGCAATATATCTCAGTAAAGTTTTGTATGATTTTGTATGTATTAAAATAATATATTAGATATATGGGTTAAATAAAATGTACTATTAAAGTTACTTTCACTCTTTTGTTACTTTTTTAATGTGGCGAATATAAAATGTAAAATTATCTATATGGCTCATTCTACATTTTTCTTGGACAGCTTTACAAGCCAACTTTCTTCTAGTGGAGAAAATAGGAAATCTTTATAAAGGCAAGGCTGATAAGATAGAAAAATTGATACATACTTGTAGACAATGTACTAGTATCCCACACCTCATCTGATGATATCTCACTGACTTCATATCCTAAGTAACAAGGAAAAAGTAGCCCAGTAAGTTAACATCTGCCTATTAAACATTATGAGAAACTAGGTTGAGTCTCATGACTTAAGGCTTCATCGGCCTCTCTTGTTTCTTTTAAAAGTCTTAAAATAGTGCAACAAAATTAGTAAGTGGTCCCTCCCGAATCCCATATAATGACACCTTGAAAAAGGAACATGGTCTGAAAAATATCTGTTGATCTAGCAAAGGAAAGTCGTAAACCAGAGGGTACCATGTGAATCGTTGAGTTTGCCAAGAATTTATTTATGTAATATCACATGACATTGTTTGATCTATTTTATCTCAGCGAGGATAAAAGGCCAGCCACAGGGAGACACGACAACCCATGCAGGGCTGCAGAAGAACTCAGCAGCTGCCGAGGGAAGAGCAACTTGTTTACATCAACAGGGCATGGCAGGAAGAAAGGAGTGAGGCTTCGGTCCCTGAGGCTTTGAGTACTTGCCCTGATGTCCCCATCCAGGCCTAACGCACCTCAACCCAGACATAGTCCAGAGCATAACAACATGGGAGATCAGTTGTCTTTTCTGTGAAATTGTCATTAAACCATGAGTAATTTGGCACTATTTTCTGCATGATTTGTCCTCTCCGAAAATGAGCAGACTCAGGCTTGTGAAAATGGAAATTGATTTACTTTCTATTCTTCTTGAGCTCATCTATTTCAGGTCTACTTCTTCTCGGGTGTGCTCGAAGACTGCATTGCTTTCAAATCGTGGAAACTTCTTTTAATAAAATGACTGAAGGAGGCTTGGAATGAGAATGCACTTGGCTAACTGGTTTCCCATCCAGCACCACATGTCGTCCCAAGCAGGGAGAATCAAGCCACTGTCAACTTGGCTAGGCAGTGGCAGCCCTGTGAGTCACCTAGGTAGTTATCCTCTCCCTTCCTCAGCTGAATCCAGTCCATTCTACGTGTCTTACTTCTTTAAGGTAAAGTATAAATTTTAAGACAATATTCCTATAAACAGTGTCAGCAGCAATGGCACAATGATATGCTAAATTACAATAATGATTGTTCAAAGGTAAATTGCAGAGCTTTGGCCCATTTGGGAGGAAATTAATACTGCTGCCAAGGTCTACTGGCACCAGCACCACACACTAACCATTTGGCTTCATGATAAAGTGCCACTGCGATCTACCACAGCAATGCTATCCTTTTAGGTACTGGATTAGAATCCAGGCGAGTCCACAATATAGCCTTTACACATCATCAACTTCCACACAGGACATAAATTGCACTAATATAGTAATATACTGAAATCTCAGACCAACTGTTTGTCATCGGATTAGAATGTGATGACACAAAATAAAGATGTGAGGCGGAATCTGTGCTGAGGTCTAAATTCACATTGGAAGTCTGGAAAGAAAAGACTGTTTATAAAATTATAGCCCAGGAATTGCTGCCAAAGTCAGCCTTTGGTGCAGCTGTAAGTCGGATGGAATCCACCTCCCTGACATCAGACCCACCCACTGGAATGCTGTTTCTCCGGCTCGCGCTTCCCTGAGTGGAAACGACATGTCATGCTCCAAAGTAGCTGTCATGCCAGCGCTACTGGCCTGTTTGGATCTTTACAGTGGGTAGTTATTTTCCCTCTTCCTCCACCCCCAGCAAAAAGGCAGCCATCAGAGCTCCTGTAGTTGTTAGCATGCACATTTGTTAAACCCAAGTTTTGAGTTTTGCTCAAAACCATCTGATTTCATACAACCTTCACCTTTGATGATGAGGTGCTTGTTCTCATTACTTCTTTCTTTTTGTCATTCTTCTTCCACTTGCTTCGTCTTCATCTTCTGTTCCCAAGAAATAACGACTTCCTTGATACAGATTGTTCTTCCATTAACATTTGTGCTTTATCGTGTACAAAACCCATGTATACATTTTGCTTTCTACTGTTGAGAAGCATTTGTAGCATATGCAAAGATACCATAGGATATGTGTTTACGCAGAAATGTTGTCTGCAGTAGAGAAAAAACAAGGTTCGATATAGCTACTTATGTAATTCAGGAGCTACTAGATGACTATTTTAAAGATTTTTAAACATATAATGTTTGGAGTTAAAGTCACAATATAAAACTATTTAAATAAGTTTTGACTTATTGGTTTGGGGACAGCAGGATGATGAGGGTAGTGGACATACGATTAACTTAAGATTTGGCTTTTTTAATATACATCATATAAGATGATCCCTTGGGTAGGAGGACTAGAGACTAAATGAGTTGTTTGTTTTTTTGTTTTGTTTTATATAAATTCAATTAGCTAACATCGTAGTTTCAGATGTAGAGTTCAGTCATTCATCAGTCTTATATAACACCCAGTGCTCATCACATCACATGCCCTCCTTAATGCCCATCACCCAGTTACCCATCCCTCCACCTACCTCCTTTCCAGAAACCCTCAGTTTGCTTCCTATGATCCTCTGCACTGTTTCTTATATTCCACATAAGTAGGCTCCATGCCCAGTGTAGAGCCCACTGAAGGGCTTGAACTCATGATCCCAAGATCAAGACCTGAGCTGAGATCAAGAGTCAGACACTTAGCTGAATGAGCTACCCAGGTGCCCATAATTCAGTTTTATAAGTAAGAAAATTGGTGTTTAGACATGTGAGGTGACTTGCCCAAAGTTACCTCCTAAGCAGCAAAGCCTACATGACAAGAATCCAAGTCTTCTGACTCTTAACCCAAAGTTCTACCTCCCAAATTTCACTTGGATGGTAAAGTCTACTACTTCACTGTGGATCTAAGAAATTCATAGATTCAGAGCAGTGCGTTTTATTGACTATTTTTTCTATCTCGCAGCGATGGCTGGTCCATATGCAAAACTGCCTTGCTAGCCTCAACAACATCTTTAGAAGTTAGCAAATGTGCCTTTTCCATATATGCAAACTCCTACCTGAAATAGGCAGTAAGCAGATGATAATTATGGATTGGCTTGTTAATACTTATTTACAATCATTTTTTGAGCACTTATTATGTGCCAGACTCTCTACGAGCTTATAAGCTATCAATGAATATAGTATACTTTGTATTGGAGCATCATCCCAGATGCTCTAAAAAGAACCTATCATTCTAGGTGCCAAAAATTTGTTTTTGTGATTAATTCTTGGTTTCAGGCCCAGTGGGAGGACATAATGAACCCCAGGGGATCCACTCTTTAATACTAGGGGTGGAGTATTAGGTTGGGGTTCCTTTATGATATCAATGTTGAAACACAGTAGCAAAATCTGAAATAGTAAAAAATATGGCAGTTACTTAAGGAGATGCCTTCAAATCATCTAGTTGGACTGTAATTGTATGGTGATTGAAAGAGACTGACTCTGAACAGGCATGTGAGTTTTCCAGGCAATTTGAAATTAAGGACAGTGTGAATTCTTAAGAAGGCAATGCCAATACAGACAGTCAGCTCAAGGTCACAGCAACAGTATAGCAAATATGGCCACAGCCATAGTGGCCTCATTTTAAGACACTTCAAGTAATTTTTACTGGTTTCAAAGACATTGTATCATGATCCCAATTCTGACGTTCAGAGGTTTGTTTTGAAGGATGGCCTCAAGGAAAGGAAAAGCTCTGTGGTATAAATCATTATGATAAAAATTGCCACAGTGATCTTCAGTTTTCTTCTTTCCCTGGAATTAACTATAGGCTTAAGATCTTTCTCAAGATGTTACTACCCTCTGAATTCATCTCCTCTTCCCAAGCTTCCGATGTTCTGCTATAATGAATAGGCATGATATGTGAATTTGGAAAATTCAAAATAGCTATTGCATCCCCTCTGTGTGCTTTTAGGATGTGCCTTTATAGAATTTCTCTTTAAACAGACAGCTATCCCACACCCCACATTTTTGTCCCAGGCCTTTCCAAGATTATTACTCAGAAATGTAAAGAGTTGCAGTTATGGTGTCTGGCTCCTTGTAAGCAACAGAGATATGATACTTTTTCTGTTTTGATGCCCCAATAGATTATTTTACCAATGTCTTCCACTAATCTGATTACTATTGAGAACAGAAAGAGATGATTCACAAGAAAATAATTATCTATACGTACTTTGTGTATACGTGTATACAGCATCCTGTGGCATTGATCAGTAATCTGGTTAACTTAATCACTGCATATAATGCACAACCCTTTAATCATGCTTAGTGGGAAGCCATGGATTAAATATCCAATTTCAGAATTTTTTTTTTCAAAGAGTCCTTTTTTGACCTTAGCTGTACAAAATGGGAATGGAAGGAACTAAGAAGCAGAGAAATAAATGTGACAAGTCCTCTTCGGCCAATTACACAACTTCTCTCAACCCAGGAAAATGTACTGAAAAACTGTCCTGTCCTAAAGGAGAAGAGGGCTGTAGGAGGAGTACACAACATGAGAAGGCAAAGCTACTCAACCAAGGAGCCATGAAGGGAAAAATGTTCCCCTCAAACTAAAAGGATTCTAAACCTGGGTTACAGAAAACAGGAGTGTACCCAGTTCCCTCGCACTGTGCCCCTATTATCTCACCTTCTCTATTTCAGCTCTCCATTACGTTATAACAAACCATCTCCAAAGTTAATGGCTTTAAAGTACAACCACTTCATTTGGTCACACTTCTGTGGGCCAGAAATTTGGACAGTGCTCAGTAGGGCAGTTTTTCTGTTCCATATGGCATTAGCTGGCGTTGGGACCATCCAAGACAGATGGCTGTATGCAGCTGGCAGCTGAGAAAGACTGAAAGGTCCAAAAACTCTTCATGTACATGTATAGTACCTCAGTGCATTTCTGGGTAGTCTCTCTTTCTCCATGTAGCTAGCTTGGGCTTCCTCACAGCATGGTGAACTGACATCGTACTGGTGGCTCACTTTCACAATGAGTGGAAGGAGACGTAGAGCTCTTGAGCCCCTGTCTCCAAAGTTACACAGCATCACTATATCCCATTGGCCAAAACAAGTGACAGGCTCAGACAGCCCAGATTCATGGAGGTGGACGAAGAGACTCCTCCTCCAGGAGGAGAAGACAAGTTAAAGCAATCCAGAGCCATGTTTTATAGTCCACTGTTCTCTTTGTTGATGAGAATCATCATTCATCAGGCCAACCCTACAACCCCAAAGTTTAACTCCCTTTCTTATCTTTGAACCATCTTCTCTGCTTTCCAAGATTCCTGAAACCTGAAATCCAAACAGTTTAATGACACCAAATGTTCCAAATTAGTGTCTGTCTTGTTGTTGCCGGTAATTGGGGAGGGGATCAATATTAATGAAGAGAGAAGCAGTAAACATTGCTAATGAGGATGGAGCGGAAGAGACCCAGCTACTGTGGGGATACATTTCAACACGCAGTGAATAAAAGGACACTGGCTATGAAAGCCTGAATCTTTAATGCGCCCACAATAACACCACCACCAAAGTTAGCACTGTGGATAAATTTTAATAGATGATGTCTTACAAAAAGCTCTTTGCTTGAAATGCAGCCCAAAGACTAAATTAGAGTCAAAGCCCCAGTCAGTTAACTGTGCTATAACATGTGAAGAATTGATTTTCTTATTTTCAGCTGTCAGACCTGCTACAAAGAATGAGTTTTAATTCTGGGGATGTTATTAAACTCCTTGCTTAACTGGCAGAAAAATGGAACTGCTAGCCGGGTGACGGTGGAGCTGCTGTCGGATTGAATGACACCTGTCAGAGTATGATGAATGACCCTCTCTTCCCCACAATCCCCTGTTCTGTCACTCAGGTGAGGCCCATTAATCTTCATCGTGGTCCTGTCAGGCTAGGCACCCATGACGACAAAATGTCTTGAAGCATTTACCCCCAAGATGCATGGAACAATACGATCTTCTCATTGTCAGAGCCACATCAAATTAGCATAATTTATTATGACTCCCCTCCCCCTCACTCCCTACCTCTATCACCACCCCCCAAAAAGCAAGTGGGGGCTAGATGGGATTAGACAGATGGAGTGTAGGACCAGACTGCCAACTACCAAGCCCCCTGCAGTGCTTGATGAGGGGGGGAGCATCTCTACAAACCAATCAAAAAGCTGGCAGTTCAATTACAGAGTAATAAAGGGACATTCATCATTCAATTAGGCACCTGTCATGGTTTCACAAAAGGGAAAACTTCTAACCTGAGACTCCAGGGAGAAGATGCTACAACCAGGAGACAGGGAAATAAATGAAAAAAGGGATAAAGTCAATTACAAAATAAGGGGAAAGTTCTCCCTAGGCAAAAATCAGAAAACTTCGATGACCTTACCCAGATTAAAAGGGGCTAATATTAAAAGTAGCATGGTGCCCTCTTCTACAGTACATCTCATGATTGAATTTTCCCCCAAGAAGCCGCCCAGGAAACTGAATTTTGTCAGAAAAAGAAATCAGGAGGAAAGAGTAACTCTGTTACTCAAAAGCATTGTTCTTTAAATGACTAAGACACGAGGGCTAAGGGAAGAAAGCCTAGGCTGACATTCAACTCGGATGCTTCACCATATTGAGGGGGGAATGATCACAAATGGCATTTTGAAAATATAATGCCCTGCTAGCGATTAGAAATAAGAATTGACAAATTTTATTTCTTAGCAAGTGTATGTGCTGGTAATTGAGGCCAGAAAAGGATTTTCAGGGGGAGGAGATTTCACATTCTTTAACTAAAATTTGCTCTTATGATCGAACAGCTAAAGCTTCCACACAGATTTTATAATGCAAGATAAGCAAATGAACCACAGAAGAAGGTTAAAGCTAAAAGTGATGACAGCAATGAACTTAGCCAGCCCCCTCACAGTCGGGGACACACAGACCCAGGACCGCCCACCACTGGCTATGGCTCCCTAAGTTACCCTGTGAGTCCCTGGTAGGGACTGACCATCATACTTCACCTCTTCTTCTGTGTACATTCCATGGCTCAACACTGAATCCCATATGCTTTGAATTATTTCCCCAAAGGTTTTTTTTAAAACAACAAGGAAACACCATAGAGGAAAAAATTAGCAAAGCTCCTCGTGTTATAAAATAGTAATAGGTAGAGTTAAGTAAAATAAGGTACTTCTATTTTGAATGGAAGTTTGCATATACTCTTTTTTAATGGAATGGATTATTCACTATAATAGCCTCTGTCTGTCTATAGATAGTCAAGAGAAAGATTTATAATACATATACTGTTTCTTTTTATGGTGGTTCAGGCCATAGATTTCAATATTCATCATGTGTCACCTGTCCAGGTACCAGGCTTTCAAATGTGATTTTTCAAAGGCCCTCAGATTATTATATCATGCCCCCTTCATTTGATTCTGGGAAAGAAAGGCTCTTCTTTTTCCTTTTTCCTTCTTCCCTCTTATAGTCTTGGCTTATTTTAAAGTTCTTTGTTACCTTCTTTTTTTTTTTTTTTTTTAATTTGAAATACTTGACACTTGCTCCAGATAAACCACAAGACCAAGATGAAGTTCATCCTTAGGACAACTATTCAAGGAAATGTAAGGTTCTATATAGAGAAGAGAGATACTTAATTGAGACGTTTGTGGAGAAATAAGATAATGGTCTTCTCCTTAGACTTTAAGATCCCTTATGAAGGAATAAAAATCTTTGTTATATTAAATTCATAGGAATACATGTGCATGCACACACATTATGTCATGTACACTCATAAATCTACAAAAACACACACTATGAATAACTTCCTTTCAATTTTGGTTTTGAAGTCTCATCTGCAGCAAAATATTTTTTAAAAGGCAGGGTAGACCTCATTTTGCTGTATACTAAGATATATTGACAAGCCATCTCTGTTCTGTTTCATATGCCTTTAAAAGTCCTAAACTAAAACCAGAACAGTGGATCACTCCATCCAGAAGGTATTTATTTGGTTAACAGGCCCGTGTAAATGATGTCAACTCTACTGTAAGGAGCAGAGTAGGCAGGAGAGGTAATGACTATTGCTACCTCCTCGCCCCATCTCCACCCTCTTGGTTACAGTTATGTTGGTGCATTTTTACAGACTGTAGCATGCATTTTTCCAGATTTATGTTCTTCCAGATTTCTGCATTTTAATTGGGAAAACAGAAATAAGAGTAGAGAATAGAGGGTGAAAATCACCAAGGTTATAATTACCGAAAAGGAAAAACTTCTGGGACATAGTTGTCTGTTAAACTCTGGATTAATAAGTCCCTAACCAATGAAAAACCTCAATAAATGTTCATCAATGCTAACAGGACAAGGATTTAGTAGAAAAATTAAATGTAATAAAGTTTCGTGCATAACCAAGGACAGAAACAGTTCTACATTTTGTTTATATGAAAATTTGCCCTGTAAGAAGTGTGTGTGTGATGGTAGCAGGACCCCCCATCAAGTGCCAAAGACCCAGTTACTGCCCTGAACAACTGAGATCCCAGGAGGCCAAGTCATTTGGGGTTTCCATTACTCATTTGTAACATGAAAGAACTGAACTAAATTATCTGATATAATTTCTACATATAATGATTTGATTTTGTAATTCATATCCTAGAGTTATATTTTCAGAATGACCCACATTGTTTTGATGAAGAGGTCAATGATAGTAAGGGGCCAGCCTCTAATTACACCTTCAAAAATAAGAGAGGCCGTACTCTTTTTAATCACATGCAGTCCATTTGGGGTGTGTCATATAAATACCACAGATAATACAGAAAGAGCCTATTACCTCTAACTCTCTGGGCACTTCCCACTGTTCCCAATGGGAATAACAATGGGGGACCCAGAGCCCACTGCTTATGTGAATCCCTGCTTTAGGGGTCACAGTTCAATTGCATTTTTATCATGTGAAGCTAAACTGAAATTAGATAGAAAATAACATATAACAGAGGTAAATTAATGCCAAGTTTGCTCTTTTTGAATACAAACAATACTTTTATTCCAATAATTTTAAAGTTGTTAAGTTGAATTGAAATTATTTCTTTACCAGAAAGCTGGCGTGAAGAAAACCCCAAAATCCAGGAACTTAAAGCCATTCTTCTCTATGTAGTTCATATCATGGCACACACAGAACAGGTTAGAAGCTGAAAATCTAGCCACCCAAAGATATACCATTATTTTATGTGCCACTAAGAAAGAAAAGAATAATCTCTCCCACCTTAATAGCAGAGCTTGGCTTCTGATACGTCTCATCTGTTGCTGGGCATCTTCCTTTCCTCAGACTCATAAAGCATTTGACTGTTCATCCTTCCTATGGCATATTTTGCTTCAACAAAGTCACATTTACATCCACATCTCTGTTTCCATGCCGTTCTGTGCACACAATAACTTTTTTTTTTTGCTTCAATGTTGAATCATAATGTATTTTAATGAAGACATTTTGGGGGAAACTCAACTCAGTGTAAGCAGTCCAATGACGTACCCGCCCCCCTCAGTTAAAGTTAGGACAATATGAACAGCTGCAACCAGGTTTAGTGAGTCTATGTGCAAGATATGAAAACTACCTCATTAAATTTATGTGCAGACTATGACAACTACCTCATCACTCCCACCTGGCCAAAAGCAATTGCAAAATATTGATAAGGAAAAACATTTGGATTTCAGAAATGTTAAATGAGGAAAAAGATGTACTTCTTCAAATCCATCGACTAAGGACGAATGAGTACGATTTCTCTTAGTCCGGGGCAACCAGTCTGAAGACCCCAGCAGATCAAGCCCACCCATGTGCCTTAAGGAGAAAGAAGAACAAGAGCTCATACCCCATTCTCAGCCCAGCACACTGATGATCTACGGAGAGATTATTGAAATCTATGGAAAGAACTTCCAGACAATCTTTCACTACATATAACTCTGTAGAGTAGTGACTCGTTGAGATGCATCAAATTAGAATCCATTTGGCCAAAGTCACTACCTGCCTTTGGCTTTGCAATCTATCTACCTTGACAAAACTGAGGATTTACATCCAAGTCTTCTCGTTTCTTTTTATTCTTTCAGAGAATTTGTATCCTTGCTCTTTTTTTTCTAGTATTTGTTCTTTTGCTTGGTTGTGTTTGTTTTTGTTTGTTAGTTTTTGCATCAGAAGGCCACTACAGATGCTTGGGGGAGGTGGGGGGCAGTGACATGGCATTTGGGAAAGTTTACTTGGTGGCAGATGCAGACACATTGCAGAGAGTGTGGCTGAGGCAGTGAGGTGTGATCTTACATGCCAGCCGACATGGGTATTTGAGTATTATAGCCAGTAGGGTGGAATATCAAACATTTCCTCGCACCCGTCTCTGCCTTTCCTTTGGTTTGTCAACCTGCCTCTATTCTCCATCATCCTCCCTGTCCAGGACAAAGGGAAGTGATTCCCATCCTTACTGCATGAGGTAATGACTTGGGTCCGTGTTACACCCTCTCCAACATCCTACCTCCTGAGGGATAGAAACTCGCTTGCTTGGTTTTCTTGTTGGCCTTGAGTGAGTGAGACAAATAATAGACTCTGGGTCTAAGTCCCAGCCCTTGGCCTCTGTCCTGCTCCAAAGCCCATCCTAGCCTCAGGGGTGTTTACTGTGAAAGCTCACTGAAATCGTCCTCACAATCATCTAGCTGTCTAGACCACGACAGTCAGCCCTACTACAACAAAAACTTGTTCCTAAAACTACGCCCAATTTTAATAAGTAATTTCTAAAAGAAACAAATAAGTATATGTAGAGCTGAGTACCAAACAGACTCAGATACTTTGCCTCCAGCCCACAGACACACCTTCACCTACATAAACCTGATTGTAAATGTAAAGTTTTGTTTTATTTTCCTGTGAAACATGCAGGTAGTACTCAGGCCTCCACCTCCCAATCTGCTTGATTATAAATGGGTAGGGCCGGATATTAGTGAATATTAGGCATGATCAAGTACCCATAATTCATTCATTCACGCATTCATTCACTCATTCATTCAGTGTCATGTGTCAGGCATTGTGTTGGGAATTGAAAATACAAAGCTAAATACAATGTAAGCTCTGTCTGTAAGAATTCGCAGTCTTGTGGGGGTAGAGGCACACACAAACAGATGATTATAACATAATGTGATAAGCACCCTGTCGGAGACAGGCCTAAAGTATTAGAGAAGTGCAAAGTCAGAGGTGCCCTAATTCCCTGAGACTCCAGAGTTAGACTTCCCTCTAGTAGACTTCCATCATCATACGTGACATCTCGGATGAGAACTGAAAGGAGATGCTGTTTAAGCAGAAGAAAAGGAAACTATAGAACAGGAGGCTTTGTTTACACTCCAGGTAAGGAAATCGAGGGTTAAAAAAAGTAATCACACCAACGCAAAAAGAGGAGGAAGACAGCAAAGTATCAGGAATGCAGCTGGATGAATAATTGATGAGCTGGTGGCCTAACAGAGAGTCTCATTAATATAATCCTGCAGTTTCATTAAGTACTGTTCCAGGCTTGTCTTGGAGGGGGCCTCCTGAGTCTTGATTAGGGATTGTGTGGCTTTCGCATTGACATCAGAACTTTGGGTCTTGGGTTTTGACAACCGCTTCCTAAGCTCCTATTTTTTTACCCCAGCACTTTTTAGAAGCTCTTCTGGATGCCCCTCTCACTAATCATGGGCCCCTAACCATGACAGTCAGTCCTAGTAAATAATATATCAAGATAAATGATAATTGTTCTGTTTTAAGTGTCTCCTAATGAGCATCATAAATTAAAAATTAATATTGCAAAGACTGTATGAATAGCATCAAATCCATAAACAAAGCAGCGGGTATCACGCTTGCAAATGAAAGCTAAACACCTCCCCTGTCCTCTTTCCCTTTCCCTACCTCTCTCTGCCCTCCCTCAACTCCTTCCCCACCTTTACCCCAGCTCTATCCTAGGTCTGCAATTCAGGCTATCAGGAATTATGCCGCAAATAACAACACCAAAAATGTTTTCCCCACCACTTATTTCTGCTCTGCTACTTACCTACTTGACTTAGTGTGATCTGAAGACTGAATCCAGAAATTTTATTTCTCATTTTTCTTGGCCAGAGATAAAGAAGGTAGAATTGAATTATATATAAAAAAAAAAACTTTTATGTGGGTCAGATGAACTAGGTCAGATCTTATACAAAGGGTGAAGTGAATATAGTGTCCCTTTTATTGGCATCAAATAAGTGCTGTCCTTCCATCTTAGAGAAAGACATTTCAAATGGAGCCACATTTAAAGGAAAACCATATACTAAAATATTAATGAGAGGGTTTTGTTTCTTGTCTGCATAGATTATACTTATTTTATCCTTTTTTGGGTGCATTTCTGAATGTTGTAAATATCTACAATTATTATCATTACATGAACAATAGAGGAAAGAAAGAAAATGTTCATTCAGAAGTGAAGAAGAGTACTTGGTGGGGCACAGAAGCCCTGTCACAAAGGTTAAAATAACCATCATTTTATAAGCATGTCTATAAGGCGGCAGACACTGTGCTAGGTGTGTGCTATCTCTATCATTCACAGCAGCACTGAAAGGTAGATGATATTCTTTCCAGAATCTAATCGCTGTCTAGTGGAAAAAGAGGCTTAGCCAACAGGCTGGGGCAAGTCCTTTCTTCAAGGACTTTTTTTCAAGTCCCTTTTTTTTTTTTTTTTAAAGACAGACACACAGACTGTCTTGGCCGTACGGAATGAACTATTCCACTTATGTAACCGACGCCCCTTATTGCACCTCACAAGCTGCTGGTTATGTTTGGCGCAGGATGCCAATGGTGCAACTACACACAGGTCATGCTCAGCCAAATAACGATTCCAGGCCACATGGCAATCCTCACTGTTAATGTTGATAGAATTGGCTCTGTTCTATAGAAAATCAATTTGACAAAAACTTTGGTTCACTTGCTTTAGGACTAGAAGAATAAAGATTTCCCAAGCTTTCAGTGATTGCCAAACTCTCTATGCCAGGTTCACGAGCACTCCATGTCCCTGAGTGCTACCTCAGTTGATTCATGGGGTTTACTGATCTAAAGATTCAAGAGTCAAATGTTCACACAGCCATGTACGAAGAAACTATAAAAACAATTTACCTTTTTTTGGCCAGTGAGCTACCTAAGCAATAAAGGTAGTATCATTTCAGGCTGTTACCCGGATTACTTCTACTAAACTTAGCTAAACGCCATATCCATGCCCCTGATGACTGCAGAAGAGCCACTGGTGCTAGTGTTGGGGCCACCGGGATTCCCTCACCCAGCTGGAGGCACTAACAGTCCTAATAGCTTGAAAACCTGAACCTCTTTGTCCCTGGGATTCCCTAAACCCAACAACAGCTAAATCTCTCAAAAACCAAAGTGCACATAAGTATCCAGCGCTTTAGCTAATTAAATCCATTGCAGAAGCAGGAGAATTCTAAGAACAGCAGTCATACATTTTTGTTTTATAAAAAATGCCCCCAAAGAAACAGCAGATCTGAATGCAAATGTAAAACTAAGCATTTGATAATGTTCCCTTTCACATCTGTCAACATTTTAGAGAAACTTCAAACAGAATATACTTTGGTTCTAGAAATTCTTACTTTATCCATTGAATACATTTGAGGCAACTTTATTTTCACAGGTACCCAGGTTTCACATGAAAATTATCACAGACCTTTGAAGCTGGAAAAGATCATGAGAGTCACACAGGCCTCCCCTCCCCCATTCAACATGTGTGATGAAAGTTCAGGGAGGTTGAGACATGGCGCTAGGTAGCTCATATGATTAGATTTCAGGAAATCTAAAGGCTGAAGAGAAATTGGGGGCAGATTTCCCATTGTACCCTTTGCAGTTGAATGGCAAATGACTCCAACTGTGATCAAGGGCTGAACCAGACAAAAATCACTGGCCACCTGACCTTTTGGCATTTTTACAAGCAAAATTAAATAGAGAATTGAAACATTTGCCCAAATTGCTTTGGTTAATTTATTGAACTTTGTTTAGCTTTTAAAAAAATATGAAGTAGAATAGACTGTGTGGCACATCTTGTAGCGTTTAAATAATAGTAAGGTCACATTTGGTGTAAAATATGTTATTTTTATTATATCATACGAGAGTATTATTTCATGAAAGTTTTCATGTTTCAATTACAACAGACCCTTGAACAACACAGGGTTTAGGGGTGCCAACCCTTGCGCGTGGTTGAAAAATCTGAGTATGGCTTTTGATTCCCCCAAAACTTAAATACTAAAAAAAAAAAAAAAAAAAAAAAAAAAAACTACTAATAGCCTACTATCAACTGGAAGGAAGCCTTATCAATAACATAAATAGGCAATTAACACATATTTTGCATGTTATATGTATTATGTACTACATTCTTATAATAAAGTAAGCTAGAGAAATTAGAAGGTTAAGAAAATTATAAGGAAGAGAAAATACACATACAGTACCGTACTGTAAAAAATCCGTGTATAAGTGGAGCTGTACAACTCAAACATACGTTGTTCAAGGGTCAACTGTCTATTTTAGTACGTGTGCTGCCAAAGCAAGCACAAGGGTCAACTGTCTATTTAGATGTGTACCTCTTTGTATGTATATCTATTTACAGGTACACACAAACGCTGAGTAACAATGTATGTCTTACTGTGGGTCATACTAAAAAGAAGGAAATTCATCTTAATAGGATTCTCACTTTTGGCTCCACTCAACTGTCTTAAAAAAAAAAAAACACTAAGAAATGTAAAATAGCACGTTTTCAAAAAAAAAATGTGGGGATCTTTGTGCTAAACAGTCATTTCTTTTTAAGTCACTGCAGTCTAAAATGTTCTTTCTACCCTAGACCTATTACAGCATTCTGTAGATTATTAACAAGGAAACATTAAGCATCAGAAACTAGAGAATGGACAAATACATAACAGATGAAAAAGGAAACAGAGCATTCCTTCATGGTATTAAGATACACTTTTTTTTTCTTTCCTAAAATCTAAGTTTGGGATACACAGCAAATTGAATTTATTCAGTTCCTGGCACATAGTAAATGTTTCATAATATGTGTTGAATGATTGCTGAACTAGGAGATAAGAGAGTCAACTTGCAGTGCAAAGCTGGGTAAAATTCTTAACTTCTCTGAGCTCCAACTTTTCAACTGGTAACAAAGAAATGGTGGGGCAAAAGCAGTGTTTCCTCCAGAGACATCTGCAGAACTATTTTCTTGGAATGTTAATAGACAACCCATGAAAATCATTTGTACCTGACAGATTAATAGGTGGTCCCTTCACCAGATTTCTATGTCCTCCATCTTCATCTTATATTCCTAATCATTCAATGAGTCCTAACTTCCTGACTCAGAAATAGTGGCTGAAGAGAAGGAGGAGGAGGAGGGGGGAGGAGGAGGAGGAGGAGGAGGAGGAGGATTCAAAAAAGATCAGAAAAAAAAAATCACTCTGGATTTTTTTTTTTTTAGTACGAAAAAATAAATGTCCAACTACACAGACACAATTCTATCTAGCCCCCAAACTAAGAACAAATGTTTTGGCTGTGAATTCGTGACCTGTTTTATTTTCCATATATCCTTTATTTTTGTACATCTGACAGAGAAACAGAAGGCATTTTGGCTCAAATCCGTATCTTGCCCAAAAGACACCACAGCAAAGGGCACTCTGCATCATTTCTTTGAGAATGGTTCATCAGTACTTACTTAGAGTCTGGAAATATCATGAACCCCACCCACCTGCTTCTGTGACTTTTGGATAAAAAAGGGAGGCAAATAAGCTCTAGTTCTCGAGTTGTACCTGCCATCACCTACAGCTGCAACTCTGGCTCACTGATATTAGTGTCAAGAAACAAAGACAACCATGTCTGTGAAGAGATCCTGAGTTTGGGTAGCCAGACAGCATGGTTCGTCTGGAGAAGTACAGTGTAATAGTTAAATGCATAATGTTAAATTAAGCAAATCACTGAGAACTCTAAGCTTCAATTTTCTCACGCAAAATGGGAATAAAACTAGAATCTACCTTAGACGTTGTGGAAAGAATGAATAAGAAAATACATTTGTGGGACTTGACCCAGTACCTGATACAGAGTAAGTGTTCAATAAATGGTGTCTATTTCATGATGGTATAACTGAATCCAGATCATGATTAAAAGATCAAGAATAAAGAAATCTTAAACAATGTGTTAGGGTAGACACATTCTACTGTGATGTAGAATGTATTAGAAAGACACCAAGAAGGTATCCTAGTTGAATTGGAAACCAGTGGTTCATTTTGGTTCGTTTTGGTTCATTTTGTTCACCTTACCCTTGCCGACGACTTTAAACTGTGAAAGAAAACTAGTCGGTTACTGCTGGATGACTAGCAAATCTTGTCCTTAATGGGTAAAATGGGGAGCCAGAGAAGCATCCATGTCTCAGGAGATATCTTATTGCCATCGGTTTCCTTTCTTTGTTTAAAATAGCAACACATTTAGGACCAAAAATGTTGGGCATTTTACCGCCATCCTGCCATCCTGAGGTCTGTATGTGCCAATGAACACCTTCTAGTTATCATTATTAAGCACTGATATTTCATGCTGTGGTCTCTAATTACCTTTATGGGGTCAAACATGGCTTCATTTTACCTGGCAGGACAGATTACTGGAAGTGGAGACAGAAGCACTTTGCCCAAAGGGCCCATAGTCTGCACAAGGGACTGGACCACCAGACCCTTAAACGTGGCCATCAGCCATATGGTAATGCCGACCCTTAACCGTCCCACCCAGCACAACAAATTGGGTTCACACTCACTCATTTTCCAGAGATGTTCAGATGGTGAGCGCAAGCCTCAATTTTTCCAGGTGTCTGTAACTGCAGCAACGGTTGACAGGCTGAAACAAGGGATATTTGGGGGAAAAAATAATAGTAAAGACTTAATTAAAGGATACCCAAAGAAGGCAAAAGAAATTACCCAACCCATTTGCAAAGCACACACTGGAAATGAATGGGTTCTTTAGTGTTTGGGACATTTTAGTGTTATAAAAATGTAGACTATAGAGCTATTATATCAAGTAATTTATGGGATGAATATTGTAATTCATTGAATGTCACGACTTATCTTTTATTCATATAGTTACTATTCCATTACCAGAGAGGGAGGTTTGTCAAAGGTTAATTATTTTAAATTGCTCCAGCAAATTTATTTTGATTTGTACAATTTTTTTGAATAATCACAGGTCTATATATTCATACATCTTTATGAGGCTTCTTTTTAAAAAATAATATTCTTTGATGAGGCAGTTAAAGCTAGATAAATGCTTTAGTGATGTCTTTAAAATATACTCTCTTTAACTCTGGATGTAGATCTATAAAGAATTATTATATGATTATTGTTGTTGACATGATCAGTCCTTTTTAGAACTTTCTATTTTCCCCAAGAAAAATTCCAATTAAAAATTGGCTGAGAAATTGAGCATTGACTTTCTCAGGGGGTTAGTTATTGTATCTTTTAGCCTTGGGTCACTAGCTGGAATGACCCCCTGTATGGTGGATGAGGAAAACTGTCACAGCTGCTCTCGGGTGTGCCCCCATCTCTGTTTCACTCGAGATTGCCCCTCAGGCTGGGCACACCTCCTCAGGACATGAAAACTGGTCTTGGGGGGGACAATGAACACTGGAAGAGAGGTCAAATATTTTCAAAGTCGTGAAAATCATTTTGAATTATAAGCCTAACTTAGAAAGGAAGCCAGAAGCAAAGAGAGGAGTTTGGAGGCTACAGTACATACAGTATATACAATATATAGACTGATCCAGCTCCAGCTCCTTCAAAACCTATTGCCTCTCTCAGGAAGCCTTTCTGATTATGCTTGTTTTCTTTATGTTCCTCAAACACTTATATATCAAGTCTATATTTCATTAATATGGTCTTATTGTTATGTAGCTTTTTAATTATTCATAAATCATTTGAGAGTTAGAGATATAGTGAGAAAAGGTTCAATCGAGAGTCAGTAGATCTGGACTCACATTTAAGCCCTAAGGCTTGTTATCTCTATGGGCTTAGATAGGTTGTTCTATTTGCCTGAGACTCAGTTTCTTTTATGTCAAAGAAGAATGAGAAATCCTGTCTATGTGGTTTGTAGAGCTGGCAATATGTTACCTAATAATTGCATACTTCTCCGGGTTTATAAAATTCTTGCATATTTATCTCATTTAATCCCCAAATGACAGAATAAGATGAGCACTATTACTCATCCATTTTTATGTGAACTGTATGAAAATACTATTTTTAACTACATAAATTATTATTATTTTCAGTCTGTAGATTTTATATCATCAATTTAATATTAATAGGCCTAAGACACAGGCCATATCTATCTTTTATTTCTTTCTTATTTTATTATTTCCTCATATCCCATTCTTTTAGGTGGCTTGATAAATAGATTCAGAACATAAATTTTTTTCAGTACAGATGGCAAAGTGCTTTGTAATAGAAAAGCACAGTAAGGGTATATCCATATGTTGCTAGAGTAACATTAATTTTACTTGATGTCAGGAAGAACATAATAATCTACTATTTGATCAAAATTTTTACTTATTAATCAGTTGTATTGCTCTTATACACATGGCAAAATGTTCTTGGAAAGCACAAAAATTCCAGAAGTAAGAAATAAAATGCACATCTACTCTACAACGCTGTAGCTAACACAAGGCATAGTACATGATTCTGGAAATCATGAATGGTGGATCAGGCTGCGAGGTATTTCCTAGTTATGAGTAACCACTTCATCCCAGAGGATGTCTATCTTATTCATAATCAGTAGTTTGGGTGCTTGGCTCATAGTTGGTGCTCAATAAATACTAGCTAGGTATTAAGTCTTTCATTATACTCATATAAATCAGATCCTTTAGAAAACCACAAAATTTTAAAGAAGAACTTGGAATTCTGAAGTAAATTCGGAAAAGAGAGAGCGTTGGAAATGGGACTCACAGAAGAAATTTAAAGAAGTTAGTCCCAATAAGAAAAGTCAGCGGAGATTACAAGCATCGTACAGCTTCCTACACAATATCTATGGTGGAGAAGAACATGTTGGCATGGGGATCCTTGCTTCTGCCGTGAAGAGAAGCAGCAGAAGTATGCTCAACTATGGTACAAAAGATGTGCATGAGTAAAAATAAATAAATATATAAATACATATGTGTGTGCATACACAAAATAAACCCTCACTGAGGAGTGGTAGAAAGTGAATAGGTAAGTTACAGCATTAGTGCTTCATTCCTGAGCTTTTGCTTCATTTTTTCCTGAGCTGTGTGTCAGACACAGGCAACAGTGTGCCTAAGTGCTTGGCTTACATTGTCTCATTAAACACTAAACACGTTCTCTGTGGTAGATGTCCTCACAGATGAGGAAGCTGAGGCTAGGAAGAGTAAGTAACTTGTCCAAAGTCACATAGTAGCGCTCAGCAGAGCCTGGAATTAGTGCGTATCTCTATCGCCTAGATCCAAGTGTCACTTAAGACACCCACCATATGCAATCTCAACAGTGACCAGCTCTACAGTTTTTCCCTCCATGGAGCCCAGTTTCTATTTTTTTTTTATTTATTAGACTGCATGAGAGCGAAAGCTGATGGACAGCTGCGATAATACAAAACCTAATACAAAATACTAATACAAAATACTAAATACATATACAAAGTACTACGAAATACTAATGCTGCTTAAAGACTTATTTGTTTAGGAAATATATATATATATATATATATATATATATATATATATATATATATCTACTATTTGCCTAGGTAATATTTACATATATTATTTGCCTATGGATATATTTATTTACCTAGACAAATAATATATGCTATATATAAATATATTCTTATATACATATACATACTTATATATATATAAATAAATATTACCCAGGCAAATATTTTATTGTAAGCCTTCCTTACCCAGATTTCACAGAAGTAGAGCCCAGTAGGATAGATTCATTGAATCAGTGAGCAAAATGATTTCATCTTCAAAATGGAATATGTGGCCCTAAACATTTTCATTATCCTGCCATCTGGCCATACATCGATAAAGGATGCACTGAATTATTCTGTATGGCTCAGGGCTGGTCATCAGTTTCACTGCATTAGTTGGGTGTCCGTGAATCAGAGGTCCTCAGGAGAATGGTCAGGCTGCGATGGCGTGGCAGGCAGTTTGCACCGTCGTTGAACTATTCTGGATTGGATTATTCTGTATTGTTGCTTAAAACTTAATCAATTGGTCACATGGCCAAATGGCCAAATATCCAAGAATCTATTGTCTAAAGTGAGACCTCTGTGTGAGGAAACACTGGACCGTAGTGTGAGCAGCATTGGCAGCAATTTTGTGACTGCGACAGCTCAGCGTATTGCCATAAATCACCAAGATGGTGGACTGAAAGGTAGGCCCTCAGAGAATATCGTGACAACAACGAACCCACCCTTTCCCAATTCTATTTACCATCACCAGATAAAAGTGTTCTGCATCCAGTGTCTTTCACTAGAAATGATCTGATTGTTTCAGTCTTGTGGGTTGAGATATTTCCATTTTTTTATTTCTCCTTAACAAAGACCTCTAAGTCCAGAAGCTTCCTCCAAGGCCTGTGAAGTGCTATTCTGATCGCCCCTTCATGTTTCTAAGCTGCTCTGGGATAATGTTGTGGAGAGAAGGGCCCCAAGGGAACAGCTGATTGGATTCTGGCAAGACGGACCAAACATCTGCTTCAAACAAAAGACATCTGCATATTTCACATTTATTTTTCATAATTTACAGAAGCAACCTGCCAAAATTCAGCAAGGGAGACTACACTAGCACGTAATTAGCTTAAAGTTTGCTTGCTTTAGAAGCATGAGCACGAAGCCCAGCAGCTCACCTGGGAGGACATCAAGAATGGTGGAACTGTAGTGTGATTTCTGGATATTCCATGTTAGACCTCGCTTGCCAGCACAGAAAACCCAGCTAGGCCTGCAGGGAGAAGCAAATATGCCAGGGGTGACACTCGGAAGTTCTTTTGTCCCCACATCAAATAAAAGGGTTTCACACCAAAGGGGCGGCCTAAGGTAATATCACTTATTAAATAACATTTGATTATGCAGAAGCATTTTACTTCCACCACTGAGTTCTGCAGTAGGCAGGTTAGATAATGGCACGATGCTACGTGACTTATGATCAAAAATGCATATACCGAAAGTGCCAATGGCATGGTGAGGAATTCTGTGTGCGATGTCGCATTATTTTTCAAAGCATCTGAAAGTATTTAAACAAAAAAAATACAGGAAAATATACATTTGTTGCCCAAACTGCAATATGTTTGGAATATATGATGAAAACAGAGAACAAGATAGTGGACGAAAAGATCGTGGAAGGGATGCAACAAATTATCTGCCCTCTAGGAATCACATCTTCCTAGCTAAGTCTCCAGCTTTGCAAGATTATCAGTAGGTGAAATAACTAAAGCTTTGAAGGGGAGGGACAAGGTGGCTGAAGAGTAGGGTCCTCAGTACCCGGCCCC
Organism: Nyctereutes procyonoides; assembly: GCF_905146905.1. Taxonomy (NCBI): domain Eukaryota; kingdom Metazoa; phylum Chordata; class Mammalia; order Carnivora; family Canidae; genus Nyctereutes; species Nyctereutes procyonoides. Next base: position 67,547,914 of record NW_026575049.1, read on the forward strand.
ACCAACTTACTACCTGGCTCTGAAAGCCTCCGGGCACCTACCAATCCCACCTGAGATTTAAAGAGAGAACGGGCACTGAGGGGGGCACTTGATGGGATGAGCACTGGGTGTTATGCTATATGTTGGCAAATTGAACTCCAATTAAAAAAATATGTAAAAAAATAATAAATAAAAAATAAAGAGAGAAAAGCTGGATCACTACAGGGAGAGAAGTTTTTGCTTCTAGCAAGGCAGGAGGGCAGAAAAAAATTATAAATAAATAAATAAATAAATAAATAAATAAATAAATAAATCCAGTGGGCGAGGTACCCCAGGAGCTGGGGCTAAGGGAGCAGTGAGAGCCTGGGGGCTGGGAGCCCCCCCTCCACCCCAGGTGGGAACTTCCAACATCCACGCTGGAATCTTCCTGAAGAAAGAGTGCTCAGCAGGGGAACTGACCGGGCAGGACTTCAGGAGGGGCAGGGGCGCCTCCAGGTTCCCAGGGTCACTAGGAGAGGAGGGGTGCCCTGGGGAGAGCGCCCTACACACTGTGGCTGAGAACCATAAAGGGCTGGAGCTTGCCCTGGGGGGGGGGGCCCTGGGGAGAAGCCGGTGGTTGGGGGTGCTCCAGGGGAGGGGCTGCACCCTACTACCTTTGGGAGCTGAGGCCTTGGGAGTATGATTAAAGCAGTGCAGGCCCCAGACTCCAGGGCACCAGGGGACACAGGCCAGGATCCTGCAGTCCCCCCGGGATGGGTGGAGGTGGGGAGGGCACAGGGCAGTGAGGACACTCTTGCCACTGGGCTAGAGTGAGCTGTGCAGATCAGCGCCCCCACCCTGGGAGCATCCAGGCCAGTGCGGACTGGGAACTTGGTAGTTACTGGGGGAGCTGACTCCAGAGCTGCAGACCTGGCCCCCACCAGTGTGGTTGTTCTTCCTTGTTCACCTTGTGCCTGGGAGAGGGGGCAGCTAGGGAACAGAGGCCTCACAGGGCAAACAGCTCCCACTGAGCTGGGGACCTGGTGTGTGGGGGGCATCTCCCCAGATACACCCATCTGAGAATCAGCACAGCAGATGCTCCCCCAGGAGACCAGCTGGAAGGACAGGGGAAGAGCAAGTTCTTGACTGAGCAGTGCTGGAAAATTCCAGGATCCAGTGAAAATACCATATAGACCTAGAGGGTACGGTACTCCCTCTTTTTGATTTTTTTTTCCTTTTTCCATTACAACTCTTTTATATATCAAACTAAAAATTTCCAATATTTTTTCTCTTTTCCCACCATAACTATAATATGTTACCAGCTCTTCATTTTTAAGTGTTTTCCTTTTTGACAATTACATGTCTTAGGTCTATTTTTCACTTCTGGATTCCCTTCAACACATTCAATTCAATTTTGGGAGATATAGGAGATATGGGTTTCTCTTTTGTGTTTTTTGTTTTCTTTGCCTCGTTTTGTTCTAGAACGGCAGAAGTTAATACCTTCTAAACCATGACCAGCATGCACCAGAACCAAGTGGCATACCATGCTGGTTCATTCTGAGATTATATTCTCTCTTCATTCCCATTCTGCCCCCCTCTTTTATCTTGTTTATGTTTAGGTGGTCAATGTTGGGGTTCTCTACAAGTATTGCTGGTTTATATAAATTTGGGATTGAGCATCTTCTAACATACAGACCAAAATATACTCAGAACCAAGAGGATCCCTCAGGTAGACTACATTCTCTCTCCACTACAACTTCTGCACCACCACCACCCCCAGTCCCGACCTTTTATTTTCTTTTTTCTCTTTTTCCTCTTTACTTTTTTTTCTTTTATTCTTTTTCTTTTTTCTTCTTCTTGGGGTTTTTTTGCTCTTTTATTTATTACTACTTTATTTTTTAAAATCTGTTTTTCACTTTATGGTCCTTTTGTTTTATGTTGTTCTGATCTTCTTTTTCATTTTCTGGTCTCTGACCAGAAATCATCTAGGATGGAATTTACTTAGGTTGTGGTTGATATTCTTGACTCAGCCCGCTCATACAGCCACTCTGCACTGAACAAAATGGCTAGAAGAAATAATTCACCACAAAAGAAAGAATCAGAAACAGTACTCTCTGCCACAGAGTTACAGAATATGGATTTCAATTCGATGTCAGAAAGCCAATTCAGAAGCACAATTATAAAGCTACTGGTGGCTCTGGAAAAAAGCATAAAGGACTCTAGAGACTTTGTTCTCTAGAAGAATTTAGATCTAATCAGGCTGAAATTAAAAATAAATTAAATGAGATGCAATCCAAACTGGATATTCTAAGTGCTAGGGTTAATGAGGTGGAAGAAAGAGTGGGCGACGTAGAAGACAAGCTGATGGTAAGGAAGGAAGCTGAGGAAAAAAGAGGAAAACAATTAGGAGACCATGAGGAAAGGCTAAGGGAAAGAAATGACTGCCTGAGAAGGAAGAATCAATGTATAATTGGGGTTCCACAAGAGGCTGAGAGAAGGAGAGGACCACAAGATATATTTGAACAAATCATAACTGAGAACTTCCATAATTTGGGGAGGGAAACAGGCATTCAGATTCAGGAAATAGAGAAGTTCCCCCCCAAAAAAATAAATCAATAAAAACCATTCAACACCTCGATATTTAATAGTGAAACTTGCAAATTCCAAAGACAAAGAGAAAATCCTTAAAGCAGCAAGAGACAAGAGATTCCTAACTTGTATGGGGAGATATTTTAGATTAACAGCAGACCTATCCACAGAGACCTGGCAGGCCAGGATGGGCTGGCCGGATATATTCGGGGTCCTAAATGAGAAGAACATGCAGCCAAAAATACTTTATCCAGCAAGGCTCTCATTCGGAATAGAAAGAGAGATAAAGAGCTTCCAAGATAGGCAGAAACTGAAAGAACATGTGACCACCAAACCAGTTCTGCAAGAGATATTAAGGGGAATGCTGTAAAAGAGAGAGGAAGCCCAAAGAAATAATCCACAAAAACAAGGACTGACTAGGTATTATGATGACACTAAATTCATGTATTTCAATAGTAACTCTGAACGTGAATGGGCTTAATGATCCCATCAAAAGATGCAAGGTTTCAGACTGGATAAAAAAAAAAAAAAAACAAGGCCCATCTATTTGCTATCTACAAGGACTTATTTTAGACCTAAGGACACCAACAGCTTGAAAATGAAAGGGTGGAGAACCATTTACTATTCAAATGGCCCTCAAAAGAAAGCTGGAGTAGCAATCCTCATGTCAGATAACTTAAAGTTTACCCCAAAGACTGTAGTAAGAGATGAAGAGGGATACTATATCATACTTAAAAGGTCTATCCAAAGAGGACCTAACAATCATGAATATTTGTGCCCCTAATGTGGGGGCTGCCAAATATATCAATCAATTAATAACCAAAGTAAAGACATACTTAGATCATAATACACTAATAGTAGGAGACTTCTACATGGCACTTTTTGCAAATTATAGATATTCTAAGCACAACATCACCAAAGAAACAAGGGTCTTAAATGATACACTGGACCAGATGGATTTCATAGATATATACAGAACTTTCCATCCAAACGCAGCTGAATATGCATTCTTCTCAAGTGCACATGGAACTTTCTCCAGAATAGACCACATACTGGGTCACAAATCAGGTCTCAACTAATACCAATAGATTTGGATTATCCCCTGCCTATTTTCAGACCACAATGCTTTGAAATTAGAACTCAATCACAAGACAAAATTTGGAAGAAACTCAAACACATGGAGGTTAAAGAGCATCCTACTAAAAGATGAATGGGTCAACCAGGAAATTAGAGAAAAATTAAAATGATTCATGGAAACTAATGAAAATGAATATATAAACGTTCAGAATCTTTGGAATACAGCAAAATCAGTCCTAAGAGGGAAATACATCGCAATACAAGCCTCCCTCAAAAAATTGGAAAGAACTCAAATACACAAGCTAACCTCGTTCCTAAAAGAATTGGAGAAAGAACAGCAAGTAAAACCTACACCAGGCAGAAGAAGGAAGATAATAAAGATTCAAGCAGAACTCAATGAAACAGAGACCAGAAGAACTGTAGAACAGATAAACAAAACCAAGAGTTGGTTCTTCGAAAGAATTAATAAGATAGATAAACAATTAGCCAGCCTTATTAAAAAGAAAAGACTCAAATTAGTAAAATCATGAGTGAAAGAGGAGAGATCACAACCAATACCAAGGAAATACAAATGATTTTTAAACATATTATGAGCATCTATATGCCAACAAATTAGATAATATGGAAGAAATGGATGTATTTCTGGAAAACCACAAGTTACCAAAACTGGAACAGAAAGAAATAGAAAACCTGAACAGGCTGATAATCAGGGATGAAATTGAAGTAGTCATCAAAAACCTCCCAAAACACAAAAGTCCAGGGCCAGATGGCTTCCCAGGGGAATTCTGTCAAATGTTTAAAGAAGAAATAATACCTATTCTACTAAAGCTGTTCCAAGGATAGAAAGGGACGGAATACTTCCAAACTTGTTCTATGAGGCTAGCATCACCTTGATTCTAAAGCCAGACAAAGACCCCATCAAAAAGGAGAATTATAGACCAATATCCCTGATGAACACAGATGCAAAAATTCTCAACAAGATACTAGTCATTAGGATCCAACAATAAATTAAGATTAGTCACCACGACCACATGGACTTGGTTGTAGTCATTCCAAACATCCGTTAATATAAGTTTCTGATATCTGATGTAGCGTGTGCACGCAAAACTGGTTTGAAACATGAAATCCCAGTTCAAAAGAGCATCTAATTTGAAAACAACAATTTGTAATTATGCACTAACCCACTGTTTGAGATTCACTAGTCATTCTTAAATATATGTTCTTTTAAAAAATGTTTCTGGGATGCCCGGGTGGCTCAGCGGTTAAGTGTCTGCCTTCGGCTCAGGGCGTGATCCTGAGGTCCCGGGATCAAGTCCCTCATCGGGCTCCTTGCATGGAGCCTGCTGCTCCCTCTGCCTGTGTCTCTGCCTCTCTCTCTCTGTGTCTCTCATGAATAAATACATAAAATCTTTTTTTTTAATTTAAAAAATAAAAAAATTTCAATGTACTTAAATTTCAAGTCAGTATATTATATGCATGAACTTCTCATGTAAATATAAATTTTCTTCTCTTTGTGCAATAGGCTCTTAATAGAAGGGCAGCTTGTTGTATATGGGAAGACACTGGATTTGATGTGAATCACGACCTCAGACCTAAATTTGAATCTTGTTCAACCATATATAAAGCTGGGGTACCTCTGACAAATTTAAACTCTCAGGGTCTCATTTTTTTCTTCTGTCACCTAAGGGAGGCATTTTTACTGTAAGGGTTAAATGAGGTAACTTGGGTTTATCACACCACCTTATCTGTACCTAAACTGGTATTTTAATTTGTCAAAGTTTTGAACTTGCTCAAATTTAGGTGTCTTATGTACTGTAGAGCTCTTTGAAAGAAAACTCATCCCAAAGGGAAGGGGATCTGGCGAGAAGGCAAACTAAAAACCAACCTCGAAGTTGATTGAGAGAAGTAAAGCTAACGTACTGGTATTTGTCATTCTATGCACTTGTGTGGAAGATGTAAATAACTGAAAGCAAAAATTGAGACATGGCTGTTTCTCTAAAATTTCTACAATATACTGGGGCACAATATATATATACTCTTCGGGGATTTGCCTTCCTCACTCCAAGGGCACAACTGCAGAGAGATGTCAGTAGCAGTGGCCATACCTGGTGGAAGTAGTGGATTCTGCTCAGAGTTGGCAGCAGTCCCTAGAAGAAGCAGTGGTACCGGAGAATGGGAGGTTCCCAACAGAGGCAGCTTCCATGTTCAGAGAAAGAGCATTCACCCCAAAATACTCATGGGAGAAGTGGTAACCAGTAGAAGTGCCCAGGAAACACCAACTCGTGCTGTGCTGTCCAACATAATACCACTAGCCACATGTGGTAATTTAAATAAAAATCAATTAAAATTAAGAGTTCAGTTGGAAAAAAAAAGAGTTCAGTTGGACAACGCTGGACTAGTAGACGACTGCTTCATTCCAAAGCACATGTACAAGACCCCTTAATAGCTTCCCAAGTGCCTGAAAACTGAAGCAGTGGGAAAGGGGAAAGAATGAGGTCCTGAGACAGCAGTCAGGGGTAAGAGTTAGCAGAAGTAGAATTTATTCCCTTTAACGTGACTTCTTTCCACCCAAGGTGAAAACCAGGGAAACTCAGTGCACGCATGAAATAAGCCTAGTACATTGCTTGAATTTAATAGACTTCGACAAATATAAACTCTCTTCTGCTTAAGATCTCTGTGCCAGAGTGACTAATTTCTAATATAACCATCATTCTGTTACTAGAATGATCTCCCACAATGTATATTATATCATTAACCCTTTCAAAAGCTGCCAAAGACTCTTTGTTTGATAAAAAAAAAAAAACATGGTACAAAGTCCCGAGACTCGTATTTCACAACGAAGAGTATAGACACTGGTGCAAGAGAGCCTGGGTGTGAATCCAGCTCTGGTGCTTGCCGGCTGTAATTAGTTAAGCTTTCTGAGCCTCAGGTTTCTCATCGAGGCTAGTGTTAGCACAGACATCATGAAGTTGTTATGAACACCTGACAGATCATCAGCGCTAGAAAAGTGTTCGTTAAATAAGTTTTTCTATTCCTCAACACACTGATCTCTAATCACATTTCAGGTCAGTCTTCTGTTATTGTTTTGTTTCCTCTCTACATTTCAACTGTGCAACATTCCCTCAACTTGTCTTTCATACCTCTTCCTCTTTTTATGTCTATTGAAATTCTACATATGTATCTTTTGAAATGTATCTTCTAGAAGAATTTTTCCTACAAGATTAGTCCTACTGCAGCATGTCTATAACCCATTGTTTACCTCGGTGTTTTAAGCCTTATTTCATTCTACTCTGCCTTGTTCTTCACAGCTTGGTCTCCATGTGTCCACACTCATCCTAGAGTATAAATTCCTCAAGGAATTATTCATGCTTGTAGTTCCCAGGATACATGTCTAAAGTAGGTGCTCAATAAATGCTCATAAGAGGGTGAGAAGGAGGGAGGGTATGACATGCCTTTCAGACCCATTCTATAAATATCTACTTTGCCCAAGTGCTACATTTTAGGATCCACATACAAATAGCTTTTCAAGTTGTCTAAACACAATATCAAGCATAATATCCTTCAGATGATAAGGGCAAAATTTGTTAACCTCCATTACAGGTTATGCTTAATGCCAAAACCTAGGCTTCTTTGAATGTGGCAGCATGAAAGGACAACCACAACCTTAGAGGACTGAAAGCAGTGACACAAGATCCCAACACACGAGCAGTCCATTTATCTTCTTGATAATTTCTCATGTGATTATTTCTAAAGCACCCTCTAGCTGTAAAATAAGGATTCCCCACCAAAGAGAATAGCCTGGAACCCAAATGCTCCTTTGTGAGTACTGCTCTTGCTGGACTTTGGTAGACTCAAGAGAACTCTGCCTGTGATCATGTGGACATATTTTTTTATGGGCTGTTGATTTCAAAGAATTAAACTTGATTTTACTTATACAGACATAAAGACAACCCATAGGAAAATGATAAAATGCTGGATGATGAGCAGATATTTTCAAAACTATCACCCACAGGTAAGCCTTCAACCTAGGAGGAGGATGAGCAACCTAACAGTACATTGGTAGTACCCTAGGAAGACATACCACTGAGCAAAGGAAGATGCACAGAGTATGTATACCTAGACCATCCTTACATTGGATATAATTGTCTCATGAGAAGACAGAGTTGTCTATATTTTTGTTGTAGGCCTATCTTGACTCTGTAAGGGATCAAAATTTCTACTTATGGAAATTATTTTGAGTAACCAAGACATGGGTCATATTACTAACAAATTGTCAGGATCACGTATTTCTGTATTTCTCCCATTGGGAAGCAGTGGCTAATATTTTTTAAAATGTACCCACATAAAGGGCTAGTATCCAGAATCTATAAAGAACTTATCAAATTCAACACCCAAAGAACAAATATTCCAGTCAAGAAATGGGCAGAACACATGAACCGACATTTCCCTGAAGAAGACATACAGATGGCCAACAGGCACATGAAAAAAATGCTCCACATCACTTGGCATCAGGGAAATACAGATCAAAACCACAATGGGATACTACCTCACACTGGTCAGAATGACTAAAAGTATCAAGTTAGGAAACAACAAATGTTCGAGGATGCAGAGAAAGGGGGGCCCTCTTATATTGTTGATGGGAATGTAAACTGGTGTAGCCACCACTCTGGCCAAAGTATGGAGGCTCCTCAAAAAGTTAAAAATAGAGCTACCCTATGACCCAGCAATTGAACTACCAGGCATATACTCCAAAAAAGCAAATGTACTGATCCAAACTGTACCCCAATGTTTATAGCAGTAATGTCCACAAAGCCGAACTATGAAAGGAGCGCAGGTATCCATTGACAGATGAATGGATAAAGAAGATGTGGTGTATATATGTACAATGAATATCACTCAGCCATCAAAAAGAATGAAATATTCTGATTTGCAATAACGTGGATGGCACTAGAGGATATCATGCTAAGCAAACTAAGCCAATCAGAGACAATTATCATATGATTTCACCCATATGTGGAATTCAAGAAACAAAACAGAGCAGCACAGAGGAAGAGAGGGGAAAAAATAAAACAAGCTGAAATCAGAGAGGAAGACTCTTAACCATAGGAAACAAACTGAAGGTTTCTGGAGGCAGGATGGGGTAACAGGGTGATGGGCATTAAGGAGAGCACATGATGTAATGGGCACTGGGTGTTATATAGGACTGATGAATCACTGACCTCTATCTCTGAATCTAATAATATGCTATAAGTTAATTAGTTGAATTTAAATTTTTAAAAAATGTACCCACATGCTCAGCATTTATCAACCCAATCATGGCCACTAAGGATTTTTGCACAGGACCTTTTCCCCTCTCCATCCAAAAAGTAAATCAGTAGAGCAGAGTTTAAATCAAATCTGATTCAAGCATTATCTCTGAATAATTTCTAGGCCATCTCTTTTTTTGAGATACAAAAACCACAGGAATCACATATGTCTTAATCTTTTTCCTAATAGGCGAGTGGTTGAATTTTGGTTGATACTCAGTATCTCACAGTGTGTGTACAACTTGGCCAGGGTTGCTGGGATCTGAGGGGAAATCCCCGTCAGAGACCCTCACTCTCCTTATATTTATATATACCTCCTAAGATAATAAGCACAAATAAGCAAAAAGACTCTATCTCTTCATAGCCTCAAAATTTTCTCGATTTTATTTCTTTGTTAGAAATATAAAATGAAGCTTTATGAGTCTTTAAAAGTCTAAAGAAAATAGCTACTAATGGTATCTTTTTATTGCCTACAATTCATCCTGCTGAAAAAGGCAATAATGTTCTTAGAGTTGATTATAGCTCAGTCTTAAATTTTCTAATTGTTTTAGATTTTTCACTTATTTTAGACATTTTCACTTTGCCCCCTAGAGTAAATTAAGATGAAAGGTAAATTAAAAGAGAGGAATTCAACATAAAGAGAATAAATAAATAAAACACAGATTGCAAAGCAGGAATGAAAACAAGGTCTCCCAGACCAATCTGTTAAAGGAATGCTACAAATGTGAAGTGTTTACTATTTTAAACATTAATCATGTACTCACTCTGTTTATTTAGCTATCAATGTTTTTCCTGTAACTCTGACTTGAAAATGTGTAAGCTGTTTAGAATTAGGACTCAAACTGAAGCCAAATGATATTTTGATTATTTATATTGCATAGCTTGTCTTGAAACTTCAGATTTGCAGTCTTTTCATTTCAATTCACACCTTTTTTAAAAGTCATTATTATTTTGTATAATGTGACATCTCAAATAACTTTTATTGCCACCCATTACCATATGCCCAAGTCACAACCATTAAAGATAGAGGAGCCTGCGTCCTCCATCAATGGGCCTATTCAGAAAATTGCCACCATCTTGCTTTGACTTGAATCTATGCAATGATCCCAAAACATAAGACTAGCTTAGTGATTGGAATGAAGAATTCCAAAGAACTGTAAATTACCTAAGCGTCTAGCATTATTTTCTTAACAGATATTTTTTTTAATAAAACTTAACAATTTGGATCTGCCTACAGAAAATAGCCACCAAAGCTTCCATATACTCATCATAAACAGGAGCCTCTCATCTAATCACACAAAATTATAAGTTGCGTTAAGGACAGAAACAGATCACATAAGGTTGGTTTATCATTTCTTTCCTTTAAGAAAGTGAGGAAAGCATTAGAATTTTCTCCTGGAATAAAGACACATCAGAATTTTTCCTATCAGAATACCTAGACAATGAAATGGACAAGATCTCCAAAGGTACATATTTTCCTTGAAATTTGTTGTTGTCATAAAATTATCCACACAGCTCAGATGTGCTGAAAATCGTAACATCTTTGTTTTCTTCAGCTGCCTCCAAATTCCTCCAGTGCCCCACCCACGTTCTTCTCATTTGAATACTTCAGCCTCCTGTAAAAGCTGTTTCTTCCCCTACTCATTCCTTTCCCTAATTAATGTTGGAGCATAGTGCCTCATGGTGGATCTCCATACGGCTCTTGGACTGTTGTCTGCTGCAGGGTCTCATTTGGTACTTGGTGGGTGTTGGCTGATTCTAACATATTTCATATTCGATGTTCTAAGGATACTCTGCCTCACCCTCATTGAGGAAACTCAGAAGACCAGCCCCAACCTACCATTGATCTTCTCTTCAGAGTCCCTGAGAACCAGGAGGGCTTCCCTTCATTTCCCCTTTCATGCAGGCCATGGGATTTCTTCCTATTCTATCTTGTCATCCTCTAAGAGTAATATTTGCCTTCACCATTTTTCAATGGCTATGAGAAAATAGTAGCTGTGGAAGATAGGACATCATTTATGTGAGAAAAAAATGAAAGTTTCATCAGTTTGATAGTTTCTAATTTGCATCCCATTAGAGTTATGCAGAGGGTGGTGAACACGATAGGTCATAGATTCTTCTAGGCCCTCCTCTCTGTCTTTTATTACTTCTTCCATTCTTTGATGGTAACTCCACTCCTTCCTGCCTTCTGGGTGCCCAGTGCCCTCACAAGCTACTCAGCTCCTTCAAACTAAACATTTCTGACAAACTGGCTCATAGATATTCAATGCCTGATATGACTTTAGGTATCACCTCTCTTAGAGGAATTACAAAGGAGTAATGCTTGAGCAAAAGCAATGAATCCACAAACAAAAAAAAAAATGGAATTCTGGGAATGAGTGGTTCAAGAAGAGCACTGAGGGTAGAAAGGGAGTTTTTCAGATTCTGCTGAGATAACACCTTGTAGATGCAATGATCTCATGAGGTTTTTATATGTTCAATCACAGGAGTATACACATGGACATAGGTGCACACACACACATACATACACACACCGAGACACTTCAAATTGAAACACCATCCTGGTAATACGTAAACATGAGATTAACAAATATGAAAGAACTTTCAAAAATGATAGATATGTTATAAATAGTGTTGTGTGTCAACTCATTTGACACAGACTTCCTTAAATAGAAAATCAAGAATCACAGGAAAATAAAGAATTATAGAAATGACGTAAACTAATCCCAGGCAAATCCCAAATAACTCAGTTGGTTCCAGAATCACCAAAAAACTGACTTTTAACACAGTGTTTTCACTTATTGACAGAAGCGGTCACAGGCATCTTGCCATGACCAATAATTGACAACGATGTCAACTGTCCTGTTTTGTAAAGGATGTACTTCAGACAAGCCGAAATATGTTTACAAAAGTTTTTTTTTTTTTTTTTTTTTTTTTTATCATAGGCTATGGGAGTCTGAATTACTGGTGTTTTCAGTAACTGCAACAAAACCAATTTCTAGTATTTTAAATACACAATCATTCTTAGAGAATATGTGGTACTTTTTATCCTTTTGTTACTTCCCTGGAACTTCTGACAAGAGAAAACTTTTTGCAGCATTTGGTGGACATGCCTCACCTTGGCCTGGCAGCTCGGTTTATGCCCCATGATAATATTTTGAGGAACAAATCTAGATTTGCCTGAGTATATCTTGATGGACTTTGTTTCTAGATGTGCCTAGACAAACTTCAGTGATGGTACTCTTTAATGTGTTACTTCCTGGAGAGATCAGTAAATCATCTCTTCAATATTCAATTTGAAACTTTGGTTAAAAACCTTGCTTCGGGGTGCCTCGGTGGATCACTCGGTTAAGCATCTGCCTTCAGCTCAGGTCATGACCCCAGGGCCCTGGGATGGAGTCCCACATCGGGCTCCCTGATCAGCAGGGAGTCTGCTTCTCCCTCTGCCTCTGCCCCTCTCTCTGACTTGTGCAAATTCTCTCTCATGCTCTCTCAAATAAATAAATAAAATCTTAAAAAACAACAAAACCTTGCATCAACTGCTAACCTTTTCATAAGTACCCATGAGAAAGTGTACCAACCAGGTTACTCTCAAGTGGAAAGGCCTCCAGCTTTGAGTGGCGGTTGGCTTTACAGGATAGAGTTTCTCCTTTCGGAAGGATCATTACCACACTGTCACTCAGCCTTCCTTCAATTACAGCCCAAAGCGTGCCTATCTGTTATAGCACTAACATTGCATGGGGTTACTGCACATCAAGGATGCTCAAATATGCCAAATATGCCATGTTTGCAGTGCATCTGCTCCCATGGTTTCAGAGTCCTCCAGGAGTAGGGCATCTACCCTTCACATAATCCTCTGTATGAAAAAAAATTGCAAATGTTGGAACCTCCCTCCCACAATAAGGAGCAGCATCCCCTTCCAAGGAAATCTGATTGCCCACTACTACAGAAATAGTTTATTATTTCTTGATGTTGATTCAGGTAGTCACTCAACAGCCAGATTTTAATATTAAGTTTATATATTAAAATAATACTCTATTTGGGATCCATATTATCTGCTTGATTTCACTGTTTTGTGTTTTAGTTACATTTTCTCCAAACTTCAATAATCCTCTGAGATAGGTATTATTTATTTTGAGAAAATGTAAGCTCAGAGAAGTAAAGGAATTTGTCCAAGTTCAATGCAGTCGGTAATGGTATAGGAATTCTGAGTTCCTGCCCAGTATTAAATTTTATATTTAACGATGTGGGGCACCACCTTCCATGCCTTCAGGCTGAAAAAAGCATATATACCAACCACAATGTTGGCAGCCAGTCTTGCGTAAGGATAACCTGCAGTGCCTCCCTCAGTCATATGGCATATGCCCTAGAGGTCCTCAGACCATGTGATATCCAGTCACACATGCAGATACCCATTACGTGCCCAGAAGTGTCAGGAGTGGCTAAAGGCTTTTCCCTTCTGTTCTTTGAGACCATTCTGAAACAAGTTTGCACAGCTCCTCAGCAAGTACCAGTAGGATCGAGCACGTTAACCACATTGGTGGCCTGCTCAGTATTGTGCCCTTGAATATTTCACTCTTCAAATCCCATTTCTTGCTCCCTAGGACCACTTCTTTAGAAAGAAGTCTGTCTTGAGTTCTACTCTCCAGAGGAGAACAAGGGTAAAACAAGGACATTGTGTCACACTCTAAAAGTAGCAGCAGAATGGGGGAATGATGTTTCCTTTTGAGGAAACTCCTTAATGGGTGCTACTAGTTTCCAAAGGCAAATCTTAAAGCCAGGCCTAGAAGGAAAGCCATCAGCAATGGAAAGTAATGAGCAATATGAGGGAAAAAATCCCAAAAGTAGTTGAGGTCTTTGAGAAGAGCTAAGTGTATAGACCAGAAAAGAGAGAAAGGGGGAAGGAGACTCTGACACAGGTGAGGGCAAGGAGCCCGCAAACACAACAGAAGACCTGGGTCTAAGGAAAGAAATGGCAAACAGGTGACCACCCATGACAGACCCTGACCAACAAACTTTATAGCCTGCAGTGTTTGTTCCAGAGTTGTCTATGCTGAATGGTTTTCATGATTTCCCTAAACCCTCAGCAGAGGTGCTTAACCATAGCAACCTAATGCAACTTTTATGGAAATCAGGGGAATAGAAGTAAGGTTGCTGTTTGTACTCAAAGAGGGGTCGAGAGAAGAAAAAGCCATAGTCTCCACAAGCACCACCTGGAGAGTAAGTGGCAATAACAGAGCAGTTTTGGGTTAGACCCAAGATGAGAAGGGATAGACAATGGGACATCTAGGCATCTACCAGGAATCAGCAAAATAATTCAGGGATAGGGTTGCCTATAAATCATTACATGGGAACTAGGTTTGAGTTGTTTTATTTAGACATTAAAGATAAAGACAAAAGAACTTGAGAATATTTGGGAAATATTCGCAAACATGGAGTTTAAGAAATGGGCAGAAAACATGCCACTCGTACATTTTAAAGAATGAATACTCTGAACATTCTTTTGTTCCTTAAATATCTGTTATTATGTGCCAGGTATTTAGTCTAGACGCTATGGGAGAAAAACAGTGAACAAAACAGAAAAAAATATTTATTCTACTGGAGGGAAATTAAAAAATTAGTAAAAATATAGAGTCTGTTAGACAATAAGCTCTATAAAGAAAATAAAAGAGGAAAGGGATATAGAAATGTTTGGAATGTACAGCAATAAGAAATGCTGGCACTATTTTTATGATTCTTGCAAAAGAGCAAGTTTTGTGGACTATGACAACCAAGGCCATAGATCTAGGCTTAATCAAACACTTATTTAATGAATGTCAAATGTTATTTGATTACTTGCTATGGGCAAGGTGCTGAGCTAGGCAACATGGTGAAGACAAAGATGAACAAGAAATGTTTTCAAGGATCTTTCAGGCTAACAAAGATGCTTAAGTATTTACAGTCTAGCAGCCTTTCTCCATCAGAGTCCCACAAGAGAATAAAGGCCTAATGCCTTTAGGCCTTCACTTTAAGTAATGAATTACCCTCTCCTATGACACAGAGTAGGTTATGAACCATCCTTGGGATAATTGAGAAAATAGTTACTCAAATCACTTTCTATTTTCTATGGTAGAAATATGAAATATCAGTTGGGAAAGGCAGAGAGGTATGAATAAAAGAAAAAGATCCTAAACATGTTTTGCTTTATTTTTTTGGTGGTAGTTGTTTCCTTTTGAAGATGTTCAAATCACCTATATTGGTGGCTGCTACTATGGGATAATACACTAAGAAACAGCAAGATGATGTGGTCTCTACAATTTGTTTGGTATTGACTAAATATTCAGCACACGAAGAATTACGTGTGCAACATTCATAAAAAGAGATATGACTGTCACCTTGTAATCTTCCTTGAGGCTTGAAGGAGACTGAGACCACCTGGATACTACTAGAAGATACACCAAGGAGCATAAAGATTAAGACCATTCTGTTCTTAAGCCTTTATTTTGATTGAGTTATTCGGTGTTGCGGCTTTGGCCACTGTACCAGCCTGGAGATTTTCTTATTGCTTAACCCTGGCAAACATGCCTATGAAATTTACTTGAGAATGTTGACTATATCTTACAAGCTCATCCAATTGAATCATATTGTTCAGTTGCTCTGTACTGTTGCATTGTCCCTGACTTATGTCTTTGGAGGTGTGACCAATCTCACCTTCTCCTTTTAGCTGGAGTAGACTTCATTCTAAAACACTTTAGTACTACCTAATGAAATAAGAGATCAAGGCAGCCTTCATTCACAGCCGCCAAAATCATTATGTGAAAGGTTTATGGGAAATTTTATAAATGGATGTATCAGGAGGATGCCACCCAAGGAAGCCATTCAGCGACTGATTAACCAGGTATATGTTTATGAATATGATGCAATAGGAAAGACACAGCAACACCTATGAATTCTTCTTGGCCAAAAATTTGAGCCATAATCTAATCAAATGTGTAGATCTCACTAGTATACAGGAGAAAGAAAAACCAGTTAAATGACACCATGAGAAAGCAATAAACTAAAGTCATTCCTCAGAAGAAAAATAACCAATTATTCAAAGTAAGAGTAGAGGAAGGGACTATTACAGAATGAAAGGAAGTTAAAATAAATGACAATCAGATACAGCCATGGTGTAGATTCCATAGAGTTCTGTCTAAAGGGAGCAGTTCAGACGCTGGAGTGGCAACAAATCTGCATGCCTTACCAACCGAAGGCTTCTTAGACCGTTTTCTCCCCCAGAAGACATGTCTCATCTAGTTCTTTGTAGAATTCTTCTTCCTCTTCTCTCATGATCTCTCTTAGCTAAAACTCTGATCATCATTGTGTGGTGACTTAATCTTTGCTATTAAAACAGCTTCTTGTGACTAAAAAATAGGCATGGACAATAACATACTCCATTGCTTCACACGTAGAGAAAATTCTGTACAACTGGCCCAATAAGACAGTTTCCAGGAAAACTCCAAAATGCCTCAAAGCATTTTCAAACCTTGGTAATCAGACTATTAGGGCTTTAGAGATTTTAATACACAGCAGCCACACCCACATCCAAATTCATTCCAGCTTCTACATTCAGAAATCTAGCTTTGGGTTGGCATCAGAACCTTGACTCACTGCCTAATCTCATGCCCCAAAAATACATGCTAGAGATTAGTAATTAGCCACTGGACCCTGAGTGGCAGCATTTTGACTTTTAGCATATGGATTTGATCATTCCCTACCAAACCCAAGAAACTTAAATGCTAGTGGTATTTCACAAAAATTATACTCTGAACATGACTGTATTCAGCCCACAATTTGTGCTAAGTTGTCTGAGACAGAAATGTATCAGCAAAGAGTCTAATGCATAGCTTAAAATGATTGATTCAAGACTAAATCAGCAACGCTAATTTCTTGCAATGCTAGTTACATATGGTTGCATTAATATTCCCTTCTCAGAAATCCAGCTGAGAATCATTATTTAATGAAAGGCTTACAAATTGCATCCTATTTAATGGCTTCCATTGCAAATTCCTTTGTAGAAATGCAAAAAACATGTAAGTGACCATGTAAATTGTATGCTGCAGTTGCAATGAGCTGGGCTATTTTATTTATGGATACATGAAATATATATGTATGCATGTGTGCACACCATACATATAGAGGCATATATTACATCAATACATATATACCAAGTGGCATAGACACACAACAAATAATATGCAATATATATTGCATATATTATATGATACATACATAAAATATTTATATATAATATATAAAAATATATATCAAGATATTCTCATCCATAATTTCTAAATTCACAAGTTCAAGCAATAGAGTATGAGAGATAGATTGCAATTCAAGGTTTCATATCAAATTGCCTGAGATTTGAATACTGGCTATACCATTCATTAAATGTATGTCCTTAATCAATTTTACTCCCTAATATTCATTTTCTTCCTCTTTAATAATAAAAATATCTACTTTTTTGAGTATTGTTTTATTTTTTTTTTGAGTATTGTTTTAAAGGTGAAAAAAATAAAGAAAAATACTTAACACACTATCTCACATGGACCAAGTGATCAATAAGCATCAGCTCTGCTTCTAATGTAAAGATGACAACAGGAGAAATTATAACTCATTATAGAATAAACTGCAGGATCCATGAATCTTTAGTCAAAGAGTTGAACCTAACTAGGAAGATGAACCAAAGATCTGTGGGTAGTCCAGAGACAGACTGTAAAGGGAAGAAAATTTGTGGAGGAATTCGCATTTAATTGAATGTATTGGAGTTTTTCTTTCAGATTAGGATAAGCCACTTGATTCCTGTAGAGTATGCATGTATTATCATATATGATTCTTATATGCAATTATATATATATATATATATATATATATATATATATATATATTTCTTTTACCACTTTGCTAAATAAAACTAAATATTTAGCCAACTAAATAGCAAGCCTTCAGGTAAAACATTATGACTTGAGTAACTCCAGATTTGTCCTACTTGAAAGAATAACAGAAAAAAATAAGGGGATTATTCAGGGCTTCACCAATCCAACTCTATTAACTTGGCTTTTTTCTCATTTGGAATTTTACACAAGCGGAATCATGAACTTAACTAGCTGGAAGTACACATTTTTCAAAGTAGCCACAGAAATGAATAGTCTAAGACTAAGCCAATAAATCCCTCTGGACAGGATGTCAAAAGGAAAGACTCCATGCAGTCAGTCAAGAAAGGAATCGCCAACCTCTAAGATTTCTAAATGGAGCCACAGTCAGAGAAATTCCATGTAGTGTGATTCTTAGTAATACGAAAATTGTGGCTATCCCGACACCTGGCTACTTCATTAATTATTTTTACTCCAAGTGGATTTTTTTTTTAAGGAAAGAAGAGAGCTAAGTGAATTTTTAATGAATTAACTTGTTTTGCCTAAATATTATTAGTGTAGCCATTTTTAAAAGCCATTTAACAACATTAATAACAATTATAGTTTTATCTATTTGTAGGATAGAATGTTTCATCAAGCATTATATCACTTAATCCCCACAAAAGACTTTGAACTGGGTATTGCTGACCTCATTTTAAACTTGAAGAAAGTGAGGCTGAGAGGTCACATGACTAATCCAGATTTTCATAATAAATAGCAGCTCTAGAGATATCCCTACCCCAGAATCTCATCTGTGTAGAATTCCTTGAGTGTAGTAAGCATGCATTCTTCTATTAAGTATTTTTAAATCGTGAGTCTACGTCAGGCTATCTTTAAAAAGGAAATGAAAGAATGGTTTACTATATTCTAAATCAGAGGTAAGAATGAATTCCCATTAAAAAACCACTACTGATTTTTTAAAAATTTAAATTCAATTAGCCAACATATAGCACCACTACTGATTCTAATGCATGCTCAATGGACCTGAAATGAGCTAAATCCAGGAAAGAAGCCATGAGCTCTTTATTTAAACCAGGAGTACAGTGTCCATCTCTGCTGTCAGAAATTTGAAGAATATTCACATTTGCCATGTGCTTTATCAATAGCTACCTCAATATTTCTAAACTATCTGTCATTATAGTACCTAGGTAATTAGGCAGAGGTGCTCGGGCACTGTATTATTTGAACATCATTTCCATGGGGCAAAGTCAGCTTGTAACATTTGTCATTATTTTGAGGGGCTTCTTATCACTTAAATAACTAAAGGGAAAAATTATAATTTCCTCTAAATTCATTTGTAGTTACTTTCACAAATAATTTTTGGCCACACTCATCATATTGAACATTGGCTATGTGTCAACTAAATCCTTGGCAATTATTTCAGCATAATTGATGGTCCTAGTTAATGTTCCAGATGCTATTCTGAGAACTCCTTTCTTTTTTCCAAGTATTTTTTTTTAATGTTGGACATCACTTCCAAATACACTTATTCTATTGGCTCTCTTTTTCAAGGAAACCAGTTGGTGCTGTATTATCTTTGATGCATTATATCTGATGTGCATGAAGAGAAAAAAAGATCCTTGGGTGATCTTAAACCATTGTGATTAGGTCCTTGGGTCTGATTTTTTTGTATAGTCACTAGAAAAGGAAATATTTATGACAATTTTAGGATGTTAAACTAGAGCAGGGGTTGGAAATTTACAAAGCTACATCACCAAACGGTCTTATAAATGAAAACCATTCTTAGCCATGCCATGCTCAGTCATTTCCAAACTGTCCATAGCCATTTTCATCCTGTAATGGTGGAGTCAAGTGTTGTGACAGAGACTATATGGTACACAAAGTTTAAATATTTAGTAACTGGACCTTTAAAGAAAAAGTTTTCAGACTCCAGATCTAGGGGTAACTTCGGTTCCTGGCAATAGTTTAAAAGAATCAAAAAAATTGTTTAAAAGTTTGTCTTAGCTGGCCTTCTTTTAGCCAGAAATCCAATATTTCCTCATATCTCAGGACTCATAATTGATGGTCACAGTGATGTCCCTGAAGCACTGAAAAGCCTTGAAGTACCTTCTGAATCAGCAAAGATTAAATCTCACTCACTGTGGTCTCTGTTATCTAGATTCATAGTCTTAAAATTGTTAGAGAACTTCAACATCATCTTTCACAAAACAGCAGAAACCTCTTCTACTACATGCTTTACGTGTGGTCTTTTAGCCTCTAAATATAGACCCAACAAGAAGGGGCCTGCAACTTCACATGACACCCATACTGTTTTGTGGCATCTCTCATCCTTACTCTTGCTGAGTGTTTTTCACCTCACACCGAGTCACTATCTATTTCCTTCCCACTCAACTTGCCCTATTCTAATATGTTAACTGTTAGTAAACTATAAATGATATACTCGTAACTTTTTATTAACCAGAATACGAATTCAACAGAACACTCCATCCTTTCACTCTTCCTTATCCTAATGGATAAAGTAGGTCCTGAGTAACAGACATAGGTTTGGGATTCAGATAGAGCTGAATTCAACTTCTGGTCTCACCACTTAAAAATGGTGCGGCCACAGGCAAATTGCTTTAATGTTTCTGAACATCAGTCTCCTCGTTTGCTACGTAGGAAAACATGGGACTTTGAAAGAAGGTATACAAAAGTTCAGCATGGTACCTGACATAAAAGGAGCTCTTATTGTTGGTCGAAAGTAGCAGGCACTTTAAACATGCTACAGGAAAACGTGCAAATTCCCCGACACTCTAAGCTGGGAGAAGCCCTGGAGGCATCTTAGGAACTAAAAATCATCCTAGATTTAAGACTCCTTTAAAGAAGCTAACGTCGCCTCATGTTTGTCATATATATTCTAGAACAAGAATTTATCTATGCAGTTCCCTATATGCCACTATGCAGAAAAGGGGTTTAGAGCTTGATTCTAGCTCATGACGATCCCCAAAGAGTAAGCAGTGTAAGCACTAGACATTCCAAATGCATACAAAGGAATATTTCAAGAAGTAACACTCACCTTTCCAATTCAGAAAAATAAATTATGTAAATTGCTAACCCAGCAAGGGCTAGATTATGAGTGTCTGTCTCTTTTATTCAGAATTACTGTGTTTTGAGAAATCTAGCCATGTCTGTAGTATCCAATTTTAATATGGCAATTCTCTTCTATTTTAGCTTCTTCTGTTTAAGGCAACATATTGAATCTCTTGGGAGAAACCCATCCTGTATCTGCTCAATTGAAAACATGAGGGTGCACATTCTGAGCTACATATGCTCAGGTCCAAGTTTCCAAGGAAACAAGAGACTGCTCGTTTATCTGCAAAAATGAACTGATGAATCACTTTCAGCCTGTTACAAACCTTGATTCCTAATCAAATTCCAGTGTAGAGTCTAAAAAATGTCAATGTCTTGTCATTTCTGCCTGGCAAGCCCCTGATGCTCTGGAAGCTGGCGGTTGGGCAGGCATTAGCGGAGTTATATCACCACTGTTTTCCTCTGAACTGTTAGTGAAATACTGTCAGTGATACCCAGCCCTGCACTGCATCTGTGTGTGAATGGCCTTCTAGTGTTTCTATCAGTAAAGCCAGACAGGGCCATGTGCGTATGGGATGTCCCTGACCAGCTATATGGAAGGGAGTACTCTGGTCCTCCCAGCTCCTAGCAAGGGCTACACACCCGACCAAGCACAGAGCCACAGGACATCCCACCTCCAAGCTTTCACTGGCATTCGAATCCTAGTGGTTAATAAGCATTTCTGAAATTTGAGAATATGAAACTTCCTGACCATTCTTTAGCATTTACTGGTCCAAGTGCTTTTTATGTGTTACTTCGTTTAATGATCACAATAAACCTTGAGGTAGTTACCATTATTATCTTCATTCTTTAGAAACTGGGGCACAGATAGCTTCAGTGATTTTTCTCAAGGTCACATAGTTTGTAAATGATAAAACTGGGATTTGAACCCAAGCTGTGTCACCTCAGATTGATACCCTTAACACTTCATTCCATCTTACAGAAGACTGACCATTGTGTCTTTCTCTAAGTTTTAAATTCATTTCTTCATTCATTCATTTATGCAGCAAATATGTACCAGATACCTATGCTAGGCCCTGGGGCTATAGCAGCAAATGCAAGAGACAAAGTCCCTCATGGAGCTCACACTTTGGGGAGAAGATAAATAATAAACAAGTAAGCAAAAACAAAGAAGATAGAGACTGTAAGATGACAGCAACAAAGGGAATCGATGCTGCAATTTGGGAATGATAACACTGGAAAAGGCCGTGGCATTTTGAAGGTACAGAAAGGAGACAAGATGAAACAGAAGTAGCGATGGTTCAGGGATGCCTGGGTGGCTCAGTGGTTGACCGTTTGCCTTCGGCTCAGGGAGTGATCCTGGGGTCCTGGGATCGAGTCCCACATCGGGCTCCCCGCAGAGAACCTGCTTCTCCCTCTGCCTGTGTCTCTGCCTCTCTCTGTCTCTCATGAATAAATAAATAAAATCTTAAAAAAAAAAAGAAGAAGTAGAGATGGCCTAGATCATCCGGGACCTTAAACAGCAGATTGGACTTAATTTTAGGTGATGTGATAAGTTATTGAAGAATTTTAATCGTATTTTAAGGTAGAGCTGTCCTCGGTTCCTATTGCAAAGAAACTCATTAGTAGGTACGAAATACACCTGTGTATCAGAGGTAGAAAAATGCATTCAACTCCCAGCCCCAATTCTATTTTTCTGGAATGATTTTAATTACATATACTGAATATATGTCAATATTCCTAAAAGACTAAAATTAGTTTTCCTATTACTTACTTACCTTTGGTTAAGGAGAAAGTACGCTAAGAAACTATGCTAACATGTAGGAGTGTAGCTGCACAAGAGGCAGAAAAAAGCAACTTAAAAGGACATGTTGAATAGGCACCAGCCTAAAATGCATATCCATGAGTAGATGAAGTGTGGACCCTTCAGCCTATCATCACACTTGGACCCCCCCCCCCCAAAGGAACCCAGCCCACTTCTATGGACAATCCCTAGTACCCAGGCTCCCTGGGACAAGGCTTTGCTTTGTTTTACGTCTGTATGTCTTTGCCTGACAGTATTTTATTTAGCATGGGTTCGCCATAAGATTTGTGGGAGGAAGGAAGGGAAAGAGGAAGAAGAGAGGAAGGAAGGAAAGAAGGAAGGTAAGGAGGAAGTGGCACTCTTGGTTACCTACTGGAATCTTTACCTCTTGGTTTTGCATCTTCTTGGCTGTTTCTTTATGCTCGGCACTCCCTAACCCATCTTCCTGAGATTTAAAAAAAATAAAATAAAATCCAACATGACACTTCCAAAAGATTAATATTTTCATTTCAACATTTCTGAAAGTATTTCAATGAAATTGCTTTCAAATGGTTTATTTTATATTAGATCATTGAGAGATAGATTAATGTCATAAACGTAGGTACTAGCAAGCAATATTTTTGTCTCCTATGTGCACATATGGTATATTTCATAACCTCTGATAACTTAAAGTCACTAATTTAAGTCAAATTAGGGAAAGGGCAGTATAATAATTGCTATATTTCTGCTCCTTCTTGATAACAAATGAGGCTTTTTTTCCCCCACCAGTTTATAATAGTGTGCTTTTTCTTTGGCTAAGATATAATAGCACTGCTCTACACGAACAAAAATATTTTTACTGGCTATGTTATTACTGAGAAATGCATTGGGAAAATGTAAAAATATTTCACCTTTATGTTGAAGAAAATAAACACAGTGGATTAAATAAAATTTTCACAGCTGTTGACACGTGCCATATGTAACACTCGGTAAACGTCAAAGAGGCTGGCTCCTTTTGGAGAATCAGAGACTAGAATTGGAGAGGACCTTGGATATTTATTGATCCACTACCCCAACCCACCTCAGCACGTTGGGAAAATGAGATCTAAAAATGTTGATGGACAACCCAAAGTTTGCATAATTAATTGAAGAATCAGGACTGGAAGACTTGTTATCTGAGATCCAGCCCAGCGTTGATCCCACGACAAAATGCAGCTCCCTCCGCCATGCTTCAGTGCACACTACTGGAAGTTAGCATTAGGAACAAGGAGGCTGAAATCAGGCTCAGTGGACTTCAAGTTCTACCTCAGACTCAGACTCTGACTATCTCTTTGAGCCTGCACAACATATTTTAACCTATATACGCCTGAGCTTTTTCTATGAAAGAGAGAGAGGGAGAGAGAGAGAGAGAGATTTAATAGTGCCAACCTCAAACATTTGTTCAAATATCAAGCAAAATAGTTAAAGTACTAGTACACTGTAAGTGCTAAATAAACCTCATCTATTGTTACCAATACTATTAGCATTATTATTAAGTTTTATTAGTCAAACATGTTATACATGAAACCCAGTTCTGTTGATAATTTTTGAATACCTTCGTTTGCTAAAATGGGAATTCTAAGTTCCTGTATATGCACATAAAACTCTGCTCAAAAAGCTTCTAAGTGGGGCACCTGGGTGGCTCAGTTAAGTGACTGCCTTCAGCTCAGGTCATGATCTCCAGGTCCTGGGATCCAACCCCGCACTGGGCTCCCTGCTGGAGAAGCCTGCTTCTCCCTCTGCCTCAGCACCCCTCCCCATGCTCTCACTATATCTCTCCCTCTCTAAATAAGTAAATAAATAAATAAATAAATAAATAAATAAATAAATAAAATAATAAATTAAAATAAAAGCTTCTGAGTTAATGGTCTGACTCTAATGACACAAACACTAAGTATGCTTCTTGACAATCTCACAAATCCAAGTAAATTCAAGAAGATGTTACTAAAACAATACACTGTAGAAGATGAGCAAGAGCCAACCCTTGCCTTCAGAAACCTAAGAGTCTAGGGCCACCTGGGTGGCTCAATTGGTTAAGCAACTGCCTTTAGCTCAGGCCATGATCTCAGGGTCTTGGGATCAGCCCCACACCAGGCTCCGTGGTCGGTGGTGAGTCTGCTTCCCTCTCTCCCTTTGCCTGCTGCTCCTCCTGCTTCTCTCTCTCGCTTTCTCTCTCTCTCTCTGTGTCAAATAAATAAAATCTTAAAAAAAAAAAAAAAAGGAAAGAAACCTAAGAGTCTAGTGGGGGAAAGAAGACATAAAGAGTAATAAGGCTTATAAAAGACCAAATGTGACGAATGTGGTGTAAAAGAAGTGATAAACAGGGGCTTTGGGAACAGTGCAGGAGGAAGGAATTCCGGCTGAGAAAGAAAATTCTTCCATGAAGAGACAGCATTTGATCCAAGCCTGGAAAGGATGCGGACATCAGGAGAAAGGAGGCAGTCTGAGAGCCAAGCTGCAGGTGCACTGGGTTCTAGGCTCCTCTCAACCGTGTTTCCCAGGATTAGGTAAAAGCCTACGTTCCTCCGAAACACAGGGGCTCCTGGCAAATGCTCCTGAGTGCAGGGACTGGGTCACAGCGTGTGGGGGAGGTAGAAAGATGGGAGGCGAGGAAAAGCGAGGCTGGAGAAGTGGGTTGAGCCTGAGGATCATCACGGTGAGACACGTGGACCTCGGCACGACAGAGCAGCATGCGTCCCAGCTCGGCGCTCGGAGCCCACCGTGGGCCAGGCCCTCACCTCCCTGTGCTCCAGGCTCCTCATTTACAGCATGAGGGCGACGGTGGGGTCCACTCCACGCCGTGCTCGTGACAGTCGCGTGAGTTACCAGCTCGAAAGCATTTAGACCAGTATCTGAAATAGTTTGGTCATTGTCAGATCATCATCACAGTCACTGCCGCCACCACGGGCATCATCATATTAGCACGGGGGATAGTTAGAGCCCAGCCTGGAGACTGCAGAT
This sequence comes from Nyctereutes procyonoides, assembly GCF_905146905.1. NCBI lineage: Eukaryota > Metazoa > Chordata > Mammalia > Carnivora > Canidae > Nyctereutes > Nyctereutes procyonoides. Next base: position 67,573,590 of record NW_026575049.1, read on the forward strand.
CCACAGATAATCCTCGAAAGCTGCATCCCGGTCAAAGCACCGCCTTAGGAAAAGGACCCTGCTGGACGCACACACTTAGTGGTTTGATGCAAAAAATTGTATATGACTCTTAACTATCTAGAAATATGGAAAATCTGGGCTGCACAAAAGAAAGATCGATTTTCCTGGTAATTGAAGAGCTATATTACAGTCCGATACAAATTTTGTTTGCATTGTTTGGGTTTTTTTTAACTACATAAGCAGTAGATAAATGCATTTTGGTTATAAAAATACAACCAGTACAAGAGTGAATAAAGCAGCTCCCAGGATCGCCCTTGGGAGTGACTTCTGACTTTAAGGATTTAGACTGGGATGCCAAGCTTCTTTCTACACATTTACAAGTACACACAACCTTTTAGCCTTTTAAAACTGTACATTTTTAAGCTTTCCTTTTAATTAAACGCTATGTTTAAATATCTTTACATGTGGTATAATAGATACACCTTTCAGCTGTTGCATAGTATTCCAAATATTGCTATTTCTTCCCTTCCCTCATTAATCATTCTGTTCATGAATATTCAGGTTATTTCCTGTCTTTTTTTACTTTTATAAACAAGGTTACAGTGGGCTATCAACGTATGTTATTGTGCACATACACATATCTCCGTGGGACAGATACTCCTAAGGGAAATTGCTAATTCAAAGAACATATTCTTAAATTTTGAGAAACTCTATCATATTGGTCTCTGAAAGGTTGGTACCAATTTACATATAACCATCAAAAATGAGTGAGAGTTCTTTAATAACTCAAGTTTTCAAAGTAATAATCAAGTTTACATATAACCTATGACATATGATAATCGCATTTCAGACTAATGTCATAATTGATTTATTATTCTAGAGCAACGATTCTTAAATTTGGGGGGGACACACATCTCTTTGAGGATCTGATAAAAGTTACAGATTTGCCCCAAAGGAAAGAGTGCGCAGACACACTTTTACCAAACTTTCATGTTTTAGTGGATGTTTCACCGTCTCCAGAAGTTCAACCCAAGGTTGAGGACCTCTATTCTGGATAAATCAAAAGTTATGCATTTGTGGGTGTGATGAGTGAGCACTGGCACCCACCTGGCCTTGCATTTCTGTGTATACCTACCTGGCTGAGGACCTTTCTTTAGATCCTCTTGAATCGCTGCCTACAATAGGTGGCACGAGACTGGATAAAAGAGTTGTCCCTTTACTGTTCCTCCATCTGACCGTGAAAAATCTACTTTCATGTTTATCTTATTCAAGTGGTTTTGCTCTTCAGCCTTCAGTTAGCATGTGTTTTGCATCGGTGCGTGTATGTGTGCATATCTGCTCGTGTACCTGCGCCTTAGGTTCATTCTTTGTAGCAAGTGAACTTGGAACCAGGGGAGTGAGTTTATACTTCTGCTGCTGACACCAACTAGCTGTGTGATCTTGGAGAAGTCATTTAACCACATAGGCCACCACTAGCCAACAGAACTTACTGCGATGACTGAAATGTTCTATAATCTTTGCTGTCCAATACATTAGCCCCTAGCAGTGTGTGACTAATGATCAATTTAAATGTGACTCTCATGTTTGAAGAATAAAACCATCAGACGGTATAAATCTAGTACCTTTGTGTTCTTGTCTGCCAAAGAGGGATAATGATAGTTTCTACTATGTCGGAATATCGTTGGCAATAAATAAATTAAACATATAAAGTACTTAGGGCAGCACCTGGTCTATAGCAAGTGCTACGTAAGTATTTGCAGTTACTATTATTGAGTGCCAATTATGTAGTGTCATTTTACCGTTACTGGGAGAAAAACGGATAAGTGGCTCCCACCCTCAAGAAATTTGAAATCTCGGGATCCCTGGGTGGCGCAGCGGTTTGGCGCCTGCCTTTGGCCCAGGGCGCGATCCTGGAGACCCGGGATCGAATCCCACGTTGGGCTCCCGGTGCATGGAGCCTGCTTCTCCCTCTGCCTGTGTCTCTGCCTCTCTCTCTCTCTCTCTCCCTCTGTGACTATCATAAATAAATTTAAAAATTTAAAAAAAAAAATTTGAAATCTCACTGAAGAGACAACACATTTGTATGTGCACTTGGGGCCGGGGGTGGGGAGAGAGACAGTAACACAAATGTTTAGTGATATTTCAAGTCAAACGCCTGTGCGTGTGTGCCAAAGTAGGGCCGAAGATATCATAAGTTGAATGCCTGTGTGGAAGCATTGTGAATTGAACTCCTGAACTGAGCTTTGAGCAATATAGGAGTTTTAGTCAAGAAGCGAGGAACAAAGTTTCAAAAACTAGAGCTGGGAGGGCAAATGATAAAGGGTCATCAGAGGGTGCCGAGTGGGCCTATGTGACAAGAAGGTTAATGGAGGCATCTAATGAGCATTAAAATTGGGTGGTACAATTGGAGTCAATGACCAGAGGTCTTCGATGGCAGAGTGAGGAGATTAAAGTTCATTCATCAGACAAAAGGAAAGCATTTGAAGATTTGAGGGTAGGCACGGTAGAAGCTTCTGGAATCAGCAAGAAGGAGAAAGGAGAGGCAGACTTCGGACAACTAGAGGACATGTCAGAGAAGCAAGGTCAGGCAACACCAGGGCCACGAGTGAGCAACTGGTATTTGCTTATCATGAGGATCGCCCCCAATTTCTTCCCATATAGTCTTTCCTCATTCCTCCTGTCAGATATAAAAACCTTCCTTCCAACCCTGTCTGCCACCGTCCTTCAAACTTCCCCTGAGGCCTTGCCCTATTCTTTTATCTCTGCTCTCAGGGACAGATCTTTTTAATGTCTTGTTATTCCTGCTGTAGTTCTGTTGTTCTGATTATCAGAGTCATAAGTATTCATTATAGGAAACTTTGAAAGTACCCAAAATGTTAAAAATGCAGAAAATATATGTGCTCCCAACACCAATGACATCTTTGCTCTGATCTTTTCATGATGTACAAAATTCTTCTTTTTTTCCCAAAATGCTGGGACCAGGGCTGGGTCTTTTACAACATGCCTCAAATGGTACTCTACAACGGACGCAAGTTTTTCAAGTGTTCCTTTAGAGAGCAAAGAATAGGTGGAAAGTTACTGGGAATTTTATATGCCACAACTTACTTAAAAGTATGGCAACTCCACTCTATGATGAATCACTCTGAGAAATCTGTATCTGTTGCAAAGACTTTATTATTTCCTCCCTAATGTCTAAATTATGCCAAAACTTTGGCAAATAAATACATAAAAGTCGATGAGTAAGGATACCCACACCCTTTTATTCATACTTTATTCATATTTATTATATGCCTACTAATCAAGCCAGCGTCTAAATGAATTATGGGACACCTGAGTATCGATAATCACACCCTCTCTGTAGATAGTTCTACATGCTCTGTTGAGTTTGACTGAGGATGGCTATTAAAAATCACTCAAAATAGACAAGTCTGCCAAAACAAGGAAGATCATTTATAGCTACAGACCCATGGCACTAAACTCCAACCCAAGACTTTGCCTATTTCATTCAGGTCAAAAACACTAGAGGATTAGGTCCTACATTCTTGTTCACAAATTCAAGATTACAACTTTGGTTCTGCCCATAGATTCTAGTCACCCCAGAAAACTGAAATGGATTCGAAAGTACTTTGCCCTATCAGAGATTTCAATCAGCAGGTCTACCTACACCTGCAATAATTTTGTGTTGACTCTCAAGAGGGCACCTAATAAACAAGATAAAATCTTCCTTTTGTAATGTTCAATGGGTAATATCGTCGAAACATGGTGTTGCATATTAATAATAAGAGTCATTTCATTCATTACACAGATACACCAGATTGTCATAGCAAACATTAAATATGATAAAAATCAATAAACTGAAGGATTTTATTTCATCATTTTTTTGCAGTGAGCTTTAACATCTGTAATTTAAATTTTTTAAAAAAAATAAAAAATAAATAAATAAATTTTGATAGCTCTTAAACAAGCAGAAGAACACAATTTATGTTTGTAAGTCAAACAAAAGAGGTAATGTGCCTGAATTTAGCACACAACCATATTATTATATGGGATCATATAATATATGTGTATATATATACACATATATGTATAAAATTGTAGAATATATCTCATTTATTTAAACTGGCCTTATTCCATTTAAGGAGGTTTTGTTGCTTTGGCCTTTTAATTCTACTATTTCCATCTCTGACATTTTGTAGCTTCTCTTTCTTCTACTTTCAACTTAGTGAACCTGCAATGATTCCTTATTTCTCCATGTGCAACCCTTTAAAACATTTTTCTGAATGAGTCTGAAGGCCCCCACGTGACCTAACTACAACTCTATTTCCAAACTGATTCTCCATTTTCCTCAATATGCAACCTGCTGCAGCCAAAGCTCTCTCAACCTTTCACCTTTCTAGCCTCTTTAGGACATGGGAGCTTGCTCCTGTGTAAACTCCCATTTCCCATAGACACATCCTCACCCAGTTAATTGCTTCATAGGCTTTCACTTCGTTGTTTTGCTTTTTTTGAGATATGATTCACATACCATGTGAATTTGGTGCTTTTTACTATATTCACACAAGTTGTACAACCCTCATCACTACTGAATTCCAGGACATTTTTATCATTCCATAAAGAATCTCTATACTCTAGGGATTTGCCTATTTGGGAGACTTAATATGGATAGAATCATATAATATGTCACGTTTTGTGCTGCCTCCTTTTACTTAGCATGTTTTCAAGGCTCATCCATGTAATAGCATAAATCAGTACTTCATTCCTTTTTATGGCTGGATAATATTCCACTGAATAGAAATATCACATTCATCAGTTGGTGGAAATTTGACTTGTTCTCTATTTTTTTTTCGTTCTCATTTTTTTACTACTATGAATAATGCTGTCAACATTCACAAAGAAGGTATTGTATGGACATTTTACTTCTTTTCGGCATATACATAGGAGTGGACTTGATGGATTACATGGTAACTTAAACATAGTTACTTTCTAAGGAATTACCAAACTGTGTTCTAAAGAGGCTAAACTATTTTACATCCACCAGCAGTGAATGAAGGTTCTAATTTCTTTACATACTTGCCGACACACATTAATGTTTATCCTTCCGCTTATAGCTATCCTAGTGGGTATGGAGTCGTATTTCACTGTGGTTTTGATTTTCATTTCTCTAATGACTAATCACATTGAGTATCTTTTGATATGCTTATTTAAACATTTGCATAACATGTGGAAAAATACCTATTTAATACTTTGCCCATTTTTAAATTGGGTTATCTTTCTTCTCATTGCTCAGCTATGAGTTCTTACGTATTCTGTATACTAAACTGTTATCAGATGTATGTTTTACAAGTATTTTCTCCTACTCTGTGGGTTGTTTTTCACTTTCTTGATAGTGTCTTTTGAAAAGCTTTTAGTTTAATGAAGTGCAATTTTTCTACCTTGTCTTTGGTTGCTTTATGCTTTTGGTATTTTATCTAAGAAAAGGTGGCCTATTCCAGGGAAACAAACATTTATACCTATATTTTTCTACGAACTTTACAGTTTTAGCTGTTAAATTTAGGATTTTGATTTACTTGGAACTAATTCTTATACATGGTGTGAGGTTGGGGTCCAACTTCATTCTTCTGCATGTGGGTTCAGTTGTCCTAATACCCTTTGTTGAAAAAACTGTTTTTCCCCTCATTAAGCTGGCTTGTCATTCTTGTAAAAAATCAATTGGCCATAAATGTTTACTTCTGGACTCTCAGTTCTGTTCCACTGACCTGTTTGTTTATTCTTATGCCAATATCACAGTCTTGATTATTATAAGCTTTGTAGTAAGTTTTTAAATTGTGAATATCAGTCCTCCAACTTTGGCTCTTTTAACCCCATCTTTGGCTATTTAGTTCTAAACTGGGAGTATAAGTCTTACAATAAATCTTTTTGGCTATTTTGGATCTTTTATATTTCTATATAAATTTTAGGATCAGTTATCAGTTTCTTCAAAAATGTTAACTGGGACTTGGATAGGGATTGAATCTGTAGATCAGTTTGAAGATTATTGCCATCTTATTCAGTCTTATAATACATGAAACATGGATGTATTACCATTTATTTAGGTCCTTTTTAATTTCTTTCAGCAATGTTTTATAGTTTTCTATATACAAGTCTTCTATTTTTTTTAAATATCATGGACTTTACTTTTCAATCTATAATTCAAATTTAAGCTCTTCCATGGCAAGAACCACGATCTTGTATTCCTTCTAAACCCACCACATAATCATTAGTTCTTTGATTTTTGAAAAAATTCTAAAAAAAAGAAAACATTCTGAAAAAACACGTTCCATCAAAATTAATAGCTCCTTTCTAAAATATGGCATTCCATACCTTGAACTTCATATGCTTTCCTATTTTCAAGTCTTTGCTTAACTCTTTTTCCTACTTAAAATTATCTGTCCCTTTCTCTTGTCTAGTCATCTTTCTAGTTTTAGTTTTATATTGTAGCCTATTACCTCCAAATTAAAATTGTTCAACTTGTGCCTATTGCATAAATCCGAATAAGATTCTAATGTCTGGATCACTGATCAATAAAGTTTTTTCTTTAAGTCTTCACTTTTACTTTATGCACGTTATTCAAAAATAAGTGGAAAGACTGCTAACTATAATTTTAAAGTTGCTTGCCCTTCTCCCCCCCAAGAACATAGCTTAGAGCAAGGGTTTGTAGATTATTTTTTTTTTCTATAAAGGGCGAAGTAGCAAATATTTTAGCCCTTGTGGACTATATGATCTCTTTTGTATCCACTCAACTGTCATTGTAGTTGTACTATAATCTGTTGGGTAGACAATTTGTAATTGAATGTCTGCAGCTATGGTCCAAAAAAACTTTATTTAAAAACATATGACAGGCCAGATTTTACTCTGGTGCTGTACTTTGTCAACCTCTGGGTTAAACCATGAGGAACTTTGCCCCAGCACATTACTGACTTGTGACTTTTATATAATTGTGCTACTGATGCATTGTTTCCCCTTATAGAGTAATGAGAATAGAGTTTTAAACCCTGTCATGGAAGATATGTTCAAGTAAAATTTCTAGTAGAAATTTTTTTTAGAAATAGGACAGGAACACAACAGAAAATAAAAATGTTTAAGTTGCATATTAGACCAAATGTGTTCCATTGGGATATAAACCAAGAACAAAAAAAGTAATAATGAGAGCTCTTAGCTCTGTTTTCCATTTGGCAGAACAACACAAATGACTCAGCAATGTTGTAGTATGCTTTACTAAGGTCATTCCTCTTCTTTGGAATGAAAGATTAATACCAAGAACTCATTTTAATATCAATTTTTATAAATTGATATAAAAATTATTCTGAGATGTTGTGATATATTATTATTTTGTTTTGTGTCTTTTATGAAAGACTGTTTTTTGTTTGTAAATTTTCCTTTTCAAAATGACACTTTCCATATCCCCAAGCAATGGATGGTAGATGAGTTTTCAACAGTTTCCAGGATTTACTGGCTAAGGGTGAGACACCTAAACTGATTGCAGCAGGAATACAACACTGGAGAGGAAATCTACGGGATGATTGGCAGGCCCTAAACCAATGATCCTGACAAATAAATGCTTTATTGGCAACTCAAGACTTAGCCCCTCAATCAGGGCCACCATCTATGTAATTCCATGTCCCTGCACCTAGTATAGTGCAGTAAGCACTCTATGCATGTTTGGTAAATTAGACCAAACACCGGTTTTAACATTGCGTATGTCAACTCATTGAACTTCTCCTGAGTGAAAAGCTCTCTTCAATGTCTGGTAAAAAAATGAAAAGGAAATGTATTTAGTCAAAGGAAATTACAATTAAAGGGTACAGAAGAGAACAACACAGGAGAACACTTCATACTACTAGATACATGTATTGGCTTTCTGAATAATAATTACAAATTCTGAATGATTCTTTTGTAGATTTTAAGGCACTGATGCATAGTTATGTTTCTAAGAAACTATGAAAACTGTCTGATATTACTGAATCCATGGAACTCATTAATTCCAGAGCTACTATTAAAAATTTGCATGCTTTTTTTCTTTCTATGTCTTTGCTTTTTTTGTGGCTGGCCTGCGGTCGACTATTACCAAGTTCTGCTAGTTTAAATAGTCAAGACTAACTTTATCCACCTAAACAAATTCTCTCTAATTTCATGTGTTCTACTCCAAATAATTATTCTATTTCCTGACACAAATGCTTAGATCCAGGAATGGTGAGTATATGGAAGAGGCTGCAAAAATGTTTTCAGACTATCTCCTAAATAATGTACCTGGCTTCTTGCTCTGAAAGTCCTCTGTCCTCCATCAGATTAAGTCACCTGGCATGCACCTACTATCACAAATTCATTCTAGACTATGAGATGGACTTCGTTTCTCCATGGAATAAATTTGAACCCTACATTCTAATCAGTAAGTCATCAAATCCATTGTCTCTTATTTTCTTTGCCTTCAAATTGCTCTTTTTATAATACAGATCTTGGATAATTTGAAGGATGCCCCTCTACATTGGCTTCAAGAAATAGTATATCATAGTGTTTTATAAACATGAATTCAGGAGCCAGATCAACTGCGTTTGAATTCTGGTGCCAGCTCTTACTATGTAACTGGCCATGTTTCTTCAAATTCTTAAGCCTCAGATTCTTCATCTGTAAAATGAAGATAATAATCACACTAACCTCACAGAAGTATGGTGAGGATTAAATAAGTTACTATCTATAAAGTGCTTAAAATAGTATCTGGCATAGAATAAATCCTTCTATATATTTGCTATTATTAGCAAGTCTACATTTACTTGCCAGTCATATTTCATGAAGACCTCATCAACTTTTTGAGATCAATCAGAAATAAGTTCATAGGGACTCCTGGGTGGCTCAGTGGTTGAGCAACTGCCTTTGGCTCAGATCGTGATCCCGGGGTCCCGAGATTGAGTCCCACATCGGGCTCCCTGCATGAAGCCTGCTTCTCCCTCTGCCTGTGTCTCTGCCTTTCTTTCTGTATCTCTCATGAATAAATAAAATCTTAAAAAAAAAAAAAGAAACAAGTTCATCTCCATTACCTATAGTAAGAATGACAGGCAAATTTAAGTTCCTACTAATAAAAAAAAAAAGGACATTCAAATTTTCATACAAGGATTGAAACTGTAATATACAACTTTTGTTCTTAAACACAACCATTCACAACGTCTTCCATTTTCAATATCCCCTTCAGGTCCATATAGATGTTACATATATTTTGAGATTTAATTTTAACTTCCTTAAAATATAATTGTCAGGGATACAACTGAAGAAGAATATTGGGCATACTTTTGCAATTTCCCTTCAAGTATATTTTTTCTTTTTATTTCTGGGAAGACCTCACATGGATATAGATTTTGGAAAATTGAGTCCATCTCTGTGGTTCTTCATTTCTGCTAGCTGAATTTATGCAGCAATTTTTGTTAGTAAATATCTTCTTCCTCAATTTTTCCACTTAAGCTCACTGTGTACTGGGAGTAGAAGCACTATTTCTCTTTAGAATCCTTTTCTTTTTTCAGGCTTGTGCTGAATCACATGAAGGGAAGGGAATAGTGCCACAGAAAATACAGATGGCTCGCACCAGTGTGGCGATATTTTCATTAGCAACTCTAATTGCAGGACAATCTTTAAATCTTTTTTGAGATGACATTATTATTTCAAAAGGAAGTCAAAGAAAAGCTTGGTGGTTTTATTGAAATTTTCATTCCCATTCTTTACCCTATAAATTTTTATATTATTTATAATAAAACATATGATATACTTTCTTTTCTAGACATGTTACTCAATCTGATGTCAGAAAGCTTCAGTAGGGCTTCATTTCTGAAGTCAAAGCTTATGGGAAATGCTAGCAATTTCCAGTGACCTGGTAATACCAAAAAAAAAAAAGAGAAAAAAAAAACAGCATAAATGTGTGTCTTGGAGGTAAGTGGATGCTAGTGTAGGCCTTGTAAGTTAAAAGCAACATTTTATAATCTCGGCAAGATGTAATGGGTAGTCAAAGTAATGAAGCTAACCCAGGCGTAATGATTAATCTCTGTGTGAGTCACGACCCCGGCAGCTGCATTCTAAATGAACTGTAATCTATATAATGCACTCTCAGGAAGACCAGACAACAAGAAGTTGCATTAGTCCATAGTGCAGATGGCCAGACTGCATGTAGAAGTATATGCAGTTCTGGCCTAAAAGAGGAGAAGTCTAAATTGAGCAATATTCATAAAAGGGACAGTGAAATATCATGGATATTTACTGGCTCCAGTTTATCAAAACAGGGTGGCATTAACCCTTACCTGCTTCGGGTAACTAGCTATAAGATGGGATATTTAATAAAGGCTCCATGGGAGAGGTAAAACTGATCAGAACCTTGTAAGATGGGTTAGGAGGAGAAAGACCATTCCAGGTGAAAGATATAACATGAAAAAGCTCTAGTGATAGGCATTCACAAGGTGTTTTTCAAGCAAAGTCACCATCCCTGACCAGTGGAAGACGAGAACCAATGTTGTGAGTGGTGAATAATAAAAATGTAAAGTTTATCCCATAAGTAAAACATTTTGACAATCCTATTTTATAAAGGCTGGCAAAGCCTGTTGTAACTAACCAGTGGTATGATGGTTGGCATTATCTTTTGGAAGGGACTGGGTGTTGGCACTAAGCCCCACCATTTTGGCAGAGGGTTTTCAGGACACACAGATGGATAATCTGGAGAGTGGCTCAGAAAACTTACAAGAGGGGAAATTTTTCAGATGGAAAATGCAATGGACTATAAATGCATAAAATCTGCTTTGTGAAAAGGCTGAGAATTCGCATGGTGTCATGGGATGGGCACACACTTAATGACAAGAGCCATGGAAGTTAGTACTGGTGCTGCCAATACCTGGCTATGGGACCCACTGCTCTGGGCTGTAGTTGTCTGTAAAAGGAGGACTTTGGGCCAGATAATCCCTGTGAACTGACCTTTGAACAAAATCTACACGTGAAACTTTATCTCAAAGATTTTACTAACTGATCCTGTGTCTTTGTTGTTGGTCAGAGGCAAACAGTCTAACAAACACACAGGAGAAATGCTCTCATTGCCTATACACATTTATACACTTTCCTTTTCTAAGTACATATAACTGCAAAAATAACACACAGCGTCAACATGCAAGGCTCACAGCCCGCTTGGGAAGTTGCATACGGTGGTAGTAACCAAGAACTGTATAAGTATTGACTCAATCCTTCCCATCTTACAGATGAAAAAGCTGAGACACAGAGAGATTATATGATTTGCCTAAAATTGCATAGTTAATTAAGAGCAGAGCTGGGTTTAGAAGGTGAGCAGCAGGCTCTGAGTTCTGCAGTCTTATACCCTCCTGCAGATACTACCTCTCTAAACAGAAGTTGGCCATTGTAACCTGATATGAATAACATACATGGTGGAGCTGTGCTTAGGCAAGAATGATAACCCAGAGATAAGGTCTTGGATGAGGCTTTCTATTCAAAGAAACTGGTGGTGAAGGCCTTGGTCACAATGAGTATCGGTAGCCGCTGTTATAAGGTTCTCTCTAGAAGCTGTTCGAGGCCATATAACCTTGATAGAAACGTGCTTGCATATGAGGGGCCTGACTTTCATTAGAACCATATTGCCTCCAGGCCCACTAGTCTATACGATTTTCCCCTTTGGCCCCTCCGACTATTAACGACCAATGTCAACAAACACACTCTATCTCTTCATTTCCCACCTTCATCCCCTCCTTCAATATCTGCCCCAGGAAAGCTTTGGAAGAGAAATGAACAAGTATATAGAGCTAGTCTGCCTGCTAAAATCAAACCTAACACATCTGGGTTTTGCTTTCATTGAAAAGCCAAGAACTCTTTGGTTTCCTGCACATTTCACCTTGAAGATCCAGGAAAGAAGAATCATGAGTGATTGGTCATGGATCATAATCTCAGCCAAGGACTCCTCCCAAAAATATTAATTCATTCTCTCTAATGCCTGCTCGACACTCTAAATTCATTCCTAAAACACGTCAGCTGTTCCTCAAGCTGATTGAGGTATGTGTCATTAGAGACTCAGTTAAAAGCCCCAAGTACTTCTCACTCTGACCAGGGTGTCAGAGGTAAAAAGTCCATGAGGGTTTTATAGCTGATCCAGTCAAGCCTCTCCACACCCGGCACACCCTCCAGATGGCAAGTTGTCTGCATTTAAGTCACTGTTAGGAGATGTTCAAATGCTTATTGCAAAGATGACATACTTTCCTTGCAGCTCATTTTACTAAATTAAAAACATTAAACATAAGTGTCTCTTGAGGTGCTTTTTTTCCCCTTCAAAAATTATTTCTCTGAATTAAAATGTGTTTATACAATTTCAGATCAGAATTAAGCAATCCCTTCTTTTTTTCACCTGCCAGTGGATGTCTGAGTGCACAGACAGCCTTTCTGAGAGCAGGAGGTCCCCAGGGTTACTAGTGTAATTCTTTTTACTCTGGGGTGCTCAAGCACAGAATTGCCTACAATCAATTTGCTTTCACATTCTGGCATTAAACTCACTGTATATAAAAGTATCACAAGTATTTTCAATGTAAGTCTAAGTAGCAGTGATTTAAAAGGCTTTTTATTGTAATGAAAAAAATTACAAGGCGCAGTAAAAGCTGCTCAGCCTATTTGACTGAATCCAATCAAACACGTGTAAGAATCCCCATAACCTCAAAATGGGTAAAAATGACTTAAAAATTAAGAAGGACAATTGATAGGAGTCATTTTCATGTCTGGCAGATGAAGCAATTGTGCCCGAGCAATATTTTGATCTCTGGTTTCTAAAAATACAGGGTAGATTATAATTTAACTTAGTGCTACGGGGATACAGGTTCTTTTTAAAAGATATAGTTATAGATATAAAAATATAGGTACTTATATAACATAATCTCCTAAGTATATAGCTGCTTTTTAAAGGCTAACCCAAAAGATTTCCAGTAAGATATAAATCCTTAGTTACCCTGAATACTCTTGATGTCTATCATTGATGTTTAGACAGCAAGAAGCAAGACTTAGGCATCTATAGCCATTGCTATTCAAAATTACCACCATTAAAAATCCGGTACACACAAAACCCTTGAACCAGGACAAAAGTATAATATAAATATACAAATATTTATATAACCATCACACAATTCCTGACACATAGGAGGCCCTCAGTAAATACTTGTTGAATGAATGAAAAAATGAATCATGAGTAAATAACATATCCAGAGGCAATCTGCTTTTCTATACTATTTTGATAAAGTCATTTTCATTTTCGCCTTTAAGAAAAATGAGTAAAGCAAGTCAAAAAATTGAGTTCCAAACTGTGGCTTGGTGGCTGTTTGATATTTTTAGCCATTCTGAATGCCAAAACCATCTCTTCTGACAGTCCTCAACCTTTGGTTCAGAGCCCTCTTTATGCAAAGACAAAGTCCCCTTCCACCACCCCCAACGGCATGCTACTGATTCCCACAAGAGCTGTCAGAAGCAGCACTGAATTTGTTATTTTGTTCACTAAAGAGGTGGAAGAGGGACCCCTGGATGGTTTAGTCAGTTGGGGGTCTGCCTTTGGCTCAGGTCTTGATCTTGGGGTCCTCGGATCGAGACCCACATTGGCTCTCTGCCCAGCAGGGAGTCTGTTTCTCCCTCTCCCTCCGTGTGCTCTCTCTCCCTCAAATAAATAAATAAAATCTCAAAAAAAAAAAAAAGAGGTGGAAGAAATAGAATTACCAGATAAATTATAGGAAGCCCAATTAAATTGGATTTTGATAAACCGTGAATAATATTTTTGTATAAGTATGCCCCAAATACTGCATGAGACATACTTACAGTAGACATTATTCACGGTTTATCTGAAACACTAGTTTCACTGGGTACCATGTATTTTTATTGGCTGGACCTGGCAACACCAGAAGGAAAGCAAATGTTCTGACTGAAGACCAAGTGTTCCTATGTATGCAGACTCTAGTAGAGTAAGTGAACCTTTGAGTAGGAAACAAGAGCAGAATTATCTTAATGCATTATTCAGGACTAGCCAACTTTTCATAGTTCCCTAAAATGACATTTTTAAAGAGGCCTGATCTTACAGTCATGCTGCACATTGACCGCTTACAAAGGCAATGAGAGAATTACACGTAGACAAAGAAAGAGTATGGAAAGTAAAGAAAGCAAAGACTGGGGAGGTGTCAAGAGGCAGGATAAACATTTTTGACATTAACAGTCCCTTTTTAGAAGATACTGGTATGGATATATGTTTCCATAGACATCTACTCAGATCAAAGATAAGAATGACTCCTTTAAAAATTCTTGAATTTTGATAAAACGTCAACCGTGTTTTTACACCGTGAAAGAAATCTAGCGCTTATGAAAGGTGGCAGATTGATTGATTGAATAATTATTAATATTTATTACATACCAGCAAGAAGCTAGAGGCTATTTGAACACACAGGCCAGGTCTCTCTAGCCTCGGGAGGGAGTGGCCTGACTTGGATCAGTGGGTGACAAGGTCCTAAAGGGCAAGATGACATATGTTGTTGCTGAGCAGTGGGTTGAGATATTTGTTCAAATGAGATCTGACAATCCATAAGAGATAGAGGGAGAGTTCTTAAAATCTACAGTGTTCATGATCTAAAAACTGAAATTTGGCCTTTTCCTCCTATTTCAAGGATCCCTTTGCTTCTAACCATCAAGCAAAGCCCTGACAAGAAGAGTTCGCTGCCGTGGATGCCGTTTCAGGCCTGGCCACGGTGGTGAAAGGGCTCCCTGATGATACACACACTCAAGCTCCATCAGGGCCTCGGAGTTCTCTTCCAGTGAAGTGCCAGACTGTGAAAGCAGGACTTTCAGAGCCTACTTAAGGGAGGACAGGGAACATTTTTAACCAGATCTATTATAACTACAATCAAAGGGAGACGGGAAGGTAATACTTCTCGAACCAACACAGGTCAGACCTGTGCTGGGTGTTTTATATGTCTGTGATTTTATTTTCACGGTTCTCAAAGTAACAGTGTACAACTGGCCTTATTTTTCTCATTTACCTCTGATAATCTGCTGACCCGAATAGAATTGAACCAGCTACCCAAGGTCACAAGCCCAAATATTGGTGATTCTAAGATTCTGAGTCAGGACTGTCTTACTGACATGGAAACATAATCCTTCTAAAAATCTGGAACAATCTTCACTGTTGGATAAAGTATCAGAATCTTCAACTAGTCAAAGAAAAGACTAAGTAAATAAATAAAAAGGAAAGACAAACAATATAAATGAATATTTCTCCTTTCAATAATGACATTTTCTTAGGTAAATGGTGATTCCAAGCCAAAAAAAAAAAAAAAAGAAAAAAAAAGTTGCTTACTATCATTAAACTCTGTTAGCTGATTTTTGGTGTATGACATTTTCCAACATAAATTATGAGAAACATGAAAATTAAAATGTCATTATTATTTAACACTAAAATTAAAAGCAAAAAAGTCTTTCTCTGGGAGAAAAAAAAAATACCAATGCTGTTAACTTTAATTTCAACTCCTAAAAGTTACTACTAAATAAAAAGAAACTACAAAATACAAACTTTAAGCCATAGCACAAAGTAAACTTCAAATCAGATAGTCGTGGGCTGTGAAGCTTAGCTCCCAGATATGCATACCCTGTATTAGAATCACAACCTCACTTCTTACCAATTGTGTGATCTTTGGCAAATTACTAAGCACTTCTATGCCTCAGTTTCCTCGTCTATAAATTTAGTAATAGAATCTACCTGACAGGATTGTCATAAAGACTAAATAAGATATTGCATGTAACCTGCTCAGCATGTAACAAGCAGTCATAAATACATGCTCCTATTTTTTATGCCATTACAATATTTTCTTAAAAATGGACTGCACTTGTCTCTGTATTTTTCGAAGGCAAAACAACTGGACATCAAAACCGCCAAAAGTGTTTTCCAAATTGATATCAAAGTGTCCCTGGCAAGAGCCGCCTCTTAAATAACTTATTTTCCTAAATTGAAGCCCAGAATTCAAAATCCCAGGCTGAGCCCACTTTTACCGCTCTGGTAAGATGCTGTACACAAAAGAAATTAAAATGTGGCTTGCAGATAGCTGAATCCAGAAAGGAATCCTCAGACCCTTTGTCGCCTAAAAGCTCCCACAGCCACACGGCTGAGTTTAATCCACACTCAGGATTCATCAACGTTATTCTGAAATGGGACCTTTAAGCATAGTGTGTGTGTGTGTGTGTGTGTGTGTGTGTGTGTGTGTGTTCTCAAGAAGAATAACAACAACCTGGAGAGGTAAACATGATGCCTAAAACCTGGTGCATCAACACCCTGTTGCGGTTGGATGAGTTGTGCGGTGGCCCTAAATGCAGGTGCTGCGGTCACCTGGTACAGCCCCTAGTGATCCCACTGAGCAGTGCAAGGCCCAGGCACGCTGCATTCTTATTCCTCCTAAAGAAATTTACAGACTATTTTCTCACCCTTCCCCCTGAGCTAGGATATTGAGGTTAAAATGTACCTACTGAGTAGGTAATGTATTTGGTATTAAGGATCCATCATATGCGTATGTCTTCTGAGCATAATGGTTCCTTTGGAGCTATTATAGATATGCTGTGAATAGATATTAGGAATAATACACAGAGTGGCTGAAGGAGGTCCCATATTAACTACTGTCAGACTTTTAACATTATTTGAAACTAGGCTTTTTTTTTTTAAAAAATTCCTGGGGTTTAATACCTCTATACTTTGTAAACTGAGTGCTTTTCAAAGAAAGCTCCAAATTCCTACAGAGCTGTCTTTAGGTGAGCTTTGATCTTTGCAGCGCGCCTATCTTGTGTTTCTGTAATTGCTCTGGTTTAACAAGGCTCCTTAGCACGTGAAAGGGGAAAATCCTTTTATTAAGGCTATAAACCTAACTGACCACAGTGATGGAATGTGCGGCTTGGGGGTAGCCCTTGGCTCCCCAGAAAAGACAAAAAATGGGAAACTGGGGAAGTCTTCATGTTAAAACAAAATGAAATATTTATTAAACATGGTTCTGGTGTCCCAGGTGGTAAGAGGCTGCCCTGTGGTCCGCTGAAAGGTTTGATCTTTGTTAAGTATTGTGAATGCTGATTTCAATAATGGGGTGAAAGCTGAGGAAGTTATGGCTGAAATTTTGGCTAAAGATGACAGCTCCAGGTTTCAAGTTGCACAAAGCAGTCTGAGGGATTAAACCAACAAAGCCTGCTCAAAAGTATTGAGTTTCCGAAAGTGTAATCTTCCTATCTGTGATTCACACTCCTAGGATGGGGAGGATTCCTCATTTACTTTGACTTTGCCATATTAATCTTACTTTACAAATACATGTGGTGATTTATATCATGTTTAATTAACTGATTGAGGGCTCCAGTGGTAAAAATGGCATCGCATTAAGCTCTGTCCGTATGGCAAATTCGAATCACATCTTTAGCCTTGCAAGAACAAAATATCCCGAGAGTCACTGATGACAGGATGTAGGAATTGAAATCAGGTCCCTCCTGTTGTTTGAGAATCCAGGGAGGGTGCCTGCCATATGCCCGTCACTTCCAGGGGGGGAAATGACAGGATAAAAGAAAGGAAGGCTATAGTTCTTCCAATATGTTCAAATCTCAGATGAAAATGATTGTGCAGCAGTGCTGTACAGAGGCCAAAATTCACATGAAAGTGCATATCCCAAACTTTGCAGAGAGCTTAATGAGAGGGTTTTTGTGCTGTTTTGATTTGTGTTTTTTTGTTTTGTTTTATTTTTTTCTGAAATGGCTGCCCAGGGTTTTTGAGAACAGATAGATGAAAATGTTGTGGTTTGGAGTCAAATACAATAAGCAGGGAAATAAAAAAAATAAAATAAAAGGGAATTCTTATCTAATAAAATCTATGTGCACTGTGATTCAGTAAAAAGCAAATTAGGTTTGACTGCTGAAAACCACACATTGGGATACCAGTTTCAAAGTTAGCATTTTTTGGAAGTGGAAGTTGTCTAATTTTTCTCCTCAAAAATCTGTGGTGATTATTTATGACATCTAAAGAAAAAAAATGTAAATTAAGTACTGATTTCCTTCAAATAATTTCTTTGAAATTTTAAAATTCATTTCAAGTTATCTTAGTAAGACAGCCCAATATGAGTCTGAAAAGGGGCCAAAAAATCAGTTTTACTCCTCAACATGATGATTCACATTTTTTGTCCATTCTCTTTTAGTGTTTTATTATTTGCATATTAAAACTATTATAATCATTTTATACCTTAATCTTATAAACTGAATTTTTTTTTCATTTGATGTTTTACTACACATTTCCCCTGCTGCTATGCACCCGTAATTTTTATTGGCTACATAATATTTCAGCAAATCAATGTTATTGTATTTCTGACCCTGATTCTATCGTTAGATATTAAGACATCTTCTAATGTTTGTTGTTAGAAATAACATTAGAAAGACAATTTTATACATATGGCTCTTTTTTTTACATTTTGAATGATTTCCTTATGATAGTTTCCCTGTCTCTCTATAGGTAGGTTCCCTACCTATACATTTCTTTAAATAACATATTCCCTTCTTCCAAGGGAAAGTGGAAAGTAAAACATTTTGCGAGGTGTCGCTATATAGAAATCTTTCATCTATGTGGAATCAAAAAAGAAGAAAGAAAAGAAAGAAAGAAAGAAAGAAAGAAAGAAAGAAAGAAAGAAAGAAAGAAGGGAGGGAGGGAGGGAGGGAGGGAGGGAGGGAGGGAGGGAGGAGGAAGGAAGGAAGGAAGGAAGGAAAGAAAGAAAGAAAGAAAGAAAGAAAGAAAGAAAGAAAGAAAGAAAAAGGAAGGAAGGAAGGATAAAAAGAAAGAAGAAAGAAAGAAAAAGAAAGAAAGAAAGAAAGAAAGAAGAAAGAAAGAAAGAAAGAAGAAGAAAGAAAGAAAGAAAGAAAGAAAGAAAGAAAGAAAGAAAGAAATTCAAACTCATAGAAACAGAGAACAAAACGTGTTTGCTAGAGGCCAGGGGAAGGAAAGAATAGGGAGAGGTCAGTAAAAAGGTACAAACTTCCAGCTATAAGATGAAAAATGTCTGGCAATCTAACATAAAATATCAAGACTACAGTTGTTGACACTGTCTTGTATAATTAAGATTTGCTAAGAAAGTAGAACGTAAATGTTCTCACAAAATAAACGAATGAAGGAAGGAAGGAATAAGTGAAGTGTTGGGTGTGTTAGTTGACTAGAAGGGGCAAGTCCTTTGCAACAAATAAGTATATCAAGTCGTCCTGATACACACTCAAGTATCTTACAATTACATTTGTCAGTTATACTTCGACAGAGCTGAAATTTAAAAAGAAGAGGAAGACAAAGAAGGAGGAGGACGACGAGGAGAAATAATGAAGATCTTACCTGACGGTAGCACGCGATCCAGGGGTGACGGCTTCCTTCCTGTAGCAAAGTACTGGTAATGTTCAAGAAGTACTTCATGCCCATGTTGTGTCCTCCCCTGCTCTGTAAAAGAAGGGTACAATAACAATGAAGCAAAATCAGAATTTCCTACTTTGTTTTACTCCTCATTTGTCATTTCCCTCCAGAAATAAAAGTGTCCCTTTAAGCATAATTAAAGTTTTGAAAATTTATACGTTTCCTAGGGAGGACTGCAAATAGACTCTCAGACCAAGACACAGTTCACTTTTTTCAAATGACCCTTAGTTTAGTCATTTACCTGAAGTGTGGTCCTAATAATTAATAATCCTAGATGTTTCCATGGCATTAATTCAGAAGATGATGGATTGGGTAAGTTAGGCAATATATTTTAACTAAAACCACTTTGGATTTTGACAAGGAATTCAAACTTTTCGACTGTGGTCTGTAACTGCACAGCCAGCTTGTAAAAAGAATAATCACCTCAACTTTTTCAACTTCCTGAAATCACTCAAAATAGAGTAGTTCAAGATTGTTTCATTTGGAAGTAATAAGTTTCAAAACACAGTGTGCTGTAGTACATTTTAATTATTGGTTTCAATTCCCCATGCTCTAGATTTTCTTAACCATGCCCTCAGGTATTTGGTTCCAAAAATATGAATAAACCCCCAAGTTTTATTTACAGCCTTTTATCAAAAAGCTATCTGATTTATTTAATTGGTCTACGACTTCAAGAAACACCCTCAAATTCAATTCAAGTCTGTATTAGGATTCAAGTGACATATCTTTTTTAACAATTTGGAGGCCAGAAGTGCAGTTCTTTTTGGATGGTTTGTTCCAGTTGATGTTATTATTGGTCAGATAATATAACCCCTTCTGTTTCCCAAGTTTTTTTCTTTTTTTTCCTTTCGATGAAAGCTATCTCTTTTGTGCAGTTTAAAAACAAAAGATAAACATTCCCTATGAGGCATTGGAGAGAGAGGCAATTAATGTGAATTTGATAAAACATAATGTAGTGGACTGACAGTAAAAAGGCTATGCTTATTTGATTGTTGACTAGTTTTGTCTTTAAATAATGGTCTTCTTTTGGCGTTTAATGTATATTTGTTCGCAATAAACATAATTTATGAATATTTTAACACATGTGTACTCAGTGGGGTGGATTATCATACTGATATAAATAGAATTAATGAGCAGTCAACCTGCCACATGTCATGACATATGACAGGGCAGCTAGAGCACAGAAATAATTCTTATAGTTTCATAATAAGGCTTTTTTTCTTAGTTCGACTTTTTAGAACTACTAGCAATCTTTATTTTCCTTTATTTTGGAAGATGTTTTATCAACTGGGAAACACGATTCAGATTTTACGGCCAGAGTCTACTTTTTAACATTCAAAAAACTATTTTCTTGCCCTCTTTAAGGCAGAATAGATGCATTCGAACAAATTAACCCTAGTCAGCCAAATTTCAGAGAATAGATCACAGATTGACAATAATTTTTGCCTAATTCAACTTTAAAAAAAAAAGTCCATGTATTCTTTTCTTCTTTTATTTCGTAGCAAAAGTATGATCATGCCCAACTGCTGGTACTATAACAAAAACTTGCTAAACGCTTCTAAATTCTGAAACAAATCTGATGGGCATGCCGCCTGGATAAAATTATCCTGAAGAAAACATCTTCCTAGCCAGTTATTTGCTCTCCTTCCTCACAAAGCAACAATCTGTTAAGCGTGCCTAATAAGATTTTTTTTTTTTAAGGAATAAACCCAGTGGTCTAAAGCCACCTCTTCAAACAGTAAGTATGGGGGTGAACATAGGCATGCAAAATCCTCCGTTTAACCATACCTCATTTGACAAAGAATTATTTTCATGAAGAGGCAAATTGAAATCTAAGATTAACCTTTATTTTCGTTTATTATTTTTATAGCTTGATTATGGCTAAAAATGGGAAAAATTAAGCCAGCACGTGAACTGCATTGTCTGGATGGTCTGCAGGAGGAAAGCCTTGGCAAAGATATTAAGCCATGACTTTTTAGAGACACAGATGGCAGGGTTACAGCCTTTATTCCTCTTATCTTTTATTTTCAAAGGGAATATTCAAAGCTTTTTGCCACCACCAACCCTCCACTCTTACCTTCACATTTAGAACCACTGACTTCCAAAACCAAAACCCTGTCCTAAAACTGGCAAGCCCTGGGATACTTTCGGGAAATGACTGAACGTGACACCAGGCTCCTGGTCATCTGTCAGAGGAGGGGACTGCGCGGTATGGGGCTGGGGGCTGATAAACTTCCCCGTAGTGACTCCCTTGGGGGAAATCCAGCTCTTTCACCGGCAAAGAAAATGGGCACCACCTAGTGCTTTTTTGATGCAAAGGCTGTTTGTGCTGGAGTGGATGAGAGTGG
Source organism: Nyctereutes procyonoides (assembly GCF_905146905.1). Lineage (NCBI taxonomy): Eukaryota > Metazoa > Chordata > Mammalia > Carnivora > Canidae > Nyctereutes > Nyctereutes procyonoides. Next base: position 67,595,418 of record NW_026575049.1, read on the forward strand.
GCAAGCACAGGGTGGCTGACCTTTCAAAGGAAAAAAGAAAGGAATGAGTTGGCTTCAACCTCTATGTCAGGAAAGGAAAGAAGAAAGGAAAGGAAAGGAAAGGAAAGGAAAGGAAAGGAAAGGAAAGGAAAGGAAAGGAAAGGAAAGGAAAGGAAAGGAAAGGAAAGGAAAGGAAAGGAAAGGAAAGGAAGTGACAATTTTAAAACAAATGAATTCATTGCTTCCAAATTAGGGATGTCCTTAGAGCCATTTTCTTTCTTCCTTTTTTTTTTACCCCCCCCCCAAAAAAAAATAATGGTTGGTCTGTTCAAGAGAAATAACATATTTACATTACTAAGATGCTAATTTTCCCATATCATTTTTGTCTCTTCATTTCTTCTGCTGGTAACTTGTAAGAATTTCTAAGAATTTTCATTTCACCCTAAGCCATAAGGCAGAGCAAGCCATCCTCTCACCCAAATCCATCCTAACAAGGAGCCTGTCTGGAATTCCCATAACACAACAAATAGCTTTTATGAAAAATGGTTTGTAGCACAAAATCTTTTGCAATGCAATAAGATCAAGTTAACCCTCATGCCTCTAGGAAAAAGCCTAGGAAGTTTTATCTGATTGGCAAAATGGACCCAGATATGAGTTCAAGGATTGAGTACACTTTGATGAAATTTCACAGCAAGGAAGTCTGATTATCTGAATGACTGCTTAAGCCCTTTAAAAAATAACTCAGGGGAGCACTGTATTTTTTGGTATTGTTGTTGTTGTTGTTGTTGTTGTTAGGAAAACAGATGGTCCTGTAGGGAATAGTAGGTCTCCCATATAATAATAGCTATTCCATACTGTTTGCTTTGTCTACAACACCTTGCTTACCACTGTTGCTTTAAAAGAAAAATGTTGATTTCTCTACTGCTAAAGGTGAATTGTTCTGCAAAAAAATAAAAAATAAATAAAAACCTTAGTGAGGCAGGGTGGAGGGTGGATATAGGAAAAATGAGAAACCTGCTACACATAACCGGATTAACAGGGCCTGCTACACATCCAGGAACTAACTAGCTGACTTTGAACTCATTAGGGATCTGCTTATCCGATATGCTGCACAACAGCATCCAGACAGAAAACAGACTTCGAAGAAACAGACAAAAATGATTATAATTGCTGTCGGGTAAGAGCCCAGTGTCTGTGCTCAGCAACCCGGGTATAAAGGAATGAAGGAAGCAAAACCCAAGATGCCGAACTTTTCTCCTTTGCCTTCAGCAAAACTCCCCTGTTACAAGACGGTGCTAATGTTACTTAGGGACAGCACTTAGCCACTGGGTTCTGAACTAAGCTAAAAAAATCCAAAGCACTCCTAGCTTTAGCCATCTTATTGCCATCACTTGAGATATTAGATAAGGGATTTGTTTAAATACATTTTAAAATTTACACCAAAGAGAAAAGGAAATCTTAGACTGTATTTTTTTTTCTACAAGTAGCAAGAAAAAAGTAAAATGAGCTGATCTCCTTGGGATTTCTCTGGTTCTAAAATACACATCTTGAAGTTTATAACTAAATAGAAGATCTTATTCGACATGGATTGATCAGCTGAAGCCGGGGTGGGGCTGACAGCCCGTGTCTTTCCCATTTCCGTACCTGCAGGAAAAAAAAAGAAGAAGGTGGCTGTCTTCATCACCTTTTAAATGAAGGTAGTATGATGTTTTGCATTCGAGTGGAACTCCTCTACTGCCAACATCCTCACCATTCTGGTCAGCCTCACAAACAAGCAAACAAACAAAACCTTGCTTTTTCTTTCCCTCCCTTGCTGCTCCCTGGCCTCCCCTTTTCCCTCCTGCCTGCTTTCTCTGAATGCCATAGCTCACAGCGAAGCCCTCCGGTAATGACAGCCCCGAAGTGATAATGTACTTTCCTGCCTTCCTGTTAACAGTAGCACTTGATCCCGCCAAGGGGGCCAGCTCAATGGCAGAAGGATGCCTGCGTATTTTCTAGAGGTAGAAGGGACCGGCTCGATTTACTGCCTTGACCAACTCAGCAGTTTCACGAAGTTCAGGCATCAAGATAGATGTTCTATTAAAGAAGAAGAAAAGGACAAAGAACTGGGAGGAGGAGGAAGAGAAAAGGAAAGGAAGGAAGAGGGGAGGCAGGGAGGGCAAGAGGAGAATCAGTCCCTTGTTTTGTTCAATGCTGACAGCAAAACCATATATGTTTTGGTTTTGGGTTTTGGTTTTGGTTTTCCCTTACCCTCGGGCCTCACACAGCAGACAGCAAGTAAGGAGCCAAGGTGAGTAGTGCCCAAGAAAAGCATGGGACGTGGAGGAAGTAAAACAAAGGGTCTGCCCCTGTGGTAGGGGGGCCCTGCGGAAGAGCCCTGGTCATCACCAGACGATGCATCTCCTTCCCCCTCCTTGACCTCCGATGGGAGCCTGTGGCCCGGGCAGCCCTAGTGTGGTGGCATCTGGGCCCTCGGTCAGCCCCGGTGCTCAGCCTGCCACCGCGGCCCACTGTCCTCACACTTCTGTTTTTGTTGGACACAGGGTCATTCTGCTGAGGGATCCACACTGAAAACAATCAGTAGGTCTCACCAAGTATCTGATCTTTTAAAAACAGGCTAGGGCGTCTTCTTAGCTGTGAGGAACACGAGATATTATTTGTTGTAGTGTAAGTACAGTCGACTTTCCCTGCTTCAGGACTCATGTCACTCAATGTGCTTCTGGTGTTCCCAGATTGGATGACTACGTAATACATAGGACAGGGCTACCTGTTTGTGTAAAGACACTTGGCTGACGTCAGCATCGCTTTACCTGATGGTTTCATAAGTTCCAATCCAGCTGGGGAAGAGGAGGAGGACGCCTGTGGGCAGAGGCAAGGAAAACGGGACGTTGCTTTGAGTGCCTATTATGTTGTAGGCAGAGATCTACACTTTTTTCCATATGAGAAGCCAGTAAGTCAGATTTTTTTAAAAAGATTTATTATTCATTCACGAGAGACACACACTGAGAATTTGATAAGTGCCACGCGACTTCATGCTGCCCTTCAAAATTTTAGATTTTGTTGTTGATTTTTGATTTTTGTTGTAGATTTTGTGTTGGACTTGGTATCGGTGTGGTGACCAAAAGTGTACTTGTAGGTGGAGAGTTCTGTCTATAGGATTCAAGTTTTCAAGTTTTTCATCTAAGAACTGAGAGTTACTTACTCCCTAAAACTCTTCGGAAATTGAATATGTTGGTAGTGTTCGTTTGCTTCTCAAAGAGCCTATTACTTAGAATAAAAACAATTTAAAATTGAGATGGTAAGTTTCTTAGCAATAAAAGCCATAAAAAGGAGTAATTATTATCATCACTGCTGTTGTTAAAATCACTGTGAACTCACTACCTGCCAACTACTGTTCTATGAGCTTTAAATATGGTAACACATTTAATTCTCATATCACTTATGAAGTAGGCAAACATCATTACCTCCAGTTTGAGCTAGAATTCCTTCATCTTCTTTATCACAAATCTCTCTTTCTGAAATGTTATTATATATCTCACAGGGTGAATGAGATGGTGACTGTGACTCAAGGAAACTGCATTTCTATGGTTTGTTTAAGTGAAATAAAAAAGCCTATATATCATCTGGTTGGTTTGATGAATGAACTGGCTTTTTAATAATAAATCACGGAACTAAAAAAAATTGTAAAAATCTTCCAGAATATGTAATAACAGCGTAGCATATATTCCCCTTCAAGTTGGTAACACAGATTCACAGTCATTAGGCAATTTTAGTTCTAGGGCTGACCGATTCAGCAGCTCATGGGTGTCATCGAGTACCTAGAGTCTTTTTCAGTCTTTCCACTGCCCTCCCCTTCACCAGCTTGGATAGCTGCACATCTCCAGGTTTCATACGTAGACTCCACACTAAGGAAGAGAAACTTCTCTTGTTCTCAGGAGTAAGTTAAATGCTCCTTAAATCCTAGTCAACATTTTACTTTGGCTAAAAATAAGCTACATGTTGATTCCTAAATCCAGTCACTGGCAAGGGAAATGGGATCACCATGACTGGATTCCGAAAGCCACTGGAAGCAGGGTTGAGGTTGCCTGCCCTGGAGCACATGAGTCTGTGGAAAGGAAGGTGGAGTCCCGTGAGAAAATGTATATTGAATAAGAAGTGTCTGCTGTGAAGGGGAAAAATGCTTTGAAGAAAAGATTTGGTGAGATAGAATGTAAAGTAGAACTGTTCCCCACCATTTAATACACTTAATGCTTCGTAAGAATTAGCCAATCTAACAACAAGGAAATATATCTGTAAAGAATTCACTATGTGTTTCCTGTTTATTCTGAAATTAACAGGACCCAGTGTTTTCAGTACCAGAAAGAAGAAAAGTAGGTAGGCAAATAAAACAAACATCTGAAAAGTATCAGCGCTCATGAAAATAAACCTATACCATCACATATAACACACTGAAGGTATCTTGGCATTTTAACAACTACAAGGTAAAATGTTACAGAAATGACGACTTCCCACTCTCTGGTTGGATTTGTTCTAATTCACTGAACATAGTTGTGGTTTTGAAAAATGGCCATATGAAAATATATAGACTAATAGTGTTTACTAAGTTTTAATAGGACCTACAATCTTCTATAAATGATTGGGGTTTTCTTCCTATCTTATTGCTTGTGAGCAGCTGCTCCTGTGTCAAAAACATGAAAAGTGGTTTTTATGCTTTGCTTTTAATTTTTAATCTTGACATAATTTCACACTCACAGAAAAGATTTGCAAGAACGGCTCAAAGAATTCCTGTATAAAAAATTAATTAATTAAGTCTTTAAAAATTCCCATATAGACTTCACCCACATTCTCCAAATGTTAGTATTTTACCACATGCGCTTTATCTACCAATGTGTTGTGTGTACACATATGTATATGCCTTACATGTACATGTATGTGATGTGTTTATGCATAAAAACATGTTTTATCAATTATTTTGAGAATAAGTTACAGATGAAATCCTCCTTTAGCTCAAAATACAGTGTATATTCCTAATAAAGAAGGACATCCTCTTACAAAACTACATACAATTATCAGCATCAGAAAATTGAAATGAACACAATATTATCATCTAATTTATCTGTTTCATTCAGAGTATAGTTAGTTGATCACGACTCTGTTCTCATGACCCAAAATATCATGGACCATGCATTGCATTCACTTGTCATTTCTCTTATTCTCCTTTGTTCCAAAATAGTTCCTTACTCTTTTCCTTGGCAAAATGATTTTAATCAGGCTTTAGAAAAAGCAATTAAGAAAGCAAACATCATTCCAAAACCAATGGATTTTTATGAATGGTTGTTTAGGACTGTGCTGCATTTGAGGCTTTCCTTTAGCAGAGATGGTTTGTGTGAGTATATGTCCACTGTTCTCTTAGAAATCTTGTATCTGCATCACAGAATATGAAGGACATACTAGGGAAGTAGGTGATCCATTAGCTTGTTACTAATCAATTCATCTATTGCCCATAAATAGCTACAAGAACATCCCAAAACACCTGAAACATTTCTTTTTATAAAAGAAAAACACTGAAGGCATTACAGGAAAAAAAACCTTACAAAAACATTCATTTCAATAACTACATGCCTAGATGCAATCCTTAGAAGTACTTCAATCTAAGTAATTAGAATAGGGGTGTTTATAATTGGTTAAAGGTTCAATATTTCTGAACTAATGTGTAGAATTTGGTTTATGAGTATAAGAATAAAGACATTCAGATCAATTCTCTTATCTTTTTTATTAACATTTGAATTAGGTTACAAAAAAATTCACATATTTAAAAGTCCACTAAAGCCTAAGAAGCTCATTTTCTTTCACAGTGCACACTGATGGTTTTAATTTTTCAATCTTTCAGATGCATCTATGTAGCAGAAAGCAGATCCTTTAGGCATAAATGGCTCCAAAAAGGCCTGGGCAAGTGTCTCTCTTTCTGAAGGCCCCAATCAAACATTTCCTAAATATTTTACAACCAATATATTCTATCACATGAAAGACAAGTCACTTGCCAACATGACTGTTTGTCATCGTGTCTTAACCGAACTTCTAACTTCTAACTTACTCCCCCTCTTCTCTCTACTCTTATGAAAAAGAAGGAAGAAATCACAGTGAGGAAGAGAATATTTCCAAATGGGCTGAGCTAGAGCATCTAAATCTGTAGCTGGAGCTATGAAACACTGCTTCATTCAAAACCCACTTTCTCAAGTTCATGTTTTTTTACACCTATCTTAAAGATAGGGCTGTGGCCCTGAAGTAAGATTAGTAGGAGCAAACCCTTACCCAGTTTTCAGTAGGGAAAACAAATTAAAGACTTTTTCCCCCCACTACAGAGCTGTAATACAACATCAGGGAGGAATTCATTTGTTCACTTAAATTCAGTTCAAGATTATACTTAAGTCTGATTGCAAAAGCCCATTTATATGGAAGAAGAGACAAAAGGCTAACAATGCTCTGGGTAGAGTGCCAGAGGCTCAATGTTTACAAGAAGAAATTGAGGGGAAGATTAGAGAATAATTTTCTCCTGGGGCATTATGATGGTTTAGGGGTCTTTGTAGGGAAAGTCCTTTGCTAGGATTAAAGGCAGGATTATTGGTAGAGAGTTGAGAAATTGAAATGGAGAGCCTCTTAAAATGGCAATTCAGTCAGAACATCTAGGGAGTTCTTGAAATATGAACTTTAAGGAAATGGGTAGTACTCAGGAAGGAAGAATAAATTCAAACTCACTATTTCAAGTGATGACACCATGACTCATAAAGCAATGGAAATGCCAGTACTTTCCTAAGGAAACTAAGGGAGCAATAGCATGGTGACTTGACTCAGCTTTTCAGTTAGGGTGCAAGTTCAAGAAAATTCTAATGATAAGTTACGGCTACATCACCTCTAAAGAACAATAGTAATTAGAAACTGAATTGATGTGGGGTGCCTGGGTAGCTCAGTCAGTAAGCATCAGACTCTTAATTTCAGCTCAGATCATGATCTCTCAGGGTTGTAATATTGTGCCCTGCATCAGGGCTCCAAGCTCAGCGGGGAGTCTTACTTCTCCCTCACTCTCACCCTTTGCCCCCCCCCCTTCTCTCTTGCTCTCTGTCTCACAAATAAAGTTTTTTAAAAAACAGAAACTGACTTAATGTTATATTACTCTTTTTCTCTAATTTCAAAAAGTCAATGTTAGCTTAAGTTGTGCTTTTAGCAGAACTATTATAAATAAAAAATGTTTGAGCTTGGCACCTTATAGTAAAATTCAATACTCCTAAATTTAAAGTATGCGAAATGAAAAATTCCATCTGAAAGCAATAACTGATGCGCAATTCTGAACTTGACACTGTTTCTAAGATTACATTGGTTTCCCAATTACCTACAAAATAAAAATCAAATTTCTTATCTTAAAATATCAACTAGAGTTTTGGCAGGAAAGAGCTGGGAGTTTAATGATAGAAGGGTCCTCTGTCTCTTTATGCTTAGGGGATATGTTCCAAGATCTTCAGTGGATGCCTGAAGCCAAGGATAGTACTAAAACCATGAAATACTATGTTTTTCCCTATACATACCTATGATAAAATTTATATGTATATACATATATACACACACAATAAGAGTTTAACAATAACCAGTAAAAAATAGAATAATTATAACAATATCCTATAAGAAAAGTAAATAGTTTTTCTCTCTCAAAATATTATTTTACTAGACTCACACTTTTTCTTCTTGTGATGCTGTGAGACAATAAAATGCCTACCTGGGATGAAGTGAGGTGAATGACATAGGCAATGTGACCTAGTGTTAGGCTACTATCCACTTTCTGACAATATGTCCAAAGGAGGATCATCATTTGCTTCCAGACTGTGGTTGACATGGGTAATTGAAACTGCACAAAGCAAAACCATGGATAAGGGGTGACTACTGTAATTCATTAAAGGGACTATTTAAAGAGACATGGGCAGGGTTAGGGAACCTAAATAAGAGGTCGAGATACTCTGTAACTAGCAACAACCAGAAACCACTACTACTCATAGATCTGAAGGGGCAAGGAGTAGGGAAAAGAGGGTTATCATTGCCTTTGGAGAGTTGTAGCCATGGAAAGGGGGCCAACCAACAGAACCTACAGTCAAAGATTTATCTATCCATTGTTCTCAATCCTGGCTGTACATTAGAGCTTTAAGGATCATTGACACTTGGTACCTAACCCCAGAGATTCTGATATAATGTATCTGGGATGTAGCCAGGGCATCAGGTTTTCAAAAACCTCATAGATAATTCTAATGTACATAGCTAACATAGAGACCATTGTCAAGGAGGGATGGACACATCCAGTCCTGAGATGTAGACACCCAAAGAAGGGAGAGAATAAAGAAAAATATTCCAACTCCTGACATTTGTAGAGTGGTCCTCAGAACATCAACAACAATCACTAAGGAGTTTGGTAGAAATGCAGAACCTTGGACTACACCTCAGACTGAGTGATTCAGAACTTTCATTTCAGCAAGATTCCCAGGTAATTTGTAGGCATATTGAAGTTTGAGAAGTCCTCCTTTAACCTATTCTTTTCTTGTTTTTCCTTGCCCTGTTGGTGTTTCTCTTCAACCCATCCCCAATGGAAGCCAGAGAGCCAGGAAGCCTAGATGATTCATTCGTACTGGTTTGTCTCCCCCAGGACACAGAAAAATGCAGAAAGAATGAATCTGGGGAGACCAACAGAATTTGATATGGCTAAGTTATATATTTTTCTTCAATTTTACCTCATTTCTAGAAATAATATAACTCTCCATTCTACCAGATAATCCTGAAACACACACTTCACTTTTATTCATTCCTTCCACAAGAAATTTTTGGCAACTACTACACATAAATACTATACTAGGTATTATGGAAGAAATAAAATCCATAAGAAATGGTACTTAGGTTGAAAGAGTGGTAGATATCCATTACTTGGATAATCTACAGGATTTCCTACAGCAAGGTGGCAGACCCTACTAACAGTGAATTGACAAGAATTAACAAGATCTAAGCATTTAACAACAGAATGTTTGAAATAAATACTTGAGCGTCTAAGAAAATAAAGGAAAATAAAGGAAATAAAGCATTCACCATGGAGAGCTGATTCATTGCTATGGGGCTACTGGGAGGAGGAATGATAGGTGGAAGGAAGTAAGAACAAATGGAAAAGAAAAAAAAAATCTATACTCTAGCATAGGATATTGGGGGGGGGGGAGTACTCCTCTGTGAAATCAAAGCTTTCACATTGTATAGATTTTGTGTCCAAAGACCAGAAAATTATATAAAAATCGATCCCAGAGAGATGATATCCCAACAACTATAAAGCTCTCCCAATTATTACTTTCCAAAGAACAGTTGCAGAACTCACCTACAGAAAAGCCACATGACTGACAGCAGACAGCATATGCAACAGGAAAAGAACCTAGAGAAAATATATAACACAGCTGCTTTAAAATATCTCAAAAAATTAATTCAAAATGATAAAGACAAAAAAGAAGGAATAAAAAGCCCTAAGAACAAAACACCAAGAAAAATGGATGAGATTTTTTAAATAACCAATACTTCTAGAAATGAAAACTATGGTAAAATATAAACCAACAGATATGATAAAAACAGACAAAATAACAAAATAATTAGTAAACTGAAGAACTGGTCTAAAGAAATTGCCCAGACAATCCTCTGTAGAAATGGAAAATATGGAAAGACTGCAAGTGCATGTGTATATAGGGTAATTTGGAGAAAGAAAGCAAAGCATTCCTGAAGAGATAATGACCAAGAGTTTCCCAGAACTGATTAAAGACATAATTCCACAAATTCCTAAATCATGAGTATGAAGCAAGAAAAAAATTTTTTTAATTATGTCTAAACAGCATGATGACAATGTAGAACACCAAAACAAAGCAAAAACAAACAAACAAAAAAAGATAGAAAAAACTGTCAGACTAATAACATTTTTAAAAACTGTATTAGAGAATGGTCTTTGAAGTGATATATCAATGCATAGAGGAAAAATTACTCTACAATTTTATAACTAGCTAATTTATTATGTAAGAGCAAAAATGATATAAAGATATCTTACAAAATACTAAAAGAGTTTGCCACTCCCAGAATTACTCATTTTACTTGCAAACGATTACAATAAAGAAGGCTTTAGAAGCAAGGAAACTGAGAAGCACAGCATAGATTGTAGGAGGTAATGATGAACAAAGAAATAAGAAAAATGTGGAAATATCTAAACAACCAGTGACTACAAAAATAAATTTAAATGCTGCCTTATTTACCGAAGTTAAAAAAAACAAGTTGGGGAAGACTAAATACTGTTAAAATGTCAACTCTTCCCAAATTGACCTATAGATACAATGAAATCCAAGTTAAAACTACCAGCCTTCTGTGTAGACACCAACAAGCTAATACTAAAATATATGTGGAAAGGCACAGGAGTTAGAACTGTCAAAAAAATTTGGAAAAAAGAACACAGGTGGAAAAATAATGAAATAAAATTTGATTTTATTACTTACTATAAACCTACAGACGTCAAGACAACATCATATTGGCAAAAAGATAGACACAGGGATTCACAGTATAGAACAGAGAATCCAGAGGTAGACACACAAATAAGGCCAACTTTATTTTGACAAAACTATTCAATGGGGAAAGGATAGTGTTTTCAACAATTGGAACAAATGGGCATCAACGTGAAAAAAAAAGCCCACACTTTATACAAAAAAAAAAAAAACCTCAAAATGAATAATAAATTTAAATGTGAAACATTAGCTATGAAAATTTTAGAAGAAAATATAGGAGAAAATCTTTGTGACTCTTAATGAGGCAATGAGCTCTTGACACCAACACCATGATCTGAAAAGAAAAGGAAATTATAAGTTGGACTCCACCCAAATTACAGCTTGTTCCTACAAAAGACACCATTAAGTGAATGGGAAAACAACCAACTAGGGGAAAATATTTATAGATCACATACTTGACAAAAGTCTTCTGTTAGAATATACAAAGGGCTCTCAAAACTCAAAATTTTAAAAATAACTCAATTAGAACAGTGTATAGAATATTAAACATCTCATCAAATAAAGCATACGGATGGAAAACAAGCACAGATGAAAAATATGCTTAGCATACTTAGCCATTAGGGAAATGCAAATAAAAACCACGGTGAGCTACCACTACATGGAAGTATTAGGATGGCTAAAAATAAAATATAAAAAGATTTTTATTTTTATTTTATTTGTTATTTGAGAAATATATATAGAGAGAGCACATGAGTAGGGGGCAAAAGGAGAGGGAGAGAATCTTAAGCAGGCCCCTCCCCTAGTGCTGAGCCTGATGGGGGGCTGCATCTCACAACTCTGAGATCATGACCTGAGCTGAAACCAAGAGTCAGTCGTTTAACTGACTGAACCACCCAGGCGCCCCTAAAAAAATTTCTAAATGACAATGCCAAGTACTAGAAAGGATGAAAAGCAAGTAGAACTCTAACACATTGTCATTGTGAATAGAAAGTAGTACAGCCATTTGGAAATCAGTTTGGTGGTTTCTTATAAAGTTAAGCATACGTTTACCATACAACCCACAGATTCCGCTCATAGATATTTACCCAAGTAAAATAAAAACCTGTGTCCTGACAAAGAGTTTTTTATGAATATTTATATCAACTTTACCCATAATTACTAACAACTGCAAACAACTAAAATGTTCCTCATTCAAGGAATGAATAAATTAGTTGTGGAATGGAATACTATTGTGTGATAAAGAGGAGCAAACTATTGATACACACAATGACATGAGATATATTTCAAATGCTTATATGAAGTGAAAGAATTAGACTCAAAAAACTATATATTGGGGACGCCTGGGTGGCCTCAGCAGTTAAGTGTCTGCCTTCGGCTCAGAGTGTGATTCCGAGTCTTGGGACTGAGTCCCATAGCCTCCTTCTCCCTCTGTCTATGTCTCTGCCTCTCTCTGTGTGTCTCTCATGAATAAATAAATAAAGTATTTTCTTTTTTTTAATATTTTTCTTTCTTTACTTGAGAGACAGAGAGAGAGAGAGGAAGAGTACAGAGGGAGAGTGAGAAGGAGAGGGGAGAAGCAGACTCCCTGCTGAGCAGAGAGCCTGAGGGTGGGGTTTGATCCCAGGACACTGAGATCATGACCTGAGCCAAAGGCAGATGCAACTGACTGGGCCACCCAGGTGCCCCAAATAAAATCTTTTTAAAAAACCCTACATATTGAATAAATCCATTTATATGACATTCTGGAAAATGCAAAATTATAATGATCAACCGGTCCATGTTTGCCAGGGTTTAAGCATGTGGGAAGAATTTGACTACACAGGAGTAGCACAAGGACAATTAGTGGGGCATGGCAGTAGGTGATAGAACTGTTCTCTCTATATATTTTTTAAATTTCTACTTTATTGAGGTATAATCGACCAAAAGATATTGTAAGATAATTCAAGTCCACGACATGGTCATTTCATATACATACACATTGTGAAAAACTTTCTTCCACCATGTTGTACATTAGATCTGGTTGATGTAATCCCTCTTGTTTATTTTTGCTTTTATTGCCTTTGCTTTTGGTGTCAGATCCCCCCATCAAAAAAAAAAAAAATCATTGCCAAGGCTGATGTCAAAAAGCCTACCACCCACATTTTCTTCTATGACTTTTATGTCAGATTTTGCACTCACATCTTTAATCCATTTTGAGGGTCACATAGTTTATTTTTGTGTATGGTGTAAGATAGGGGTCTAGTTTCACTCTTTTGCATTCCATTAAATATTCCTGGTCTCTTTAACATAAATTAATTTGACCATATATGCATGGATTTATTTCTGGGCTCTCTATTCTCTTCCTTTAATCTATGTGTCTGTCTTCATGATAGTATCATATTGTTTTGATTACTATAGCTTTGCAATATAGTTTGAAATCAGATAGTATGATGCCTCCAGCTTTGTTGTTCTTCCGTAAATATTCTATGTATTGATTGTGGTAGTAATTACATGAATCTATTAATTTGTCAAAACTCAAAGACTTGTACACCAAAAACAGTGAATTTTACTCTATATTACTTTAAAAAATAAATTAAGAAAAATGTTGGAAATAAAATAGTAGACAGCAATACTACCGTCGTAGTTTCCTGAGGCTGCTGTAACAAATCACCACAAACTTGTGGCTAACAACAACATAAATTCACATTCTTATACTTCTGGAGGCCAGAGTTCAAAATAAGTCCTACAGAGCTAAAATCAAGGTATAGACAGGGCCATGCTCCCTTTGAAGACTCTAAGGGAGAATCTGTTCACTGCCTCTTCCAACTTCTGGTGGCTGCTGGTGGTCCTTGATTTGTGACTACATCACTCCAAACTCTGCCTCCACAGTGACAGGTGCCTTAGCTTCTGTGTGAAATCTCCCTTCCTCTCTCTTTATAATGACACCTGTGACTGCACTTGGGGCCATGTGAATAATCCAAATAATCTTCCCATCTGACAATCCTAATCTCATCCGCAAAGTCTTTGCAATGTAAGGTAACATTCACTAGCTCCAGGAATTAGGATGCAGACATTTGGGAGAGGGGAGCTATTATTTGGCTTCCCACAACCCTATTAAATGAGAACAGTCAACACAGGAAACTTTTAATGTACTTGTAGTATTCAATCTCTTTAGATAAGTAATAAAAAACATAAGTGTTCAGCTTCTGAGTGTCAGAAAACAAGAAGAAATGGAGCCATTTCTGGCTGAGCGAGTAGTTTGGAGAAGCAGGAAAATATATGGCAAATTCAGGCTGTAGTGAGTGACCAGAACATAGAGTATGTGAAGCATGCTGTGAAAAAACTTTCGAAAGACAGTTTATAGCCAAACAATTGAACACCCACCTTGAACGCCTTGTATCATTGTGTAGATCTTAGGGAACCAGTACATATTTTTTGAGTCAGTGGGAATCAAATCAGAGTATTAGTATATAAAAATATATGAAGTATAATAGCATTTACTATGTGTCAAGAATGACTTCAATATTTTCAACATGTATCCTTATAATAATCCTATGCTCTAGATACTACGATTATAACCATTTTACAAATGAGGAAACTAAGGCACAGAAAGATCAAGTGGTTTTCCCAAGGTCACATAGCTAATATGTCAAAGTACAAGGATTTGGAAACAAGAAGACAGCCTCCAGAGTCCTTGTTTTAACTATTTACTAGAGAGGAGAGAGAGACGGGGGAAAAAAAAAGAGAAGGGAAATAATTCAAGCAGAGAAAGAAAAGAGAGAAAGAAAGAAGATAAAGAATGAAGAAGAGAATGTCAGAAAAAATACTCTGTTTTGATTACGATAGATCTAGTCTATGGTGGAACAGAAATGGTGCGATAGAGGTCAGTTTGTCAAGAGGAGCCACTAATGCTCCATGCATCCCTTTCCAGTAGGACTAGACCATGTACTTAAGGCAGAGAGTAAACCCCAACGCCATCACTTGAAGTAAATCCACTACTGCCTTGGGTTCTCAGAGATCATCATCTTTCTTGGCAAAATATCTTTCAAATCCATAGGCCAATAGATAAGTTCAGGTTATACTCATGAGTAGTCCAGCCCTGTTTTCTCCCATAAAGGCGTGAACAAATACATCCACTTCACACAGATCCTAAAACATCTCTAAGAATTGTAGACTTTCTTTAGAACTACAATAAAGTAATGTAATAAATGCACTGTTTGAAATTTTTTACTGTTTTATATATGATTCCTGAGAATAGAACTGTGACCCTTTTCTGTAAAAGTGGACTGTTTTCTTTTGTGCCATTTCAAATATATTGTTCTATGTCACTGTAGTTTCAGATGTTTATTTTTAATTATTCAGAGTCAAAAAAATGAGCTCAACTGGGAAACAAAATGTATGATTCCGCATGCCTTCAAAAATGCAAACCTGCAGCATTAACTGAAACTTTCCCCAGGATACTGTGTTTCAGTTCCAACTGGCTGCTAATTACTTACAGTGAAAGTGTCACACTGCTCTCCTTTCAGCACTTTGTTGGCCAAGTGTCTCTGGCAATAATCTCTCAACACATAAGCACCATTCCCTTTCATCACATTATTTAATCAATAAAGCAATGCCCTCGCACCAGCCAGGCCCAGAGCCATCTTGTCACAAGTGCTAAATAAATGAAACAAACACCAGTCCTGCTCTACAACCTCTCCATTAATAAACATGAATGGAGATTCCTTTAATACAAAATCCATCCTCTTGAATTTAAAACTGCACACATATGCACATTTATGAGGCTACAAAAGGAATTTTTTATTATGATGGTGGGATTAGACCAAGACCCACCCGTACTTGGGTGAAGTTCTTTTGAATCAGACTGGGAAAGGTGCCCTTTCCATGCTCTCTCAGTCTTGATTCTTCACGAGAACAGATGTTTTCTCATCTACTTCCTGCCTTCATGAAGCTAGCCCATCTTGGCAGGGTCTTCCTCACAGCCCGGAAGGAAGGGATCCCTATGCTGCTCAGTCTATAAAGGAATGATAGGTGAATCTGGGATGCCCCATTTTCCTATTTCTCTCTACCATGCCCCATGTTTTGGAAATGTCGAGCTTCTAAGGATAAAGTTTGGATCCCAATTCATTCTCTCCTATTTCTTATTGGTTATACAGTCACAGAAGAATGAGTCTTAGCCCCAGCCTCCCCCAAAACTCTAAAGCCTATGAAGCCTTAAAAGAATGGAGTTAGTGTTTCCTCTTCTGTGTCTCCATAGTCTAACAGATCCTGGCACAGGCTAGATAACAATGGGTGTTACATGGATAGATGACTTGGTTGATAGCATCGAGAATCACCTTCTATGGAAGCTAGCATTTAATAAGCACTTACCACGTGCCAGTTAATGTAATCCTCTCATTGTATAGATTTGTTTTTAAATGAGGAGCAAGGAGAATGAGTAAGTTATCCAGAGTCACAACAGGTGAGAGACAGAGCCAGTATTTCAACTTGCCCAGTTTAACTCCAAAGCCTGGTCCTTCTTAACTGTTCTGCTATTCTCCTCCCAAAGTTTTATCTGACACATTGTGGCTTCCTAACTTTCTCTTATATGGTTGCATGGGTTTTTATATCAGGAGAAACACTAGCTTAAAAAAAAAAACTATCAAAATAATAATAATTCCCATTGGAAGTCATTATTATTGTGTTCAGCAAATGGTAACCTCAATGACTGAGTGTACATTCTGCATGAGAATCTTTTGCTAAAAGCTATTGAGAATGCAAAGCAGGTGCTAAGATATAGTCTGACCTCCTTTGGACCACAAGCTACTAAAGTTCTCAAAAGAATTAAACTATTTTTACTGTATAGAACATGATTTGACCTATTAAAGTTTCTCTACAGCTGAAAATGGCTTGAAAAAGAAGTGCTAACTACACAGGAAAATGTTAATAATGGAATGGCATTTACATTGAAATAGAATGTGTTCACTTACCTTTTTGAAAAAAATCTGTTATTTCCAATTCAAATCCTAACAGTTTCAAGGTCTGTTTTTGGTTGGTTGGTTGGTTGGTTGGTTGGTTGGTTGTTTTTTTCCCGTGGGCTGCTTGGAGTGAGCAAATTCTCATGATCAACTGACATTGCTATCAGCATTTCTAGTGTAAGCCAGCTATCATCAAGTTCTCTGGCATCCAGGAACCAGGAACCATGTTTTTGTAAATAAGACCACTCTGCTTCCATTCTGTTTTCCATGAGAAGACTAGACCCTCCACAATACTTCCATGTGTTCCCAAAGGGTTTCCTCTATGCAACTCCTATTCCTTCTGAAATTGAAATTGCCCTCCTTGCCCTCTGACTTCAAGGTGAAGTCTCCATTTCTACTTTGTCACAAGCATGGGAGAGCTCCTCATCATTCATTACTAAAAGCACCATTAAATAAGGGCCGCTGTGTAAAATTGACTTTTATTAAAGATTATGGAAAAAAATTAGATTATACACAGATCAGAAACCAACTTCAAGTAGAATGTTTTATATCATAAATACATTCAATCATTCTACCATAAGTAACCTCTTAACAACTCTCTTTATCCCTTCAGCCCTGACCTTCAGCCATGTTCTCTTTCTTTTTTTTTTTTTTAAGATTTTATTTACTTATTCATGAAACACACAGAAAAAGGCAGAGACATAGGCAGAGGGAAAAGCAGGCTCCCTGTGGGGGGGACTCAATCCCAGGACCCCGAGATCGCGGCCTGAGCCAAGGCAGATATGCTCAACCACTGGGCCACCCAGGCACCCCAGCCATGTTCTCTTTCTTTAAGACTCTAACTCCATCTTTCCTCTTCTCTGAATAGTGCTCAAGCTCTAATACAACTCCTTCTTGAGTTGCCAGGAGACAACTGCCAAATTCTTATTATTTTATTATGTAAAGTAAATAAAGCACTTTCCCCAATATCTAGGTGGACTAGGGGGAAATCATTCACTTTTCATAAGCAAAGATTCTATAAAAGGATTTTTCTTACAGAAAGCAAAATCCTCTTTTCTGAAGGGAGCCATCTCAAAAGGTATCCAGCCACCTTTTAACATTGTTTTTCTCAATGTTCTATTGTCAGAGTTCTAGGAGAAAATGAACGGAGCTTTTTCTGAACAGTCAAAATTCTCAGCAATGTGGGTAATTACTCTTTATCCTCAAATAGTGCTTTATTTAAGATACCTAGATGAAGTACAGCCTAGTTAAGTATTCTTTTCCTAAATAAAATGTAAATAGCTCCTCCTAATCTGTGTGATAAGCTAGTGTCATTTAGGATGAGTGTCATGCTGTCAGCACTGTTTAATAAATATTTGCTAAATAAATTGGTAATTGCAGTCACTTCCCAAAGGAAAGGTGACAAAAGGTACAGGTAAAGTAAAATTACTTTATTTTCACTCTAAGAGCAAAAACTTTAATAATTTCCCTGAGTCTGTTTTAGCAAAAATTAGGCACTTGGTTTTCATTAGGAAAGACATTCAGAAATATTTCTCCTAATGAAAATCTAAACCCAGGCCTTTAAAATGGCTTAGTGATAGTGATGATTCTTCAGAGAGCTCACCGGTTTCACGGCCCTATGGGACATGTTGATAATTCATTTTATAGGTCAAGCGCAAGTGCGTTTATTAATGTATGCTCTGATCTAACCCACATTGCAGGATTAACTTCACAGTGCTTGATCAATGATATCCAAATTAATGGATTCATCAGCGCTGCCTATTGAGACACCCTCGTCATTTATATTGCATTTCTTACAACTCGTAATTAGGCATGTAATCTGTGCAGTCTCTATGTGGACTCTTGAAAAGAAATCCACATCAGAAGAAAGTGCAGAGATTTTTATTATCCTGAAGACTTTGATTCATCAGGGACCTCTGTTCTGTTGCATCAAGGCTCCCACATCTTGATAGGTATCTTTTCCCATCCTGAAGTTGTCCCTATCCTTATAAATCTTTCACTCTAAGATTATATGCTATTTAAGGCCTTTTCTGTGCCCACAAAACTTTTGTCCCTACTATTTCATGGAAACATTCACTTCCACAATCTACTAACAAATTAATCACCTTTCATAGAATCTGGTATTACCGACAATCCACTCCTACCTAGACTTTTTCAACTACTCAACCCTAAGACATTGCCTTTCCAGATCCTCTCTCTGTCTTTCTGGTCAGAATTTATCTCTCCTTGTGATCTCTTTCTCTGGCTTATTCAGCCTTCCTCTAAGCTCTGCCTTTGCTTCTCAAACTCTTGGACCCTCATTTTTATCAATCTATCCCATTGGCTTCTACAGTCCTTTCTATGTACATGATTTCCACCACTTACAGTCTAATCTGTCAAAGAGGAAAGCAAACGTATAAAATAAAAGAAGAAATAAATCCCCAACACCATTGACAAAAGCATATACAAAAGAACACAATTCTCCAGTTAAGAAGATTTTCATATACAATGGAATATCATTCAGCCATAAAAAAAGAAGGAAATCTTGCCATTTGTGACAACACGGATGGACTGTGAGGGCATTATGCAAAGTGAAATAAGTTAGAGAAAGACAAATATAATGTAATCTCACTTATATCTGGAATCTAAAACAAAACAAAACAAAACAAACTCACAGATACAGAGAACAAATTGCTGATTGCCAGAGGTGGTGGACAGGTGGATGGGCAAAACGGGTGAAGGTGGCCAAAGGTACAAACTTCCAATTATCAAATAAATAAGTCCTAGGGATGTAATATACAGCATGGCGACTCTGTTAACAATCTGTTTTGTACATTTGAAAGTTACTAAGAGAATGGATCTTAAAAGTTCTCATTACATGAAAAAACAGTGTAACTGTGTGATGACGGATGTTAACTAGTCTTATTATGATGATCAATTTGCAATATATAAATATTAAATCACCTTGTAAACCTGAAAACATATAATGTTATATGTCAATTATATCTCAATTACAAAACACGATTTTTGATGAAGATAAAACCAGATCAGTTACAAACTCAAAGGTTGAATAAACAAAAAAATTCACTTACACATATTTAAAAGAGGGTCACCTAAAATACAAAGACACAGTAAGGATGAAAGTAACGGGAGCAAAAAGATACCTGGCCCAAAAACAACAAGTAAACAAAAACTGTAGTTCCTGATTAATAGCAGACAAAATGCAATTTAGGGCCAAAAGGTATTTTGAAATATAGAAGGTCATTATATATTGAAAGCACTAATAATTTAACAAACTTTCAAGACAAAAAAATTACAAATTTGTTTATACCTATCAAAATAGCTTCAAGATATAGCAAGCAAAACTCAATTGAGATGCAAGAATAAATTAATAATGTCATAATCATAGTGAGAGATATTTTGTGGATATAAACAGCAATGTATCTAAAATATGCTAAGTTTACAAAGTAGATTATTAAAGCATAAGTACCAGATACTCCAGATTTCTTCATGCCCGAATATAAGCTGAACCCAAATCTTTTTTTTTTTTTAATTGGAGTTCAATTTGCCAACATATAGCATAACACTCAATGTTCATCCCACCAAGTGCCCCCCTTAGTGCCCGTCACCCAGTCACCCCAACCCCTGCCCACCTCCCCTTCCACTATCCCTTGTTCATTCCCCAGATTTAGGAGTCTCTCATGTTTTGTCACCCTCATAGTAAGAGATTTTAATAATCTTTTCCTACTAATTTATAAGTCAAGGACAAAATATCAGTATGTGGTGTATCAAATTATGCATATACACCAACTAAGAATGCACATTTTTTTCAAGCCCATACCGGGGATTTACAAAATTTGACCCTCTACTAGAAATCAAGACAAATTTCAACAAATATCAAAGAACATCTATCATTCAGACCATAATCACTGAGTAAATACTGTAAGATTAGTAGCTAAAGCAAAAAGATAGCCCCATATATTTAGAAATGTTTTAAAAACACATCTAAATGATACATGGATTATAATTCTTACAATGGTAGTTTCAAAATATAATTAATAATGAAAATTCTACATATCAAAACTTGTGAGATACAGCTAACGCAATACTCAGAAGAAAATGTACACTGTTTACTGCATGTTTTTTTTAGAAAAAGAGTGAAAATCAATAACTAGCTACCCATCTCAAGAAATTAGAAGAACAGTAAGAAAAAATACAAAGTATAAGAAATAAAGTAATAAAAGCAGAATTCTGTGATATGTTTAAAAACAAGAAAAATAGTCAAAAAAAGTAAAAGCTGGTTTAAAAATAAATAAGGCTAATTAGACAAACCACTAGCCAAAGTGATAAAGAAAACAAAGATGAAAGGCAAATAAATAATATTTAATGTGAAGAAAAGGGACATAGGTACAGAAATAGTGTAGTTTGATTGTTTTTTTAAGTAGGCCCCATGCCCAGCATGGAGCCCAACACAGGGCTTGAACTCACGACCCTGACATCAAGACCTGAGCTGACATCAAAAATTGGATGTTCAGCTGGCTGAGCCACCCAGGCATCACAGTAGAGATGTTTTTAATCAAAAAGAGTTCTATAACCAAATATGCCATTAAGTTTGCAACCTAAAGCAAAAAGGATAGTATCCTAAAAGCATATACCTTATCTCATCCATCGCAAACAAAAATAAAAATAAAAAACCTAAATGGATGTCTAGCATTTATAGCAGAGATATTTAGTACCTATTAAAATCTATACACCTTAACTGGGTGAAGAAACTAAGCCAAACTTTTCTTGCAGATAAGGGAATTAAACTTCACAGAGATGAAACTAGCAAGTCGCCCACACTAATGGGGTCCTCTATGAGTCAGGTACTATGGTAAATACTTCGCAGGCGTTAGTTCATTTCATAACAAGAAACCTATAAAAGAGCACTCACGTTTCCATTTTGTATATGAACTAACTGTAGTTTATAAGATGTAAATACTTGCCCTGAGGTCATGCAGCTGACATTGAGACTCAATCCTAGACTCATCTGCCTCCCACCCTGTTCTCCTAGCCACAACGCGGGTCAGGATGCATGCAAAGTAAAGTATGGGTGAAACCCAGTCCCCACACTTCCACCCAAAACTGTTTTTCCCCTATCACACTGTCTCATTGAGGGTAAATTGTTGAGATATAGTAGGGATTATAATACTAACACATCTTAAGGATGTTGCTGCACACAAATGCTATATATAAGACAATTTTGCTGGCAAAAGGAAATCTCCCATTTGCAAAGCAGCACTGATGACGAAACGAGCTGCTGAAGGACATGTCCATGCTATCAGATTCTTCCATGGAGAGCATAAAGTAAGATTATCGAGCTCCTAACCAGCAGCTTCTACTTCTTCTTAGGCACTCTCCTGTGGTTAGCAGAATCATGCCCCGCCCCCCACAGATGTCTGTGTCTTAATCCCAAGAACCTGTGACTATATTATGTTACATGGTAAAGGGAAATTAAGGTTGCACGTGTAATGAAGGTCGGTAATCAGCTGATCTTTTTTTTAAGACTTTATTTATTTTATTCATGAGAGAAACACACAAAGAGAGAGAGAGAGAGGCAGAGACACAGGCAGAGGAGAAGTGGCTCCCCACAGGGAGCCCAATGTGGGACTCAATCCCGAGACTCCATGTGGTACTCAATCCCAGGACTCCAGGACCACGACCTGAACCTAAGGCAGATGCTCAACCACTGAGCCACTCAGGTGTCCCATGATCTTAAAATAAGATGTTCCCAAATTATCTAAATGGGCCTTATGTAATCTCGAGGGTCTTTAGAAATGCGAGAGGGAGACAGAAGAGAGTGAACCAGAAAGATAACAGCCTGGGACAAGTATGGCCTAATGTTATACAGGCTTTGAAGATGGAAGAATGGGGCCATGAGCCAACAAGCCAGGGCAATCTCTAGAAGCTGAAAGAGTCACAGAAATATGTTCTCCCTAGAGACTCCAGAGGGAACGCAGCCGAGTCAACCCTCTGATTCTAGCTGAGCGAGACAGACACGTGTAGGCCTTCTAATCTGCAGGACTGCAAGATAGCACATTTGTCTTTTGTTAAACTTCTAAGTTTGTGATTTGTTACAAGACTAATAGGAATTGAATACACCTCCACGTAAAGCAATACAGTGTCATGATCAGGGGCAGGGTCTATGGTGATCCAGAGATGTCTACAAAATGATCATACACAAGGAAGGCTCTATCTAGCAGGGACGCTGTCGCTTCATGTTCAGAAAACTGGCCCTTCTGATTACACGAATGTAAACACTCCAGAAGATGAATTAGAACACACTTTTGAGCAATGCTAAATATATTTTTAAATGGTAATCTTCATTCAAAACAGTCTAAGTGATCAAAAGAGATATTTCACATAAAGTACTAAACAATAATATGTATCAATGAATATTAGCTGTGTTTTATTTGTTTTTATCCCTAGCCACTATACCTTGAGTTTCTATAGTGTTTATATACATTGTCTCTAAAACTTTAAGCAACCATGCAAGGTCGATATTATCTTCCTCTTACACATGAGAAAATCAAAGTTTAGAAAGATTAAGAAAGTCACCCAAGCTACCCAGATCATAAATCAGTTTTGGAATTAATGTAAAATTGCTTAACATGATACTAGGAAAGAATAAAACTCACTATAATACATAAATTATAGCATGTTTAAGAAACATCAGTCATTCAGATTTCAAATAATTCAAACTACCAGACAGACCTGTTTTCTGTATCATCAAAGAGAGATTGCAAAAGTGAAAATGAAAAAAAAGAAAAAAGAAAAAAAAAATCTGCCTTCTGGAATATTACTCAGCCATGAAAAAGAATGAGATCTTGGAAACTGCAATAACGTGGATGGGTCTAGAGTGTCTAATGCTAAGTGAAATAAGTCAGAGAAAAAAAACAAAACTATAGAAAAACATAATTCTATATGTGGAATGTAGGAAGCAAAACAAACAAAGAAAACAAAAGACAAACCAAGAAACAGACTCTTGACTGTAGAGAACAAACTGATGGATACCAGAGGGCAGGTGGGTGGGAGGATGGGTGAAGGTGAGGGGGATTAGTTACTGTGATGAGCACCGAGTAACATAGAGTATTGCTGAATCACTGTACTGTACACCTGACCCTAATCTAACACTTAATTTATACAGGATTTTTTTTTTAATCTGCCTTCTGGTCTCTGCCTCAAACTTGTCTCATTGTGAGATCATGGACAAGTCTCTGCATCTCAATTTCCTTGTTTGGAAAAACGAAATGAGGAAATTAAAAACTCACTGTCGTCTCTCTCATCTCTTCTCTTCAGGGCTTTAAGATAACACAGGTACTAGATAAAGAGGCACTAAGGCCAGAACCATCCCTACAGCCCTGCTCCCTTTTTCCCAGGGGATATATTCCAAGTGGGGGTGGATGGAGGAGAGCCTGAAACCAGGGATGGTACAGACCCATGTGACCTACATAACTGAAAAGTTTAATTTATAAATTAGACACGGAAACAGATTAGCCACAGTCCCTAAGGATAACATAAAACAATGATAACAACACCCTGTAATAAGTTATGTGACTACGGTCTCTCCCAAAACACCTAATCATAGTGTCCTCACCCTTCTTACGATGATGTGAAATGATCAAACGCCTGAGTGACAGGAATGACGTAGGCTTTGTGACACAGCCTAGGGTAGGGTGAGTCTTCTATTGGCCTTCTGATGATTCATTAGAAGGGGGGTCATCTGCCTCCGGACCGCGGTTGCCTAGAGTAACCGACACTGTGAAAACAAAACCACAGATAAGGGGGCAACTACCCTTAATAAAGAGGATTCAAAGTCCTCTTTATTAAATTTCCAGAAAAGAGTGTTTTATGTGTTATGAATCACTGATTTTGTCCAGGGCCCCTTTGTTGTGTTTTGTTAATGTCTATTATTTACATGTGATATAACAAAACGGATTTTGTTACTCATCAGTAAAAATCCTCCAAGTTTTAGCCCTAGAACAAAAACAATAAGAACTCAAAATGCTCAGAGTAAGAAAGTGCTGGTCAGTAGGTCAAAATTACCCCTTTTGCCCAAGGAGGTTTCCAGTCCCACCAACCAACTATCAATCCAACACCACACACCCATCTTACAAAAACACATTTTAACATGAGTATTGAATTTAAAATAAAATATATATCTGCAGGTAAGATAATCAGATTTTACATCACAGGCCATAATTTTAATTAAAGCTGGCATATTTATGCTGCTATGATTTAAAACATTAACTAAGTTGGACAAGGTCTCAGATCTTCAACTACACCCAACCTGTTTGTGGGTTTTGGCACTCCACATTTTAGGTGTGTTATGAAGATGACAATGTGCCAGTCATCCAAGCTGTCAAACGCCTGCTAAAATCTGTTCAGAGCCAAACTCATTTGCACTCGGATGAGCACATCCCAAGAAGTAATCACTTAAATACCTACAGTTTCAGGTGCCACGCATGGCTAGCAAAGCAAATTTTATAACGACCCCAGGATGATTTTTCCCAAAGTGCTGAAGTAATCCCATAGACTAAACCGAGGTAAAGAATTATGGGAGCTATTAGTAACTATAATTATAGCACACCAAACACTCACAGAATAAAGCACTGGGGTCAAACATGTCAGCAGTTATATGGTTTAAACATTCTTCTAAAACAACTCCGTTAACACATTTTGAAACACAATAGTAAAAATATGTCCCCCGTTTGATGGAAAGGACACTTTTACACACTGTGAGTGGCAGTTTAAACTGATAAATATTTCTGACAAATAATCCAAAGATATGCATCATGAGGTGTCTTAATGCTTGTATACTTTGACCCAGTTATCCCAG
This sequence comes from Nyctereutes procyonoides, assembly GCF_905146905.1. NCBI lineage: Eukaryota > Metazoa > Chordata > Mammalia > Carnivora > Canidae > Nyctereutes > Nyctereutes procyonoides. The sequence continues at coordinate 67,620,740 of NW_026575049.1, forward strand.
AAATAGGGCCTACCCAGGTGAAGAGGGGGTGAGGGTAACTGAAGTGTCTTCTAGGCAGGGGGAACCTCATGTGACAAAGTAGGAAGTGACAGAAAATCTAAAGATCTTTTCCAGAATTGTTAATACAGAAAGTTTCCAGCACTCAGGAGTTTTATCTTCACAATTTTGGCTCCTCCAAGCAACCATGAAGGGGACATGTAATAGTCTGTAATGTTGCTGAGGTATGACCATATCCATATCCAAATTGGGAACATCTCCTTGCCAGTGAGTATGCCAATGACTGTCTATCATGTAGCATTCCTCATTAGGGCTTTGTGGGGCCACTTATATTTATGGGTACACTTCATAGTTTATGGGGGAATATTGTATGCTATTTTGTATGTATTTTGAAACTTTGGAGTCCATGGTGGTCTTTCAAAATGAAAAAGGTCTAGATTTGTTTGAAATGGCAGAAGGAACAGAAGGATGTGAGAAGGTGATGAGAAAAACAGGTAGGCAAAGGCCTACTCACAAACAGTAAGGCATGGTCCGCTATGAAGCTGAGGCACAGGGCAAGCTGCATAAGAACCTTGTGATGGTCAAAATTAAGAGAGGCCGCTGTGGAGAACGGGAGCAGATGGAGGCTTTCAACAAGAATCGCCACGCACTGCCGTGCGTCAGTCTTAGGTAAGAGCAGGTGTTGGCTCTTAATTCCAGGCATTGGCCTATTTTTATAAATTTCCAAGCTAAGAGTTCTACATTTGTAAAGTATCACACAAAAGAAGAAATGACACAAAAGGAGGTGGTATGCAGCCCACGAAGCCTAAAATATTCACTACACATCCCTTTACAGAAAACATTTGCCAACCCAAACCCTGAGTCACAAAACACAAATATGTAGAGCTGCTTCTCCGTAGCTTCTTGAACTTCCATGTTCAATAGCCTGCAGCACACAGGTTACAGGGATTGATTGATCCACATGGGAACTAAAGGGATTAAGGGAGAAAAAAATGATAATCGATGTGTTGGACTCTTGGGACTAGGCTGGTCAGAAATAGAAGCATAGACAGAAAAGGGCTGATATATTCGTGGAAGAGGAAGAATAAATGGGTTGGAGCTCTGAAAAATTGGTGCATGAGAGGAAGAGCTGAGGATAATGGAGTATGAACTCAGGGTAGGGTATTTGGTCTACTATTTCAGGATGACTCAGTTCCAAATTACGTCAAGGAGGATATGGGCTTGGGAATGAGCAGCGGAAATGGAATTCAGGGAGATGGCTGGAGCTGAAGGGGGGAAGGAGGTTTAGGTTCAAGTCCTGGATGAAAAGTGTCCCTATGGTTACACATATGGGGATGAAAATTTAAATATAGGAAGCCAATGTGTTTTATTTTCTCTGTAAATCAGCCACCATGGCTGAAGTCACTGCACTCAATGTGAAGCCACTGAACCTGAAGTTGGGAAGAAAAATACAATCTGTTCTCGGGAGGCCGAGGGAGTCGGCTCCAGCACACCACTGAGGCAGACAGTGAATGATACCTCAAGAAAAAAGAGGATGCGGTCGGTGTTCAAGAGCTTCAACCAAAGAGGGGGGAAAAGGATAAGACAATTGATCTAGTTCTGGAATGAGGAAAACAAGAAATGGAGACTAAACAAGACATCAGAATGAATGTTATATTCCAAATATTAGTCCTTATTCAGACTCTTAAGAGGCGCCTGGGTGGCTCAGATGGTTAGGGGTCTGCCTTTGGCTGGAGTCATGATCTCCCGGTCCTGGGACTGAGCCCCATGTCACGCTCCCGGCTCGGTGGGGCATCTGCTTCTCCTCTCTCTTCCTCTCCCCCTGCTCTTGATCTCTCTCTCTCTCTCTCCCTCTCTCTCACACTCTTTCCATCCTTCTGTCTCAAATGAATAAATAAAATCTTTTTTTAAAAAAAAAGAAAGAAAAAGGAAAACTCTTAAATGGTCTTATTAATCAGCCAAGGAGCTTTGTGTGGATATTGGACACACGACGGCTCTTCATTTTCTTAGGAAGATAGAGAACTAATTGATCAATATTATTAGGATTGTTTCTGAACCTTGGAGCTGATGCTCTAATTGTCAAATCAAGTATTCTAGCATAGCTCTGGTCATTCCATCCCAAGAAGGGATGTACACACATTGGAGCAAGGGGAAAAAAAAGGAGTAACGTCTAATATAAATATATATATATTAGAGGAAACCCCCTTCTCAGTCCTGAAATAAAACTATTCCAGTAAGGTTCCCATTTGAGGCAAATAGTAGAAAAAACTTACCCACCAAAGGGAAGCTCTCTGTGTATATGCTCCTTTATCTTGGAGAAATTCAATATGCTTTATGCTCAAAAACTAGGAAACACATACACACATAGTCACTACCACAGAACATCTTGGGTAGAAAATAGAGGCCCTTATAGATGAAACATTTTTTGGTTGGGAAGAGAACAATCTCTATTTCTCAATATATCCATCAGTACACCCTAAATTGTGTTGAAAATATCAGCAGTTTAAAACAAGTCTATTGCACATTTACATTGTATCTCAGCAACCTCAGAAGCAGGAAAATGTAATGAGCCATTGGCCAGTGAAGCTTGTGAATGACACTAACACGATTGGTCCATTTGTGTTTCACTGGCCAGAGAAAGTTATTTGGCTACTCCTCAATTCAAAGAAGTGGAGTGTTTTATTCTCCTATAGGGCCTGAATATTTCTAAACAATTATACAGACTACCATTTTTAGCAGTCAAAATTTAGTAGTTCAAAATTTTATCTTACTGCTTTAGAAAAAAAAAAAAAAAAACCTCAGTCGATGAATTTTGGTTTCACATGAGTATATCTACTAGTGGTTAGAAGGGCCTCCAAAGTAGATATGAAAGACCAAGAGTGGATGTGAGATTGAGGGGGAAGGAAATGACGGAGCCAGGGGACAATGTTGTTGATGAAGGTGGATAGATGGACCAGTCAATGAGAATCACTGGTAGGGTAGATGGTCAGCATCTCTCAAAGTAGAACAATTTTTTTTTTTTTACAATAAAGTATAAGTGAATAGGCCTAAAAATTAGAGATTGCTTCTACTTTCCTCCCTGTTGTTCCTCTGATCATGTGAGGAGTGCTCATGAAAGGAGCAGCACACTTGGGGGAGACTTGCTTTTATTTTAGTCATAAGCAAGATCTATGGAGAGTTACAGATTAAGGAGAGGGCTCACTCACTACATAGCAAGGGGCTTCCCTAGGCAGAGAGCACAGTGTAGGGGAGAAAGGCAGTCACAGGCACAGGGAGAGAGGACCAGAAAGAACAGATGGACCAGAGAGGCCGGCATTCAGAACACAGCGAAGAGCAATGGGAAAAAGAGATTTGGAGCAAGTAGCCAGTCCCAAGAGTCCAAGTGAACCCCAAGACTAAGTCCTAGTCCTGCACAGGCTGAGATTGCAGGTGGTCTCATAAGCCTGGGAGAATGAGAGCTGCTAAGCCCAACACAGGCCTCGATTCCAACACTGACATAGGTCTCGACCCATCCTACAGAAGCTTCGGCCTGGCACTCAAACAATGGGGTAAAGCAAAGAAAACCCCTCAGCTAGGAAAACTATCCCTTGATGCTTCATTCTTCTTTGCCCTTTCATTCAAATTCAAGAGTATATATAGTTCAGGTCTGCAGAAGGATCTTCTATAAGCTTCTAAAAGCTTCATAGAAATTAAATAAATAAAAAATAAATACTTCATAGATAGAGTGTAAGGAGAGCATTGGACAAAAAAGAAAAATCTACTTTTAAGAAGAAAGGAATGTCAGGGTTAGGGAACAAGGAAGAAGACAAGATACGAACAAAAGTGAGAAACAAAAATGCAAAAAATGATGGATTCGTAAGTTTGGCCAAAGCATTAAATAGGAGAGAAATTTGAAGGTTTAGGGAGACCTAAATGTTTCCAAAGAGGAAAATGTGTAACTTAATTATGTTATAATCAGCCACCATGCAAAAGATTGCAATTATTAAAAAGGAGAGCTCCAAAGACTAATATCATATAAAAAGGTTACGTGATGCATAAAATGTTACGAAAATTGAATATACAGAATAATTACAAATATATGTTCACAAATGTGGTTTGTGTCTAAGTGGATTATGCACATACTTGCACACACACACACTCTATACCCTTAGGATCATATTAGCTGAAAGGATTTGAAAACTTGCTTCTAAACAGGGCACTGGATAAGCCAAGATCCTCTCAAGAAACAAATGACACACTGAAAATGAGATAATTTTAATTTGATGAGAATTTATTTAGAAAGGGATTGCTTACATAGGTGTGACTGGGATATAAAGGAACCACAAGGGATAAGGCAGGAATGTGGGACTAGAGGCAAGAAATTTGTTACCACCCATAGGTCCTAATGGAAAAAGGAAAGGAGGACAAAGGAAAAATAATAAATGACTAACCAGCAAATGTGATTTGGGAGGCTCTGGCAAGCAAATGTGCCAAGTGAGACCTGCCTGCAAAGAACTCGTAGGAAGTTTTTCAGCAGCCATTGGGATGGGAGGAACAAATCAAAAGAGCAGAATAGGAAAAGAAACCGTCATGTGTTCATTACACTATAAAAGCTGATATGATACAGTGCGTGGGGCAGGGCGGGAGGCAGTACCGTGACCTCACAGTAACAAAAGCACATCATAATTTGTGGGGAGAAACAGCTCTGTGAACATTCAAAATCGCTCATCACAAACCTTTGAATCCCAAGGGTCTTATCTAATTTTACCAGACCAAAAATAGTAAGTCTAAAAACTGAGACAGATGTGTTATTTCTGGGAGGTCTCAGAGTGACTTGTGATCTGCTCCTTTAAATTCGCAAGGAAGAAACGGTGTGATACAATCATTGTCAGGACGCAATAAGCTTCACTTTGACATCATTTGAAGAAAAATTTATAAAATAAGAACAAAAGGCAACGATGACATAATGCTCCCTTTGAAAGTGGATTAAATTGTAGACGTAATAATAATCAGGGATGGTATCCGTTACCAATACATACAGTTTTAGAAATGCTTTGCCTAAAAGTAAATTATAAATTCCCTGGTTTTGATCATTAAACTGAGATTATGTAAGAATACGTCCTCATTTTTAGCAATACACACTGAAATATTTAGGGCTAAAGTGGCATATGCCTGCAACTTCCTCTCAAATGGTTGGTGAACAATAACGATATTTGTATGCACATATACACACATACAGTAGGAAGAATGATAAGACAGACATGGTAAAATGTTAACATCTAGATAACATGGGTTGTAGATATATATGAATTCTTTTTACTATTTTTACTTTTCTGTAATCTGAAGTTATTTCAAAGTAAAATGTTAACGGAAAATGTATAAAATCTCAAGGAATAAATGCGTAGAGGTTGACTACCTCTTCTTAGTCAAAAAACAAATGAGAGCGACAAAGTAATTATTGAAGATGGCAGTTTGGGGCAAGAGCAGATAATGGGGATTTATTTGTTTATCACCAAGTGGTTATGGAATATTTTGCACCCTACCAAAATATAGCCATTTTTTCAGTCCACTGAAAACCAATCACCATTTCACATTGTTAAGAACATGCTCATTACATAATATGACACACCATGATCTAGAGCCTACACTGTCTGCTGAACCAAGGCATCGAAGACAGCGAAGGAATAATAGAATTAATTAAAATTATGATGCCAGATTTATAAATGGACTCAGGTATAACTGTCATCAACACACACAAGCAGAAGATTAATAGTGAGCTAAATGATAATATATTTGTCATTGAAGGTAAAGCTATAGTTAATTGTTTTCATCTTCTGGTGGAATTTAATATTCAGGCAAAAAAATACACACATTTACTTGTCAAATCACATTATTCCTTTATGATCCAAAAAATAATTTTATTTCTGTAAAACGCTAAAAACTGTAAGCTCTCAATCATGCAGTCAACATTAATTTGCCCCCACATGTTTGGCACTATAGTAGGTACAGGGGATACAAGGTAGAGACTAAAACGTCTGTCTTTTTTGTGCTTATACTGTAGTGAGTGTTAGAAAAAAATTAACAACATAAAAAAGTAAAATATATAATGGTACTGATGTTTGCTAAGGTAAAAAATAAATAATAGTAAAGAAGGAAAGATGGGATGAGAAATATTCAGTGAGGGGGTGAATCTTAGAGCGTATTCCCAGGGCAAGTCATCATGGAGATGATCCTCTGAGTAAAGCCTATCAGAGGAAGAACATTCCAGAGACAGAATGGAGAGTGCCTAGACCCTGAGGCAGACACACGCCTTATGAGTTGAAAAAAACCAGTTGCTCTCTTTGGCTGGAGCTGAGAGAAACTAAGAAGAAAACAAAAAATGAGGCCAGAAAAGTGCCAAGAACTTAAATCAAAAGAGGTCTTATAAAAAGTAAGGACTGTGAGTTCCCCTCTGAGTAATATGGGAAGCCATTAGCAGAAGCATAAAATGATCGGTCACATGTTGTTCAGGATCTCTGGTATTGTATTGAGAACAAGCTGCAGAAGCCCAAGGCCAGGAGCAGAGAAAAACAACAACAACAGAACAGTTAAGGGATTATAGAAACAATCCGGGCAAAAGGTGATGGTGGTTCAGATCAAAGTGGTAGCAGTTGCGGTCAGTGAATTTTTTTATAACCAGGTAGTTCCTGCCTGGAAAGGACTGCAGAACTATAAATACGTCCATGCAAACTAGAACCATGCGTCTTAATAATTGATCTTAGTAATCAGTGGGAAAAACTGGTTCCCCAACCTTTAAAAATTTTTCTCAAGGCATTAAAAACTCTCTATTGTCAGTTATGAATCTACAAGTTAAATGGAAAAAATAGCACAACTATTATTTATTTAGAACACTGTCATTTAAAACATTAGAAACATTGAGATTTCATCTTTTACTCCTTCATTAAAAAAAAGATTATCAAGGGTAATTTGGACAAAATTTGCCTAATTCCTCTTGCATTAATTATAATAATGAGCAAATATCTCTCCATGCCTTGGTGAACTACTAGTCTCTAAACTGGATCCGCTTCCAACAGTTTATCCCCTTGCACTTTCAACGTATTGAAATACCACTGAGGTCTTTAGTGAGAACTTATTTGTCAGCATCATGTCCCCTGGAACATCTCCATCCTCTTTGTCACAACCACTTCCACAGTGATGTTGATAAGGGTACCTTAACTAAGTCTCGCTGGCTAAAAATCGAGAGCCACTTGAAATACGGCAATGCCAATGTTCCCACAGACAGGTATTTCTTCTATTACTGCATTTATATTGGATTTGAATTTCATTTCCAGCATTATCAATTTTCATTTCTTTATAGCACGCTCATCTTTGTGGCTCAATTCTTTCTTTTAATTACTCGCTTTTGCAAAAGGTCGAACAGGTTTATCACTAAGAGACAAAGAGGCAACATAATTACACGCTTTGCTGTCTGTGCATGAACTGAATAACAGGTATGCAGTGACTAGCTGCCCACAGGCATTAAATGAGGTGACGTGATTGGTCACAGATGAGGATGCGCATCTGTTATTTATGTGGGGATTTGTGGACTGAAGACCTAGCAGCAAAGTTTGTACTTTATTTAATTGCTCATAGTTCATAGTTTATATACTGCAGTAACTGAAATTTGAACCATGCTGTTGGAGAACCGGTACTATTGAACTAAACCCCTATAACTGAAATCCATGTCTTTCGAAACCATGAAGTGAGGACGGCCTACATTTTGAAAGCAGAGACAATAGATTCTTTTTGGAAGATGGGATATGTAGTATGAGAAAAAAGAGCTTATCATAGCACCTGTCACAGGTACAATTTTACATTCCTTGTCATTTTGATTATTCGACACTATGTCTCTTGATAGCCAGCTCTATGAGGGCAAGGACCACACTGTCGTTGTTTGTCATTATCAGGTGGTTCTATACTGTCCTCAATAGTGTTTCATTGAGTCTCACAATAACCCCAGGAGGTAGGTATTACTAATCTCATTTTGCTGATAAGGAAACTGAAGCTCTGAATTTAAGTAATTTGTCTTTGTTGCACACAACTCCTAACTGACAGACTAGTACTCAAATTCCTATCTTCTATATTCAAGTCCAGTGCTTTCTCCTTTGAGCCACCCCATCCTCCCAAATAGAAATAGAGCACAGTCCTATAAAACCTGGTTTTGAAAACCATAGCCCCATGTTGTTCATGCCATAATGAATTAGTATGTGGAAGCTGTAGGCGATAAATGAGGGCAGAAATAACACAAGTGCAGTATGTTTCAATCTCCTGTCTGGATAAATATCCTACAAGTTTCCATTTAAATTCTGGTCTTAGCCTCCGTGACAAAGATTTATAAAATATTCAAGGCCTTCTTTGTTATCATAGCAACAAGACTAGCAGTGCCTAATTCACCTTCTTCAGACTGCTAATTAAAATACTCATGAAAATCCACAGAAAGACCAAACTGGCGACTACACTGACTGGAGGCAAACCCATCTCCCACCCCCACTCCCAAAACAAAACAAAACAAAACAAAAAACAAACTTCATAGGAATTTCCACCATCTTCATACACAATAAAGTTAACTTAAGGAATGCATTCCTGAATTGCTCAAACCCCAGTCTGTGGTTCAGGACGTAAAGGAGGGGGAGGGCTATGCGGAAGGTAAAAAAAAAAAAAAAAAAGGCTTTGACTCACCTCACTAACCAACCCAACTCAAAAGTATCTGGTTGCATTTACCAGAAACCCACCTCTCATCCCCAAAGGAATTATCTTCTAATCCAGCAGCATCTCTCTCCTCCTTCACCATGTCCAAAGCTGTTCTTTTTCCATTCGTATTCAGATACCATTCCTCTCATGATACAACAGTACAGGAATCAACAGGACAGGGCAATTTGAGGCAGACTTGTTGTTCCCAATTATAATGACCAATGTGACTATTGTCCTGGTCATAATATCTACATTATTTCTAATATCTAAATTAGTTTGCCAGAATGTGAAACCATTGCTTTGTTACGAGCACATAATTATTTTAGCAAGTAGGATGCTTGGTGGACATAATTCAACCATTCCAATAAAGGGAAACTTTCACCTTCTACTTTTTCATTTTTGATACGACACGAATTTCTTCCAAGGACATATTCATTTTAGAACTAATAATTTTTAAGTGTTACAACTGAGTTAGCCTCTGAGACTATGTCAATAGCCCCTAAATCTTTATTATACAATAGCCTAAAGTATTCGATTAAATGTATGCAGAATACTGAATACTAAGAGAACTGATGGAAATAAATATTAGAGTGTCCCATGTGATCTAAAGCTGAGGATAAGGCCACATAATATAACATAAATATCCCTTTCCTTATATCTATTTAATAATAAATACCAAATCAAAATTAAAACCCTATGTAACAAGTTGATAACACTCCTGACCGAAGACAGAAAGAAGAAACTTTCCATTGGGGGCCCATTTCCTTATTTATATCATCAATAGGGAAAAATTAAAGAACGCATTCCTGAATGACTTAAACTCTGCTTTGGGAATTATCATCAAGAAATCTATGAAAAGCAGAGGGTTTGTTTAAATTTTCCAGTGGTAAAATAAATAAATAAATAAATGAATTTTCCAGTGGTGAAATATGTATCCTCATTAGGCTGACAAATGTATGTATTATCTAAAATTAAACGAGTGCAACTGTGTTCAGAGAGAAGTCAGAGGATTTGATATGAATACCACGTAGGATACAAGTGAGTTCTCAGAATGAGCTCACATTTTGCTCCGAATGGTTCTGAAAAAAAAGCCTGTGATAGAGAAGACATGTCATTCTAGGTTCTATACAGTTTTCTTCTGGATATTACCTAATGCCGACCGCATCTTCACCATCTGCATCCCACCCCATCCCAAACCTCCCTCATCCTCAGACTTCACCTCTCTCGACCTTATGATGCCCCTGGAGTTCAGGCACTACTCCTCACTTGATGTTTTCAGAGCCAATCACCTGACTCTTTTAGCTGTTTTTGTTGGCACCTGCCTAGCCTTAGATGTTTAAATAATATGTGTATTTTGCTATGTTTAGACACATAAATTTTGTACATAATCTACTTACTTCCTGTTATGGTAGTTGAATATTTTACTCTCTTATACATACTCCCACGGCCTCTGCTTCCCCAGCTCCATGATTCCAATGTAGCTGTATTCATTTTTGTAGATTAAATCAATATCCAGTTATGTCTACGTAAATATTACTCACAGCTGAGCACTGTATTATGATTACATTTCCTTTCTTCTACTTTTGCCAAAGTTAATTATTACCATTTTTTAAATTGAGGTATAATTTAATGATAGGTGCACCATAATGTGCACCTATCATTACAAGTCAGTGTAAAATTCAGTGAATTTTAGTAAATTTATAGAGCTGTGCAACTATCACTTTAATCTAGCTTTGGAACATTTCCATCACCCCCCAAAACTCTTTTGCGCCTGTTTGCAGTCAGCACCTGCTTCTGCTCCCAGCCCCAGGCGACCATTCATCTGTTTTCTGTCTCTGTAAGTCTGCCTTTTCTGGAAACTTCATTTAAATGGAATCGTGGAATATATAATACTTTCTGTCTGGCTCCTTTCACTTGGCACAATACTTTGAGACTCATTATGTTGTAGCACGTATTTGTAGTTTGTTCTTCTTATTGATCAACAGTATTCTATTTTATGGAAATAGAATACTCTGTTAATCCACTCATCGCTTGATGGATATTTGGATTGTTTCCATTTTTTTTTTTTTTTGGTTTCTACTATAAGTAATGCTGCTGTGAATATATGTGTGCAAGTCTCTGTGTAGACTTGTATTTTCATTTCCCTTGGATAAATACCTAACCATAAGATTGTTGAGATGGGGGATCCCTGGGTGGTGCAGCGGTTTGGCGTGAGATGGACAGTAAGTTTACCTTTAGCTTTTTAAGAAGCTGCTACCCTGCTTTTCAATGTAGCTGCCTCATTTTACATGCACACAAGCAGTGTCTGAGAGCTTCCGTTACTCCATACCAACATCTACACTTGAAATTGTCAGTCTTTTCTTTAAAGCCATTCCAGTAGGTATACAGCAGTATCTCATTTTATTTTGCATTTCCCTGATGGAAACTAATTATTAAAAATTAATTTCCCTGATGGAAAATTAATTATTTTGAGCTTCTTTATCATGGGTGTATTTGTCCATGACCTTTCTTGAAATGTCTGTGTACATTTGTCACCCTCTGCATTAGGTTTTTATTGCTGCTACACCAAATTGCCACGAATGTGGCTGCTTAAAGTAATATACATTTATTAACTGTTTTTTTATGGGAGAAGTCCAGTTGGGCTCAGCTGGGTCTTCTTCTTAAGGTCTCACAAGACTGAAATTACAAAATCAGCAGGACTGTTCTTTACTGGATGCTCTGGGAAAGAATCCACTTCCAAGCCTACTCGGGCTGTTGGCCAAATTCAGCTCCTTATGGTTATAATCTCTGTTTCCCGGCTATCATCCAGGGGCTAATCTTTGCATCTAAATGCTACCTGAATTCCTTCTTTTCTTTTTAAGTGGATTGTCTCCTTATTGATGAGTTATACAAGTGCTTTATATATTCTAGATACAAGTGCTTCAACAGATCTATCAGAGAGTTGCAAGCTTTTTTGTAAAAGAACAGATGATAAATATTTTATGTTTGTGGACCACACAGAGTCCCTTTTGCATATTCTTTTTTTTTTTTTACAACCCTTTAAAAATATAAAAAAACATTCTTAGCTCATGAGTCTTACCAAAACAGGCCACAGGCCATAGTTTGCCAACCCCTGAGATGTGTGATTTGCAAATATTTTCTCTAAATTGGTGACTTGTCTTTTAAAATTTTTCTTAATGGGACGCCTGGGTGGCTGCCTTTGGCTCAGGACGTGACCCCGAGATCCTGGGATCGAGTCCCATATTGGGTTCCCTGCATGGAGCCTGCTTCTCCCTCTGCATTTGTCTCTGCCTCTCTCACTGTGTCTCTTATAAATAAATAAATTAAACCTTAATAAAATAAAATAATAAAATAAAATAAATAAAATAAAATAAAATATTTCTTACTGATATCTTTGAAACAGTGGGGTGGGCAGACTTTAGGATAAACCTCATAGACCCTTCTTCCTGGTATTGGTGCTTTGGCATAATCTCTCCCCTTAAGGATGGTGGGTCTTGTGACTTGCTTCAACCAAGGAGGCAGTGGCAAAAGTGGTTCCATGTATACAATTAAAGAGCATAGCACCCATCTTGCTAGAGGCTCTCTTTCTCGTGGTGGAGTGTCTCTCTTTCTCTTTCTCAGTCCTGGCTTTGAAGAAGCAAATTGCCATGAATCCTATAGCTCTTGGGTACCAGATACTGCCAACAACCTTATAGGGATTTGGGGAAACAGATCTCTGCCCCAGTTGGCACCTTGACCATAGTCTCATAAGACTGAGTAGAGAACCCAACTGAGCTAGGCTGTAAGTTCTGACTTACAGAAATTGGGAAGTAATAAGTATGTATTGATTGAAGCCACTAATTTTACAGGAATTTAGGGGTTTTTTGCTTGTTTTGTTTTTTCCTTTTTATTTTTTAAAGATTTTATTTTGATAAAATCTTTGATACAACCCGGTAATCAATAGTCACATGCTCTACCAATTGAGCCAGCCAGGCACCTCTTAATCTTAATTCCTTTCAGCAGTGTTTTGTAGTTTTCTGCAAGCGAGATTTGTACTACTTTCATTATGTATATTGTCAGTATTCTTTTTCATGCTATTAGGAATGAAATTTCATTTTCCAATTGATTACTGCTAGACTCCAGAAAAAATATTTTTGCATGCTTATCTTGTATTTTGTAACCTTGAACTCATTTATTAGTTCCAGTATGTTTTTTACATTCATTGGGAGTTTCTACTTTCAGGATCATGTTGTCTTCAAAAAGGGCAGTTTAATTCTTTTTTAAATCCATATGCTTTTAATTTCTTTGTCTTTTCTTATTGTACTGGCTAGAGTCTCCAGCACAATGTTGAATACCACCGGTTAAAGTCAACATATTTGCCATTTTCTTGTTCTTAGGGACAAAGCACTAAGTCTTTCACAGTTAAATATAATGTTAGCTATAGATTTTTGCATATACCATATCTTACACTGAAAAAGTTCCCTACTATTCCCAATTTGTTGAAAGTTTTGATCATTCATGATTGCTAGATTTTTTTCAAATGTTTTTTTTCTGTGCTTGAGATAATCATGTGGTTTTATCTGTTTTTATGAAGATGGTATATTATATTGATTTATTTTCAGATATTAAAATAGTCTTTCATTTCTGTGATAATTCCCACTTGGTTATTGTGTATCTTTTTTATATGTTACTAGATTTTATTGCAAATTTTTTTGAGGTTTTTTGCATCTATATTCAAAGTAATACTAACTAGAATTAGTATACTAATATGTAGTTTTTTCTTCTTGAGATTCTTTAAGATACCTTTAAGTGACTTTCATATAAGATAAAGCTAGCCTCATAGCACTAAGGAGTATTTTTTTTCTTCTATTTTCTGGCAGAATTTAAGAAGGGTTGGTATTATTTTTCACTTAAAGATTTGCCTATTTTGGAGAGAGTGAGAGAGTGTGAGTGCACATGGAGGAGGAGGGACAGAGGGAGAGGAGAGAGAGAATCTCAAGCAGACGCTCTCAGAATGCAGAGCCCAACATAGGGCTTGATCTCACAACCCTGAAATCATGACCTGAGCTGAAATCAAGAGTCGGATGCTTAACCAATGAAGCCACCCAGTCACCCCTGGGGGTGAAGTTCTAATTCAATTCCTTTACTCTTTGGTCTATTTTGATTTTCTCTTTCTTCCTGAGTCAGTTTCAGTAGTTTGTGTTCTGTAGTATGTGTAAGAAATTGTCTGTTTCATCTGAATTTTCTAATTTTTTGACATAATATTGTTAATATTTCCTTATGACTCTTAATTTCTCAGAGCAGACACTAATGTTTCTCTTTCATTCTTGAATTCTCTAATTTGTGTCTTCTCTCTTTTTTCTTGGTCAGACTAGATCAGAGGTCAACATAGTATGGACAGCATGGTGGCCAGCCCATGATTGGCCAGATGTTATACTGACACACCTGGAGTCAGTGATGTTTACATCCTGCTCATAGATCTGTTTGTTGATTGGGAGCCCATCCAAATTTCATGCAGTTTGACCCTGTTTATGCAATCATGCTCCTTCAGGTCTTCTCTGCATATATACAGGTCCCAGTCAGCCAGAGATGTGCAAGAGACCTTTACTAGCTAGCTCTTCTATGACTTTCTAATTATTTTGGAATCTACAGGTTTGCAACTCACTCTAAACAAGACTACAACCTCATGTCTGACTCACAGGGCTGATGCTTTCATTATTCTTTTCCTATTAAGATTGCTATGATTACTGGCAATACTGCTGGATGTGGGATGATTTTGACCTCCGCTCCACATCACATGAGTCCCTTCAACAGCAAAACTGCTGGTTTTCAAAATAGCCTTGAAAGACTGCTTAGTTGAACCATAGCTGCATACTATGTCCCAGCTATGGAAAAAGTCTTAGTTTGATTTTTGCCACTTTTGTTTTCATAATATTAAATGTCACACTTTAGCTGGGCAGGAGTTAAGAAGTTTTTACTGTGCAAGATTTTTTTCATGCTGTCATTTGCAATATGTTTGTGAGAATCTTTGAGATTAAAGTTTTGGTTACAATTATTGTTTAACCCAAAAGTCTTTTTTTTCCTTGCAAAACTAAAATCTATGAGTGTGGTATCAAGTCCCAATATAACATTCCTATTGGAAGCCAAACTTACATTTTCTTGTAAAGTGCTTTTGAATTAATAAAATACTAGCATAACTGTGTAATAGTCATTTAAAAAAAAAAAAAGAGCTGCTAGTTTTATGGCTAGCCCCACCCTGGTACAAACACCATGTCATGTGAGCTAAAGGACTGAATGGGAACAGCCAAGAATAGCAGTAACTTCCACTGCTCTTATCTGAAGTTCAGCAAATCTTTTAATAATATATTCTTCTTAATTTGTTGTCTGCCTTTGATTTTTAGATTCTAGAGCCCTGAATTTTTTTTTTCAGAAATTTATCAAGTTTTATATTTATTCTGGAGCAAGAGGACTTGCCATTAGAAATCCCTTTCCAGGCTACCTGGCATCGCAGATACCATCTATTTTCATTTATTTAGTTTTTTCCTTATATTTTCCACACACATGCCAATAGTCAAAATAATTTTTTTACAAGAAATAGCCCCTTCAATGTTTTACTTTTAGAGTCTTCCCTCCTGTTTTGGATAGAACACAGTCTCCAGTAGAGCTTTTTATTAATTTTGTGCTAAAGGTACTGCTCCTCATATGGAATGGTGATGGCAACCTTCAACATGCCTTCTTCTTTAGTCACACTGCTCTGAATGATACTTCACCTCAGGTTAGGTGGAATTTTTTCCAGTTTTACGAACTGGAAAATGCAATTTTAAGTAAGTAGCCTAATTGCTAGGGAAGATAAGAGTGAGGAGAGAGAAGAAAAAGACTCAGAAATAGTCTTTCTTTAATGATATTAAATTGGATAGGATAGGATTCCTTTGGATAGTATAAATTCTTTTGGAAACAGTAAATAGCTGATTTTGGCCTCAAGGCAATTTGGAGACCAAAACAAAAGTTTTAAGGGAAACACATCACATTCTCATTACAGAAACATAAGGATTATAGGCTGATGCAAAAATTGACAACCATTCATCCTAACAACACATCAGTACAGACCATTGCCTAAAAAAGAGATTCAATGTACAAAACAAGAACTTTACCAAAACTTGGATTAGTTCTGACATATAATCCTTGTCAGAGGCATCCTCTAAAACTGCATGTCTCAAATCCAATCCAAGGGAAAAAAGGCTTTCACTACTACACAGACCATGGTATAACCATGAGTCCTGGAAATGATGGGATTGGTTTGTTTTGGAGGCAGTGCGTTTAGCAAATGATTTCAACCACTCCAGAACTGCTGGCTTTCTAATGTTTTGAAGTAAGATATAGATGAATCGGCCATCATTCTTTTTATATTCAGGATGCAATTCGATCCTGACATCTTTCTGCTGGTGGCTCTTGGTTTTTATCCAGCATATGCACACTGATGTCACCCAAGAAAAATTACTAGTCTATGAACATCTTTTGGAAACTCTAAAGGCTACCAGCACCTTTGAAATGCTAAAAGTACAAGAGAAGAAGAAGAAGAAGAAGAAGAAGCAGAAGCAAAAGCTTATTCGCTGAGCAAAACTTCAACTGGACAAAACATCTGGGTACCCAAGGTGAGGATGGAATGCCTGCAATGATTAGCCATACATTTATTTTTGCTTCTCTGATGAAGGTGGTACTGAGGCATATTATGCTCTCCACTAGACTATGCTGGCACCAAGGGGTCATCTATATCGTATATGAAGATTATCTTCTATTTTTTTAAGATTTTATTTATTTATTCATGAGAGACACAGAGAGAGAGGCAGAGACACAGGCAGAGGGAAAAGCAGACTCCATGCAGGGAACCTGACATAGGACTTGATCCCGGGTCTCCAGGATCACATCCTGGGCTGAAGGCAGCGCTAAAACCGCTGAGCCACCCAGGCTGCCCTGAAGATTAACTTCTACAATGAAAGTCATTTTACCAATCCAAGGGATAGTTAAATTTATTACCTTTTCAAGAGGTTTTGTCAAGAACTGAAGATAAAATATTAAGTTCTTAATTATACAAACGCTCTTTAGATTTCAGAAAATCTTAAAATGCTTGTCTGAAAGCTGGATATGTTTTTTGTTGTTTTTGATGGTGAAGAATTTGTTTGCTTATGTTTACATTTTAAGGCAATGAATAGTCTCAGAACCGTTTAAGAGGAGATTCTTTTGGTCTGGCTCATCTGAAAAATAATTTGGGTCCATTTAAGTGAGGTAAATAATTCCCTTTAAGCTAATAGTCAGCATGTTGTGGCTCTGAAGTCTTAGACAATCTGCAAAATCAATTGGGCCCATGACTAAATATTTATAAAGTATTGGGCTAAGCAACAAGATGGACCATGAAGGGCCCAAGGCTTACCTAGCCTCTATGTCTAAGTCAACTGGTTTCCTTCATGTTCAGTTTTGTAATACCATGTATCTTTTCTTTACTATACCTCCCACAATTGTAATTTTATATTTTTAATTGTCTTTTTGATATATCAACTTGGTTATAATCCCTAGTTATTCAACCAAATACCAATCAGGGTGTTGCTGTGATGGTATTTTGTATGTGTGATTTAAGTCCATAATCAGTTGACTTTATGCAAGGGAGATTTTTCTAGATAATCTAGGCAGACCTGATTCATTCAGTTTTCAATAAAAGGCCTTAAAATCAAAGCTGAGATGTCCCTAAAAAAGAAATTTCTGATTGTGGGCAGTAGCTTCAGCCCTTGAACTAAAAGATCCTAGCTCAGTCTTTCTGATAACCTGCCCTACAAATTTCAGACTTGCCTAGTCAGCACACACAACTGAGTAAGTTAAATCTTGGCAATAAATTTCTTAATATATATTTTCTACTGGTTCTATGTCTCTGGTTGAACCCTGACTTTTATATCAGTGTTATGTGATTCTTTGGCAAATAAATGTTTTACTCTCTGGAATATAAAATATATAAAGCAGAGTCTATACCATTTTTATTTATGGATGTATTTATTTGCCAACTATGGCAACCTATGGTGTAGAATAGTGCCTACCTTACAAAACCTACAAAAAAAATGCTTGTTGAATTAATAATTAAAGATTAATAAATTTCTGTATTCTTAACCAGAAATAATGCCTAAATACAATTGAAAGTAGGATTATGTCCTCCAAATCTCTGAAAAAATACACAGTGGATGTAGTAAAAATCAGATAATAAGAAAAGGAACCAGATGTATAAACTTAGAAAAATAAAATAAAATACCAAAAGTAAATCTAAAACATTGATTACACCAATTAATGAATATTGGTTTAAAATTCCTTATTAAGAAAGGAAAATACTTAGATTCAGTTTTATGAAAATCCAACTGTTGTTTTAATTTGTAAAATAAAATTAAACAAAAAGCCTAAAGGGAATGAGAGGTCAACAGTATTTCTAACATATATTAGAAAAATAAATAAATAAAGCAGGAGCACCTGGGTGGCTCAGTGGTTGAGCATCTGCCTTCGGCTCAGGGTGTGATCCCAGGGTCCTGGGATCAAGTCCCACATCAGGCTCCCTACAGGGAGCCTGCTTTTCCTTCTGCCTATGTTTCTGCCTCTCTCTTTCTCTCTCTGTCTCATGAATAAATGAATAAAATCTTTAAAAAATATAATGTCTTTGAAAATATAATTTGATCATTTTCTAGGAACAAACAACATCCCAGTAAACTTCAAAAAATGAAAATTATACCAGCCACTCTCTCTGATCATAATGAAACAAAATAAAATGTAACAAAAAACATAAAACCACTAAAAATTAATAGTAAAAAAAAGACATATATTTATAATCCTTTGGGAGTTAAAATAATTTCTCTTAAATAACTGTTGGCTAAACAAACTCAAATGCAAAATGAAATGACATGTGTTAAAAGGTAAGGGATTTAACCTAAAGCTATATTTTTAAAAAATTAATAAAGTCAAAAGCTTGTGTTAATTTTTTAAAATAACAAAATAAGTAGACAAAATACTTTAAGCTATTGGAAAAGAAACAACTGTAATAATGGATAATTCCTTTAATAATAAAGGAGGGGTAGAAAGTAATGGTGATGTTTATAGGACAGTGAAAAGCAAAATAGAAAGAGAAAATTGATAGATAAAGCCAAGGTCTAGTTCTTTGAGAAAAACATAATGCAATTATTATTCTTTAACAAATCTATTAAAAAGAGATTGTGACAAATACAAAGATAATTTTCATCTGTGTATACTGTGTTCAGTTGTATGCTAATGAATTTGACAATCTAAATGATAGGGAAGAAATTGAAAATCTAAATTAACTGTAAGGAAAATTTTAAGTTATCATGAAATAACTTTCCCAAAAGACTACAGAATCAGATAATGTATATCTGAGTTTATTTTATGGATAAATTATTTTAATCTTTTGAGAAATTTATAATTCTCACAGAACATAAGCTATTCCACAACATAACAAAGGATGGAAGGTTTCCCAGTGTACCAAATAAATTAAGAACTAGTCCAGGGAATAAGGGGCTTAGAATTTCCTCGATGGTGACCTGAAATGACTGTTCTCAAACCCACTTTCCTCATCTGCAAAATGGAAACAGTTAAGGTATGAACTTCATAAAATGTCTATACATTTAAATGGCGTAATTCATATAAATCTCAGCTTAGCAGATTTCCAGGGACACAGGGCACAACAAGTTTGTTTTTAAAGCTAGGATAACCTTGATATAAGCAACTCGACATCAACAACATACTGATTTAGTTAGTGAGAAATAATGTAGAAATCTAAATACGAGATATGCAATCAAATTCAATAGACTCTTAGAGAATAATCAGGCATAAGTGCAATGACGATTTAGTATTAGGAGTTGAGGCGTTGCAATGAGTCCAGCTACATCAATACACCAATTAAGAAAAATATATTATCACATTTAAAGATCCTATGCCTGATACCACCTTATAAGTGAGGAAGGAAAGTAAGATAGCTCCTTAATATGATAAGCCAACAACATCTTAATAATGAAACACTAGAAAGAAACATTGCCCCTGAAATCACAAACAATACACAAATCCCTTCCATATCCAGTTTTGTTTAGAGTAGCAACGTAGCTAGCTTGGAAAAAAAAAAAAATCTGTGTTTAAATTCCTATTACAGGTAAAAGTTGCTATGTGACACAGTTCTAGCTATAAAGCTACAAGCAGAAATCTCTAGGTCCAGCTTGGGCGAGGGGGCAAAGTGTGGGGAGAGGCAGGGAGGTAAGTATAGGTGAAGCCTATTCTTCCTATTATTGGAGGGAACATGGAGTTGCAGGAGCAATCATAGGACCATAAAGCCTAAAGCCCCCATCTAAGGATCAAGGAACAGAAAAATTCACGGAGCCTCAATTTTCAAGGCATCACGAAACCAAGGTGCCAGGCCTGGGTGGCCTAGCTTTAGACAGAGCATCAACTTCTGATCCGCTGAGAGTCATTAATCCCTTAGTTATTTAAACCAGTTATTCTGAGTGCGGCCCCTAGACCAGCAGCATCAGTATCACCAGGGAACTTGCTAGAAAGCCAAATTCTTGGACACTACCCCATACCTACTGTCTCAAAAGTGTGGAGAAAATGCCCAGTGATCTGTGTTTTAACAAGCCTTCCAGGGGATTCTTGTTTTAAAAAAACTCTGAGAACCTCTGGTTTAGGCCACTGTCTTTTAGGTCTCTCTAAAAGTCAAATGTTTTCACTAAAGCATTTTAACAAAAAAATACGTTTTAACTAAAAATATGTTCTGCTAATGAACATTCTGAAAAAATTCACTAGGCTTTCAGAAAAAAAAATTAAGTCAGATATTTCCTTTATACACAAAATTGAATTTCAGACAGATTTGAGATTTAATACAGATATTTTTGTACATGTACGTGTATGTATACATAAATATACACATACGTGTGTGTATGCATATATATATATATATATATATATATATATATATCTGCAAGGCTATTTTGTGGCTGTTTTTGTCATTGAGTTGTGGAAAGATAAAAGAATAAAAGGGAGGAAAACCTGTCAACAATAAACACATCAATACATTTGACTAAAGTTTTAGAATAAATTTTAAAGCAAGAACACACAAGACAAATTTAAAAGGCAAATGACACATTTATAAATTTTCTCAGAAAATATAACAAGGATTGGCATTCTTTCTATACGGACAGTAGTATAAGATAAGTAAAAAACTTTAAGAGCAAGGCGCCTGGGTGGCTCAGCAGGTTAAGTGTCTGCATCCTGCTCAGGTCATGATCCCAGGGTCCTGATATTGAGCCTCCTGTCAAGCTCCCTGATTCTCCCTCTCCTGCTTGTGCTCTCTCTCTGCCTAATGGATAAATAAAATCTTAAAAAAAAAATACTTTAAGGACAAATAAAAATGCTATGACATAATGTAGTATCAAATAAAAGAATCTAAACATACTAATATATACACTATGCATATATATGAGTATATATATTACACATATATAAAAAATATAGGTATATATACACACATAAATCCTTAAGGAAATATTCTAATATGAACAGTTGTTATCTCTGAATTATGGCATTTGACTGAATATTTCTTTTTAATTTTCTGGTGACTTCCAAATTTTCTACCGTGAACATGGATTGCCTTTAAAACCAGAGAAAAATAAAAAAAATGAAAATAAAACCAGAGAAAAATGCGCAAAAATAGGATATGTCATGGTTGCACATAACAGGAATAAGAATAGGTACCATGTGAGGACTAAGGGTCTAATCACTAAGAAGAAGCCTCCAAGAAATCTTACATAAAATTGCAGAACAGAACAAATAAGATTTGAAATGTCTCTAATAATCATCCTACTGTACTAAAAAAAAAAAAAAATATTGTTCCCTGAAGTGGCTATCATTTTGCCCCAATTTCCTCGAGTTGGAAGCTCCCCCAAACCAAGCCTCGCTTTCGACCTCACCAACACTCCTAACCCCAAGGCCCCTAAACTGTCAGAGACAGCACAGTGCTTGTAGGGGTTTGCTCAGCACACTGGATGCTCTGGGGGCCTCACATAAAAGGCATCCTTTAAATGAATAAATGAGTGAATTCAGGGACACCCGGGTGGCTCCGCAGTTGAGTGTCCGCCATAGGCTCAGGTCATGACCCTGAGTCCCACATCGGGCTCCCACAGGGACCCTGCTTCTCCCTTGGCTTATGTGTCTGCCTCTCTCTCTCTGTGTCTCTCATGAATAAGTAATTTTTTTTTAAAAGTGATTTCAGGAACTAACCCCATCCTTCATCTCGTACTCTCCCTGGCTGTCTTGTTTCCCATGCTGACTTATTCTGTGTCCTTTTTCCAGCGTGTGCTTCTAGTTTAAGTCACCATTCACTGTACCGTCTAGTTTCAATCTTCAAGCTTCACTTCTCTGATTTTAACCGCTACCGACTTGGCTTTTCCAGGGACTAGCAGTGCAACAGTGGCCAAGCCCTAAAGTTCCCTACTTAAATACTGACCTCAGGGGCAGTTCTGATAGCAGAAGAGTAGCTCCATAGGTCCCAGCAATGGTATCCTGGTAAATATTTAACAACCAGCTCCCTCTGGAAAAAAAAAATTAATATTGATACAGTTCAGTACACACACACATTTGTTATGAACTTTTACTGATTGGGAGGATATTTCACATCACACAATTTGCAGATAATAAGAATAGACTATACAGTAGTCTTTTCTGTGAATTCATCTTAGTTAATTAAATCTCCCAGAACCCTTTGGTAGTTTTTTCTGTTAAATTCTTGTATTCACAGCCAACTATAGCTACAATCGATGAGCAAAAATGTGGTTCTGATGCAAATGTTGGTTGATACATTCCTTTATGTTAGTTAGAAAGTAGAATAATGGAGACGTATGTAGGAACCTCATTAGTCAGTGACCTGACTGACTTCTTTGCTCAATCAGAGAATTGTTTTTGAATATTGGGAGAATATTCCCTCAATTTTGTGTGCTATTCACACTGTACTGGTGGCAGCCAAGGCATACCGAAAGGTTTAATCTGCATTTTCCCCATCACTTTCTAAAGTCTAGACAATCAACACATGTTAATGAAGCCTTGGTTTGTAGTGTTCATCTGTTTCCATGATGTGACTATACCCATCATGGCTGATTTCAAGCTGCCAGGGTAGCTTCACTCAATGTGGAGGTGAGAATGGCTGGACGATGCAAACCACTATATAGCATTCTATCTAATAGACATGATGGACTCAACTAAGCTCAAGAGCATGGGTAATAGTTAAATGTAGCAAAATAATTTGCATCTGGTGAATTTTGAATCTTTATTAATAGGCTTGTTTAAAAAAAATAAATAATAAATAAAATAAAAAAATTTTTTAAAATAGGCTTGTTTTTAATATGATTTAGTTAATGCTTACATAAATTAATTTTTAATAATGGCTTTCAAAATTCCTGAGGTGTGTTTTTCATGAGCAGATTGCTAGCCCCAGCTCTCCCGTGTTACCCAAAAAAGAGAACTGCGGAATATATGCATCCGTAAGGATGGATGCGTCTTCCACCTTGCTAATGTATTCTTCCAAGAAGTCAAATATTACAGAGCATTAGGGAAATGTCCTAAACATTTGGGTCATTGTGGCTGCATAAGCAGTGGGCCCTGGGCCTCATAGTTCAGCTAAAATACTTGCAAGAGGTCAGTGTTCCTGAGGGGAGCCCATGGTAGGAGCTTGCTGACTGTGCATGGGACATCGGACTGGAGTTGTCTTAGAAGCTCAAAGAATGCAGGAGCAGTCAAAAAGGCTCTTTTCCACCTTGCTGTGGTTGTACAACTACCTTGCTATGGTAGTATCATTATTCATATACATAGAACTACATCCTAGTCAAGTAGGGATAATAAAATATAACACTTATTTACTGATTGTTCTGTGCCAAACATCATGCTAAATACTATACGTATATCATCTCTTTAATCTTTAAAGCAATCTTGAGTGGTAAGGATTATTTTTCCCACTTACAACCAGAAAACTAAAAGAGCAATTAGGAAATTTGCCCAAGGTCACACGGACAGCAAGTGACAAACTAGGATGGGAATCACCCGTGTACCTCCAAAACCAATGCTTTGCTATAGAATCTCCTCAAGTCTGGAGATCCAAGGACTTAGAGAATCCATTAATAAAGTCCTGGAATGGTATCCATCCACTCTTCAACATTCCTCATTAATCCCATTAACCAAATGTCGCTGCTGTATAGCTATTTTCGGCTGAAATTGTTAATAGCATCCTTTTCCGCTATCAGAAGTGTTCTAGTGTAGAGTGTTCACTTATATGGTCCCTCTTCGTGTAGAAGAATGTGTTCTGCATATAAGCAAGCTGGGTTTCTGCCACGAAGGAAGTTAGCCAAAAATAGGGCAGTACCAAACCAGGATCTACTCTGTTCTTCTCCACCTTGTGGGGTCAAGTCTGCACAGACGCATCTCCAGGGAATCTATACATCCAAGTGTGTGTGCAAAAGGGACATGTGAAATTTTTCAAACATAACTCCGCTACTTAAAGTGGAGGGTGATGCCTTTTGACATCGGAAGCTACCTTCATTGACTTCCACTACTTACACATCATCATTCTTGAATGAATGATTCCCTAGACCTGACTTCCTGTGAACACCTCATCCTGACCATCTTGGACACATTTCAAAGTAAGTTTCTCTATACCAATCTGGAAAAGTCCAAGCTTTCGCTCCCAGAAAACCCAGTGGATGCCTGCAAAAGGGGCAGTGCCTCAAAATGATTAAGATTATCTAACATTTTGGGACACCAGGGTGGCTCAGTGGTTGAGCGTCTGTCTTTGGCTCAGATCGTGATCCTGGGGTGCTGGGGTCAAGTCCTGCATTGGGCTCCCCGCAGGGAGCCTGCTTCCCCCTCTGCTTGTGTCTCTGCCTCTCCCTCTGTGTCTCTCATAAATAAATAATTAAAATTTTAAAAAAAAGATTATCTAATGTTTTTGGGATGTCAGGTCAACAACAACCAGTTTAGTGGTGTTCTCTGATTATTAAACATAACTACAAATAGGGAAAAAGACGTGGAAATAAAACAAAATTTGGAAAGCCTCAGTGGAAACATAAAAATAATATGGTGTGGAGCCAAACAAAAATACTGGTATTTTAATTGAGTATTTATAGATTCTCTTAAAGCATATGAAAATTAAAAGCCCTATTCTCGTGACCATATCAAGCTTAAAAAGATATAAACAAATAATCTGCTCTTACATCTTGAATATTATATGATCTCTTTCTCTGTAGATGAACACTGTCTTAAGAAAAAGTATTGATCAAGTTAACAGCAAATGGTTTCACAACTTTAAATATGTTCTGTGTAGCCTTTCATTAAATTCAGATTTCCAAATGCTGTCTAGTTCTTGTGATACTGATGAAAGAAAGAATCTATAGGATATATCACAGTACTGTTTTTTGGTCTTTCCTATCAGGAAAACTACATTTTTTTTTTCTGGTCTCAAAATAAGCTTATTACTGGTTTTCTTATAAGGGTCAAAAAAAAAAAAAAGAAAAAGAAAAAAAACCCCACAAAATAGCAGTCTAAACAGAAAACCCATTTCTCTCCCTAACATTGCCTGGAGCAATAAGGTCAGCAGGCTTGCTTGTGTGCATGTGTGCGTCTGTGCGCATGCATGTGTGTATGTGCATGTGTAATAGATATGTTATATTGCTGCTTTTCCTAGAATGTTTTTTCATTCCTCTTTTGCTAACACTGTTTCGGGTTTTTAAGTATTAACGCAATCAAAAATCGAGGAATTAATCCTGATGTATAAATACCTTAAACACCAC
The DNA here is from genome assembly GCF_905146905.1 of Nyctereutes procyonoides. Lineage (NCBI taxonomy): Eukaryota > Metazoa > Chordata > Mammalia > Carnivora > Canidae > Nyctereutes > Nyctereutes procyonoides. The sequence goes on from NW_026575049.1 coordinate 67,646,284, forward strand.
AGATGGCTCATAACAATATTAAACTACAGTTTCACAAGCACTCAGAGACTAAAGAATAATACTATGGTCAAGTCACAAAAAATATATTGCCACAAAAATTCTAAGCCAATGATTGTGGCATATTACTTGCATTCTTTTTGCTACTGATGTACTCATATTGGGCTGGATTGAATATCAACATTTCTTTACCAATATGATCTTAATGAAAAATTAAGGATTTTTATATTCTTTTGCCAGGTGGAAATTCATGGTTTACTGTTGTCTTGGCACCCATAAGAAAAGAAAAACTATGTGTGAGTTTCTTTGAAATCTTCCATTCTTATGAATAGCTTCTTTTTAAAGTATGTAAATATATCTTTTCATCAATATAGTATAATTTTTCATAATCTTTTCTAAACCTTGCCTCAAAATGTTTTAGAACATAAGGCAGAAGGAATTATGAAATGACTTTTAACAATCCACTGAATAATAAGCATCGATTACAAACCTCCTAACATCATTGCGCCAAAAGACCAATGTACAACTCTGGTCTTGCCATCTAGGGTAAAGGTGGGCAAATTACCGCTCACAAACCAAATGTAGACTAGGGCCCATTTTTTGTTTTGGGTTTTTTTTTTTTTAAGATTTTATTTATTCATGAGAGACACAGAAAGAGAGCAGAGACATAGGCAAAGGGAGAAGCAGGCTCCATGCAGGGAGCCCGATGTGGAGCTCGATCCCAGGACCTCAGAGTCACAACCTGAGCCACCCAGCCACGTTAGGGCCCATTTTTTGTATGACTTTCTACCTAATGTGTTTGTTTGCCTAAGAACACAAATTAATTTTATTATTATTCTTTAATATTTTATTTAAATTCACTTGCCAAAATACAGTATAACACCCCGTGCCCATCCCATCAAATGCCTTCCTTGGTGTCCATCACCCAGTGACTCCATCCTCCCATCCTCTTCCCCTTCTGCAACCCTTTGTTTTGTAGAGTTAGGAGTCTCTCATGGTTTGTTACCCTCTCTAATTTTTCCCCACTCAGTTTCCCTCACTACCTAATGTGTTTTAATTTTTAAAGAGTAAACAAGTATATGCAACTGAGAGTATGTGGTCTGCAAAGCCTAAAATGTTTACCATGTGGCCTTTTAGAGAATTGTGGCCCTGATCTAAGAGCTCATGATACTGTCAAGGAAATAATATTGTCCATACAATTAGCATATGTCCGACAATTAGTGAGAAACATAGGATTATATAACAAAGTGCTAATTTAAAGAATGGACAAAAGGTAAGGTTGGAATTCGGAGAAAAGAGGCATTAGGGGATCCCTGGGTGACGCAGCGGTTTGGCGCCTGCCTTTGGCCCGGGCGCGATCCTGGAGACCCGGGATTGAGTCCCACGTCGGGCTCCCGGTGCATGGAGCCTGCTTCTCCCTCTGCCTGTGTCTCTGCCTCTCTCTCTCTCTCTCTCTCTCTCTCTCTCTCTCTCTCTGTGACTATCATAAATAAATTAAAAAATTTTTTTTAAAAAGAGACATTAATCACTGTGGTCAAAATCATCAGGGAAAGTCCATGCAGATGAGCACCTCTCAAACTTCCCTGTGGTCATGAATGACTTGGGCATCTTGTAACCATGCAGATTCTAAGTCAGCAGTGTGGGATAAGCTCAAGTCTCTTGCATTTCTAATAAGCTCCCAAGGGAAACCCACGTTGCTCTTCCACGTACTACAGTTCGAATAGCAAGGACTAAAAGGACAGGGAGCATTTGGAAATGCGAAGAGCAGCATGTAAAAGGGGCTGCCTGTTGATGCACTTAGAAGCCATAGTAACAGGCTTAAGAAAACAGTTCAACAGCAGAATAAATGTACCTGTGTTTTCCATATGTTTCATGCCAATGAGATGATAACCCCCAGGGCCCAATTTCCCCCAACCCTGCTACCCAGATTATTGATACTAGACCAAAGCCAAAAGAGTCTTTTACATTCGTATGAAATACACCAATCATTTTTTCCAGTAGTCTGAAAGACAGGAAAAGCCGTGGTGAAAGGAAAATTTTCTTATGCCTCGAACTGGATTGATATGAGCAGACTTACTCTGAAATATAAATTTTATAATTTAACTAATGACTTTATATCCTTTTACATCCAAATTGATCCAAAACGTCATCTAAAACTTTAATGTTTTAAATGCCGTAACCTCACTCCCTAAACAATCAAAAGCCATTTTCAGCTCTGGCCAGGGTAACCTGTACAAACGAACCATTCACCAAAAGAATCATTTGCCTCTAGAACACTTCAAGCATCCCCAAGCATGCATTTGGCTGAACTAACCTAAACACTATTAACAGTTATAAAAATTTTAAGAAGATTTTGTTATTTTATTTACTGCAACATAAACAGATTTGTAATAGTCTCAAGTACAGTTTAGGGGTGTTTTAAGTTAAAATTATGGTGACAGAGTGAATGATCCTGGATCCTGCTGCTCAGGGAAAAAAAAAAAAAAGTCAAGGGCAATCTTTAAAATCAGACCATCTTTCTGCTATTCGTAAAAGCAAAAACGCACAGACGACAACTAGATTCCATTATGGTCAGGGAAAAGAGAGTTGTAACCCTGAATAAGACATTTTGGGGCTGCTCAGGTTTTCCCCCCACAAGGTTTCACTTAAAGCAGTTCAGGAAAATGTCTGTTCAAATTACCTCTTTGACACCCACAACCATTATTCCTGGGTAGATATAGGCCCAACGGGGGCTGCTATTGAAATAATCGGTGGCATTGAATTCAATTAGCGGTCCTGTTAAGTGGGGCCTGCAGAAAGCTCAGTGGGCAAAAAACAGGTCCCACTCCTGAATCGAGTGACGGTGCTCGGCTTCCTTCCTCCTACCCACATCGACAGAGAGATCTCCCAAGGGTCACTCAGTTAGAAAGGGTCCCTTCCGACTTGGCGCTACCTTTCCCGGCAACCTTCTAATTTCTCAGCCCTAGGAAATTGCCCCAGGCTCTCTTTTCCCTTTAACATTTACAGCTTGGTTTCATTTTTAAGCCTGTAACATAGGGAGCAGCACTCTCTGGTCCAGTTCTCAGCTCAGTCACTGAATTGAGAGGCGAAAACTGATGAAGACTTTAACAAATAGGTATGGGGAGGAAAGGCTTGGAGGAACTGAAGTTACTTAAACCGGAGAAAGGAGAATGAGAGGTAAGAAAATTACTAAAAATTAATTTATGTAAACATTAACCAAATTATATCCAAAACAAGCATATTAATAAATACTCAAAATTCACCTATTGCAAATTATTTTACTACATTTAACTATTACCCATGCTGCCGCCAGCTGATCCTAGCTCGTAAGAGCTGATTGTTAAAATTTTAGGAATTAGGCTGGCGAATTGTTAAATATGGCCATTGATCAAAAGAAAATTATATACTCTTACATATTACAAACAAAGGGAATGCAAAGGGGTCCAAGAAAACTTTAGGGGTGATGGATATATTCATGACCTTGATTGTGGTGAAGACTTCAGGAAGTATGTATGGTCCTGCAGATAATTGCTAAAACATTTCAGATTTTGTTTATGGCCTTATAACATTTTTGGTCAAATTTAAATAAGCCTAGTCTTAGTAATTAAACCCTTCATTTTTCTTATGTCGTCTGTTCTCCTATAGACGGTGGTAGAGAAATTTAGAATCTCTGTTTTAGAGAATGGAGACATGAGTTCTGCGGATCAGTGGTACTTTGTCCTGCGCCACTGAAAACTCACCTGGTGACTATAGCTTCAGGATGGCCCAGTCGGAAACCTCTCCAAGCTACTCAATAGCTCATTTGTAGGGGCTGAGCAAGCAAGTTGCTGATTGATCCAAGGCTGGAGGCCAGCAAGGAAAGCTTATTGGCGAGTTGAGAAGGTAAGGGGATTGTGGAAGGCCATAAAACAGAGGCGGAAACATCATCCTGGAGTATGGGCCTGGAAAAGCAAACAAACACAGTCTATGTATTCTAAACTTTTAGGTCTTTATAAAAACCATGAGCCAAGAAATGAAAAATAAATAAATAAAAATAAAGTGATTTCAGATGACAGCCAGTGTCCGTCCACTATAATTTGTCTCAGATTCAGATGAATCGCTAAGATATTTTAGCTCCCAACTCTATCTTTAAGTGGGTTTCTGGTATAGTCTATTTTGAACTTTTCAAAGTAATATCTCTTTAAGTTATAAAAAAAAAAACTGCCTAAATCTTTTATAAGTAAGCCTGAATTTGCTAACTTCTGCAGCAACCATCTTGTCCTTGAGAACGGCTTTGGTATCATGCTTTGCAAACAGCATTTAAAGTAAAGGCATTTAGCAGCTGGCATTTCTCTGTTCCCAATTCATGCCTTCTAATAAAATGTGAGGAACAATTAGACTATGACTGTTGATCCTAAGCTTTGTTTTTGCTCAGCTTTTGTGGATGTAAGGAGTGCAGACTAACTGACATTCGCCAGCTCAAGGAAAGGACATTTACTTTCAGGGCTCCAGTTGAAAAAGAAAAGGACCGCATTACCACAGAACCCGGCCTTGGGGTGCTGGCGCTGAATGGTCGTTCAGCTTCCAGGTATCTGGAACCTACATACTCATTCCAGCTGTCGTGTCAAATAACATTGCAGGTTTTTTCTGTTCCACAACCTGCAAGCTTTCTCAAAGTTTATGTCCCCCCCCACCACCACCATGGTTTTGAACAAGGCCCTCTAGCAAATTCTTACATCACATCTCCAAGGACTATGAAATATGATTGTTTCAGGGTCTCTTTTGTGATAGTCAGAGGTGGACAGCCAGCCTCTGGGTTGGTTCCCAAAGTCAAGTGCCCACTCTAGTCCAGTTTTACTTGAGGGCTCAGTGGTTGAGTGGCTGCCTTTGGCTCAGGTCAGGATCCCAGGGTCCCATCGGGCTCCCCGCGGGGAGCCTGCTTCTCCCTCGGCCTGTGTCTCTCCCTCTCTCTGTATCTCTCATGAAAAAATCCGTAAAATCTTAAAAAAAAAAAATCAGTTTTACTTGACTGGGACCACCTGGCATATGGGTGACTAAAGTCAGCTAGGCAGAGGCTCTTGATGCAGTTTCCACAGAAGAGGGATGGACACTGTAGGTGATTTTAATGACAGTTGCTAGTAGGTCAGGACTGAGGCAAAATGGGCCCAACACTTACCCAGGCTCATTTTGGGGTATCCTAGGAACATAGCAAAAGACGATAAAGAAAATACTCATTTTGTTGTCTGTTCAGATTCTGCTCTTCGTATCTATTGACAATTGATATATTTGGATATGTAATGGCCAATTGATAGTTTGGAGCTGTGGTGGGGCTCTGTATACATAATGTGCTACAGAACAGCAGAGTTAAGGTTTTCATTGTGTTTTTTGGTTTTTTTGGTTTTTTCTTGAAACAAAGACTTCTCACAATTAGCCATCCACCCAGCAGGCTGTATCATTGTGATGTAAGTGATAGGACAATCAACCCACATAAAACCTCCTTATCAACACTCTTGATTAACTTTTGTTCAATAATCACTGTCAAGCTTGTGGATAATTCCTGCAAGTAAACAAGTAAGAGTTTAACTTCGGTTTAATCAGAAAGTGTCTAATTGTATTAAACCTTATAGGTACATCATACTCAAATGCCTAGAAATGCTAAGTTTTGGCATTTTGAATCATATTGCATTCAAACGTCTAGGAGACCTATGTTTTGTTTTTTTTAAAACATTTTATCAAGGAGTTAATTATATTGTACTGATTCCAAGAGCCACTTTTAGGAAGTACAGTTAATTTGAACTACATTTAGAACTGTAACAGATTGTGCGAATTAAGTAACTTCCAAGCTAAAACTTATGATATAGCTTCCTACCACATAACCATTACAATTACAGCCATCCTGGGCATGCTAACCTAACAACACTTGGCTGTTATTTGGGCTCCAGTTGCTCCTTTTTACAAGGGTTACTTGGGCACTATAGAATTTGGACAGTTATGGGAAATTATTCATTGTTATTTTACTTGCAGTATTAATATGTTTTAAAGGATTACCACGTGGTTATTACTCCTACAGGCATTATTAAATTCTTCAAACTCCTTTAACTATTTTCTAAGTGGGAGTTGAATTTTTTTTTTTTAGGGTAATAAGTCTTTTAGATAGCTATCATGCCATCTATTTAATAAAGTGTTGTAGTGAACATAATTTTTTTTTTCTTTCTGGGATTCTTAGCCAGTTGATAGGTATGTAAGAGAGATCACCAAGAGAAATAAGTATTCCTCTTAATTAAACAATGGGAGTTTCAAGTAGTTAGGGTGAATTTTAAGAGATGTAACCTTCCAAGCAGTCATATCCACTTATAAACATATACAACTAAATAATGGTTTAAAATATGGAGATTGAAAACAACCATGGCAAGGTAAAGATCAGTAGAAAGTCAATGACTGAGGAAAAAGAATGGAAACATTTAGTCACATTCGTTTATATAATTGTCAGAACTGAACTTCACATTTAGCTGTAGGATTTCTGTCAGCCAATCAAAGGAAATTACAAAGAAGAAATACATTTCAGTTCCTCAATGGAAACAAAGATTTTTGCCTTACAAAAGTCTTAAAAATATTTTTATTGATGTCTACACACAAAAGCACACAAAACAACATATTCGGCTCAATGAATCATCACAAAATCACTAGAACAAGAGAACAAAGCCTACACACGAGATTACTGCCCCCTATTCCCTTGTAATCATTGTCCCTTCTCCCCTTCCCAGGGTAACCATTATCCTTTCATGGTAATCGACTCCTCGATGATTTTTTTATGATTTTAACGCTTAAACTTAACGACTCTATACAACACCTTGCCTGTTTACATTCGTGTAAATGGAATTATATAGTATTCTTGGGATGGAAGAGACTGGGAGTCTGGCCTCTTTTCCTCAACTTTATGAGATTTTCCACATTGTTGCAAGGGATTTTGTAACTTTTTTTTCTTCTATATTGCTATGTAGCATTTTGTTGAGCAAATATAGCTCAATATATTTACCCCCTTGTACTCTTGAAAGGGTGTTTGGTTTGCTTCCAGTTTGGGGTAATTTTGAATTTTACTGCTAAAAACGTTTTTTATAAGACGTAGCTCGATGCACAAGTCCATGCATTTCCATTGGTTGTAGTCCTTGGAGTGGGATTGCTAGACCAAAAACTGTTTTCCAAAATTGTTGTACCAAGTTATTCTCACCAGCAGTATGTGACCATTCCCACTGGTTGTGCCCTCAGGCGCTGGATCCCCACAGGCGACAATCAAGGTATTGGCTGGGGCTGTGATATCATCTCTGGTTCCCCTCCTTGATACCTCTATTGTCACTCCTAATTTTAGCCATTCTGATGGGTGAATATTGCATTATGGTTTTAATTTTCATTTTCCTCATTACAAATAAAGTTGAGCACCCTTAAACAAGCTTGTTGATCATTGAGATTTTCTTTTGGAGAGCCTCCTAAAAAGGTATCTGACCCACTTTTCTTACTGGTGGTCAATCATTTTCTTGGAATTTGTATCCGTCTTTCATATATTTTGCATATTAGCCCTCATTTGGCATCTGGTAAATATCTTCTTCCAGTCTGTGTCTTGCCTTTCATTCTCTAACACTGTCTTTGCAATAGACCTAAGTTCTTCAGTTATCAGTCTAATGTAGTCAAATAGGTAATTATTTTCTTCAACGTTAATGACATTGCTGTTCAATCTAAAAATCATTCCTGTCGTTGACAATTTATATCATCTCTTAGAATGTTATTTTATCTTTTACAATTAAATATACAGTCAACTTGCACATGATTTGATTTGGGGTACGGTTTAGCGTAGAGGTTAAGTTTCTTTCTTTTCCTCCATGCGAATATCAAATCGACCAAGCACTATTTGTTATCAAGAACTCCTTTTCCCACTGCTTAAGAGTATCATCCTTGCCTTAAATCAACCGTCCACTTATGCAGAGCCGTCACTGTTTCTGAGCCATCTAGTTTCTTTCGTGATTGCCTATCCTTTTACCGTCTCCCCAGTGTCTTAATCAGCATGACTTTATAGATCTTGATGTGTGGTACATATCCAACTTTATTACTCTTCAAGATATCTTCAAACATTTCTTGGATATTTTTGGTGCTTTGCATGTCCATATACATCTTAAAATAAACCTGCAGGCGGGCAGCTGGGTGGCCCAGTCAGTTAAGTGTCTGCTTTTGTCTCAGGTCATGACCCCGGGGTCACAGTATCCAGTCCCGCATCAGGCTCCCCGCATGGAGCCTGCTTCTCCCTCTGCCTGGGTCTCTGCCTCTCTGTGTCTTGCACGAATAAATAAATAAAATCTTTTTTCCCCCCCGCCCGGCCATTAATAAAATCTTTTTTTTTTTTTGCCATTAATAAAATCCTAAAAAAAAAAAAAAAAAAGTGCTGTGTTTGTTCCGGGTATGTTCAAACACAACCAGCCTTTGAATATTTAGCTCCCATCTGCAAATCCGTTACATTGATTTATAGATTTAATAGCTTCTATACTTTTTGGATTTTTTTTTCTATGCACACATCATCTACGAAAAAAAAAAATAGCTTAGTGTTTCCTTCCTAATCTACATCTTTCTTTCTTTAAAATACTAAAAGCCACAATTCTGTACATCTGAGCAACGCGTGACTGCAGCCCTAAGTTCAGCACAAAGCTGCCTGCCAGGGGACCGACTCCTGTTCCACCTGCCGCACTCGCAGGGACAAGAGCGGACCCGCGCACGCGCCCTGACAACCACGTCCAGCCACCTGCAGCCCGGCCGAGGCCCCGCCCCTCGCCCCGCCCCCGGCCTCGGAGGCGGGAGGCGGAAGCGCACGCCGCCGGCACCCCCGTCGCCCCGCCCCCTCGCCCGGACGCAGCCAATCAGCGGCCGCCTCTTTCGAGCGCCCCGTCGGCCAAAATGGCGGCGGCCGTTGGCGCCGAGTCCCGTGTGTAGCTCCGCCGCCTCGCTCCTCCCGTTGCAAAATGTGAACCGGAGAGGCGGCGGCTGGAGGGGGGGCGGCAGGCAATGAGTCGGCGAAGGAAACATGGGGACAGCCCTGGCCTGAAGAACACGCCGCTCAAGGCGGCCGCGGCCGAGGAAGGCAGCTCGGTGGCCGAGCCGGGGAAGAGGCGGCTGCGGTCGGCAGAGCCGCGTCCCCGGCCCGCGCGGCAACGGGAGCAGCCTCCGGCGGCCGCTTCGTGCAGTAAAAGTAACCCCGAGGGTGAGACGTCGGCCCCGCGGCCTCCCCGCGCTCCCGGCGCCGCTCGCAGTGCGCAGACCCGGGGCGGGGGGCGGGGGGAGCCCCCGGAGGGACCCGCCGCCGCGACCCCCAGGCTTGAGCCGCGCGGTGCGGCGCCGTGCACGTGGCGGCCCGCGGCGGGGCGAGGGCGGGGGACGGCGCACCCCCGCGGAACCCGCGCACGCGGAGCTCGGCGGTGATGAACTCACCGGAAGTCCCCGCGTCTGACGTCATCGCGAGGACGCCCGTGGTGACGTCACCCCGAGGAACCCCGGGGCCCCTGCTGAGCCCTTTCATCCCAGACAATCTTTGGCGTTCCGGCTTTCTTTTTTCTTTCTTTCTTTTTTTTTTTTTTAAAGATTCTATTTATTTATTCATTAGAGACACACAGAGAGAGACAGAGAGAGGCAGACCCAGGCAGAGGGAGAAGCAGGCTCCACGCAGGGAGCCCGACGCGGGACTCGATCCCGGGACCCGGGGTCACGCCCTGGGCCGAAGGCAGGCGCCAACCCGCTGAGCACCCCCCTGCCCGCCCCTGTTGTGTCTTTTGTAGGATCTTTCTAACACATCCTGCCCCGGGAACTGTGACCCCCCCCCCCCAAAAGCGCTTCCTTTAAAGCGTGTTCTCAAAAACACGACCTACGTTCCCATCTGTTCAATGGGCTCGCGCGCAAGGCAGTTCTGGAATGAACAGACACCAGCGTTTGTGGGAATTGTAAAGTGGTGCTACGAATTTCCCAGCAGGAAACGGGAAATTAAATAATTAAAGCTGCTTTGCTGTTTTGCCTTTTTTTTTTTTTTTTTTTTTTTTTTGGAAGTGATTAGTGTAAGTCGGATAGAGGTGGTGATGAAAGGGGGCTAAACAGGCTTCTACTGAAGTTTTCCGCCGGGAGCCTTTTGATGTGTGTGAGATGCCGTCCATAGATGGCAGGTGGTTCCCCAAGCCGCCGGGTTCCAGTTGTAATGAGCGGAACGCCCTGGCCTCTGCACGTCGGTAGGGCTACTTACTGGGTCATCTCAAGACACCTGCTGTTTACCATGTCAGATTTGTGAAGCGTCGCAAGGATTCTTGGGTGAAACATTTCGGTCGTTAAGTTAATATACTCCTGTCTGGGAGGAGATTCTATAATTGCGCTATAAAAAAAAAAAAAATGGTCTAAAGGATGTCCGACCAAGTTGGGGTATCAGGAAGTAAAGTAACGCTTGACAACGCAACGATTGTTTTGTTTTTGTTTTTGTCGTTTTAATCTTATTTTATGTAGAAAGATATGAGACCCCAAAGAGAGTGCCGAGAATGGATTTACTGTCCTCTACCTTCAGTTCCCCTAATGATCCAGACGGACAGAATGATATCTTTTGGGATCAGAATTCTCCAATGACGAAACAGTTAGGTAATGTATTACTAATTAACATTTTTCATCTGGGTAAATACTTGGCAAGGGGGTGAGGATTTGACTCTAGGGTTTCAGCAGGGTAGTAACAGGACTTTCACACCACAGATGTGTCTTGAGAATCTCGGGTGATGGTTCTGATAGGCCTGTGGCATCAGTGCACAGCGGTTCCAAGCCCGTGCCAATTAAAATTGTTTTCTAGGAGGTGACTGCTACTCTTAAAGACTAATCTTTTTTGTTTCCCACTTAGAGAAATGTCTTTGTTCTTTAGGTAAAGGAAGAAAAAAACAGATTTACACCGCAGATAGTGATGAAATCTCACATATCGTTAATCGTATTGCTCCTCAGGTAAATATCGCTAGTTTCGTAGCTTGTTCTAAAACCGAAAACTATGCCACTAGGCCCACGTGTTGTTCACTTGGATGAGAAATGTTTTGTCTTTTACGATTCTCTTTTCTGAAAACAGAGCAGCAAAGGTTACCTCTGCCCTTTGTACTGCTGGAATGTACGTCTTGAAAAAAGGGACATGATGAATAATTGGCAATATATATTTTCCTAAGCATGTGTCTTTTGTTAATTTTTTTTAGAGTAATGATTTTCGACTAGAAGTTTGTGTTAATTTTGTTCTTAATGTTGTGTTTGACAATATATGGCATCGTTTTTAAAGTTACTAGAATAACAGACATTAAAATTTAAGCTTTTTAAAGTTATTTGTGATTGGTATTTGCTGTCTATAGCACACTCTTTCCCAATAGAAATTGTTCTTAATACTTGAGAAATGCTCATAAAAGTGGAAAGAACACTGGATCGAAGTTAGTTCTGTCTACTTCCTGTACTGGGTGACCATAAGCAAGTCGCTTAAGCTCTCAGAACTTTAGTTCATTCAGCCATAAACTAGAATTATTACTTGGCTTGCTCTCTCCATTGGACTATTATGAGGATTAAATTAGATAAAAATTCTTGATAAACATAGAGCACTATAAATGGGAGGTTATTTTAAAGTTCATTATGATAGTTAAATTATTTGCTGTCATAGAACATTCTCAAAAGTTCCTTTTTCTTTATTTCAGTTCCTGTACTGCTTGAATGAAATAGGAATATAAATTTAATGCAGCTTCTGTTCTGAACCTCTTTACTGTCCTCTCTTTTTTCTTATTTAACAATATTTAAATTCAGAAAACATCTTATTTTTGCTCATTGTCCTCTCTGTAGGAAATACGGGATTTTTTTCCTTGACATACCCTTGGAGAGTGACTACATAATGTTCACCATAAACAATAGATGGCATTGTCCCAAACTGTGGTTATAAGGAATTACCATCATCCAGGTGGAGGAGACAGGAAATAAAGTCTTTCTTAGTGGCTATAAAATATCCAAAATTACAATTAGCACAGCCAAAACAACTCTGTTGCTACTAGCTCTACATTCCATGTTTGGCATGTCATAGAAACTCATTTTACATACAGTTCATTAGTTAAATAGCTTTTATGCCATAATACTATTTACTTCATAAGTTAACAATAGATCTTCATTAATTGTGGGTTTCACATGAAAGAAGCATAATAAAATGTGTTTGGACTGGCCAGCTTAAATAGTGATAAAAAGATAGTTGAGTAAATTACTGGACCCTTTACCAAGTGGGCTGGAAATAATAGCTCACATAAAGAAATGGCAACAATATGCAAGTGATAACTTGTGTATAAGAAAAAAATACAGTGAAATTAGTTGCTTTTAAATGTTACTCTTTTCAACTAGGCACTTTTAAAGCATACAAATCTTTGGTAGTATTTTTAAATAACTAGTCTTTTAAAGCATATAAATCTTTGGTAGTCTTTTTAAAAGATTGTCATGTTCTCAGAATGACATATTCATGTTTTTTATTTTTAGGTGAGTTAACCCCTTCAAATAGTTATTTAAGTCACCTTGGTATTTACAGAGACGGCTTTTTTTTTTTTTTTTAATGCACTTCTATTTTCACTGGACAGTCGTTTCACTTTCTTGAGGGATGCTTTTCATAATAGTTTGAGGATGTGTAGTTTTTCATCATTTTTATACAACTTTACACCAAATACTCTTTAGGATTAAATAATGTATTCAAATGCCTTATATAGCACCTGGATTATAGTTAGAAATCAATGAATTATGCAATTATTATTAGAGATATTTTAAAAATATAACAAATAGTATAAAATCATACAAAGGGCTCTTGTGTATATAAGTCGGACATAAAAAGTTGTCATACTGTTCTCTAAAAATTGAATACATTTAAAAATACTTAATAAATGGACAAAAGGTGCATTATTAAGTCATTGAGTATTTTCTCTAAATTCAAGGTTGTTGAAACAAAAGTGAAAATATATATTGAGTCTGAAAGTAAAATGATTGATTTACTGCAGTATTTCGTGGAGCTAAAAATCTAGGTTTAACTGAGGTCTAAGAAAACTGCGTATTGATTGAGGAAGTTAAAGTATCAAATTATAGGGACATTTTCACCTAAATCTAGCAAATAAATATAAACTGATATCTTTGTCATGCCTAGCATTTTGCTAGATGCTGATCATAAGATCAGTCCATGCTTTCAAGTATTCTATAATCTAGTAATACAGTTATTTTCAGCTTATGTGACATTTATGTTCATTCTATGTACTATGTTCATTCTAAGTACAAAAATAGAGTAGAAAATGGTTAACCCATTTGATTTGTTGATTTGGTTTATAACTAATGAGTAAACTCATTTTCTAATTTTTTTGCATGACTGAAGGCAGTAGCAAAAACATTGAGGATTAAAATGGCCCTTTCCTATCCTTTATAGTGGTTAAAGTTCTTTTTCTGCTTTCTCTCCTTATTTTTGTCCTTTATGCCTGCCTTATTCTTAGCATCAGTTTTAACATCGCACTTAACTAAATCAGTCCTGAGCTTAATTCTGTGTTCTCAACTCAGGTCAACATGGATTCTCCAACTTTAGATAAAGATTATAAGGGGGTAGGGAAGATTTGAAGAACCAGATGATGAGGAAAGAATTCCATATGTATTTCTATCCTTAATAAGTCAGTCGGTTTTCTCTTGAAAAAAAAAAAAAACTGCTTTTACTGTTGAATATGCATTTGTTAATTAAATTCTTACAACTTAATTTTGAAAATAAGGAATCATTGGTTCTGAATGTTTTCATTTCCTGAAACATAAATGGATCACTTCTTAACAGCATGTTACTGCCATCCTTCAACTTCTCATTGTTCTGAAATTTGTTTAGTAACTGTCACCTTACCAGATTTTATTGCTTTAGGAAAATAATTCAATGTACTTAGTTTTCTTTTTTCTTATTTTCTTTCTGTCTCTCTTTCTTTCTTTTTTTTGGGGTATGTACATGTTTTGTTTTGTTTTTTTCCCTTCTGCCAAAGGATGAAAAACCATCAACAAACTCCATGCTAGGCGTGTGGATTGGTGAGACTGCTATTCCTTGTACCCCAAGTGTAGCAAAAGGAAAATCAAGAGCAAAAATCAGCTGCACAAAGTAAGTTCAAACTTTTCAGCTTTTCTGACATTCAGTGAAGTAAATATTTTTAATAATATTTTGTTTTGGTTTTGTATATATTATCAAAATGGTTATAAATTTTTTTTAGTTTTGACATGAAAAATTTTAGACTTAGAATAATTGTAAATGTTAAAATTTTGTTTTAGTGTATTTAAAAAAGGTTAATAATAAATGAATATTTATAGTGACTCTTAGAAGTTTTCATAGTTAAAATTTCTAAAATGTTTTATCAATAGGTTAAAAACACAAAATCGAGAGGAAGAACTTATGAAATTGGCTAAACAATTTGATAAAAATATGGAAGAACTAGATGTGATGCAAGAGCAAAACAAGAGAAATCATGATTTTATCCAGACAATTTCAGAAGCAGAGACTTTAAGCAATTATATAGATAATGTACAGATGCAGTTATTACATGATATAGTTCCTGAAATAGATAATGCCATAATAAAGAAACCAGGAAAAGAAAACACCCAAATGTCTGTGGTAAATGATCACAATAGCAGTCAAAAGCCATTTGATCAAAATGCTGAAGCAGCTTTTAATGACATTTTTGATGGCTCTACTCAGAAATGTAGTGGACAGTTCAGCCAAGATCTGTCCAATGCTTTTTTGAACACGAATAATACTACCTTTGGAAAGAAAAGTGCTTTGAAAGAGGAGAAAATCATTATTAATGAAACTCTGGTCCCTGAAAAACTGACAGATAAAACCCCAGGATCACTTTTTTGTCAAGAAGACGCTCCTGGAATGACAAAATCATGTGTGACTTCTTATACTGAGAAGCCAGAAGCTTTTAATACACACCTTGATGCATTTACTACCAGTGATTTTGAGGATGATTGGGAAAACTTACTAAGTAATGAACCTTTTGTTACACAGGATGGCAAAATGTGTGAACTTTTCCCTGCTCCTAAAACAGCTGAAAATCCTGAACAAAAGGGAATTTATAATTTTAACACCAAAAATGATAAAAATAAGTCAAGAATGAATACAAGTCTAGATGCCAGGTTAGGGGATTCAAAAATTTTACAAGATCTCCCTTCAAAGACACATAATGAAGAATCCATAGATTCTGGAAAAGACAGGTTTTCACTAAATCTAAATGATAAACCAAACAAATTATCATCCACTGGAAATAAAATGAAATTTGAGAAATCGTTCAATAAAATTGAGAAATCTTTCAATAAAACTGTTGTTCAAGACAAAATTCAAGACTGTGCAGTTGCATCTAATCTGACAAAAGTAAAAGAAGATACACACACTAAATTTACTTCTAATGTAAATATTTCTGAAAAGTCCACTTTGAACACAGGATATTCTAATGAACGAAAAAGTAAGTCCGTTTACAATCAGTCTTGTAAAGCACCTGCTAATATAGATCCTTTTGGCTCTCCAGCTTTGGGCAATGAAACCAGTGTTTATAATCCAAATCAGACTAATGCATCAAAGTTAGGTTCTTTCTTTGATGACTGGAATGATCCGTCATTTGCCAATGAAATTGTTAAAGCATGTCATCAACTAGAGAATACCTGGGAAGCAGATGATGTAGATGATGATTTATTATACCAAGCATGTGATGATATTGAAAGACTAACTCAGCAACAAGATATTAGAAAAGACAGCAAGTTATCAGAAAGTAAACTTGAGATCAATTATAGTTCCAGACACGGAGCCAAAAACATGTTTACTTCATATAAACAAGAAAGTCAGTTGGTGCAATCAAAGCATTTGAATCCGAGCAGCATTTCAGGGCACACCTCTTTCACAAATAGATCACGATTGAATAAACCAGTGAAGATGGAAAAAGAAATTTGTGGAAATTCTCCAAGCTTTTTAGGTGCCACGACTAATTTGACAATATACTCTCAGAACTCAAATTGTCAGATCAATAATCTACATTATCCCCGGAACAACAGTGATGTTCCAATACAAGTGAACAGTACCGAATCGCTTCTTACCGGAAGTTCAAGTTTGAATGTGAATTCAAATCCTCGGAATACAGAAACTACTACTTACAAAAAAAAATTAAGTACTCAGCATCTATCCCATAGGAGCACAACAGATGGAGCTCAGAGTGACCTTAACAGACCAGTGAGATTTCCTAAGTATACATTTATAAAGATGAAAAATTCTCACATTCTTTCCCAGTTTAATCAAAATTGTATGCCAGGAAATATTTCTGATACCAAAATTACACAGAGTTTAGAGAAAAATAAGACTCCTATCAACCCGTTTTGTGGGAAGACTAATCAACAGCAGTCTGTGGTGAAGCATTCTGAATCTTTGAAACAGCCTTCAAAAGGTATGTATAAAATAGTTTTCCTTGGAAGTTATCCCCTGGGAAAGTAGCTAAACCAGTTATTTGTTCTATTGAATTTGTGTAATATCTAAAATGCAAAAAACTGTGATGTTTACCAGAATTCTTAAAATACAAAGGGTGGGTGAATTATGTTTTCAAAAGACCGCATCAGATTCTTTCCCAGCTTTTAATACAGCAACTAGCATATAGTAGGTAATAAATATTTGTTGAATATTTTCTGAATTATTTCCTAGAAAATTGTACTTTTAGATACATTGCTCTAAGACTGTGTTTACTGAATACTGTTTTAAAACTTGAATAATCTTATTCCTGTGTTTAACAGGACATTGAGGTGAATATTTGAAAATTCAGAGCATTCTAATTAAACACATTTGCCACATAATATGTGATATAAAACTCTGTTAGTTGTGATAGTTAGAATTGTAATTTACTTACTCAGTACAACCTGTCATCTTTGGTTCTTCTGATTCCTTTCCCACAATTTTATCAAGTTCCATTGTTTCAGCCTCAAAAAAAAAAAAAATACATCTCAAAATTGTCCTTTTTTCTCACTCTTAACTGCTAACCAGCCTTACGCCAGCCAACATTTTTTGACAAGATTGTAGTTCTTTTATCTGTCCTTTTTCAATTTTAGTCTCCAAACAGTAGAATAATCTTTTAAAAACAAATAGGCAAAGATGGCATTCCTGTGCTCAACCACAACCTTCATTGTTGGCCCATCATTTTTCAAATAAAATTCCAATTTACCCTCATCTACAAGGCCCTGGATTATCACTTCCTATCCTGCCTTTCTTCTTTTTTCTGTCACCTGGTAACCTTCAACTACACCAGCTGTCTTTCAGTTCCTTAAACAGAATAGTTTCCTAGTTCAGTAGTTCTGACCATGTTATTCTCCGCCCTGCCCCCCCCCATTCCATCTTTTGCTTTTTTATCCTCAGGTCTCAGTTTGAGTATGACCTCCTCACAGAGACCCTTCCCTGCAGTCTATAAATATAAATAGGTCTTTTATTTGCTATTTTCCATCATCTCTTTTATTTCCTTCATTTCTTTCATCACAATTTGCAAGTAAGTACTGATTATTGTCTGTCCTGTGTGTAAATACCTAGGCCTACCACAGCATCTGCCACTTAGAGGATGTTTAGTAGTATTTTAATAAATATCATATTGATATGAAGAATCTGTTATTCACTGGTAACTGTGATGTTTTTAAAAGGGACTGTGTCTGGCATAACTACTTGTACATCTTAATGTCCAGCTCTTTCTCACAGCCTCATGTTTTTACAGATGCCTTTTCCTTCCTTCGCTACGAGGATAGTGCCCCGACATGCATACCCCAGATCTGATCGCCCATTTTCCATTAGTCCTTAAAACACAGTATGTTTCTGTCCACGTAGATAATTTAGGTTCACATTCTCTGGGTTTTTCCAATACCCAGTGTTAAATTCTGTTAAGCATTTACTGTGCTAGCTTGTGATTATTGATTTTCTTCATCAGTCTTCCTCACTTGGGGCTAACATTAGGATTCTTATCTATTATGTAGATCAATGCTAAAAAGGTGAGGGAGTTTTTAGCTTCTTTTAACATTAGATCATTGTTTTCTGTTTAGATCCTAGGTGATGCTTTTTTTGGCATTACTGCTACAACCTTCCTATTAAATGATCCCACCCTTTATGTAGTTTTTTTTTTAACTTGTAATAGTAATACGCTGGTTGTTTAAAAAGAAAGAAAACAAGATTAATTTTAAGTAAAAAATAAAATACATTTTCTACTCTATATTTTCTCGCAGCCATACCTCAGGGATATCACAGTTCACAGTTTGGAATACATCTTGTAGAATTTTCTGTGCAAATAAAAACGTGTGCTTGTTTGTGCGTCTTTACACCTGGGTGCATACACATTTATGTAATAAGATGGAATCATGTACTATGTACCTACTATTTGGCACCTTGGTCTTGCCTTCATTTAATACAGCTATCTTTTCCTGTTACAGTTTTGTTTCAGTCCTTTTAATGACTACATAGTATGTCGTTATACTGACATACTGCGATTCTCTCTTGATGGAAAGTCCAGTCTGGTTGCATTTTTTGCATTATAAACAATCCTCCCGTGAATATACTTCTACGTAAATTTCTCCATGCTCGTGTGATTTTATCTGTTAATTATTGAAAAATTAATGTAAGAGAATGGTTTGAATTTGATGGATGCCATCAAATCTTCCCAAAAGGTATATCAATTTATATTCTTATCAACATTGAAAATGAATATTTCTCTACATTATAGCCTAGATATTTTCAAACTCTAAAAATTGTAGTCAACCCATAATAATTTTAAATACTTAAATTTATATTTAAATAAGTATAAATAATTGGACCTACTCTTAACATGAATTTATTTTCATATAACTATGTTAAAGACTATAATACTGTTAAGGACTATAATACTCTGGAATATTTGAGTTTTCCCAAAACTACTATCTACCATCCTGTCTGCATTTTTTATGGGTGGATAATCTGTCTTTGAGTTTATCTTACCAATTTTTTTAAGTTTACTGATAGTACATAGGTAATCTCCTATTTAACATTAACTTTCTTGATATTTTCTATGGTTTCTACTTTTTTACTTTGTTATGTAGATGTGACAAGCTGCTCTCCTGAGAATATCTCTGACCTAAAAGCCCAATTAACTAATTAACTCATTGCTTTAAGGCAGGGTTTGGCAAACCATGGCCTATCCAGATCCAGCCCATAGCCTGTTTTTATAGAGCCAGCATGCTAAGGTGGTTTTCACATTTTAAATATTTGAAAAAATTAGGAAAAGAGTATTATTTCATGACTTTTGAAAATTACATGGAATTCAGATTTCATTGTCATAAAGGTTTATTTGAAAACCGTCACGTCATTTGTATTGTCTGTGGCTGTCTGTTTTCATGCTACTGTAACAGCTGAACAGTTGCAACAAGAAACCATATGACTTTCAAAGGTTAATATATTTACTTTCTGGCCCTTTACAAAAAAAAATTTTTTCTGACTTCCGCTTTAGGATAAAGATTAAGAAGAGCCACTGTTTTCTTTGTACATTTGCAATAGTTTGAGACTTCGCCTTGTATTTTTTATTGAAGATTGAGTTAAAGAAAAGGCTGCTGGGAAAAATGGATGATTCTCTAAATCAGATTTTCATGGTGTGACTTTATTTACATCATTTTAAATTATTTTCCAAGAATATCACCAAGCCAATTAGTTTTAGGGAGCTATGTTCTTATCTTCTATCATGGATTATTAACTTGTTTTCCTTCCAGACTTATGGTCCATTTGAATGCAACTGTGTATGTGTATATTCTGAGTTTATATGTCTCAGCCTCAAGACTAAAATATTAGACAATTAGTCAAGCTAATTATAAAGTATCTTGTAGCATCTTTCTGTAAGGAAAAATAGCTACAAATCTGTGAGATAATTAGTTTAGGAAATAAATAAGGCATCAGAGTAATCTGGGGAGTTTATCTGAAATATTTATCTTTTACCCTGAACACCCTCTCCCATTTCCAATTATACCAAGAAAGGAAGGGGAGGCAGATAATTTATTTTGGACAAATAATCTCCCTTATTTTAACAAGAGATAAATAACAAAGTCTGAACCTTTGTCTAGATTTTAGTGTAAATATTTCTCTGCCAACAATACTACAGATTCTTATTCTTTGAGAGGCTGATTTTACAGCAACATTTTTACCAATACAAGGTCATGTGAATATGAGTTAGAGTGATGGTCTTAACTTTAAAACATCCTTTAAGTGAGAAAACACGTTTGCTAATTTTAAAGTTTGATTCTTATTAGCATTGTATAGATAATCTAATATTTTAGCTCAAAGTGACTAAACTGTGGAATTAAATTCATTTTATTAGAACTCAGTATTCTGGCAGGGATAGAATTGGATGTGTTATTAAAATCAAACTCCATTAGTTTCGTTCATTTAAAACACATTGTGTATAGTATATTTACCTGAAGTATACACTAAAATATGCTGCATAGAATATGTCAGAATGCTTCACATTTCTATAAGCTAAAAAGACATTCAAATTGAAGATTTTATTCAGATATTCTGCTTTTTGAAATGTTTCTAATATTTATATGAAATGTATCTTCCAAATAAAAATATCTGAAGTGAATTATATGGTTATTGACATGATGGATTTCACTCTAAAACATTTTTCCTGAATGGCTAAAATGAAAATCTTGGAGCTCTTTAAAGGAAAAAATGTTAGTTGAATATTAGTATAGTTTATCTTATAGTAAAAATAAACTCGTTGAGGTATTGGTATCTAATTCATAATCTTTTGACTGCTTTTCTGTTAAACTTTATATAACATTTTAAATCCCAGTTTTTAAAAGCTACTCATTTGTTGATTATATAAGTTAGATGTCCTTATTCACAAGAATTATGTGTTAGGAAGTTAAAATGTACAGTTTTAATCAAATGAATTTTATCACATTATGAAAAGGTGTATAAAATAGGGACAGATTGATCAGTGCTTGATTTTTCTTTTGGCCTAGGGCACTGTATCTGTACAAGAGACCTCATATTTAGTAGTTTATGTGATTTAATAGTTAATACCAATGTAGCAAATCTGGGTAACAAAGTAAAAACTCATATTCAAGATGACTTCTGTAGTCTAAAAAGAATAATATCTATATTTTGTTTAATTTTTAGAGGAAGAAGAGAAAAATAAAAAGTATTCTCCTGAAGAAATTCAAAGAAAAAGACAAGAAGCCCTGGTTCGAAGGATGGCCAAAGCACAGGCATCATCAGTAAAAGCAGCTCCCACTTAACTTGATTTCTTCTATGAAATATTAGTTGGAAGACTTCACAAAGACAGTTAATAGCTATCTATGATAGGAAATATATATATTTTTTGTTTCTCTATGAGAAATTTAATGCTGACTTAATAAAGCATGGACTTCTTTTTATTTGTAATGGACTTCTATTTTATTTAATAAATCAATGTTTGCAATGGTCAATGAAACCTTGCCTTGGAGAGGTATGTGAAAGTAATTGCATATAAGTTTTGGAAATTCAGGAAAGTTAGCAATTACGTTGCAGAATTATACAGAGCAAAGTAGCTATATTTTTAAGTATTGTGGGTCATCCAAAAATAGGTAATCTTCTAATTTTTTTATTGTAGTAACTTCTTAACACAAAGCTTCAACTCACTAAGTAAATAAGACTATTTTTTTATAGTTTTACTTTCAATAACTGTTTCTAAGTTTATACATTTCTGAATTCTAAAAATACTTCCCTATTCTTAGGAACATGTTTGGTGGGAAATCAAGGACTTTGTTTTATTTATAAGGAAATTACTATTTTCAATTCCTAATCTGAAGTAGATTTTAATTATAGTTTTCTAAAACGTGCATTTTGGAAATTCTCCACTGTTTTTAGGGAAAATGCTGATTTAAGAAGTTTAGAAAAAGGGAAGTAGACCGGCTATATAAGTAATATAATATTATTAACATTGAGAACTGTCAGAACCTTTTTAAGGTGTCATCTGTTCCAACTTCTTTATTGTATGGGTAAGAAATGAATACTGTTATTCTAAAGTCACAAGGCAAGTTAAAGCTGTGCTGGGATTAGAATGATTGCTTTCATTCTAATGAACACCTAGACAATTATACCATTTTCTTTAGAGTATTAATTAGTATATAAAATAGCTTGTTTATAGAAGCATTAATTATTTCATAGTATAAAACTAAAAATAGTAACTCAAAGTACGTTAAGGACTGTCTAATAATAAATAATGCTCATTGTTTCTTTTTTTTTTTTCATTGTTTCTTGTATTAAAGAATTCATCATTCCAGGATATAAAAATGAGAGTCATTCTCTTTTTAGTTTTCCTGTAACTATTTAATTTTTCCTTAATTAATTTTCTGACTTTACTAATTTATCTCTATTGCTCTATTTTTTTCTTTTTTATTTAGAAATAACTAAGCCAGAAAATCTAAGTAGAGGTCATAAGGACAGTAGACAGTAAGGTTGCTCTGTTTATCCTAAATCACTTTAGGAGACCTGATGAAAGTTATAGATGTGAAACACCTATTAGTGCATTCACCCCTATTCAGGTGTCTTAGAGCAATGATAATACCAAAATAATTAAATGTATTTTAAGATATGACTATATAGAGCTATATCACTCTGAAAATTGTGTTTTCGTGTATTTAGTGGAGTAACACTGTAACACCTTTTTCCTTTAGCTTTTATTAGAAACAGTCAGGATTTGTGGCCCTTCAGTGAACACAGATGGCTATGTAGATAGTTTCTCTAGGTTGGCTCTTCCCAGTCTCTAGGAAATGTGTCCACACAGAAGAAGGCACAGTTGGTAGTCCTGGCAGCTCTTTTCCAGCTCAAGCTTGGCTGCTGTTTATGCATCTCAGGCTGGTCATGGGAGAACTTGACATTAATAATGCCATGATTACAGGAAAGTCTACTGCAGAGACTTTGCTTATTACACACACACAGTCAGTCAGTCGTATGCAGGCATGGACCATACCTTGGGTTCAGTGTTTATATCATACTCTATTATCACTAACTTTTACATTCCTGAGAACAGAGGCACCTTACTCATCTCTATCTACTCAATACTGATATCCAGTGGTTACTTAAGTATTTTATGAATTTGGATAAATTCTGATGGCAGAGTTCTGGCTCCCCCAACTCAAAGCAATTTGATTCTGATTCCCTGAGCTATTCAGGATTAGAAGATGTTTTGAGGATCAATTTAAATGTGGCATAACTGATTAGTGTAAGTGATAATTTATCTAAAATCTAACCATGATCTTCAGTTCTTCCCAGTGATGATCAGAATCACTCATGGGACTCAAAAACAAAACAATAAACTTGTTGTACCTTCTTTAGATTTTATAGATGAATACATCTAGGGATCGATTTCAGATATGTGTGCTTTTAAAGCTCATTGGCTAATAGCCAACAGGATTGAAAAGAAACTGTAATTGCTAAACTTATATAAGTTGCTAAATGTTTTCTTTACATGCATGATTTTAAGAAATTCCCGTAACTAATTTTCTTCTCAAAACAACTATGTAAATAACACTTCTTACCACCTTTTTACAAAAAAAAGAAGCTGAAGTAAGCATATTAAGTGATGTTCTCAAGGTCACACAGTTAGAAAGTAGTTGGAGCTAGGGTTTGAACCCAAGCAGTATATTTTCAAATACCATGATCTTAATTGTTGGCCATACTGTCATTCTTGGAAACTATTCATAAGAACTATTTGTCTATGGGAATTGTATGTACAGGAAAGAACTGTAACATTTTGGGCAAGTGTGCCAGAAGACTCGCTAGAATTCTATAGCTTGACTGTACAGCCCAGGAGAATTATTTTCTAGTCGCAGTTGCTGTATACTGATGACTCCTACTTTATGTGTACATAAGCGGGTGGGTATGTACTGATTAGGTGAAACCACAGAGAGATCACCTTTTTCATTCAACCACTAGAGTAGAGAAATACATAAAATGTATAGCCATTTAAAATGTCCTCATTTTACTTCGCTATTTTAGTAACTTCTGGGTGTTCTGGTTTTAAATCTATTAGGGAAAGCTTAATTGCCTAGGCTAAGATGAAATGGCATACCTCAAGCTGCTAGTAAAACTCTGATCCAAGTAATAAAATTAATGTTTCTGGTTAGATCCACACTATATGGAAGACTGGTATTCTGCATTTAATTTGTTACAATATGTTATTGTTAAGTCCAAGCTCACACAGATTGTAATTGGGAAAAGGAAAAGTATTTTAATAGTGTTTTCAGATAATTATATTCTCTGATATACACACAAAACTCAAGAAGTGGTAGTTTCTCTAACTGATATACCCCAAGACTGATATACACAAAAACTCAAGAAGTGGTAGTTTCTTTTCTTTCTTTTCTTTTTTTTTTTTTTTTTTTTTGAAGTGGTAGTTTCTTAAAAGCTCTAACTTCTGTTTTGAGCTAAGATGGAATCATAAGGACTGCGTATACTCTTCTTGCTTAAAGAATCAAAGAACAAACTACATGGAAAAGTAGATTTCAAGACAACCCGAGAATGAGAAAAACAGATGGAGCCCTATGATTTTCCCGGCTTCCTGCCTTGAGGGAGTTTCCAGACCATGATGCAAGGCAGCAGAATTGAGGAATAATCTAGTAGAGACTGTGAGTGAGAAAATGAAGCTGAAGAGTCTAGGGAGACAGTTAGCCAGAGTTCACAGCACAGATTACCTGTGAGAAGACTGAATCAGAGATCTGCAGATGATCCCCCTTGAGAATTAAAGTCAGTACTGATTAGCACTTATGGAGGCTAGAGAAAGAGACATTGGAAAGGATGAGGGAACAAACATTGAGTGGTGCTCACAAGGGTCTAGTAACAATGCCAGTTCTCACCAACCAAGGTCACTGGGTAGTAACTTGTCTGAGTGGTAGGGAACAATTTGCCTTAGGTCATACTGCCCTGGGCCCACCCCCAACAAATCATAAACGCAAGGTCACAAAGGACCAAACCATTCCCACATAACTGCGTCCTAGGGCAAAATATAAAAATATTTAAAGAAAAAAAATGCCCAGCAGTTATGAGCTAAAATAAACAATGACTGTCTAATTAAAGATCACTAGGCATGCAAAGAAGCAAAAGCACAACCCATAATGAGAATCAATTGAAGCAAACCTGGATCTGATGTAGATGTTAAAATTAACAGATGAGGATGTTAAAACAGCCACAGGTATTACATGTGTTCAAAAAGTTAAGTAGAAACATGGAGGATATTAAGACTAAATTCAGACTTTTAGAGATGAAAGCTACAATATCTGAGATGAAAACACTACGTAGGATTAATGGCAAATTATTGCAGAAGATTAGTAATAAGCTTGACATATCAATAGGAATTACTCAAAATGAAAAAAAAGTTAATGAACTGTGAGTTGTAGAACAACTTCAAGTAGCGTAGTGTATTGTTAATTAGAGTCTGAAGGAGGAAGTGGGAGGGGAATATACAAGATGTTTGAATAAAATAACGACCTAACAATTTTCAGATTTTATGGAAAGTATTAATCTGCAAATCCAAGAAATCCAATGAACTTGAAGCACAAGGAATATTAAACTACAAAGCCACATCATAACCTGTATAAAACAAAAGCAATAAAGATAAAAACGAACAAAAATGAATATAACAAGAATTTTCATCAGGAAATCTGAGAAGACAGTGGAGAAATATCTTTAAAGCACTGAAAGGAAAAACCTGCCTACCTAGAATTCTATACCCAGCAAAATGTCCTTCAAAGGCAAAAATGAGATAAAGATTTCTATAGATATATAGATATATACGATTTGAAAGAATTACTGTCATGAGAAGAAATTATTAAAGGATGTCTTTTTTTTAAGATTTTATTTATTCATTAGAGATACAGAGAGAGAAGCAGAGGTACAGACAGAGGGAGCCGGACGTGGGACTTGATCCTCACAGGGAGCCGGACGTGGGACTTGATCCCCAGACCCAGGATCATGCCCTGAGCCGAAGGCAGATGTTCAACCACTGAGCCACCCAGGTGTCTCTAGAGGATGTCTTTTATTCAAGCTGACAGAAAATGATATTAGATGAAAATGTGGGTTTACATGAGGGAATGATGAACACTAGAAATGATTAACATATGGGGTGATATGTAAGATTTTTTTTAATTATTTAAATGTTTTGCCAGATAATTGCTCATACAAAAATAACGTGCAGTTTAGAACACAAAAGTTAAATATATGACAATAGCATAAAGTCTAGTAGGCAAAAAAAAAAAAAAAAGTCTTAGCACATTTTGACATGCATGGGTTTCAGTTACGTAACACCAGTCCCCCAACAATATAGTTCAAATTCCTGTTAACACGGTATATTAACTGAGAGTACTTGCATAAAGTACAAACTTTATAGCTAACTCAGTCCACCAATCACTACCCAAATAACAGATGTAGATTCTGACGCATGACCAATCATTGTCCCAACTGCCCAGTTGACATCATTCCCAGATCAGAGCTAAGGATTTGGGAGTCCAGTTTTTTATCCTGAGCTATAGCCAGTTTTAAGATCAGTTCTGGCTGACTCCATATCTCACGATCTTTCTGCAATAATAATTATGTTCTTCTCTAGATATTGGTTAGTAACTATTATTCTCGTGGAACCCAACACAGGGCTTGAACTCACCACCCTGATACTGAGACCTAAGCCAAGACCAAGAGTCAGGTGCTTTAACCAACAGCCACCCAGGCACCCCACCATTATTTTAAAATTTATCCATTCTTTTGCTGGTTTATGGTGTTTTATAGGGCTTCTTGGTTTTGTTTCCTTCTGTTTTTAATACAATTGGACTTACACTAAATGAAAGAAAATTT
The DNA here is from genome assembly GCF_905146905.1 of Nyctereutes procyonoides. Classification (NCBI taxonomy): domain Eukaryota; kingdom Metazoa; phylum Chordata; class Mammalia; order Carnivora; family Canidae; genus Nyctereutes; species Nyctereutes procyonoides. The sequence goes on from NW_026575049.1 coordinate 67,673,174, forward strand.
TAAACGTTTAATAGAAAACATTCCCTTCTTTCGTATGAAGGATTTAGTAGTATATTCTAAATGCAAATACAGACAACGTCGTTTAAGTGCTGAAGATCTCCTGTTCCATTTATAACTCCTAGTCTGTGAGTACTCTGTAAGGCAGAATGAAACAGATGGAGAAAACTCCTTGACACTATTTAGTAACCTCAGATTTCTTTATGGCTTAGTGCAGTTTCAGCTGTGCATCTCCCAAAAGACATGTGAGAAATAGAAAAGGCTAAGGGAGGAACAATGAAAATGAGCTTTAAAATAAGGGGTATTATCGAAAGATGAATGGATAAAGAAGATGTGGTTTATGTATACAATGGAATATTACTCAGCCATTAGAAACGACAAATACCCACCATTTGCTTCGACATGGATGGAACTGGAGGGTATTATGCTGAGTGAAGTAAGTCAATCGGAGAAGGACAAACAGTGTATGTTCTCATTCATTTGGGGAATATGAACAATAGTGAAAGGGAATATAAGGGAAGGGAGAGGAAATGTGTGGGAAATATCAGAAAGGGAGACAGAACATAAAGACTTCTAACTCTGGGAAATGAACTGGGGGTGGTGGAAGGGGAGGAGGGCGGGGGGTGGGGGTGAATGGGTGACGGGCACTGAGGGGGACACTTGTCGGGATGAGCACTGGGTGTTATTCTGTATGTTGGTAAATTGAACACCAATAAAAATCAATTTATTAAAAATAAAATAAAATAAGGGGTATTTTCACATGACCACATTTAAGAATATTTTAAAATAAAATTTAGTCTTAAAAACACCAACTAATTACTTGCCTGACTGCCTAGAATTGTAACTGTTCGATTTTTTAAAGCAGTATTTAAAATAATTGCCAAGAAAAAGAAATGAGGCAGCTAGTAAAATAGGTGAAATATTTGAGTAAAGTATATTACATATAGAGAAAAAATATATATTTGAAATGTGCATTTTATAGCTTTAAGATATGAAACAAGCACATCATTATCTTTACATCCTGGTACACCAGAAGGAAAATGTAAGCCATAGGGACAACAGTGCTTTAAACTCTTGGAAATTAATAACCCACATTTCTAAGCTATAATTATTGCCAAAGCTATTGAAATAGCATTTCCAGGACTTGGCAATTGTGTACTTAGAACCACAGTTCCGGGCTCTCTCTACGTTTTCAGCACATATGGGTATGTCCTTCACTAATAAACTTGTTCAAGTAACTCATCGATACCCTTTACTTAATAAATTACACCTTCTACCAATGCACTTTTTGTGATGTTGAAAGTGTTAGTAGTGGTTCAAAATAAAAGACATCTTTGAGGGGCAGAGTTGAAGAAATATAGCTTACTTTCGTTTATAACAAAATGTTTGAAAAAAAAAATGTAGAGAAAAAAATTACCAGGTAGAGGTACTCAACTAGCGATTTGAATACTTCTACGTATCCTTGAATCAAAAATAAACATAAGATATTAATTGATTTTTTTAATGTCTCAAGATTTGTTTTTGTCAATTGTCACCTATACATGAAACAATATCTGATTCATTATTGTTTCTGTTTCCATTACAGAGCTTCTCTGTTTTCTTAGTCATGCCCTCAGTATGTTCCTGCCCTAGAATTCTAATATGCAAAAAGGAATTGTATTTATTATTCACTTAACTAGTGCTTTCATTTGTACCTCACATTTCAGGGTCATTTTAAAAAACAACTAATTGCTAATACTTATTGGGCGCCGACATCAGAGCTTAATATGCATTATTTCATTTAATTCAACACTCCTATGAAGGGGATATTGCTTCATGTGTAGATAAGGGAATACATAAACATAAGGAAACATAAAGTGGCTATGTTGTTCAAGACCACATAGCTAATAAGTGGGGGAGCCAGAATTCAAACCAGTCTGGCACAAAGTTCACTCTCTTACTCAGTACTCTTATGTTTATCACAAAAAATGTGAAATCAACATGGTATTTAAGAGGAAATTGAAACACAAGTGAGGTTAAGAGACTCTGTTAAGGCTATATTCATGGCTAGAACCAGTACTAGAACACAGATCTTCCCAACCTCATCCTACTTAATTTTGCACTAGATGATGCTGTAGGGCTGACCCTATTTTCTGTTTAGAGTAAGGAAATATAGAAAATTGTTTATACACCTTATAAGGTTCTCGAACTTTCACTGCTTAAAGGGTCTATTTTTAAATATATTTGATTAAAATATACAATAAATGTAAGCAATTTGGCTATATTCAAAAGACTGGACTATAAATTCTATGTTCCAAAACACTAAAATAAAAATAACTTTTATGAGTTTCTTTTTTACTTTTGTATATTTTAGTAAATTGTTACTTTTAAGTAAGCCCATTACTTAAACTTTTCCTCAGTTTTCTGTAATAATTCTATTGACACAACTTATTTTACAAAATTTCCTAAACTTTTTTTTTAAGGTTTTATTTATTCATGACAGACACACAGAGAGGCAGAGACACAGGCAGGGGGAGAAGCAGGCTTCCTGCAGGAAGCCTGATGTAGGACTCGATCCCAGGACCCTGGGATCACGCCCTGAGCCAAAGGCAGATGCTCAACCATTGAGCCACCCAGATGCCCTGAAATTTCCTAAACTTTTCTAAGGTTGTACATAACTATGTAATAGAAACTTGCGGGGGAGGGAACTCAAGACAAAGTTTTCAAATATTTTTTTCAGAATTAGTTATTTCTTTTAAATCCGTAACATTAAGAATGAACTTTGCATGGTCAAAAACTGTGGGGTATTTTGGCTTTGGTCTTAAGCAGTTTGACTAAGTTGTCTCTAGGCTTGGTTTTCTTTACACTTGTTTCAGATCACTGAAATGCCTGGATTATAAATTTTTGACTTTCACTAAACTTGGAAAGTTTTTGGTTATTATTTCTTCAGATTTTCTTCTGCCTCATTCTCTTTTTCTCCTTCTGGAATTCTAACTACCCTTTTGATACTCTACTACAAGTACCCAAGGGTCTTTATACTTTATTTCTACCTTTTTTTCTCCTCTCTCTTTAACTGAGTTCTTCCACTGTCATCTTTATGTAACCCATCATATGAATTTCTAAAATTTCAGATATTGCATTTTTTAGTTCTACCGTTTCAATTTGGTTCTTTTTTTGTAGTTCCTCTGCTAATTTTCATATTTTTTTTCATTACAGGCATAGTTTCATTAGTATTATTGAGCATAGTTTTAGTAAATGCTTTAAAATCTTTGATTATTCTAACATAGTGATCATCTTACAATTGGTCTCTGCTGATTATCTCTTCCCTAGAGAATGGATCACATTTCTTGGATCTTCATGTATCAAATGGTTTTGGGTTGTATACCGCTCATTATATAGTGCAGTATACACGATTATGTTGTAGAGACTCTGAATTTGGTTATATTCCTCTGATGAACCTCCATGTTTTTGCTTTAGCAAGTGGTTAGTTTGGTTAAGTTTAAACAGAACCTTCTGCCTTGCCTATGGTGAATAGCAACTCAGATCTCAATTCACACTCCCTTCAATCAGCTCAGCACATGTGTGGTTCTAGGGTTAACCAGCAATTTGGGCAGACTGCTTCTCCCCCAATTTTTGGATTTGCCTTATTTGACTCTTCTCTTTCTGTTTTCTCTCTTATACACACAACTCTGCTTATCATGGCTCCTTCTTTTAGTTCCTCTGGACAAAAAGCAGATTTTCTCTCAGTATTTTAGCCACATTGCACTATTTCTCCCAACTTTTAGTTTTCCTCTAAAATATGTCTGCTTTTGTCAATTCTTTAGAGCACTTATGTTGCTGAACTTTTCATTCTGTTCAGAGTTTTTAGTTTTTACCTATAGGGTGAAGGGAGAGGGACTGTTAGGAGCTTTTTGTATATTGGAGGAAGAACTGTCAATTTTAGATACTTAAAATAGAAAAGAAGTAGTATACAGATTTTTTTCATAAGTTCCCACTCTATGTAAAAATAATACATGGATTGTCATATTTCACAAGGCCCAAAATAACACAAAACATTTAGATATAGAAATTTATATTTTAACTTCTGAACTAGCTAGAAATGCAACGTTCTACTACTGGTTTTGTCATTAATTGTCAACTAAATTTCTCTAGACATCTGGGTACTCAATATGAAAATGAAGGGATTAAATGAGATACCTAAGATCCTCTCAAGGTTCTATATTTCTAAAGAGAATAGGTTTATTTCAGGAGATTTTATGTTTGTGTACTATTATTGTTAATATATTTTAAGAATCATAATCCTTCAATTTAATAGTAAAATTTTAATCAGGAGGTTTCAATTATATAACTTCATATAATAGATGGTTCCTGGAAAGATTATATATAAATTAGTATTACATAAATTTATAGTACATAATAGATGACTATCACTTATAGGAATTGTGGGATTCTTAAATGAAGATCCTTTTTGTCAAACTAATCCCTTCCTAATTTAACTTTTGGGTAGATGTGTATTCACAAACACACACATAAAGACACACACAAAGCTGATTATAGATCTATTCTTTGTGTTAGAAATATTAGAAATAATCACACAATTTATTGCCATTATTTGAGATAGCATAACCTATAAGCTTCATTGTATAGGTATTATATATATATGAAATTGAAGTCCTGGAAATTTAAGCCAATTTAAAAAGAAGTTTGTTTCCCAACTAAAATTATCTAAACCCATTAATATTAGCATATTCATTTCAGTTTTCCACTAAATTTTGTAAAATATGGGCAAAATATAATTCAAATAACTACACAGACACCATTTCATAAGAATGGTTATGCTAGGAGTGCCTGGGTGGCTTAGTCAGTTAAGCACTGGACTCCTGATTTCAGCTCAGGTCATGATCTCAGGGTTGTGAGACTGAGCCTCGAGATGGGCTCCACACTGGGCATGGAGCTTGCTTAAGATTCTCTCTCCCTCGCCTTCTTCCCCTCCCCACTCCATTAAAAAAAAAAAAAGGAAAAGAATGGTAATGCTAACAGGAGGTGCATAAGTATAATTTTAGTAAGTGTGGTAGACAAAACAAGGTATAAAGACTGTTGATGTGTGGTATTTAATATTTTAGGTTTAAAGCTGGATCCTGCAAATAGGTTTGTTTCCAAAACAGTTGAAAATAGTTTGATGAAATTAAATAGTGCACCCCATTATTTAAGTTATTTTTGTTATAATCCATGAAAGTTGTCTTGGGGTTACTCTATCACTCTACATTTACCTCTGTATCCCTCTCTGTGTCCCTGTGGGTCCCTCTCTGTTGACTTTATCCTTTGCCAAGCTCTCCCCATAGTGAGAAAAATGAATCTTAACATTCCTTTTACATGCTTTTCCTCAACTTATACAAGGAGATAGGCCACCCCCCATCTCCCAGTTTCCATCTCAGTCACCAAACAAGAGCTCTAATTATCCTTGCTTGGATACATGCAAACTTTGGGGCACAGAAGTGGCCCCTTAATTGACAATCCTACCAGAAACACCTGACATGCAAGACAGGAAGTTTCCAAAAGGAAGAAATGTGGGGCAGACAAAAAAGTAACATTTTTATTTTCTTGAGTTGGCCCTTCCCCCTCAAAAAACTGTCTTATCATTCATTACTCTAGACTTACTTTCCTTTGTTTTCTGAGATAGGAAGAAATAATACCAGGCACCTATATGATGTCACAAACACAGTTGCCTCTTTTTAAAATGTTGGATGTAGTCTCTAATATTTAAGAGAAGACAGAAGACTGCTGATGAAAAGTGTGGATTACCTTAGGAAAGTATTATTGAAATCTCACATAACTCATAGTTTAGCTTCCAAGTTGGATATAGTCAACATCAAAGAGAACCAAATACTTTAAGTACGTTATGGGATAAAACATAGAAATAGTTCTATGTGCCTGGAAAACGTTCTAAAATTGTTGAAGTAAGCTTTAAAATAACAACAAACAGACGAATCAAATGGTGTCATGTGACAGCCAGAAAATACTTTAACGTGCCCAGAAACTTCCCGATGAAAGTTCACATGTACAAGCTCTCCATTTCTCCCGCCACGTCCACCTTGGTTATACATCTATATCATTTTCATTTCTCTGATGCTGGGCTTTCAATCAGCCTCCTGCTTCTGCACTGTGTCTGGAACTCTATATGTATGAGTCATAATACTACTTTGTGAAACCGGTTGAAAAAGTCGTCTAAAAACTTAACCACAGAAATCTTGGATTTGAAACATATCCATCATTTAGTTAAATGAGGACAAACTAAATATTGTCCTACCTTTTTTTCTTTTTGGTCTTACTTTTCTTCCTTAGAGAACCACGTCAAAGGGAACATGTGAGCAAAACCTTTCAAAGATCTACAGATTAAGATTTACTCAGTATTGAAAATGTTTCTCCAAATTGTTGAACATTATCTAACATTAGAATCTTAGATTGCATACTAATTAGATGATTTAAAATATAAAGTTTGAATTACTGTAGAGAGTAAAGAACTGCCTAATTAACCCACATAATCATGAGCGATAGTAAATGCTATTATTTTAAGTCCATAATTCTTAGGTGTAGGGTCTATGCATCAATAGATAACCGAAACAACTGATAAGTTCTTTTCATCCTTTTTTTCTTGTGTTTTTTTTTTTATTGGAGTTTGATTTGCCAACATATAGTATAACACCCAATGCTCATCCCATCAAAGTTCTTTTTGTCCTTAATGAATTTTATTTCTCTCATTCATGTGCTTTTATTTGTAATGGCTAATATCTGTAAGAAAATTGTTGAATAGTCCTGATTTTAATAAGGATGCTTGTAGAATTTTTTTTCTAGCTATATTTCAGGCTTTTAGAATGAGACACATATTTTGCTAATAGTTTTTATTATTTTTATCCTATCATTTACCTATTTTTTTAAAATCAAAGGTTGCTGCTTTTTAATAAAAAAGTCTTATTATTATCATTAATGGGGATAATTAATAGTATCTATGGCAGATGCTATTTGATATAGCCTAATGTCTACTACCCCTCTAAGTTTAATAGAGACCATAAGCACCTCAACACTAGGGTGCCACTATATCATTTCTAAACTGCTTATGTTCAGTCTATTCCAGAGAAGTAAGCTTTCTATTTCCTACTTCCAATAGAGCAGTAAACTTTCATTTTGTTTAAGCCACTATTATTTGAAATATTTCTTATAGCCAGTAAATGTGTCACCTAATTAATGAAGTGACCCTGTGAACTTTCTCTCTTGTTTTTGTTTTTAATTTTATATTAAATTATTAGGTGTCCTAATCTTAAATCATCTTTGTAGTACTAAAACAATCCGATTCTACTCAGCTATATTCTTATATAATTCTTGGAATGTGCTAATGGATTCTGCTTGCTAATATTTTGTTTAGGATTTTTTTCAGTTTAGTTAGTTGACTGCTAGTTTTCTTTTGTGTATGTGAAATCTATTTTACACATTGATATCGATGACCTGGCCACCTTATAAAAAGCATTTGGAAAATTGCTTTTTTTTTTTTTACTACACTCTAGAATAATTTAAGTAATATATGTTTATGTTTTTCTTTTAGAATTAATTTCTGAAAACCCTCAGTCTGGTACTATGGAGGAATAGCTACTTGACAACCATATTTATTTTATGGTAATTGGCCATTTAGATTTTCTTTCTTCTTAGGTAATTTCAGAAAAATTCACAAAAAGATAACTGAATGTCTCAAGCAAAATAGTAACAAGGTGTTGTAAGGATTACGAAATAGGTGGAATTAAAATATAATTCAACAATTGATATAGCATATGAAGGGGAAGAAATGTTAAGCATCCCATTATAAATTTCTTACAACGTAAGTGGTAAAAGCCACATAGGTAAAATGTGATATTAAGGATCTATATTGCAAAACCCAGAGGAACAACTAAAAGTAAAAAAGGTAAAAGTAAGAAGCCAATAGTGAAGGTAGGTGAACATTACTAACATATCCAATTAATCCAAAAGAAGGCAGGTAGAGAAGAAAAAAAAAAATAACCCAACAAAGAACCGATGACACAAATAGAGCACAGTTAGCAAGATGTTTTCTTACCTGTTCTTATGGAAACCAGGTCGTCTTCTTGTTCACTGCCGTGTGTTTGAAGCCGTTTGTGTGTTCCAGCAGTCCTTAGAGGAACTTGGGACTTTTTAAACATTTAGTTCAATCCTTTGCCACGTAACTCAGCTCTCGGATAGGTTCACGAAAAGTGTTGTTTTTACGTTTCCAGCTGTATCTCATTTTTAGGATGAGAGGAGCTTTCTCTTGTGACTTCCTGTATCCTAAAGAAAAGCAGAACTCTTTTTCAATAGTTTCTGTCCTTTCACTAGTATATCCAAGTTATTTGGTATATACTATAGATTCATAACTAGTATATTCTAATTTTTAATTTTAACCTCTTTGTTTTATAAACTTTTTTTTGTCTCATATAGTGATTTGGAGTTCAAATTCAATCTTGTCTGGTATTAAAAAGTTTTGTGACCACCCCCCCTTCAAAATCAGGACGCTCCCCGCTACCCCCCCAAAAAAGAAATTGTGATCGTCACTTTTTGTTTACTTGTATTGGCTTGGTAAAATTTTGCCCATGCTTCTGTTTTTCTTTCTGAATCACTTTGTTTCAGGTATGTCTTTTGCATAGGTTTGTATAGATTTCACATTCTCTTAATGGTTGCGGTAATTTATTTTTATTTATTATGATGTAAATATATTTGATTCAGCTGTCATATTATTTTATGTTTTGCTTTTTGTTTTTATACTTGTTTGAAAAAAAAAACAAGCCTTTCAACTGTAGCCTTTTCCCCCTCCCATACATATATTTTTCATTTTTTTCTGATAATTAGGTTTATTAAATTTTTGTTCTAATGAATACTTTTTATAAGAACCTGGCATCACATAGGATTAATTTCTTAATCCCCTATTTCTCCATTCTTTAAACATGCCTACATTTTTAGGATAAGCAATGATAGTTGCTATATTTCCTTTTTTCTTTTCCATTCCTTCCCCTCCATCATTTGCTTTTTCTTGATTATATTATCTTCACATTATTAATATCTATGTATGTAATTATATCTGTGTTAGTGATTTGTGAGCATTTAGTGATGTGCTTTGATCTACAGCCATTAAAGATGAGGAAATTGGAAATTCTCACCTTCCTTGCCCTTGCTCTTTCCACCTTTTGTTAGTTGCATTATTTGTACACTGCTAGGGTTTGTGACATTTCTACTCTTGTTACTCTGATCCTCTTTTTTTTTTTCAGTCTTCACTGTTAATAGAATAAATGCTCAATATCAATAGTTTTTTCCATAGTTTTTCTTATTCTAGTAGATTACTTAAGCTGGGCCCATGGGAATATTTTCTTAGCTCATATAGCTTTAGTATTTTCTGAGTTCTTGTGTAATGCTTTATTTTTTAATCATAGTTTGGCTAGGTGTAAAATTCTCAGCGTTACCCACTGCTCCCTCTTTTCTTGAGGAAGTTATATAATTCCTTTGGAATTTCTAGCTTTGGATTTTTCTACAGAAAGGTCTGAGCCCAGCTTGATCCCCCACCCATACCCCATACCTTAAAAGTAATTGGGATTATTGCCTGGTCACCCAGTACTCATTTCTTTTTCACTGAAATCCTATCGGCTTGCTAGGAAATGTTTTATTGTTTTATTTTGAATATATATTTCTTTGACAAGGCTTTATTTCACTACATTAATCCAAATATTTTATTTCCATGAAATACACTATATTGTAAATTATTTGTTCTTTTCCATTTTTTCTCTTTTTGGATGTTATGCAAACCTTGAGTCAGTTTGCCTCTTCCATTTTACCTCTTTTTTTGTATTTTATATTTTTTACTTACTTTTCTTATATCTGCCTTAATTGTATTATTTTCTGCAATCTTTTCTCTATTGCGCTTCTTTGTATTTTGCCTTTATTTTGGGGGATGGTTTTGTTATTTTTTTTCTTTCACTTTATAGTTGCACTACAATTTATTTCCTCCTATATCTTATGATCTCTGAGCTTTAAAATATCTTTTTCATGCTTTCTTCATAGGAAGTATTGCTTGATTGAGATTTTTAAATTTCTGTTGCCACAATAGATCATTTTTTTCTGCCTAATATTCTTTGGAAGATGCTCTTGTTTCCTCTTGTTTGTTTTCTTCTTTTTCTTGCAGTATATTTGTGTGACACTGGTGATACTTCCTTTTTTTTTTTTTTTCATTACTCATTTTTAAAGCAAATACATTTCTCCAGGATCAGTTATTTTCAGGAGTCTGGAATATGGGAAAGTTGATGGCTATCTTCCCGCTTAGCTAGAATCATCTTGAGGACCCAGAATTTTGTATATCTTAAATTTTGTCTCCTTAACTTTGCCAAGTCAATGAGGATAGGCACTAAGGAGGTTTTTCACGATGCCAAATCTCTGCACTCAACTTTGTGCAAATACTTCCCACAAATACAGCCAATTTACATGATTCCTCATTTGTTGCCATCCTTTTGATTCCCAGAAGTAAGCCGGATCCAGAGTACTTCCTGCCTCCAGCACAGGGATACTATTTCCATTGCTGCAAACAAGGCATTGGATTTTGCGTTTCAGAGAGTGCCCCTTATTGTTAAGAAGTGGGTTTTGCTGATTTCTTCTTAAATTTGAAGCTACAATATTCTTCCCCTTTGTTCTTTTTACATGCATCCCTGCATTCTTATGGGGCATTCTACACTTAGTTTTTAGTTTATTGTTTAGTATTTGTTTTGCAGAAAAAAAAGGTTGGGGGTAGCTTATGTTACTTTATCTCTTTCTCTATGCTGCTTTGGGTGATGGCCAGGAAGAAAATGGGGAAATGTTTACTTTATAACATCAACTTCATCTTTGATGCCAGCTCATTTGAGATATTATATTCAACACTATAGAGGTTATTTATCTCCCTTGGTTTATTTCAATTTATTGGATTATTAAAGCATATTTTGGGAAATACAGTTTTCAAACAACTCCATTTGCATTGTTTGGTTTTGCCCGCTTCAGAAACTCTCAGTTATATCTCTGACTTCTAATTATTTGAGTCATACTTGTTTCCTCTCATTTTTCTTACCCAGTCAAATGTTTAGACCTAAAGTACATTATAAATGAAATTAGGTAACGTGATAGCTATGTTTAATGGTAGCAAAGTTGTATTTCAGCTATTTGGGGAAAAACCTCTCTGCAGGGTGCAGATTTAAAGTATGTACTTTTCTATATTTTGCATCACTATTCCTAGAACTCTTTTGCCAAACTCAGATTTTGATTCAACAGTTGAATGAACAATTAAAACTCTTGCTTTCTGGGTCTGTTTGCAAGCTATAGTGCTATTTTGACTCCATTGTATCTTGAATAACGACGTTTGGGTAATTATGTAAACAATTTATTGCAGAGTGTTCTATTTTATAAATTCAGTGGGAAGAAGAATAAAATTGTTAAAATATTATTTTAGGGGAAGCATATAAAGTATTTTTTTTTAAATTAAGCTCTCTATAACTTGTAATCAAAAGAATCTGGCCTAATATGAGAGGAAATTGCAACACAGTTTGACACAAAGCCAGGAGTAAGGTTAGGATACACAGTGCATTTTAAGTCCTGTTCATTTTCACTGATAGGGTAAAATTTGGCTTTTAAGTTTTTAGGATGGGGATTCGATTTCTTTTTTTTACATGATGATAGGGCAAAAGGTTCTGGGTCCATTCTGTGTTGGTCTATTATTAAGCACTATTATCAGCTGTCTATAATTCTGCATTATTTCATCTATTAATCAGGAACAGCAATAATAACCATACTTATATTTTGTCTTCAAATGCTGCAATTTTACCTTTCCTTGTTTTACTTTCAACAGCCATGTACCTTTTTATTTGTTACTCTAATCTATTTATGCTGGGAGAAGGGTTTCAGACGTACCCCAAAGTGCCATGATGTTGAGCAAAGTCTAATTCCGTCTTTGCCTCCTTCAGTGTTCATCAGGGCAAATTTTATACTGTAAGATGCTGACTAGGTCTGGTGTAGGTTCCAGGTAAGTACTTTACAAAAAAAATGTAAAGGATGTGCACCACATTTGAGAATCATCGTCCTAAACTTTAGCCTCTGATTTGAATTACTTAACCTTTTCAAAAGGGCGTCCGCTACCACAGAAGAAGCATCTTATTCTTAGGAGGTAAATGAGCTCACAACTTATTTCTTCAAGTTGGAGGATGGGAATTAGAGTGGCAAAAGAACAAGGCTAATACCATTAAATAAGCAATTGAAAACAGTTGGTTTTTCTAACCAGGCAGTAAAGAATTTCTTCCTTGTAATGTCTCAAGTCACAGAAGCCATGTCTTTGAAAAACTCTTTTGTATCAGAAAGGCCTTTTTGGCTCCATCCTTTTCAGGATTGTGGATTGCGGTTGGGGGTTAGGATGGCAGGGTGGCGGTTTGGAGGGATTATGGGGAACCTTTGGAAGTAGAACTGCTAGAGAATTTAAAACCTCATGGACAGGGTAAAAGAAGGGAAAAGATTTAAGGACTTCAAGTGAAATAAGACACTTCCTTCCCTGACAGATCTCATTGAAAACTATCTTCAGACGATGAATTTTATCTGTTGGAAATAATCTTATAACCTGCAATTCTAACCATTTCAGTTGGTTGTCATGACTCTTGGTCAATTTTTTAAATTATATTTAGTGATTTAATTGGAAAAGCAGTTATGTATATTTCTATTATGGACAGAGTGTGAAATAAAAACTATATATGTGAAAAAGACTGGATTCAGTAATGGAGTTATAGTCACGTGATCTTCTCCCAATATTTTTAATTAAGAGAACTGTACCGAAAATAGCAAATGTTAAAAAAAAAAAAAAAAAACGCGAATGTTTTGTTTGGTGGAATTGCAGGATAATGAACAACAACAAAAAATTACCCCACAATTCAAAATAAGTTCCTCTTAATTTTACAACTGCGGCAGGAAATATCCTAAGCTACTGGCTGCTCATTGGAATCACCTGAAAAGCATCTAAATGAATACCAGTGTCCATCTGGGGATATCACCTAGGCATCTGTATTTTTTTAATAGCTCCTCGGGCCATTTTAATCAGCATGCCGTGTTTAGTACCACTGTCCTCAAATAGACTCATCCCCAATCTTGTAAAGGTGACTCCCAATAGTCCCCACTCCTGGTATTCACATCCTGTGGCTTTTATCTTGCTCTCCTTCTCCCTCATTCATAATTCTAGAGGAGGCCAGCAGCGACATAATCATAAGTGACAATCATAAGTGACAGCTTATGGAGAAGCTTACACAGGGAGAAATGGAGGCCTTGGCTAACAGACAACCACCACGTGAGGAGCTCATAAGAAGTCTTCAATGCCAGTCAAGTCTTGAGATGACAGCAGCAGCAGCTGACAGTTTGCCACCTCATGAGATGCCTGAATCAGGACAATCCAGGCCAAGAACAGAAGACAAGGCATTGGGAAGAACATAACGAGCCAAGAAATGAAGTGGGACTGAAGTGGTATGCCGTGGTATTGTAGCCAGAGACACAGGTATGTCGCCCAAGAAATATGGGTGTGTTGGGGGAAGCACAGATTCCTGAGGTTATTGAAAGATTTACTAAACAATTAATGTGAGAAGGAATAAGAAGCCATTGAGCTTTAAATTTTCACACTCCTCTTAAAATGTTGGAAACATATTTTAAAAACATAATAATTCAAATGCAGGGGAGGAAATATTTTGTATTTTGAAAATTAGCAAAAGAAAAATTAGTTCACTCTCTTGAATAAAAAAAAAAAAAAGATGACCACCACTCTTTAGTAAGCACTCAAACGAACAACAAATTTCTACATCATAGACGGATAGCTTGGTCTCTAAAATATCTAAATAGGTGTTAGATGATAAAATCCCTGACTTCACTAAGTCTTGATTTCCAATAATGATTCCAACTGACTTCAAATAAATTCACTAAAACTTATCACCATTAACAAACATCAACTGAACACTGTAGACATTTTTCACATGGTCACTTATTTCCTACAAAGTATATACATACTAAATTTAAAGTCCAAGGGCAACAGCTTCTACCTTTTTTTTTTTTTTACAATGCTCTAATAGGAGCAGGAAATAATTTTATGAATGAAAATTTACCCGATTTAAGTACAGGCTTACAACCTTCTTTGAGCTGTTGGAATGTTTTCCTAAAGAATTTTGCCTCAGGCAAGTCTCTGCTTTTAGAATAAATCAGATCAAATTCAATTGTATCAGTGTTTCACTCTTAGCTCACTATTCTGCAAAGTAAAACTCAAAATCAACAGTAGAGTTTAAGGTGTGCCCACACCGCAGGGTCTGCTTAAACCACCTTAGGGGAGTAAGTTGCTGGCTATTCACATTTTGTCTGAAAAGAATATAGAGCATCTTGCTTCCTAAATTAAAACAAATTAAAATTTAAATTTAAAATCAAAGCAATCTTTTTCATTTTAAAACAAGGCACATTTATTATATAAATTTCTGAAAATCAGAAAAATAGAAGGAACTGGTTTTTTTTTTCATTGTACACTATAATACCACCAAGCAGAAGGTATCGTTATTATATTTTTCTTTCTTCTCACATTTCTCTCTCCCTCTCTTCCTGTATATACATAATGATTATTCAGTATCCACAATTTTTATGCTATTTCTCCTCACATTTGGGATTCATCATTTCACTCCACAAATATTCAATGAGCAATATAGTATATCTTCTCAATTTTAATTTTATACATATAATTTTTAATGGCTGCCTTAAATCCCATAAAGCACATTTGCCATAGTTTAAGTAGCTTCCTATTATTGGATGTTTAGTTTCCTGTTATTTTTTGATCTATGAAGTTTTTTTTTCTTGTAATTCTTAGTTTCTTTCAATGAGGAAAGAAACACTTACAAATCAAAAATCCAAAAAGTAAAAATGTATTTATGTGAAAAATTTCCTTCCCATCCCAGACCTCTAGATTCCTACCCCTCTCCTTATTATCTGTTTCAAATCTTCTTTTCTAAACAGTCTGTGTATATACAAACTTGCTTTTTTCCCCTATACAGGTGGAAGCCTGCCTCTGTACAGTGTTTTACATGCTCTATACCTTTATGTTTTTATTTTAACAATATATTAGTCTCCTATTTGCAGATGTCTCCTGGTTTTCTACTGTGTGCCTGTTCTATCATTGACTTAATCAGTTCTTTACGGACATATACCTAGGTTATATATATTTGCTAGTTTTCTAGCCCATTGCATTGACTAGTTAGTACAGCTTGAACAATACTAAATTGTTCCTAGACTTTAATAGGGATGTATCTAGTTATCCAACATTAAACAAGATCCTGGCTTTGGCCTTAGGTAGAAAATCATGTTAAGGAAGTATCAGTCTATTATTATGTTAATGAATTATAAGAATGAAGCATCGATGCTGTATTTTTAGTGTCTATGGAAATGAATGCATTTTCCTTCTTTGATGTATTAAGTGGTGGAAGTACATTAATAAATTTCTTAGAATCAAGTCTCCTCTGTGCTCCTAGAATGAATTCAGGTAATGCAGAGTTCCAGTCATACCCCATATACAATTGATATCATTCATTTTCATCTTAACATACCAAAACTTTTATCATTTTATTTTAAATCCTTTGTAAATATTATTTTATTGACTAATTTTCTATCTAGCAGATGCATTATTGTTTTTTTCTTAATCATCTATTGTTGGGTATTTAATTCATTTCCCTTTCAGGCTGTTTTAAGTAATGGGAAGAGATTAAACAATTTTTTGATTCATGCCATATAACTCAGAGGTAAGCCTTGTCTTCTAGCCTTGCAACAACAAGTTGTTGTTTTTTGTTTTTTTGATTTTTTTTTTTTTATTTGTTCATTCATGAAAGACACAGAGAGAGAGGCAGAGACACAGGGAGAGGGAGAAGCAGGCTCCACGCAGGGAACCCAATGGGACTCAATCCCGGGTCTCCAGGATCACATCCTGGGCTGAAGGTGATGCCAAACCTCTGAGCCACCCGGGCTGCCCCGTTGTTGTTGTTGTTGTTTAAGAGAGGAAAGGGTGGAGGGGAGAGCGAGGGAGAGAATCCCAAGCACTCCATGCCCAGTGCTGAGCCCAACCCAGAGCTCAGGCTCACAATCCTGAGACCAGGACCTGAGCTGAAATCAAAAGTCAGATGCTTAACTGAGTCACCCAGGCACTCCTCGCCTTATGAATTTTAAAGTTAAATTCAAGTAATTTGAGTCTCCATCTGCCTGTGGTGGGACATTCAGTGTGTCTCTTTGAGGATCCTCTGCAACTTATTTCTTATAGTCACATCTAGTTTTTGCCTTCTGCTGAATTTTTACATCATTGATCCCTGACCTCTTGTGGAAGCTCTCTTTCTTTAGTTTGACTCAACAGAGATCAGAACCCCCTTTTAAATTCTCTAAGACACGATTCAAACAAAGCAGTTACCAAGATAGTCATGTGCAATAGACTTTTATCATTGACCTGGTGGGTAGTTATACTAAATTACAGAACAACAGATGAGGTTAATATTAGACACTGAGGTTCTTGAACGTCCTTTGGCTATCTGTGCTATTGAGAATTCGTCATTTTGTGACTTTTCCTTGAACGTTATCTTCCTCCTTCTTTCATCTCTGGACTGCCCAGAGATGTGCTGTCCCTCTCTCATGTCCCTGAAAATTAAAAATTCTTCCCATTTCATTATGAGGAACAATGCAATGCTTTCTTCATCTACCCTTATCTCACAACTGGACATGTCCTAAGACCTGTCTTTCCACAACTGACATGACCCTTCATATTTTTTTGTTTTTCTCATCAAAAGATTAGAAGAACTGCCCTGCAGGATTTTAACCTAGTTTGCTACCCTCTCTAGGAGTGCTGATTCAGTTCAGAATATGGTGCTGAGTCTTAACAGGATGAGTCAGATAATGCAGCTCTAGTACTTGTGTGGCATTCCCTCCTGTGTTTTTTAAAGCCTTTTGATAATGTGGTAATTACCTGCCTTTTCTGTTGATGTAAGAATTAGATTGTTGAGATCCTAACATGATGTATCTGTCAGCAGCATTGATTCATCATCACTGAATGCTAAGGTTTTCTCTGATTTGAAAAATGGGAGGATTAATTGATCAGTGTCTTTCACCTCTTCTTTCTCCCCGTTTTTACTCCATCTGTATCTCACCTCATGTTTCTGCTGCTTGTTTTACTTGCTGAGACATCATGATATAGGGGTGGGAGTTGGGCGGGTCAGACATCGAAAATACATTCTTTCCTCTAGGCTAGATTAGCACCTAAACCTATTTTGTTTAGGAATCTTCTGAACAGTGCTATTGGGTTAAGATTTCTTCTCCTGTTTTGCCCTCTATACCATCTAGCTAAACAACCTCTGTGGCTTCTCTGGCCTCCCAGGACTGTCTCTAGTTAGATTATGCTTTTCGTCCTCATATATAAGGGATGGGACTTTATTTAGGTGTTGGATACAGGGATTAGGGGCTTTATGTAGTTTGTGTTCAATGACATATATTCACTTGAGCACTGAAGAGTGGATGCTATCTATCTATAAAAAGTAACAGGTCAGTGTTCAAACTCTGAGTGTAGATTTGTCTCCAAGCTCATAGGTCCTGTATGGATTGTGCAGATAAGGTCTAAATGTCTTCAGTAGGACCTTGAACCTGGCTTGTGTCCCCTTACATCTAGTAATCATCATCGTCATCATCTTCTTCATCATCTCTCGCCACTTTGCTCTCTAGAGTGTACTCTTCCTTCTCTCTCCCTTCTGCCCAGAGCCAATGGACAAGAAATGCTACACAGAACTCTGAGAGAGGTCAAGGGCATAGAAGGTCAGGACTGGCCAGGTGGTAAGAACTGAAGTCACAGAAACAGTTGACATTGGGAGTAAGTGTGAAGAGAGGAGGATCAGGAGTCAAGGATATGTACACTGCTGAATGGATGAGGAGAGAGCCCTAGAAGTATCAGAAAAGGAATAATCCAATTAAACAGGAGAAATAAATTTAATAATAAGTTCTGATTCATGCCCACAGTGTGCTCCCAACCTTAATTAGTAATGGGGGAAAAATTATACCCAAAGCCCTTATCTCTGAAATTATTCATTTGATATAGATACAATTTTATATGACTAAATCTCTTATTTATAGAAATTGGAGACAAAATCCAAATATCATCCTCAAACTTCATTTCCATTTATCTTTTTTTTTTAAAGATTTTATTTATTCATAAGAGACACACAGAGAGAGAGGCAGAGACACAGGCAGAGGGAGAAGCAGGCCCCCCGCGGGGAGCCTGATGGGGGGAGAGGAGGACAGTGACTTGATCCCAAGACCCCAGGATAATGACCTGAGCGGAAGGCAGAAGCTCAGCCACTAAGCCACCCAGGCGTTTCTCCATTTATAATTCTAATTCACCTGCACTACCTTTTTTCCCAGCATAAATAGAAAAATGAATGGTCAGCAGTTCAATAGTTTTCCATCTTGAGGGCAAAGATATGCATTGCAGTGAACTGATCACCATTTGAGTCAACTTGAGGACAAAAGAGAAACTAGTTATAAAGATCTTGGCAATTCAGATGTAGAGTAATAGGTTCCTGAAGTAATGGTTACTCAATGTCTCTCCCAGGTGACTCTGGATTCAGAGCTCTTGCATTTAAATTCTGGTTCCAACAATTACAAGTCCTTGGAACGGAGGAAGTGAAATTCAGTGAGTCTTAGTTTCCTCATTTCTAGGACAGAGTTAATAACAGGACCTACTCTATACAGATGTTGTAAAGAATAAATAAGATAATACCTAATAAGCACATACCTGGCACACAGGAAGCCCTGGATCACAGAAACCATTACTATGACACAGACAATGATTAAATAAAGGCCGGTAACCACAATATTCTCAGATGCTCAAGCAGAAGGCCCAAAAAGCTTCCTTAACCCCACCCTATCTCATCACCTCACCAAAGCTTTGACAAAGTCCTGGCTTTCCTACTCCCAATATAGATCCTAAATCCATGACCTTCCCCTCAGGTCCACTGTGACCACTCATGCCCATATCACCATCATCATTCTTCTCTGGCCGACTATATCCACCTCTCCATGGGTCCTTAGCTTCTACCTTTGTCCTGTCTAGTCCATTACTCAAATTGTGGCCAGAAAGAAGGAACCTATAAAACTACAAATCTTTTCAAGTAGGGGTACTTACACACTATCCATTATTTGTTTGTTCTTAGAATAAATCTCCATACAGCACAATAGTTTATAAGAGCTGCTTGATTTAACTCCCATGTCCCTTCCTAGCTCTTATTCCACTACCTCTTGGCTCTTTAAAGTTCAGCCATACAACCACATTCTGGTTCCTTGCCTACACTAAATCTTTCTCAGGGCACCTGTTCTTCTCTCAACCTGCACTATTTCTTTCTCCCTTCTTCCAAATGATTGGCTCATTACTGTCATTCAGGCCTCAGTTCAAATTTTGTCTCCCAGAGAAGGCTTCTCCATCTACCCTATATATGGTTGCTACTTCTGGTAACTATTGTCTCATCACCTGGCTTATTTTCTCCATAGTGTTCATTGCAACCTGGGCTCCTAATCTGCATTTTTTGTTGTCTTGTTGAGTCTCTGTACTTTCCACTAGAAGGTCAGCCCCACAAAAGCAGAGATGAATACTGTTTTTGTTGTTGTTGTTGTTGTATCTCTAGGGCTTGGCACTTGACAAATAATCAATAAGTATTTGTTAAGATATTGAATAGATGAGTTGCATACCCTCCCTTTGAATGTGTGGGTTTATGTGAGATGAGACAAGTTTGTATCTTTATGATTGAGTATGAGGGTGCTCTACTGCACATGAATATGCATGAGAATATGTGAATGTGCATGAAGGAATGCTTGGGAGCATGTGTGTAAGGGTGTGTTACTGCCTGTGTATGGGTGTGAGATCTATCAGTGTGAGTGTGTGAATGTGTGTTTGTGTGTGTGTTTGAAGAATATTAGGGAAATCTGATTTCTCTAATTTGATATGAATCAAATACTTTAATTAAATACTTAACAATTAAGGCTTATTCAAGTACTTTAATTAAAATAATCCCATGATGACAAACTATAGTGTTATAACAAAGGAATATTTTATAGTCCTCTATTCTAGGAGATTGACCTCACGAAACTAATCACTAAAATGGAGTATGTTGAGTAAGAACTTGTGGGATTTTGTTAAATCCTATGAGAACTCAACGCTTTCTCTATTTCCTCTTCAAAGAGACAACCCTGTGATCTACAGGGATTTACTGCAGGAATAAATGCATACCTTTCCTGCCTAATGCCCATGCTATTCCTACTGCCTGGGATATTCTTTCCCCATCTCTTTGCTTGGCTGAGGTCATTTAGGGATTCACTGTCAGTCTCTTCCTCTAAATTCCTGGAGTACAGAGACCTCCCTTTCTTGTTCATTGCTACATTCCAGCATCTAGCATAACATCTGGCATAAGTGTTTTTTAAAAAATGTTATGGCGTAATTAAAAAGGAAATCTATTTACTTTTTTTAAAGTATGTATTTTGAAAATATTTAAAACAATATTCAAAACTATACACACACACACACACACACACACACACAGATACATCTAAGAAATGACAACTTTTCCCAAGGGTAGGGCTTGCTTGGTGTGCAACACACACATAGTAGATGCTCAATAAAGAGAAGTCAATCAGTTGAATCTTGAACTCATACTATCCTATGCCCATGAATAAGAACATTCTGGAGTCAGACCACCTGGTTGGAATCCAAGTTCTTTCACTTTTTAGTCACTGTATGACCTTGGGAAATTTACACAGCCACTCTGAGGTACAGTTTGCTTATCTGTAAAATAGATTTTCTAATGGTAACTTTCTCAAAGCAATGGTACAAGAATTAAATAAAAGAAACACTTTGCACCATACTTGGAACATAGTGAGCACTTAACAAACATTGAAAACAAAACCAAGACTCTCAGAAATTATATCAGTCAAAAAAAAAAAAGAAATTATATCAGTCAAACATTTAACATTTCAACATTTTAGCATTCCAGCCTTCAGAATAGTGTATATAAAAAAAAATATGCTTGTAACTTAACAGTTACAGTTAGGAAAGGATTAGGAAGGATTTCCTAAGCAAAATTTCCAAAGTGCAAAAAAATTAATGCATTTGATTACGTCCAAATTAAGAATTTTTATGCAGTTAAGGTCATGATGGAAAGAGTAAGTAGATAAATAGCAGGATGGGAGAAGATATTTTTAATTTCTAACTGACCTTGATCATTCTCATATTCCTTGGTTATTATTTAAACAATAAAAGGAAGTCCTGAAAAATCAACAAGGGAAACACAACTGTGCAACTGTGATAGAAAAATGGACTAGCGATGTGAACAACAACAACAAAAATGTAGAGATAACAAAATCCCAAAGGCTAAAGAGCATAGCAGTTGCTTATATCTTTTATGAGAGAAGTGCAAATAAAGAAACAAACAATGAGATAGCCATTTATACCAATTAGTCTCACAAAAATTAAAAGCCAGAAAATGTGAAATGTTCACAGGGATGGGGCATGTAGGGAGGAGTGTAGAACAAGGTGACCATCTTGGAGAGCTGTTAGTACTTAGCTAAGTTAGCCAGTTCTGCTCCTGGCTGTGTACCCCAGATAGATTCTCATATAGTACCTTAGAAGATCTGTCAGGATAAGCTCAGTTGTGTTGTGAGACAATGAATCCCCAAATCTCTGCGGTCTGAATAAACATAAGCTCATTTCTTGTTCATACTATGTGTCCATCACACATTGGCAGAGGCCTCTTCCCTCATCCAGGCCCTCTGGTACGCATGCTGTCAAAGCAGCCTTTTTTGAACAGTGCTTAAGCCTGAGCCAGAGGGAGAAAGGCATGTCTTCAGGAGTCCTGAACAGGTGATAATAAATCCTCTAGCCCAGAAATGACACACGTCGCTCTTTATACAACTCATTGGCTAGAACTAGGCACGTGGCCCACCTGACCTCCAGGGGGTCAGGAATTACAATCCCACCTTGTGCTGCCATAGAGAACTAATCCGACTGTCACAAGAGACGTATACAAGAATACCAACTGGAAGGACTGGGAGATGAGAGCAACCTGCTAGATGTGTACATTGCAAGGGGGTTCAATTTTAAAATCATAGTGCTGTTTTTTCTCTAGCTCCTTTATGTGTAAGGTTAGCTTTTGTATTTGAGTTCTTTCCAGTTTTTGAATGGATGCTTGTATTGCGATGTATTTCCCCCTCAGGACTGCTTTTGCTGCATCCCAAAGATTTTGAACGGTTGTATCTTCATTCTCATTAGTTTCCATGAATCTTTTTAATTCTTCCTTAATTTCCTGGTTGACCCTTTTATCTTTTAGCAGGATGGTCCTTAACCTCCACGTGTTTGATGACCTTCCAAACTTCTTGTTGTGATTTAGTTCTAATTTCAAGGCGTTATGGTCTGAGAATATGCAGGGGACGATCCCAATCTTTTGGTATCGGTTCAGACCCGATTTGTGACCCAGTATGTGGTCTATTCTGGAGAAAGTTCCATGTGCACTTGAGAAGAATGTGTATTCAGTTGAGTTTGGATGTAAAGTTCTGTAGATATCTGTGAAATCCATCTGGTCCAGTGTATCATTTAAAGCTCACGTTTCTTTGGAGATGTTGTGCTTAGAAGACCTATCAAGGGTAGAAAGAGCTAGATTGAAGTCACCAAGTATAAGTGTATTATTATCTAAGTATTTCTTCACTTTGGTTAATAATTGGTTTAAGTATTTGGCAGCTCCCACATTCGGGGCATATATATTGAGGATTGTTAAGTCCTCTTGTTGGATAGATCCTTTAAGTATGATAGTGCTCGCTTCGGCAGCACATATACTAAGTATGATATAGTGTCCCTCTTCATCTCTCACTACAGTCTTCGGGATAAATTTTAGTTTATCTAATATAAGGATGGCTACCCCTGCTTTCTTTTGAGAACCATTTGAATGGTAAATGGTTCTCCAACCTTTTATTTTCAGGCTGTAGGTGTCCTTCTGTCTAAAATGAGTCTCTTGTAGACAGCAAATAGATGGGTCCTGCTTTTTTATCCAGTCTGAAACCCTGTGCCTTTTGATGGGGTCATTGAGCCCGTTTACATTCAGAGTTACTATAAATGGACCCGACGCCCAGCAGAAGAAGAGAGTTAATTAAAATTCGAGCAGAACTCAATGAAATCGAGACCAGAAGAACTGTGGAACAGATCAACAGAACCAGGAGTTGGTTCTTTGAAAGAATTAATAAGATAGATAAACCATTAGCCAGCCTTATTAAAAAGAAGAGAGAGAAGACTCAAATTAATAAAATCATGAATGAGAAAGGAGAGATCACTACCAACACCAAGGAAATACAAACGATTTTAAAAACATATTATGAACAGCTCTACACCAATAAATTAGGCAATCTAGAAGAAATGGACGCATTCCTGGAAAGCCACAAACTACCAAAACTGGAACAGGAAAAAATAGAAAACCTGAACAGGCCAATAACCAGGGAGGAAATTGAAGCAGTCATCAAAACCCTCTCAAGACACAGGAGTCCAGGCCCAGATGGCTTCCCAGGGGAATTCTATCAAACGTTTAAAGAAGAAATCATACCTATTCTACTAAAGCTGTTTGGAAAGATAGAAAGAGATGGAGTACTCCCAAATTCATTCTATGAGGCCAGCATCCAGCATCACCTTAATTCCAAAACCAGACAAAGACCCCACCAAAAAGGAGAATTACAGACCAATATCCCTGATGAACATGGATGCAAAAATTCTCAACAAGATACTAGCCAATAGAATCCAACAACACATTAAGAAAATTATTCACCATGACCAAGTAGGATTTATCCTCGGGACACAAGGCTGGTTCAACACTCGTAAAACAATCAATGTGATTCATCATATCAGCAAGAGAAAAACCAAGAACCATATGATCCTCTCATTAGATGCAGAGAAAGCATTTGACAAAATACAGCATCCATTCCTGATCAAAACTCTTCAGAGCGTAGGGATAGAGGGAACTTTCCTTGACATCTTAAAAGCCATCTACAAAAAGCCCACAGCAAATATCATTCTCAATGGGGAAGCACTGGGAGCCTTTCCCCTAAGATCAGGAACAAGACAGGGATGTCCACTCTCACCACTGCTATTCAACATAGTACTGGAAGTCCTAGCCTCAGCAATCAGGCAACAAAAATACATTAAAGGCATTCAAATTGGCAAAGAAGAAGTCAAACTCTCCCTCTTCGCCGATGACATGATACTCTACATAGAAAACCCAAAAGCCTCCACCCCAAGATTGTTAGAACTCATACAGCAATTTGGTAGCGTGGCAGGATACAAAATCAATGCCCAGAAATCAATGGCATTTCTATACACTAACAATGAGACTGAAGAAAGAGAAATTAAGGAGTCAATCCCATTTACAATTGCACCCAAAAGCATAAGATACCTAGGAATAAACCTAACCAAAGAGGTAAAAGATCTATACCCTAAAAACTATAGAACACTTCTGAAAGAAACTGAGGAAGACACAAAGAGATGGAAAAATATTCCATGCTCATGGATTGGCAGAATTAATATTGTGAAAATGTCAATGTTACCCAGGACAATTTACACGTTTAATGCAATTCCTATCAAAATACCATGGACTTTCTTCAGAGAGTTAGAACAAATTATTTTAAGATTTGTGTGGAATCAGAAAAGACCCCAAATAGCCAGGGGAATTTTAAAAAAGAAAACCATAGCTGGGGGCATCACAATGCCAGATTTCAGGTTGTACTACAAAGCTGTGGTCATCAAGACAGTGTGGTACTGGCACAAAAACAGACACATAGATCAATGAAACAGAATAGTGAACCCAGAAGTGGACCCTGAACTTTATGGTCAACTAATATTCGACAAAGCAGGAAAGATTATCCACTGGAAGAAAGACAGTCTCTTCAATAAATGGTGCTGGGAAAATTGGACATCCACATGCAGAAGAATGAAACTAGACCACTCTCTTGCACCATACACAAAGATAAACTCAAAATGGATGAAAGATCTAAATGTGAGACAAGATTCCATCAAAATCCTAGAGGAGAACACAGGCAACACCCTTTTTGAACTTGGACACAGTAACTTCTTGCAAGATACATCCACGAAAGCAAAAGAAACAAAAGCAAAAATGAACTATTGGGACTTCATCAAGATAAGAAGCTTTTGCACAGCAAAGGATACAGTCAACAAAACTCAAAGACAACCTACAGAATGGGAGAAGATATTTGCAAATAACATATCAGATAAAGGGCTAGTTTCCAAGATCTACAAAGAACTTATTAAACTCAACACCAAAGAAACAAACAATCCAATCATGAAATGGGCCAAAGACATGAACAGAAATCTCACAGAGGAAGACATAGACATGGCCAACACGCACATGAGAAAATGCTCTGCATCACTTGCCATCAGGGAAATACAAATCAAAACCACAATGAGATCCCACCTCACACCAGTGAGAATGGGGAAAATTAACAAGGCAGGAAACAACAAATGTTGGAGAGGATGCGGAGAAAAGGGAACCCTCTTACACTGTTGGTGGGAATGTGAACTGGTGCAGCCACTCTGGAAAACTGTGTGGAGGTTCCTCAAAGAGTTAAAAATAGACCTGCCCTACGACCCAGCAATTGCACTGTTAGGGATTTACCCCAAAGATTCAGATGCAATGAAACTCCGGGACACCTGCACCCCGATGTTTCTAGCAGCCATGTCCACAATAGCCAAACTGTGGAAGGAGCCTCGGTGCCCATCGAAAGATGAATGGACAAAGAAGATGTGGTCTATGTATACAATGGAATATTACTCAGCCATTAGAAATGACAAATACCCACCATTTGCTTCAACGTGGATGGAACTGGAGGGTATTATGCTGAGTGAAGTAAGTCAATCGAAGAAGGACAAACAGTGTATGTTCTCATTCATTTGGGGAATATGAATAATAGTGAAGGGGAATATAAGGGAAGGGAGAAGAAATGTGTGGGAAATACCAGAAAGAGAGACAGAACATAAAGACTCCTAACTCTGGGAAACGAACTAGGGGTGGTGGAAGGGGAGGAGGGCGGGGGGTGGGGGTGAATGGGTGACGGGCACTGAGGGGACACTTGACGGGATGAGCACTGGGTGTTATTCTGTATGTTGGCAAATTGAACACCAATAAAAATTAATTTATTAAAATAAATAAATAAAAAAATAAAATAAAATAAAATAAAATCATAGTGCCGAATACAAAAGAGAAATAAAATGAGATCAGATGCTATTTATGTAAGAGTACATGCATGTAAAACCGTACCTGTTTCTAGGGCTTCACCCTCTGAGCTCAGTGTTTTGCCCTCAGTCACTCTCCCCTTTATTGGAAGGGTAGTAATATGTGCCTGAAGATGAGTGGGTTTATCATCCTGTTTCCTGCCTGTAGAATTTGCAGGAGTCCAACAGCCTTACTTCATTTCATATTTTCTCTGTGCCTTTTGGTCCACTTTGGGCAAAGTCTGCATAACAACTGGCAGTGTTGGCATGACATTTTCAAGAACTCTGTCAGCCTCCTGTACGTATCATGAGAGTCACGCCGTTAGACACGGTGGTCTTTCAAAGATCTTTCCTGGATCTTTCCCCGTCTCTAGCTTTCACTTCTGCTGAGACAGCTGAAGGTATTCATAAGTCACACATGCCTAACCTCTTCTGCAAATCTTGTCCAGCTAGCTACAGCCGTGGCCTCCTTGCCAGAACACATATTCCCAGCAGTGACCCTCCTAACACTTTTGCAGTCTGGATAGACTGAGAATTTCCAAAATTGTCAAGTCCTGGTTCCCTCTTAACAGTTCTTCCCTTAATTTATCTCTTCATTTTCCCGTTTTATCATAAACAGCAAAAAGAAGCCAGCCTGAACGTTGAACGTTTTGCTTAGAAGTCTCCCCAAGTAAATATCCACAGGTCATCACTTACAACTTCTGCTTTCCATATAACTTCATAGACTACAACTCAGCTAGATTTTTGTCCCGCTACATAACAAGGATCCCCTTTCCTCCTGTTTTCAAAATCATGGTCTTCATCCCCTCCTGATCCCTCACCAGCAGCAGCTTCAACATCCACATTTCTACCAACATCTTGCATATGGCACCATATGCATAAGACAACACTGGCTTTCTCTATCCTGCTCCTCACTTCCTTCTTAGCCCTCACCAGGAGCATCTTGAATATTCCTTTCTCCACCAATGGCTTGTTTAATCTAGGTTTTTTCTATCATGCACTTCAAAATTCTTCCAGTCACTACCTACCACTCAATTCCAAAGCCACTTCCACATTTTTGTGCACGTGTTCCAGTCGCATCTCCTTCTCAGTACCAAATCTATATTAGTTTCCAGTGCCTGCTGCAACAAATTACCAGAAATTTGCTGAAAACAACAGAGATTTGTTCTGTCACAGTGCTGAAGGCCAGAGGTCTGAAAGCAGGTTCACTGGACTGTCATGAAGATGTCTGCAGGCCTCTGATCCTCTGGAGTCTCTAGGGAAGAACCGTTCCTTGCCTGGTCTAGCTTCTAGAGGCCACTGGCATTCCTTGGCTTTTGGCGGCATCATTATAATCCCTGCCTCCATGGCCACATTGCCTGGATCTCCTTTGTGGGGGGCATGATTCGATCTGTAACAAACTTTTATAGATATGTGATCTTTCCATACATTAATGTAGAAAGTTATGTTACTCAATTCCCTAATGTCCCACCATGCTTGCATTCAGGAAAGATAGACACAGTCATCTTTTTTATCCTTTTGATGACTTTGCCGTATTCCATTTCATAACTCTACCATTCTTTATTTAACCCAGCTTGACTGATAAACATTAAGGTCATCTTCGATCTCTCTGTATTATTTTCTTATTACAGAATTTCCGCATAGGTACACACAAATTTTGTGGACTTGTCTAATTGTTTCATTGGAGGGGAATTGCTGAGGCAAAATGTATACACTTACATTTTTTATTTATCTTCTTAAGTCGCCCTCTAAAAAGTGTCTCAATTTAAAATCTCATTTCTCATCCAAGAGAGTTTGTCATTCCCCCCACACCCTGCTCAGCTCAGATTACTAACAACTCATGTTACTAGAGGCAAAACATATTATTTTGTAATTTCATTTTACATTGCTTTGATTAGTAGTTGAACATCTGCTTTATATCTATTACTTGTCCATTTCTCTTGCAATTTTCAATCTTCTTTTTGGTTTCCGAGAGTTTCTGTATATTAAGATAGTAGCCTTTTATGTCAAGATAACTTTTTACATAGGCTTAAACCTATATTTTGGCTTTTTTTTTCTCTTGACTGTTAATACTGCCTTTGATTATACAGAAGTTTACGATTTTTAGGAAATAGAATATGTGTTCCTCTCATTAAGGTTTCTGAATGTAATATTGTTCTAAGAAAAGCCTTTCTAACTGCAAGGATATCGGCCATTACTCTTAATATGACCTTACTGGCAATTACAGTATGGTGAGGCTTAAGGGCATTCATGTTTTGCTAGGTTTTTTTTCCTACGTAAGTTCTGGGCTTTCTTGAGGGTTCTTTTTAATAGAATCCAAATATGCCTCTTGAATGCCAAGGCTAGTGCAGGAATATTCTGAGGAGACATCCTGATCAACATTTTATGTCATAGGAACATATTTACTTTAGCTAGAAATCTGCATTCTGTCTTTATAAAGTTTGAGCACTTTTTTCCTCCTGTTCTCCTCTGCTAAAAGCTCAGATCCTTGTGATCAGACACAAGCAAGTTAAGTGAGAGAGACGGAGCAGACACCTGAGGCTCTCACACAGGTCTCATCGCAAAGGCTTCTGAGCGTCGTAAAGTGTGGCGTGTGGTCACTGGAATGTGGCATCTGAACAGCAGTTATAACACACTACTTAGCTTTAGTTTCACCTAATATTTTAATCACAAGAATAAAGAAAGAAAAAGCTTTGCCTGATATTAAAACTTAGAGCTTAAATTCACACACCAGTTCCAGACAAGATAGGGGTACATTTTTTTTTCCTCTTTAAGTGTTCATTCAGGGTCAGCAAAATCCTAGATAAAGTAAATTCATAAAAGATATACCTTCCTAAGAATTTATTTTTCTCCCTCAGAAGTCTTAATCAGGTCCCTATTTGGACAGTTTGTATTCATCTTGATAACTCCTCAGAACTCCTTTTTTCCAATATTAACTAATATCAACGAGTGGATGAGACGTATCAACTAAATTTTGCTCATGCTTGTCTCTCTTGGGCATTTTGTACTTCCCTATCTAGTTGTTATAAATGTCGATCCCTTCAGGGTATCCACCCTTACAACACCTGTCATCCTTGCTTCCCTCAATGAGGTCATCTCAGATGCACCTAGTTTTGAGCTTTTCCTCTATAATTAATTTCCTTGAGTCACTGAATAACTTTATCTGCCTTCTGCCATAAACTCTTCATTTTCTCTGATACCCTTATTTGCAATAAATCAACCAGAATTGAGCACAACACGGCTTCTTCCTTCAATGGTGCTGAAATAATTTCTTCTGACTCATGCTCTGTGCACTGAGCAGTGATCAAGACAGTCTGTGATTGTTTGCTTGTTTAAGCTCTTGTATGTGAGATTATTTAACTGTTTGTTTAATTGTTCCTCACCGAGAGTCTGCGCTCTGCTAAACCTTGTTATTGTCTGAGTACTATTCACTAACTACATCTTTCTCTTAACCTAAGTGGTTCACGTCAAACGTTTATTTCCTTGGTTTTAAAATGTACCATCCCCTCAACACACACCCATTTTCACATTTCTGCAACCGGACTGTGTCCTAGATTCATCATGTGTGTTTAATATAGTGTTTTTCTCCAAAAAGACTGCTACTAAATTCTTCTTTTGTCTTACAATGAGTAGCTTCTTAGAATCCTAGGGGTGTGGTAGGACAAAGGTACATTAACCTTTGGTTAACCAAAGGTTAACCATGGGTTCAAGACATTAATGAATTGCTCTAAGTCCTTTTTGGATTTTACTCCTCAGATATCAAGATTCTTTTGGAGGCAGCCCCAGTGGCACAGCGGTTTAGCACCGCCTGCAGCCTGGGGCATGATCCTGGAGACCCGGGATTGAGTCCCACATTGGGCTCCCTGCATGGAGCCCGCTTCTCTCTCTGCCTCTCTCTCTCTCTCTCTCTCTCTCTCTGTGTGTGTGTGTGTCTCTATGAATAAATAAATAAAATCTTAAAAAAAAAAGATTCTCTTGGAGAAAAAAAAAAAGTATTTTTGCCTTTTGTGAGTTTAGGCCTCAGCTCTTATGGTTTGGTATTGTTGACTTTCTTTCCTCCTTGCCCTGTCCTTCTCTTGGGTCCATATTAGAAAGTAGCTAATCGGGAAGACCCACTCTGCTTCACCCACATCAATCAGCTCCTTTCCACCTATGCCCACATGCCATCTGGTAAATGCCTGCCCAGTTGGGTTTTTTCTTAAGTTCTTTGTCCTTGAGTCTACAGATGAGTCTTCTATGTTAGACTTTTAGCAAATTGACTTTGTTCAGGTCAAAGGTGGTTAATATATAAACACTATTTTCTCTGTTGTGGCTCCTCCTCATAAATTTTCTTGAAATTTTAACTGTTGAATCTGTTTAGCTCTGAAAACAAAGTGGGTAAAATGCCAGGTTTGAACACTGAGGTTCTATGATTGCTTGACTTTCAAAAATCTAAAGGCATCTTTATCAGCTATAATTTTTTTAATATCTCTTCATCAAAATGTGTATCAGATGCAAACACATTTTTAGATATTAAATGAAAACTTGATGGGTAGATGGAAAAATGTAGGAATAAGTATAGATTTTTATCTATAAAAATGTGAGTGATTTTGCTTAAAATCTAAATAACTCCTGGCATATTCATTTCTATAGACACACACCATTAGATGTGTGATTATGAATTACATGAAATTGATCTATGTTACTGATACATGGACATAAACATGTATAAATTTAGGCATATCTTTATATACACACATAATCTGTTTAGTGAGATGCAATAGAAGCAGGGTTCAAATGATAGCTCTGCCATTTTCTGACTTTGTGAAAGTCATTTAAATATCATGGTCCTGTTTCCACATCTGTAGAATGAATATAAAGCAATAATGCCTGCCTTACACACAACAGAAGACTATACAGAGAATCATCCAAAAACTTTTTTTGAACTACAAAATGCTTCATAAATATTAATAATATTTGATGATATTTACTCAAACACTCCTCTCGCTATTCATGAAAAAAATCCCACCTTTATTCGAATAGTGTATTTTGTCAATAATTTAGCATCTGTTTTTTCATTTACGTCCAATATGTAACACAAAAGAATTGAAACTCTTTTCTTTTTCAAAAATCAGCAAATTGTTTTTAGATGTATGTTATCTCACATCATCACAAAAAGAAAGGTGAGCATAGTACAATATTTTGAGAGAGAGACACACCACAGTCACATAACTTTTATTGTCGTGTGTTATTATAAATGTTCTGTTTTATTAGTTATTGTTAATCTCTTACTGTGCCTAATTCATAAGTTAAATGTTATCATAAGTATGTATGTATAGGGAAAATCATAGTATATATGGGGTTTGGTATAATCTATGGTTTCAAGCATCCACTGTGGTGTCTTGGAATGTATCCCCCTACAGATGAAGGGGGGGAAGGGATGACTGGATATATAAGTCATTGTACTGTATTTACTGTATGGTATAAAGTTGTATTTGGTTTTAGAGACCATAAATATGTAGCATACATTTACAACAGATGCCAGCTTATTTTCAATGCTTTAGCCCGGAAAACCCACCAGGGAAAGCAAAATCTACTTTTAAAAGTTTAATGTATTTGCTAGGTGCTTAGGTTTAGCATATTCAAGAGGGGATTTGTTGAAATAATGGCATGTTATAACTAAATATAACAAATGAAATAATAAGAGAAATCCTGTATAAATAAATGTCTGTGGCTGAAATTAATTTGAATAATCAAATAACTCGAAGACTTGAAATATAGGCTTTTGCAAACTAATTGGCAATCAGCATGATCTGTAAGGTATTGCTATACTGAAGTTTCTGGACACCAAAGCCACCCTAGAAATATCTCAGGAGAAGGCCCTGGGCATCACCGAGCCAAACGTTGAGAACCAACCCATATAATACATGCTTGGTGACACTTGGATTTATACTCTCTGTGTTGTGGCTTTTACATGTAAAGAAGCTTTCTCAGCAGCTATGCCTAAGAATGTTCAGGGACTTAAACCTCAAAATCAAATGCGTGGACTCAATTTGGACAAATTTTTTATCCTGAAGTTTCCAGTTTTACATTAAAAATACATTTTCTTTTCTTGTAGGGTGAAGAATCTTCTAATCTGTGTTGGCTGCTCTTAGATAGAATGAGTAAACAGGGCCAAGCCAAACCAAACAAAGTACAACTAATATTAGGAAGTAAACTACTGCATCTTTCTTCTTCCTCCTCCCACACTCATAAATGTGCCTGTACCCATCTCCTAAATTTACCACTTCCCCATAAAGTGGTAGAGTTATAATTCCCCTCTACTTGAACCTGGAGAAGGCCTGAGAATTCATTTGTAGCCAATGGAATGTGTCAGAAGTGAGCGACACTGCATGACTTCTGAGACTAGGTAATAAAAGAAGACATGCTTTATGCCTTGTACACTGGGACATCAGCCTTCAGAGTCCTAAGCTGCCATGTGAGAATCAATTAGTCTACTAAGCTGTGAGAAAGCCCAGCCCACATGGAGAAGCCACACGCCAGTGTTCCAGCCAACAGCTCCAGCTGCAGTCCTAGTTGACAAGCAACATCACTATCAAACACAAGCAAAGTTGCCTCCAGACGATTCCAGCCCCTAGTCTTTGTATCTTACCAACTGGGGCTCCAGGTATCATGGAGCAGAAGCCAACCCCACTGTGCCCTGTCTGAATTCCTGACCCAATGAAATTATTAAGGATAATAAAATAGTTATTTTATGTTGCTAAGTTTTGGGGTGGTTTGTTTCATAGCAATAGTAATTGGAATACCTCCCCTTTGAATCTAGCTGGCCTCTTGACTTGCTGTGGTCAACAGAATGAAGACAAAGTGACAGTGTGCCAGTTCGGAGCCCAGGGCTCAAGTGGACTTGCCTATGTCCATGTATGTGTTGTGCCTCAGCTGTCACTTTGAGGACATACCTAGACTAGGCTGGTAACCAATAGGAGGGTCATCTGCTTTCTAAGAATGAGAGACACGGGGAACATACTTGAGTAATCCCAGCTGAAGCCAGCCTACGTCAGCCAACAACCAGCCAAAATCCAGACATAAAGCAAGGCCACTTCGCTAATTAAGTAGTCCAGCAAAGTAAAAAAAAAAAAATGTGTGTTGTCGAATGCCACTAAGGCTTTATGGTTGTTTGTTAAGCAGCAATATTGTGGCAGGAGATGATCCATACACCACTAAAATTCCAGAGCAAAAATTAATAACGCATCCTTCCTTCATCTCATATGCTTCTTCGTTAAACTGCCTTATCCCAATACTTTTCTTCACAGCAAAACTTCTCAAATCGGTAACCTAATATTCCATTTCTGCTTCCTTATCTCCTATTATCTCCTCCACCCTAATCGTTCTGACTCCTGCCCTCACCACTGTACTGAAACTGCTCAACATCCGTTACTCTCATGACGCCAAGTGTCACGTATGTATTGCTGTACCATCTTCCTTTACCCTTCCGCAGCATTTAACATAACTGACATATTCCATTTCCAAACTTTTTTTTTTCTTTTAGTTTCTAAGATACCTCCAGGTTTTCCTCCTACTTCTTTGGCCAGTCCCTTTATTCTCTTTTGCTGGTTTGTTCTTTCATGCATTCATTAAAAAAATAAAAATGATAAATAAATAAATAAATAAATAAATAAATAAACAAATACATAAATAAATAGTGAGAACCTACTATGTGTCAAGTATTGGGGCAAGCGGGTGTTGTGTTCACAGCAGGGAAACAAAATTCTTGACTTCCTAGGGCTTATAGTCTATTGAGAAGAGACAGAAAATAAGCAAATAAACAAGTAAATCTCTACCATATGGTGATAAATTCTATGCAGAAAAACAGGGATCCCTGGGTGGCGCAGCGGTTTGGCGCCTGCCTTTGGCCCAGGGCGCGATCCTGGAGACCCAGGATCAAATCCCACATCGGGCTCCCGGTGCATGGAGCCTGCTTCTCCCTCTGCCTGTGTCTCTGCCTCTCTCTCTCATTCTGTGTGACTATCATAAATAAATTAAAAAAAAAAAAAGAAAACAGAAGGAAGATAGATAGTGATAGGAATGGGATTGGTGTTGCTATTTTAAATAAATCAATGGAGTCCTCACTGAATGGATGACATTTGCATAAACACCCAGAGGTGCGGGGAGTGAGGCATATAAATTTCTAAAGGGGACGTGTCCTAGGAGCACAAAGAACAGTAGCTGCAAAGGGTCTGATTCAGGAATATGGCTAGCATGTCCCTCGGCCTCTTTTTTTTCTTTCAATCCTCTTATTATACTCATTATCAAATCAGTTACTTAGCTTTCTATATTGAAATTTTGATTAAAAAAAAACAAGAACAATGAAGTGATCCTTCACAAGCAAATATCTTAATTCGGCACAGTTTTTTATTAGGGTATGAGGAAAGGAGTGACTTTCACATCTCATGCTGGATTATTCGATCAAATCTTCTGGAATGTGGTCTCGACCCCTACACAGAGGCTACTCACGGCCTATCTTTTTAATGTTGATTCTTCTGGGTTCAGTCCCTCTTTTCCCTATGTATTCAGGCATTGAGTAAGCCCATCCACTTTCTTTTTCTTTTTCTTTTTTTCCTTAAGATTTATTTATTTATTTTAGAGAGAGACTGGCAGTGCGAGTGCACACGAGTGACGGGAGGGGCAGGGAGAGGGAAACAATCTCCAGCGGACTCTCTGCTTGAGCATGGAGCCTGACGCTGGGCACTCAATCCCACGACCCTCGGATCATGACCTGACCTGAAATCAAGAGTCGGATACCTAACCAACTGAGCCAACCAGTGCCCCTAGCCTATCCATTCTCATAGCTTTAAATGCCATCTATGTGCTGACAATGCTTAAGTTGACTTGTTTAGTTAAGACCTTACTTCTGAGCTTCAGATTTAAATATCCAACTGCACCCTTGACATCTCCATCTGTGTATCTGGAACTTACCATGTCCAAAGAGAAATACAGCCTCAAAATTCAAGCCCATCTCCCTAGCATTTTCCATCTTTGGAAATAGCTAGCTACTCAATTTCTCAAGCCCTAAGTCTAATATCCTCCTTGATTCCTCCATTTTACTTATCTCCCTAGTTCGACTATTAATCTTTTAGGCTTTACCCCAAAATATCTCTCAAATCCATCCAGCTTTTTCTATCTCCACTCCTCTCAGGCTGTGCCAAGGCACCGACAGTGAGTGCCACGTGATATTTATGGCCAGCAGCAGCCGCATAATATAAGAAAGCAGAGGTGGATCTACACTATATCATCACACAAGCTTATTTAATCACAATCAATTTTAAGGTAAAGCAAACATCCTAAAATGTTGACAAAATGATGGCAAGTTTGACTTTTTCAACTAGTAGTTTGGTAATTAGCTTATGAAACTATATTTTATCTATGGTACTGACTATATTCCTAGATGAGTTTCGGAAAAACAAATTTTAGGTTGGGACAATATTTAGAAGATGGGAAACATCTCAGTGCTTTTTACAAAGTAACTTTCATGTCTATGATTTCATGATTTTTATGTGTTGTAAGATGAGACTGACAATTTTGGCCCATTCTTAATCTAGACTAGCTTATTAAATTATTGGATTCCTGGTTTTTACAGTATGAATAGAGATTTTTTTATGAACACGAATAACTATTATTTTAATAGTAACTCACTATGCTAAAATTTGGCATTTAAATTTATAAATAAGATCACGGCTGCTGGCCTCTTTCAGTGGAGAAAAGAACAAAAGGAGTTAGCAACTCATTCTGAGAGTCCACCTAAATCAATTAGGATGTTAAATCCATGCATAAAATAATGTTTAATAAAAGTGCTTTAAAGGGAAAATTGTCTCATTTTAAATTGAATGAATACAAAAGACATGAAGTTCCCGGATTACTGGTATGAGGCTCTAAGACACCAGACTCAGGCACTGCTAATAGTCCAACAGTAATTGGAATATTAATAGGATGTGTCATTCTGATTATATAGAATATGCATCAGAGTATTTTACCTACCTCTTCTGGATTGATTGGAGAGTGGCAGAGAATAATCTGATTGTCGCTTCTCTCCTTTTAAGAGCCCCATTTCAGAATGCTTACTCACAGACTCTATTTGAGGACGTATTAAAAATAAGATCAATGCATTTATAACCTAATTAGCTGGTCTCTATTGATTCACGTTCCAGATACTCAGTTTGCGCAGCATCACTGTTTTCACTAACTACCTGTAAATATATGGGGGTGGCACGTCGGGTTAATGCCCTCGTCTGCCCTCGAGGGACCTGACCTAGCAGCTACCCTAAGTCATCACTGAAGTGCTACGTTTTCCAGTTCTCTCCTGCTCCATACATGTTCATAAGACTTCAATGTTTTATTTATCACTTAGTCTCAGCCAGGTCCTAGGCTCCGTACGTGACATTAGGTTAGAAATGGCTCTTGTGTGAGGAGTTTACCGTCTAAAAGTTAGGGAGCCTTGGCCTTTAACAGCCAGCTGTCTCTGCTCCCGGGTATAAGCACGAGGCCAGGGGTTCGCTGGAACCGTGTCCTTGGAGCATAACCCCTTCGGGGCATGGACCCAGGCCCTCGTTCTCCTTGTGCCCGGCTTGGAAAGGCGCGAGGGCCCCTTCCACTTTGCTGCAAGTTTATCCACGAGCTTTCATATGAAAAGAAACAAGAAGTCAGACAACAGGCTGATATTTCAGCATTCTCGTTGGCTGGAAAATACTTCGGAGACCGTGTTCTAGGGTTCAGGAACGGCCACACCCCTCTCACGACGTCAAGCAAATCGGTGAACTTTGCCCTCAGGACATGCCAAGGTTCCTTAAACTGTGGAGAAATGGCCAAGCTCAACCCGGGAGGCTTAGGGATGTTCGCGGCTCTCAGACTGGAAGCTGCGGCCCTCTGGGCTTGCAGAGGATGTCATTGATTTACTCCTTCCACGGAGGTGAAGAGAGAGGACCATGGGAGATAGGTTTAATTAATCTTAAATATCTCTGCAATTTAAGAATTGTAGGCCTGGAACAGTTCCTGTACTAACATGATTAGCAAATATTGACTTTTGAATACAATAATAATGTGTCATCTGAAACCCTTGATAAGTAACTTAAGTACTTCCTTAGCTTGCATCTTATTAAATTAGATGAGGTATGGTTGAGGCACATTACACAAAGACATTGAAATGAAAAATCAGACCTAAGGGTTTTAACATTGATTTTAAGAGAGCTAAAAGTCACAAAGAAAACATATACGCCTCCGTGCTGCAACCTATGAATGTAAGCTGTCTATTTTTCTCTAGATGGATTTTTTAAAAGTATGTAATAATTTTCCTGGTGCAACTGCAGTAAACATTTACAATTTGTGACCTTTCTGACAGCTGTAATCAATCATCAGATTATGTATGATGACCATATAATTTTAGTTTTATGGAAGGTTAACTTACACAGATTATGGGCTTTTGATGTTAAAATATGGAAGAAAGAGCCGTGTCACACCAGCGTGCCTGTGAGTAGGGTTGAGGATAATCCACCCAACCCCCTTCATAAGGTTTGACTTAAAAATGTGTAGGACAAGTCAGCTAAGAAAAGAGTTTAAAGACGTAATACTAGTCAGCTGCGACCTGACAAATCTTACTGTATTGATTAGTTTTCAAAGGCTGTATGGCATGTGTACTCTCCTTACAACAGAATGGGAACGAGGGGAGAAAAGCCTCCAAATGTCATCAAAGCAAATGGTCTGTGAATGTTGCTTCAAAGCTCATCATTAGTTGCCGGGGTATTTGGCCACAAAGCCTGTAAAGAGGTTTCTCCGGAGGGTAGGTATGACAAAGTACACTTCCTGGCAAGCCGACTTATGCTCAAGTAGCAGGACACATTAATTCTTGCTCGATTAATTAGAGGATTAACATCATGAAATTTTGCCTGCTTTTCATCCTTTTATTTTATTTTATTTTTTTAAAACCAGGAATAGACCCCAGGCCTTTTCTGTTCTCTAATGAAATTGCAAATTGACTTGTGTTCAAATGGTGCTTGAGTAAAATGAACAATTAAAAATGTATCGCTAACAACGAGATGTAGCAGCCAATCTCTTTAAGGATTAATTAGTTGCAGGGGCAATCTTTCCCCCACAATAGAGCGGTGGTGGGTGAACAGGAAGGTGTCAAAGAACAGGTTTTTAACATGTGCAATTTGAACACAGGTATGCACATATTCATGCATGCATATGTAGCTCAAGGATACAGACACGTCTACGGAAGCATCTTTATAGGTTTAGACTGAAAAAATCAGCTGCAGCTTCCTTGAAGATATTTATTCCACCTTAGTTAGGATGATTGGACTGTTGCTGATTAGTGATCCATTAGTTAGCTTGAAGGCAGCCAACAGATTTTCCTGATCGTAATTTATCATTAAAGCGGAGAAATGCTTTAGGTATTTAAATAATGTATGCAGATAAATTCACTCCTATTTTTTTTAATTACCCACCTGTACCAACCTTGTAGGAATCTTTGCCCCCTATCAAGAGTTTGCTGTCTGAGGAGATTTTCAAAGTTAACCAAAAAGGAAAAGCCTTTCTCCCCGGTTGCATTTATCAGCCCCGCAGGTCAACCCGGCCCTTCGCAAAATATCTGGGACGTTCCCGGTTATGTTTGCAGGCCTTTACCGACCTGGGCCATCCCCGCGTTTGCCGCTGCGGACGGAGGGCTTAGCTTGGCAAGATGCGGTGCCCCTGTCATTTCTTTAGCAAAGACTTCAGGGACAGTTAGGGTGAATCGCAGTCCCCAGAGCCCACTGTAAAACCTAAGGGGGGTGGGGAATGGGTATAGTTTTCTTCTTCGAGAGCCGTTGAAATAGACGACGTTCTAGAAAATGTCATTTTTGTTAGGCTGCCCTACGTCAGACCCTCTCCAGCCCTCCGTGGGCTACCCACGCCTCGACGCGCTTCGCCCTCCCTACAGGGCAATCCGAAGACATGACTAGGCAGTGCGAACGCAACACCAAGCTCCCAGGCCTGTCAAATCAATTAGACTAGAGCAGAATGAAGCGAGGCTTGCCGGTAGGTAAGTCGGAAACACGTAAAGAAAAGCATCCGAGCAATCTGAAGGGATTGTAAGAGAGCAAAACGTCCTCACGCAGTTTTGCGTATTTTCAGGAGCGATAACGTGGATAATGGGGTAAATGCACGTAAAAGGGAATCGCATCTGAGCGGACCAGAGTCTGTAGGTTGACGCCTTCTCTGTGGCACATCCAAAGACGTGCGTGGCAGGCCACAATCCGAAAGGAAAGCCGCAGTCCAAATGACATCTATTTACCTGGGGTGGGGGAAGAGACTCCCCAAAACCAACCAACAAAGCTTGAGTAGATCTGACCCTTCTACCTACAGGAGCCAACCTGGTTCTGCACTAAGAGCCGTCGCAGGTGAGCTTAGTGAGCCACGAGAGCCGCGGGAGCAATGCCATTTGGTGGTGGTGCTGGCGTTTTGTTTTGTTTTTTTAAAGATTTTATTTATTTATTCATGACAGACACACACAGAGAGGGAGGCAGAGACCCAGGCAGAGGGAGAAGCAGGCTCCATGCAGGGAGCCCGACGCAGGACTCGATCCCGGGCCTCCAGGATCAGGCCCTGGGCCAAAGGCAGTTGCCCCACTGCCGGGCCACCGGGCAACCCTTGGTGGTGGTTTTACCAGGTCCCAGCTGGGTGCCTTGAGCCTCAGACCTTCTGGAGGCGAAGGTGCAGGGGATGCAGACTTCCCGGGGCCGCGAGGTGCTCTCCCGAATGCAGGGCCTTCGGCTGGTCCTTTGGGCTAATTTTAAACGACCTTTGGAGATACATTTCCATATGTTTCACTCTATTCTGGAAAATTGATCTTGGTAATTGAAGTGATCCATTCGTGTATCTGTAGAGCATCGACGGCTTTGTACCTGCCCCGCGAAGCAGGCTGGCCACGGCTCCACGACGCAAATCGGGATTTTTATAGCGAGTTCCGAAGGGGCTGGCTGCAGCCCTCCATCCGTCCTACTCGGGAGAGGCAGTGTCCCCCCCCCCCCCCAAGGCCACTGCATTAGCTTAAAGCTTCCCAAACCACAGTGTTTCCTGAATCACATGAAGGTGGGTAAGTGACTTTCTTTTTTGCAAAGGACACGAGGCCCTGGAACTTCGTACACCCGGGCTTTCCCCCGCTCTTCCCCCCACCCTCTGACCTTTCGGGTCTCCTTGCTCCTCACCCTCTTCAACTCCACTTTTCCTGACCTTGTACCAGTTCCCTTTGTCTTCCACCTCCCGTGGGTCAGCATTGGATGGACCACACCCCAGAGCCCCTTTCGTCAAAACGGAGAGAGTCTGTATCTGTCAATGATTTCCGTGCCGCTTCATCTCCTTCCTGCTGCATCTGGGGTAGAGCATGAGTTTCCCAACTGATGCTCCCATTTCATTTGAGGTCGTTGGTTTTTTTGTTTGTTTGTTTGTTTTTCATAAACATTGGAGAGGCAGACAGAAGTGTGCTGCACCTGAGTCTGAATGCTGGGTCCGATTTCACGTGGAACCGATGAAAACGTCTCCCCTGCAAAGTGACAACTGGAAAAGACGTCAGGACACGTGTTTTGGGCACGTGACGCCAGGATGATGCTGAAGGCGCATCTACCTTCCTGGACGCCGAAAGTTGTGCCTTGGCGCCCCACTTGTCCTTTTTCAGGGAGACTCAACTGTCCTTCAACCGGAGAAGCAGGACATGTCACCTCCCAAATGAAAGAAATCCATGCCCGTGATGAGTAACATTCCAATTAAAATTCATCGCTAACGGCAGGCTTCTTATCTTTCTTGGACAAACGTGAATCATTTTTGGTGCTGGGAAATGTGCTTCATAAACCTCCATCGTCGTAGAATGTCTACTTCCACGAGAACTTGTTTTATATTAGTAAATAAAACATCATCTGACATTTTTGTCACTTCTTATGTCTGGGTGCTGACGAAAATAATGGGAATGCTCAGAGGTTATGGGACATTGTTTATCAAGGAATGTAGGTGACGCCACAAAGTATAAGTAACGCTATACGGCTGGATGATTGATCCCTGCTGCATATTTTAAAGCTCCTTTCATTGCTTATCGAAACCTTTTAGGTAATGCACTCCTCTCAGATATCATTTTATGTTTGAAAAGCTTTATAATTCATAATGAAAAGTTGCTTAGTTACCCCAAGTGAATCCATAGCTTCAATTATTCTCTGTGCAAATGGTCGGACTCCATTCTGACCAATGTTTATGGTGTTTGGCAATTTTTCAGTAGCTACTTTGCTCTGATGTGATTAATTTCTTGCATAATGCTCTGCTTTGCATGTGTGGAGCCGAAATGATCTGAGTAGGCGGGAAGGAAATGAAAGGCCTTGTGTGTTTCAGTTGGGGAGACATTTGACACACAGCGTCGTCCCGTCGAGGGCGCCGAGAACCACAGCAGCGGGGCTGGAGGAAGAGGCCGGGGGGACGCGAGTGCGCGGCTGAGCCCAGCCCGGGACGCCAGCCCGGCCTCGTCCTGGCCAGCTCGCTGGGCCTCGGCCCAGGACCGGGGTGGGGGGAGCCCCAGCTTTTCCCAAATTACCGTCACTTGCCAGGAAAACGCCGGCCCCTTCTCAGGGGTAGCCTTCCCCAAGGGTGTCGGGGGCCTCCTCCTCTGACAAAATTATGCAAAACACATCGTCTTACGTGTTGAGCGGCCACCCGGGAGGCTCTGTCCCTCGTGCAGGGGCCACATCTGCCGAAGAAATGAATGAGTTCATTCATTTGGGGGCACGCGGGGCGGCGACGACCTGACCCTCTGACTCGGGGGGTTGCTTACCTCCCTCGTCCTCAGGTGATGCTGCTGCCCTGACGCTCCGAGAGTCTCGCAATCCACAGGCTCCAGGCACTGTCTCCCTTTGCCTGAGCCCTGCCTCCTTGCCGCTGCCAGGGCCGTAGGGCCGAGAAATGCCACCTACCCCGGGAGGCCACTGGTCTGCACGTCGCACCAACCCATGCTAGGATCTGCAACATCGCAGGCCTCCCAGAACCTCAGTTTGCCCGCCTGGCAAATGGGAATAACAATAGAGTCTACACCGTAAGAGTCCCCATTCACATTGTGTGTTGCTCCAGGGGCACTTCCCACGGTGCCCACCGCTGGGGACGGCCGCCAGCGCTCCACAGGCCAAGGGCAGGTCTCTATCACCAGCCTTCCCGACCCGGGGGTGCACAGCTCGTCGGGGAAGGGCCAGGATTCGAACCGTGGCCGGCGAGCTGCAGAACCTGTGCTCTCCGCTACTCTTCGGAGCTGCCTTCCGCGGCCATCAGCACCATCGCTGCCATCACCGCGACTAGTGTCACTGTCACTACCACCAGAGGCACCTGGGCGCCCGGGGCCAGTGAGGGAAGTAGCCCACCTGGTGCTGGGGAGCGGCAGCGGAACAAAGGCGAGGCCTGCCCTTCCGTCTTGCTTGTATCCCAAAGCTCACGGTCCTCTCCCCACCCAAGCAGCCCAAAGCTGATGGCACCCACA
The DNA here is from genome assembly GCF_905146905.1 of Nyctereutes procyonoides. Classification (NCBI taxonomy): domain Eukaryota; kingdom Metazoa; phylum Chordata; class Mammalia; order Carnivora; family Canidae; genus Nyctereutes; species Nyctereutes procyonoides. The sequence continues at coordinate 67,716,037 of NW_026575049.1, forward strand.
GCACCTTCAGTCCGGTTCAGGGACAAGAGTTCACGTGGCCCAAGACCATCGAATTTTTCTTTTTGTCCATGTATTCTTGATTTATTGTTAACACGCTCTCTCGTTAAGATTTGCACCTTCTAATACGTCCGTAGGGCAGCTCTTATTATCACACTCTTGGACAGAGCAAAAGCATTTTTTATTAGGAGATAGCGGGGTGCCCGGGGGGGCTCAGCGGTGGAGCGTCGGCCTTCGGCCCAGGCCGTGACCCCCGGGGTCCTGGGATCGAGTCCCATGTCGGGCTCCCCACAGGGAGCCTGCTTCTCCCTCCGCCTGTATCTCTGCCTCTCTCTGGGTTGCTCATGAATAAATAAATAACATCTTTTAAGAAAAATCTATTAGGAGATAGCTCTTCGAGTAGCCCTTCATCACATAGATGGCAGTAACAGATTTCCTGTCCTGTTTATTTTTTTATTTTTTTTCCTGTCCCGTTTAAAATGGAAATTGGTCGAGCCTCCATCAAACAAGTGAGAAAATAATGTAAATAATAATAATAATAATAATAGTAATAGTAATAATAATGTAAAATTCCCACCGTGAAAAAACAAGGCAGAGAGATCTTGGCTTTGTCAGATTTGCCTTCCTGTACAGATGTCTCTGAAATCAGTGGGAATCGAGGATTTCAAAGACAGTGGAAGCGAGTGGTTTGGCTCTGACAGATGAACAGGAGATGGAAGGAAGGGGGAGGCAGTCTCTTATCAAAAAGTCTGTCTAGAAAAAAAAAAAAACACGGATCATTTTGATCCAGTTCTTCACGAAACAGCATAAAGCCGTACAGAACACATCTTCATTTTCTTTTCTTTTTTTTTTAGAATCTTTTTTTTTAATTTTTATTTATTTATGATAGTCACACACACACACAGAGAGAGAGAGAGAGGCAGAGACACAGGCAGAGGGAGAAGCAGGCTCCATGCACCGGGAGCCCGACGTGGGATTCGATCCCGGGTCTCCAGGATCACGCCCTGGGCCAAAGGCAGGCGCCAAACCGCTGCGCCACCCAGGGATCCCAGATCTTCATTTTCTAAAGATGGATCAGTAATTAATGCTTTAATTAAAATGTCTAACATTGTCACTACAATCCATTTCTTACCAAGAGCGAGAAAAACGGGTAAATTGGTTTAGAAAGCTGAAATATTCCCAAAAGGCGTGTGTGGATCCCTCTGTCGCTTTTCCCTGCCTAGTTTTGGTCTCTATAGATGAACATATCCACGAGATGCGTGATCCCCCAGGAGTGGCGGGTGCTCTCACCCTTCCACGTCCCGCGTACTGGAGACAGGTGGAAGGAAGGGCATCATGTAAACTCCGCATGGAAGGACATCGTGTCACGGACTTACATTCTAGACTAACTAAAAAGTCTCCAGTGGGGGGATCCCCGGGTGACGCAGCGGTTTGGCACCTGCCTTTGACCCAGGGTGCAATCCTGGAGACCCGGGATCGAATCCTACATCGGGCTCCCTGCATGGAGCCTGCTTCTCCTTCTGCCTGTGTCTCTGCCTCTCTCTCTCTCTCTCTCTCTCTGTGACTATAATAAATAAATAAATAAATAAATAAATAAATAAATAAATAAATATTCAAAAAAAAAAAAAGAAAAAAGAAAAAAAAAGTCTCCAGTGGGGCTCCCACCGGGTGGCTCAGTCAGGTAGGCACCGGACTCGGTTCCAGCTGAGGTCAGGGTCTCAGGGTCGTGCCTTTGGTTATCGAAAACCAAGAAAATATTTCAGAAAGAGAGGTAGGTAGGGGAGAAAAAAAAAATTTGCCAGAAGTTAAATCTTTCTTTTTTTCTTTTTTTTTTTTTTAAAGTTGAATCTTTCAAGGAGGCCGCACCACATAGGATTTCGGCGTCGGGCAAGACGTCCCCCGTGGACGGCGCCGGCCACTTTCCCAGGTACCAGAAAATGCTACGCGCGGGTCTCAGTACTTCAGGTCACTGGCGTTGTCCTGCGTCTCCTTTCCTTCCCTTTCTAAAACGAGCTACTTTCCCAAAGCCTCACGTTGCAAGCCTGCGAAAAGAGTCAGACGCAGGCATTGATAACCTGAGATGGACGACTTTGCAGTGAAGAGCCCCGGTATGTGGAAAGCATATGCTACGCCTCGTGGCCAATGTGGAAATGTCAGGGGTTTAATTGGCAGCTGGGAAGAGCAGCACCTGCAAACAGCTCAGGGCTTGTTCCTGTGGTCTGGCAACATTCTTCCTTCGTGCTTTAAATGAAGGCTTACGCACTGGGACAGAAATAACTGACAATGGATGATTGATGATTGCCCATCACGCAAGGGCTGACACCGCGCGCCCGTCCAGATTTCCTGAGCGGGGGCATGACCCCCAGCAGCGGCCCGCGCAGATGGCTGCTCAGCAACCCAGCTCCGAGCACCCAGGACAGGCTTTCCTGTAACCTGGAGAGACAGTGCGCTCGGGATTCAGAATACTTTTTTCCCCCAATTTTCAAAATCCTCTCTTTTCTTTTTCCCCCCTGTTAGATGGTTGCTTTCTGCGAGAGTTTGTCGGGTTTCGGGTTCAACGTCGGGTGGCCTTTCACATGCCTCTGAGCCTTACTGCGCACGGGCTTTCCGTTTGAAGCATGTGCTGTGAGGAAGAGGCATATTAAGGGAGTTCTATTTCCAATTATTAATTCATAACACCCTCCCGTCCAGGGGACTGTTGAAGCTCTGAGTGCAATAATGTTTACTATTTTAATCAGGAGGGGCAAAGAAAGTGCAAAGAAATAAATCCACAGTGCAAACAAATGGCTAACATCCTTTTCCACACCTGGACATCCGTCAACCCACAGCAGGCCTCGAGGTGCAGCCAAAAACACACAGGCCGTGTTGGAAAGAGCACTGGGGTAGCGAACCTTTCCAAGTAAAGAGGGCTAAGTTGAAGCAGCCTTGCACTGCTCCATAAAACCCAGAGCGTCTCCGGGCTGGTACCTTCTAGCATGAGGCTAACACTTAGCTTTAATTTTCTTCCCATTTTTTCCCTGCCCCCCCCCCCCACCAAGCCTGCATTTGCTCAGCTACAGTCTTGCTCGAACATCTGCCTTGATTAATGTTTTTTTTTTTTTTTCCTGTTTTCCTGAAATTCAGTTTTGATATCCTCGGGGGGCACTTCTAAATCCGATTCTCAGGGACTGGGCCACGGGTCACCTCGTGGCCCACCTTTCGGACAACACCAGGTCCCACCTCCAGCTGTGGGGAAGCGATGAGTCATTGCGCGGAGCCACCGGGTCCTCCCCTGGACTTGCGCTTGGGGACCAGTATTTCTTCAGCCGCTGCCTTCCACACGTGGTCGATATGATAGGCTTTGCACGGGCCCAACCGGCACAACCACAATGGTTTGCGGCCCTTTCCGAGTCCCACCGCACTGTCCCAAGGGAAGTAGGGTGGGTGTGAGCGCGGTCACTTCACAGCTAGAGGATCCGGCAAAAGTGAGGCTCCCAGCCTCACGCTGCACAGCCTCGGGCTCCACGAGCATCTACAACACGCACTGGGCACTGCACCAGGCAGCCCGGTGGGCATCAGGGACCACATGGCATGTGCTCATGGGAGTCCCCGGCTACCCTGAAACCACAGCCAGAGAACGCTGCTCTGGAAACGCCCTATTCCAGCCAAAACCATTTTGTGAACGCCAGTGGACGAGGCCAGGGTCCCAGGCACGTGCAAAGGGCTGTGCTGGCTGCCGGTCACGACCCGGGACCTCACTGCAGAATAAGCAAGGTGTGCCTTCTTCTGAAATTGCTGCTGTTGAATATGCATCCATCGAGTTGGCTTTCCAAATCACTTTTTTTTTTGCTATAAAATCTGCTGTCTCTCTTCTTGTTTAATTGCATTCAGTTTTACAGTCTCTCCCAGGAAGAGCAGCTAATTATATTTCAACAGAGAGAGAGAGAGAGAGAGAGAGAGGCAGGTGTTAGGCGAAGATAGAAGTCCTGGTTGTAGACCTGACAGTTCATGCAGTTTGGCCGGATCTCAGTGGTAAAGTCACCAGGCCGGGGAAGTTCAACTTCATGGCTTTCGGTTTTCCTGGGTGTTAGGGGATCCCAGGGCTACAGATTCAGACTCTGAGGTCATAAAATGATAAAAATGATCAAAAATAATGATCAGAATGGTCACATTAGGTCTTGTGTACAAGAGGGTCTGGTTCATCTGTCAACTCAAGTGATGGAAAGCGACTACGGCCACTTGGATAAGGTGCCAGACTTCTTGGGACTGAAGTATGTCCACACACTGGCTGGCTATGCTGTCTCGGGCAAGGCATTTAACCTCTCGGCTTCTGCTTCTTTATCTGAAAATTGGGGTAATAGCAGGTTCAACCCCTACGTTGCTGTGAGGAGTAAATGATGTAACCGTGTAAAATACAACCCAGTGCAGAGCTAGGGGTACGTATTATTTTCGGAGGATGATTGTGTGGCCAGAGGCTAAGATCCCTGGGATGACAGCAGAGATAGAAAGGGCAGAAATTTGAGAAATATCCAGTAGCAAATTCTCCTCTAACAAAAGCTAGCATTTCAGACTATATCCGAAACAAATGCTTGCTCTGGAGATAAGTGGGTTCCTCCCACATGGAGACCATCCTGGTTTCCATGAACATGGCAGTTATAGTCAAAATATAGAGTCATTTCTGTGAAAATACCCTTAAATTGTTCTGATTCGTTTGCATGCACCTCCGCATGTGTATGTCTGTCTTTCCGGTAGATGTGGAGTTAGCAGGAGGCCGTCTCCCATAGGCCACGGAACTGGATGATTTACTGGACTTTCCCTATTCCAACTGGTTGTTTTGGCCACGGCCAGTTCTGGCCCAGCTCTGCCGACTGCATTTCTGGGCTGCTCTCATAGGCCTCCTAGCGAGTTACCGATTTTTTTTCCAGGCATCTGCTAAGTGTAGTTGTGCATTAGAGACATTGCCACTTCCCTATCCCCGGAATAAAATAGAACAGAATCTGGATGTTTGTTGAAAAAATTGTCATTTCTAGTGATGAGTAATTGAAAACAATTTTAAGACTGCCTTTAGTACCTGCATCGGGGGCACCTGGGTGGCTCAGCGGTGGAGAGTCTGCCTTCAGCTCAGGGCGTGACCCCTGGGTCCCGGGATCGAGTCCCTCATCGGGCTCCCTGCAGGGAGCCTGCTTCTCCCTCTGCCTCTGTCTCTGTGTCTCTCATGAATAAATAAATAACATCTTTCCAAAAAAAAAAAAAAAAACACACCAAAGCTGCATCAGCGCATACCACCCTTCCTTGACCGCTGCATTGGGCTTCTTTGCCCAGGATCAGAAGTCATCAGGGCTCATCCCCGTCCCCGACTCTCCCAATCCAACCTATGAAGCCCCCTTTTCTAACAGTTGTCATATCTGTCTTCTCCTCTCTGTCTCTACTTCTCCAGCTAAGCCCTACGTCGTCTTTTGTTTGGACTATACAATGGCCTCCCCAAGTAGCCATATAGATCCTTCTCTCTTTCTCTTCAAATCCATCACCCAGCCTCCAAAGTGCCACTGGAGTCATCGTTCTAAAAGCCTAACATCACCCGTGGTTCACCGGTACCCTCACAACAGAAGCTGAGTTTCTTAGTACTGCGTCGAAGGCTTTCCATGATTTAGCCCTGACAGCGTGCTCGGCCTCATGCCCCCTCCTTCCTCCTTGTGTTCTGGTAACAGTGAACTGCTCGCACTTCTCTCTCTCTCTCTCATCTCTCTCCTCCTGTTTCTCTCTCTCTGGTTTCACTCTCCCATGTTCTTGTAGATATTATTCCTAGTATACAAGTCCATCTTCCTCTTGGGTCCTCAGCGTGCTACTATTTACATTTTTAAGATCTTGCTTAGGTTTACCTTTTCGTTGACTTCTCCAGAAAATGAAATCGGCTACCCCCTCCTCTGGGCTATTTATTTTCGTACAGACACAAAGGAGTGTTTCTATGTATTTACACCATATGACGCTTCTTTGTTCTCTATTTCCTCTACTAGAGAGCAAGTCTGTGAAAGTGAGGTCTTTTCACTCACCTTTGAATCTCTCCTCGTTGCCATGGCCTTTAGGTACAGGCTGGGCTGCGAGCAGAGCTCTCCATGCCTTTACAGTGACTCAAGGACTCGTCTAAACAACCGTATGTGATGAATAAAATCGCACGGAAATGAAATCCAGCTTGGGCAAGTGAAGTAGGCATTAAGATGCGAGCCTTAGCCTGACTGCTTCCTCGGGTGCCTCTGACAGCACAGCCCAAGCAGTACTCGCTTACCAGCCCCACAGATCCTATAACTCATCAAGCTTTAATTAAATAGCTAGACTCTTGGCCAATTAATTGGTGTTTGTACTTGCAAATTTCAAAAATAATATTGATAATGACAAAGAATCATGAGCTTGGAACTTTTCAGTCCTAGGGGGCTCAGGCACCAAGGCTGGTCCTGTCCTTCAAGCAACCTCCTGCATTTTGTGTGGAATGCAGGACTATTCCTCTTATTTTAGGGAGAGGGAGGGCATCCAAAACAATTAATAAGGCGGGACTGTCTACGGTAATTGAGGAGCAAACTCTGAGGGTTGGAGACCAAGTACATGTGAGCGCCTCTCAGGATGGGTTTTATGCTGATTGCTGCCCTGTGCCCTCCCCACCCAACCACCCTGCAGCTTTTAGAGCAGAAAAGCCCTCCCAATTTTCATTAAGAACCATTATATCAAGGGGACGATCAATCAGCTCCAACAGATTGTCCTGAGGTATAATGTTTTTCAACTGGAGAGCAAATGCTTCTTCAATCATTTTTTGTTTGTTTGTTTGTTTGTTTGTTTGCTAAAAGGGAGAAAGGAGTCGTTTTGAATGCATGTAAAATGCAAATAGACTGACTCTGGATTATTAGGGAAGCTCACACCTACTTAGTCCAAAGTAGCTTTGATCTAAAAATCGAAAATTGGCAAGGGATCAATCAACACTGGCTTCCAGTTGCTTTTAGTGTCTTGACAAAATAAAAATGCTATTTTAATGGCAGAGATGTTTCACTCTGCGAGTGGCTGGCGGGGCACGTACAATCACCGTAGAGATGTTTTCCTCTGAATACAAAGCCCGCGTGATGAGCTACACACACACCTTGGTACTACCTGCCTGTGATTGCCATAAAGCATTTTGCTTCTAACAATGTTTTCCAAAGCGCCGAAACACATGTTTATGCATCACAGATATTGCGTGGCCTTCGATGGAAAACACACCAACTTAAAAAAACAAAAAAATGTTGACTCCGTGCACGGCCACACAATGGGATATAATGGAAACCAGGAAAAGATGACGACTTGTGTCGCTTCACAGGCAAGGCCAAAAAAAAAAAAAAAAAAAAAACCAAAACAAGACACGAAACCCTTGATAATTCAGTCGCGCTAAAACTAGGAGACAACACTGACATAAGAAAACACACTCAGCATTAAGGCAGCGGAGTCCTTCCTAATCGCGGCAGGTCTAGACAGCTCCCCCAGCTGCGTCTGCTCTCTCTCAGGGTGATGTGTGGCCCTGGCGGGGGGGTGGCATGAGCTCAGAGGGGACCGTCAGCACAGGCCCTTAATGAGTCCCCTTCTGCCGGGGCGTGTGTGTCACCGTGCAGCCTCACGTTGCTGGGGGCAGCGTAGTGGGAGAGCCTCAGGGGCACAACACCCCGACTCCTGAGCCGCAGGGCAGGGCTGTCCCCACACCGGGAGCACACTCAGTCCCTTCCACCCGAGGCGCTGCCTTCCTTCTGGGCCGCATTTCAGCCACGTGACCTGTGCTTTCCCGCCCAGGAGGGCCCCCCCCCCCAGCTCCCCTCCAGGGTTGGGCCCGGCCAGCCAGGCCTTGAGCTACCCAAGCCAGGGGGCCGAGGCTGGAGGTCAAGGGATGGATCAGGTTCTCTGCTCCTGTTGGCACAAGGTGCTTCCATTTAATTGCCAAGAGCCAATAAAGCACCAGCCGTCCTCCCCAGGTCTTGTGGGAATACGGGTGACAGACTGGTGGCTGTAAAGGCGGTCATCAGAGATGCCGAAGAACGACATTGCTCATATGACGTGTCCAAAATGATCCATCTAGTGGGGTGAGCCCTTCACCCATGGAGACGGTGCCCCATTTACTCATGGTGAACGTGGGGCTGGGTCTGATCTAGTCTCTCTTCCAGAGACAACACAGTCTCTTTCTTCGGAGCTCCTCTGACTTCGACAATCTGTCTATACCAGCAGTTCCTGATTCAGCAGACAGCAGCCTGGCATCGGGATGCCTTGGGGATGGTGGTGGTGGTGGTGGTGGTGGTAGTGGTGGTGGTGGTGGCGGTTGGCAGGGCAGGCAGGGGTTGGGCAGGATCCAGTTATCAGCCTGTTATCAGCCAGGTGAGCTCTGTTATTAGCCAAATGGGGGGCTTACCTTGCTGAAAACTTGGGTTATCCATGGTGGCGCCAACCTCTGAGAATCAGCTTGGGGTTTGGAGGTGGTAAAGTTAGAGAATGACCCATGAGCGGTAAACTTGGTTAGGGCGGGAATGTGGTCTACTGGAACTTCAACTGAAGGCAGGACCATCCGGTCAGAAGCAATGGTTCACTCATCTCCACTGAGCATCCAAGCAGAGCTGCCTTCCAGTTGGGTGACAAGACGGGATTATTCAAAATAAAGCCCACTGTCCCTTCAAGGACAGTCCTCTGGCCTACGGGTTGAGAAAAGCTTGGGCTCTTGTTCCAACCTTGAGTGGCAAAAGAGTTCCCCAACCCTGGCGTTTCCTTCCTGGAGCTGGAGCTGCCACAGTATCATGGGCCCGTTGTACTAAAAGACGGACGGAAGCAAGGTCTTTGCAATGGCCGAGACCACCTTTATGGGCTCCGGTTACTCATCTGTAAAATGATGTCCCCGATGTGACAAGATGATTTCTAAGGCGCCTTCTGTTCTCTTCTGTCTGTACCAACCTACGATTCTGATTGTCATTCTCTGGAAGGCTTTGTGACATACTGGAAAGAATATACAGCGTGTGTGTTCGGGAGCTGAACACTTAACATTCTCTTTAGGCGAAATGTTCCTTTCACGCGGTGCCCCATTTGCAAATGTAATTTGGGGCCCTTTTTTGTTGTTGTTGTTGTTCCTCTTTTCCTGTTATACCTGAAATGGATTGTGGGGTTTGCCCGCAGATCTCCATCATACGCCGACCAAGGTCTAGAAGCCTTCTAACGGACCTAAACACATCATCATCATCATCGTCATCATCATCATCATCATCATCATCACCAGGAGCATCTTTGTTTCTTCTTCATTTCTTTCCTGCGAGATATAATCTAGTAGGCCACGCTGACCTGGGTTAAGAATTCCTCAAATATAAATGGTCTAAATGTTACTTTACTTGGCAAAACAAAGGCAGAGTAAGTAATTTTTCCAAATCTCTCTTCAGACACGCCATATAAGGAAGGTTTTCCTTCTAGGGGGATTTGGACTCTCATTAATCTATTTCTCCTTTCAACAATAAAATGAAAAATGGAATGAGATTATCAAAATGGATAGTCTGGTGTGGACCCGATAACATGCTTTTGAAAAGTGGTTTACATTTGACATCAGTTAAGCTCCCCGGGCCAGCACATCTCAGGTCGGCTACGTGGGGCCTGGATCCACTCCCTGCTTGGACACAAATAGGCTTTATGGGTTTCAAGCGCCTCTGCAGCCAGTTGGAAGGATGGATGGACTCCTAGTGCGGGGAGTATTAAGTCATCGGCAGGACCATAAATATCCCCTTCTCCTATCTTATTCAGCATTTATACAAAGACAGTTTTGTGCAGTACGATTTCTTTTTTCCTGGAGTCTGTATGTATTTCAAGTTGCTCGTCTCTTTATCACGGATACATTTTTGGATGTGCGGCACGACACACGCGTAGTGTAAGGTGAGCAAGTTCGGTTCCTGACGTGTGATGTGGCTTCCTTTGTGCCCTTGGGTGCCTGTAAGTATGAGGTCCCAGCGCCCTGCTTGACAGGGTTCTAAGGCACCTCGAGGACAGTCCTGAGCTCCTAGGGTCACAAGGACACACAAGGACACACAAGGACACACAAGGACACCGGGCCCACCGCGAACTTCCCGCGTCCTCGGGTTCTTTCCCGGCCCGGGCGGCATGTGCGGGCCCGGACCGACACTGCAAGCTGCCCCCCGCCTGGCTGTCCCATGGCTTCGCCCGTGGCCGCCCCCTGGTGACCCGAGTCGCGAGCCAGGTGAGCCAGCGCTCCCGCGGCAGGTGTGGCCACAGTGAGGATGCGGTCGCCAAGGCTCGCCCGGGTGATCAGGAATTTCTCTGTGGCCCCGGGCTCTCAGGCTTGGCTGGGCCCAGCAGCCGGGGACACATGCCGCCCTCCCCTGGTGTCCCTTAGTGGGAGGGAACCGTCCAGAAGCCACCGGCAGGCTCCCTGCCCAGCCCAGGGCTAAGGCCTCACTAAGGCCAAAGCTGATGATGGCTGGTGACAGGTGTCACACAATCAAGTGCAGAGGGAGGGAAAAAACCAAAACCCACCCCCCAGGAAGGGGGTCACAACGCGGACTGGCAGGCCTGGAGCTGCTGCCGCCCAGGCTTCACGACAGGCTCCAGGCGGTCCCCGGGCCTCAGTGGCTCGGCGGGTCCCTGGGTGGCCGGTGCCCCAAGTGCCTGCATTGCGCCAGGATCCGGGGGCCCAGGGCCTTTCCGAGCCTCCTGCCCGGAGGGGACACAACCTACTGGCCCCCGGAACAGCAAGGGCAGGGCCCACCGGGGTGCAGGCCCAGGATGGACAGGGATGGGCAGACAAGAGCACACGGCCGCCCAGCCCCGGGCCCTCTCTGGGCCTCCTGCCCCTGCCCTTACCCCCGCTGTGCACACTGGGGAAGCCTCCAGAAGGTGTCCCCCCTGGCCCCACGGGGCTGCCCCAGCTGTGACCTCTGTGACCGGTGGTGGCCCGACCCAAGGGAAAGTATGCTGGGCCGCCCAAGGGCCCCGCACCTGCTGCAGCCTGGACGCAGGTGAGGCTCTCACCTGCCACCCCCCCCACAGGCACCTTCTGACCCCTTGCCCCCTCCACCCCCCCCACAGGCACCTGTTGCCCCCCGCCCCCCCCCCGCACCTGCTACCCTGCCCCCTGCCCTGCGCCCCCAGCTGCTGCCGGCTGCCCAGTCTAAGCAGGCACCGTCCTTCGGCCCACACCGGGTGTGGCTGAGCCAGGGCGTTAATGAAATACAGTCACCGCAGGGGGGACGCTCCAGGGCGTGGCCGAGAGGCCCCTGAGCCTGCTCTGCAGGGCAATCCGGGAACGGGCCCTGGGGCGCCCCGCTCCTGGCACTGGCCTGCGACCCGCCGTGTGCCCTCGGGGGGACACAGGCCCCTCATCCCCCTCCCGGGCTACCTCCTACAACCCAGGCTGCTGCGCTTTCTCGGTTAGTGAGAAAATCTGGTGACAATTAGTCATTCGAGTTGATCAAATATCCATTATGCAGAATAACCATAGAATTGCCAAATCTCCATTCCACTTTTTGCAAAAGAATTTCAAGACTAAGGGCATGTGTGTGCGCGCGTGCGCGAGCGCAGGCATGGGCCTGTGAGCCCGAGGACAAGGCCTCACCACTGGAGCGGCTTGCCCAAGGTCACATAATAGTTCCCTGCCATTTCCTTTATTGTCTGCCCTCAAATCCTCTTTTTGTAGTAAGCAAGGGGAAATGACGTGGGCTTCCAAATTTCATTACAAAAGCCTCCATTTAAAACAAAATGTATTGCATATTGTAATTGCAACCAGAACCAGGGAGGGCAGCGGCTTTCAACCTCGTGAGCCGTTGCATGCGGCTGACTTCAATGAACCCCGGTCCACCCTCCAGCCCCTGGATTACAGAGCATTTTCGAAAAATAGTTATGCTGCGCAAAACACAGGCACATTTAATGTCCTTTCTTCTTTTGGTCAACAAAATGTACGTAATTTTCTTAACCAGAGAAATTACGGTAATAGTTCTGTAATGATAGTAAAGTGTTCTGTTTTCCTTAAAGTCCACGTTTGGATTTGTACACACAAAACCGTTTGGAAAAACGAAAACACAACTGTTAGTTAAAACTTGTTTTTTTGTTTTTTGTTTTTTTTGTTTTGTTTTGTTTTGTTTTCCTCCCAAACAACAAGCTGTTGACTTCAAGGGTTATTTATTTATGATTTTATGCTGTAGTTGTCGTTTCAAGCCTGCGTGTGATGTAAGCAGAGCTCCTGTGTCCCCTTGCTAAGCCCCAGGGAGGCCGCTGGAGTTGCCCTGTGACAGCGCGCACGACTGACATTTATGGAGAGCTTCCCGGTGCCAGGCCCTATGCCGAGCACTTTACAACCATTAATTTATGTAATCCTGCCTGCCCAGGCAGAAATTATGATCTCCTTCTCACAAGTGAGAAATTAGGCTCAGAAAGGTCAAGAACTTGCCCGAGCTCACCCTGGCTGGGCAGTGGGGGAGCCCTGCGGTGGGCACAGGCCTCCTCCTCCGCGCTGCACGGTCACGGTCACGGGCCAGACACTGACGTCTGCTCCCCGCTGAGGTTGTGAGCCCCCCGGGGAGGCCCCCCCGCCCCGCCACTGGTTTCACAGAGGATACCAGGAAAATGCTATTAAAAATATGGAATCCTCCCTTAAAATTCTCCAATTAAATTCAAATTCTATTTTACCCATGCCCACGAAACTCTGTAGCAAGCACTCATTTACTGAGGAGTTATTACCCAGGCCTTTGAACCTTAATTACTCCCAGGACTCTGAGCCGCATGGACACAGCAAATAACGCAATGCAGGGCAACGTGGAGGTTCGGAAGAGGAAACGCACTTGGCAGTTCTCTCTCTTTTTTTTTTTTGTTTTCCCCTTTGGGGAGGCCTTGCCTTATCAAATGGGCAGAGGTGTGTTTCATGTGCAAAGAGCAGAAAGCCAGGGGGGGGGGGGGACATCTTTCTGCAGACGTGTCAAGGCCCAGCGTTGAATGGGCCGCATGCTTTGGTTGATGCTCCTATTCCCGGCACCATGTCGAAGGCCAATATTCTAAGAAAAAATACGGAATCCTTTCCTCGGCAGTGATGCGATAGTCTTGCTGGAAGAGACCATGGGGCCTTCACCTCTTCTGTTAACGTAGTGAGGAGTGAGGCTTTGGGCCTCTGGGATGGAGGAGCTTCCCTCGTGCAACAACATGCATTTATTGAGCGCCGGCAGACTTGGTGGGAGACACACAGAACCTGACTCTTGGGAAGACTGCAAAAAAGGGAGTTCTTTCTGTTAGACTCATTATGCTTGCAGTGCCCACCTGAGACAGGGGTTGTTTTTTTCTAAAATAATTTCCTTTTATGTATGTACAATTGGGACATTTTACTCACAATTACCGTGACCCGTTCCAAGACTTTTCACAGACGCGCCGTACCTGAGACTCCCTCTCTCTACAGTCTCGAGGATGGGACTCAGTACGTTGTCTGTGTTTGACAATCTCACGTTTTTGCACAATGCTAAGCGAAGGAATCCTTTCCCCCTGTCACCGACAGGAATACCAAGCAGAATTCTTTTTTTTTTTAAGATTTTATTTATTTATTAGAGACACACACAGAGAGAGAGAGAGAGAGAGAGGCAGAGGGAGAAGCAGTTTCCATGGGACTCGATCCCGGGTCTCCAGGATCATGCCCTGGGCTCAAGGCAGCACTAAACCACTGAGCCACCGGGGCTGCCCCCAAGCAGAATTCTTCAGTTACTTTTACTTCTGGATCTAAGTGAAGGGATTGTTGGGAAGTGTTTTTCAAAATGCACGACACGGGCGTAAGATTTCTCATCAGAGATGAAGCATTTGGTATGATCATGAAGGAAATCCTTGAAATCAAGATTTCTTGTTAACTTCTATCTTAGATAGCCAACATATGACAGAGGGGGAAAAATATCATGATAGATTTTTAGGAATTTAATGAGGGTAAGTGATCTTTTTTGAGATTTTCCAATATGCACCCAGGCTACCAAAAGCGGGTAGATAGGTAGGTAGGTAGGTAGGTAGGTAGATAAATAGGTGGATAGATAGGATATAACTTCAGCTCAAGTAGCAACAGTGACCTCTAGTGTGCCTTTTACATTTTCTCACTCTGCAACTTCAACTCCTTGTTTCTTTAACCTCTAGGGCATCATTTAAGCAAAATTTTCCAGTTCGTATTTGGTCTAATTTCTGTATTGACTCTATATGCTGACAACGGACTCTTAAGAGACCTCCTTTGATCCTGATAATGTATGATAAAGTAATTGTGCCTTCATTAATGACTGTAATTATAGTACATAAAGCTGTCATTTACATGAATAATCACACCCCTCCCCCCCCAAAAAAAGGCGGCTTTTTTTGCAACATGAATTTAACTTTGGCTGAGAAAACTGATCGAGCTCCAACCTGGGAGCCTCCACACCAAGTGACACATCGTCTGCAAGAGTGCCCGTTCCTCTCTGATAAGACTCCCTAGTTTTTTTTATTTTATTAGAATTCATTTAAGAGAAAAAAAGGAATCTATCTGATGGGCAAAACATTATTTCGGCATTTAGTATTTTGGGTCTTGCCCTAGATGCGTGCTTATGTCAGGACAGAGCCCACAAGAATGTAGTGCCGCGAGCCTGGCAGCTTGTGTCAGCACTTCTCTTCCAAGTTCCTCTTTTCAGGAGTTTATAACATTGCAATAAAATTTATTATGGGCTGGGACTTGGCATACGGGAGCCCGGGCTAACACTGTAAAGTAGTTTGGAGAGGTTTTTGGTGTGGTTTTCTTGGGTGTGTGTTTTCCCCCCATGCCCCCTCCCGCCGCCCCCCTCAAGTGTCCAAATCTGTGGTGTCCTGTCTTCCTGTAGAGGGAGTTGAAAATAGAAGTCTCATCAGATGGACTTGGCTCCCCCTGGGTCTGTAAGTCAGAGGCAACTGAAAAGGGCCCCCTATCTGCTCTATGATAAACTCCTCTAGGAGGAGTTGGAAGGGGGGGGGGGGGGAAGAAAAAAGAAATGCAATAAAGGAGTAAATGTTTCCAGTAAAATGAAGGAGGCCCTTAGAATTGCAATTGTCGGAAAAGCTCGTCTAGGGTAGGAGAGGGAGAGATGAAAAGGTATTCAAGATTGTTTTCTGTAATTGGGTGATCTTCGGTGCCCCCCAACAGCTGGGCTTGTTGGCAAACAAGGAGCTGCACGTGGAAAACATGTTCTAATCTGTGTAAACTAAGCAAGGCATAAAAACAAGCATCATCCTCAGGTTAAAAACAAAACGAAACGCGCAGAACACAGACCCCTGGAGATTCCAGAAGGAGGGTGTGCGGACGTGAAGGTAGACCTGGTGTGTGGCTTTCTTTTAATGTTGCATATGTATGTGTTTATAGTCAATGTTAATCTTAGCATGAGAGCCTCCCTCGCTGGTGTCTTTTCGTTGGCCTGTGAGAGTCTGCGTCTCAATGGCAATTCGGAAAGCACCCACCCAAAGAGAGAAGCAACAACTGGATCGGAGAATTGATGAATCCCAAAGGAGGACATTAATTAGAGCGATCTATAGCTCGGTAAGGAATTTCCGAGTCGGAAGGAACTGTAGAGCCTTGCTTGGCCGACCTCCCTCATTTACAAGTGACTGAGGCCTGCGGTGCCAACTGGCCCATGGTCGGAACTAGTCCCCAGCGAGAAGGCCCAGGAGGCCCGGTGTGTCCTTACAGGGTGTTGATGGCCCGCGTGTATTCTAACTGCACAACGCCCAGGCTACGCTGGCCAACGATTCTTGAACATTTTTTAACATCACCCCCACCTACCCATGGTCCCATCGTGAGTTTTTATTAATATTTAGTATTTTGGGTTTTGCCCGAAGCAGCTAAGCCCCGGGTATCTCTGCCAGTTATCACAAATCGTTCAGGCTCTGGAGGGTATAGCTCGAGAGATGTAGGGCAGCCTTCTCCCCCCAGCCTCCCTCTGGCCGCTTTGTCAGGCTAGACCCATCCGATCAGCCTCCGCGCTCTCCTCACCACACAAACTCACTGCAGAGCAACGTCAGTGGCTCCTGGACCTGGAGCTGAAGGTTCACCAAGAGCCAATCGCATCCGAAGTTCGCTTCCAAACCCACCCGTGTTGTTAACTTGGTAACGTAATTATGTCACGTAACATCATATTCCAACACCAGCCCAAATTTGAAGGTGGGAAAGATTGTATCTCCGAAAAATTAAGCTGAGTGCTTTAGAATGGCTTAAGATAGGTGAACTTTTTAAAAAGCAGGCTGTTGGAATAGGGGTGCGTGAGACAACTATGAAAGATCAGAAAAAGCTGTAAAAAATGTGGACAGCTTTTTGGCAGTCAGATGGCTTTGCGAGTATCGTTCAGTTTTCCCAGAGAAACCCCAAGCTGGAGATCCTGGATGTGGTTTATGTAAGAAGGGTGCCTCAGAACTCCAAAGAGAATTCAGACAGAGGGAAGTGGCCTCCGTCTTGCATCAAGAGACGTAAAGCGAATGTGCGTGGAGGTGAATGTTTCCATGGAGCATCACTTCAAATCATTCACCACTTGAACCCACCTTGGGTGAACTAATTAGCAAGTGGTTTTGTTGTGTCTGATAAGAGGGCTCTTCCACTGCTCTTAGATCTGCCACCTTGGCAGGATCCTAGGTAGGACCTTGCGGTCTTCAGTTCTGGGTGCAGGTGGTGGGGGGGTTGGGGAGGTGGAGGTGGGGCCAGTAGGGATTGAGGACCAAAGCAATGGAAGTTGGTGAGGCTCTTAAAGAGGAAACTGATAAATCTGGCTGGGTCCCTTACAAATAATAGAGGTTTAGAAGGCAACTGGCCAAGATGGGTCTGTGGACCATGGCATTGGGTAACAGCAAGTTCAAACATGAATGACACTTTCCGAATGACTCGCTTGGAGAACAAATGGTGCGTGCTGCTCACGAGGGTAGTCAGGATGTAGGCATACACGCGGATTCCTTACAGGCACTCCATTTCCTCCTACTTCTGCCCACTTCTAGGGTATCGGCGAACAGGGAAATGCAGACTCATCTGGGCAGGCTATTCGCAAGGTGGGTTTTCCATCTCCCTTTCACCAGCCTTTGCAGCCGCGGGATCGTTCTCTGGGTCAAGTTTGCCAGAATCTCCTTATTCTCCCCAGCCATGACCTTGGAGAGGTCTTTCCCATCATCCTCCGTTAGTGTGTTCATAAAAATGTTTTGAGTCTCTGCAGTGGAAGAATGTGACGCTAGATACGGTTTCGACCCACCCACAAAGTCACCACCGTATCATTTAAAGATATAATTTAATTGACTGGAGCCCGGTCCTTCTGTTAAAACCATCTTGGCCTGAATTTGGGTGGAGGGATAGTGTTCAGTGTGCATCATCTGGCTTTTGTCAATTTGTGTCAAACCTTAATGTAATCTTTCCTTCTCAGTATAAATAACATGAAAATTCTCCTTTTTAAAACAACGAAAGAAATGGACTTTTATTTTTAAATCCAAGAAATGAGTATCAAGAAGGAGATTTAATATCTCCTCAGTATCTTGATTTCTCTCTCGAATTCATGGTTTTAGCTTTTCCCTGACCTAAAGGGAATATTGAAGGTATTTTTTGGAAACGTTTTTGATGTTTTAGAATATTTCGGCATAGCCTTCTTCAAATGTTTTTATTATTGTAAGAGAGAAGGAAGAGAGGAGAAATCCTGATTTTATTTATGATCACTTTAAGTATCCCATATCATTGGTAGATTTTCTTTCCGAAGTTTCAATAATAATGTCACTTTATCCAAGGGAGACAGATACTAGTACTATAGTGTCCAACTAGGTAGACAGAGATGTGTGCTGCAGTTTGCTAAAAATAGGGAAAAGTCTGAAACAACATGAATGTCTGTAAACAGGGAATTGGTTAACTTAAAATGATAAAATGGCAATGTGACAATGAAAAGGATGCTCTTGTCCGTATCCATTGGCATTAGATGTCATGATATTTTTTTAATGAATAAAGTAGGTTAGGAAATATGAAGTATGGAATAATGATGCTTCTATAAAATTACATATATGTCTCTGCATATAGACACATATTCACACATATATGTGTATACAGTGAGACAAAGAAAGAGAGAAATCAGAAAAGATAGACACCAAAACAGTAATATTGCCTACCTTTGTGTGGTGGGATTTAGTTTATTATTACTCTTGTTATTTTAGCTACAAAAAAAAATGACAAAATGCAAAGCATACCAGTTGGGGTACACCGGGTCAATACTGCGGGTTGGCCAACCCAGCAATTTATTCCTATCCTCCATCTCTCTTAGCGCCTGTCTCTGGAAGAGAAAAATACTTTTCCAGCTTCCCTGGAAACCGTAACTGGCCATGTGACACAATTTTGGTGATAAGACAAAAGGAAAAATGTGTCAGGGACCAGGAGAAAACCTAATAACTTTTGACTCTGATGTCTAGGGACTCAGCAGCCATCACGTAACAGGCTGCCAGGGAAGCCACCGCCCTCCCAGAGATGCCAGTCCCTGCAGCGTCAAGCCTTGGAGTCCAGGCAGGCAGCAGTCTACCTCCAGCCCAGGAAGGGAAAACTCACCTCCCTTTGTTCTGGGCTTGTCAGGTATTCACAAACTTGCAGTTGAAATATTACTAACTGGTTAGGAATAAAAACTGAAATCCTCTGTCAAGTCCTCCACCAACCCAAATACCCAGAGTTTACCGTCCAGGGCAGCAATTTCACCCCATCCTCCCTCTTAATCAATCCGCTGCATGCACGTCTGTAGGCACGAATGTATTGGCGTATGTGTGCACAGTAAATACCTTGTTTTCCAAAACTGAAAATATACCCCAAATCTAAATTGCCCTGAAACTCATTTTTATTTGAAATGAAAAGTAATTGCATGGTGACCTTTTTGTTGGTCGACGGAGCTCTATCGTCCACCTTACCAGTGCTGCTGAGATGTGATTCACATAGCACACGGTTCGGCCATTTAGAGTGAACAATCAACCACGTTTTTTGTCTATGCAGAGTTACGCAATGGTCACGACAGTTAACCGATTTCAGAACATTTTCATCACCCTCCCCACCCTCAAGAAAACCCCGTAACCATCAGCAGTCACTTCTCATTTCCCCCCAGTCCTCCAGCCCTAGGCTATAAGCGTCTTGCTCTTTAACATTTGCTTAGCTTTCCGAAGTTAGACTTAACATAATTCAGTAATTTCTTAGCAATAACTATTTAGGTAATTAGTTCATTTGCAGTTTTTTTTTTGCCATTGCAAATAATGCTGCCATGAACATCCTTATAAGCTTCCTCCTTCACACTTTAGTATGATTGCTTTTCTACTTGCATATAATCCTTCTTTAGAATCAGGGCAAGGAATTTATCTACACCAGGAGATGCAGGTCATGGCCTGCAGAGGTGTTTAGCGGACAAGGCCCAACCTGGAACAGGATCCAGCTTGAGCTATACCTGCCAAGGAAGGTGTATATTCTGGCACAGGCTGTGTGAGCCCGGGGCCAGGGTGCCTTCGGGTAATGGGTCTACCAGACGACCACTGGGTTGCAGATGGTCTACTAGGACAGGGCACCTTGTAATTCAACAAAGGCAGGGCACTGGGGGACAGCAGTTGAAGGTGGCATCGTCTGCTTGAGGGTTTGGGGCAAGTTTACAGTTGTTGCAGGGCTTGCAGGCCATAGTAAGGAATTCAGGTTTTTTTCTGAGTGTGACAGGAAGCCATCGAGAGCCTTTATCAGGGAAATAGTATGAGCTGATGTTTATTTTATGAAGATCACTCTGGTTGCTTTCATGGAGAACCGGCTGCGGGTGAGGAGGGATGAAGGTGGCGCTCAGAAGGCTATCCCGGTGGTCCTGGGGAGGGATGAGTTCGAGCTCAGAGAGACAAATTACATGTCAGTCACTGTGATGCGAGCTAAAAAGTGATCTGCGTCATAAAGCAGCCACATAAAAGAATCACATGAAATGCTCTAAAATCAAAAGTGGGAGACATTATTTTCAGCCATGAAGATCAGGAATGACCTCATGATCAAGAGTGAAGGTTGGGCCTGGAAGGATGGGGAGAAGAAAAGTTCTGGAAGTAGAGAAATGGGGACGGTTGGTAGGTAGAGAGAGGCAACCAGGAGAGAACTTCTTATAATCTATGATATTTACTGTTCACTTTTAGGGGCTGGGCTCTCAGCAGGGCCATCGGAAGTGAGAAGGACCCAGCCTTAGAGTGTGGATTTAGGTCCTGAGAAGGTGGACCGTGACTCTGGCTAATGGCCCCCCAGGCTTTGGGTTCCAGTGTCACTCTCTTCCCCGAAGGAGGCATTTCACTGAGTCATGAGAGTGGGCGGAATGGTAGCCCCACAGGGTACATTCACGTCCTACTTCCCGGAATGATCTTACGAGGCAGAGGACTGCATGTGGCTTGTTAAAAAAAGGAAAAGCAAGCCTAAATTGGAGTCATTTGCCCCCCACGACAGCAAACCAAGACTTATCTACAGTTCCAACTGATCCCAGGAATGTGACCTGTAACATAAATCAATCTGAAATTTCTTGATCGGCACTAATGAAGTCATCTGCATGATAAAAAAAAAAAATCTCTACTGCACCCCCACCCCCACCCCACCCAAAGAAGATGTTCTGGCCTAAACCAATCCTTTCTCTTATTTTCTTTTTTTTTGTTCGGTCTTGTCTTTTCTTCTGCTAAGAACCTCCTTGTCCACCCTCCTACCTATAAAAGCCTTCCGTTGTGCACAACTCCTTAGAGCACCTCTACTTGCTAGATGCGACACGGTCCAATTCATGAATCGCTCAATAAAGCCAGTGAGACCTTCACATTTAGTCAGCTGAGTTTTGTTTCTTAACAGGCAAAAGATGTGATTAAGAATCTTGAGAGGAAGCACTTTCCCTGGACTATCTCCTGCTGGGCCCTGAACGGAGACACATGTTAGGGGGATGGAGAGAGAGATTGAAGATTGACGCGCAGGGACACAGAGGCGCAGGAGGTGATGTGCACATGGAGGCAGAGGCTGGGCCACCCGCCCGGGAATGCTGGCAGCCACCAGAAGATGGAAGAGGGCAGGGACGGTTTCTCCCCACAACTGCAGAAGAAATAGGGCCCTGCTGACACTTTGATTTCAGTTTGGTCACACTGGTTTCTAATTTCTGGCCTCCAGAACCGTCAGATAATAAATTCCTGTTGTAAGCCACCGGGTTTATGGTTATTTGTTACAACAGCCACAGGAACCTAATACAGCCCCATCTGTGTGACATCAACATGCACAGGTATGCAAGAAGGTGAGAGGTACTGGTTGATTCTGCTGCGCATCTCAGGGAAATATTAGCTTATTTCACAAGGACAGCTTGGAAACCCAATGCCTTACCTCAGATGTGTAACCTTAGTGGGAAGGATTGCAGGGCCATGTCAGGTGAAGGGAAAGATATTTTGAGTCAGGAGCAGGAGGCTAACTTAGTGCCATTACAATGATAACCTCTACGACACTGCCTTTTCGGTCCAAAGCCACCAATGAGTCTTGATAGGGTTGAGAGCCATCTTAATTGTGAGACCTTGAACCAGTCATATGAGGACTCTCCAGTTCAAAGATTCCTCTCTAAAATAGAGAGACCAATTCTTACTTCAAAAATGAGATTTGAATATTAAAGCAAAAGATATATGTGAACAGATTATGCAAATTATAACGGGTTATGAATTCAGGAGCATTATTATTATTTTCCGCACACGAGAACCTTGAAGGTGAGAAGACAAATGATACCCTGAGTTGGGCGCCTGTTACCTCACTAGCCTTTTGTGAGGAGGAAACGAGGGCACAGCAATTGCTGCCATTCGTGAGGGTAGATAAGGTGACAAATCACTGTGTGAAATAAGTCACTTCGCCCTCAGCGCAACTCTCAGCGGGAATTATAGCTCCCGTTTTACTGGAGAATGATTCTATCTCAGCGGGCTTCCCCAGTCCCGGTACACAGTAGGTACTCAATAAGTGGTAGCTGATCCTGAATTTGGTCCCCATTGGGCCTGGCAATTTCTGCCTTTTGTACGCTAGCCTACATGATGCTGTTGCTTAAAGCAAATGAAAAAGGACCATAGTTTGCTGGTCTTTCTGTTGCTTTTCTGTAAAGTTCATTTAAAACTATAAGCACCTGCTTTGACTAGAATGAATGACAAGGCACAGCTCTCATCATTGGCTGCCCAATTCCTGGAGTGGGTAAATGAACAGAACCAAGGATCTCTGTGTTGCAGCTGCTCGACTTTTGAAGATTCTAGAGAATGAGAACTACGCCCAGCCCGGCCTCCAGAACCATTCCTCAAGATCCCCTCTCGTTGAGCACACGGAGGAAGGGCTGCAGGCAGCTTTTTCCAAAGGCAGCACTTTGTAAGTTAATTATCATTTTAGGAAGCTGGCCATCCTTGGCTTTCCATCCTCTTGCTCCGGGGTCTGGGAGCTGCATAGATATCCCAGCAACCCCTTTTATCGTTCATCTTCAAAACACCCACTTCGTGGGAGTTACACTCCAGCCTCACCTCACGTCCCTTGACCCGTGTACAGGAAAGAGGCTTGGATTTCCTAGTTTGGGGTTAAGAATGGGTCATAGATTGGTGCTCAGTGGTCTGGAGGGGGTCAGGCAAGTAGGTTTTGCCATAATGGGTGGCTTTATAGAGGCATAGCCCTGCAGGGACCTTCAGTGCAAGGCATTATCAATTTATAAGGAAAAACATACCACACTGATGCATTTAAGAAAATACATGAACTATGTCCTTTATAATAATCCTAAGAAGGAATTCAGATTCTAAAACTAGAGGAACTAGATACCTGTTTATCTATGAGAAGTTAGGGGGAAGAGAGAGAGAGAGAGAGAGAGAGAGAGAGAGAGAGAGAGAGAACGTCAGTAAAAGTGAGGGCAAATCTAGACCAATAAGCAAAGGCATGTGATATTAGGGGAAGAGCAGCAATATCTCAAAAGAATGATACCCCAAGGGATGAAAGATTGCGCTCAAGAGGTCCAATGCCTGGGAGATGTTGGGTGTCATCAGGTAAATCCGGGTAGGCTTGGTGGAGGTCATGACATTTAGTGTTACCTTTGGAAGAGGAGGAGGGTATTTGGCTGAAGCTGAACAGAGCCCATACTAGACACAGAGCCTCTTGTATGTAGGAAAATACAAGGCCTCTCAAGGATTTTTTTTCAATCCTATGATTCAGGGATTAATATACAGATCATTATATTTGGGTAATTATTAATTTAATTCAGAGCTAGGCAGGCAAACCAGGACTTGCCCATGGGAAAGGCTCTGAAAATTCCTATGTAGAGACGCATGTGCACCAGGGATTCATTGTATAAAAAAGGAAGTTGTTTGTGAGATTAAACCCAAATTTAAAGATGGAGTCAGTTGGCACAAGCCTCACATAGGCGTAGACAACACGAGACATAATTCAGGCTCCCATCCTGTGCTAATTAACAACGTACAACATACAACATCCCTGTGCTACTAAGAGCACAGACCCTAGAACCAGAGAGGAGCTCAAGGTGACAATGTCAAAGAGAGTTCCCTGCTGTTGAGACTGAGGTCCAGAAGGGCCTTGCCCTCATTCACACCGCTTATAAATAGCAGAACAGGGATTATAGCCCGAGTTCTTGGCTTTGGACAGTGACCCATCTCTCCTCCATGTACTATGCAAGGATTTGAACTCATCTCACTGTGTCTGAGAAGAGACGGCCTGCCTCAACCTGGCCCAGGTCACCAATAAATGAGTAGGTACCCCAGAAGGTTCAGGAAGTGAGATTTTGGTATTGTCTCCAAAAACTCTCTCCTCCCGATGTGACTCTATCCTTCTAATGATTCCTACAGTCATTCCTAAACACCCTCAAGAAATGTTGCATAAAATTCATATAATGAATTTTTCGTAGAGGGATAATACATTTAGCTTGAATAAAAAGCCACTCAGTCGGTGGCTGAGCCTGTAAGCAGAAAGAATTAGGGGTCTCCAGAAAAGGAAAGACGAGGCATAGCTTTCCTGACTTAAGAAAAGTCACCGGAGGCCCCCAGCCATTCTGTGATCTGCGCCGGCCCAGCACTACTTTTTCAAAGCACATTCTTGAGTCCCTTTCGCAGGATCTAAACCCCTTCGAGCACTCAGGTACCAAACCAGCCAAAGCCAGAGAACTGATGATGTTGACTCTTGCAGGCCCCGGTGACTTGGACCTGGACCTTAAGATGACTCCTGCCCCAATCCCAATTCCAGAATTCCATATTGTGCAAGCCCCTCCATGTACAGGTAGGCCTTCTTAGCCTAAATCTTCCCCAGTTTTGTTGGTCACGGAGACACCATTTTGGGGAACATCCCCAGCGTTCTCCTTTACTTGTTGGAAGTAAAACCCTTCCTTTTCCTATTCTTTGGCCTAATTGTGTCTCTTGGCTCAATACCCGCTAAGAGGTGAACCCAGTTTCAGATAATAAGCCCATCAGATATTCTTGTAGTGATAGCTGGCTGGGCGGAACGTAATATACACAGTAAACAGAGAAGGGTATTTGAAATATTTTGAACAACAGAGCCTGTTTTCAAAAATATATTGTAGAACCCTAATCTAATCTAATCTAATCTAATCATGTTTATTTATTATGAAGTCTATCAATTAGATCAATGGGGTTGGCTTCAAAAAATTATTAATTGGGGGTTGGAAAAGACAGCTGCTGGCTCAGAAAGGCATAATATTTCAATGAGGGATTAACTGTACAATCCCTAAAGTGTCACTGTATAATCCATTTTAGAAAACTCAGATCAAAAATCAATAGTTAGACTGGTGTCTCCTAACTGGCTGCACACGCCAAAGAATGTTCATATGATCTTCTACTGGGGAGGGAGAAGACAGTATTAAAACTTCAACTATTTTTAGTCTCATCTTTTCAAGTGCTCATTTTTTTGTATCTACCTTATATATGACTTATTTGTACATGTACATTATAAATGAATTTACAGGTATTGAGATATTGCTTACACTTTTTATCGAAAGGGTGTGTGGAGCACGGATAGAGATAATGTGAGGCCCTGTCCGCGGAACTGGTTTGATGCCCCTTCTTATTTTGTTTGTTTTTTTTTTTTTCTTTTCCCACCCCCGCCCCCACCCCCTTCTTATTTTGCATAAATCGAACTTAACATTGACTTCAAGTTAGAAAGGAAATCTTTGGGGCCAGTACCATAAAAAAGTTGGAGGCCAGGCAGGACTAGCTTCTATTCTAGGGTGACTGACAGTCCTACTGTGCCTGGGATTATCCTAGTTTTATTTTATTCATTTATTTTTTATCCTAGTTGTAACACTGAAGCCTCATGTCCCAGGGCAGCCCCTCTCCAGGCTTACTGCTTGGAAACCATGAGAGCATGGGTGTGTTACCTATCTTGCTTACCCCAAATTTCCTCATCGATGAGGAAGTGGTAGCAAGAGCACCAATCACATGGTTCTTTTGAACACTGAGCGAGATGATCGTCATGGACAGATTCAGAGGAGCAGGGAGAGGCAGGCGGGGGACATCAGAGAGGGCTCGCGGACAGAGGGGATGCTGGAGTAGTACCCTTGCCAGCTCTGTTCAACCCTTCTCAGGGTGTCAGAACCCCAATCCCTCCCTTGATTCTTGGTGTTTGTTGATTAGTTGAGATTGAGCTCACTCGTATTCCTGAGCTTTCACATCACCTTGTATTTACAGGGAGGGAACGCTTCTCCCCAAAGCTTCTCACGTTCAGGAAGCCCTGCTCATTGCCTCGCCCTGCTGTGTCCTTGAGCGAAGACACAGAGGAAACCATATGAAGTCCTCCACCTTCCTGACACTCAGCTATACTCCCCATGGAGTAGACATTTTCTTTTCTTCTTTCCTTCTTTCTTCCTCCTTCTTTTCTTTTCTTTTTTTCTTTTCTCTTTTCTTTTCTTTTCTTTTCTTCTTTTCTTCTTCCTTCCTTCCTTCCTTCCTTCCTTCCTTCCTTCCTTCCTTCCTTCCTTCCTTCCTTCCTTTGTTTTTGTCTTGTTTTGTTTTGTGTTGCATGTTTTTTTTAATTATTTTTTTATTGGAGTTCAATTTACCAACATATAGCATAACACCCAGTGCTCATCCCGCCAAGTGCCCCCCTCAGTGCCCATCACCCAGTCACCCCAACACCCCCTTCCTTCCTTTTGAAAGGGGAAAAGCATCCAATCCAGAGATTAATTTTTCCAGTAGGGAGACTGCATGGTACAGGAGAAAGGACATGATTTATTTTTCATTCACTTGTTTTTGTATCAGAACTGCAGGACTGGAATTCTGCTGTACCCAGTGTGAGAGTCCTGTGACTTTGAACAACTTTACTTAAACTTCTGAGTTTTTGTTTCCTCACTTGTAAAATGGAAAAAAAAAAGAACACCATATCCATAGAGTTATTAGGATGATTAACCAGATGAGGTGAACTCAAATAAAGCACATAGTATATAGCACAGGGCTTGCAAATGCTGTTTGTTTGTTTGTTGTTTTAGGAAAAATAAGATACATTTGTGGAAAATTCCAAGACCTTTTTGAGAAAACACTGAGTCAAAACAATAGGATTAAAACTTGTCTTTTCTATGTAAACATATAACAAAGCATACAGGCCACCTTTTGAGATATGTCAAAACCACTCACGGACATTTAATTTCATTTATTAAAGGGATCCCTGGAATGGAGACTATGCAAAATATGAGTAGGAAAGAGCCAGAACTGTCCCCAAAGGACACGTGCCTGTGTCCTGGGGGTCCTGGAGGCCGGACAGCAGCTGAGGTCTCATGTCCTGCGGAACACTGAAACGTGGCCTGTCAACCACCCCCCGCTGGGGCGAAGTGTGAGCACTGTCTGCAATCGGGCCACAGGAAAAGACGTGGCAACAGCAGGTGAAGGGTTCTAAGTGTGAAGACTTCCTGTGTGGAGAGCCATCTGTGGACCACAGTCGGCCCGTATCAACACTCTCAACGGCGGGGTTCAGGGGAAGCACGGCTGGTAGGGACCTTCTAAGTAGCCGCTGAATGCTTTCTTGCTCTCCTTGAGTTTTGTGCCAACTTGGAAGCCAGGATACACCGGACTGTGCATGCCGACCTGCAGGCTGTAAAACACATCCTCCCGAAGATTGGCAGAAGGTGCAAAGACACTGGGAAAGGGCGCAGTGAAACTTGAGGAGGTCATGGTCGCCTTAGCTGTGGCCAAATGTAGCGCAGGCACTTGGGAGGCTGAGGATTTTATGGAAGACAGTAAAGGTCAAACACTCCCTCTTCAGGCCCAAGTACTGTGGGGACCTGGGATCTCCATGGATTTAGGGGGAATCAAGAAGCAGGAGAACACTAGAGGCAAACCTGGGAATGTGACAATGGCCTGATAGGAAGGAAGGTCCCTATGGGTAGAGAGCGAGTCGCAGTCAGTCCTCCCTCCCCACGGGGCGGCCAATCGGCCCTCGGTGTTGGGAACACTGGGGCCATTCTGTGTCTCCTCTGGGGGGGGGAGTCCGAAATGGGATGGGGCGGGCACACATGGAGAAAAGAACGGAATGAAAAGAGGTGAAGAGGAGGGAGGTGAAGGCGACGGGAGGAGAGAGAAGGGCGTTTGGCGAGAAAAGTGGAGCAGGGAAAACACTGATTTCAGGCTGACAGGTTTGGGTTGTCAGGGGTACAAAGTAGCCATTGTGTGTAGCTTCCATCGGCATCCGGGGAAATACCTCAGTAGTCTCAATCCTCAGATAACCGTTGCGCGGGTAGTGAGCGTCAGATACTCAAGATCGGTGGCTAATATGGGTGGTGAACAGGGCATAGAGTGAGCACAGGCTGGACCTGTGGGACCTCGGCCAGCTTTATGGGATGGGAGTCTGCTCCCCAACTGTGGGTGCCCTTGATTCCTATCCAGGAGTCAAGGACACAAGCTTCCATTTATTTAAAAAAAAATTTTTTTATTGGAGTTCAATTTGCCAACATATAGCATAACACCCCGTGCTCATCCCGCCAAGTGCCCCCCTCAGTGCCCGTCACCCAGTCACCCCAACCCCCCACCCATCTCCCCTTCCACTACCCTTTGTTCATTTCCCAGAGTTAGGAGTCTCTCATGTCTTGTCACCCTCACTGATATTTTCACTCATTTTCTCTCTTTTCCCTTCATTCCCTTTCACTAATTTTTATATTCCCCAAATGAATGCTTCCATTTATTTTTAAGGACTAAATAACCCAAGTGCTTAGATTACCTAATATATGTGCACATAGCTCCTTTGATACCCATCAGCTGTTTTCTCACATACCAAGCTCCAAACATTTGGCTCAATTTAGATATTAACCGTAAACCAAAATAGCCCTTCCTTTAAAGTAAACATCCTAAGTGGGGATGACTGAGGTGGAGAACAAAATAAGGATTTGGCTGATTGTGCTTCTGAGTCTCACACACAGTGGACACTAGAGTTTGGAGTCTTTTCGGCTCTGCTGGAACATGCACAATTGCTCTTCCGTAGAATGCTTTACAATCAGGGTTTTCCTTTATGTGGCCCACATATTAATGGATATTCAGTTGCGGTATAAAGTAAAGAAAGAAAATGAAGTCCATACCTTCCTACTCCTCTCCTCTTGGGATTTCTACCCAAGACTTCCAAAAAAAAAAAAAAAAAGTCCCTTTGCAGGAAGCATTCAAATGCATTTCCATCTCTGCCAACAGATTTGACCAGATTTAATATACGGTAGGACTACTTGTCAGAACTAATCAGATAATAGATAAGTAAAAGTGTACTTGGTATACACGGCGACAAAAAGTGCAAGGATTTCGACGTTCCATCTGCCTTGTGGAGAAATATTCAAAGTAGGGGTCCATGTTCAACCTCTGGCATAAAAAAAATTTGCACGTGCCATTGTTACCCAGCAGTGGAGTCCTGAAACATCTCAGCGATAGGTAATAGCTTGGGCTTTGGGAGGGAAGTTAAGTCCTTAGCCCGACACGTCAGGTGACCACGACCTCGTGCTAACCTAAGCCTCCCTCTCCTAGAAACAATTCCTCAACGTGCGCTCACGATCCGCTCCAGTTTCCGGGGCCCACCGGGAGCACTCCTCTCTTTGCTCACCTGCTCAGGCTTATGTTCACTTAGCATGACCTTCCGTTACCTTCTCTTCCTTCCAAAGTTGGCTCTCCCAGAGCCGGAGCCAGTTTTACCTCCTCCAGCTTCCCCGACCGACTCCTTTGCTCCAAGCTGGTATATTTCTCATCGGTAAAATTCATTTGGGAAAAGGAATTTAAAAAAGGAAGCATTGGCGTTCCCACCACATCTTTCTAAATAGCCGTTCTGTGTGTAGTTACGTCTAGTCTCGCCAACTCTGTTTTAAAGGTTTCAGGGTGGGGAAGCACCTTCTTCACTGGGTTCGGGTCAACTGCCTATAGCTGTATCTACGCAAAGCAACAGCAAGAGTCAAAGACGTGTCCTTGTAAGGTCTGGAGAATACTCGGCATTCTTAAACCCCATCCATCTCAGGAAACACTCCTTATTGGCAGTCCCGAAGACTATGACTCACCAGACAGTAAGTATGACCAACCAGATAGAAGTTACGAAGACTGGACCTCGACACTCTCTCTTTGCTAACAAGCGGGTACAGACTTAATAATTCTTGAAGAGTTTTCTTTTTTTTTTTTTAAACCAATAAAATCTTCCCGGGAAGACATAAAATCCGCCATCATTTCTAAACTTAAAGCTTATTAATAAGCCTCCTATTAGAACTAAACGGGTAAGTTTGCTGTCTCATAACCCACCAGGCATTTTAAACCAAAAAAATATCATTGCAATTACTAGCCTGTGTAGTAAAAGCAGAAAACTAGTAGTAATAGTAATAGTAATTTTGCTTTGGGTGTTCCTTTGAGGGATCCGAGACTGGCTTCCTCTATGCCATTCTGATTAATACACATTACATTTGTTGGCTCGTGTTGTTTGTTTTCGAAGCTTAGAAAAGAGATTTTATTTTTATTTATTCATGAGATACACACAGAGAGAGGCAGAGACCCAGGCAGAGGGAGAAACAGGCTCCCTACGGGGAGCCCAACGTGGGACTCGATCCTGGGACCCCGGGGTCATGCCCTGGGCCGAAGACAGATGCTCAACCGCTGGGCCACCCGGGTGTCCCAGAAAGGAGATTTAAAAATAAGCCGTGGCCAGTCGGGATGGGAAGAGGCTGTAGGAGCCCATGCTGGCACAGGCCCTGCCCCACTCCTCTCCCACTCCACATCCCCTCTACTCCTCTGCCTTCGGGGATTTCCCTTAGTTTCTTTATCCTGCAAGGATGAGCTTGCTGCTCGTCACTTTCCAAGGTGGGAGACCTGGCCTTGGCCACGAGGTCTCAATATATCATCAGGTCGTTGTCCGGCGCTGGTTGCAGCTTTTCTTAATGGTGCACTTTACCAGGCAGCTTTTTCATACATCATTAAACAGCAACTCTAGCGCTTGTGCCCCCTTCCTGATTTACCGCAGATAGTAATGTTTAAGATCACATTAAACACCACACATGCTCTCCGCCACTTGAGCAACCTTGTGGTAATGAATAGTCAATAGGACCTCCAGATTAAGGCTCTACAACGCTCGGAAAATTAGTCTGGTCTTCCAGGGAAGGTACACCCACGACGCCAGATGACGAATTTCCCACACATATGGGTTTGGGGTCCCCTGCTCCATCTCCCAATGACTTCAGAGACTAAACTGCAAAAACTGTATAAAAAGGCAATAAGAGGGACACCTGGGTGACTCAATGGTTGAGTGTCTGCCTTCGGCTCAGGGTGTGACCCCAGGGTCCCGGGATCGAGTCCCGCATCAGGCCCTGCATGGAGCCTGCGTCTCCCTCTGCCTGTGTCTCTGCCTCTCTGTGTGTCTCTCATGAATAAATAAACAAATAATCTTAAAAATAAAAAAGCCAGGGGATCCCTGGGTGGCGCAGCAGTTTGGCGCCTGCCCTTGGCCCAGGGCGCGATCCTGGAGACCCGGGATCGAATCCCACGTTGGGCTCCCAGTGCATGGAGCCTGCTTCTCCCTCTGCCTGTGTCTCTGCCTCTCTCTCTCTCTCTCTGTGACTATCATAAATAAATAAAAATTAAAAAAAAATTAAAAAAAGCCAATAAGAAGTGACCGCATTGTCAATGGATCCAGAGTCATTTAGATCAGCATTTACTAATAATGTCACCTAGGATGGAAGTAGGGAAGTAGCAAACACACAGACACTGCTTTCAAGGAGCCTGAAAACAATTGGGGAGAAAAGAAAGAGAGGCGCACGAAGCATGTGCCAACACCTACGTCTGGGCAAATATCTGTAGCTGCATAGTAGAGAGGGCGCCCCAGGTTCCCACCTCTCCCAGAGCACTTCGTGTTCTGAAATCACCCGGGAACAGGCGGTCTTCGCCGCTAGACTGGGAGTTACCAGTGGGCAGGGTTGTTCCATGCACCTTTGTGCCTCCTGCCCAGAACGCTGGCTAAATCACGTTAGAGGCCAACAGGTGTATGTTCAACGAATCCAATCACGGTGGATGGAATCATTGGTGGATGGAATGAAGGGGAGGAAAAGCCTGGAGGGTCTGTTGTGGGAAGGCCTGAAGCGCCAAGATCCACCCAGGAAATACTTGCTGAGGGCAAAGAAACTGGTATTTTCTTTTCAATGCTACTTGTCTACAAAATGCATCACCTAACCGAAAGCTGAGAGTGTATTCTTTTTTTATTGGAGTTTGATTTGCCAACATATAGCATAACACCCAGGGCTCATCCCGCCAAATGCCTCACTCAGTGCCTGACACCCAGTCACCCCATCCCCCCACCCACCTCCCCTTCCACCACCCCTTGTTCGTTTCCCAGAGTTAGGAGTCTCTCATGTCCCGTCTCCCTCCCTGATATTTCCCACTCATTTTCTCTCCTTTCCCCTTTATTCCCTTTCACTATTTTTTATATTCCCCAAATGAATGAGACCATATAATGTTTGTCCTTCCGAGAGCGTATTCTAAGGAGACGAGCTTTCTCACTGAGCAACTATAATAATGGAGCTGCAAGGTTACGTGCCTTGAATTCTGGTGTTTCGATTGAAAACACGCTCCTATAATCCTGCCCTCTCTGCTCACAAGCCTTTCTCTACTTTTATATGAGGCCTTCCTCTCCTCCACTCCCTAGGCTTCTGGAAGCCTGCAAAGAATCAGTATCTGCAGCCGTATAGGAAATGACGTTTGTCTGGATCACGCAGGCAAAAAGACATAGAATTATTCACATAGGGGAGGCTGCGGTTTGAAGTATCCAGGTAACACTTTCCAAAGTTTGTCTTTGTCTCTTTTGTCATTGCATTGATCTGAAGTGACAGCGACTGAAGGTGGAAACGTTAGAAGCCTTGGAAAATTTCAGGTGACCTAGGAAAAGGGAGATTTTCCCCAAAGACCCACGAGTTTAGCAAATAGGCCTTGAGCCCTCCCCAGCAGCATGGATTGTGTCCCAGAGCAGAAATCTCTTGTGCGTTCCAGTAACTTCTCTTTAAAACCACTGTGTGGGGCCACCTAGGTGGCTCAGGCAGTTCAGCACCTGACTTGATTTTGGCTCAGGTCAGTACCCCAGGGTGGGGAGACTGAGCCCCACAGAGGTCTCCCCGCCGGGCAGGCAGCCTGCTTAAGAGTCTCTCTTCCTCTCCCTCTCTCTTTCCCTCAAAACAAAAACAAAAACTCTTAATGCCAAAGTTAGGGATCTCCTCTGATTTTTGACGGTACAGTAATGCTCCTGTGATAGCCCATCTTCGACTTCCTTTGAGCAACGGCCTTTCCTAGGAGGTATCTAATTGCTAAAGACCCAAGGCTTCCCCTCCCGAGGCTAGCTAGCCTATGAGCAACCCAACAAGTGCAGGCATTTATAAACTTCACATTTCTGCTTCCTTAATTAAATGCCTGCCACTTATTCATGGCTACGGCCAATATTTATTGAGCATCTACTGTATGCCAGGTACTGAGCGGGGCCTCTGTCAGATGAAGGAATAAATCACAGTGAAAACAGACAGCCCTGGCTTGTCTTTTTCCCTCAGGCTCAAACCAGAGAATAATACCCAGGACTAAAATAAAGCACGGGTGTCCTACCATAAACCCCGCAGTTGGAGACTTTTGAAGCCACTTAACTTTGGTGGTAGGAACCACTCATTCCCACTCTCAGCTGCTTTTAGAGAGATATAAAAATATACACCTAATTTTCAATGAAAGGAGCAGAATTCATATTTTTTTTTTACATGTAACACCTACATGCAAGCACAATGTCATTGATTTTCCCAAGTGACTCATTATCTAGCATGTTGGTTGGTGGCATATTTTCTTTCCTGGCACGCCTCAGAATATGTGAGATACAGTTCCCTTACCTTAAGAATTTATACGAAGAAGTGTGATTAAAAGAAAATACCGTAAGACAAATGTACCCAGCAGAGTTCCAGGAAGGAGGGGGTAAGAAACGGTGTCCATGTTTTTCATGATTTCTATCCATTGCTTCTGTGGCTCCGTAAACATTTATATGTTATATATGATATTATCATAATTATGAATATTAATTAACAATACAAACGTAATATTAGCTATCACAATATCTATACATAGTGGATAGTCAACTCTGAAAAATTCCTGGCCTGCCTCAGCCTGTAAAACCATTTACCAAAGGTACTTGAAAAGCATGAGGTGTGCTGCGTCATGGATCCTTTGGCCTCTTGGATCCTTTCTATGATTGGTTATCCCGCCATTGCCGGTTGGGATCCTGAGAGCTGGTGTCTTCTTCTGGTTCTATGGAATATTCTGTTATCAAGGGGGATGATGTGGGTCCTTCTCACCCAGATAGTCCAGCCCATGAATCCTCAAAAAAAAAAAAAATTCCAAAGCTATTGGAAGGCTAGAGAGAAGCTTACATTATGTATTGAAAAGCTTATCATTTTCTTCTTCTTTTTGGTTTCTCCTTTACTTTTTTCTCTCTTGGGATAGTTACCTTCTGCGTCTCTCGAGTCCCCCAATGGCCTTGTTTTTAATCTTCCCATTCTCCTTGCAGTATACTTCTGTGTGATGCTCTTTTTTTTTTTTTTCAATTAGGGGAGCTGGGGAGGATGGGTGTGTTATGCACTTTTAATATCCCTACGTGATCATTAACAATATTTTTATCACGTCCAATTTAATTTGACAAATGTGTGGAATATGTGCAGCATGCCCTAGGGTAGGAAGAGTGGAAGATACCAGGGTGAGTAAGGCTACTGTGGAACTTCCTCTCTCAAAGCCCCCTGCTTAGCAGAAGACAATAACTCACACCACTGGCTAAAGCCTAATATGCCAGGGAGCATAAGTGCCGCGAGAGGCTTGTGGCACCCAAGACAAGGGGTTGTGTCCATCTGAAAGGATTGTGGATTGTTTCCCAAGTTAAAGATTTGCAATATGTACATACATCAGATCATGTTGCACGCCTGAGATTAATACCATGTTATATACCAATTACATCCTAATTAAGAAAAGATAACATTTGAGTGGAACAGAATTTTTATGGCATTCCCGGACAAAGGAGAAATGGTGGGCAGAGATATTTGGGCAAGAGGACCCAGGATGTATTTTGAAAATGACAAGTCATCCCTTGTGAATGGAACATGCCTGGAAATGTTAGTCCAAAATAAGCCTGGAAAGGAAAGTCAACAGAGCACCTGCACGACTAAACACGGGAATTAAGAAACAGAGCTTTAGAAGAGTCTTGAACTATGCTGCAGAGAGAAAGTCCCATCCGCGTGTCCTACCTTCTGGAAGGCAACTTCAGCTAATTAGTCTGCTACAGTACCTCCAGCTGACTCAAAGAGACTGGAGATTTCTCCTCTGTTTTTAATCAGTTAGCTAGCCGTGGCTGCCAATTTAGGAAGAGAATCCTCAAAACAGGAAGGACTCAAGAAGCAGTGAGGTTGGCCAGGTTGTTGCACAGGATCGTCACATTCCTACTGATACGTTCTGCTTTCCGTGTCCACAGAGCTGAAAAACGACCGAGACTCTACCAATCAGCCTGGAAGAGGTGGTTCAAAATATTGAAATCTTAGGATTTTCAGAATAGTCTTTATTCTTCCTTCGTGTCATAAGATGTTAGGGATTGTTTTATAAAGTCCATCCTCCTGCCCAGATTTTTATCTTCCCATCGTCCTCTTGGCTTTTTCCATTTTCTCCCACCAAAAATAATTACCCATCGAACAAAGCAAAACATGAACAATCTAGAACCTGGAGAGAAGAAGGGAGGAAAAGAAGCAGCATCTGAGGACAGGGTAAAAAAAGTGGAATGGATGCTGTAAGCTTCAAGAAAATCCCAACACGTGGTGCGTGGCATGAAGGGTCCCCTACAACTACGTGAAGCTCCTACTCCAGAAGGACCCCATTGAAGCAAGCCTTTTGGGTTTCAAACTGGGTATGATGCTTCTGAAACTCTGGATCTTCACATTTCACTCGGCCTAGGCAATCATAAGCACTGGGCTGCTGGACATTATGTTCTCTTATTCCCCTGGTTGTCCTAGACACTGAGAAAGAATCACTCTCAAACAGGAATTTTTATTGTTTTCATCACACTAGCTTTAGTCGGGCTATTAAAAAAGACTTTCTTTTATGAAATTTCTCTTAGGAAACGATGGATTATAAGATAACAGGAAATGACCGCAGGCAAGTGAAAAAAAAAATACTGGTAATGTTGTAAGAAAACTTTCCAGAAGTTTCTTTGGATTTTTGTGTTCGGTCGAACTTCAAGCACAAATAGTTTTCCCCTTCCTCCACCTCCAGGGTGGCTCATTTCTCATCTAACATTTATCATCCTGAATGAGAGTGGGGCTGCTCCTCCCTTGCCTGGATAACTGTCACAACAGGGGTGGTTTGACCCATTCTTCTGTAAACAACTCCCTCCCCCAGCCAAAAAAAAGAAAAAAAAAAACCAACAACCCTCAACCTTTGAGAAGAAACCAACATGTTGCTTTCTGCCATTTGAAAACCATGAGGCGGTATCTCTGCCCTAGTGCTCTGCAAACCAGCGCTCTGGGGGGTGAACCTGAGGGTTTGGCAGAGGGCAGCGGAGACAGGGCGACAGATCCTCAATCTTCGCCTGAACTTTGTCCTTAGTTAGCTTCTCTCTTGCCTCTTTTTCTCTGGAAAAGGAGCTAGCAGGTGGCAGCCTATGAGCAAGCCACCAGCAGGCTGATTACAGCTGTGC
Source organism: Nyctereutes procyonoides (assembly GCF_905146905.1). Lineage (NCBI taxonomy): Eukaryota > Metazoa > Chordata > Mammalia > Carnivora > Canidae > Nyctereutes > Nyctereutes procyonoides. Next base: position 67,752,185 of record NW_026575049.1, read on the forward strand.
GTGTTTGGCAAACAAATGTTCATTTTGGACTTGGTTGTGGGCCAGCTCCATGGAGTGGGGGCGGGGAGAAGAACCTGCTGCTGTTGCCCTGGGGAACATTCTAGAACGTGTCCACAGATGCCAGTAGCCCAAAGCACTCCACGGAGAGACACGAATACAGAGTCAGCTCCGGGGCCACTCCCAGCACCTGGACACCCTGCGAGGCCCTGACACAGGACGAGGGCCCGAGGACGGAGGATGCCCTTCTCTTGAGCAGCGGGAGCCCTGCAAAGAGGGGAGGGACTGACGAAGGTTTCCCTGCTCATGGCCACGTTCACAGGGACTTGGAATTGTGCCATTGGACGGAATCCGCGGGCATTGCATCACACCTTCGGGGAATCTAAATCCTCCAGGAGCTCACTTTCCTGGCCCAGCTCCCGGAAGACCATCTGATTCACTAGAAGGAACTCTTAAGTTAACGTCAGGGACCCCAGGGTGGCCTTCATTCCTCTGACTCTGGATGAAATATTTAATGCCTGCATGTCCGCATCTGTGCAGCTGTTGGGGCCGCCCCTCTCCCTCTGGAGGTGGGCGTAGGAGCTCACAGCAGATGCAAAAGTAATACGAAATTAAAGTCCACTCGCCTTTACGGGAAAGGGCCCACTGAAGTGGAGTCAACGGAGACAAGTCTAATAAGAGTATTGTTTCGTGCTCCCGATGTAGGCACCTCCCGGAGGCCGCACCCCTAAGACCTAGCAGAGAGGTCACCAGCCCCTTCCAACCACGTGAAGACACAGCAGGAAGGAGCCATCTGGGAACCAGCAAGTGGGCCCTCACTAGACACTGAATCTCTCAGCTCTAGGGTCTTGGACTTCCAAGCCTCTAGGATCCTGAGAATATGTTTCTATGGTTTCTAAGCTACTGGAGTTTGTGGTATTTTGTTAAAGCAGCCGGAACGGACTAAGACCTGGGTGGGAGGAAAGAGATTTTTTTCCTCCATTCCTATGAGAAATATAAATAGATAGATACGTTGCTGTGAGAATCCGTAAAAAAGGCAACTCCCCCCTCCCTCCCTGCACATGTCAGGTGGTGGGAGAGGAGAGGCGGAGCTGCTTCAAAATTTACCCAATCTCCTTCCCCTTTTACATCTATTTTACAATATGATGATAATTGATGCCCATAATGAGGACAGAATTTCAATAGAGACCTAAAATAATTTCTGTGCCATCAAATAATGAATCACTTTCAGGAGTTTCGGCATTTGGCAGAAATCCAAACCTCGGTTGGTATGTATTTTGTCACTCTTAGAAGTAACCAACATATCTACACTAACCGAGAACTCCTCGATTACTTTAGAGAAATGGAAATAGATGTTTTCACACACCTGTAGGAAAATTACAAGTAGCTATCTTGGGATACGTCTACATTTTATTGCACACCTGGAAGGAAACTGAAAAAGTTAGCCCAATAACCAGTTATAGTTAGTATCCAAGATATTTGTGGACAGAAGGTAGGATTTTTGAAAATGTTAAATGTGCACAGATTCTTCTTCTTCTTTTTTTTTAACCAGTATTCGGTTTAAACGGTTGGTCTATGGATTTCTACTGGCCTCACTGTCATGCCAACTGTCCTTCAGAATTCTTATTTTAGCAGTCTGTCCTCTCCTTCCATTTCAATTTTCTTGGCACACTGACCACAATAAGGGAAGAGTCTAGCCTCCCTATCTAATTGCTGGTTTTGTAGAATGACGAAAATACGATCGGAACAGTGAGTACAGATGAGAAGCAGCTGTCAGTGCTATGGTCCCAGACTCTTGGTAAACACTCTACAAAACATTTTATCTGGGAGTGAATTTCTTAGGGCCTCGCCTGTCTGTAGCTTTTGCCATGCAAGATGGGGATAGCACAGTGGTTTTGAGCATCGTCAGGCAGTGATGTGCATGCATGCATTTGAAATTTGGGGTCACCACATTACACTGAAGGGTCAGCATGTTGGTGAGTTGTGTGTCAAATCACACAATTTTGTGGGGCTACACAGCAGTAAATTGTTGAGTGTAACCAGATGTTTAGCCAGAATAATGCAAAAGTTAAAAAGTGATGTCTTTCTTTTTAATTCTTGCGTTTCGGTGAGCCTTTATGACCTCAATTAACCAGCACCCCCTTCCCTGGAGGTCAGTGTCAAACACTCATGATCTAAAACCATCTCATTCATTGCTTTTTGCCTGCTTCCTAGTGTGAAAGTGTAAGCTTCTCAAAAGGACTTGGCTTTGCTTGCTACTGTATCCCCAGTACCTGGACTGAATGTTCAAATACAAAGCCCTAGTAGATAATGCCAGCGTGCATACAAATAAGAGAAAAACAACTGAACGTTTACACAAATTTGTTTGAATATGCATTAGATAGCTCTGAGAGCATCATGCACACCTGATAGCATTATTTGCTCTGGATGCCGACGAGGAAGATTTTTCACCATATGCCCCTTTGCACCTCTTGAATTTTGAATCATGTGATTATATTAACTATTCAGAACCAAAGGAATAAAGGTTTTAAAAAACGGGGTGCTCTAGATTTGCAAACAGAGTCTAGATGCCTCTGAAGGGCACAATTATTTTTCTGTTCTTGTCAGTCCTACGAGGTTTTACGCTCACTTGTTGGTTGTCTAGGGGAGTCCAAATCGTATTATGCTCTTACATATTTTTCCTCAACACCTTCAAATATTAGTCAAATATAACAACATTAGAAGACTCTGACCCCCTACTTTAGATTATTCTATACCATGAGAGGGGGCAGCTTGGGTGGCTCAGCGGTTTAGCGCCGCCTTCAGCCCAGGGCATGATCCTGGAGACCCGGGATCGAGTCCCACATTGGGCTCCCTGCATGGAGCCTGCTTCTCCCTCTGCCTGTGTCTCTGCCTCTCTCTCTGTGTCTCTCATGAATAAATAAATAAAATCTTTTTTTTAAAAAAATATACCAGGAGAGGCAAAAAAAAAAAAAAAAGAAGAAAGAAAGAAAGAAAAGAAAGAAAATCAAATGAGCCAATTACACAGGAAGGATGGAATTGCATAATTAAGAACATTCACGATGGTTTTACTGAACAGCATTAAAACGGTCCATTTTCCAATCATTCATTGCTTTTATTGGACACCATCCTGACTTAATAGAATGGTTCTTCTTAACGCTGTTAATTTCTGGAAGGGCTCCAAGGCAAATGAAATCTTGATACTCGTGTTCTGGGAATACAAGCTGTGAAATGGTGGAGGTGGAGGGGGGTGTGGGGGAAATCTTGTTGAAGATGAGTTTCACCCCCTGAAATGTGACAGGACGCTTCGTACCTCATGACAACATAGGCAGTGAACCTCATTGCTCCCTCCAAGCCTCTAGAATGATCCTCTGTCACACTGAACAAGACTCGGGCAGCTAACTCCAAGAGGGTAAGAAGAGAAACTAAAACCGTACTACAGATAAACATTCCATGCTTCTTACTGGCTGCTTCCCCACACACAAGGGAGTTGTGCACGAGTGATTTTAGTTCATATAATTATATCAAAAAATTACAATGACATCAAGGATAAGAATATTAATAACAACACCGCCACATTGGATCGATCCAATATCTACCTCAAGAGAGGCCGAGGTTATTTCGTAGCTATGGTTGGGATCACCTTACCTCACCATGAGTGCAGTAGGCTAGGTCGCTGCTCTTCTTACGGGTCCAAACAAATCCAGATGTGGCCTCAGAGCCTCTGTTGCTTGCCTACCATGCCATTCTCTGCCCTTTGCTGCATCTTGGGACATTTATGGATGATTCTAGATTAAAAAAAAAAAAAAGATGGGATAAAAATATCCAACAATTTCACGAAAAACTCATTGTTGAATTGTGAGTCAAGAAACCTTAGACCAACTAATTAACTGAGTAGATGCACTTAATTAGTCTGGAGAAATTAGACTGGTTTTCCCCGAAATACTTCAATTTAACCATGATATATATCTGTGTTTATAACTATAAACTACACTCACTCCAGATGTTTCTAGACATGTAACAAAGTTTTGATCCAGATACCCTGCTAATTCAAAAATTGTGTGTTTTTTCAGGTAAGATAGACATTTCCTATTTTTCCAAGGGGGGAAAAAAACCCCTGCTCTCCCAATTAGAAGAGTGAAAATAAACCATAAGCAGTGTTAACCCTACTGAATAAACTCCTTTCAAACACTTCCAAAGCAGCTTTTTACTTGTAAACAACAAACACAGAAGACACTGATAAAGCAGAAAATATCTCATTCTATTCGCTTAAAAGCAGTTGCACTATGTTAATTTTTAAGGACCCCAAATAACTAAAACTTTCCAAAATTGTCACAAATTAATAAAGTTTCACGATGTCTTACATATGTATATTGTATGCGTACACAACTTTACCGTTTTCAGAGGAGTACATTTTCAACCCCGATCTCAAAATCTTCATACCCTGGCAACACAACCCTGAAGTCCAAATAACTAGAAGACCAATTTCATGGTTTCTCAGGACTCATATCAAAAGATCACATTAAAATGAAAAAAAAAAAAGATAGTCATTAGATATTTGCTTTACTTAACCCAAGCATCTGATATCCAGAAATTCTGGATAATGGACCCTATCTCCAGGAGCATTGCTTATGATATTTAGCAACCAATAAACTCCAGAGAACAAACAAGAGGAGCCAATACCGGAGTCTTTTGCATTGACGTCTACTTCTGAAATATCAGCTCTGTATGTCGGAACGTATGACTGTGCAAAGACAGGTTTCCTGACCTTGGTCGGGGACCACAGCGCTGGTACAGCTCTCTGGGACTCCCAAGAGGGCAATACGTTTCACTACTTCTTTTTCATGTACTCAAGGTTAACACATCACAGGAAAATTGATAAGACCAATGGGCACATAAATATTTGTTTACTAAAATGCGCACAGTGGCCATCCCATTTACGTGTACAGGTTAATTAAATTGCAGACGCGTGTTCTAAGAATAAGATTGATTTCAGAGTGCTTTGTGGCGAGGTCCACACGCCCGTGCCACTTTGAAACGCCATCCTTTTGACTTTAGTAAGTTAGTCCATCAATTAATGACCAGCTATTTTCAGATTTTTTTTTTCAAATTAATCTCCTAACTCCAGCTATAATTTAAAAAGATTTAGAATATAAAAAGCTTACCTCACAGGACTACTAAAATCATTTTTGTAATTGGTTGAATTCAGACCATTATCACAGAATCTCAGATTTGGAAGAGACCTCGGATTTATTAAACCTAATCTCCCATTCTTTGTAGGAAAGATTTCCTACAGATTCTTGAGTTAGTCTCCGTTTGATAACTTCCAGCTGTGAGGAGCTTACCATCTATCACGAATACTTTTCTAATTAACAAATTATTTGATTCATTCCAGCTGTATATTGCTTTTAATTTGGGAGATTCTGTTTGTTGGTTGGGTATACAGTTACACTTTATTCACATTATTTGTGTCTTGTAAAATGATGTCTATAGGTGGAAAATTACATTAAGGAAAGATTACTTTCTAGTATGTTCCCAGGGGGAGGGATAAGAATAAAAATTTCTTCAGAATACATTCTTTTGCGTTCTCTGGGGGAAGTCCGACTCTAAAGTACACGGCAAAGTGGCGAAGAGAAATAAAAGAAGGTCAAAAGACCAACAAATCAATTATCAATGGGTATTTATGAAACAATTATTAATATTCTCAGAATGCATTAGCCACTCGGTAGAAAATGACTTCGCCTTTAGCATTTAATGATGGGCCCAGAGCGGCTTGATAGGACTGTTTGGGTATGTGGAGCCCTGAACAGAGTCTTAAATGAAAGCTGAGGTTTGGAGAGGTACAAAGGAAGGAAAACAATGTTATTCTGGAGTCATGTGACATGAGGCTGTGACAAATTAAATCTAGAATTTGTGGAGTTGAGAGAAAACGAACTTGCCAGAGTAGAGAGTGGGTTGAAGAGGAAAGGGACGAGCTGTACTGCCCAAGATTACCAAAAGCTTCGGGTGGAGAGCTAGCCAAGGTCACCGAGCCTTCCAGGAGATGGAGGGAAAGACGCCTTTAATGAGTAAGCATTCTGACATCACTTGTTTTAGAGATGGGATCAAAAAAGTAAGACATGACTCACCCTTCCTGGTAAATTCGCAAAATTAAACACAGACGAAAATCGTCTTTACATGCCCATTTTATGCCTTATAAAGACAAAAAGAGTATTTCTTAACGTGGTCACAGCCAAACAATGCAAGGGCTCGGGAGAGTCACCCCAATCAGCCTTTCTCTCCAAGGAACAAACCACACGTATCATGCTACATTTGTGTCCTCAAACTCACGTGTTTGGAGGAGCATTTCCAGTTTGGGCTTCAATTTCAATGTGAAATAGGGTGTCATTAAAGGGTCCGGAAAATACAAGACCCAAGTGTGAAAAAAAGTACAGTAATGGGAACACTGGGAAAATCGGCGGGTAAGGAAGTCATCGTTAGCCACGTAACATGGTTTACACGTTAATCTGATAGCATGAACTAACGTCTCAAGCTTTCTTCCTCTTGTATTACGATTTCCAGCCAGGTTTTGATTAGTCCAGATGATTCCCTTTCGGTGTGTGACCCACCCTGTTTCGAATCTGCACACGAGTGCGTGTTCCCTGTGTTTTACAGTAAAACACACCGGGCCACTTCAACAGAAGAATGGCATGCCCACGACACATTTATCAGACACGACAACTCTTCTGTTGTTATCACTCTCTGTCAAATGTGACAACCCACGGGCGTTTAGCAAAACATAAAGATGGATCACCCGATTCTCCTATTCACGGTCACTTGGATATTTTGATTTTCGGTTTGATGCCAGGACATCTTCCTTCATGATGTGCCATGGATGAGGCATCTGTGCGATGCCTCCCACACATGAGTTTTGTGGGTTTTAGGCCTTCTCTCCACCAGAAAATATGAACTGTCACGGGCAGTGCTCGGTCTATTTATCTCTGAATTACTGCCCCTCGCATTAGTGTTTTCATCAGTTGAGTGGAGGGGGAGACGGCTGCTGGTTTGCCCTCAGGAAACAAATATCTGAAACCGAAGTGCTCTTAACAGTAAGGGCTGAAGCCAAGCAAGGAAATGGTGCAGGGGTGGTAACTAAGCGAGCTGAAGTGTGACGCCGTGGGGGTGCACGCTCGGCTCTACGCCTCCTCCTAGCTCACCTGCGGCCCTGCGGCGCCCACTCGGGTCTCCCAGTAAGCGCAGGGTCAGGGGGAGAGCACGAGCCCTGATGTACTGATTCCAACCGGCCCGAGACCCATTTAGACAACACTTGCCATTTTATAGCTTCACCAAAAGGAGACATTTTTGCACGCGCAAATGTTGGGTAAAACATAATCAAGGACTCATGCAGGGGCTCTGGATACATTCTGGCCCACTGGGAGTTTTAATCAACATGTGTCCCCATTTATCGTTTTAGCTGAATTTTTAACCATGCAAATAACTCATCCAGGACTGTTTATATACTGGCTAAGGGAATATTTTGTCCCCGTGCTTAATATCTCACCCTAAATTGAAGCAAACCTGGCTAGAGAGAGGGTGCAATTTATGCTGCCTGCCACATTCCCCGGTCGGCTAAGACTCTTCTGTTGAAGTCACCCCTCCTTCACTTCCGTTTTGCCCCAGGGAAGGGGGATACATAGGCATCCAGCCCTGACAGGTAAGAGCTTGCCACTTATAAAATCCAATAAATAAATTCTAAATAAATATATCTGCAAATCGAAACCATTTTGAGCTACTTAACTCAGTGCATATCTAGTCCTTTGTACACATATTTGTACAAAGTGTTGCCTGTAATTTTAAAGATGCTTGCCTCCGGGAGGTTTCGTTTTTCCATTGAAGTCCCCTTGATTTACTGTACGCAATATGTTACAGCTTCCTTATTTGCTCCTTTGGGACAGTTACTGACAGTAAATCTCTATTAAAATATTCTTCCATATGGTTGCATGAAAATTTTATTGCAGTGAGCCTGGGGCTGAAGGTCACAGCTGAGTAGCTGCAGTTAAGTATTGCAGTCTATGGACTCGGAGGTACATCTGTTCTGGGAGCTGGAGTAAAATTAGAATTTTACTGTCAATAGCATTTCTCCAAAACTAGTTACATTTGTTTACTGTGGCTGGCTGGGCCTTCTCCTCCTCAGAACCTGAAACGCATGTGATCCGGCCCAGCGCTCGCATCCTCCAGGTTGGAAGTCTGAATCCAGAATTTGCTGAACCTGAAGGTCACCGAGAAGTCCCTAATGGATATTTCATTTATGATACATGAAAATTTAATTTTATCTCCTCTAATTTGAGTCTATTGCTCGTTCACGTTGGTTTTAGCTATAACTCATTGTTTGTTCTAAATGCTTCTTGGGAAGCGGATCACATAAACTTAATAAATACTACCAAAGAAGGATTTTTAACGTGTGTCTCCAGAGCTAATGAGAAAGGACTTAGGCAACAAGTTTGCATTACTTTGTACTGCTGATTGGAAGGGGTGGGAAGGACTGGATGCCATTTGCCTGGGGTTGAGATACTGTCAGTTCAAGTGTCAGTAGACAGTGCTCACCCCAGCAAAGACTGGGAAAACCGAGGACCTTTTGTGTGCTTTTGTTTGCTTGTTTGTTTGTTTAAGATTTTTTTTTTTTTAATTTGAGAGAGAGACAGAGCAGAGGTAGAGAGAGAGAGAGAACACTAGCTAAGGGGAGGGGCAACAGGAGAAGGAGAAGCAGACTCCCTGCTGAGCAGGAAGCCTGGATGTGGGGCTGGATCCCAGGACCCTGGGATCATCACGACCTGAGCTGAAAGCATTTGCTTAACTGACCGAGCCACCCAGGCGCCCCTGAGGGGCTTCCGAAAACCCAATTCCACTCCATGCTTGTAGCTACATCAGAGTGGTTTACGCCTCTACACATCACGTGTAACGTTTGGGAGCTAGAGCCAGCCAACTTTCAATGTTCAGTTTGTATTTGCTATGAGGAAAAAAAGAACAGAAAAGAAAAAAAGACAAAGACAAGACAATATTCAACTCTGCCTCGAGGCCTATTTTTCTCAGCAGTCTGACTTCTAGTCCAGCCCAAATCCACCCTGGCTTCACCCAGCTCAGAGCCTCATAAGATACAAGGAGAAAGTCAGGCCCAAGGAGTCTCGGGTATGTGGTCATGTTTCCACAAAGCCCACCAGCATTTCCACTGCAGCCCGCATCCCAACAGGGATCCAATCAGTAGATGCAGAGATTTGAGCGACTCTGTATTATATTATTTTTTTGATACCGATTAATTACCAACCTTATTACTGAGACGCCATTGATTGTCTTCTATTATTTTCAGAAGTTTAGGGAAATGTCCAAAGCAAAAAAAAAAAAAAAAATTAAATCATTATTTCTAAGCGTCAGTCAACGTAGTGCACCTTTATAAGGAGGCAATAGAGGGGGTGCAGGAAAAAGTAGTAGAACAGGCATTAGAGAAGAGCAGTGACATTCACTGAGGGCCAAGGACGGGTGAGCCGGATGCTTTTCAAAATACTAACTCTCATTATTGTCACGAGATCCCTATAAACGAGGGATAATTATCATTCCCGTTTTACAGATGGCAAAGCTAAGATACAGGGAGAGGAAGTAACTAGTCCAGTTGCACCGCGGGTAAGCAGAGTCGGATTCAAAGCGATATGGCGCTGGGGCCTGTGTTGAACGGCACTGCATGCGACAGTCTCTTACATGAAGAGAGTGGGGGGGAGTCATCAAGGGCCCCCGCTGGTTTCCCAGACGCAAATCCAGTTTGAGATACATGCACAGACCAGGCCGTTTGGCCTCAGGATGTAGTCTCAGTAGGTCCATTCCCTCCGTCATCTATGGTGACAGGGATCATGCTCTTGACACCCAGCAGCAAGAACAGATACGGAGCAGGCTAAACTTTGAGGGTCTCATAGTATTTTTGCAAAATACATGGTGAAGCCAAAGAGTTCAATTTGATGGATCTCATAAACCAGGTAGTCTCTCCTCAGCAGGAAACGGTTCCTTATAGACAGAAATCTATTTCGGAGGTGCACGCTACCTCAGACTGAATCTCAATCTCACCCCTCATCCTTTTCACTTTGTACATCACCTCCCTCCCCAACACACACACACACACACACACACACACACACACACACCCCAGCTGGGCAAAAAGCCAAACTGGTTGTTGAGTAGGCCACCGAGAAAGATGCTCTGGTGGCGCAAAGAGGAAATCCAGGCCAAAAGAACATCTTGACAAAGAGAGGCTGAGCCGAAATTCCTCCTGGAAGACTAATAGCCAAACTTGGGGAAAGACCAGATACAAGGGGACATCTAGGGGACTAGAGGCAGGACCAGAATCTGGGCATTGCACACAGGGAAAGAGCTTGAAGAGGTGCAATAGAAACAGGAAGAAAAATGGTGCTAGACGGTAGCCCTGAGACATCAGCGCCTCAGAAGCATAGCACATTCAGCAGGCTTCGAGAATTAGAGATGCGGTTGCTTTTCAATACAGATTTTTAAAAATTGTCTTTTTGAAATGATTTTAGACTCACCTACACGTTACAAGAGGAGAACAGAGTTCCCCATGTAACCTTCCCCTACTTTGCCCCGATGATAACATTTTATGTAAGCACATGATCAAAACTAGGAAATTGGGATGCCTGGGGGGTGGGGGGAGCTCAGCAGTTGAGCCTTCAGCTCAGGGTGTGACCCCGGGGGTCCCGGGATGGAGTCCCACATCGGGCTCCCTGCAGGGAGCCTGCTTCTCCCTCTGCCTGTGTCTCTGCCTCTCTCTCTCTGTGTCTCTCATGAGTAAGTAAGTAAAATATATTTTATTTTATTTTTTTTTAATTTTTATTTATTTATGATAGTTACACAGAGAGAGAGAGAGAGAGAGAGGCAGAGACACAGGCAGAGGGAGAAGCAGGCTCCATGCACCGGGAGCCCGACGTGGGACTCGATCCTGGGTCTCCAGGATCGCGCCCTGGGCCAAAGGCAGGCGCCAAACCGCTGCGCCACCCAGGGATCCCAGTAAAATATATTTTAAAGAAAAATAGGAAATTGACTTTGGTACAATAATTTTACCTAAACTAGAGATTTTATCTGCATTTCATCAGCACATAGAATTTTCGGAGCACTCTCTTTGTGCCTGACGCAGGCTGTGCTAGGGTTGGGGTCCGGTCCCTGGCCTTATGGTGTCTTCCGTTTACTGACAAAAGCGTGAGGCCAGCCACACGCTGCTAGGCTGCAGAATTTAGTGGCTAGGATTTGGAAACACTGTCAGCCTCCAGTTGCCATGACGCAGAAAAAGCACTAATTACATATCTCTCGGTGCCTTTCATTTTACCTAAGCTTGCAAAGACGGACTCTCAATTCTTTGTGTCTTTCAATAATTACAGAGGATGTACGATGCTGAAGGATTCCCAGGAGGTTTTTAGTGGCGGAGAGGTGGGAAGACAAGGAGGAGGAGTCGAGAGCGCTCCTCTCTGCCCTCCAAGAATGCAACCGTAGTACTGTCTGAATTCTATGAACTTTGGAAGTAACTATTCACAGACCACCAAGGTATTTGAGTTGTATGTTGACAACTTCAATGGAATCTCTCAAAAACTTTGAGGTTCTAAATACTCTTTCATTGGTAACTACAGATACTTTAAGTAGCAATCAGGTGATTTGAGGTGGGGCTAATTCCTGCCTTATTAGGTTTTGCCCCATTCTGAGAAACCTAGAAGATCTATCACTAGACACATAAGGTCAGGATCTTGACAATAACATAACTGGATTCATGGTGGGGGAAGTGATTTATTTTAGAATTGGATTTTACTGTGTCATTATAGAATACTTTTTTTTTTTTGTAAACTAGAAGTCATTTCAAATTACTTTATATATAACATGAGTGCTCTAGAAGAAATGTGTAAAATGATTATAGCTACGTCCTGGAGAGTGAAAGTTAGTCTCTCTGTGTGTGTCCACTTTAAATCCTATTATTTAGAAGTAGATGCAGCAATACTGAGTAAATACATATTTACTAAGTATACGTGCCTCCATCCACACATGGGCGCCTATTATAGAGACACAAAAGGAACAGCAGGCGGACTCCCTTTCCACTCAGCTTGTGCTGCAGAGCTCCTTCTATTTGCTTATTTGAGAAAGGGGAAAAGATCATTTTAAAGTTAAATTGCCTAGTGAACCCATCTATCATTTGCAAAAAAGTAATGAGCTGGAGCCGGAAGCCTAAGTCTCTGCTTTCTTCCCCTTTCTCATGGCCAAGATGCAGGACATAAAAAGCAATTTTTCTTGATGTGTGATCAAACGATGGATTAAGACTTGCAAGCAGTTGGTGATCAATTGTCTGATAATATGTGACAGATCTTGTCAGATTGACGAAAATGTACCCCAACCCAAAGGGAGAGAAGGCTCTGAGCTGTGAAGGTGCTTTCTTAAGCAATTGCCTGAGAAGCGGAGGCCTCTGTGATATCAATTATCTTCTGTATCAACACCAACAGGATTTTTGCTGTGAAAGCTGCCATCGTAGCTTGATGTGTGTAAGTTAATAACTAATTAGATGCATTTCAGTAATCACTTAACTTTAATTGGTTTTGTATCTTATTTTTCAAAGGAGGAAGGTATAGGCTTGTCCTAATATTTTACCACAATAATGTTCCACAACACATGAAATGAATTCCCTTCCACTCTCTCCCCCGCATTCCGACAGGCCAATAAAAATAGTATTAGGTGATTAAATAAAGGGAAATTTTAGAAGAAGTAGACACAATGATAAATAGCAATGAAGTCAAGCCAGCTGGCGGGCTCCTTGGTGAACCTGCCACCTGAAGTCTTGCCCCAGGATCCAGGCGAAGCCTCCAGCCTTCTCGGTGTTGGCAGGATCCACACTCAGCGCTGCCCTCTTGGGGGGAGGGCGGGGGGCGGGGGTGGACAAGGAAGAGAGGCATTGGTTACACCCTTCATAGCAGTCTCAAGCTGACCCAGGAACACCCATTCACCTCTGACTGGCCCCAATTTAAGGAAACAAGGGGGAAAAATCCATTTCAAAATGACCTGGACTCCTTTTGGGGGCTCAGGGAAAGTATAAGTCAGGGTTAGATGTCTTTGCTTTGCCCTAAGCTTGGGGGGGAAAAAAAGCTTTATTTTTACATGAGGCCAAAGAAAAGACTGAAATGGGTTTTAAATTCTTTCCTAATGCAAAGGCAAAGAATCTGACTACTCAGCATTTTCTTCAAGTTTTGCTGTAAAGGAGGACACTGTGCTGAAGCAATTATTCCTGTATAAACAAGCTGTCTCCCCATTTGGGAGACATTTACATTTGGTGTTTTAGATGCTATCCCAAGGAAGCTAAAGCTGAGCTTTTATATGTGTGCAGAGAAGAGCTGGGGGAAAGTACAGAATGGATGGTCAGAAGGGGAGGTTAATACTGAAAACCAACTCTACTGGCCCCATGGAGGGATAATCTGAAATGAATAGACACATCTCAGGACATGCAAAAAATCTTGTATTTATCTATTCATCAAATCCGTGTGTGTGTGCACACGTGTGTCCTTCCAATGTGCCAGAACCATGCTAGGGTCTCAGCATTCAGGAATGACCAAGGCACAGCCTTGCCTTCGTGGAGCTTGACCAAAATGGAGATACGCTGGAGATTTTCTAGCCCAGAGTTTTCCCATTTGTCAAACTGAATTCCAGGCCGCGAGGTGGAGGTCTTTAGGTGGGTGGATAACGAGAGGGAGCTAAGCAGCTATGCTCCAGCCCATCTCCATTACCCACCTTGGCTCTATCTCATATATCGGGATTCCCTACTAGAGTTCCTCTCTTGGAGCAAAGGAGTTTTGCTTTAAAAGGAAAGAAAAGAGGGGCGCCTGTGCGCTTCAGGTGGTTGAGTGACTCTTGGTTTCGGGGCAGGTCGTGATCTCAGGGTTGGGACACCGAGCCCCAGGTCATCCTCCACACTCAGCAAGGAGTCTGCTTGAGGTTCTCCACCTTTCCTTCTCCCTCTCCCTCTGCCCCTCCCCTGGAACTTGCTTTCTCTCTCTGTCCCTCTCTGTCTCTAACACATAAATAAATCTTAAAAAATAAATAAATAAAGGAAAGAGAAAGAAAGAACCAGACTCTCACTTTTTACTTAATGTAAAGTCAATTAAGTGCTTGAGCCCGAGGAGCATCCTGTGACATATCTGGTGGCAGTCGGGAGCGTCCAGCCGGGCGGCTGTCAGGCTGTCATAGCTGGTTACCAAGGAGGTCAGTCGCTGCCTCCCCTCTGCCACCTGCTGCTCAGGATGGCAGGAGTTTTGCCGCCTGTGGACAAAGGCTTGTGGCAGGTGCTGCATAGCACAAAATCCTCCAGACAGAAAGAGAAGCTGTACTCTTGTTGTGTTTACTGACTGGAGTTGAGGGACAGCTTGCCAAGGATTTCCATTTTTTTAGTTGAGGTTTCTGGTGTGTGGGCGGGCATCCTGAGAAATGGTTGTGAGCTCTTGTGTGCACCCTCAGCATTTGCTGGCATTCGGAGGGGGGTAGACTCTATCGTGAAAGTCTGGCGATTTTTCTAATCCAATTTTTCCTCAAAGCAGGGTTTGAAACTCCTGGGATTCCAGTGATCATCAGGGCCAACACGAGAGTAGCCAAAACTATGGCAAAATGCTGATTTGGCAGACTGAGGGTGTAAGGTCAAGATCTAAGATGAGAACGGACGAATAGATGGGCATAAAATTTCAGTTATGCAAAATTAGTAAGTTCTAGAGACCTTCTGAACAACACTGTGCCCTTAGGGAACTATATTATACTGTACACTTAAAAATCTGTTAAGAGGGCAGATCAGTGTTTTACACAAGGCCTGGGACATTGTAGCCATTCAATAAATGCTTGTTGAATGAATGAAGGGGTGGATGCTGCGCAGGAGATGTCAGTCCTTATCCAACTATGATTGGCAATAACTGATCCTCAAGCTTTGTATCTGAGCATCTTGGACAATTTCCCTGATGAAGTTAGTGATTCCAGCATGTCTAGTGTCAGGAGTATGGGCAGGGAGGTAGAGACCCTGAGATCCGTTAAGAGTCTACATCTAGTGGAAACCAGGGCACCAGAATCTGGTGGAAAGGAACATTTGAATAGCTTTTTCAATAAGAAATCATAGAAAAAGGTGAACACCTGAGAAGCTGATCAGACTGAGAGGAATAGGCACTTGCCAGAATTTTAATATATAGGGCTGTGGAAACGAGAGTTTGGTATTGAGCGTTTGCCATTTTTGCAAGACAAATGGATCAAATGGTTCAAATGGATCTGATTTACACTTATAAGGAGGCAGCCTAATTGCAACCTTGAAATAGGCAAGATCAAGTAAAATTCTGAGTTTAACAGAAAAGAAGATCTGATTTGTATTCAATTACTCTCTTGAGAGCTCGTATGAGAATTCACACAGGGTCAGAGGCAAGCCCCTTCCCTGCCCTCTACAAGGCTATAGCCCAAGTAGAAAAAAAAAGAGGAATTGGTAATTATCTTTAATTTGGCAAGAAAACCAGATTTTTAGGATTTGACAAATAAGAATAAAGAACTGTCACATGCAGACACTGATATTCTCTGCAAGATGTAGAGGGCTAGAAGGTTCATGGACACATACTTTCCTTTGAAACTGGTTGTGTCTACTTCTGCAACAGGAAGTGACCTACTTAGAGATCTCCAGAGAAAGCTCATCAGGCTTCATGTAAGTTCAATATAAAACCATATTCCTAGTGGGCTTCTAGCCAGCTGACCCAACCTTGTTCCACAAACAAGAAAACACAGGCCTTGAAGGACAAATGAACACATTCAAAATTGGTGGTGTAACATTGGCAGGAACCCAGAACTCACAATGCTCCCTCCCTCCTTGGGTGCTTTCTCCTCATGACATTGCCTCAGGAAAATTCAGGAAATAGTTACCGACCGTCTTACACATGCTGACCCTGATTCGGGCCCTGTGGAGCACCAGGAGACGTCTAATACAATACCTGCTTATGGGAATTTGCAAACCTCATCAGAAGGAAGATGCAAGATGCTACTACGATTAGATGGTCTTGCACCTTGATTCACATGCCAAGATCAGTGTCAGCACTAACGCCACCAGATGGTAACTCATATCTGATCTTCACAACAGCCGTGTAAACCAAAGAGCTCCGTTTGATAGAAATTGAAATCTGGGCTGAGTAATCAGTTCACGGTCCAATAGCTAGTATGTTGCCGAAATGGAATTTGAAGTTGGGACTTCTCATTTCAAACTGAGGTCTTTCTCACTATTCCCTGCTACCTTTCAAAGTTGTAAAACTCTTGGATTTTTTTTATCAAGCACAAAACCTGGCCATCTCTAGGATCTAGTGATTGTCATAAAATTGAAAAGGTGAAGTAATTATTCTTAAGCATTCAAATTCAGCAAAACAAGTTTGAGGAGTGAAATATCTCTTTGAAGAAAAAATTGCTGGTTTCACTAACTTGTGCATTCTTTGACAGGTGTCAAAATATCAGACAGGTGTAGCCCTGATCACTTTGCTGAAATCCTGCAGAATCAGAATATTCTGAGAACTGTGTGTTAGTCAGTATTAAACCACAATATCATTGCAGAAGTCATAGAAAACAAGTCATGAATAGTCAACGTTCATTAACTGGAACTTTTTAAAAATTTTCCAGATGTGTTTTTTAAAACAGTGAGGGATCACTATAAAAAAAGGGGGGGAGGTGCAACAAAAACGGGTATAACTCACAAACAAAACAATAATAGAGGAAGTAGGTACATTACCCACAGTTCTGCAACTCTAAAATTAAATATTAAAAGCTAGCCAGACACAATTATCTACAATGAATACCCTGAGCTAAAATCCGACCACATTTATTTAAAAATATTATAGTTATAAAAAGGAAATTTATAAAAGTACATCTTTTCATTGTTTTTTTTGTTGAGGCATAATTGACATACAACATTATATTAGTTTCAGATGTATGACATAGTGATTCAATATTTGTATATATTGCAAAATGGTCACCATAATAATTCTAGTTAACAACCATCACCACACATAGCTCTAAAGTTCTTGTGATAAGAACTTTGGAGATTTACTCTCTTAGAAACTTGCAAATATTATTAACTATAGTTACCATGCTGTACATTTCACCTCCAGGACTGATTTATTTAATAATTGGAAGTTTATTCCTTTTGACTCCCTTCACTCATTTGCCCACCCCTAACCTCCACCTTTGGTGGTCAATAATCTATGCATCTATTAACTTGTTTTTCTTTATTAATTTAATTTTTGTTTAGATTCCACATGTAAATGAGATCATATGGTACTTGTCTTTCTCTGTCTGACTTATTTCACTTAGCCTAATGCCCTTAAGGTCCACCCATGTTGTCACAAATTGCGAGTTCTCATTCCTATTATGGCTGAGTAGTAGTCCATTGTATATATATTCCTTATTTTTTTTAGCCATATCAAGGGAAACTTAGGTTGTTTCCATATCTTGGCAATTGTAAGTGATGCTGTAAATGACATGGAGGTGCATTTATCTTTTCGAGTTAGTGTTTTCACTTTCTTTGGATAAATACCCAGAACTGGAGTTCCTGGATCATATAGTAGCTCTATTTTTAATTTTTTAAGGAATCTCCATTCTGTTTTCCACAGTGACTGTACCAATTTACATTTGCATCAACAGCACACAAGAGTTCCCTTTTGTCCACGTCCTCACCAACATTTGTTCTTTCTTGTCTGATAACAGCCATTCGGACTGATGATATCTCATTGTGAATTGCATTTCCCTGATGATTAGGGATGCTGAGGATCTTTTCACATACCTGTTGGCCATCTATATGTCTTCTTTAGAAAAATATCTATTCAGATTCTTTGCCCATTTTTTAATCTGATTGGTTTGGGGTTTTTGTGGTTGTTTTTTTTTTTTTTTTTTTTTTTTTTTTTTTTGCTGTTAGGCTATATATGTTCCTGATATATTTTGGAAAATAACCACTTATGAGAAACATATATTTTCTCCCATTCAGTAGGTTGCATTTTCATTTTGTTGGCGGTTTCCTTTGTTGTTTAGAAGCTTTTTAGTCTGATGCAGTTCTACTTGTCTATTTTTGCTCTTGTCTTTGCTTACCACTTATTTTCTACTAAGAATTTCATGATTTCAGGTATTACATTCAAGTCTTTAATCCATTTTGAGTTAATTTTTGTGTACGGTGTAAGATAGTGGTCCAGTTTTAGTCGTTTGCATGTGGTTGTCCAGTTTTCTCAACACTGTACACTGAGAACACTGTTCTTTCCCATTATATATTCTTAGCTCCTTTGTCATAAATTAGTTGATCATAGAAATATGTTCTTATTGTATATAATACTGTGAGATTTTACATTTAAAATATTGAAGCTAAAATGCCTAAATATACTGGAAATATGGTAAAAAGAATAGTTGCATATACAAATGCAATCTTTAATCACTTAAAAATTCATTACTTTTTAATTTGTTTTTCAAAATTACCCAAGAGATTTTCTCAGTGAGAACAAAACACATGGTTAAATCATAGCATCTACCCACCAATTTATTACTGCTTTTGTTGGTGGGTTGTTGAATTATTTTTTGGCCTCATGAAAAGCCAAAACTAGTTGAACAAGCTCTCCAAAAACACTATGCTGGAGCTGAAACCAGCACAGAAAATGTTGGCTTGTAGAATGTGATTATGAATCACTAAAAATGATACTAGAAATCCACATGAAATATTCACTCCAGAAACAAATGGGAGATATGAAATGCATGAGCTGGAAGAGCATAAATAGTGGCATGATTATTTGAGAGTCACACAACACCAGAGGAAAAAGAAGCAAAAGTAGAAATTACTGCAGCTTATGGTTTATGGCACAAAATGAAATAAAATCCTCCTATTTAGGGAATCCAAGAATCATATTTATATGTTTTGGGGTTTACCAACTGAAATACTTGAATTACATTAGATTTTGCTGTCAGACTAGATTGCAGACGCCAACTTGCATTTTCACGGCAATAGTAACCCAAACAGGACTTCTTGGTGTAGTTCTTTTAACATTGGTCACGTAGTTACCAACACTTAAAACTGGTTAAGTTAAAATAGTTATGTCCTCAGTAGGTATCCCTGACCAACATTTCATTCTTCATCCCATTTTATAAGATGACTATCCAGACTTTATTCTGACACTTTCTTGATAAACATGTTGTGAAGGTTATCTCTTAAAAACTTCACTTAGTAATCTAAAATTTGGAGTTTAATAAGTTGATTTTTAAGCATTGTCAAAATGCTCCCAAGGCAAAAATATGTCATCAAACTGCCTGGGTTAAAATTTATAAACTTTTAGGGATCCTTGGGTGGCTCAGCGGTTTGGTGCCTGCCTTTGGCACAGGACATGATCCTAGAGTCCCAGGATTGAGTTCCGCATCAGGATCCCTGCATGGAGCCTGCTTCTCCCTCTGCTTGTGTCTCTGCCCACCCCCTGTGTGTGTGTGTGTGTGTGTGTGTGTGTGTGTGTGTCTCATGAATGAATAAATAAAATCTTTTAAAGAAATTATAAACTTTTTAGGAGTATAAAAGCCAAATGGTCTCTAACAAAATTTATATGACATCTCTGTGAAGAAAACTACAATTCAGATGTCAAAGAAGAACTAAATCATTAAAGAGATATTTCATGGTCATGGATAAGAAAACTCAGTATTGGGCAGCCCGGGTGGCTCAGCGGTTTAGCGCCGCCTTCAGCCCAGGGCGTGATCCTGAAGACCTGGGATCGAGTCCCACATCAGGCTCCCTGCATGGAGCCTGCTTCTCCCTCTGCCTGTGTCTCTGCCTCTCTCTCTCTTTCTGTCTCATGAATAAATAAATAAAATATTAAAAACAAAGAAAACTCAGTATTGTTGAGATATCAGTTCTGGTCTATTTCTCTGTACGTTCAATGCAATATGCGATCCCAACAAAAAGCAGCAAGTTATTTTGTGAATATTGACAAACTAATTCTAAAATTTACATAGAGAGGCAAAAGGCCCAGAATCGTCATCCAATACTGAAGGACAGAGTTGGAGGAGTGACACTATTCTACTTCAAGACTTACGGTAAAATCCCTGTGATCAAGACAGTGTGGCATTGGCAAAAGAATAAACAAATAGATCAATGAACAGAATGGAGCCCAGAAACAGACCCATATGACTGTAGTCAATCAATCTTTGACAAGAAGCAGAGTCAGTACAATGGAACAAAGATGGTCTTTACAACAAATGATGCTGAAACAACTGGACACCCACATAAACAAGAATCTCAACACAGACTCTATACCTTCACAAAAAGTAACTTAAAATGGATCATAGACCTAAACATAAAACACACAACCATAAAACTCCTAGGAGATAACACAGGAGAAAACCTAACTGGTGCTGACTTTTTAGGGACCACATCAAAGGCACAATCTGTGATAGACATAATTGATAAGCTGGATTCATTAAAACTAAAAACTTTAGCTTTTTTAAGACAATGCCAAGAGAACGAGAAAACAAGCCTTAGTCTGGGAGAAAATATTTGCGAAAGACACATCTGATAGAGACTGTTACACAAAATATATAAAGAACTCTTAGAATTCGACAAGAAAACAAAAAGCCTGATTTTAAAAGGGAACAAAACCCTGAATAGACACCTTACCAAAGAAGATAGATATACAGAGAGCCAGTGAGCACATGAAAAGTTGTTCAACATCATAATCACAAGGGAGTAGCAAATTAAAACAACAATGAGACACCACTATATATCTACTAGAATGATCATAGTCCAGAATAGTGATAGCACCAAGTGCTGGTGAGGATGCAGAGCAACAGTAACTCTCCCTCACTGCTGGTAGAAATCCAACACCATACAACCACTTTGGAAGACAGTGTGGAATTTCTTACAAACCCAAACGTACTCTTACCATGTGCTTCAGCAACCATACTCCTTGGTACTTACCCAAATGAACTGAAAATTTATGTCCACACAAATACCGGCACAAGGATGTTTATTATAGCAGCTTATTAATAATTGCCAAGACTTGGAAACAACCAAGATGTCCTTCAGTTGGTGAATAGATTGATAAACTGTAATTTATCCAGATAATGGAATTCAAGGTTAGAAAGAAATGAACTATCAAGCCATGGAAAGACATGGCAAGAAGTTAAATGCATATAACTAAGTGAGAGATGCCAATCTGAAAAGGCTACATATAGATTCCCACTGTCTGACTTTCTGGAAAAGACAATGTTAGAGCAACAAAGGATCAGTGATTGCCAGGGGTTAGAGGGAGGGATGAATATGCAGAGCATGGAGGATTTTTAGGACAGTAAAACTATTCTCTGATACTACAATGGTGGATTCATGTAATTATACTTTTTACAAAACCCACAGAATGCGTAACACCAATACTGAATCTTACTGTAGACTATGAACTTTGGGCGATAGTGACGTGTCAATGTAAGTTCATCGATTGTGACATACACTACTGTGGTACAGAACGTCAATAGCGGGAGATATTTTTGTACTTGAGGACAGGGAGTTTATGGGATCATCTGTACTTTCTGCTCAAATTTACTGTGGATCTAAAAATTGCTCTAAAAATATTAGTTTATTCGTTAAAAAAAGGGTAACTGTTTGAATGAGGGAGTGATAGTGTTTGGTAGAACGTGTCAAAAGAAAGGAGGAGAAAGCCTCGTTCAACAAGAAATCTTGCTTCTTTTACCGTTAGTGAAGGGAATGGAATGACTTTATACAATGACTATTAGCAGCATAGGAACTTGTCTGTTTTCATGATTGGGAAATATATATTAAAAAGTTGTATGTAATGCAGACACAACTTAAAGTTTTCAAAGTTTGGTCCTTGAAACCCTTTGAGGAGATCAAAACTATTTTCATAACTATACTGAGACATTAGTTGCCTTTTTCACCGTGTTGACATTTGCCTGCCTGCTGCAAAACAATGGTGAGCACAAGTGCTGGAGCCTGAACTAAGGCAGTGGCATCAGACCGTCCTGGTAGTCGCCGTACTCTTCACCAGTATGCGCCTGCAGATGAAAGAATGCCAGCTTCACTTAAGAATGTCTTTGATGAAGCCATAAAAATGATCCATGTTATTAAATCCTGACTCAAGTACAACATAATGAAATGAGACATATGCACAAAGCCCTTCTGCTGCCCACAGAAGTATGATGCTTGTCTTCAGGCAAAGCACTGTGTGATTGTGATTGTGTTGTGAGCTGAACTGGCCTCCCTGGTCAAAGAGCATGACTTGTACTTTAAAGAACAAGTGCCCGACAAACTATGATTATTTAGGATTGGTCATCTGGTGGACATTTTCTCAAGAATGAATGAAATGAGCCCGTCACTTCAAGGAAAACAACGGATAGTATCTGTTGCCAATTGTAGAATTTGAGCTTTTGAGGATATAATTAGAATTTTGGAAAACTCATATTCAACACCATGAACTTAACAGTTCCCCATATTTAAAGACTTTTCTGATGAGATCAGTAGTGATATCGATGAACGTGATTTTTTTGATGTTGCAGAATGAAATGCATCAACATTTAGAAATTCTGTATAACTCAGTGAACCATTATTTTTCTGAATGACTAAATGAATATCATAAAATCATGCATGGATGAGAAATCCATTTGAAGTGCAAGAAAGACCAGTGGATTTTACTGTAATAGAGTATTAAAAGTTCAGTGATATAGTTTTAGATACCACACTGCAACTAACCTTTAAGAAACCACCACTTGTCAAGTTTGGATGTAGTATCAAAGAATATCCAGACTTCGATTAAAAAAAAGAAAAGATTAAAATACTGCTCCATTTTCCAACAGCATAGTTTGTCGGAGTCTTGTTTTTTTTTTATATTCCTCAAAAATTTGCATAATTCTGTAGGATGAAGAGAATGGCAGAGCAGATATTAGAATCTAGCTGTTTTCTATTAAAGCAGATATTAAAGAGATTTGGAAAATGAAAAACAATGCCACTCCTTTCATCCAATTTTGTTTGGTTTTGTTTTGGAAAATACATTTTACTTTCCTAAAAATAAATTATTTCTGTTGTCAGGTAACGAGTTTATTATAGTTTTCAAATAAATTAACACAAATGCTTTTTTCATTGTTTTTTACATAGGGGAGTTAGCTCACATAACAGAAATCCTTTGGAGTCTGCAATAATTTTTAAGAGTGGAAAGGGGTCCTGAGACCAAAAAAGTCAAGGACCAATAATTTAAAGACATAATGGAACAAATGCCACTTACCAAACACATTGCTTAAGGAATCAAACATCAGTAGCGCCTTTGAAGCCATTGCGTTCGATCCAAAATACAGCTCCTTCCCCTCTTCCAAGGGTGAGCATGTTACATAATTCTTATATTAACCATTCTCCTGCATTTCTTCATAGTTTATCTCACATACACACCTCCCTATAAAATGTTTAATCTTGCCTGATTTGAACTGCATACAAATGGGACCATACTATATGTCACAGCTGAGTTTCCTTGAAAGCAATGCTCAAGAAAAGAAGTTGGATGTGTATATTTTGGATGTGAGCCCAGGAAGCAGAAGTGTGGGAGTGGGAGTAGAGACTAGAGAAGAGAGAAAACATTATTGTGCAGGTTATTGCTGTGGGCAACTGAAGCATAGGCCTGCGGTGTACCCTCTGTGAAAATGTATAAAACACATGTCAGAAGTGGCCCTCAAGACCAAAGGAAAGGAGACAGTATTAGTCACCGGCATCATCTCCATTTGGTTAAGAGTGGCTCTCAGGGGCTTAACTCCTTTGCATGTTCAGGCTGAGTGACTTCCCACAGTTCCGAGAAAGGCCCGAGGCAGAAAAGCAGAGGCCCCACACTGTGACCTTGAGTTGGTATACTAGTCCGCTGCTAGTGGCCATACAGCTGTCTGAAATCAGGTGAGCTAATGGGGGCACCACAAATGCTGGCTATATGCTATGTATTCTTTTATGACTCTTCTTGACTTCCAGAGAATGGTTTTGAGGTATTCGGTAGTCTTACAGTTTTAGTTAATTCATCGCACTGGCCCACAGTACTTTATTGTCTGACTATTCCACAACTTCATTTCTATTCTATTGTTAGACATTTGGTTTACTTCTGGACATAGGGATTTTTGTTATTGCTACTTCAGGAAAACAAACCCACATACAAACATTCCATATCCTTACATTCCACCTAAAAATCTGATAATCAGCAGAAATGAGGCCTCCACCTCATTTCTGTATTTCAAGTCTTTCATGAATTTGGCCAACCTAAGTCACATTCTGGCAGATTCTGAGAAGCATAGGCTTTAGCCTTCTGGTCTCTGCAGTACAGGAAGGTGCACTAGAAGAAGCACCTTATCTAACTTACTAGGCAACCAAGCAACAGCTATGAAAATCAAAAATACTCATATCCTTAGGTCTTGCAACTTTACTCTGGTAATCTATTCCATAGAAATAAAAGTACTAACCCCAAAGAGCATAGGTACAATGACATGTATTGCAGTACTGTTCGTAGTGAACTGAAAGTAAATGTTCTTTAATAAAGGAATATTTAAATATATTGAAGTATGACCACATATTGGAATATTACACAGTAAAAGAATGAATTAGAGTAATATCAGATGACTTGGAAGGATCTACAGGGTAATATTGGGTGAGAAAAGCAAGGTGCAAGAATGTGCATATTACATTATCCCATTTTTTGGTAAAAGAATGGCCAACAAAACATATATATGATTACATAAAGATAGAAACTACATAGGCTGCCCACTAGGCTATTCACAT
Organism: Nyctereutes procyonoides; assembly: GCF_905146905.1. Lineage (NCBI taxonomy): Eukaryota > Metazoa > Chordata > Mammalia > Carnivora > Canidae > Nyctereutes > Nyctereutes procyonoides. The sequence goes on from NW_026575049.1 coordinate 67,777,005, forward strand.
GGTTTATCATGCTTAAGAAAGAAATATAAAGCTAATGTAGGGCAAGGAAGAAGGGTGGGAGATATATATATATATCAAGACAGTCCGTTCAGTGTGATCATTTTAGAAAGTTGGGATTTTAAGCAACCTTTAATTTCTTTACATTTGTATTTGTATGTACTATTTATTTGTAAAAACATTTATAAATGTTTGTTTTATTTACTTATATTTGTATGCACTATTAAAATTATTTATAGCAGATGCATATTATTTACATCATCAGTATAAAAATACGTTTTGAGTGTGAAAAAAATTCCTCCTTTCTAATGGAACTGGGGAAAGAGGAATGGTAGAGAGGGTTATTGTTTTTCATCATCCACCTCTATTAGATTTGATATTGTGTGGGGGCACCTGGGTGGCTCAGAGGTTGAGCCTTCAGCTCAGGGCATGATTCTGGAGTCCCAGGATGGAGTCCCACATCGGGCTCCCTGCAGGGGGCCTGCTTCTCCCTCTGCCTGTGTCTCTGCCTCTCTCTGTGTGTCTCTCATGAATAAATAAATAAAATCTTAAAAAGTAAGATTTTATATTGTGTGTGTCTATAACTTTGATAAATGTATAAAGGAATAATTTTTTTAAGTTAGCAAATAGAATATCCTTGTTTGGGCTCAGGTGGATTTTGGCATCTGTGCCTGAAGAGCACCCAGTTCTACTCCCTCACTCCATGAATTAAACTTTTCTCTTGTAGAATCAAATATCCTTTCCTCTTGGCTCCTTCTCTGGAGGTTAGAAAAACCTCACCTACCTCCTAGCTTATAAGATTTTCCCTTAATATTATGGCCTCTTCTATATACTGCACCATCTCAGGGCTTCGTCTTGTTGCCAAGATACTGTCTCATATTTCATTTGTCCCTCATCAACCACTATAGCTTTTACCCTAACATATGCTCCCATGGAACTCCCCAGCCAGGGCCACTGTGCCCTTCTAATTGCCGGCTCCAGTCATCCTGTTGTCTCAGGAGCATTTGACCCACTGAGCAGCTGCCATCATCATCATCATCATCATCATCATCCCCTCCTTCTCCTTTCTCCTCCTCCTCCTCCTCCTCCTCCTCCTTCTCCTCCTTCTCCTTCTCCTCCTTCTTCTCCTCCTCCTCCTTCTTTTTTTAAGATTTTATTTATTTATTCATAAGAGATACACAGAGAGATGCAGAGACACAGGCAGAGGGAGAAACAAGCTCCCTGCAGGGGGCCTGATCAGGATCACGCCCTGAGCTGAAGGCAGACACTCAACCACTGAGCTACCCAGGCGTCCCGGAGCAGCCATCTTCTTAAAGCTCTTTCATCTGTCTGCTTACAGGACACTATTCTCTCCCCATTCTTTTCCTGTTTTGTATGAATTTTCTCTGGACCTTCTCCTAGCCCCTCAGCTGCCTTCCCTCAAAACTACGTGTCTTTTCAGGTACTACCTTCTTTCTTTCTCACTCCATTCACTTTCCATAGAGATGACATTCCTTGTGGCTTCCGCAGGGATAACTCAAATTTGTATTTATGGCAGGGATCTCTCCAGAGTTCCTCACTTTAACAGCCTCATGGAAATCTTCTAGGTATCTCACTTGTTCACCAAACTATATATGTGAAGGACAGAATGTATCGTCTTCCCTTCAAAATATCCCCACACCAATTATCAGTTTGTGTATCCCATCTTGTCAAATGGTGTTAGCCTTCCCTATCTGCCAGCCCACAAGAGGGAACTTGAAATATGAAGTCATCATATAACCTTGTCTCTTACCATAATAACCAAGTTCTTTTGACTCTATCTCCTAAATACCTTTCAAACCCTTCTAATTGCTCCCTGGCCTCTACCTATGCCTTAGTTCAGCTTATTGCTCCTCATTTGAACTTTTACAATCTTTTTATCTCTAATGGCACCACCTTCATACCATTCTTCATGTTGTCAGAAGTGTGAATTTTCTTAAATGTAAAGCTGAATAGATGCTTAAAATTTTTAAATAACAGATTACCTGGGAAATAAAAGGAGGATCCTAAGCTCACCTCAACCACAGATAAAACCAGTTAACACCCGCTATCAGTGTAAGTAATCCAGAAAACGACCCAAAGTCTGGCAGAAAAGAATCTCCACAGCTAAATGTAGAGAAAAGGCCACATCAAAGATGGTAGGAAGGATGGACACACAAATAGGAGCTAACCAGACTCAGCAGGGAAGGACACTGTGGGCATAGAGAGATGAGAGAAACAGACCCTTACACCAAGCACCCAAGGCATGGGAAACCCATATAGGAAAGAGTAATCCCTATAACATTTGCTTTTGAAAACCAGAGGGCCATAATTTTGCAAGTTCTTACAATCAGTGGAGCTTAACACCTGGAACTTTAAAAATCAGTGGGCTCAGCTCTGAAAGAGCAGGAAGGCAACAGGAAATGGAGTCCTGGCCCTTAATGAAACAGCACAGCAAACAGCCCCGCTGAGATATGGCATAGAAGCAACAGTTTGAAAAACACCTGGTGTATATGCGGAGGGATACTAATCTCAGAGTGCTAGAGGCAGGGATAGTTGGGAGATTTCTCCAAAAACAAAAGAGCTGGTGGGTGCCATTTCCTTCCCTTGTTCCCCAGCATAAACATATGGCCACCTGCGGGAAGCATCACTGTGCCAACACTCATCACCTAACTTGCTAATAGTACACCTTGCTCCCACATTCTCCTGCAGACTTACCACCTACAGTCCTGCTGCAGTTTTCTAAAATGGATCCAAGTCTCCTCCCACAGCAGATCTGAACAAACCTTGCTAACACCACATGTCCAGCTCCCTCCAAAGCACCTTTGGCTGGAGCCTATCCACAGCAGTGCCACAAGCCTGGCAGTGTGCAAGCAGCCCCAACAGGGGCCAGCACTACTCCAAAGTGACTTGTGCCTTGGGGATAGGGAAGATAACCACACACACCCATCTGACCACAGGCCTTGCACACCAATGAAAGCTTCTATGAGCACTACACAGAGAAAGTACCCAGTAGATCTTGCTACTACATCTCTGGAAAATGCTGGTCTAATTCAACTCAAGCCCAAGGCAGCGCCAGACTGGCCCACTAAACACAGGACCAAACCTGCCACAATAGGCAAAGAAAGACATTGCAGACAAAAGCACTAAAGTCAAACATGATTCAGCCACAATAATAAGGCACACACACACAAAGAAGATACTAAATTCTGGTGAATAGGGGATATTGCATGGCAAAGCACTATAGGACCTCTTCTTCATAAGGCCGCTACTTTAAGAGCAGATATAGCTGAGTTTCCTAACACAGAGACACAGACACAGAGTTAGACAAAATGAGGGGACAGAGGAATATGTCCCAAACGAAAGTAGGGGACAAAATCAGAGCAAAGGACCTAAACAAAATGGAGACAAGTCATATGTCTGATAGAGAATTTACAATAATGATTTAAAAATATACTCACTGGACTTGAGGGAAAAAAAATGGAAGACCTCAACGAGACCCTTAACAAAGAGATAGAAACATAAAAAAGAACCAATCAGAAATGAAGAACTCGATAACTGAAATTAAAAATATACCAGATGGAATAAATAGTAGACTGGATCAGCAACCTGCAGGGCAGAGTAATGGAAACCAATCAAGATGAACAGGAGAGAGAGAAAAATAATAATAAAAATAAAAATAGACTTAGAGAACTCAGCAACACCATCAAGCATAATAATATTCAGATTATAGGAGTCCCAGAAGGAGAGAGAGAAAAGGGGACCAATAATTTATTTGAAGAGATAATAGCTGGCATTTTTCTGAATCTAGGGAAGGAAACAGAAATCCAGATTCAGGAGACAGAGAGATTTGCCAACTAAATCAACCCAAAAAGGTCCATACCAAGGCATATAGTAATTAAAATAAGAAAGGTCATGATAAAGGAGAATTTTTAGAGCAGCAAGAGAAAAGAAAAAGTTATTTATTTTTATTTTATTTATTTATTCATGAGAGACAGAAAGAGAATGGCAGAGGCACAGGCAGAGAGAGAGAGAAGCAGGCTCCATGCAGGGAACCCGATGCGGGACTCGATCCCGGGACTCCAGGATCATGCCCTGGGCCGAAGCAGGTGCTAAACTGCTGAGCCACCCAGAGATCCCCAAGAAAACAGTTATATACAATGGAAACCCTAAAGCTATCAGCTAATTTTTTCAGCAGAAACTTTGTATGCCAGAAGAGAGTATCATGCTATATTCAAAGTGCTAAAACAAATAACAAAGCAAAGCAAAACAAACAAACAAAAAACCCTGCAAGGCTATCACTCAGAATAGAAGTAGAGAGAAAGTTTCCTAGACAAACAACGTTAAAAGAATTCATGAAAATTAAACCAGCCTTACAAGAAATATTAAAAGGCACTCTGAGTAGAAAGGAAAGATCATAAGTATGAGTAAGAAAAGTAGAAAGCACAAAAGCAGTAAAAATAAATATATCTATAAAAATCAGCCAAGGGATTCACAAAATAAAATGTTGTAAAGTATGGCACCTATACCTAAAGTTCTGGGGGGAAGGAGGGAGGAATAAAGAATGGGTTCAAATTTAAGCAACCATAAACTTAATATGGACTTCTACCTGCATAAAATTTTATATATAAACATAATGGTAACCACAAATCAAAAACCAAAAAATAGATATGCAAAAAATAAAGAGAAAGCAATACAAATATATGACTAAAGAAAGCCAACAAATCATGAGAGAAGAGAACAGGAGAAGAAAAGAATAGAGAAAACCTAAACCACACACACACACACACAACAACAACAAAATGGCAATAAGTAAATACCTATCAATAATTATTTTGAATGTAAACTAAATAAACATTCCAATCAAAAGACTTAGGGTGTTGAAATGGTAAAAAGACAAGATTGATCTATATGCTGCCTACAAGAGACTCATTTAAGACCTAAAGACACATGCAGATTGATAGTGATGGGAAGAAAAAGCATTTTTATGCAACTGGAAGTAAAAAGAAAGCTAGGATAGCAATATTTATACTGACAAAATAGATGTTAAAACAAAGACTATAACAAGAGACAAAGAAGGGTACTATATTATTATAAAGGGAACAATGCAACAAGAAGATATAACAATTGTAAATTTATGCATCCATTACGGCAGCACCTAAACACATAATGTAGCTAATACCAAACATAAAGGAAGTAATTGATAGTAATATAATAATAGCCCACTTACATCAGTGGATAGATCATCCAAACAGAAAGTCAACAAAGAAACAGTGACTTTGAATGACACATTGAACCAGATGGATCTAATAGACATATTCAGAACATTCCACCCTAAGACGTCAGAAGATAGAGTTTTTTCAGCTATACATGGAACATTCTCCAAAATTGATCACATATTAGGCCACAAAACAAGTCTCAACAGATTCAAAATGATTGAGATCATATCACGTACTTTTCTGACCGTAATATTATGAAACTAGAAGTCAACCACAAGAAAAAAAAATCTGGAAAGAATACAAAAACATGGAGGTTACATAACATGTTACTAAACAATGAATGGGTCAACCAAGAAATCAAAAAGGAAATAAAAAAATACCTGAAGATAAAAACACAGTGGTTCAAAATCTCTTGGATGCAGGAAAATCTGTTCTAAGAGGGAAGTTTATAATAACACAGGCCTACAAGAAAAATCTCAAATAACTTTACACTTAACCTTAACCTTACACCTAAAGGAGGTAGAAAAAGAAGAACAAATTAAACCTGAAACTAGCGGGAAGAAGGAAATGATAAAGAGCAGAGCAGAAATAAATGATATAGAAACCAAAAAATAATAGAACAGATCAAGGAAACCAGGAACTGGTTCTCTGAAAAGATAGAAACCTTTAGTCAGAGACATGACAGAGAGAAAGAGAAAAAGAGAGAGAGAGAGAGAGTCTGAGAGAGGATTAAAATAAAATCAAAATGAAGGAGGAGCAATAATAAATGACACTAAAAAAAATATAAGGGATTATATGAGAAATTATTAAAAACTACATGACAGAGATGCCTGGGTGGCTCAGCAGTTGTGTATCTGTCTCTGGCTCAGGGCGTGATCCTGGAGTCCTGGGATCGAGTCTCACATTGGGCTCCCTGCATGGAGCCTGCTTCTCCCTCTGCCTATGTCTCTGCCACTCTGTATATCTTTCATGAATATATAAATAAGTCTTTAAAAAAATATATGACAACCTAGAAGAATTGGATAAATTCTGAAAAATATACAATATACCAAACCTGAAGCAGGAAGAAGTAGAAAATTTGAACAGATCAACTGTCAGCAATGAAATTGCATCAGCAATAAAAATAAAAAGAAAAAAAAAACACAACTCCCAACAAACAAAAGTCCAGGACCAGATAGCTTCACAGATGAATTTTACCAAACATTTAAAGATTTAACCATTTCAAAAAATAGAAGAGGAAGGAAAGCTCGCAAATTCGTTCTGTGAGGCCAGCATTACCCTGATACCAAAATCAGATAAAGACACTACAAATAAAGAGAACTACAAGTCAATATCTCTGATGAACACAGATGCAAAAATACTCAACAAAATATTATCACACTAAATCCAACAATACATTAAAAAAATCATTTACCACAATCAAGGGAGATTTATTCCTAGGATGCATGGATAGTTCAGTATTTGCAAATTGATCAACACAACACAATTCATCACATCAACAAGAGAAAGGATAAAAAGCATATGATCATTTCAATATATGCAGAAAAATGCATTCGACAACATCTATTTATGATAAAAACTTCCAACAAAGTAAGTTTAGAGGAAACATAACTTAACATAATAAAGACCATAAACGAAAAACCCATAGCTAACATCATACTCAATGGTGAAAAACTGAGTTTTTCCCTTAAGATCAGGAATAAGACAAGGATGTCCATTCTCACCATTTCTATTCAACATAATACTGGAAGTCCTAGCCACAGCAATCAGATAAGAAAAAGAAAAAGGTATCCAAATTGGTAAGGAAAAGTAGAACTTTTACTATTGGCAGATGACATGAAACTATATAGATAAAACCCTAAAGATTCCACCAAATAACTTCTAGAACTGATAAATGAATTCAGTAAGGCCACAGGACACCAAGTCAATATACAGAAGTCCATTGTATTTCTATACATAATAATGAAGAAGCAGAAAATAAATTAAGAAAACAATACAATTTACGATTGCATCAAGAATAATAAAATACCTAGGAATAAATTTAACCAAAGAGATTAAAGACTTGTACTTTGAAAACTATAAAATACCGATAAAAAGAAATTGAAGATGACACAAACAAATGAAAAGATATTCCATGCTCAGGGTTTGGAAAAATCAGTATTGTTCAAATGTCCCTACTACCCAAAGCAATCTATACATTTAATGTAATCTCTATTAAAACACTGATAGCATTTTTCACAGAACTAGAACAAACAATCCTAAAATTTGTATGGAACCACAAAAGACCCCAAATAACCAAAGCAATCATGAAAAAGAACAATACTGGGTTTCAAGATACACTACAAAGCTCTAATAATCAACAGTATGGTTCTGTCACAAAAATGATGTGTAGATCAATAGAATGGAATAGAGAGCCCAGAAATAAAACCATAATTATGTGGTCAATTAATCTGTAAGAAAGGAGGCAAGAATATGCAATGGGAAAAAGGAAGTCTCTTCAATAAATGGTGTTGGGAAAACTGGACAGTTACATGCAAAAGAATGAAATTGGACCACTTTCTTACAATATACATAAAAAAAAACTCAAAGTGGATCAAGGACCTAAATGTGACACCTATAACCATAAAAGTCCTGGAAGAGAGCACAGGGAGCAATTTCTCTGACATCAGCCGTAGCAACATTTTCTCTAGATATGTCTCCTGAGGCAAGAGAAACAAAGGCAAAAATAAACTACTGGAACTACATCAAAATGAAATGCTTCTGCACAGTGAAGGAAACAATCAACAAAACTAAAAGACAAGCTACTGAATGGGAGAAGATATTTGCAAATGACATATCCAATAAAGGGTTAGTATCTAAAACATATAAAGAGCTTCTACAACTCAATACCTGAAAACCAAATTATCCAATTACAAAATCAGTGGAGGATACAAACCAGCATTTCTCCAAAGAAGACATACAGATGGCCAATAGACACATGAAAATATGCTCAATATGACTCATCATCAGGGAAGTGCAAATCTAAACCACAAAGAGATGTTGTTTCACACCTGTCAGAATGGCTAAAATCAAAAGCATAAGAAACAACAAATGCTGGTGAGAATATGGAGAAAAAGGAACCCTGATGCACTGTTGGTATAAATACGAGCTGGTGCAGCCACTGTGGAAAACAGTATGGTTTCCTCAAAAAAACTAAAAATAGAATTAACCTCTCTTCCAATAATTCTACTACTGGGAATTTACCGAGAGAATATGAAAGCACGATTCAAAAAAATATATGTATACCCCTGTGTTTATTATAGCAGTATTTACAAGAGCCTAATTATGGAAAGAGCCCATGTGTTCATCGACAGATGAACATATAAAGAAGAGATGGTATCTATACACAATGAAATATTACTCAGCCATAAAGATGCCATAAAGAAGAATGAAATCTTGTCATTTGCAAAATGAGTGGAGCTAGAGAGTATCATGCTAAGTGAAATAAACCAGTCAGAGAAAGACCATATGATTTCACTCTAATGTGGAATTTAAGAACCAAACAAAGAAAAAAGAGACAAACCAAAAAGACCCTTTTTAAAATTTTTTATAAAGATTTTATTTATTTATTTGACAAGAGAGAATGAGCAGGGGATGCAGCAGAGGGAGAGGGAGAAGCAGATTCTCCCCTGAGCAGGAAGCCCGACATGGAGCTTGATCCCAGGACACTGGGATCACAACCTGAGCCCAAGGCAGGTGCTTAACCAAGTGAGCCACCCAGGCACCCCCCAAAAAACAGAGTCTCAACTATGGAGAACAAACTGATGGTTATCAGAGAAGAGGTGGGGGGCAAGGGATGAATGAAACAGGTGAATGGGGAGCAAGAGCCCACTTATCAGGATGAGCACTGGGTAATGTGCAGAATTGTTGCATCACAATGGTGGCCACATGAAACTAATATAACCCTGTATGTTAACTGTACTGGAATTAAAATAAAATCAATGACTTCCCATGACCTGTATGTCCGAATTTAACTTCTTAGAATGACATGTAGGACCCACCCACCTACCTCTCTGAAATCATCTCTTACCACTTATCCACATGCAAGTGACTATCCTTCAACATACTGAATTACATACAGCCCCCAAGTCCAGCTCCAACACCAAACTATATCTCTGGGGAGGCATCCTACACCTGGGCATCGGCCTTGCATAATTCCATGTTTCTATCTGCCTTCACGTTGGGATGTCAGTGCCTCCAGGGGATAGGTGGGAGGGAGCTGTATTCCACTCCCATAAACAGCACATGCTGGTATTTACTACATATTGGTTGACTATCAATGACCTCGCACTTGCATGTACAGACACTGAGTATCAATAGGAAGATTAACTTTCCTTGGTCACACAAGAAACATAGCCACCTGAGATAAAATCCCACTCTTGCCTAGAATCTGTTTTGGGTGCTCTTCTCACCACACCCCATGTCTTTCCATGATAGTTACATCAACCTAAGCAAGATACCTCCAGCTTGGAGCCAATTTTCTCATCTCTAGGATGATCATTTCCAAGATGTCGCTCATCTCTGATATCTGCCTCCGCACAGTGGCGAGTTTCCAATCTATCACTGGGGCAAGTTATTTAACTTCTCTGTGTCTTCGCTTCCTCATCTGCAAAATGGAGATAAGAATAGTAACTTCATAGGGTTCTTATGATGATTAACTGGGAGAATAATTTGAAGGGCTTAGGAGAATGTCGGGCCCATGATAAGCATTTGATATGTGTGAGCTATTCTTATATTCTATATAGGTATGGAACTGAAACACTCGAACCCTTCTACGACAAAAGTGGATGGCCAAAGATCAGCTAACTCGCTTTTTAAAACAGCAGTTTAGGATTGGTTTTCAGATGACAAACATTAGGATTAGGTTAGGATGCTGTAGGATCATTTTTAGGTGTTGTTTAGCTTTCCAACGAACCTATAGGTCAGGGGACCTCCATATCCCTAGACCTCCATTGCCAACACTTGTCCTTTGGTAGTTTTCTCCCCCCAACTGTTTTGAACGATTTTAAGCCCAAAATATATTGCTAAGTTTATCTCATTCCAACCATTGATTGGTAAGACAGTTTTGAAAGTTAAGGAAATTATTTTTTTATATTACTTTGCTGAGAATTTCTGCCAAGTTTTACATAAGATTTCCCTTACTCCAAGGCTATAGTGTATGTTTCCCTGAAAAAATTTAGGAAAAGGAATTTTTAAAAATTATGTAAAAGCTGAGTTTTATAATCTCTAGACTCATGCTCTTGGTTTTTTCCTGTTGTTTGGTTACTGTAACAAGGTGATTAAATGCTCATCTTTGGAAATGTGATGAAAATACATAGAAACTAGCATCACTCTCCTATCCAATTAATAGAGCAAGAAAAAAAAATGTCAAGCAACACAATTATACCAGGCTATTTACCAGCACATGTAGAAATGCGCAACTTCAGATCTGGCAATCTGTATTTCACGTGTCCTAGACAACACTAAATCAAGAAAGACACAGAGAGGCAGAGAACTAGGAAGAGGGAGAAGCAGGCTCCCCACAAGGAGCCGGATGTGGGACTTGATCCCAGACCCCAGGATCACACCTGAGCCAAAGGCAGACACTCAACCACGGAGCCACCCGGGCATCCCTACAACGTGAAATCATGCCAGTGTGTATTCAGGAGAAAATCTAATCTGTATGTGTCTCATTCATTTGTAAATCATCAAATATTGATTTGGCAGGGCTGGTGGATACCAAGAAACATCTTATTTGTTTTACAATTCCTTTAAACAGCCACCGCCTCAAAATAGAAAACTGTATTTTGCCTGCCATAAACAAAACAGAACATGAAATTTTGAATCAGAGTAGTCAGAAGCTGCCATCTCAGTGCAGCTCAGGATGGCAGGTGATTTTGAGGTTCTAGGTTTTTCTTATTCCTGCTGACAGAAAAGAGAGATAGAAAATTAACTAACTAACTAACTAACTAACTAACTAACTAACTAACTAACTAACAAACTAACGTAGACTGTTTCTGCCTTGGTTCTCTACTAGGGAAGTTGGACCTGCTTTGTTCTGGGTGTCAGCAGGGCAGACAGCCTATTTTCTCTGTCACTGGATGTTGCAATTATACTTGGCAGCAGGGGAGGAACCGGAGCCATAGGACGATGAACAGAGATCCAGTGAGCAGCTGCCTGGTTAGGATGCTGTAGGTTGCCGTTTGTGGAGTCCCAGGGGGTACTCTGGGCTTGGGTAAGCAGAAGAGGTGTCAGGTGGCAACCAAGTCACTATGTGCCTCCTGCATTCTCTTAGTGCCTGAGGCAACTCAGGAAGCTCAGAGATGCTGCCAGAAATGGTGCCTTTTTCCTTGTCAACACAATCACAAACATGAAATGCAGCTGAGTAACTGGTTGCAAATGGGAGATCATGCTTTGCTGGAGTCTGGGAGATGGGAGCACAAAACAACCCCCCACGCTGCCTGTTCCTCACCATAGGAGTGCTATAACTCTCTGTTGAATGCCAACTCACCAGCACTCCTCAGGTAGAGTAAACTACAGTTACCTCTGCATTCAAACACCAAAGAAAAACACTAAAGACTACAGAAAGCACAAAGCAGAAGAGCCCCTGAATGCCCCTAGGCTGCCTGTGATTGTCATTTTGAAGGATTGTTATTACTATATTTTGACGCCAGTGGACATATTGAACTTCTTTCCTTAGTGCCATTGGTGTCAGCAGGATCAAAGGTGTGTGTGCATGTCTGTGTCTGCACAGGCCTGGCAGGAGGTGAGATGGATGAAATAGGAAGAGGGAAGAAAAAATGGGCAACTGAAGAAGGAATGAAAGATGAGGGTGGATGGGAGCCCTGATTTGAGGTTATGTGGCTCATGGAAGATGAATCGTTCTATAATATAGTTCAAAGAGGGGACCAGCACACACATCTCCTTCAAAGGCATTTTGCCCACAGTGAGTCACATTCTCTGAGTTTATTGAAGGAACCACATATCCCATTTATTGTGAGCAAGACTGATCCCATGTATAGAAAATGGAGGCATTGGGTAGATGCAAACTATGCCTTCAAGCTGACTTTGAGAGCAGTGATGAGAGCAGGTGAATCTTTACTCACTTTTGTGATGGCATCTCTTTGGGATTGGCTGCATGCCAGGCTAGGTGCCAGGGATATAAGATGAACAACAAGGTATAGGCCAGTCCAAAGAGGATGGACAACTATCCCTCCCCCCCTTTATAATATAATCGAATGTGTCTTACAAAAGGTTGAAGAACGCATAGCTAAGAAAGGGAGCATAAAGGAGCAGCACTCAGCTTAACATGGAGAAAAGAGATACTTTCTGGAAAAAGAACATAATAAGCCTTTTGAAAATACAGTTGAAGGAGAAGGAGAAGCAGAAGTTAACTAGGCTAGAGGGGCACCTGGGTGGCTCAGTGGTTGAGCATCTGCTTTCAGCTCAGGGCATGACTCCGGGGTACTAAGATCGAGTCCCGCATCGGGCTCCCCATATGGAGCCTGCTTCTCCCTCTGCCTGTCTCTCTGTCTCTCTCTCTTTGTGTCTCTCATGAACAAATAAATAAAATCTTTAAAAAAAGAAGTTAACCAGGCTGACAAAGACAAGGAAGTTTTAAGAAGAAGGGATAATCACAGCTAACACTTGTATCTAGTTTGTACCAAGAACCAACCTACCACTTTATATGTATTAACTCATTTAACAGTACAACAACCATATCAGAGAAACCAAATAATCACCCGCATTCCTGTTTTGAACATGAGGAAAATGGGACTGGAAGACAATAATAACTTGAATAAGATAAAATAGGAAATAATGGGCAGAATCAGAATTTTAACCCAGAATGTCTGTCTTTGAAGTGTTTGGAGTCCATGCTCTTAATTATTATAATATACTGCTTTTCCTTGCTAGGGGGAAAAAAGGGGTATAAAAAGTGGAGTGTTCAAATACCCTTGGGTCAGTTCAAATAGTTCAGCTATTGAGGATCAGGTATTGTACCAATTGCTGATGTTACAAAGATGAATAAGGCTCGGTTCATGCTCCCAAGGTGCTCAAAATATAATAGGAAAAGAGACTCTTAAACACTTAATTCCAAGTTATTGTGGAATAATGTTTAGAAATTTCAGCTGATTGTCTTTTCATTCCCTATAATTTCTTTTTACTCCATGGTCCTTCTCCCATTCAAACTACATATCTGGATTGTTAAGGCAGAAAAGCAAAAGGGAGGCTTTTTGAGCATAATCCAGGATCTGCAGGACCCAGGGCATAAAAGCTACGCATGCCATAAATGGTATATTTGGAAGAATTCAGCATGACACAAGGTCCCATGGAACCCACCTACTTCCATACACCACAATCACTCAATGAGATGAAGATTCCTGAGTCTGAGAGGACAGAAGATGGATAAGAGGAAAAGCAAATGAATTGGAGGCTGGGGTGAGTCCCTGAGACTGATCCCAGGGCAGACACTTTGAAAAGAACCAAGGACAGAGAAGAACACCTTGCTTCCAGGCAACTGGCTCTATGAGTCAGACATTTGCAAGAGAGGTCTAAACGGGAAAAATGAAGTTGGCATTATCAGCATATAGTTGGTATTTACAGTATGAGGCTGCCTGAGATCACCAAGGGGAAGCTGTGGGAGGCGATAGGTCTCATGTCACTCTTCACCCAAGTTAGGATGAACTCACTAGTGATACCTGCAGATGGGGCGGGATGTCCTTGTGGCTTTCCTCTGTACCTAGCATGATGCAGTTTCCATGTTGCCCATTAGAAGCTTCTTGAGAGCAGGGCTATCAACTATTTTGTTCACTGTTAAATTCCCAGGGCCAAAAATCGTGCCTGGGACATAGTAGATGCCTATAATTTGTGTGATGTATAAATAGATATGTCTCTCTTTGTTGAAACAACAAGGAGAAGCCTGAAGTTTACTCACTCTTTCAACCTAGAACTACTGTTTGCAGGTACTATTCTAATTGCTTAGACTATGCCCATCATGAACAACAACAAAAAAAATGCAATTCTCATCCTCTTGGAGTTCATATTTTATTAGGGTAGACAGATATTAAACACTAAACCAGAATTATGAGTTTACTGTAGAGTATGTTCCCTGCAGGGTCAGATCACCCCGTCTGGGTCTTGGCCTGAAACTGTGTCCCTGCTTGATGTCTTCTCCTTATTGCTCCTGCTCCCCCGCCTTCTTGCTTTCTTCTGAAAGCATCTTACTGATAAGTTGCATGCAGATATATCTTCCTGAAGAGTTGTTTCTCAAGGTTTGTTTCTGAGGAAACTAAGATAGGACTTGTGCTAGATATTAAACTTATTTATAGAAAAAATAATATTTTTTTACTTCTTGCATCCCTGAGTTTATAGTCTGAGACTGGATATGCTGAAAATATAATGCAGTAAGTGCTACAATTAAATTTGCACCAAAAGGTGGCACAAGGTCCATTGTGGGGGAATCAGAAAGAAGTCCATGAAGGATGGGTAGAAACTAGCTGGGCAAAAAGTGGTGAAAGTCCCACTTAGAAGAAGGATAGTAAAGAAAAAGGGACAGGAGTCACAATGTGTGGGGCCCTGCACCTGGCTTAGCAGATCTTCAGCTGAGAGCTGCAGCACATGGCCACAGATAAGTTTATTTGGGAGGTTCTTGGACCACAGGGTATATGTGGAAGAGGGGATGGGAGGTGGGAGAGCTGACAAGGATGATGCAAAGTTGGCCAAGAGACCATCATGAGAGTCTTCCAGATTAAGAATCCGAAATTTTTCTAAGAGTGTTCAGGGCCATGGAAGAATTTTGTTTTGATTTGTAATTAGGTCATATAGTCACATGGTGCAAAATCTAAAAGTAGAGTCTTTCTCCTGTCCTTCTTCTGGCTGTGAGAACTCCCGATACAAGTTTCCTGAGTA
This sequence comes from Nyctereutes procyonoides, assembly GCF_905146905.1. NCBI lineage: Eukaryota > Metazoa > Chordata > Mammalia > Carnivora > Canidae > Nyctereutes > Nyctereutes procyonoides. The sequence continues at coordinate 67,792,145 of NW_026575049.1, forward strand.
TCTTTCAAGAAATAAGCTTTGCATATATAAGCAATATACATATATAACCCTACTTTGTTCACCTGACCTTATATCATGATGATCTTTGCATAATATTGTGGAGTTTTGTTTTTTTAAAAAAGATTTTATTTATTTATTTATTCATGAGAGACACAGAGAGGCAGAGACACAGGCAGAGGCAGAAGCAGGCTCCCTGTGCGGAGCCCGGGGTGGGACTCTATCCCAGGACCCTGGGGTCAAGCCCTGGGCTGAAGGCAGATGCTCAACTGCTAAGCCCCCAGGTATCCCTTATTGTGGAGTTTTGAGTAGAGGAGTGATATGATTAGATTAGCATCATAAATATGCACTGTAACTACAGTGTGCAGAATAGATGCAGAGGGGAATAGGGCAAGAAACAACCAGTATCTTGATATAAGAAAATAACAATATAATGGAGAGAAAAAGAAGAACTTAAAACTAGCTTTTTTCATCAAATAATGACCTCCAATATTTATTTAGTGTGTGTCTTACAAAAAAGCTCAGATCACCATCATCCAATCTCCAAACCATATTGTGGCCAGCTGAGAAAAGATATTTGAGCTTACAGTCTGCAGATTGAAGAGAAAAAGTACATAGAAAGGTAAGTTTAGGACCTCAAATTATGAGTCTAATAACCTTTCCCTTGAATATAAGAACTCTAGTCTTTTGGTGATTCCAAATCACTAGCACAATAAACGGTAACTTTCACCAAGTGCCATGAGAGTCAGTTACTGCACCAGAAAAGTAAAGTAATGATCTAAGAATTCCTAGAAAATGGAGGAAGATTTTTTTTTATAATAATGTTTAAAAATGCTTTAAAGACTCTAGGGTAACAGAAAACATTATTAAGTTACCAAAATTTCAAATAATTATTTTCAGAAGCAAAGAAAGAAAATTAGACATGGGTCAGACTCTCCCATTAAGGGTTATCTGCACAGTAACTGATTTATGCTTAATATCATCTAAACAGGATACATCCAGTAACCATGATTGATTCTTTTTCAGAGGTGGACATGAAAGGCTTTGATAGTCAGACTTCTAAGATGGCCTCCAATGGTCCCCATTTCATGGTATTCATGTTCTGTGGAATTCTCTACCCATGGAGGTAAGCAGGAACTAGTGACTTGCTTTCTAATAAACAGAATAAGACCAAAGAGATAGGAGGTCACTAATGTGATTAGATTACAAAAATTGTGACTTCTCTCTTGCTGGCAGATTCTCTTAATCATCTTCTAGGCTTGCATGCTCTGATAAGCGAGCCGTCATGTTGCAAAGTCTTGCACAGGAAGGAACTGAGGATGCCTTTCTGCTAACAGCCAGCAAGGACCTGAAGCCTTCAGTCTAATACCGTGAGAGGAATAGAATCCTACTACCAACTAGATGAGTGAGCAGATCCTTCCTCAGATCAACCTTCAGATGAGAATGCAGCCCCTGGGCTCACACGTTGATTGCAGCCTTATAAGAGACACTTAAGCAGAAGATCCAGCAAAGCTGTATCTGGAATCCTGAATCATAGAGACTGAGATAATAAACGTGTACTGTTTTAAGCTGCTAATTTTTGGCATAATTTGTTGCACAGCAATAGATAAGTAATGCAAAGGCCTTGCCACATAGACAAAAACTGAGTCATTTTGATTTATTTACACGGGCTGACACGATTCTGTTAAACACTTTATATATAGCCTTCTCATAAACTCAAAAGTATAATGAGTGACCCAAATGCTCACCAGAATGCATACTTGGTTGAGACTTAGATATCAGTGTGTCTAAAATTCTAGTCCTGTTTTACCACCACTACTTCTTGTGATATTCCCTTAGCATGGTTTTCCCCTTGATTCAAGATCCTTTGAGGAAGACTCGGGGGGAGCTGGTGTTCCCTCTGTGACACAAACAGGGAAGAAACGATGTTAGACTCCGTAGACTCCATACTTAGAGTCACATGACACAAAAGCAACGCTGTCAGCAACTCCAGTATCACTGGATCAAACATGAGGGTTCACAAGAAGCTTAGACAGTCCTACAAATGTGTTCTAAATCAGAACAAGAATATTGGAGTTGGGGAACACATATAGTCAGTCCCAACAGATAGAGTCTTAAAGGGATCCTAATCTATTTGGAGGGTGAGATTAGATGAATACTGGGGAATCAGAGATATTTCTCTTCTTCTTCCAGATGTTTTTCAATCTGTCTTCACTTGAAGGTTGGTAAATCTATATTTAACAAGCACTGACCCTAGGGCATTAGAGAGGATAGCAAAGAAGTAAAAAATTGAAGATTCTGCTCTTACTGGCATTATAATGGTGAAAACTGGACACATATAAAGATCTACAAATATGAAATAGGGAGTCCTAACTTCAAAGAAGGCAGTAAATATGTAGTGTTCATTACTTACGTGTTTTCAGTGAGACTCTCAGTTCACTAACTCAGTTCTCTGAGACATAACAAATTAAAACTTTTCCTTAAGAATAAATCCATTGGTGATCTCTTTCCCACCTGGCCAGTGGGACATATGATGACAGCCATTATTTGGGGTCCTTCTCTTTCAAGGATTGTTACAGAATTCCACCCAAAAGTTAGACAAAAGGCCTCCAACCCTGAATGTAGTGTAGCTGTTGCAAATTCCTCACCTCCCAGGCCTGCATGTTCCCTTGAATAGAGGGTGTGGGTAGGAATCTCAAGGCACCTCAACTAAGGACCAGAAGACAGGAATCCAGACCTTCTCTGTCCATCACTTAACAGCGTTCTGGAAAAAACTCACTCATCCTTTAAAGGCTCTATTTCTCTTTCTGTAAAACTGAGGGGAAACTACATTGGTATTCCAACTGGATTCTATCTGCCTCATCAGTAGTCACACAGGTGGTTTTCTCTCATTTCCATACTTCAAAATAAGTATGGAAATATTAAGTATTCCTTCTGGGAGGTAGGCTAGCCAGGAATTCTTTTGCCTCTGTGACAGATGAGACAATTGGGAGATTGCCATAAGAGATTCGTTCAAGCTCAACACAGCAGGCCTTAGCCAAGCCAGGGTTAGAATTAGGAGTTTATGATACTTAATCCAGTGGTCTTTATATTGTATGGCGGCTTTATATTGTACTTATAATAGTCGTTCATTGTTACACCCCCAAGTAGGTATCAAAATGTGCCTATGGAAATAGCATTGACTTCAGGTGGATCATTTCCAGCTGAAGAAGGGCTAAATATGTCTAGGTAAGGGATTGGGACTAACAAGGCAACAGAGAGCAAAGGTAGGCTTTTGTGTTAGGTTGATGGGGATGGTTTTTACTGTACCTTTGTTTTTAATATTGGATCTTTCTCTGCAAATGTATGGATACAGCACAGAGACATCTATTACCTGTTTCTGAAACATCATCAAAAGCCCCATGGGCAGCAGAGTATAATGCAATGTGCCAACATGACAAGTGTGAAGTGTGTCAAGTCAGGGAACACCATAAATCCTATATTCAATTCTCAAAGAATATGATACACAAATGTCCATTCATCTTGCTCTCTCACACTTCCACCATTTTCGAAGAAGGTGTCTGATAGGCTAGCGAGGGCTCCCTCTGTGCTGAGTTCCTGAGGGCAAGACTCATTAGCCATGTGGCCATCTCTAAAATTATTACATCCAAACACTCAGGGAAAATAAGAACCTGAGGTAGCGCACCATGCCTTGCTGCTATCATTTGTCAAAAACTGGCACCAGTTAGAAATGACACAGGATAACAAGTCCAGAAGCATCTAGAACAAACAAGAATGATTCATCACCGAAGACAGGGCAAAAACACACTCCCATCCATCCCCATATCAATTATACCAGCCATGAAAATAAGTACTGGTTCACATTCCCAAGGTCCGCAAAAAAAAAAATCAGATGGGCCATAAGGAAATTATATTATAGTTAAAATAGAAAACAGATCTAGGAAAAAATTAAGTGTGTTGTATTCTTCTCTATGTTTGCTTGTCACAGGGTTTTTGTTTTTCAAGAAAAAATAACTCTGTGAAGAGGAGATCAGTACTTGTACAAAAATATATGTATCCCTTCCCTCTAGCTTGGGAACATCTGAAGAAGTGAAGAGAAGTGGCAAGGGCATGCAAGAGAGGGGAAGGGGCCCGCTCAGCAAAAGTGGGAAAGATGACCAGGAGGCAGAAGGACTCTAAGATTAAAGAATGGGCAAAATTCGAACAGTAATAGGTAAACTTTATGAAGTTCTCAGCAAGTGCCGGATCTTTGCTAAACTTTTCCCGCGTATTATCTCAATTTCACCACAACAGTATGTGGATGGGCACTATTGTCGTCCCATTTATTGATGAGGAAACTGAGGACGGGAAGGTTACGTGATTTGAAGGTTAAATATTTAAATTCAGGCAGTCTGCCACAGAGCTCATACTGGTACCAACGAAGCCAGTAGTTTTCAAACATATTCTTGGATCAGAATTCCCTGGAGAGCTTGTTTAAACCCGGGTTGCTGGTCCCTTCCTCAGAGTTCCTGATTCAAAATAGGTGAGATCTGAGAATCTGCCTTTGAGCTAAGTCCCCAGATGCTGCTGAAGCTGCTGACCCAGGGACCACACTTTGAGAACCACTGCATTAAGCTACATTGCCCTTGTAACAGGCGGGCATTCCAGGGTGGGGAGAATAACATCACATTTAAATGCATAGATTAAAAAGAGATCGAGTCAGGTGACAACGGAGAAGCGTACCAGAGCTATAGAAACATACTTTTTCAAAAAATGTCACAGCTGAGACGTAGAAACACTGCAGTGAATACCGCAGGATACAGACAGAAATGCTGTCCTTTTTATACTTAAAAAAAACTAAAACTTCGGGGACCTACCAATGAGGTAAGAGCAAACTTTTATAGGTAAAGCAAGGCAGATGGCTGTGTCAGTAACATTTATTAGCATATATCTACCCCGACGTATGCTTATGTCAAAAGGGTAAAAAAAAAAAAATGAAAAAAGTGAAATGAGTCAATCGGAGAAGGACAAACATTATATGGTCTCATTCATTTGGGGAATATAAAAAATATTGAAAGGGAATAAAGGGGAAAGGACAAAAAATGAGTGGGAAATATCAGAAAGGGAGACAGGACATGAGAGACTCCTAACTCTGGGAAACGAACTGGGGGGGTGGAAAGGGAGGTGGGCGGGGAGTGGGGGGGACTGGGTGACGGGCACTGAGGTGGGCACTTGGTGGGATGAGCACTGGGTGTTATTCTATATGTTGGCAAATTGAACACCAATAAAAAATAAATTTATTTAAAAAATGAAAAGAATACTTTGATGCATGTGGGGCCATTTAACAACACACTATATCCCTGTCTCACCCAGTGTTCTAAAAACAAGTATGAAGCAACACGGGTAATCTTCTCCAACTCCATGTCAAAGTCTGAGAATTTCATTTAAGTTCAGGGATCCAGTGAAACCCATTGTCTTTGGAACGTCAACTGGGATCCTCAAGAAGACTTTTATTCTTAGACCTCAAGAGTCGTATTTAAACAGAGATATTAAAAAAATAATAATAATAGTAAAAATAAACAGAGATATTTCTCTTATATTAGCACATATCTTATATATCAAGTAAAAAATATTTTACCCACACACATGCATGCACACACACATACGGTGAAAGTTTTTTTTGTAATGTGAAGTGTTTCCTGTAGTAACCAAAACATCTCCCAAGTCTGGCAACTATTTTTATTTCACCCCACTGGTAGTTTTCACATACAAAAGCATACGCAAAGCGAAAATCGGCCACGCGACCATTCTTTCGATGCTTTCCATGACAAAGCGCAGAGGACACAAAGGGGTTGGACGTTATGATTGTCATGAGGAGGCTGACAGTCTAACTGGAAAGGCTTTATACTTTCATTTACACGTATGAACATGTCTCTATCTTCCAAAGTGTCTTAGTTGTAGACAATCACGCACATGCATTGAATCCAGAGGAAGGCACCAAGCAAGCATTTCCTCGCTCTTCTCAGGGAACCCAACGTGAAGCCTACTGCAGCACGGCACTTTGTGTCACTCTGTGTCCTTTCCCCTGAGATGGTTGAAATGAGGTGAAAAATATCAACGGAGGGAGAAGAAAAGTATACACACAAGGCCGAATATGGTAGGTACCCCCAGTAAGTGCAGATATGAGATGTCCCTGGAGCCTTAGTAAACTGAGAGACTATGAGAACTTTAGATTGGAAGAAGCTTGAGAGATTATAGGGGGGAGGGAACATGCCGGACAGGAGGGCGCTTCTGAAACGTATTCTTGAGCAGCTCAGAGAAGGATGGGTTGTCACACCTTCAAGGGTGACTTGACTTCATAGGCATTAAAGAGCCTGAGGGGAGAGACATAAAGTAATGGTTGAAGCAGACGAGATGGTGGCATTCTGTAGGATATATTGGAGGGGAAATATAGGAAACTACTATACGGGCCAGATGTGAAGTAATAAGGACTCACACTAAAGTCAGGCTGGCGGGAATGGAAAGGAAGGGATGACTGTGAGCGGGGAAACCAAGGCGCAACCCCTGTTTTGGCTGTGACTGTGGCTAAAGAAGAAGGAAGAGCCAAATAATGATGTCAAGCTTTGCAATTTCAGTGTCTGGCCAGAAACAGCAACGGAGGCCCAGATGGGGCAGATCCCTCATGTTTAGTCAACGGCAGGGTAACCTCTAACTATTTGAAATCTCAGCTCAGCCTTTCTTCTAGGACGTCGTGCTACTTCATGCCTGCTTCATACAGTTTTTTGAGTCTTGACATTATTCCATATCATAATAACCAAAACCATGTGGGACATCTCATAACAACAATGAAAATAAGGTGGATTTTTTTTTCTAGCTTCCAAGTTTTAATTCAAATGAGTGGTTTTATAGTCCTGTAGTAACACAATTAGACCTTAGGGCCTTGTGCGTATACTTTTCTTCTCCCTCCGTTCTCTCCTGAACTTTTATAAGAAATCTTTTATTTTTGAAATCCTACTATGATGACTTATAATGTCATAATTATAGTTTTTTTTTTTCTCAACAGAAACTGTGTAGTGCCTCATCCCCAGAGTAATCTCTTGTTAAGTTCTCATTCTTCATTGACTCCAACAGTTCTTTAGAGCAGGGTCCCTCAACCTTGGCATTGCTGACATTTGGGGTCAGAGAATTCTTTGTTGTATGTGCTCACCTGTGCATTGTAGAGCGTTTAGCAGCATCCCTGACCTCTACTCGTTAGATGCTACTCCACTCTTGTTGTTATAATCAAAAGTGTTTCCAGGCATTGCCAAATGCCCCCCTGGGGGACAAAGCCATTCCTCGTCAAGAACTACTGCCTTAGCGATATTTTTTTTTGAGACATTTAAAAAAGATTTGTATTAATGAAGATATTTCCATGTGACGGTCCTTCTGTTGGGAAAACCAAGTTCCGCCTCAGGATGGTGGCGTTCCTGCACCTGGAGAGAGGTGCAGAGAGCTGGGAGGACAAGACTCGATTACCAGTCATCAAGTGTCACCTCCAAGTTCCCTTTAATGGGATGCTGCTACATCCGAAATGAAATGAAAGGTTATCTGCTTACAAATAGGATAGAGCTGAGCTCCCCATCCCCAATATCCCCGGGTCTAGAAAGCAAGACCAGGGAAGCGGCCTTTTCCCCGAGAAGGACGGGCCTATTACTACACACCAATTCACCCCAAGCAGGCAGGCCCGGGAGAGAGTAAAGGAACTGATGAGACATAATGTGCCATCAACATCAAATTCTATAACCTCATCGTTCAGATTCATCGGGAATTGAGTAAAGAAAAAGGGACCTGTTACGTTTAATCCTAAGCTGACAAGACATTTGTATTTATGGGGCAAGAAGTTACACGTGCCGAGCAGGCTCCTGTCTCCCTTAAGTAAAAGCTTTGTGTCAGCCCTTCTGTTTACTCATTCGTAGGCTGCTTTCTGGTCTCACTTGCTTTCCTATATATTTATATTGAAAGAATACATTCTCAGCAGCTTTTAGGCCCTTAAATGCATTTCAAGAGGAGACCAAGCCCAATCACTGTTACTTAATTAACACAATTGTGAAGACTTCAATCTAGCTACACAATAGCTTTCCTGACCTTGCAGAAGGAGGCACGACTTCATTATTGAGTATATTGTTTCCTATAAACATATAAAACCCCTACAATAACAATCCCATCAGCCGAAATGAAGTTATCTGAGAACAGAATTAAACTCTAAATGACCTTTTGCTCTACTCCGTAGCCCCCTATTAATAATTTCTAATCTAATCAGTGTGGATAAATGTACTGAGGCTGGTCATGCCAGGCACTGGGCCAGCCCGGCCAATTGCCGTCCATCTGATTCATTCCAGTCCAGAGCTTGTCTGGAAAAGACGCATCCCTCGCTCAGAGGCCACTGCCTGATTTCCTCTTTTGTTATCTTTTAGCGGCAAAGTCATGTCCTTGTAACTGATAGACACGTTTCTTTGTAAATAACCCTGGAGTGACTGATAGAGCTTTTGCCAGACAAAGGCAGCAAATAGCAAGGCATTACTCATGCCAAGCCAGAGAGCACTGTGTCACGGCTGACAAATTTATGGGAGATATGAGCTCACCTTTTGCACAAATATATACTTTCCTGGCAAATTCATCACATGCTTTAATGGCCCCATACTGCATTTGTCAGCTGTCTGTCCCTGTGCCTTGTTGCCTTTGGTTTCCTGTCAAGGATTGTTTGTTGAAATCATCTAGCGGCCCCATTCCTCAGCAGGGAGACCCGAGAAAGATCAATGATGACACCTGTATTGATAATATTTTACATTCAACTATTCGGCTGATAAATCATTTTAACAATGCTGATATGTTTATTGACTGTCTGCCGGCATCACAATTACATGGAAAGTGATACCAACTTAAATCTTTGCTTTGTTGGTCTGGATTTTATTTCTTTCTCTTCATTTTCCCATGGTTAAATATGCCTTGGAACAGGTTTGACTTCCCCATCTCAGTCGAGAGCATGTGAAAACAGGAGAGGAGGTGACCTTGTCCTTCCACGCGGTGGTCTGTTTTTTTCAAAAAGAAAGGACTGGCAGTCTTCTGGCTCTCCTTGGGCGAGGGAGTAATCATTGCGGCAGGGGGGAGCAAGAGGGTTGTCTTAGGGCCCTGGTAATGTTCTGTTTCTTGACCTGCGTGTTGGGGTCAAAGACGGATTCGCTTGTGAACATTCTTTGGGCTTCTCTTTTTCTTTCTTTCTTTTTTTTTTTTTTAGTTTATTTATTTATTTATTTATTTTTAATAAATTAATTTTTATCGGTGTTCGATTTACCAACATACAGAATAACACCCAGTGCTCATCCCGACAAGTGTCCCCCTCAGTGACCATCACCCATTCACCCCCACCCTCCTCCCCCTCCACCACCCCTAGTTCATTTCCCAGAGTTAGAAGTCTTTATGTTCTGTCTCCCTTTCTGATATTTCCCACACATTTCCTCTCCCTTCCCTTATATTCCCTTTCACTATTGTTCATATTCCCCAAATGAATGAGAACATACACTGTTTGTCCTTCTCCGATTGACTTACTTCACTCAGCATAATACCCTCCAGTTCCATCCACGTTGAAGCAAATGGTGGGGATTTGTCGTTTCTAATGGCTGAGTAATATTCCATTGTATACATAAACTTCTCTTTTTCAACAGACGTAGTTTTTTATATGCACATTGTACCTCACTAAAAAGTCGCACAAGAAGTAGCAAACATCACACACATCCACGCACACACATATTATAAATACGCAGGCCCGGATTCAGAGTTTGCCACCCTGAAACTCTATCATCTGTAATCTCTTCAGGTTTTTCCCCCTATAAATATCACAGGTCCAACGTGGAAATTACGTCCCACAAGCATTTTAGCAGTGGTCGTTTCACTACTACCCCTCACCCCCAACAGAATTTCAAAGTAAACCTTAGGGTTCTCAAATTCCTTGGCCTTTACCCTCCCTGTAGGACACTTTCATCGTGAACTCCAAGGTCTTTGTGAGGAAACGGAGACTAAGGCATCAGAAAGAAGAGACTGATTTCTTGATTTCTCATTCCAATTACCTTTGATTCAAGTCACATATGTGCTCAGTCCACGTCTATGAAATATTCAGATTAAAAAACGAACATCCAAATAAAAAGGGGTGAAATTCAACTACTTGAGTTGATGAACTTATTGCCGGAAACAGGCAGACGTATGGGCTTCCAAGAAGCCCTCAATAGACAGCCACTTTCTTGTCCTTGGCCAGGACAGCCACTTTTTTGTTCTTGTTTCTTGTCCTTAGCTCCTCCACCTCAAGGAAGTCTGGGAAACGGACTACGTGACTTCTTCAGGCTCTCTATCAGAGGCAGGTAACGAGATGGCATTTGGGAATGAGTGTTGAATTGGCCAACTCCTAATTCTGGCTACGTGAGCTGAAGCCAGAGCAAGCCATAGGTGAAATGTGTATATAGGGATTGTCCAGGGAAGAATTCTTTAAAAGTGGCTTCAACTTTGCATGCTTATTGTAATCATCTGGATATCACCCCCAGAGATTCTAATTTAACTGGTCTTGGGTGTGCCCTCTCCCCATCCCACCATTGGGATCTTTAAAATTTCCCCTAAGTGATTCCAGAGCTCAGCCAAGATTGAGTGAGAGTTTTCGGCGTAAGCAGCTAACTCTAAGGACTTACCTGTCCAAAGAAAATAGCAAAAGTATTAGATGAATTATCAGCCATTATTATTATTTTTTTTTTTTGTAGATGTGAAGTTGAAGATCAAACAAAGATTTTAAAAGGACTTATAGTTAGAAAAAGAGTAAGAATCTGGGGGGGGAAATCCCCCGATTTTACAAACACTTGAGTAGCAAATGGGCATTAGAACATGAACAAATTTATTTTTAAAAGCGGTGTGTTGATAAATTAACACTCTTCAATACTTGGATCTATTAGCATAAAAGTATATTTTTATGAATAATTGGAAAACTTTGTTACTATCATATCTTCACCTCCTAGCTCTACCAGTTCCTAGCTGTGGTCTTGTACAAGCCATAGACTTCTCGGAAAACCTCAGTTTTCCCATTTCTGGGGAAATGGGGAAAAAATTGAACCTACCTCAAAAGGCTTGTTGTAAGGAATTACTGAGATGAGCTGGATGAAACTGTTCAACGTCTGGCACATAGTAACAGCCCAATATCATCATTGTTTTGGGGAACCCTTTCGGGACGCTCATTTATAAGCATCAGCGTTACCAAGAAAGGATGAGGAGAAACAGGATGTGAAAAACACCGAGGTGACAAATAACTCCTATCACAATGAGGCTTGTGATCAACTACCAGTCAACTCTTCAGGAGCAAGATATTTTAAAATAGATATAAAATGCTGCTGGGGGGACTTAGGTTAAATACGAGGAAAACAGTTAACTGCGACGGCAACAAAGCACGATGACACCTTACTCTGAGACAACGGCGTCTCCTTCTGAGAAGCTCTGCTGTAACAGGAGAAATTTTCACCTTTTTAGGATAGTGCACGTCATGAGTGTGATAAGTTAACTCTCAACATCCTTTCAGCTTTATGACTCAACAGTGGCTACCCCCCTCCCCAAAATATAAACTCACGGAGATGAAATCCAGATTTCGGTTTAGAAGCCATGCTATTGAGACTACTGGCTTGCTTGTGAAAAGCCACAGCAAAATTTTCATTTCCTCCAAAACGAGAAAGGTCCTGGCCTGAGCAAATGGAAGCAGAAAAGCCACCCTGAAAATCTGTAACCCCCAGAGTCTGTGGGCAGAAGTGGCGGACGCCACAATGTTCAGGTTGTAGGCCCGTCCTCAGGACCCTGGTTCTTCCTTTCCAGCAGGTTGCGGTACACAGTTAGATCCGCACCATCCCAGGTGATCTGGGGTTCTTGTTCCCTCACTCCAGGCAGTCCTTAAATAAAAGAACTCGGTCTCTATTATGTGTGGCGGGGAGTAGGTATTCAATAAATATTTGTTGAATGAGCCTGATCATCCTGATGAAAAGAGACTCTTTTGTTCCTTTGGGCCGTTGGGTTTACCATTTGCTAAATGGCCTGTGGCTTCCTGGTCCGACAAATTTATGGCGCCTGTTTATGTCTTTCTCACCCACAGGTTTCAACTGAATACCTGCGGCTGTGCTTACAGAAGGTGGCCAGGAGGACCCATCGATTTTGGCAAGTACCTGTGGTCTGAAAGGTACAAATCAGAACTTTCACCACGTTCCATCTGGCACTCGCTGGTGGCGCCAACACCTCAAAAGCCCTGCTCGGGCCATTTGTCACCATGTGGACACACACAGACCACTAGGGAAAATGGAATTTTTGAACCACCCTGAATGACCTGCCTGTATGTGTAGACAGCCGTGGTCACCTTCTCTCCATATATTGGTTGTGCGGACTCCAATGTGGTTCCTATTATGCTATTATTTTCCTTTAAAAGTAAAATGCTTTTGGGAAGCTGGACGTTTCTGAAGTGAGTTCACACCTACTCTCTCCCTCACTTTCCAAAGGACCCACTCATAATCCGAATATTAGCCAGTACGTAGCAAAAGGAAAAAAAAAACCTTTATTACTATTATTGTTATTACTGTCGATTTTCCTTAGAATCCCAAGGAATTCACGTAATTTAGAGCAAACCATTAGAAGGAGATCGTTATTTTCAGTGTGACTCTTCCTGTGAAGGTCTGGATTGAGAGCTCCCGCTGCCTTTCCTGGAAACGGATGCTAGACTTTAAGAACAGCGAATTTCTCTCCAACCACGTGAAATGATCACTGTGATGTAATCAGCAGTAGGAGTAAATCTGTTAGGCTTTTGTCATTTCTTCCTACTATATTTTTGTACGTCCTCACCAGGGATTACTTTACCATTTTCAGCAGCATTTTTTTTTCTTTGTAGCATTAATGAGGAACGATTGAGTAGTTCTCCCGTGGTATTCCCACGTGACAAAAATATACCTAAGACCTCACAGTACAGAAGGAAGAACCCGAAAATAATTAATTATTCCATTGTAACTCCTGCCTCGAAACTATCAGGTACCTAACAGAACATTACAAATACTACCCCCCGCGTTAGTTATCTTTCTTAGGTGTGAATCGTATCTCCTCATATAATAAGCTCCCCGAGGAGAAAGAGATCACCATTTATTGAGAATAAGCCATGGCCCACCATGTGTTTTATTTCTGTGTGTTACCAACAGCCCTGTGAGGTCATTACGGATGAGGGAAGTGTGGGAGGTTTGAGTCATTCTTCCAAACGCATTCAGTGAGCAAGTAATGTTTCCCACCAGCACCCCCCCTCCCGCCCCCCGCAACCAACCCTCTGCTTGAGCTTGCCCAGGCTCTCTGAAGTCTTACTAAGCAACACAGACCAGCGTCAATAACTGTCGTCAGGAGATTACTACTATGAGCCTAGTATTACCCGAATGTCTGTTACTTAAGTACTCCTGAGACTCCTTCAGCCCCCTCTGGCCTTACGCACTACCTTAGCTTTAAACAGCTACAGGGGCCCAGGCTTCTATCTCATTTATTTTGAGAAACGTCGTGTCCTCACTCCAATTCAATACTCGCTCCTCATTTAGGCCCAAAGTTGATCGAGAGCCTCTGCGTGCCAGACATTGAACCTCCCCGGGAGAGGGTGCCAAACACGAGACAGAGTAAGTCCCTTCCCCCGACAAGCTTATTATATCCCGGCGGAGCTGTTAGTTATCAATTGCTGTGTAAGAAATTATTCCAAAACCTAGTGACTTCAAAGAACACTCGTTTATTAGTTCATGGTTTCTAAGGGTTAGCTGGGGGCCTCTGACACAGGGTCATAAGGCCACAACGTGTCAGCTGGAGCTTGTAGTCATCTCCAGGCCCAACTGGAAGAGGATGTGGTTCCAGGCTTATTCATGTGGCTGTTTATAGGTCTCAGATCAGATCCTTGCTGGCTGTTGGCGGAGGCATCAGTTCCTTGCCACATGGGCCTCTCCATGGGCTGCTCACAACATGGCAGTTTCCTGCCACAACAGCGACGACTCCCAGGGAGGGAGTGAGAAAGGGCATGGAAGGCACGATGGAAGTCACAGTCTCCTTGTAACCTAATCCCGTCACTTTTGCTGAATTATAGTCATTAGGAAGGAGTTACTAGGTCCAGCTCCAGCTGATACTCAAGATGGTAGGAATTTGCACAAGAGCATGAACCGGAAGACAGGAATCATGGGGGCCGTTTTAGAGGCTGCCGGTCACAAACACACAGATAGTAAATAAATAAACAAATAAATAAAAACCGAAGGTGATGAAAAATGCCATGAAGAAAAGCGAAGCAGGCTAAAGAATAGAAAGTCAAGGGTTGAAGGAGAAGAATTATAAATAGGACGGTCAAGGAAGGTATCTTTACTTGGTGACAGATAAGCTAAGATCCGAGAGATACTTGGGAACCAGCCAGAACCTGAACAAAGAGCATACCCAGGCGTGGGGGACACAGTGGGTACAACCCTGAGATGATAAGGGCCCTGACACGTTGGAGAAATGACAAGGGGGCCATTGTGGGCAAATCACAAGGATGGGGAAAGAGGTCGGAAGAGACAAGGCCAGAGGGGCAGCCATGAATCAGGGCGCACAGGATCTTCTTTGGCCAAAGCAGAAAAACTTGGGCTTTATTCTAAAGAGGGTGGGGAGTCATCATGATCTGGGCATGATCTGGGTCCTTCACTAGCTTTCCTGAGGTAAAACTGACAAATGAAAATTGTGTATATGATGTTTTGGTGGATGTATGTATCGTGAAATCATTACTGCAACTCACATAGCCATCACCTCACCTCACGCTGTGACCATTTGTGTGTGTGTGTGTGTGTGTGTGTGTGTGTGTGTGTGTTAAGAACACTTGGGATCTACTCTCTTAGTACATTTCAAGTACGTAGTAACTATAGTGACCATGCTGTGTATGAGGTCTCCAGGGCGTATTCCTCTTATAATGGAAAGTTTGTGTATTTTTTATCAGCATCCTCCTCTGTCCCCAGCCCCGCAACACCAGCTCTCTACTCTCCGTTACTCTAAGTTCAACATTTTTAGATTTCACACGTGAGACATGCCATATATGTCTCTTTGTGTCTGGTTTACCCAGCGTAATGCCTTCAAGGTCCATCCATATTGTCTCAAATGGCAGCATTTCCTTCTTTTTTTAAGGCTGAAGAGCATTCCATCGTGTAATATATACCACATTTTCTTCATCCATTCATCCTTAGACAGACACTCAAATTGTTCCCATATCCTGGCTACTGTCAATAATGTTTTAATCAACAGGGGAGTGAAGATAACCTCCTAGAGAAACTGATTTCATTTCTTTTGAATACATACCCAGAAGTGAGATTGCTGCATCAATGGTAGTTCTATTCTAATTTTTAAAAGGAACATCCATAGTATTTTCCAGAATCGCCATGTCCATTTACATTCCCATCAGTAGTGTATGAAGGTTCTCCTTTCCCTGCATCCTTGCCAACACTTGTTGTCTTTTGACTTCTTGATGATAGCCAACCTAACAGGTCTGGGGTGATACCTCATGATGGTTTTAATTTGTATTTCCCTGATGATTAGTGACGTTGAACTCCTTTCATACACCTCATCGGTCATTTGTGTGACTTCTTGGGAAAAATATCTAGTCAGACTTTTTGCCCATTTTTTTAAATTGTGCTATTTGTTGTTTTTGCTATTGAGCTGTACGAGTTCTATATTGAGTTTCGTATTGTGTTATATTTGGGGTGTTAACTTCTTATCAGATATGTGATATGCAAATATTTTCCCCATTTTGAGGGATATTTTTTTCTCATTTTGCTGATGGTTCCCCTTGCTGTGCAGAAACGTTTTAGTTTCATATAGTCCCATTTCTTTATTTTTGCTTCCATTTCCTGTGCTGTGTCAAATGCAAAAAAAAAAAAAAAAAAAAAACAATCAACCAAACAAAACCATTGTCAAGATGCTCGTTGTCAAGCGTTGGTAAGGAGCTTTTTGCCTGTGTTTTCTTCCAGGAGTTTTATAGTTTCAGGTCTTACATTGAATTCTTTAATCCATTTTGAGTTGATTTTGATTTTTGTGTGTAGTGTAAGATAAGCATCCAATTTCATTCTTTGGCACGTGGATGTCCAGTTTCCTGACACCATTGATTAGAGACTATCCTTTGCCGATTGTGTATTCTTAGTTGAAGCTTAGTTGACCATGCATGCATGAGTGTGTTTCTGGTTGCTCTCTTATATCCCATTGGTCCGTGTGTCTGTATTTATATGCCATTACCATGCTGCTTCGATGACTATAGCTTTGTAATATAATTTTAAATAAAGAAATGTGACACCTCCAGCCCTGCTCTTGCTCAAGATTGCAGCTATTTGGGATCTTTTGTCACTTCATATGAATTTCAGGATTGCTTTTTTTTTTTTTTTTTCTATTTCAGAGAAAACATCGCTGAAATTTCGATAGAAATTGCTTGGGGAGATGGACATCTTAACAATATTAGCTCTTCTGATCCATGAACACAAGATATCTTTCTATTTATTTGTGGGTTTTTGTTTGTTTGTTTTCTGTTTCTTTCATCAACATTTTATAGTTTTCAGCATACGGCTCTTTCACTTCCTTGATTAAATTATTCCTAAGAACTTTATTCTTTTTGGTGCTATTGTAAAAGGAATTATTTTCTTAATTCTTTTTTGGGTAGTCTATTGTTAGTGTACAGAAATGCCACTGACGTTTGTATGTTGCCTTTGTATCTTGCAACTTCTCTGAACTCATTTATTAGTTCTAATAGTTTTTTTGATGAAGTCCTAAGGGTTTCTTTTTTTTTCTTTTTTTTTTTTTTTGTCCTAAGGGTTTCTGCAAAGAAACAATTTTACTTCATTTTCAATTTGGATGTCTTTTATTTTTTCCCCTTAACTAATTGCTCTGGTTCGTTTTCCAGTACCATGTGGAGTAGAAGTGGTAAGTGTGGGCCACTCTTCTCAGTTGAGTGTTATCTTGTTCCTGATCTTGGAGGTAAAGCCTTAGCTTTTCACCATTGACTATGATGCTAGAAGTGGGCTTGCTGTAGATTTTCCTTATTATGTTGAGGACATTCCTTTTCTATTTAAATCATTGAGAGTATTTAGCGGGAAAGAATACTGCCTTGTGCCAAATGCTTTTTCTGTGCCTACTGAGATGATTGTACGATTTTTTTATTCTTCATTCTTTTAATATGGTGTGCTACATTCCTCAACTTGCATATGTTGAACCATCTTTAAATGCCAAGGATAAATTCCACTTGATCATGGTGTATGATGCATCTATTGTGCTGTTGAGTACAACTTGCTGGTATTTTGTTGAGGATTTTTATATCAATAATCATCAGTGATACTGGCCTATAGTTTGTTTGTTTCTTTGTTTTTATAGTGTCCACACCTTGTTTTAGCCTTTGAGGGGAAATTCTTATGACTGTATGCCTTCTTTCAATCCTATAAAACCATACTTGTGCTAAGAGCCTCTTAAGGGCAGTTCCCTGAATTGTTCACATTTCTGTGCCTTCTCCCAAACCTGCAGAGTTGGTCTAACTTTCTGTACATTCCCAAGCCATCTCTAAAGGCTTGCACTCACTGTCTGCAGGGGTGCACTTGAGGAACCAACCTTGGGAGATGGGTGAAGCACGCAGGGAATCAGGGGTGACTGTGAGCCAGTTGGGAGGGAGGTCCAGCTGCTGAGCTCCAAGCAGCTGTGGGCAGCTTCCTCATGGCATCCACAAAGCAAGTTTAGTAATATCGGTGGCCCTTTGATGAGTTCTGAGTCCTGGTTGCTATGTTCCCAGCCTCTCCCAACCTTTAGCTGTGCCCATCACCTAAGGATTCTGAGTGGGGCAAGAAAAAAGCGGGTCTCTCGGGCAGCGTCCTGCCTGGCTGAGGAAGCTGGGCATTCAGTCACTGTGTTTTCACTTTTCACTGTGGGAGAAATCACAGCCTGAGAGAATTTCTCTTGGCACTAAACTGTATTGCTTTGGGGAAGGAGTAGCCTGGATAAAGTGAAACTTTATCTTGTCCTTATCTTTTCTTCTTATCATCCTCAATGCATCTATTCTTGGATATTATTTTTTCTCTAGTTCTTCCCCTAGACTACTGGATTTTTGAGAAACTACTCTCCTCTGTAGGTGGTTGTCAAAAATCAATGTTCTAGAAAACTCCTATTCCACCATCTGCTCATTTATGTGTTTTAAAATTCCCCCAATTGCTGTTACAGAGAATAGACCATAACAGTGCAAGAGGGGGAACAGCAGGACCAGTTGAGAGATTATCCTAGCGGGCCCTATGAGATACATGGCCACTGAGACAAGAGTAGAGAAGCCTCGGGGGCTTAGTTGTCTCTTAATTTTCTCCTACTCTGAGATCCTGCTTCATCTGAATTCTGATGTTGTACCCAGTGCCCATCTTCTGTGACAATCTTCTCACCACCCTAGGCTGACCCTGATGTGTAATGCAGGCCCATATCCTTTTCATTCTTATACCAAATGGTCATCAACATAAGGAGCTATGTGTAGCTGACTCTACTCAAGTCCAGTGGCACCTCATGGGGCCTACTTTCCAGCACTCAACAGTGCAGCAAAATTTCAAATGTGATATTAAATTGCTGTTATGAAAAACCCTGGCCGTCAACCCCGACCAGTCCCAATATCCAACATGTTGCTGTGCCACTCTCTCTCCCTTGATCTCCCTCTAGTTCAGTGCTTCCAAATTTTGTGTCCTCCATTTCCTCTCTCAGGCTGTTCACATTAAAAAGTTTCCACATCTTTTCACATAAGAGCAATTCAGCATCCCCTTTATTTTGCATTCTCCCTCAGGATCCTGATTTGGGGCCTAACTTTTCGAAGCCAAAATCCTCCCTTTAAGGTGTTTTACCAAACAACATCAAAAGCAATTATATCTTCTTATGCAGGACACTTAGATGTTTTTTACACCTCTCTGATACTTAGTTGGAAGGTTAGCACACAACCACAAGAGATGGGCTGGGAAGGACTCCAGAAGCCAATTCAGAACATGGACCACCCCTTAAAGATGGAAAATCTAATGAAAGAAGCTATATGCAAAACAGTTTCAGCAATAATGTTTCTTTGCCAATATATACTTTCAGTGTTTAGTGTTTGTTATTGCCCAGGGAAAACAAAAGCCCCTATGGACATGAAAGTCATAATAATTCCACCTCTCCCATACCCGAACCTCCATACCCTTTGGCAGCCTCATACATTCTAGTCACTGTAAACTCAATTTTCCAGAAAATTTCAAGAAAACTAGTTTACTACCCTCTTCAACCATTTATATTAATTTTGGTTTATTGTATTAAGAGTCTAGGTAGCTTTGAGTGTTCACTCTGTTAACGATGTCACAGTTCAGAAGTATAAGAATGATTGCAGAAAAATTAATTTCTGATTCATGTAGCAATAAATTGAGCCATACTGATGCGAGCATTAGTTTTTCCAAGAACTTTTGCTGCCAGATTTTATTTATGGAATGTCATCATTTTCCAAAACATTATCATTTCTTTTTTTCAGATCATGCCTTCTGACTAGAGCAGGTAATTTGGGGAGGGTTTATATATAATGATAGCCTGAATCCCTTCATTTATAAAATTGCATAGTACTTGGCTCATTAATGACTGTTGAAAATGCTAGTCTAGTAAAATCATGAGAAGAGCTTTTACCTGGGAATTTAATTGCTGAAACCGAGTTGGACCCATTCCCAAACATTATCTAAGACAAACAATCAATCCTGGTGCTGGGTGTTCCTCAAGGCAGATGTTGGGAAGGTGCTGCCCTGACTGGACACGATTTGGTATTACAAAGTTACCATCTCAGGGCTCTCCCTGACTGGGAGAAATCATCAACCTATTTATTTAATCCCATTTGGGCAATAGATAAATTCCATTGAGGGCATTGACAAAATTTCAAAAGGCAGTAGAATGTATACAATATAATCCTAATATAAAGGGTTTAAACAAAAAATAAAAATAAAAAGGGGTCTCCTGGGTGGCTGAGTTAAGTGTCTGCCTTTGGCTCAGGTCATGATCCCAGGCTGGGATGAAGCACCACTTTGGGCTCCTTCCCGAACAGAATCAGATTTCAGGGGGTGAGAACAGTGTTGTGGCCCAGATTAGACTTCAATTTCCTCTTGATAATTGTGTGTGTGTGTGTGTGTGTGTGTGTGTGAAGAGTTCACAAAATATTTTCAACAACCAGGTTGATTATCAGAATCACTTGAGGAACTTTTAAAAATGCAGATGGATAGGGACACCTGGGTGGCTCAGCGGTTTAGCACCTGCTTTTGGCTCAGGGCGTGACCCTGGGGTCCCAGGATCAAGTCCCACGTCGGGCTCCCTGCATGGAGTCTGCTTCTCCCTCTGCCCATGTCTCCACCTCTCTCTGTGTGTCTCTCATGAATAAATAAATAAAATCTTAAAAAATAAATAAATAAAAATGCAGAAGGATAAACTTACCCACCCTGAGGCCCAGGAATCTGTACTTGTAAAACAGGTGTTTATCCAAGTGACTCTGGTTATTAGTTCTGGTTTAGAGCCACTGATCTAATACCCATCCCTCACCTCACTCTCAGCATTTCTTTGCTGACTCTCTTCCAGTAACTCAGTGTCTCAAAGTTTCCATTTTCTTGTTTCCTTTATATTATGCCTTGCATTTGATCCATACAGATTAGTTTTTTTCTTGGCCTTACAAAGGTGCTCATCTTTCCATGGGCCACTATTATTCTAGCTTCTGAAATTTTGCAATAACCAGAAAAGTGTATAGCCAGGTAAATCGATTTTCTATGGTTCCTGGGGAAACCTCAACTGCAAACTGGTCAAGCACTGCACAATGATCCTGAGACAGGCTCACAAGTCTTTATCTGAACTCATTCTTTAAAAAAAAAAAAAGATTTATTTATTTGAGAGAGAAAGAGGGAAAGAGCAGGGGCAAGGGCAGAGGGAGAGGAAGAGAATCCTCAAGCAGAGCAGAGCCTGACATGGGGCTCGATCTCATGATCCTGAGATCATGACCTGAACTGAAATCGAGAGCCAGACACTCCACTGAGGCACTCAGGTGCCCCATCAGAACTTATTCTGAGGCAAACACAGAGACTGACAGACTTTGGGGCGATGCCCTAAATACTGTCAGTGGCTCCAGCATCTTGAAACAAACCAAGGTTTGATTTTGAGGTAAAGTCTGGCAAAGAATGGTTTCCTTGTTTAAAGAAGAGAAAGGACTTACAATGAATTACAAACAACTTTAAAGTACATGTTCTTACAAAACAATAGCTTTATGAGCTAACTCTTAAATGTTAGCTGTAAATGAATCAGAAACATATGGTTGCAACTTTCCTCTACATACAAAAGAGACTAAAAATCCAGGGGAATGGAGCTAGAGACAAACATGAAATTGATTTTCCAAAGGGCTAGATGCTGGGCAATGGTTTAGAACACTTTCTGAAAACTCTAAGCCAACGGGTTTATCAACTCTCTTTTTTAGCTTAGCTCTCAGAATCTACAGATATCCGAGAAGAATCAGTGTCAAATGAAGGTTTCCAACAAATTCTAACCAGAAGTAGTTTTCAAACTACAACCTAATGATTGAAAACTTGCTAAGGACGGGATATGTAAAAGATGGAGACATACAAAAAAAAAAAAAATCCAAAGCTGGGCATCCAGTAACTTTCAAGCATTTTTTAATAAAAAGAAAGTGCTTCAAATTGAATGATAGTTGAACAAATCAATTGTTGCTGAAGAATTTTTCCGTAATTAAGTCCTGATGGCTTTACAACGCAGTAAAGAATGTATTGGGCTTTTGACAACTCCTTCCATTCCCAGTGAAAAGGGAAAACAGCCCAGAAAATCACTTAGGAAGACCCGGACAACAGATGGTGCACCAGAATCGAACAATGATCTCAATAAGTGAGGCCTCAGAGACATGATGATGCTTTCTGCAGCTGGATATCATAAAACCAGGGAGCCACCAGCAGTGCCCTGCTATGCCCACTAAACCTGTATTCTCTTAAAGCCACAAGCCAGTGTGTATGACCAGCCAAAGGCCAATCACAAGCTGGACAAAATTGTGGGAAGCACCTGGGCCCAGCAAGGAAGCAGAGTTCCCTAGGTTTTCTACAGTATGGCTAGTACTTGAAGCAAGTCAAAATCCTTCCGCCTCAATTCCCTGTGGAGTGACGGCAACACCATCTATACTCTGTATCTCATACAAGGAGCCAAAAATGAAAAAAAAAAAAAAAAGAAATTGCTTTTAAATGTAAATACGCTACCATCAAATAAGCTGGTATTTTGTAAACAGGCATGGACACACTTTAGAGCTTGCATTTTTAACTCATTGTGCTAGATTGAAGATGCTGCACATTCTGGGACCCTCCTCCCACTGAGAAGCACGGTCTATGGCCTTTCCTCTTGGGGAACCAGCCAGGCTCTGTGACTGTCTGACCAATAGAATATGGTGGAAGTAATGCTGCTGGTTTCCAGGTCCAGGACGTCAAGGACAGATGCTTTCTGTCACCTGAAATACTCTTAGAACCTGGTCTCCATTCAGTGAGGAAACTCAGGTAGCCCCACGAGCAGACCTACATGGAACAGCCCTGGTTAAGCTCCTGGCCAAATGCTAACACAGCTTGCTAGCCATGTGGCTGAGCCACCTAGGAAGAGAATCCTCCAATTTCTAATTGAGATGCCCCAACTGATGCCACTGAGCTCTGCCCAAATTGCAGACTCATGAGCAAAATAAGTGGTAGTCGTTGTTTTAAGCCACTAAATTTTACGGCGATTGGTTGTTCGACAATAGACAACCAGGATATCCACTATCTTAATATAATAGTATTATAATCTTATTTTATGTATAATAATTATGATGATATGATTACTATTATCAATAGAAATAATTTTTACTTATTAGACTTTAACTATGTTCCCGGCACTATTTTGTGTGCTTTCCCTATATTTTTAAAATCAATTTTTTAAAAGATTTATTTATTTATTCATGAGAGACACAGAGAGAGAGAGAGAAAGAGGCAGAGACATAGGCAGAGGGAGAAGCAGGCTCTTCGCAGGGAGCCCAACGCGGGACTCGATCCTGGATCCCAGGATCACATCCTGAGCTGAAGGGAGACCCTCAACCAGTGAGCCACCCCGGCGTCCCTAAAGTCAATTTTAACTATATATTTGTTTGCTTGTCTATTCATTGTCTATCTTACCCAGTAGACTGCCAGCTCCAAGAGGGAAGGGATTGTGTTTTATTCACCAAACTCTAACACAATGTCTGGCTTATTATTAGATGTGTTAGATTATTTGGCTATTAGGTCACTTTACTAAAATTTCATCCGTTTTTTTTTTTTTCCATTACAGAGGAATCAACAAAAACTTTGAAAAGTTCAGGGCCAAAAAAAGGAGTTAGAGAGAAAGAGAAGGAGTGAGGGCTCAGTCCAACAACTTGGATGAACAAAATGACATTTGCAAAGTTTTTGAAAAGCAGAGTTACTAAGACTGTGTCCAGGTAGGAACTAATTGGTCAAACTTGCCTTAATAGTTTGCTACCTGGTTTTTAATGACTGACCGGAACAGTGAAGCCACTTAATGCACACGGCTGGTATTACTGGGGAGCTCACACTTCCAGCCACCAGATTCTGTGGCACTGGAAATAAAATACGCCAGTCAAGTGATAGTGTCTGGTCCTTCACCCTCATGCAGGTCCCAAAGAGGCAGCCCACGGATGGGTGTGGCCTGTCCTGGGGTCCCGGGCAGGATGAGATTCGCCGCACAGGGGCTCGGCACTCATTACCACATTGTTATTTCAGAAATTGGTCAGACTGACCGGAGGCAGCCGTCTTCTCAAAAGTGTCACCACCACCTGGAACGATTCACATGCCTGCGAAGGGACCACAGCTTCACACCTGTGATATTGAGGAGGACATAATCAGCTTGCCAGGTGGTTGGATGGGGTGAGACGTGTAGAACAACAGCCAACACTGGCGAAGAGACCTGAAGTCACTGGTGCCTGGGCTCTCACAGGTACTAAGGGTGACACTGACATGAAAATAGTTTAGACCACGTAAGTTGAATAATCATTAACAAACAGAAGTAGGCCTGAGATAGCAGACGTTCAGGATGTACCGACAGTGGTCACGTTGCTTGCAGCCCTGTGTGCCCAAAGGCCTCGGGAAATCAGAAGTCTAGGAGGACAGAGGAAGAGCGCGCAGAGGCTGTTCTTGGAAGAAAGCACAATACGTGTCGAAGCTGCAATCCTCTCGCTCGAGTCACCAACTGATGTGGTGTCGGTCGTGTGTCCACCAGTCCAACTGGCAGATGTAATGTGCCAAGGGGACGCAGCAGCAGTGAGGTGCAGGGATCCCACCCGGTCCACACCCTTCCAAAGGGCCCTAAAGGGCAACACGTGGAGCTTTGCTGCTCTAGAGAGATTTTTACCAAAAGAAGCAGCCAAATGCTAACACTGTTGGGCAATATGAATGAGCAAAGCCAAACACACAAAGGCAGCAGAGGAAAGCCATTAGACTAGACCATTCGACTAGACTACAAAAACCACCTGTGTGTCCATCAGGCAGGACGAGGCAATAAATACTCTACTGAGGACCAGGTTACAACAGAAAAAATCTAGTAACGAGGTAAGGCTGCAGGCATGTTTCCCTAGGTGACCTCCACATAAATGTTGAAAAGGCAGCCAGAGATAGGCTGTGTATATAGTGTATGTCAATTTTCATTATTTTGAAAAACCCACATTGTGCAGCTGGTAGATCATAAATCTCCGGTCTACATTGGGCTATTATTTAATTAGGCTAACCCTTAATGACTCATGGTATTTTGTCATTTTAATGATTCTTTATTTTTCTCACATCTCATTGGTAAATCACTGCTTATCAGAGTTTACGGTCTCCTCTTTTATTGTGCCATCTTCTAGCCGCTGTCCAAGGTGACGTGGACTCCAGGCTATTGACTTTCCTCAGCCCTCAATGGAGGTTGTTGTGGAAAATTGAGTTTTTGAATGATCAACAGCCTGTGAACAATGCCTCTTCCAGGGTGTAGCTTTCAGGAATTTGGGAACTGTCTTTAGTTTTGGCCTGAAGTCACACTGCAGCTTGAGATCCTGTCATTTACATCAAGCTCAAAAATATACATCTTAATACACTGCAGCATTTTCTGGGACTTTGATGGTATCTGTGAGCATGATGAAAAGGGTTTTCACCACTAGATTTGAAATGTTTGGCTTTTTTTTTTTTCTTTTTTCTTTCTTTCTTTCTTTCTTTTTTTTTTTTTAATCACAGATTTCTTTTGTCCAAAATAAGTTCAGGCAGTAGGAAGGAGTGAAAAAGGTTCAGATTTATTCACATGGTATTTTCTCCAAAGAGTCTCTTTTTAAAGAAGCAATTATTAAGTCGTCCACATTAGACCCATGCAAATGAAAAGATCAGAGTTAATTAATCTTGTCCCGAGTAAGAGAAGTGACGAATAGCAATTAAATATTTTGTGTTCCTCAAGGAATTTGCTTGCTTACTTACTCCTTATTTCTCAAGGGAGGGAGTTACTCTAATAATACGGGAAATGCTTGGTGGAGAGGGCTAAGGCTAGTGACTCATATATCCTGATTATCTTTCTTCAGCATGGCACAGGAAAAATAATAGGAGTTTGTGGAGCCACACAGACCTAGTTTCTAATTTCCGTTCTACTATTCACCGGCTATAGATAATTTATATAAACTCCTTGTGTGTAAAGCAGAGCTAATGGGGCCAATCTTCTCCACAAGGATGACAAGGCAGTCACCTGCTTTTCTGTGGGCCAGAGCCAATGTGAAAAGAAGGTTCCTTTGAGAGTACAACTTGAACCCAAAGAGGTTTATTCAAAAATAATAGAAAACAAATCATATTTCTAATATCACATTGCCTTTCACTTTATTTTATAGGACTTTGAGACTATGTCTGTATCCCAGAATGTTTTCATTTATTCAGATAAACGAAACTAGATCAAATAATAGAAATATAAAAATAATGATAATAATAATAATAAATTAGCTATTATTCTGGTGGAGGAGAATAGGAAGAAATTACTCTTTTAGTTAAATGACTTGAAGTCATTAGCTGGCTGCCCTTTTCACCATTCAGTTGATCTTTGAGGCACCATTAGACTTGACAACTAATGTGTTTATCAAGGAAAATAATCAACAAGTATTTAATTAGGCACTGCTTATATTTTACTGCAAGTCTAATGATTTGTTGATTTTAAGTTAGATGTCTGTCTTTACTAAAGTCATTAATACTCTAAGTGAATTTGTGCTTGAAATTCCATACGTATTTAGGAATTACACACATTTTGCTTTTTACTGTGGGACCCGTAGGCTATGAACATTTTCCTATTGCAGACCTCTAAAACTACAAACAGAGCTCTTTAGGCACAATGAAACAAACACAGACGTGCAAGGGATGGAACCATCAACAACTTCTCTTTTCTGTTGCTGCCTGCAATGTCTTCTGCAGCTGGCCACAAGTTAGCATAGCCAGTATCTAAGGTGTGACTGACATTAACATTCCGTATTTTTATTTATTTATTTTTTTATTGATGTTCAATTTGCCAATATGTAGAATAACACCCAGTGCTCATCCCATCAAGTGCCCCCCTCAGTGCCCGTCACCCAGTCACCCCATCTCCCCCACCCACCTCCCTTTCCACTACCCCTAGTTTGTTTCCCAGAGTTAGGAGTCTCTCATGTTCTGTCTCCCTTTCTGATATTTCCCACTCATTTTTTCTCCTTTCCCCTTTATTCCCTTTCACTATTTTTTATATTCCCCAAATGAATGAGACCATATAATGTTTGTCCTCCGATTGACTTATTTCACTCAGCATAATACCCTCCAGTTCCATCCACGTCGAAGCAAATGGTGGGTATTTGTCATTTCTTTCTTTTTTTTTAAGATTTTATTTATTTATTCATGAGAGATACAGAGAGAGAGAAGCAGAGACCCAGACAGAGGGAGAAGCAGGCTCCGTGCAGGGAGCCTGATGTGGGACTCGATCCCGGGACTCCAGGATCACGCCCTGGGCCGAAGGCAGGCGCTAAACCACTGAGCCACCCAGGGATCCCGTGTTTGTCATTTCTAATGGCTGAGTAATATTCCATTGTATACACAGACCACAGCTTCTTTATCCATCATCTTTCGATGGACACCGAGGCTCCTTCCACAGTGTGGCTACTGTGGACATTGCTGCTATAAACATTGGGGTGCAAGTGTCCTGCTGTTTCCCTGCATCTGTATCTTTGGGGTAAATCCCCAGCAGTGCAATTGCTGGGTCATAGGGCAGATCTCTTTTTAACTCTTTGAGGAACCTCCACACATTCTGTATTCAGTTTCCATCAGATACTACTATAAGCTGTGGGACCCATCCCTTCCCAGGCTTCACCATTTACTGAGTATTACAAAATTGCCTTTATAACAACAGCACATATCCTGAGCCTCTGAGCCCTATGCAGAATCTCTCTTCCAGGTGATTTCTTCTAGGGGTCTTGGTGGTGGCGTAATGGTGACGTTCACGCTTTGTTCTGATGCCCACTGCTCTTCTGATCTTTAGTTCTGTGGACCGCTGATGGACCCAAGGCTATGTCTGTAAAGCCAGTGATCCTCTCTTGGACTCCTGACCTCTAGACAGCTTCATCCACTGTACCTGACAGGAAAACTCCTTTAGCTACTTCTGGCTAGCTTTTGCATTGGACTTTCTCACAGCAGAACTGTCCAGATGTCATGGGGAGGGGGAAGGGAAGAGGGAGTGATGGGAGTTGATGAATCTAATAGCTTCACTCTATACCTAGGACCCATGCTCTCTCTTCAGCTAAGTTTCTGTTCACCGTCTGGCCTTTGCAGTACCTGGTACCTGCCTCTGGTGGAGGGACTGCATCACTGTTTTATCTCCTAAGCACACTTTCTTCAGCAACTATTAGAGCACTGGACAAGTCTGTGGACCAAATTCAAATACCAAATTCAAATACTAGCAGGTACTACCTGCTAGTCAACGGTCTATCAGGACATAAATCTCATTGCTCCGTAATATTTCTTGAAAGTTCAGAAATTCCCAGAACATCTGGAGGGCAGTAAGTCCTAAGTCTGACAGAGTTAGAGTTCAGCCTTACAGCCTCTTTAGTCTTACAACATGTTTAGTTCCTGTGGGCTTTTGCCACCAATTTTATATTCCAGAAGATGGAACCAGCATAAATATGTCATATATACCTTTCAAGACCTTCCATATTCAGGTCACACCTTATTTACCTATTCTGATCATCAAGTCTTCTAGACCAACTCATCACACAGCACTCCGTAACAATGGGATACTTTTTTTCTTCTTAGAATCTTTTCCTTTTCTACCAATCTTTATGCCACTCTTCTCTTTCTTTAAGGACTGATTTAAAATCCACTTTCTCCATGAAACCTTCTCAATTTGTCCAGCCCACACTCATCTCTCTCTCTTCTCTGTCCATGTATTTGGCATCAAAATCACAACAGCTCATTGTTCTATAACTTCACATGCATCAGTGTTGGCTTTGGTTTTCTAGCCAAATGGTAAATCCACTGAGGGGGAAGTTCCATGTTCTTGATGCATTCTTATATCCACACAGTACTCTGTTGGTCACAGAGGCACAACAGAAGTCAGATTAAATGAAAAAAGTAATATATTATCTGCTTGGTTGGCTTATTTGCCCGTATGTCTAAGACTATGGTAGGTACTACAGGATATACAAAAAGTGGGGTATGATGTGGTCCCTGCTTCAAACAGCCCCCAATCTCATTGAGAAGGCAATAAAAACAACATGAAATAATTTGACTATAGGCAAATGCTGAAATGCTTGGTACAAGCAGGTGTTGCTTTGGCATCCAGGAAGGGGATAATATAAGGTTAACTGAAGTTAACTGGAAAGATTTTGTGGATATGATAGAATTTGTAATTATCCTTAAAAAGTATAAAACCTGAAGAGGCTGATAAAATGCCAGCATAATTATGTTCATACAGAAACCTGTACCTGAATGTTCATGGAAGTTTTTTCTTTTTCATAATAGCCAAAAGCTAGAAACAGCCCAGGTGTCCCTCAATGAGTGAATGGTTAAACTGTGTACACTCAATCCATGGAACACTCATCAGCAATAGAAATGAAAGAACAATTGATACGTGGGACAACTCGGATGAATCTCCAGGAAATCATATTGAGTAAAAAGAAGCCAATCCCTGAAGATCATATACTATATGATTCCATTTATGAAACACTTTTTAAATGGCAAAAACTTAGAAGTTGAAAACGTAGCAGTAGTTATCAAGGGTTCGGAGAGGGGGCAAGAGAGAGATGGGTATGGTCATAAAAGAGAAACTCAAGAATTCTTGTGATTATGGGACAGTTCAGTGTCTTGACTGCGGTAGGAGATATGCAAACCTACAGAGGAGATAAAATTATAAGGAACTAAATACACACATGTGCACACAAATGAGTGCAAATAAAGCTGTCCAAATCTGAATAAGATCTGTGGGTCGCATCAATGTCAGTATCCTGCATCATACTGTACTACAGCTTTACAAAATGTTACCATTGGGGGAAATGAGATAAAGGATACAAAGGATCTCTCTGCGTATGAATCTACAATGACCTCAACAGAAATTTTTTTATTAAAAAAATAGCAAGCTATCATTTCAGATGATAGGGTACAGACAATTGGACTTAGATCAGGACCAAGATCAAATTTCAGAAGTCTGGGCTCTTGCTAAGCTACTTTGCCTTAATTTACAAGTCAAAAAGTCATGGAATTAGATGCATAATGTGGTTAGGAAAAATTAAGTAAGACACTCAAACATTCAAAGAAGATGATTTCATTAACTTACACTGATTTTGATTTGAGAAGACCGTTGCCATTTCACTGAAAGGATCAGAGATTGAGATGCTGTCTTGCAACAAAGAACAAGTATAACCCTAGGCCTCAAATTAAAAGTTCTGTCCCCATAGCCAACTAGTCTAAGGGTTCCTAAGCAAGGATATACATAAGATTCATCTCAAGGTATGAAAAATACAGATTGCCGGAACCAAACGTAGAGGTTCACGTTCAGTAGAGCTGCATAAGGTTCTGGAATTTCCACGTCTGATGTGCAACCCAGGTGATTCGAATCTACCTGGAATCAAAAATTAGAATCCACTGGAGTACTTATTAAAAAGGCAAATTCTCTGAGACCCGCCGTTCTGGTTGCACTAGTCTATTTTAGTTTTATTCTGACGATTCAGTAGAATTTATAGAAGGAGGTTGGGCTTCTTAAAGATCCGGTTTGTGTTCCTATATGGTTGAGGGTGGAGAGAGAGGAGGAAGCTGTCAAAGTATAAAATCTTCCCAGCCCTCCTCTTCCAATCACAACTCATCAGAGAGCATTTTGCACAGGGAGATGAAAGGCCCTTGCCGAGGAGAAGTTGAAAGACTTTGCTGTTGTAATTCAGGGGCAGAGGTGCTTGGATATAAATGATTCCTAACTGTGGGTTTGGGGGACCCTGCTACGTAGAAATGTAAACACAGATGTCAGGCCTTTCATCCCTGCTATATAAACATACCAGCTGCCAGGGGAAGAAGGAGAAACCCTTCGGAATTAGCTGCATTTTTTTGCCATCTAGAGCATAAAAATTGGCTTCACGCTTGAATTTCCACCAGCCACGCAAAAGCACTGTTCACCAGAGAAGGACTGAACAATGAACTAGACATCCGCGTGCTGATTGCCTCTTTTCTCAGGCGGACGCTGGGATCTTGCCATTCTCCACCACGGGAGTGGCTGCCCCAGATGAGAAGCATGAGATGAGGTGGTAACACTATCATGAAACGGCCAGGCTCAGTGGAAGAGGCCTTTAAAAAATATGTGGCCACTTTGCTTCCAAGGTTATACAAACCAAGAATCTGAGATTTATACTCCTGATGAACCCAGATTTAGGGAAAATGGAAGGAGCAAGTCTTGTGAATTTTTTGTGAGAAAAACAGAATGGTTTCCAGTAAGCGAGGGTATGATTATTCCAATACATGAATATTCAAAGGGCCACAACTGGTGTAGCCACACCCAAACCACAACAGACCTCTTCTCACACTATTAAATACTTCTTTTAAAAAGGAAACCATGAAAGAAACCATTTCTTAAAAAAAAAAAAAATATTAAATGTGCAAAAAAAGTATAATGGGAAATGTATTTCTAAACAAAACACTTCAATCCATGGAGAAATGTGTCTTCAATTACATCTGGAGCTAGCAAGCCAGCTTGCATATGGTACACGTCTTGTGTTTTCTACAGAGCCTCTGTTCCCAAAGACCTGAAGGGCTGTAGTAAAAGCATATAGTGTCTTTTCACTGGACAGAGGATTTTTTTTTTCTTCTGGAAACACTATGACAGTCAAACAGATCTTCTGACATTGACTAAATTAGTTGTTACATTATTCACCATACATAACAGTTGAAGGCGATAAAAATAAATCTGAAATTACCAAGCAGCCCACATACGTGAACTTATTGGGCAGAGGCCATTGTGGTTTAGGACACATTAGTTCTAACAAAATTTATCCCTTTACCAATGGTCCATCAGAGTATTGTAAAAGGATTATCACAGGGAGCTTTCTAAACGGTCCCGTTGCTTAGAATGGCCAGCCAACCTGGCTGCGTGGGACAGAAGAGCCAATCAATTCAGGACAAACACCTGCAGGCATTCATTAAAAGATCTGTCCTGCTGAGGCTTAGCTTAGAAGATACCATTTTCCATAGTCAGATTACGACCTACAACTAAATAAAAATCTGCGCAGCCAGTATCATCCACTTACAAGTAGGCTAATTCAGGAAGGCTGTTCATAAATCTAAGTTCAGTAGATCACAAACAATCCATGTGTATATCTTTGTGCTTTTATCAGAGGGTTCTTGATGTTGATTGCATCGCTTCTGTCTCTTCTTATTTCGAAAACTCATGTATATACGTGTGTATATGTAAGTATACTTGTGTGTGTGTGTGTGTGCGTGTATGCGCGTATGTGCGTATATACGGTATCAATTTATACGTGTGTGTCCAAAATAGTGCTTCAAACACAGCACACACACCAGGACATCTCAAAAATTTGGATTTAAAATGACTACGCATGACAGCCAGTATCCCCTGCAGATGTAGGCAGAGTCGAATTTCCTTTATTAGGAGCATGACGTTTGTTAAGTTGAGTGAGTAACAGTGCTTATGTAATTTTTATTTTTATTTATTTATTTATTTATGTATTTATTTATTTATTTATTGGTGGAGGGTGAGGGAGTCAGGTCATTTTTATAAGAATGGTAAGAGGAAAAAAAATAGAATGGTAAGAGAAAATGGGGTTGGAGGAAGAAAAGAGCTGGATGGGGATTTTCATACTAGGCCGGTTATCCACAGGCCTAACTAAGCAGCCCTGCCCTAGATCCATCCAACTCTTTCACATTAAGAAGTTGATCTTATAAATAATAGTGAAAGGGAATGTAGGGGAAGGGAGAAGAAGTGTGTGGGAAATGTCAGAAGGGGAGACAGAGCATGGAGACTCCTAACTCTGGCAAACGAACTAGGGGTGGTGGAAGGGGAGGAGGGCAGGCGGTGGGGGTGAATGGGTGACGGGCACTGAGGGGGACACTTGATGGGATGAGCACTGGGTGTTATTCTGTATGTTGGTAAATTGAGCACCAATAAAAAATAAATTTGTTTAAAAAAAAAAAGTTGATCTTGTGAGCCATTCTCATGTTGTAGATCCACCAGCAGGTTTCGCGGCTTTCCCTTTGTCGTTGGCAACAAGGCTTTTTATAGGACCACCGCCCTCAGTGACCCCATCGATGGTGAGGATTCTGAGTAGGGTCCTGTATGCACTTTCCATGTTCCTTTCTTATATCACCCAGCTCTGGCAATGAACTTCAGATGTTTTGCCATGACCCTGGAATGTAAATCTTCACTCTGCAGGACCCCAAGTCCTCAGGACCCAGCTGTTGCAAAGCTTAGTTTATATAATTCTTAATCCATGCTAATATGGCAAAAATATGCATCTTGATGTGGTTCCAGTGTACCTGTCCAGGCTGGTGTCGCATCCATTATGTGCTGCATTCACACTGTTCAAGGGGATACAGCAGTGAATCAAGCAGACAAAAATCTCTGCCTGCTTGAAGTTTAGGTTCTAGTCCGGGAAGAAAGAATAAACTCCTGTGTAAAATATATAGTATGTGAAGTGGTGGTAACTACAAGAGGGAAGATGGGAGAGCTAGGGGGCTGGATAGGAAGGGCCGTACTTGGAGCATTTGAGCAAAAAGCTGAAGGGGCTGACGAAGTGAGCCAAGTGGGTATCCATGGAAGGAACATTCCAGGCAGAGGGAAGAACTAGTGCAAAAACCCTGGGAAAGTAGCACTCGACTTATTCAACAGCAAAGAGGTCAAGGTGAAGCGGGGAGAAGATGGAGATGTGGTCAGGAGGCAAAAGGTTGTGTGAAACATGGAAGGCTCTGGAAAAATTTAGTTTTCACTTTGATGTGGAAAATGATGTAAGGGAGGCTGTGGAGAGGTGGGGGAGGGGGAAGGTGGTGGTGACACAAGACGGAGGACATGGACAGCACCTGTACAAGTCACGAGTGTTGTCAGAGTCTGCACAAAAGTTGAAAGTTGAGCCAAAAGGACTTGCTGACTGACTGAACTCAGGGAGAGAAATAAAGAAGAAGAATCCCAGGTGTTTGCTTACTTTTGCCTGAGCAACTGGAAAGGCAAAAATGTTGTTCACTAGGAAGGGCAGGCTGCTGAGGAGGCAGCACTTGGGGGTGGAAAGAGTGCAAGGAGCAGGAGTTCAAGTCTGGACAGGCTAAGATAAGATTCTTGTTGGGGGTACTCGGGGGGAGGGGGGCTCTGTTAAGTGTCTGCCTTCAGCTCAGGTCATGATGCCCAAGTCCTGGGTTCGAGCCCTGCATTGTGCTCCCTGCTCAGGAGGGAGCCTACTTCTCCCTCCCTCCGCACCCTGGCTCATGCTCTCTCTATCTCAAATAAATGAATTCTTCTTCTTCTTCTTCTTCTTCTTCTTCTTCTTCTTCTTCTTCTTCTTCTTCTTCTCTTCTTCTTCTTTCTTCTTCTTTCTTCTTCTTCTTCTTCCTTTTTCTCCTCCTCCTTCTTCTCCTTCTTTCTTCTTCTTTCCTTCCTTCTTTCTCTCTTCTTCTTCTTCTTCTTCTTCTTCTTCTTCTTCTTTTCTTCTTTCTTTTCTCTTCCTTTTCCTCCTCCTCCTCCTTCTTCTTCTCCTTCTTCTTTCTTCTTCTTTCCTTCCTTCCTTCCTTCTTCTTCTTCTTCTTCTTCTTCTTCTTCTTCTTCTTCTTCTTCTTCTTCTTCTTCTTCTTCCTTTTCTTCTTCTTCTCCTTCTCCTTCTTCTTCTTCTTCTTCTTCCTTTTCTTCTCCTTCTTCTTCTTCTTCTTCTTCTTCTTCTTCTTCTTCTTTCTTCTTTCTTCTTTCTTCTTCTTCTTGGAAGATGCCTGTTAGACTCAGAGATGGACACCATGGAAAGGCTGCTGGGCATAGACGTCTGTGGTCTATGGTCTGGGGGAAAGTTGTACATTGGAGATGCAGAGTTGGAAGTTCTCAGAATATAGGTGAGATTAAGTCTATGAAATTGAAACACCAAAGGAGTCAAAACACAGAGAAGATACTCAAAGAGTAAGTATGGTTCATGGAGCAGAGGACTCTGGAACAGTGTGTGCTGCGGAAACCACTGTCCTCAATTTTATGTTAATGATTTACTCTTCTCCGGTCAAAATCTGTTAAGAAACTCGGTCTCCAACTGCTATTAGATTTATTGCCATTTCCCCTCCTTCTGTGACAACTTCCTGTTCACCTTCTCCTTCAAGGCTCCAGCTCTTCCTTAGTTCTCTGAGTAAAAAGGTTTGTTAGTAATGTCTCCCCCCTCCATTTTATTAATCCTCTGGCAAATGCTGCTTTCAGAGGACTAAAGACCAGAATGTTCTGATTAAACACTTAATTAGACATATTAAAAAATATTGCCAGTTTTAAATAAGTGATTCACTCATTAGTCTAATATACTAATGACAGAGCTTTGAGAAAAGGAAATGGAATAAAATTTACCCTCTGAGAAAATGGGTTGAAATTAGATTTTTACACTAAAATTTTTCTGAGTAAATTTCCAGCTTGGATGGATGGGAGTCATCTAACTAGTATTTCATTCACTGCATGGACCTCTCATGGTAAACATTTTCAAATGAGAGCACTCAGGACTGGCCTTTTAGTTATTTACTATTAGAAACTGTTGTAGACAATGAGATACAATCGAAAAGAGCCCTGAACTCAGAGACAAATGCTCCGTGTGCAAATTACGTCTATCACTTCCCTGTTATGTCTTGGAAAAGGTTTCCTGTCTCTTTGAGCCTTTGTTTGACCTTAATATGAAAACTAATATCAGGGCATCCTGGGTGGCTCAGTGGTTTAGCTCCGCCTTCAGCCCAGGGCATGATCCTGGAGTCCCAGGATCGAGTCCTGTATCAGGCTCCCTGCATGGAACTTGCTTCTCCCTCTGCCTGTGTCCCTGCCTCTCTGTGTGTCTCTCATGAATAAATAAAATAAAATCTTAAAAAAAAGAAGACAAACATTATGTCCTAGACAACTTTTCATCTTAGACAACTTTTTCTTTCATGGTACCTGCTGAATGTTAGGCACTTATATATATTTACCAAATTAACAGAATACAATTAGGTTAAGTGATATTTTAAGTACCTTCCAATTTTAAAATTTCATAGTTCTCTATAATATTTATCTTTTTTTGTGATTATTGTCCCAAAGTTCTAGGCACAATTACTTTAGAGGCCTGTGCAAACATGTGATAAATAGATATAAAATTGTGATTCAGCACCAAAAGCACTTACATGAAATAACTTTTTAATTGTTTCCACTGAGTTCCATCATCTGGAATATAATGTACAAGAAAATTTTAGGAGAACCTACTTACATCACAAGTTTTATTCTTTTCCATCATCCAGCATGAGAGAGATAAGAAGAGGAGCAACCAATGTCAAGACAGAGAGGAATGTGTTAGATGTCTGTCAATGTGTATTGTCTTGGTGCACAAAATATCTTCACATTAAGTAGAGCATATGGTAAAGAATAGTCCATAATATATTCCAATTTTATATGAAATAGAAATAATTGTAAACATAGATATATATTCCATGTGTATTTCAGGAAGTATAAATTTGTATAAACTTAGAAAAAAGTATAGTTGACTACCTAACAAATTATAACTGTTTCCATGAATGGGATGGTGGGCAAGTATATAAAATGGGGAAAGTGCAAGGGAGTTATAAAAGGGAAATTTGGGGGGACAATCAGTGGGTGGCTCAGTAAAGCATCTGACTCTTGATTTCAGCTCAGGTCATGATCAGGTCATGAGATCAACCCCCACATGTGGCTCTGCACTGGGCATGGAGCTGCTTAAGATTCTCTCTCTCCCTCTCCCTCTGCCCTTCCCTCTCCGCTCTTTCTCTCTAAAAATAAGCAAACAAAAGGGAGGAGATTTTGGTTTTTCCTTTTCTCACTTTCGTTTTGTTTGGTTCTATAAGCAATTATAAATGTGCACTGAATTCCCTTTTCAAACTAAAAAATACGTGAAAATGGCTGATACTCAAATTTAACCTATTCAGGAAGCATCCTTCATGTCTTTCAGATTTCAGTTCAAGTGTCATCTTCATGAACTCTGTATATATTATATTCCTGCTCCTTGGTACTTTCTAGACTGCTTTATTCTTTCTTTTTCTCCTGAGCACTAACTGCTCTCTGAGAAACTAGATTTACTAATCTAATTGTTTATTCTCTGATCGTCTCACACGAGAATGTTTCAACCAATGCCTAGCATACGTATGGTAGTCAATCAATATAGCCAACAAATACAAAGGTAAATAAAGCAAACAGGGTTCATCCCCACATAGCAGTCCAGTGCCATTTGGGGCATGCATGCTGATCTATACAGCTGCCATGGGTTTTTTCCAAAGATGGAACAGAAGTGGCAATAACTTAAACTCAGATTTTCTTCTCTCCTAGCCTCCAACATCTAGTGATATCACACAGGTTACTCTGCAATCTTGAAGTACTATCTCTACCTTTTCATTTGGTGCTCTTCAAAATTGTCTAGGTCCACGAGATAGGATGAGCCTCAGCAAAATCATGACCTTTAAGTTTGTCTAATCACCAGACATATTTATTTGATGTCTCCAACTAATCTTTTCTTAATATATCTGATATGGAGTCAATTTAAGACCAATTCAAGAGGCAAAGTGAGCAGTATATTCTCACCTGTGGATTCTTCACCAAAATATTATATATCCATCATTTCTATGTCAATAGGTAAGAATGTTCCATTTGTGCTAAGATGCTCTTGATTACAAATAAGATAAAACACAAATAATTTGGCTTAAATAATCAAGATTTACTGACCCTCAGAACCAATATAGTCTCAAGGAAAGGCAGCTTCATGGTTAATTGATACAGCATATCAGTCATTTTTCCAAAAACCAAATTTCTTTCCATATTTCTGCTCAGCAATCCTCAATATGAGCTTCATTTTAATACTGACTCTCCTGTGGTAGCAGGATAACTGCTTGACAGAGTTAGGGATACAACTGTCCTTGTTCAAGTCCAGTAGGAGAGATTCCTTCTGCCCCTGTATTATAACAGTGCTGAGAAATACTCTAGATGAACTCACATGGAGAATACACCCTCGCCAGAACCAACCACGCACACCAATGAGACAGAATGTATTGAACGGGTTAAACCAATCTGAGTCCAACCTTAGAGCAGGGAGGGAGGTCAGCTGACTCTAAAGTCCATTGGTAGGATGGAGGACAGAAGAGAACACATCAATGAAAGTTACTCTTAGGACCAATGTCCAATACAGACATCACTGGGAGGTGGATGAAAGCAAAGAGAACTGTTCCCTCCATCTTTCTGTGGGCTCCAGAAAGTGAAAGGTAGAGAAACCATAGCTATAGCTTTTTGATTTGGATTCCCAATATCCTTAGTCTCTCTATAGCATATTTATTGCTTGGATATCACATGGAATCCAGAAGAATTAAGTCTGACTCTAAGTGCTGGGACTGGTTAGTGAGTAGGGGTCCTTTTCAGCAGGAATTTGCCATTTTAAAAAGGCCAAAGGGACTGCCTGATAGAAGTAGCACTGCCAGAAAAATTAAGCTTCTTTTTTCCTACTGATCAGGTTCTTTTTTTCCTTCCAGTCCCAGTTTAGAAACTGAGGGGAAAAGGGAGGAATCTATTAGTACAATACAAATTTGAAAATTAGAACATACTTTTGTTAAGGATGCTTCCCCCTTTTTAGTATTCACAGCACCTTGTACCAAAAGGGCAACAATATCCCATTCTTTTAGGGATGATCTACTCTGTCACTTGAAGAATTACCGAGAAAGCTCTAAGAATCAAAGAAAATGCTCAATGCAAATTGATGGCATTAGAAGAAATGTTCTTATTGTGGAGAATGTCAAGCACAGAATAGTACAATGAACTACTGCGTACCCATCACCCAGCTTCAACACTAAATTCAGCCAATCCTGGTTTCAGCTACTCCCTTTCCCCATGTTATTTTGAAGCAATTCATACGTTATACCATTTCACCTGCAAATATTTTGATAAGTAATGCATGCACCTCCAAAAGATAATGAATCTTTAAGAAATCAAAATACCATCATCACAGCTCTCAAAATTAGCAATATTTCCTAAATAATTATCAAATATCTAGTCAATCTTCACATCTAACAGTTGCCTTATAATTTTAAAATTTGTATGCCTTCATTAGGAGGCAAATGAAGTCCACATATTGCAATTCCTTTGTAAACATTTAATATCCTTTGATCTATGGGCTTCATCTCGTTTCTCTTTTGTCTTTCATGTAATACATTTGTTAAAAAATCAGGTAATACCCCCTAAAGATTTTTCCACAGTCTGGATATAGTTGTTTGCTTCCCCCGTGGTACAGTTTAACACTTTCTTTCCTCTCTTCTCTCCTGTAAATTGGTAGTTGGAGTTAAAAGGTTCATCAGACTCAGGTGTGCATAGCATTTTGAACCATCAGTCAAGGATATATCTTCACATATCTTCTAATGTCTTAGATATATGTATTCAAAAGTGCCTATGAAATTCCAAGATTCAGTAAGGTGCCGTTTCACTTACAGCAAGTAAATAACCCAGGCGGAGGGAGTTCTGATGTTATTTTGAAACTCACACAAGCTAACATTTCCAAGTCAAAAGGAAAAGAAACATGAACATGGAGCTTCAAGGACAGATAGTGTTTGCTCATTTGTAAGAATGTAAACACATTCCTGGGTGTTTCATTGATCAACCTACATCATCATCATCCCACACTCCTGAAAATCCCACATGAACAAAGCAGGCTAAAAAAGTAGTTCCCCCTCCAAGGTGTCTGTTTTCTTCCCTGCCTGCCTTCTAATACCCTTATCTTTCCCATTTTTGTCATATTGGACTAGCTCCCTGGCAGCAAAGTCAACTACAAACAACTTTGAAAGAAGCATCCTTGAAACAAAATATATTTTTTGTTTTTTTTTTGGAACAAAATTTGATATAAATCCATATATATATATTACAAAATGCAGATGCTGGATAGGCATTCTCTGATTCTAGGACTCCTGCACAGTCATCTTGGCTGAATCCACAGAAGTTATACTTTCTACCAACACCATACTGTCAAATCTCAAGCAATGGTGTGCTCTAATGCCCTGTAGAACACAGAATATGAAGGTTTGCCTAGAAACTACTTAGTCTGTTCTTCTTATCTCTTAAAAGCTCAGAGAAGGTAGACTTCCAGTGAAAAGACATGGTGAGTCTGGAACTCCAATCAGAGGCTTTCTGCACCTTCTCTCTGCTAAAAGGCTAAAGCTATCTCAACTCACAAGTCCAAAAGCTATATAACCTTAAGCCTTCCCATTATCGTCCATGAGCTAAAGCCTAAGGAGAGATCTCTCTCTGGAATGGGAGAGTGAATGAACTGGGATTATACTATTTCACTGCTCACCCTTCCTACTTTGGGATGGATGAAGGCAAATTCTTTCTTTTCCCTTGAGGCTTCAGTATCATCAACAATGTCAATCTCTCCCTCCATTGCCCCTTATACAGACCAGGTTGCAAGTCTAAGCGGTTCTTCTGTGTACCATTCATCTCACCCCCTTCTCTCATGTCCCTGCTCAGATCCACGTTTTTCTGTCCACAAGTCATGGCAATCTCTTCTCCATGCTCACTTTTTGTTTCCACTAAAAAAAAAAAAAAAAAAAAAAATCGTGTACATGTGCTGCATGAAGGGGATATTTCAGTTATTCAAAACCTTCCAAGGAGGACTGTCATCCATCTAGCCCAAATGCAAACTCTCGACCCTGATTTTCACCAGTGCTGTTTCACCAGTAAGTTGTCTCACACTTATCTTACTTGCTTTTTGTGCTGCTGGCTTAACCCTCTGAGTTCATGTTTATATCCCCCCATAGCGTTTTCTCCAACCTCTTAACAGACTTCACCAAACCTATAGATCTCATTCAGAGGACACTTTAAAAAACAGGACAAGTGTTCTTTCCTCTGAGAGATCTTTTCCACTCCAAATTCCAACATCCTTAACTTCCCACTCATATTTTCCACAAGTACATACAGTATCTTCTCCACATCCAAACTCTTTTGGCTAAATTTGACACCACTTACAGGAACATTTTGACTGTGAACAAATTCTCCAACTTCCCTGTACAATTGCAATCTATTGATAAATATTATTTGAATATTTATTAAATATCATACAATACTACATATAAGGCACTAATCTAAATAATATGGTGTTTACATCAATATACAAAGCACAGTCTCTGCCTTCAAGACCCTTACATTCTAGCTGAACCAACAAAATACGCAGATTTGAAAACATTGCCAACAACCAAAACAGATCATTTTAAATGAAAAATTAGCTGCTGATATTAGGCTGCTATGGGGAATTCAGAATAAATGAGGTCCTGGAAGAAGGAAGAGAATTTATACTGGCTTGGAGTTCTAGGTAGAGATTTTAGTGGGCAGGGAGAGGATCAGGTTTAGCTAGAGCATGGTGAACGTAGTCAGGCATTAGCAGATAGGGGCTACTTTTAATTTTCAGTGTATTTCTTAAAAAAAAACACAACTGATAACTATAAACAGAATGATGATGATGTTAACAATGATGCTAATGATGGAGACGTGAAGAAGGTAAGGATACGGGCAGCGCTGACAAATGACAATGATGATTCCAGTGAAAC
Source organism: Nyctereutes procyonoides (assembly GCF_905146905.1). Classification (NCBI taxonomy): domain Eukaryota; kingdom Metazoa; phylum Chordata; class Mammalia; order Carnivora; family Canidae; genus Nyctereutes; species Nyctereutes procyonoides. The sequence continues at coordinate 67,833,493 of NW_026575049.1, forward strand.
ATGCTTTACAAGAGAAGCCACTCTCTTTTTGCCAAGTCTGGACTTGATTTATATTAGTTGGTGTGAAATAGTGTCTCATTTCAATCTGCCATTCCAATCTAATTTTGATAGCAATGCTGCAGTTGACTATTTTTTCTTGCTTTATATCAATGGCTTAATGAATTTTTTTTTTTTTTTTTTCTCAGTGGAAGAGCAGCAAAGTTTGTGGACTGATGCTAATTTATCTGGCTAGGGTCTTGTTAAAATACTTAGGTTTGGTGAAGCATGGTCCACAGTGAAGCCTGGTCCACAGAGGAGTATGGTCCATGGAGTGCTCAGGAAAAGCACAAATGATGGAGCACTTTCTCCGAGAGTTTGCTCTCCTTTGGTAGATGTCCCAATTTCACTCTCATTAGCTTGGCTTCTGAACTGAGGATAATACAGGATAATAATCTCACCTCCAACTGAAGAAACAGTGTGCATGTATATAACCAATGTTAAGATTCTCTTTGTAATGCATTTATATGTCTAAACTCACAAGAACAGACACACGCACACAGAGATATACACACACACTCCACTTTATGTGAAAGATCTTGCCATTTTACTCTTAAGATTGGGAAAATTGAAGGCGCAAAGGCAAGCATGTTCTCAGTTCCACTCTGTAGAGGCTAGAGCTAAAATGACGCCTGGAAAGCAAATGCGGTGACCTTTAAAGGAATCGAGAAGAAGCTATTTCCAGCACATTACTAAATGCTATATTTTAAAGGTTCTAACCTTATTTGCTACAAGTGTATAATATCAGGAAACCCTTGTGAGGGAAGGGTCTGCATTCATCACATGGCATAAGTCACTTACAGAAGAGATGAGAAAGTTATTACTTTCTAACTTGCAGACACCAAAGTTCAACTCAGCTCCTTTTGTGGTTGGCTGCATTAAATAAGGTTCAGGGATCACTTGGAGAATTACAGGCTTCTTGACCTAACAAAAATATAAAGTTTTCTGCAAATAACAATGGCTACATCAACATGCAGAACAATTTATGACACATACACACACACACACAATGCACCTTTCACAGTTTATGCCAGCTGGCAAACTGACCCTTCATGTGTCTGTGGTATTACATTGACTCATCCAGTTCATTAATAGTAATTGATCTATAAGACCTACTATCAAAATAAACAATGAGTAAACAGAAGAAAATTACTTATTGAAAAAAAAATCGTAACACATAGTCTTTGAAACTGAAAATGAACTCCACTATAAAAGTCTGAAGAACTACTTGAAAAAAAAGTAGAATATAGGGTCATAACACTGATTATCTTAATATTTGATAGGTAGATGATAGATCTTGATAATACAATATCTCTTTACCTTTGTGCTCTTCTTTACAAAACACTGGTATTTAGCCATACTTTTATATTCATAACCTCATTATATTTTATAGATTGAAAGTAAAGATTTCCAGCAGGTCAGCTACAGTGAATCTTTTTCTCACCCTGATTGCATAACCCACATCTGTGAAGGAGTGGGTTGCCAATTATCTCATGGATATAGGATTTATAAACTGGCCAAGCCAATAAAACATCGTGTGGGGGCCTATGTGGTCAGAATTGCCTCCAGTTCACCCTTACGCTAAGTGGAGCCATCAAAACATTAGCAAATGATCCTGATCACCCAACAATTTGCTGGCCTCTGTGTTATGGTCCAAGTGATTTTTGATGGTGAACTGGAGAATCCATTTCAACCTAGTTAGCATAAAAATCATTGTTACTGTTAATTGGTTTTCCATACTTAGAATTCAAAGAAGGAGTCTAGAAGCAGGAAACAACTACATGAGGCCTTTGACAAGGATTTTCAGGCTAGGGGGAGTTTTCTTAGAATTCTATTGGGGTCAGAAAACAATTATGTGAGACCTTTGAATCCCTTATTTACATGAAGCCCCAGGCGAAAGAAACCAATGAGGGCATTGCTCTCACAAGCAGCAACAGGCAAAGTCAAAGAAGAAAAGAAAACCAAATAAAGTAGTATGCAAACTACACTCCGAAATCAGTTCAGTTTCACAATTAAGGGTAGGAAAAGCTGGGAAACTCAGCAATGAGATGTTAAACCAAGGAGTCCCTTAGACCTAAAGATCCTGCCAATGGTTCCTTTGTGACTCGGGCCATCACGGATCCAAAATGCCCTTGGTTGGGTTATGGAAAAATCCAAGGTCTATGGCAGCTGCTGACTTTTAATGGCACAATGAGTATTCTAAAGTGTTTTGGGGTTTAGTTGTTGATACTCTCTAAAATGAAAACAAAATACACATTGATTTTCAGTACAAAGATCCCAGTATTACCATAAAGTCAAAAAGTGTTTCTGCAAGATAACTCCTTGTAGCCTGAGACATGATAAAATAAACGCAGGGAAGTTAAGGCCAGTGAAGTTCCTTACTCTAGCCCATCCTGAATCACCTGGGATTGCTCGGTCTGGGCGTGTGTGTGTGTGTGTGTGTGTGCGCGCGCACGTGCGCACGTGTGTGCTGCCCTGTCTTTTTCTCTCCCATTGTCTCTGGCGACAACTTCCCGTAGAAGATGGTTTTATTTAATTCAAACTCAATAAAGGTAATCAAAAGTGAAAGTATTGGAGACAATATATTGGAGACAAGTGTCAGGGTTCCCCTCATATTCCCTGTTGGCAAAATTAGTCATGGGTTTGCCAAGGGAGACTGTGCAATGGTGTGTTTTCAGTTGAACTTCAGGATCATATGACTCCGGTGGAAGGACACGTTCATTTATCTACTTATAAAAATCCTGGATATTGGTACATAGCCAATGTGCCATTTCTAGGTTCCAGATGGGTATCATGCCTTCTCGGCCCCCGTCTCTCTGTTCTATTATCCTCTATAACCATAATGGCTAACTTCTACTGAGTGCCTTTGTACACCAGGCTCTGTTCTAAAAACTTGCTAAGCAAGTACTCATTTTATCTTCTGAATACTCCTGGCAGTGGGTGCTATGATTATTCCCATTTTCCTATCAAGGAAACAAAAGAACAGAGAGGTTAAAGGATTTGCCAGGGTCACGCACAGCCAGCGAAAGGTAGAGCCGGAATTTGAACCCAGTTTATTGATTCTGGGTATTTGCTACCTCCCAAAGTTTTATGAAGATTCACACATTCCTAACACATAGTAACAATAAATGTTGACTACTGTATTTTTTTTATTATTTAAACTCGTATCCTATTGTCATCCGATTTCGTAAACTAGGTTTTTGTATACCGTCTTAAAGATTCTAAAAGACATACATGTGCATTATACTCTTCCCTGGGCTTATCATCTCAATGTATAGTGGAATTTGAGGGAACGCAAATAGACAATATTTAGTCTTACTAGTTAACAAGGTACCTACCATGCTGGTTAGTTTTAGGGGTCAACTTGGCTAGGCCACAGTGCCTAGATTTTCAGTGAAACATTATTCTGAATGTTACTATGAGGATGTTTTTTTTGGAAGAGCTTAACATTTAACTGAGCTTTGAGTAAAGCTGATTGCCCTTCACGACGCAGTTGGGTCTTATTCACTCAGTCAAAGTCCTTAATAGAACAAAGATTGAGTTACCTGAAAAAGACATAATTCTGCTGGTAGATGGTCTTTGGACTTGAACTACAACGTTCGCTCCCCCGAGGGTCTCCAGTCTGATGGCCCACTCTGAAGATTTTGGACTTGTTAGTCTCCATAGTCACATGGACCAATTCCTTGATCTCTCCCCCTGCCCCCGTCTGTGTACACACACACACACACACACACACACACACACACCCTATTACTTCTATTTCTCTGGAGAACCCTAACTAATACAACTACAACCCAAAATATTCAAAACTAGCCTGACTCGTGGGCATTTTTCATCAGCCTACACAATTTCATCATCTCTCCCCATCCATCCTGGAACCATGAGAGTCATAAAATCCCCAGAATTCTCCTACAGGGGTGGGCCTTCAGAGTCTCATTCGTTTGTTCTTACTCCATTTTGGGTTGCATTGTCTACGAAGAAGAACTCTAAACTGCACGATAAGCGAACAGAAAGGCCAGCTGAGCGAGCAGATTGCTCGAGGATGTGGCTTGTTCCCGGACACCTGGTCATCCTGAGAACAAGCCCACACAGCTGGTGAGGGGGGCAGCTTGGCCAGGTCTCCTCTGCTGCGTCTGCCTTTCCCACAGCTGACCACAGCCCTTGCATCCGCTGAAAACCAAGATGTGATTGATTAAATATCATGCCAGAGATTTTATGCCTAATTATTTAAATTCCCTACGGCTAATCTTTAAGAAAACACTGGAAAAATAATATCAATAGCTTGCAGAAGATAAATCTCACACCATCAAAAGCAAGTGTAGCATTTCACCCAGTTCTGCTTGTTAATCCCGCAGTCAGGCCTTCCTTTTCATATGTTAAAGACTTCTTACAGGACGGAATGATGTGTTATGTTATAAACAGCTACAGGGGGGTTTAATACAGTCACAGGTGAGTGGATTCCTCCCCCTTCTTTTTTCTCACTATTGTCACTTTAAAAATAAAAAAAGCTACCCCCTCCAGAAGGCACAAGATATAAAACCAATATGTTTGCCTTTCAATTAAATACCTCAGGCTCTCAGCTTGAGTGCAACACCCCAATATCAATGAGAAGATTTTTTTTCTAAGAACTGTGAAATGCAGGACTGTGGCTGCCAGTGTTTCCGCGCAGGAATCCTGCTAATGAGCTTTAATGTCCTTGACAGCTCAGATAGCTCTAGGCTGAAGCTTGCTCTACGCGTTGTCACCTTGGGTGTGTCTTTATTCCTGAAATCTTAATCTGTTAAGTCATATTTGAGGTTTAACAATCAAAATGTCCACATGGATTCAAATGTTCCTTTTTTTTTTTTTTTAAGTTCCGACCAATAGAACTATGAAAATGGGGTCACGGGTATAGTAGCCCTTCTCACTTTTCTTTTTTCTTTTTCTTTCTTTTTTTTTTTTTAACTTTTAACAGATTTTTTATTTTTATTTTTTTAACAGATCTTTTTTAAAGAGCAGTATTGGTTTCACAGCAGAATTGAGCAGGTCACAGAGATTTCCGATACATCCCCAGCCCCTGCATATGCACGCCCTCCCCCATGCATCAGTATCACCCACCGGAGCAGTGCATGCATTACAACGGATGAACCTACACTGACACACGATTATCAGCCAAGGCCCGTAGTTTACACGAGGGTTCACTCTTGGCGTCACATTCTGTGGTTATGGACAAACATGTAATGACATGTAACCACCATTCACCACCATACGGAGTAGTTTCACTGCCCTAAAAGTCCTGTGCTCTCCCTATTTATCCCTCCTCACCTTCTAACCCCGGGCAACCACTCATCCTTCTACTGTTTCCATAGTTTTGCCTTTTCTAGAATGTCAGATACTTGAAGTGTACAGACTGTAGCCAGCCTTTCAGGCTGGCTTCTTTCACTTGGTAATAAGCATCTAGGTTTCCTCCAAGTCTTTTCATAGCTTGAGAGCTCTTTCATTTCTTTCTAGCGCTGAGTAATGTGTGTATATACCACAGTTTATCTATCCACCTACTGAAGCATCTCTCACTTGCCAAAACTTGCAAACTTCTCTTTTGAAATAACTCTGAAAAATAAACGGATTAGTAACTCACTTGGGGGGAGGGAGAAGAAACAATACATTTAAAAAAATGCATTTGTGGAACAAAAGCTACAAATTTGCTGGGTGTCATGGCAAATTGGGTGGGAGTGACCTTGAATGAGGAACACCAACCAGTCACAAAAATCTTACAGTCTTTGATACACTATAATCTGGATTAATGACTCAGGGTCAAATATAAATAAATAAAATAAAAATAGGGTGCCTGGGTAGCTTAGTCGGTTAAGCACCTGTCTTTGGCTCAGGTCACGATCCCACAGTCCTGGGGTAGGGCCCTGTATCAGGCCTGCCTCTCCTTCTCCCTTTACCCCTCCCCTTTGCTCATGCTCACTTGCTCTCTCTCTCAAGTAAATAAAATCTTTAAGAGAATAAAATATAAGTAAATAAAATTAAGAATTTTGAGCATATGTATTAATACTGCTGAAATCTATGGCATTATTTGGCAATTCCAAACTTTACCTAGGCAATTTCGATTTTTTTTTTTTGCAATTTCCTTCATTTAAGACCTCAAATAATTGTTGATTGCCCCATTACATTAAGAAAGAATACTACTGACTTTCACCTTCAGAAGAAAAATAAAGCATAGTAGCAAAAAAAAAAAAAAAAAAAAAATTCTGGCATGGTGTATTCTCAGGTTTAAGTTCTACCTATATTGTATCCTCCCCAGTGACACACATAGAGACATTGTTAAGAAAATTAACTGATTGCCTAACTAGTTTTTTGTATCATATAATTCCAAGTTGTTTTTATCAAAGCAACCCATTGTTTCTGTCTATTTATGCATCTCCAAGATAATGTAAGCTGAGGGCATCCAAAGTTTCCTGGTTTAGTTCCTGGATCATGGTCCTCGGTGAATATTTGCTGAATGAATGCCCATTTATTTACTTCTATTTTTTTCTTCCAAATTTTTATTTAAATTCCAGTTAGTTAACATACAGTGTAATATTAGTTTTCAGGTGTAGGATTTAGTGATTCATCACTTACAACATCCAGTTCTTATCACAAGTGCCCTCCTTAATCCCTATCACCTATTTAAGCCATTTCCCTGCCTACCTCCCTTCCAGTAACCCTCAATTCATTCCCTGTAGTTAAGTCTATTTTGTGGTTTGCTTCTCTCTTTTTCTCCCCCTACTTTCACCTGTGTTGTTTCTCAAATTCCACATGAGTGAAGTCTTATGATGTTTGTTTTTCTTTGACTCATTTTGGTTAGCGTAATACACTCCAGCTCCATCTTGCAAAAGGCGAGATCTCACTCTATTTTATGGCTGAGTAATATTCCAGTGTGTGTGTCTACATGTGTACCCCACATCTTTTTTATCCTATCATCAGTTGATGGACATTTGGACTTTTCTCATAGTTTGGCCATTGGTGATAATGCTGCTATAAACATCACAGCGCATGCATCCCTTCAAAAAAGTATTTTTGTATCTTTTGGGTAAAATACCTAGTAGTACAATTGCTGGGTCTTAGGGTAGTTCTATTTTTAACTTTTTGAGGAAACTCCACACCGTTTTCCAGAGTGGCTGCACCAGTTTGCATTTCCACCAACAGTGTAAGAGGATTCCCCTTTATCCACATCCTCTCCAACATCTGCTGTTTCCTGTGTTGTTAAATTTAGCCATTCTGACAGGTGTGAGGTGATAGCTCATTGTAGTTTGATTTGCATTTCCCTGATGATGAGTGATGCTGAGTATCTTTTCACGTGACTGTTAGCCATCTGTTTGTCTTCTTTGGAAAAATGTCTATTCATTTTTGCCCAATTTTTAAAGTGGATTATTTGTTTTTTGGGTGTTGAGTTTTATAAGTTCTTTATGTATTTGGGATACTAACTCTTTATCCAATACATCACTCGCAAACATCTTCTCCCATTCTAAAGGTTGCCTTTTAGTTTTGTTTATTGTTTCCTTCACCGTACATAAGATTTTTATCTTGATGAAGTCTCAATAATTTATTTTTGCTTTTGTTTCCCTTGCTGCAGGAGATGTATCTAGTAGGAAGTTGATTGGGCTGATGTCAAAAGAGGATACTGCTTATGTTCTCCTCTAGGACTTTGGTGGATACCTGTCTCACATTTAGGTCTTGCATCCACTGTGAATCTATTTTTCTGCATGATACAATAAAATGGTCCAGTTTCATTCTTTTGCATGTGGCTGTCCAGTTTTCCCAACGTCATTTGTTGAAGAGCCTTTTTTCCATTTCACAATCTTTCCTGCTTTGTCAAATGGACCCATAGTTGTGGGTCTAATTCTGGGTTCTCTGTTCTGTTCCATTGATCTGTGTGTCTGTTTTTGTGCCAGAACCATACTGTCTTGATCGTTACAGCTTTGTAATAGAGCTAGGAAGTCCAGAATTATGAGGCCTCCAGCTTTGCTTTCCTTTTTCAAGACGGCTTTCACTGAATCAGGATCTTTTGTAGTTCCATATATATATATGTTAGGAGTGTTTGTTCTAGCTCTGTGAAAAATGATGGAGGTATTTCGATAGGGGTTCGGTTAAATGTGTAGATTGCTTTGGATAGTATAGACATTTTAATAATACTTGTTCTTCCAATCAGTGAGCATGGAATGTTTTTCCATTTCTTTGTGTCCTCTTCAATTTCTTTTATAAATGTTCTATAGCTTGCAGAGTACAGATCTTTTATCTCTTTGGTTAGGTTTATTCCTAGATATCGTATGGTTTTTGGTATAACTGTAAATGGGATTGATTCCTAGATTTCCCTTTCTGCTGCTTCATTATTGGTGTATAGTAATGCAACAGATTTCTGTACATTGATGTTGTATCCTGCAACTTTACTGAATTTCTATATGAGTCCTAGCAATTTTCTGGTGGAGACTTTGGATTTTCTAAATAAAGTATCATGTCACCTGCAAATAGTGAAGGTTTGGCCTCTTCCATGCGGATTTGGATGGCTTTTATTTCTTTTTGTTGTCTGATTGCTAAGGCTTGGACTTCTAATACTATGTTGAATAAAAGTGATGAGGAGGAACATCCCTGTCTTGTGGTCCTTGCTCTTAATCACTATACTGTAACAAAAGGATTACAAAGAAATTACAAAAGCAAATAAAGAATGTAAAGAGCTATTTACAAGGGCTGCATTTCCTATATGGATTTAACTTGTAAACCAAGGAAAAGTAATTACCCACATAATCTAAAGTAGATTTGGTGGCAGGAATCAGTATTAAAATAACAGCAACAAAAATACAAAAACCAAAACCTCCGTTTTCTTTTTATCTTTATTTGTGCTAATATTATAATGTTGATTTAGAAGGAACAGACTGAAAAATAACCCCAGGTCAGTGTGAGGTACTCCTGGGGTTAGATCACTCCAAATAGGCTGAATGGAGGCCCAAGTGCCACTTCTAAACATAAGTGGGAAAAGCCCACTTATGACTCTAACCCTCATATCTGATCTTTACTCTAAAAGTGTTTCCTTTCCACACTCTATAGGGTAGCACTTGAGAGGTGCCACAGCACCAGGGGTAAGATGCTGAGCTCTGGAAGCCCATCTAGCTGTGAATCAAAAAGAACTGAATGTGAATCCTGGCTCTCCTGGAAGAATACTTCTGCCAAGTTCCTCAGTCACACCAACTCTGGCTCCTTATCTGAGCAATGGGGAGAAAAACAGCACTTATCTAGTGGATTGTTTTGAGGGTTAAATTAGATGACACTTTTATTTCTTTTTTTAATTATTTTTATTATTATTTTTAAATTTATTTATTTATGATAGTCACAGAGAGAGAGAGAGAGGCAGAGACACAGGCAGAGGGAGAAGCAGGCTCCATGCACTGGGAGCCCGATGTGGGATTCGATCCCAGGTCTCCAGGATTGCGCCCTGGGCCAAAGGCAGGCACCAAACCACTGCGCCACCCAGGGATCCTGACATGACACTTTTAAAGATAAGACTTAACCTTGGCACATAGTAACACTCAAAAAACTTTGCTAGTAGCATTCTGTAATGCCATTCCCTACTAGTCAATAATGTCTCTCAACTGGGTGTATGCCTAAAAGGCAGGTTCCTAAGACTTATGTTTTCCTATATCCACCTTTCTGCTCAGTATTTACAATGCTCAATAAATACATATTGACAGATTGACTGGCAAGGAGAGAAAAATCTACATATAAAATTCTGAAACCAAAAAACACAGCAAGTGGGTGGATTGCCCTTTGGTCTTTCAATCATTTTATTTGTATTTCTGTGATCAGATTCCTTTTCTTTTATAAATCAGAGGAATCATTTCAGGAAGCCTCAGACATCCTCATATAAGGTTAAATTTTCAAAAGAGTTGTACATGAGCCTTGAAAATATCCAGACAAGCATATGTTGAAAACTTTTCACAAAGCCCTTTCCAACACAATGAGCCAAGGGTGGTCAGAGCGTCCCGGCAGCTGTGCACTCAGATACATGCACCCATTTGTCAGGGGCCGTCCATCTTGAGCACAGCTTACAGGCTTCTTCTTAAGGATGAGGTCACCCCACAGCCCAGATGGGCAGACAGGCTGTAGAATGAGATATGTCTGGGTGCAGATGTGGGAAGAATTGGGACTAACAACCATAATGGAAACAGGAAATGAAAGTTAGGTCAGCCCAACTGCACAGTTGTTGAGAAAGCAAAACTTAGCCATGTGGAATAATTTTCATGCTCCATAATGTTTACCACCAATCAAGCCAATTTTACCAAAAGATTAGGCCATCACTATGGGGGAGGGGGGGGAACCTGCTCTCATGGGTGTGCATTAGAGCCCATCCCCACCAGTCTTCCTAAATTCTCTCCTATACTTCAAGATATCACTAGATCTATGGGGGTCATCCTATCCAAATACTTTAATAGCAAAACCACATTTTTTCCCTACTGTTTAGAGCCATTACAGTGTACTTTGCAATGTTTTTTAAAACTGGAGGGCCTTACTGGTATATAAAACAAGAAAAAATAATAGGAATCTAGTGATAATAAAAGAGAACATTCCTCCCCTTACAGTACACACAGATTTGGATGTTTATTGTACATAGGCATCCATAGCCCACCCATACACATACATTTAGTGCCTTTCATACATTTCACCTTTATATGAGAAGTTATTTTAGGAAAATTTTTGCTGGGTCTGTGGGCTAGGAGAGCAGTGAATCATTAGCTCTCAAGATGGTTAGCTTATGCTTGCTGCTGTGGTGTTACTGACCTCACCCTCCAAAAGCACATCCAATGCTGACTGCTGACCTGAAAACTTTGTTTGAACACTCTCTGCCACTCTGTCCTCGACCTCACATGGACATTGATGTCTTTTTGGCTGATGATAAAAGTCATGCACAGCTAACACATGCAGTCTGACAAAATTACCAGCTCCAAGTCCTGCTAATTTTTCTAGAACTATGTATAACACTCTACTATTTCCAAAAGTCCATGATTCTACTCTTTATCATAACCAGCATTTTTAAAAGTTGGGAAGCATCTTATACAAAACCTTTTCTAATTCTGCAAACTCTATGAGTGATCATTTCATTTTCTGAAAGCCTTAGAGTCTATGTGCCATACCACTTAATTGTAAAACATCTTATATAATTCTCTTGTTGTTTCACTTATATTAGGCCCGTTTTCTCAAATGAAAGAGGTAAAACTTAGGGAAAATGCTTAGGAAAAAAAGTTATTTTCTTTTTTTGATATTTTAAAGCAAGAGTAGGGAAGAGCACAGAGCCTGCTGAGTTGATTAGCTGGCAATCCATTAATGCATATCAGAATTAAGTAGAATTGCCCAGATTTTATCTTACCTACCAAAGAAAAAGAGGTGTAGACTAGAAAAGAGAGTACAGGGATCCCTGGGTGGCGCAGCGGTTTGGCGCCTGCCTTTGGCCCAGGGCGCGATCCTGGAGACCTGGGATCGAGTCCCGCGTCGGGCTCCCGGTGCGTGGAGCCTGCTTCTCCCTCTGCCTGTCTCTCTGCCTCTCTCTCTCTCTGTGACTATCATAGATAAATAAAAATTAAAAAAAAAAAAAAAAAAAAAAAAATAGAAAAGAGAGTACAGGCAAACTTAGGTGAGAAACCAGAGCCTAGTTCAAGAATCAAATATAAAACTAGCAAGCTGAAGAGAATGAATTTAAATTTCATATCTCAGAAGAAATGTGCTCGAGATAAAATTACTAAACTCTTTAGAAAACCACAATGCAGAGAGGAGATCTTAGGAAAAAAGAAGACTAAAGAGTTTATCTGGCTACTAACTGAATACAATCCATTCACTCGATAATTTAGTCAATGACAAATATGTGTCAGGAACATACTAGTCGCAGGGACTACCCAGTATGTGTCTGGAATTACTTTAGGCGCCTTTAATGCAAAAAAACAAGACAGATGAAGTTTCTGCTCTGATAGAGCCGACATTCTAGTGGTAGATACAGAAATCACACAAATGAATACATGAACATGTCATAGCAACTGGAGATAAGTTCCAGGAAGAAAAATAAAACACAGTAAGAAAAGAGAATGTGACTGTGAGGAGATATAAGGGTTCTAGGGATATAAGGGAGTAGTCAAGTATGGACTTTCTGAGTAACTGACATTTAAGCAGAAATGAATTAAGGGAACAAACAATACAATGGTCTAGGGAGAAGAACATTCCAGGTATAGGACACAGCATCTACAAGAGTCTTGAGTAAGGAAGGAGCTTAGTGTGTACAAGAAACAGAAAAAATTGCCCAGGTGGCTAAAGTAGAGAGAGATGAAGAGTAGGGCTGGATGGGGAGGCAGATCATGTAGGATCTTCTGAGACCCATTAAAGTCTAGATTTCGTCTGAGTGTGAACTGGAGGATCCTGAAGAGTTCTGAGTAGGGAAGTATCATAATGCTATTTATAATTTAAGAAGATTGCTCTATCTGCTATGTGAAGAATCCATTAAATAGGAACCCAGAGAAGAAACCCTAAGATAAATTAAGAGACTTTCTCATCAGTGTAGAAGAGAGATACAAGTGACAGGAGTGGTAGTGGTAGAGGGGATGATACCATCAGCAGGGATTGCTGGTGGGATATAGCAATGGGTTGCTTGAGGGGAAAGATGCTGGCTAGAGCTAATTGAGTGATTTGTGGGGCTGTTTACAAGGATGAGGAAGATTGGTGCGGGAGCAGAATTGGGGGCAGGGTAGAGAATCAAAAGTTACATGAAATTATTAACTATGCACCACAACTGCTAAAAATGACTGATAGGAACTTTGACTATATTGTTGGAAATAGGGTAACCAGATCAAATGATGCAGTATATCCTACTGTTTGTACCACATCATAACTACTCTGTTTAGTACTAGACTCTACATGTTAAGAGGGGTGTTGTCAAAAGCCCACACTCAGGGAACGGAGTCTGGGAAAGAGAAGGGGCTGACATGACAAATGCTCGAGGAAACTGAGGAAGCTGGACATCAGGAATCCAGGCATCATCAGGGCTGCTTCTCTCTGAGGGCAGTGGGTAACGGTATGTCCATGCTCGTCCCCAACTTCCTTGGCTTAACAATAGCATTCTCCATGTGTCTTCAATTCTCCCTCCTTCTGTAAGCATCTGTCTCCTCTCATAGCACTTTTTATATAAGGACACCAGTCATATTGGATTAAGGGCCCATCCTCCTCCAGTATGACCTCAACTCAACTACTTAACTATAACTGGACCTGAAGGGCCATCACTAAGAAAGGTGAACACAGCACCTAGTGGTTGTTTCTCAACTATTAAAAGAAATTAAAATTACCCTGTGATTACAAAAGGCAATTGAGTAGAGGTGAGTAGAAGACCCCAGGATACAGACTTCAAAAAGAAGGGCTTTATATCAGTTAGGAACCTGTTCCAAAAGAGATTGACCAAGAATTCATCAGGGAAGCACATCAGATAGAAAGTTGGACCAGATAATATCTAAGCCCCTGCCATCATGACTCTAGATCATTTACTCTCGATGTGAACTCTTTCTGGTTAGAAACCATCATAACCTTATCCAACAGGCTACATGGTAGAGGCTCAAAATATACATAAAAATTCAACTGCTTTGGCTTGACATTCAAATCTAGCCAATGAAACTTTAAAAATATTTTTATTATTTATTTTTTTGTGTAGGCATGCTCATATCAGATATTTATTCTCTGCAACAAAAAGCGTGGATCAACTCATTTGATTAGTAATAGACTAAACCTCCTAGTAACCAAGAACAACACAGAATCCTACAAATTACTTGGTAAATAGTTGCTGCCCCTAAAAAGACTGGATAGAGAGAAAACCAGAGGGAGTGAGAAGAGGAGAGACATTCCAGTTAGATACATTTGCCAATGATCCTGAACAACTGTTATTTCAAATGATTGTTGTAAGAATAAAATGATATTACCCCTGAATAAAGCACTTAGCAAGTGCCTGGACTCCACTAAATGGTTACTGTTATCTCATTACTATAACTATTCACAAATGTTAAAGCAGGTCTATATGTTGTGCTATAAGATCTTTGGCTTAAGAATCTCCAGGGTAATGGGATGAGGCCTTTTCAGGGCCTTCCTTTCATAGCGTTTAGAGCCTAGTGCTGAGGCTCCCTGATGGATCATCTATAAAATGAGGGGGTATGATGACCTTTAGATACTTCCTGCTTTCACAGCCAAAGTTTCTCTGAAATTTACCACCATGGAGAATATTCCCCCAAATGTGCTAAAACTCCCAAATTGGAATTAATAAGAGATTTTAGTAAAAGTGGTTGAATATGATAAAACCATGTGGAAATAACTTTTCCTCATACTAGTTAGAAAATATCATAAAAGTATGACATTTGTAAAAGCAAAAATTCATAAAATCCTTAAGACAATACTTCACAAGACATGCATGAGACCTACGTAAAGAAAATGTCAGAGTTCCTGAAAAATATAAACTAATTATTTGATAATTGGAGACATAATGTTCTCAGATGGCAAAACTAAATGTTCTAATCATGTTAATTATTGACAAATTGAGTTATTTGTTTAAAGCATGTCCAATAAAAACCCCAATAGCATTTTTCTCTCATTTAGCATGCCTGACAAAAAAGTTTCAAAAGCTCATATGAAAGATTGTATTTGTGTAAAAATGACTAAACATATTTGAAAGAGAAAAAAAATGAGAAAAGACTGGGTACAATACTGTAGACTTCATAGTTCAGTACACACACAAACAAAAAGTTCCAAATATACTCAAAAGCTAAATGTAAAGCCCAAGCCTTAAAAACAAGGGCGAAAAACCCCCAAATGGTTGAATATCTATCATCTTTTTAGCAGGGAAAGACTGGAAAGCAAGAGAGCAAGCAGGAAAAAAGGGAGGCAAGGAAGGAGGGATAGAAGCACCCATGAGAATGTTGATTATTTGAACACATAAAGGTCTACATTATTGGCCAATTAAAATATTATTAGCTAAATTAAAATGCTTATAAACTAGAAGAATATTTTCAAGAATATGACAGAGGTTTACTACTCAATATGTAAAAAGTTCATATAAAGTTTATCTTAATCCAGGTGTCCAAGAAGCAGACCATAAGACAGGATTAAAAGTGGGAAGATTTTATTAGGTGTATTAGTTTCCTGGGCCTGCCGTAACAAGATGCCACAAGCTAGTGGCCTAAGTGAGAATTTACTGTCTCACAGATCTGGAGACTGGATGTCAGAAATCCAGGTGTCTAACAGGGTTGGTTCTCACCAAGGGCTATGGGGGAAGATCTGCTCCATGCATGTCCCCTAGCTTCTGGTGGTCTCAGGTGTTCCTTGGCTTACACATAGCACTGTCCCTGTGTTCATCGTCCCTCTGAAGGGAGGTAGATGCTTTTCTACCTCTTCGCATGATGGGGGGACACAATTCAACCTATAACGTTGGGAGAACTGCCTATGTGAAATGACATAAGGAGAGAGCCAGGCAAGTTGGGAGAGTCATAAGAGATGGGGAGAGATGTTGTAGACTTCCTGGCCATCTGTGGAAAGGACAGAAAGCCATGAAAGCCCTTGAGACAGTATCAACCAACAAAGTTCTGTCTCCTGAGAACGGGTCTGCTTTGGCGTCTCCACCACGCTCAGTCATCGGTAAGGAGCATCCCACCAGTGGTGTGGCCCCAGTGTAAATAAGACAATGGATTTCAAAGTGCTGGAGTTGGGGCCGTCAATCAATGACGTTCTTGTAGTAGGAGCTCTGGGAGGCACGTTCTTATGGCTGCCATGATATCATCATAGATAAATGGATAAAGAAAATATGACTAGTTCAGCTTCACCAGCAATCGCGAAAGCACAAGGCAAGACAGTCCCATTTATTTCTTCTTAAAGTTATCAGAGTAAGAGTTCTTTTTTTTATTTTTATTTATTTTTTTAATAATTTTTTTAATTTTTTTTTATTTATTTATGATAGTCACAGAGAGAGAGAGAGAGAGAGAGAGAGGCAGAGACACAGGCAGAGGGAGAAGCAGGCTCCATGCACCGGGAGCCCGATGTGGGATTTGATCCCGGGTCTCCAGGATCGCGCCCTGGGCCAAAGGCAGGCGCCAAACCGCTGTGCCACCCAGGGATCCCCCGAGTTCTTTTTTTTAAATGAAGATGTTCAGTGCTGGTGAGGGTGAGCTATTACTAATGTTACTGATAAGCTGTTATGAAGTAAATTGGTACAACCACTCCAGAATACAATTTAGTAAAAATGTATCTTTTTAAATAACCAGGTGCTTTTACCTTATTTAGAAATCTATCCTGCTCAGAAATGCAGGCAAAAATGTACAAAAATGATTATTACATTTATAGTCATAAAAAATAAATGCAATCAAAAAAAAGTTTTAATCACAAGAAAATCTAAAGAAAATGTTGATGCATTTATTAAACGGGATAAGATAAAAGCTATCAAAATTATACTTTTTTAAAAAAATAAAAAAATAAAAAATAAATTATACTTTTGAAGAGATTGTAATGTTACAGGAAAACCTTTATGATAAACTGTTAAGTTAATGAAGATCATTTGTATTTTTGTATGTTACTTGAATAACTGGAAGGAAGCATGTCAACATTCTAACAGTGATCATTCCGGGGTAAAGGAAGATTTTGCATGATTGTACTCTTTGCATTCTTCTTTTTCTTCTCTATATTTGCAAAATGAGTATTTAAACCAGCTGTTTATTTATGTTTAAATGGCAGCTCTATCACAGGAGGAAAGGAGATAGGAATAAGCCAGTGCCAGGAGGTTTCGGCGACAATGACAATATTGAGAGAATTAGACTCTCCTATTTTCTCATGATAGGAGAGTGAAAGTGGAAGAGGAAATAAAGCATATGATAAAATGCATCTTTGAGATTTCCTGCTATCCGCGCAATCCTAATTCACCAGGGGCAAAGAGGACCACAGTTTAGAAAAGCAACTAGCTTGACTGCATTCTCTATAACCACCTACTGCTTTCCATCTAAACCAAAAAGAAGAGGCAATCCACTTTCAATAAATCACTCTAGGTCCTAGAAAACAAACAAGTGTGCTCTCACTACAGAATAACACCTAAATGCACTGTGAGAGACCCCACGGCCTCATTGCCTTTCAGTCACCTGGAGCTCACAGGCTTATATGGTCTCTACTGTTCTCTCACTTCCTTTCTGCACAGGAAAAGATGGAAACACTAGGGCACACACTACAGCTTAGACGTCTCCTTCTTCCCAACCCCTCTTCTTCTAGCCTCATACCCACCCTCAAACAAAGCCACATTTCTCCTCCTTCGAAGAAAATCACACCACCAGTCATACCTACAGTGGAGAAAGAGCATGATCTTGGCTCGGCGATCTTACTTTCCAGTGGTTGGTTAGCTATTACCACAGTTTGAATAATCTAGCTGGGCAGAGTCAACAGTTCAAGGAAGAGGTTGTATTCTGCAAATCAGACAAATGGACAGAAAACTGTTTTCTTTCTTTCCTTTGCCCTAACCAAGAAGAGGGTCATTAGAAACAGAACTTCCTTGCAAAATGTCCAGTCTAATTTTCAACACAAATTGTTCGGAGGACTTTTCATCCATTTGACATGGAAGAAACTAATTTATGTTCAATATTAGAGAAGAGGGAGTGGAAAGAAAAGGGGAAATTCACCATCCTATGAACAATAGCTTGTGAACAAGCTTTAAAAGTCTTGTGCTGTTATGGTGGCTTGCTTCTGAAACGCCATTTCCAAATGTCTCCTGACCACATTACTCACATGACTTCCTACCACATCCTTCCAGCCATTCTAGTTTGTCAAGACATCTCTTCTTTTAAGCTCTCCCCTCTCCCTGGAGTGTCATTTCATTGTTCCTTGGATTTGACAATAGTGCCTTAGTTTGTCCCATCAACCTTTTTTCCCTGGGAGGCAGTCAGCACATTTTAGCAGACTTTACAGCATTAAAGGAAAAAGGGGGAAGAAAGCCCTTCCTGATGTCTGTTCTGAATTTGTTTGTGTTCTCTTCTATGTGTAGACCTCCTTTGTTCCGTCGTCTGCGTCAGATGGAAAGCAATCATCCTGCCTGAAATGTATCTATAGCCAAGGCTCCATGTAAATTACAGAGAGAGATGACAAATTTCATGGCCTGGTTATGGTAAAAATGGCAAATTTCACAGTTTGTCATGGATTAATAGAAAGGGAAAACAAACACAAATGAAGTCATCCCAATTGTTAGAAATAATTCCAGAGTGACTATTTGATGAATTTAAACAATGGGATGGAATGCAGGCCATTCAACACGTAACCCACGATTTTAAATTTAATAAAGGACCTTGTAGTTTTATACTCAAACATCCTCATGCTGAAGCCTGAATTCAAACACACTTGCACATCAGCCCGAGCTCATAAGGAGCAAGCCCCAAATTCCAAAAACCTAAGTTTACCCTCCTTCACAGAAAATAATAAGCACCCATGAAATGTTTTCATGATGAACCATGGACTGTGGATTTTTAGGGTCATTGGTGACATCATGATAGATGAGGAGATTTATCTGCATGTTTGGAAATGTTACACAGCTCAGTTGATCCACCTGGAAAGTATCTTTAAAAGATTAAGGAACTGAGTCCATCTTCATAGTTCATGCTCTTTAGTTCTAGTTTCAACTTTATTCCCTCTCTTTGCTCATTCTCAGTTACCACTGTGACCTTGTGAAAAACGTGTTGACCAGGCCTTCATTCACCATGGGATTCTGAGAAGGGTCTTAGGAAAGAATTGGGTAATCCATCATCATCTCTTTAAACTCAGATTCTGTAGCCTGGGCTTTAGGCCTGGCATTCCTGCGGCTTTGGTAACTGTTTCTCCACATTGTCTAAAATCCCTCAAAAGAATTCCTCATTGTTTTAGAACCTGAGCAGATTTTTTTTGCACTGTACCTCATTTCAGTGTCTGCGTTTGGTATATGGGCCATGTATTCCTTGTGGTTTTTTTTTTCTATAGCATTCATGTCCAGGGTCTAAAAGAAGCAAATTTCGAGATAACAGAATCACTTAAGTCAAAAAATTCATTAAAGCTAAAATTTTCAGGTTGCTTGATACTTGTCAATCCAATCAAATTGACAATAAAAATTTAGTCTGGGGATCCCTGGGTGGCGCAGCGGTTTGGCGCCTGCCTTTGGCCCAGGGCGCGATCCTGGAGACCCGGGATCGAATCCCACATCGGGCTCCCGGTGCATGGAGCCTGCTTCTCCCTCTGCCTGTGTCTCTGCCTCTCTCTCTCTCTCTCTCTCTCTCTCTCTCTCTCTCTGACTATCATAAGTAAATAAAAATTAAAAAAAAAAAGATTTATAAAAAAAAAATTTAGTCTGAATAAACCTTTTAGCCATCCTGGATTCTTCAACAAAATAAAGACCTCTAAAAAGAATGTAAGTTCTAATAACATATGTACAGGTAAATAAAGGTAGAAAAAATCTAAATGGCAACATTTGATGCCTTCAAACACTAAAGATTTAGAGACTGTCCAAAACTCTAAGGTGGAATAGTCATTGGACATTCTGAAGGGTTTATGTCGTACAAGTACCATTCGAATTCCCTAATAAAGAAGGCCTGGGTCATTTGTCATCACTGCATCTTAATAGACCACTATATTCAAAGCAGTCACATTTGGTATATTGTCAGCTTTGAAAATCATGACTAACTTGCCTGGAAGTTGGACACAAACAACAAGGAACAGTGAAATATTCACACCTGTCTTTTTACTTTATTGGGATATTTTCAAGAAAATGGAGCAGAACACAAGCAAAACAACTTTGGCTTCACCTTCAGTCCCTTCAATGCTTATCTAAATAGTCTGTCTTACTTTTTCACCTTGTTGAGAGGTCACCTTGCAATGTTCCTGAGTGCATGTCAACTAGACTGTAAGTTTCTTTAGGGTAGGGCCTTCCCCTTGCCTTATTTTACCCTATCCTGGGAGCAATAAGAATAATTGAGGGCCATAAGTTCCAGCTGGCTTGAGAGACACTCCTAAGGACCACATGAAGGCCATCGGCTGCACAGCTTGCCAATTTCACTGTAGTCGTTTGCAACAGGTCTTCCTAAATCATTGCTAAGGACGCAAGCCTCCAGAGCTCCATGGAATATCACCACTTAATATTCCCAGCACTGCCATAGAAAACAGTTTCATATGCAAATATAGCCACTCAGCTTTCTGATCATAGAAGCTTTACATTAAGGAAAGGCTGCTGGAACATCTGGTGTCCCATCAAGCTCCAAATATCACCATCAGTAAAGAGTGAGCTTGACTTGGAGAGTGAGGATAAAGGCAGTAGCTTCTGGCTGAGCCCTCATTCCATCCTGATGGAATCTGAGGAATGTAGTCATTTGCTCTAAGTCTCTGACAAATGATATAGGTTCTGGCAGATAAGAAGGAACTTAAGTCTGAACCTGTTTTAAGGCCACAGAGTCTTATGTTTAGTAGGTAGTGCCCTATTGTTCCTTTTCAAGGAAACGCTGCGATTTTTCTACAGAGGTGGGTAACGTCGGGTGCTGGGCAACACCGAGCCATTCCAGAGGAAGGCATTTACTTCCAAAAATCGAGATTGAGCAAAGAGATTGAGAGTGGGGTGCAAAGCTGAAGTCTAAAGAACCCAAAGCAGTCCTCAAAGCGGTAGCTAAAGCCAAGGGGACTGGAACAAAAGTGAGAAGTAAAAATCCAGAGCTAGAAGCTGAAAAGAATCAAAAGCAATAAATCTAATGCCAATGAGCTATAATCTAAACAACGGCCATTTTTCTTTACTTGCTCTCTTATACTAGTTTAAATCAGATGCTTAGATAAGCCATAAAGTTTAAAGAACAAAGGAAGAAATATACATCGCCTCTTCTTTATGTTTCTTTCATCTCATTAAAAAAAAAAAAAAATGAGAGGACTTCCTGAACTCATCCAGCGGAAAATTCAGATCCAATTTGAAAATTCTTGAAACAGGAGACTGACTCCCTGTCCTTTCTTCTTAACCCCCTCCAGTGTGTCAGGTTCAGGAATTGGCCCTGGCCTTCTTTGACTGCATCCTTAGGATCCCTTCCTTGGGTTTTGTGGCAACATGAGAGGTAGGGCTTGGTCTTATTAGCTGGGTGCAGGTGGATGTGGTAAAAATGTAGTTGATTCCCTTCAATGAGAGTTATCGGGGTTGAAAGATGATAAATGCAGGCTGAAGAAACAGATGCATCTCATCTCGGAGAGCAATCTGTAGGTCTTCCCAACTCACCTAAAACATCCCCAGGTATCCTGCTTCCAGAGCCACGGCAGCAACCAAATTGCAAGCTAATACTTAATAGTTAACAAATTACAGCGGGTTAGTGGTGGCAATCGGACTGCTGGTCAAATTAACTTAAGTCTAGTAATGCAGACCTGGGTTTGCCACTTACTCGCTCTGGGTCTTTGAGTAAACTACCTCATCTCTTTACGGTCCAATTCCCCAGTTTATCAAATGTGTTTTCTTCAAGATGTGTGTATGTGTTAGGTCTGCAAGACTGGCTGTGATGATGATGATGATGATGATGATGATGATGATACTTACTCTCAAAACAGTATTTCCTACCGTGTAGGTTGGCCAGCTCTGCTCCAGACAAGAGTCAGGGTACCTAGTAGTAAGTGGTTCTGACTTAAGCTCCCATTAAATCCTCTGTATCTGCCCAAAAAGGGAGGAAAGAAATAAAGAGAATCTCATGCAGATTTCAGAGGCCAGGAATCTATTTATACCCTAAAGACCAAAATCTGTCCCACAGCTTCACCTACACTCAATAAGGCTGAGGAATATACCCAGGAAGAGGAGGGGAAACACAGACGCTGGCGAGCACTGCTGTGATCTATCCCAGCCACTGTGGAGGCAGTTCATCTAGTTATCGGCGGTGGGTTTGTGAAACTGGGCATGGAGGGTCTTGAACACCCGAAGCCAAGATATGACTCAAAGAACCAAGAACTCTAAGTGGAGATTGAGGGGAACATCTTTGCAGATGGGGAGCTGACAAGGGATGAATAAAGCTATTTTACGGGGCCTGCTCATTGCCCCTCTGCTTCCCTAGATAATAGAGGGTGCTTCTCTCCTCAGTCCCAACCTAACTAACATGACTCGAAGCCAGATATCTTTGTAAAGTCACTTTTTTCAGAGGACATCACTATAAATCGGTACAGTCAGGAAAGACTTTAAAGCAAGTGAAGAACTTATCTATGTTTTCAAATAGCCAAAGAACTAAACATTTGATACCAGGATAAAATGTCTATATTCTGTTAGCTATATCTGCTTCCTCATCACCAGCCAGGAGAATGAAAATTAAAGAAGCAAAGGCCACTAAAATTTTTGGTTACAGGGTGACAATGGTATTAAATGAAAACAGCAACAATCTACCTTATTCTACTCAAAACAATTAAAAAATGTGATAGGCAACTTTTTTTTTTTTTAAATGATAGCCTTTCTGCTTAAGCTCTGAATGTGATGGTACAGGCCTCTCCTTTGTAGGTAAAGAGGGTTGCTTGTGGGAAGTTTTCAAAGGGCATTCCTGGTCTGCTTACAGAACTGCCTAAAAGTCTCATGATCCAGGTGCCATCTGTCTTAACAAAGAAAGGGGAAGAAATTAAGTGGGGTAAGAAGGACTAAATCCAGAAAACAAGAAACACTCAGAAAGTGGCCAGTGGTTCTTCATACCGTCTTCTAGGGTAGAGGGGGAAAAAGTCAAGGGATTTACCACAAAATTTAGATAAAGTCTTGTAGCCTGAGAAGTTTTCACGCCAAAGCATCAGTGTTCCGTTCCCTAAAAATACTCTACATCCGTTATGAAAAGGAAATCGAACAAAATTATAGTTCATGCACCTACAGATCCTCCTCATTCAAGTGGCTTCTTCTCAATTACTAGAGATCTGTAGATGAACGAAAATGCAATTCTGTTCGGCAGCACCCGATAACAGGAGGAATACGGAGGCGCCGATATATACATCATACCCACTGGTAATATTTATTATATTTTACTTCAATTAGCTTTTCTCTTAATGTCAGAGCATGATCATAGGTAATGGAATTTAATTAACTTTTACAGGTCTATTCCAGCAAATAATGTGTCCTATTTTTAATGCCTCTCTAAGAGCAGAAGCAAAAACCTTTCTGCGTGATACAAATTATCCATAACAAAACCAACTTATTTTCTCTAAAACCATTTCTTCCTCCTGAAGCTCCCAGCACTTTGGATGTTGCTTCCCTGGTTCTTCATCATTTGCTTCTCAGCCCCACCACCTGCCCCTCTGGTCTCTGCTCCCTGTTGCTGGGGCCGGCGAGCTGCACACTGCATTTCCCAGCTGCTCTGGCCTGCGGCCTTTCTCTTGGGCTCGGCCAGCTGGAGGCCTGCGGGGAGGTTAGGAAGTGGGAGGAAAGTCGAGCAGTGTTTTTTCTCTGCTTCTGAGATCAACAGCACAGCGGCTGCTCCAGGTTCTGGATGATGGGGCGACAGCAGGGGCAGAGGGACTGTGCCTCCCAGGCCCAGGGCCCGCAGCGGAGCAACTCCTGGTCACCAACCAGGTCAGCAGGTGCAGCAGGTCTAGGCTCCGGGCTCCGGCCCAGAGCATCAACAGCTCCCTCTGTTTTCCCTTTAGCTCAAATTTAAAGACTGGAGGCCATTCATGACAGTTCTCCCTCTATGTTACAGCTTGTTGATCAACTTTTTTGCTTTTTTGTCACAATAGGTCTCATAGGAATATATCCTTTCTTTCCTATTTCATCTCCACTGCCCTGGCCCTCTCCCCACCTATGTCTTGGGCCACTTGCAATGTTCTCCTAGACACTGAAACTTGCAGAGAGCTGAGTTTAAATCTCAGTTCTTCCCACTTATTTGCTGTGCGACCTTGGACAAGTTATTTAACTTCTTTAACACGCAGTTTCCTCATCTGTAGTAATAGTAACCAAAAATTGCTAACAGTTATTGAGCACCCACAATGTACTTGGGGTTTTGCTAAAAACTTTACAGGCATTCTCTATTTTAATACTTTTAATCCCATGAGCTACATGTTATACTCCTCATTTTTGCAGCTGAAAAAAGAAAAAAACAACAAGATTTAGAAGAGTTAAGGAATTTGCTTAAGGTCTCACGGCTAGTAAATGGAGGAACTGGGAATTAAATTCAGATATCTCTAACTTCAAATACCATACTCTTAAGTTTATTTAAGTGCTGATCATAATATAGATATTGTAAAGTTATTGTGATGACTATAAATGAGAAATATACAGCACTGATGGGGCCAACATATAGTAAGCATTCAATGATATTAGATATTATATCATAAAAGTGCTGTAATAGTCTTTGTATTTTACACAACATTACATGTGTGCATCGATGGCCCAAAACTTTCTGCTTTGTCATCTTAACCAAGATAATTGGGTGTTTATTTCCCACAGAAGCATATATGAGAGTTAATAGGAAAACAGAGTTAGCTTATAGTTAGTTTTGCTGGAACATGTAAAATCTGTAGACAGACCCACACGAGCATTAAATATACCCACATATCTCCTTATGTATTAATTTGCTCATGCCTAAATATATCCTTTTTTGTGTAGGCCTAGTCTTAGTTGATACAGTATAAAAACGTAGGCTTGAATCTTTGAGTATTTAAACATTAGAAGGACGATAAGACAAATGGAAAACCCAGCTTCCAGGAAGGAGGACATGCCCAGGGAAATAAGGATAGAGAAATAATTATAGAGAAAAGGGGGAAAATTCTAAAGGCAAATCCCATGCATGCCTACAGTTAGAACACCTATCCAGTGAATTCTGTTTCAAAATATACTCAGGGTATATTTTCAGGTGGTTTAGCTTTGTGCTTTGCCGAACTGCTGGCTTTGTTTGTTCTAATAAGAATATTTCATATCCAAAAGCCAAAAATTAATAACTAGAAACCCAAAGAAAGCTTCCTGGCTATCTTCTGTCATCAATTCTTAAAACTGCTCGAGCATCACCTTATCCTCAATGGATTTTGTTCATTTTTAAAGCAACCTGCCTCCTCTTTTCATTACTAGATAATTAGAATTCGTTCCTCAGTAGTCATTATGGTATAGTAAAGAGGAGTGGGCAGGTGTCAAGAGACCTGAAGTCTGATGGTGACTCTGATGCTAAATATCTTTGTGAACTTTCTGGGCGTTCATTCTCTCATTTATACAATGAGACCCACAGTTCCATCTTGTGCAGAAATTTTATGATTCTAATTAAGAATGATTTTCCATTCTGATTCATTGCGATGAAGTGAAGCACACCCAAAGAATGAATTTGGCTGCATTCCAAAATGCTGCCTCTGGGAACTCTAATCTTTACAATTTCACAGAAAATTCAGTTGGCCAAACACTCTCTGAACAACTACTATGTGTGCAATTGCTTAATGTTCTGGAGGATATGGTCCTAGTACCAGCCCCCCAGAGATCTTATAGTCTAATTGCCGAGGCAAGACACATACACCAAAAAAGAAGATGTAAGTACAAGGTAGAATTGGGACATGAATCAGTATCAAAAGTGCTAGGAAGACAACATGGCACAAAACAATCACTGACAAAGAAAAGAGCACGGGCCACTTATAGGAGCCAAGTTTGACCAAAGTGGAAAGTTTGGTAGAAGAGTAAGATGAGCCAGAAAATCGTTTGCTCAGAGAGGGACAATCAAATGCCTGTACAAGGACACTGGACTTTACTGACTACACAATGAGGAGCTCTCATGAGGCTTTGCAAAGAAAATGATAATTTCTAGAATCATGCTGAATTTCAAAATTACGTTCGTTTTCACGACATATAGATTTTTCACACAACCGAATGAACTGCTAAATCTTTAGAATTTGGTCTTCATCTGATTTAAGTTGGAGGGATTCCCATAACCTGCAAGAGCATCATTTCAAACATACAAGTCAAACTTACACACAGTCCTTTAAGTGGCATTTGCTTCAATTAAGATAGTTTTAACTTAATGTGAATAAAGATCAAAACTAGTAGCTAGTGGCAAAGTAAAAACATCAGAAAATTCCAGTCTCTAAAACATTCTCTTTCTTCTCATTTATTTTAACTAGACATCATTGCATAAGGGGCTATTGAAGATTGGTACACGTCTCGCAACTTTATATATTTGTGGCACATTCATTTCTGCAGACTTAAAGGTATCTTTATCCTAAGAAAGCACTTGATTATATTTTAGAGGGTGACCACCCCAACCACTTGGGTGGCTGATGGATATTTCCTTGTTTTATCATATTTAAAAGAACCAAACCAAAAGCTTCCAGCATTCACCACCAAGGGTTGAACAGAGAAAAAAATCTCTATCTATTAGCATGAAACTTTGCTGTTTTCTCTACTGAATTAACTCCAATCATTTTCAAGAAAGAACATTTCAATACATTTTTCTGACAGGTAGGAAATTAACTACATACCAGAAGCTATTGAATTCAACTTTAACAGTATCAATAAACATTTCTGATTAAATTATGAAATTGATTTTATAATTTTGACCATTATGTTTTTACATCAATATCATCATATGACAGTAAATGTAGTTACTGCTTCCTTATTGATCTCAGACATAGCACTCTAAAGTACTCATTTGACTATATTACAAAATCAAACTTGATTTCCTGTAGTACTGCAGTAACTTCAGGTCATAATCTAGTCTGAAGAATCCAAATAGATGAATTATTCAGTTATTAAAAGATGTATTTTTCCTTGGAGGAAAAGGAACACTTTGGTCAAGCCAACCTTAATGGTTGTGTTATAGGATATTTCTCCACGAGGGATTACTTTGTGTGGGTCTCACATAAACACGCTATCGCCTCTCGCTTGTATGTGATCAATCATGTTTCTGGTGAATAACATAAACACCCCTTGAAGAAAAAGAAATGTTTGTCCTTCTTACATAGAAATGCAACAAAAATGCAATGTTTCCATGACTTTAAAATCCGTGTCTCAGTCTCACCAGCCCATTCCATTAGAATGATACTAATACATTGAGCCATTGTATTTCCCAGGAGAGCTACAGGTCTCACGTATCTTTCAGTAGATTAATTTTTAAAACAAACCAAAAAATTATGCACTCTGTGGCAGAGTCAATACAAAGCCGTGAGTGCTCATCATAGAGACCCAGCATCCCTAGATAAGCCCACATCAAGACATTCATGCTTGTCAAAACTTTTACCCAAAAGAATTGATTGTCAAATTATAGATTGGGGAGACCACTCAAATTGTCTTGTCTACTACCCCATTAGGTAGATGAGGAGACCAAGGCTACAGTCATTAAGGGAGACAATGAAGGAGACTATGATAGACTAGGACTAGACCCAAGTTTCCTGTCTCCCAGCCCAACCCTTTTTTTTTTATTCCAGGTGCACTCTGATTATAATGTTTGAAGTAGCACATGAAGTAAGAGTTAAAATATCAAATCCAAAGTAAATTACATCCACCCCCACCCCAGAACCAAATAAATCAGTCCATACAAGAGAAGTTCTTGGCCCAGACTTCTGGGATACTACTTTTGCGGGGGGGCTGGGGGGGTTGTTTTTGGGTTTTGGTCTTGGTTTTGATTCACTTCCTACTTGCATGCAACTAGGAATTCTTTTTAAGGACTACTAAAAAAGAAAGAAACAAAGAAATTTTCCATGCATTTTACAAAGAACCAAGGTATGAATTTGGTGGCTCAAAGTACCACAAAAGACATATACCCTTTTCTGTGAGGATCTGCCACTACCTTGAGTTTGGAAAATCAGATTACTTCCACTCCCTCTTTGCTTCCCTTCATCTTTGTGTTCTCATTTGTTAAATATAACTTCCTTGAGAAGGTTTTTGTTATATTACCAATGTTTAAAAACAATGGGAATAAAAACATCAAATTGTAAGTGTTCAATAAATAAAGCCCCAGAATATTCAAGTTGGATGTAATCATAAAGCTCACTTCATGCAACGCTCCCAAAGTAGAAATGTCCTGTGCACCACCCCAGATAATATCCATCGGATTTTGTCTCACGGCTCTGGAGTCAGAGGACCTTCTTTTTTCTACATAGGTCATTCCATTTAGGAATAATAGTGAACACCAGAGGTTTTTCTTAATAAAACACTAAAATTTATTAACTGATTGATTTAATGCCTCCAGAAAAAAAGGGGGAGGCTATTAAAACTGTCACTTCAATAAACCATGAGTCTAGCACTAGATATTACTCATCTAATTTATTATAAGAATATCTTCTTAGTTGTTTGAGTAAGATAAGCAGATCTCTGAAAGGAAAGATATTTCCAGAAAGCTGGGAAGAGACAAAACAACAGAAATCTGATTTTTTTTTTTTTTTTTTTTTTTTTTACTGACCCAGATGTTGGATTTCTACAGAGCAAAAGTCTTGGACAGGACATGGCCGCATTTATGGCTCCAAGCTAATTACAGGCACTGCTCTAACTAGGATGATACCTATTCATTGCTTTAGCAAAGATCATTTATGGAATGAACAGGCAGGCTCTGAGATAGGTCATTTCAACAACTGACTTGTAAGGCAACTTAATGGAATGTCTTCTGTGTGTCCCAGCTCTCTGCCATACTCTGCAATACTCTCTGCAATACTCTTCAGTAAAACTCAAGTCCAACCTTCACGAACCCCTGGAAGAAACAGATATGTAGATCTGCATGAAGAACACAGAGTAGGTAAGTGCAAAAAATAAGGGTCAGTGATCAAAAGGATAAAGCCCAGGTTCCACCAGGGGTTCCATCTTGCTCTGCTTTTCTTGCCTGCATGACTAGCCTTCTAACAACCAGTTAGATTTGTTCCACTCAAATTCATTTTTCACACTAGTCTTAATGATCTTTCTAAAGTACTAACCTGATTAAGCTATTCCTTTGCCCCCAAATAAAAATCCATGTTCCTCAGCACAGTATACAGTCATTGATTTAAAAAAAAAAAAAAGACCCTACCATTCTCCAGCCATGTCTCCCAATACCAACCCCACCTCATACTTTGTCCTCCAGACACACTGACCTACCTCCTTGTGGGTGCCCAAACACCCAGAGCTCACTCACCTCTGCATTTTCACCCACATGACTCTACTCACTGAGGATGACAGTTCTTCATAATATTCTTTATAGAACAAATTCTGCATGAAGCTTCCAGTCTCAGCCCAAACTCTATCTCCTCAGATATCCTTTAAGTAACTTAGTACTATGAAAACTCCAATTTGGCCATAGGTGAAGGACATTCAGCACAGGTTTCTTTAGACTGAAAGTAGCTTTAGTGATGATGGAAGAAAGGTTTGGCTCCTCAAATATCATGACTAGCACAGCATCATTCTTTGCTTGTTACTATACTGAAATCCATCCAAGGATGGGATAGAGTAGACCAGACTTTAATGGATCCAGGTTCTACAATAGCTGCACCCAC
The DNA here is from genome assembly GCF_905146905.1 of Nyctereutes procyonoides. NCBI lineage: Eukaryota > Metazoa > Chordata > Mammalia > Carnivora > Canidae > Nyctereutes > Nyctereutes procyonoides. The sequence continues at coordinate 67,862,953 of NW_026575049.1, forward strand.
AAGCAATCTGAAGATGTTGATACCCTTAACTTTGTTCAGACGTTTCATTTTACAAAAAAATAATCCCTGATACTATCCCTAGATCTCAGAGCTTGAATTCAATTTAGATAACAACGGGGCTTTTTATTTTCCTTCTGCCTTAGCAGTTTTCTAATTTTTGATGTTTTAAAAGTTTCAGGTAAACTGCTCATTTAAACTTCACAACAAATTTTTCAGGTCCAGTTTTACAGATTAAAATAGTATAATGGGTCAAATACTCCTTTTACCTGTCCCTATGATGTTCCCACAGAGAGCGGCCAGTTAACAGTTTGAGCTTGGGGGCATCGGAAACTCATTCCGGAAAGTAAGCAAACATTGCTCAGCATAAAATTTCCTTGGGCAAACGTACATGATCTGAAACAGGCACAGTAAGAATTTCCTTCTATTCTTTAACCAGTGTTCATACTGTAGAGATTCACCAAACTCTTGGAACAGGAATTAGGAAAGTTATGGTTCAGACCAGAGTTTGCCCTGTATTTCTGCCAAGGGTCAGAGAGTCAATATTTTAGGCTTTGAAGAGCATACGATCTCTGTTGCGACCACTCCACTCTGCCAGTATAAGTAGGAAGCAGTCACACAGGTAATACATAAACTAATAAACGTGGCTGTATTTTGACAAAACTTCATCGCGCTGACATTTTAAATCTGTGTAGTTTTTACATGCCACAAAATCTTCTTTTGATTTTTTTTTCGATCATTAAAAACTATTCTCATTTCCCAAGCCATACAAAAACAGGCAACCAGCTGGGTTTCTGCTGTGGGGCTATACTTTATCCACCCCCTACTCTGGAAAATACAACCATACATCTCTGGGCTATTATGTAGAAGCTAAGCTATGCTGCAGGTAAGGTCATGGATAAAGATTAAACTGCTTCTTTAGAAGAGAGGGAAGGGAATCAGAATCTGATACTGGATAAAAGAAGAGAAGAGCTGTTTTTGAACTGTGTTGACAGCAGAATAAGGTGAAAGTGGCTCAAATTCCAGAGGAAAGGATTTCGGTAAGTTCTAATAGAGACTTCTTACTACAAGGATAGTTGGACCAGAGAAAGGTATACGAAGTCAGGACATGGCAAAAATGTTCCACTAGAATTGAGGTCAGTCACTCTCAAACTGTCCCAGTCTATGACAATTTGAAAATAGGGACCGAGAGGCCAGGGTATGGACTAGGTGATGTTTGAATTTCTTTCCAGCTTTAGGTGTCTCTAAAACTACAGACTGTGGAATATGGCACTTGAAATGGGAACTCGAATTTTAATATAAAATTACGGGCAATATTTTAATACAATTGCCTTTTCTTTTTAAACTATAAGAAAATGTACTGAGTGGTGTTAAGCAGAAACACTAAAAAGACGCCTAAACTTTAGTGACTTATTTATAATAGTTGGGAGACCGAAAGACTGGAGAAACTGGTTGTGTGACCATGAGCAAGTCAATTTCTTCTGGGTTTCCTCATCCGTTAAATGGGAAATGTTTCCCAGGGCTGAGTTAGGATCAAATGAGATAATAGAGGTGAAGGAGCTTTGAAAGGTAGAAGGCACTCTCCCAAATGGAAGGGATTATTATTAGCTAAATGCATTACAGACCCAGCAGCAGGAAGGCTCAACCTCCACAAACAGCAGTCTAACAGGTGATTTGAGTAAGGGTTGAGGTTACATTTTGATTAACCCACATGAAGCCCTTACATCATATAACGCAACGTGATACACCCAAATGGAGCCCCTTAGAGCCAAATTGGGCCTCTGGTTTCATGTTGTTACGATTGTGTTTTTCATTAATTTCAGTGACCCTTGCATTTCCTCATCTAAGGAATAGGAGGAGGGGGGAATCTGTAAGGCAGACTGGGACAGAAGAGAGAAATTTGGATGCTAAAGTAAAGGGACATTAACTTTTGCAAAGGAATAAATTAAAAAAAACATAAACAAAACCATTAGGTCAGTTAAACAAGCAGGCCATTGAGACTTGCCAAAGCATGTAATGAAATAGATAAGGACAAGTGTTGGGAGGGTGGTTTTGTTGTTTGGTTTGTCCCCCAAAGGAAATATCTGGCAGGGTTATGCCTTGTTATTAATTTATCCCATGGTTGATATCTTTGCTTGGTTTTATGTATAAATAAAACAAGAGGCCAAATCTAATTTACTTGGCAATATGTAATAAAACTCTTATTAGAAAAGCAAGAGTGGTGAAGTATTCTTCGAATCCTGTTTTTATAAGTCCATTATTACAGATTTTTAAAACGAGATAGGGAGACTATTTGCAGAGAAAACACTAACCCACAAACCAAAGCAAGGAAAGAGCCCTGGTTGGACATGCTGGGTTTGAAAAGTGGCATTCAGTTCAGCATGACTAGCAAGATAACCAGGCAAATGATTCATCAGGCTCGTAACTCAGCAGGTGTATTGCTGTGCGCCCGCCAAAGAACCATTCACGGCTCGTTTCAAGCTGTGACTTTCTCTGTGTGGCAAGAACAAGAGAGGAAGATCAGACACTGGAGTTTCCTCCTATGGGTGCGTCACACATCATTCCATTCAACTCTACTCGGAAAATATTTATCGAACACTCATTCTTTACTACTAACTGGCACTGGTTGCTGGTGGGAATGGGAATTGAGATGAGGAAAGAAGGGGATTTTTTTTTTTTAAAAAGGAGAAACTATCCTTACACTCAAGGATTTTATGATCTGACTGAAAAACCTGGTTTCCCCTCGGGAAAACAATTATTCAAGTACAAAGCAGTGTACAGGATTACAAACCCAAAAGCAAGAACACAGGATGTAGCACTAAACGAAGAGATACACAAAACTAAGTGTATGTGCTGAACAAAATTGAATTGAATAATTATGTGTGTATGCATATTCATATGGAAAGATTCACATACATACTAACAGAGTAATAATTATAAATTCACATACCCAAATCTTCACTTTGGTTACCTCTGCATATGGGATTACTGCTGATTTTTTCTTATATGTACAATTTTGTACTTGAACTTCCCCTGGAATGAACAAAATTCACTTTCGAAACCAAGAAAGAGATTGCTAAAAAAAATACTAAAAAACTACATATATGTATATACTATATATATATATATATATATATATACCATGTACAAACACCAAACATGTGGCAAAGATAAATGCTGTGAGAGGAATAAGAAATGTCCTTCAAGCATTCTGACTGGGAGGGGCAGAGCCCTTGGAAGTGGATATCTCCTCAAGGGAGCCTGAGAGCAGAGATTTTCCATCTGAGACCCATGTGAGGGGAGTGGGCAGTCATCTCTGCGAGGCTACATGCAAGAAGAGAGGATGCCATTGAGAGTTCTGAACTCATATGCCAGGCCGGGCGTGCATAAAGGTGAGCTGCTGGTGAGCCTCCCCTTGCAACCACCATCAAATGATTCATGATGTAACGGGAGCAAATCGTATAGTTTTGACCAGCCTATGAGCCTCCTCTTTACCCATCTCTCCTAAAGAAGGCCTTTTTGGTGTGAGATCTGGGTTGTTAGTGATAGTTTGCGATCAGCAGTAGAAAGAGCTGACAATGGGAATGAGCAGAGTCAGGGTAAAGTTTTTGGTATTTAGGGAAAAAATAAATAAGAATTACTAGTGGAGGGAATTTTGAATTTTATTCAAAAGAAGGTAAGTGAGGTTGGAGAAGTTAGAAACTACCTAGGCTGGACTTCAAAAAAGGGATGTTTGATAGGAAGTTGAGAGAAGAAAAAGGATTACTTTCATTTTTGAGAGACCAGCACCTGTCCCTGTGAAAGTCACTACATGTGACAGAAATGGGGAAAAAGTGTTTTCCTGTACATTAAGAATGTTCTCCCTCTCCCCACCCCTGCACCTTCTAAGATGAGGGTCAGTAAACGTTTTCTATAAAGGGCTAGATAGTAAATATTTTCATTCAGCTTTCAGGATATTATGGCGTCTGCCGCAACTACTCAACTTTGCCACTGTCACTTGCAAGCAGCCATAGAGAAAACATCAGCAAAAGTGGCTGTATTTTGGTAAAAAAAAATTTATTTAAAAAAAAAATAACCCCCCAAAAAAGAATCATTGATAGAGTTGAACAACAAAATAAAATCACCCAAAGATTAAGTTAGACATCGGGAAGATAAAGTTCAGAAACTCTACCAGACAGAAACAAAAGAAAAAGACAAAAAGAAACTCTACCAAAAGGACAAGGGTAGAAAATGTCAGGCATTCCAGGAGAAAACAGAAACATTAGAGAAGAAATAATCGATGAAACAAGATTTGACTCACCTGAATAAAGATATGTAACTACTGTGTGGGGTAGAGTATATGAAAAAAAGTCCACTAAGACACAATGATAATCACTCCAAGGGTTAGAAAAATCCTTAAAAATTCCAGAGATTAAAAAATACTTATCTACAAAGAGAAGACAATAAGATGTACGTGAGACTTCTTATCAGGGATACTGGCTTCTAGAAAATAATGGTTGTCTCCAAAGTGCAGGGGAAACATACATTGCATGTGAGAAATACATGGTTGATTTTAAATCTTGTTTGTTCGTTTTCCATTTTTAGGATCAACCAATTGACACAGTAGATTTAAGTTTAGCTAGAGAGCAAAATGTTACTGTCATAAACAAAAGCTTCATTAACAAGATCAGGGTAGCAGGGGTGGAGTAAGGAAAAAAGAAACTATTGTAGGAGTAGTGGACTCCTAAACTTTCAAATAAAGAAGTCAACGATTTTGTAACTTGGCAAATCAAGAAATGGAGGAATATAAAGTATATTTTTACAAGAGATCATTGTGATGACCGGGAAAAAAATAAAAATGGAGAGTGTTAATTTGTGAATGATTCCTCTGCAGAATGAAGTCTACTGTCCTAGAGTTGTGGGGTTTTACATGCATTATATTATATCCCTACACACATGTGAATGTGTGTGTGTATAAGACTGATGTCCGAATAGGATCAAAGTGGAGTCAAGGGAGGAATGAACATCACCAGGAGGCTGTGGCTTTTGAGAGAAACTTGCAGCTTTGGTGGCCTCCGGAAGCAGGTGTGATTTTTGGATTGCATCACTGCTGGGAGGTCACAGATGAGCCCAAAATCACATGCACGATGTTCAGATAGTGTCAGGCAAGGACATCTCTAGCAATGCAGATGCAGGATGTGTGTGTGTCAGCCCGGGGCTGGATGGTCCTGGATGTGTCGGTCAATGCGCAATGTGCCTGCCGTGACCCTTCCTCCTCTGATCAACCTGCCCCATACAGAATCTCACACTGAAGGACGAGGGAAGCAGCGCTAAGGTTGGTCTCTGCACAGGGATGGCCAATGACTCGACTGCATCAATCAATAGCTACTCATTGGTCCGTGGTGGGACCTAGTAACTAGAGTTGAAAGAGCTCAGTTGAATTCCTTTTCCCAGAATTTTGAACTTAAATGTCAAGAGATTTGGCTAAAAGTGGACAGTGCCGGAGAGTTGCTGTGGAAAGGTCTACAAACTGCGACCGTGAAATCCCAGAGCCACTTGAGTCCACAGCTGTCCTGCAGCTCCAGGTGCCTAAGGCTCTATTGGACCTCCTGTGCTTGCTTTCCAAGGAATTCCATCTCCTTGTTAGACCATTTGCCTCCTTCCAATTACTACTCCTTTTACTTGGGCCAGCTTGAGACAGACTCTTCCATGCAACTAAAATCACTTTACCTGAAAGAGGAGCCTGACAACGGTTTCACTTTGCATTCAGAAAGGAAGAGAGGCCTAATGGCTGCTGTCCCCTGAGACAATAGGATGAGCTGGTTCCACGTGAGTGCAGCCCCACTCTGTACCTTGAGAACTGGGTACGTGAGGCTGACATTGCTTTTTCAGAAGAGTTTTTTTTTTGTTTGTTTTTTGTTGTTTTTTTTTTTATTGCTTAACTTTTTTCTTTTTTTTTTTTTTGTGCTTAACTTTTTTTCTTTATTAAAATTGCTGGTCTACTGTGGCAGCCACAGAGAACAAGGCAATAGGATACGAATTTTGTCCTTAAGGAGCAAGGAAGAGAGGAGAGAACACTAAGAGAAGCAGGGGGAAAAAATCACAGCTGGTAAGAAGTGAGGTTCAAGATATTTCTCAGGGCCTCCAGTCTTCTAAAATGAGCCTAGGATAAATTTTTAAAGAAATAACCTCAAAATCCTCTTTAATGACAATTTCATTTTTCAGATCCATAGATAACAGAACCTACACCGAATTTAAACCTTCAGAACAGGGAACAATAAAGATGTTTTTAAAAGAAATAAAACAACTTCGTTTAAAAGATTTGGCCTAGAAGCCATAAATTTGCCAACTTGTGTTCTATGCGATTAGTCAGATTGAAACATCTTTCTATTATTTTTCCTCTCACAAACTGCTCTTTCTTTGAACCTATGTTATGCATAGACGGGGTCATGTAGTACATTAGTGATATTCCGGTTACAGCAATAAACCAAGCCGGTTGTTTCACCAGCCACTTCAGAGGGAGTTAGAGCTACAGAACAGAAACACGACTATCAGCGCATCGTAAGATTTTTTTTTTTTTTTTGCTTTCTTTTTGTATGTGATTTCCTACAGGGATCAGAAGGGAAAACTTCATGATGAGAAAGGGCTTCTCTCAGTTGGGTTGGCCTACGTAACAGAATACCATAGAGTGGGTGGCTTATAAACAACAGCAATTTATTTCTCATAATTCTGGAGGCTGGGGAGTTCATGACAAGGCACCAGCAGATTTGGTGTCTGATGAGAACCCACTCCCCTGTTCTTGGACAGCCCTATTTCCTCTGTATCCTCACATGGTGGGAGGTACAAGGGAGCTCTCTGAGGTCCCTTTTAACAAGGCACTAATTCCATCATGAGGACCCCACCCTTGTAAAGGCTTGGCCATCAAATTATCACAGGGATTTGGTTTCGACATATGAATTTTGGGGGGATACAAACTTTCAGTGTACAGCATGGAGCAAAAGGAAAGGAATAGCCGACATTGCACTCTATCTCCTTATTCTGACTTGCATGAAGAAGAGCAAGAGGCAGAAAAGTTGGCGACAGATAAAAAGAGGAAACTAAAATGATCTAAAGAAGAAAACAAGAGGATCTGGAGCAGGCTGGCATGACTGAGCATAGAAAAGTCTATGTAGGTTTTAGAGAGCATCATTCATTCAATCCATATTGATTAAACTCCTTCTATGGGCACAGTACCAAGGCAGCCACGGAGAACGAGGCAATAGGATATGAATTCTGTCCTTAAGGATCGAGGAAGAGAGGAGAGAACAGTAAGGCGGGGGGGGGGGTGCAGAATCACAGCTGGTAAGGAGTGAGGCTCTAGAGAAGTCTATGTCGTCCTGCTCCTTGTTCAGGAAAAGGACACCTAAAGTGCCTAGCATTGCCCATCTTGGCATTCACATATATTTCATAAGCCACCGAACACATGAGACTCGGGGAGGAAACGCCAGTCTTTGCCCAAATATAGATTTGCAATTTCAGGGCAAGACTGGCCTGAATTTCCAGCCAACTCACGTGAGACAAATTTCGATGGGTTTTTCTCACCCATTTCCTCAAAGAGACATCTTTGGTAGGAAGGCATCTATGGTAGGAAGAAATCATTATTTTTCCTCTAAGACTAAAGTGCTAATCAGCCGCACAGATGTTTGTTGTACTTGCTGTTAAAGGCCCAGATATTTAGAGATGTCTAGGTCATTGGCTGACTTTTTCACTTCTCAGTTTACCATCAGTATTCCTTAAAAGCAACCTGAGATGGGATTATTTCTACACAGGTCAAATCCTGTGTATTATTTGCCAGTCAACTCTCTAATAAAATGCTGTTCCCTATTTAAATAAGAGTATGTCCCTTATACGCCCTTCAGAGATAGACACGGCCATGTCTGTGCCATTTTTTTCTCACCATGGCCAGCCTGCTACCAGGCTCATGGGAAGACCTTTCTTGCAATGTTTGCAATGAGTGATTATGGCAGAGAACACACAGGCTTTTTCTTGTTTTGAATGCCCTCTATCAGGATGCTTTTCTTCAACGGTGTAGTCGTGTAGACACTGCGGCTGCACAAAATCCCCACACATTGGATCTGCTAAAGAATTCTGGAGCTCTTAAAGAAAGGAATGGGTCACAGGAGCCTTCTAACATGTGTCAACCTCATATTTGTTTCATTTAGATGTCGCAGAGTTTAGTGACGTTAGAGAAGAGTGGAACAGAGAATGAGTCTGCATTGTACTGACCGGCTGGTGATGGCTGAGGCCCCATCTCCTCCATGCAGGCAGATGTCGTCCAGCCATAGTCCAACCAAGCAGTGTAAGGTTGCCAGAAATTTCATAACCTATTGCCTTCTCTTCCTACATCCAGTCCCACAACCACTTATCATCAAGGCAACCTTATGTTTCCTTGTTTTCTATATCCTACCAGCAAGGGAATGATGGCAATCTGTAGAACGGAGAGGTTAAGAAGCCACAATTTCCAAGCAGCTTCGCACTTCAGATTTTAAGGTGTGCTCATTCTTCCAGTCCTCTACTCTGTGCTTCACAGTGAGTATAAACCTCTCAGAGAGGAGAAATGACTTTCAGGAACCCCAGTGGGTCAGTCATGGAAAGAAGTCAAATTCAAATCCACTGTTACATTCCAAGACTCGAGGGCTATGGGGCCAGAAACTCTTTAAACGCTCAGACCATGAAGATCCCATGTATCTCCAGTATATCTCATGCCTCTAGCCAACATCTCTTTGGAGAAAAGGGGGAAAAAAAGGGTGTGGAATGAGATTTTTATACCTTTTGGGTCTTTTTTAAAAAATATTTTTTAAAAATTATTTGATAGAGAAAGAGACAGCACAGCAGGGGGAGCAGCAGGCAGAGCAGCTCCCCACAAAGCAGGGAGCCTGATGTGGAGCTTGATTCCAGGACCCTGGGATCATAACCTGAGCTGAAGGCAGCCGCTTAACCGACTGAGCCACCCAGGCACCCCCTTTTGAGTCTTAAGTGGAAAAGGACATCACATGAGCCCCCTCCTTGGATCTTGGATGTCACGCTCTGCTCACGGGCGAGTCATACACATTCGGGTATTTCTGTTTCTCTCATCCTCCAGTCTCTCCTGACCCATTTCCATTGGCTCCCCTCACACTCAGTTTAATTACCATCCTTCATTTCCTTAACTCTCCTGCCAATTCCTGATACCGAGCCTCTTCATCTCTTTGAGGATTTTACCTTCCTCTTCCATGATTTCTCTGATTAATCTTTTTCATTCTTCCAGGAACGAAGGCCACCGCCTTGTTAGTGAAGTAATCTCTGTTTTCCCTTCAAAGCCAGCAGTGGCCACCTAGTGACTCTTTGGCTTTCAGAGCGGGTCTTTGGGGCCACACAACTTTGAAATTTGATCTTAAAACTGAGGGTAGCACGGCATGCTTCCTGTCTGCAGGTATTCACAAGGAAAACCGCTTGTGATTCCAGCTGACCTCACCATTCACTTGTGGCGATGCCATCTCGTAGCATTCCTTAAGAAATCAACTTCCAAATCTGTCTCCACCTGAAACATCTACTATCACCCTCTATAACATGTAATGTCTATTTATAGAATCATGGAATCTTGATCATTTAGGAACCATTTAGTCCATTCTGCTTATTTAGAGTTGAGGGACCTAGAGTCCAGAAGAAGGCATAATGACTTGAACAAGGTCAAGGTCTAAGACTGGAGACATTCAAGACCACAACCTGCTCTCCGACCCCCTTCTTGCATGTTCTTCACTATACCGTCACCTCCCTCAGTCCTGCCAGCTGCTCTTCCAACACAATCTTGCATCTGGAATACTGACGTGCCAGTTTTACCCCTTGTAGGACCTTAACACAGAGCCTACCACATTGGCCAATAAAGCTCCTTGATTCAGTAATTAGATAGCAGATTAAACATGGTAGCTAGATTTTCCCCTGACATCTGAAGAGCTCTCATCTTTCCCCTCTTTGACTAACTCCCCTACCTCCTCAGGTGGCAAGCTACGGTGTTTCTGACCCGCTTTCCCCAAAGTGCGCTCTCATGAGATGCTTCTTCAGTCAAGAAGGGCCCTGTGTCAACTATGTTTGCAACATGGTCACAGGACATCTGATCCCCGCCTTGGGAACCAAGAAGCCATTTCAAAGTCTCTGAGGGTGCTGTAATCAAGAAATTTTCTTGACTTTGTTTGATTTAATATTTGCCAATCCCATGTGGCTAGGGAACTCTTTTCCTAAACAATACACCTATTGGAATCCTGCAGCACACGTGGAAAATTAGCTCTAGACACCATGCCTATATTTCTTTCTAGATTCCCCGCTTTCTTGCATTCTTGGCATACTTACTCTACCCTACAAAAGCATTCCCCTTCTATGGACTAACTTAACTTCTGGAGTTCCTACAATGTTAAGGCCTTATTAATAAGGGCTCACTATGCCCAGGAAAAGCACTGAACTTGGAATCTAAAATGGCCTGAATTCACTTTCACTGGTTGCATGACCTTGAATGAATAGCTTTACTTTATGTGAGCATTGATTTCTTCACCCATAACTTCAACATTGTAATTTCTGCCCTGCCTTTATCAGTATTGCTTGGAGTATCAGCAGGAATAATAGATGGGAAAGCATGCTATTCCCTCTAAAAGGTGGTATAAATGTTAAAAAAAATTATCATCATGATAATGACAATAATGCTAAACCCCCTTCCTTAAGTACCACATTTATGTTAGTGCCAAGAGTTCCCAGAGATGATTAAAACCTGTCATATCTGTTGAATCGGTCCACTGAGTGTAGGGAAATAAGGGCTGAAGAATGAAAAACAGAAATTAGCCAGTTGCAAAAGAAAAAGGGAAGGAGGCAGAGCACTAGAGGGGAGAAAGGTTGAGCAAATTTAAAATCATTCCCCAGGAGGCAAAGCTCTTGCGTAATTTCAGTAAGAGCTCCCCCCCCCACCCCCCATGACCCGGGGCAGGGGTAAACGGTGCGGCCAGGAGCCAGGTGCCTCCCCGGTGGGTCCATACACAGAATCGCTGCTGAAATGGAAGGATTTGGTGCAAGCAGGAGGGACCCCTCCTCAGTGACCCAAAGGAAGCCAGAAGCCCTGCGAGAATATGCGAGAAACAGTCTTTTGTGAACCATCCCAGAGATTTATCCCTTTGCCCCAGAGGGAAGCAGGCAAGTACAGTGGATGTCAGGAACTGGAGTCCAACGATCCAGGGCTGAGCCAGAGAAACACTAGTGTCTTACAGATGAGTCTGCACGAGTGTGTTCCTCTTGTCTCCTAGGCTGGTGGCCAGAAAAACATCTGTTACACATTTTACTAGGGGGTCTTCTGAACGCAAGGCGCCGTAACCCAGAGGAGGGATGTGAATGGGGGGGGGGGGATTTAGAGATCACAGCCGGCCAGAAACTAAACGTGACGTTGGCCCTTTCAGGCTTTGTCTTTCTGACCATCCCAGGTTTCTAATCCTCCTGCCAAGTGGGCCGCAGGCCAGAATATTTCTTAACTTTGCATTTATTTCAGGGCGTTAATCTCATAGGCAGCCACCTCCTATTTAATGAACCCGGGCTCCGCAGGCCCTCCCCGTCAAGGGCGGCCCTGTGTGTTCTCCTGAGCGCCCCACACGTGCCTGGCCCCCGGGCCCCCTGGCCCCCTGGCCTGGGCCCTCCAGCCTGGGAAGGGGAGCACGCAGGAGTGTCAGCTGTCACCAGCCCCGGGGCCTCGATGGTGTGTCCCCTCCCAGGCACTTGCCTCTGCACAGGAGCATGCACCTGCCCCCAGAGAGGCCAGGGGCTGGACCGCACCCATGGGCTCAGAGGCCTGGGCTCTAAGGCCCAGCACAGAGGGGGGCTCCCCTCACCCCTGCCTCAGCCCTTCTTTGTAATCACTAACCATGGAGGTAATGAGAAAGTACTAGAATTACAAAGATTCCCATTTATGACTCTGGCTGCCCCTCCACAAAGTGTCTCTTTTCCCCTTTGGCAAGAACAGATCGCTATTGACACTTTTAGAAGGCCCTGGGCCCCTCTCAATTATTGGCCTAATCTCTGCTCGCTCTGAGAGCAGAATTCTTCTCTAACTAGATTTTTTAGAAAGTTAAGAGGCTACCCTTTGCTTTATTCATGGGAATGACTTCGTGAGCTAATGTATTCTCCTGTCAGTGTATTTCATGGCTTCGGCAACATCTGCAGGATGTGGAAAGACCAGAAACAAACCAGATGTTTCAAAAAGGTAGCTCCACTAAGCCTTCTTAACATAATTATTGCAATATCGCGTCCGCATTTTATTGTATGTCTTCTATATTTATACGCTGCTGACTTTTCCTGCAGAAATCCAAACCCGTGGGTCTGAGCTCCTTCTAAACAGATTTGCGACCTTAAAAAAAAAAAAGAAGAAGAAAAAAAAAAAGAAGAGAAAAAAAATTGACATATATCCTCCATTAAATCCAAATTTCCTTTATCAAATTTTAGAGGGGAAAAGTAGATTAAGGAAATGTAGATATTTATCTCAGCCTTCAACGTTTACACTCATTTAGTTAATTAGCACTTAATTACACTGTCAAAGGGGAAGATTTTACCACGACAGACCAATGCCCACCCCTCAGGCCTTCACTTCTTCGCAGAGGCAGACCTTTGCTCAGAGCCAACTGGTCCCTCCCCGAAACATTTGTAATGATTACTTGACAGGGAGTGTGGAGACAAAATTGCGCAAGGGAGAGCCATCACTCACCAGAGCCCCGCCGGTGCTCTCAAACTGGAGCAACAGTGCCCCCAAAGCAAGCAGCAAGAAACACCCTGGAAGGAGACCCGAGTCGGCCCAAACTTCTATTTTCTGCTTCACAAGCCGAGGAGATATTTTGAGAGCGGCTGGCCCCAAAGCAGGCTCTATTACAACCAGACGAGCATTCCAACCGAGCTGGGGAGCCTCGGCTGGAAACAGAGAATGTTTCCACCTATTTGAACTCAGACGCCAGAAATTCTCCAAGGAGAAGGGGGTGGGGAGCAGGAGAGACACAGTAGAAAATTGGAAAACTTCAGAAGTTTGCCAAACTCGAGGGAACAAAGTATAACTAGATTAATGCATAAATCTTATTAACCAAAATGCGGCTGAATAGAGTCGTTTGTCATCAGAGTTTCCCCATCTTTTAACAAATGGCAGTATTTTTTGGTCTCACAGGTTCTCTGCCAAGTGGAAGACCTCATTAAAGCTGTTGGAAAATAACAGCATTCTAATTAGTTTAATTATGATATGATGAATTATCAACCCAATTTTTTTTAAAACAATATGCAATTAGCCTTTTTTTTTTTAAGCCAAAGACTCTGTTTTCCAAAACAGGAAATGAAGCATAACACCCTTAATTTCATTGTTAGGGCAAAATCCTAGACACCCAACAGTCCCCACTCCTCCAGCGACTCCCTTTGTGAATTGACTAGACGGCATTTTGGCTCCAAGAATGGAAACTGCATTAAGCTGGAGCCTGACCCAAATTTTCTCTTTCAAGTTCTAAGCCCTGTTTTCTATTTTCCCTTCTATCTTGGAATAGGGTCACCCTATAAAAAATGAAATATCACATTCCTTAAAGACAATGAACTGATGATGTCATATCAGCATGCATGGCTTTTATGCTGCTCTTGGGGGGCATTGCAAGGGGGGGGAATGTGGTATTGGAAATGGGGAATGAAAGCCAGGAAGCCTGAAAACCAAACTTTCAAAACCCAACTACATAATCAACAACATAATCATAAGTACCGAGGAGAAGCAACCCCTCTCTTCCCCACCAGAAAACCACAATGAGACCCCCACCCACTACACTCCCACCAGAAGGGCTGAAATTAAAAGGACTGATAATACCAAGTGTTTGTAAGAAAGGGAAGAAACTAAAATCCTTATGCATTCTTAGTGGAAGCATCGATTGGTACAACCACTTTGGAAAACTGTTTGATGGTATCTACTAAGTACATAAATCCTGAGACCCAGCAATTTCACTCCTGGGTTTATATCCAACCTAAACGGGCATATGTATGTCCACCAAAAGGCGCATACAAGAATGTTCATAGCAGCTTTATTCAAATGGCCTCAACTGGAAATATCCCAGAGGTCCATCAATAGTAAAACAAATAAATGGTAAAATATTCATTCCATAGAATATTACACAATAATAAGTCCCAGACACAAAAGAGTACATGTTACATGATCTCATTTGAATTGTGTTCAAAAAAGGCAAAACTAATACGTGGTGATGGAAGTCATCCTAAAAATGGTGGAAGCAATGACTGCGTAGAGCCCGAAAGAGCCCTCTGGGGTGTGCTGGAATCTTCCTATGTCTTACTATGGATATAGTTACAGGGATGTGTGTGTGCATATACACATATAAATTCAGGCAGCTGTGCAGCTAAGGTGTGTGCACCTCCTAAAATGTAAAAAAAAAAAACAAAAAACAAAAAAACAGGCAAGACAATAAAAGAAAGGAAAGGTAAACACCTCCTGCTGACAGCTAAAGAGGTCAGCTTCACATGTGGCTCCTGCAATGTCACTTCCCTACGTCAAGCCGTCCAGGGCTTCCCACTTCCACTTCCTCTGACAACTGCAGACTCGTCACGTGGCCTCCAAAGGTCGTGTGTGCTCTGGGCCCGGCCTACATGACATCTCTCACCACGTCTGCCCCACTTCCTCTCGCTGATCCCCACTCCAGCCACACCGATATTTTTCTCCTCTAAAACACCAAGCTCATTCTGACCTAGGATCTTGGCATTTGCTCTTCACTCCGCAGAGGACACTCATCTCCTAGAACCCCCCAAGTCCACCCCAACTCATCATTCAGATCTCAGCTCAAGAGCTCTCCTCCGAGAGGCCTCTGCTGACCAACCAGCTAATTTAACAGCCTCCCCACACCACTGCCTCTCTCTAGCCTCCCACCCTACTTATCCTTTTCTGTTTTATAAGTAGCATTGTCACTCTCTAAAATTGCTTTGTTTACCTACTTGTTTATTTTCTGTGTCCTCCATTAAAATGCGTCTCATCGAGAAAATGGGCGATGTCACTCTCTCAAGGCCGCTACTGTATCTTCAGGTCTTAGGATGGAACCTGGCATCTAGTAGACACTCAATGAATATCTGCTTAATGATGAATAAATAATGACTTGAGGGACACCTGGGTGGCTCAGCAGTTAAAGTGTCTGCCTTTGGCCCAGGGTGTGATCCTGGAGTCCTGGGATTGAATCCCATATCAGACTCCTTGCATGGAGCCTGCTTCTCCCTCTGCCTGTGTCCCTGCCTCTCTCTCTCTCTCTGTCTCTCATGAATAAATAAATAACATCTTAAAAAAAATAATGACTTGATAGATGCCTAAATCATTGCCCTCAAAAGCTAATAGGCGTGGTAAAAGTAATAAGGAATAGCATGAAGATCAAAAGAACACTGAACAAGGAGTCCAAAGACTGAGAAATCTGGAATAGGTGATCACCTGCTTTAACTTCGTTGATATTCATCTCTCTACATCTAGTTGGGAGATTGGACAGTCTGACATGAGAAGGTAACAATCTAAAGTGGCAAAGGGCCAGAGGAGACACCTCAGAAGAGCAAGCCATCAGGATCAGTTTGCTGTGGTCCAGGGGACCTTGCAAAGGCAGTGGGGTTTCCACTGGGCCAGAAGGCTGCGTGGAAGTCGTGAGAGTAGATAGGGAGGAACAGAAGGTCCTAAATAGTGGAAGTGGGTCAGCAAATATGCAGAGGTGAAAAAGCCCAAGTTATTAACGAGGGCCCGGAGCAGATGAATACCACTCCAGGGGAAGACTGTTATAGAAGATTAGATCCCCAATAGGGTCCAAACAGTGACTTCTTCCTCATTTTTTAGCATATCCTGATCTCATAAGGGGGCTTAGCAATTACCAGTTTGTATTATAGAGTGGGTTAGATGAACCTCTCTTAAAATTGTGGCCTAAAAGGTAATATGAATCAAACATCAGAAATTTGTGTTGTGGGATCCCTGGGTGGCTCAGCGGTTTAGCGCCTGCCTTCGGCCCAGGGTGTGATCCTGGAGACCAGGAATCGAGTTCCACGTCGGGCTCCCTGCATGGAGCCTGCTTCTGCCTCTGCCTGTGTCTCTGCTTCTCTCTCTCTCTCTCTCTGTATCTCTCATAAATAAATAAAAATAAAATCTTAAAAAAAAAAAAAGAAATTTGTGTTGCCATCATCTCTGGCAAGATAGAAATTTATATCTACCCTGTGGCAAAGAGGTTCATATGCAAACCAAACAACTTGTGGAGATACACTCTTTTACTCATTTGCTTTTATTTTGGCCGTAGAGAGCGAATATTATTGCTTAAATTTGAAAGTTAAAATCCTGTCTTGCTATCTCCATTTGCCATCATCAAGCTAGTCATAAAGATTTTTAAAACACAACTACATGCAATTAATTTTCAAACCATAATGTTTCCAAATAAATGATTTGACAAAGCAGGAATCATTTGATTAGACTGAGTACGTAGTCCAGGAATTATGAAACGTGTGTGTGTGTGTGTGTGTGTGTGTGTGTGTGTGTACACAGCCAGAAACCGTAACACTTGCCCGCTGATTTAGAAGTAAAAAAAGTACTTAGAACCCAGACAAGCTCAACCTCCCAGAGGTGTGATGCAAGCAGAGATGAAGAGGAAGTTTACTCTGCCCACCAACCTTCATTTGAGCACAGTTTGGAGTTTGATCTGGAAAGAAGAAAGAAACAGGGCTTGATTCAATTGTTATTTTTTTCGGAAATGATTCATTTCTTCTTCCTGCACAGCTGGAAACCCACGGACAGAGGTGAGGGTTTTACTGAGAAAGGTTCGGCTGGAAGTTAATCTGCCATTGAGCTCATAAATAGTGCATTTCAGACCTCCAGTCCTAAAGTTGGGGCCTAAGATTTGCAAAGCCCACCTTTTGGTTACAGAACCAAAGGATTCCAGGGGGTCATTTGCTGCAGATTCTCTCCCTGACTCCTTCAGGTTCGCAGAGTTGGGGGCTGCTTTCCATAGGACCAATCTTATGAGTCAGCCAAGTTGGGTTAACCTTTGGTGCTTTGGAGTCTGGTCCGTATTTCAGAGAACTCTCAATGGGTAGAGCTATCGGCATTGACAATATCTGTCCATTCTGATAACGCTCAACAAAGTTCCAACCATCACAGACCGGATGACTACCACAGTCAGAAAAAACAAAAAAACAAAAAACACAGTAGTATATTTAAAGAAGAAAGCAAAGCAGGAAAAGGAAAAAGGGGGGGGGGAAGACCTTTCATTGATGTGAAGTGGTATGAAAACCTCCCCCCCCCCAAAAAAAAAAACCTCCCAACAATGGAAAAATTTCAAGCCCTGCTCTCCCCATTTGCCCCAGGCTGTGTGTACGTGGTTGGCGATGAAACCCTGTTATCCCTGACCCTTACTTCCGATTATGGCTACGGCGCACGTAACGTCCGACACCAATGCCCCATCTTTAATCAATAGCTCCACGATGATGACAGATTGGTCTACCTGAAGGCTGCTCTTCAGAGATGCTGATGCTCAGTCATCCTGAGCTGACCAACTCCACCTCCAGCTACCTATTCAAAGCCAACCCTCTTTGGGGCTTCTTTACTAATACACCACTGTAGTTTCCTTATCATTCCTCGAAAACCATATGGGAATCCCTACTTCCAGGCCTTGGCTCACCCTCCACACCGCGCTCTCTCTTTCCCTGCCAGAGCATACTCTTCTGAGTCTACATTCCTTGGCATGCCCTCTTCCTCTCCCTCTGAACTTCTATAACACTGATTGGTACCATTTAGTTTCTAGCTGTCCTAGTTTTTTCATCAGCAGCTATCTTTGCCCTTGCTGACAAAGATAGTGGCTTTTTCCTTTTCTATATTTCCATGACTGGTGAGATGTACCATTAATAACGGGTGTCCAACCGAATAATGGAAGCACTGAAAGCAGAAAGTTCTGGACTCAGACGAACCTGGGTCAAATCTCAGCTCCCCTGCTTTCTAGATTCTTCTTTTCCTGGCCCCCATGTGCACATCTGTCGCCAAGCCCTGCCAGTTTGACTTCCAAAATGCGTAATTTAATCTAGTTACGTCTTTTCTCCTTATTGCCATTGTGTCTATTCATACCACCACCGTCATCTCTTGCCTCAACCCCGGAAATAGCCTTGTGACTAGCCTTCTGGTTTACCTCCCTGCTCTTTACCTCCTGTTCTCCCTCCCACAGCAAAATTACATGTCATGTAAGGTGCACCAGACCACCTCACTCCCTTGCGGAAACTCTTCAGTGTTTTCCCACTGCGCCTAGCATGAACCCCCAAATCCCTGATCATGGCTTCCAGACCCTGCATGATCCAACCTCTGCCCCAACCCCACCTCTCACCTCTCTACCCCTCTCCTGCTGTGTATTTCAGCCACACTGTCCCTGAGACAGTCCATCTCTAAAAATGGCTGAGTTCTTGCCCACCTTCAGAGCCTTGGCTCAGAAGTTATCTCAACCTGAGACTCCTGATTCTCAACTGGCCTGGCTTCTTCTCAGCTTTCAGGTTGCAGCCCAAATGTCCCCTTGTCACACACAACTTTCTCGGTCACTCTAAGTTTTTCCCGTACGCTTCGTTATTCTCCATTAGAGCATCCTCTTTGTTTCTCCCGTGGCACTTACAACGATTTATAATTATCCTGTTGGTTGGTGTACTTGTCTGTTAACTGCCAACTCAGTGACACGGACAATCTGTGAAATCAGGGCTCTTATCTGTTCTGTCCTCCGTTGTTTATCGGTAACCATTAGAAAAGTATCTAATGAATAATAAATGCCCAATAGACAATACTGCAATATTTACTAAATAGTGGATGTTAATTTATGAATGGATTTATGATGCATGTATTTCCATTTCTATTTCTCCCTTCCTGGTCTTTGTGCAATTTTTGTCATATGCTGTACTACTACGTATGTTACAAATCCCATACTGTATTGCTCATATTATTACTGTTGTTGCTGTTATTATTATGACAGCCCCTTATTTTTTTAAAGATATTTAGCTAATAGGAAAACAATCTTATATATTTAGCCACGTAGTCAATGTTTCCGATGCTCTTCATTATGTTGTGTTGATCAATATCCCTCTCTGGTATCATATTCTTTCTGCTAAAGGATTTTCTTTAATATTTCTTGAGGGACAGTTCTGATGACACATCGTTCTAGCTTTTGTATGTCTGAGACGGGATTTTGCCTTCATTATGAAATATATTTTCACTTAGTATAGAATTCTAGATTTTGTTATTTCAGAATTTTAAAGACATTGCTCCACTATCTTCTTGCTTGCGTTACTTCTAATGAGAAGTACACCGTCATCTTTATCTTTGTCCCTCTGTGTGTAGTATCTTTTTCTGTAGCTGTTTTTAAGGTTTTCTCTTTTACTAGTTTTGAGCAATTTAATTACAATGTGTTTGGTGTGGTTTTCTTTGTGTTCCTTGTGATTAGAGTTCGTTCAGTTTCTTAGACCTGTGGATTTATGGTTTTCATCAAATTTGGAAACTTATTAGCCATTATTTCTTTAAATAATTTTTTTAGCTGTCACCATACTACCATTAATATGGCATTATTAGCTATATTCCCTATGCTGTACTTTTCATTTCTGTGACTTATCTTATAACTGGAAGTTTGTACCTCTTAATCCCCTTTATCTATTTCACCCATCCCCTTACCACCTTCCTTCCGGCAGTCATCAGTTTGCTTTCTGTATTTAAGAGTTTGTTTCTGTTTGCTTCATTTGTTTTAAGATTTATTATTTATTTGAGGAGGGGAGGGCAGAGGGAGGGAGAGAGAGAAAGAATCTCAAGCAGATTCCCCACTGAGTGCATAACTTAGCATGGGACTCACTACTATGACCCTGAGATCATGACCTAAACTCAAATCAAGATTTGGACACTCAATCAACTGAGCCACCCAGGTGCCCCTCATTTGTCTTATTTTTATATTCCATATGAAATCGAAATCATGTGGTATTTGTCTTTCTCTGTCTGACTTATTGTACTTCGCAATAACGACCTCTAGTTCTATTCATATTCCCACAGTGGCTGAGTAATATTCTGAGTATGTATACACCACTACTTCTTTATCCATTCATCTATTGATGGACCTGGGTTGCTGCCATACCTTGGCTATGACAAATAATGCTGCAACAAATATATGAGTTCTTATGTCTTTTGAAATTAATCTTTTCATTTTCTTTGGTTAAGTGTCCAGTAGCAGAATTACTGAATCATATGGTATTTCTCTATTTAATCTTTTTGAGGAAACCCCACACTGTTTTTTCACAGTAACTATACCCATATGCATTCCCACAAGTGCATGAGGATTCTTTTTTCTCTTCATCTTTGTCAATACTTGTTGTTTCTTACCTTTTGATATTAGTCAGTCTGATTGGTGTGAGGTGAAATCTCATTATGGTTTTGATTTGCATTTCCCTGATGATTAATGATGTTGAGCATCTTTTCATGTGTCTGTTGGTTGTCAGTGTGTCCTCTTTGGAAAAATGTCTGATCAGGTCCTCTGCCCACATTGTAACTAAATTATTTGTTTTCTTCAAATATTCTTCATATATCTCTTCAAATGTTTATGTCCCGTTTTGCTCCTCTTTTGAGAACTCTAATAATGAGCATATTAGGCTAATCAAAATTGTTTCACAGTTCACTGGTACTCTTTTCAATTTTCCTTGAGCTTTATTTTTCTGTGTTTTTCCTTTGGGAGAGTTTCTATTGCTATGTCTTCAAATTAACCAATCTTTTCCCCTGCAGTGACTAATCTGCTGTTAATCTCATCAAATATCCTTTTCATCTCAGACATTATAGGTTTCACCATTATAGGTTTGATTTGGTTTTTTGTTTGTTTGTTTTTTTACATCTTCAATGTCTCTACTTAACTTGTTCAATCTTTCTTCTAGCTTCTTGAACATATGGAATGAAGTTATAATAATTATTTTTAGGGTCCGTGTCTGAGAATTCTAAAATCATCATCCATTCTAGGTTAATTTTGATGACCTCATTTTCAACTCAGATGGGTCATATGTTCCTGTTTCTTAGTATGCCTAGTAATATTTAATTGGACATTAGGCAATGTAAATTTTACTTTTTTGCATGCTGGATGTTTTTTGATTCCTATACTTATTTTTGAACTTTATTCTGAGATATTAAGTTATTCAGAATTTTGGTTCAAGCTTGGCTTGGTTTTCAGCTTTGCTGAAAGTGTAGAGCTACTTATTTCCCATTACTAAAGCAAAACCCAATGCCCATTGAATTGTTTAGTGTTCCAATCTCACTGGTGGAAACTGGCACTATCTCCTGCCTTGTGTGAATGTAAAATTCTGTTTTCTCTAATACTTCTGAATGATTCTTTCTTCCTCCTGGGTGGTTGTTTCACATACATGTGCTGATCAGTACTCAGCTGAATATTCAAAAAGGACCTTCTACAGATTTCCAGAGTTTTCTTTCTATGTAGCACTCTACTCTTTGGCACTCTGTCCTATGGACCTTTCACTGCCATCGTCTCCCTATATTCTAAGCTTCAACTCTTTCATTCACAAGGTCTCCTTTGTGCTATAGCCTAAAAACTTTCTCAAGGCTATAAGCTGTTGCAATCGTGGGGCTCAATTCATTTGTTCTCATCTCTCAGGGATCTCTGTCCTTGGATGTCTGATGTCTAATGCATTGAAAACTGTTATTTCATATTTCATATATATTCATAACTTAATTGTTTCAGGGGGGAGATCGTATCTGGTCCATGTTATTCCATCTTGGCTGGAAGCAGAAGTCCCATGGTGCATATGAATATTGCCTAATCCTCTTCCTCTTCAAGCTACTATCTGGGGAACAGATCTAATGGATAATAAAATGGTAACTAGAAGGAAAACATTTAAAAAAATCAGAGAAGGAAGAATGTACAGTGAAGACCCACACTCTAGTTATGCTACAGATGGATATTAGAAAAAGGAGAAAGGAATCACCTTTATTGATTACTACATTTATTTGGAATATATGGAATAAGCTATGCTACAAAAAATTGTTTTCTATTTTGATAGGGAGGGGGGAAAAAACAAGGTAGAGTTAGTAAGGTGAAAATAAAACCACTCTCCCAACCCACCCCTTTCCACACATGCACACAGCCTCTTATCTCATTAAGTGATGTGACCCTCCTCACAAAGGAGGGTCATCAGCAAACACAATGGTTTGTGAACACATCACAGGATGTGCTCATTATACCACAAAGATAGAGTAGGGACCAAGCAATCACAGGGCAACATGGAAAATTGTTTTATAAGCCGACTTTTACAAATTGATTTCAAAGCTGGGGAGCAATTACCATTAAGCAAAATAATTTGCTGCCCTGAAGAGGGTAGGGCAAGGCAGTAGGTCCAAAGATAACCTAAGCCATCATTAGAGAAATCCAGTTATTTAGTCAATTTTACTTATTTACAGGACTAAAGATTAATGAGTTCAGATACTCACTCAGACAGTAATTAGGTTTCAAAAACATACTATAACACAATCAATCATGGCTCTTGAACATAATGGCATTAGGGCAGAGCCCTCTTTCAGCTCCAGTTATTAGCAAGTGATTGGTGAACACTGGGCTTAAGCTGAGAGGCTACCCCAGGGCCCTGAAATAAAATGAAAGAAGACCCTTAAATAAGAAGAAAGTATATCTTTGATCCTTTGTCCTTCGCTTGGATATTCTGAAATATTGTGCTCAGGATGTAGGGTTTTGTATTAGAATGTCAAGGATTGGTGGCATTTCAAAATATAGTTGGTGTTCTACTTTAAATATATCTTTACTTAATAATCTAGCTATTTATAGTCCTTTGCATCTAATATTTGGGGAGTCTTATCGCTTTCAGATTTTTTAAAAAATTAAAAAAATTTTTAAACTTTATGTCCTTATGTCCGTGGCTTTTGACTTTTTTTTTTTTTTTGACTTTATGAGTAAAGATAACTCAAGAGTTTTATCAATATTTTGGAAACTCATGGCACCAAAAAAAAAAAAAAAGCCAGAAAATAAAAACAAAGAGCTTGGTCTAGGTGAGGGACAAGTTTCTGCTGTTTCCTTTTACTTAGCAAAGAATACTTTATCTTATTATAATACAGGGAAATTGGAAATAGGCAGAAGTCCTAGATTCACAGAATCTAGGGCCAAGAAGAGATAAGAGATAAAGGAAAAAGCAACAGTCATTTGGAATAATTTTAGATTTACAGAAAAACTGCAAAGATATTAGAGAGTTCCTATATACCATACCCTTCGCCCCCTTTACCTAATGTTAACATTTACATCACCATAATATATCTGCTAAAACTAAAAAGTAAGCCTTGGTACATTATTATTAACTAAACTCTACACTTCATTTGGATTTCTCTAGTGTTTCCAGTAATGGCATTTTCCAGTTCCAGGTTCCAATCCAGTACACCATTTTTCATTTAGCCATTCCTCCATAGCCCCTTCTGACCTGTGATAGCCACTCAGTCTCCTTGTTTCCCAGGACCTTCCCCCTTGGGAGGAATACTGGCTAGGTATTTTATAGGACATTCCTCAACTTGCCTTATGTTTTCTCGTGGCTAAACCAGGGTCATAGACTTTTCGAAAGAAAGAGTTGAGTTGAAAGGTGAAGTACCCTTCTCATTATATCATATACGAGGCTATAAGGATATCAACCTAATTTATCACTTGTGATTCTCACCTTGATCATTTGGTTCAAGTGGTGCCTGCCAGGTTTCTCCACTCTGAAGTCAATATTTTTCGCCTCCCTTGCTCTATCCTTTGGAAGTGAGTCATTACATCCAACTCCCACTTGAGAGGGAGAAAGGAATTAACCTCTATTTCCTGGAAAGGGGGTATCTACTTAAGTTATTTGGATTTCTTAAGTTAAGGAAGATTTGCCCATTCTCCTCTATTTATTTATTTGTTCAATCATTTCCTTGACCTATTTTTAATAAACATTTCTTCCTAACTGCCTCTCTTTATACCCTGAATTTTACATCATTATGTTGTATAGCCATGCTGTAGTGCAAAGCCTCACCAGACCTCCTTGGAAGACACGTGCTTGTCCTTCATGAAGCAACTGCACAGCACTGAATTTGTAGCTTTACCCTTCACGTTTTTTTCCTTGATTCTTTTGATGTAAAGCTTATTTCTCTGTGGTTGTTTTTGTAGATTCCATGCATTTCCTTTTAGAGTGTCGGACTTTCTCTGATGTAGTTAATTTTTTCCTACCGAATATGCAGACTATGGAATTAATCTAAGACTGTGTAAACTTAGGCTGTGTCTCCACAGTTTCTAAGAACAGTTGAAAAATAAAAATATAATATTAGTATCATTCAATCCAGCAGTTGTTTGGTTTCCATAACAGCAAACAAAGGCTTTGACTGACTTTCTCTAAACTAATCATGTTTCTCTCTGTTTCTATTTGGACCTACAAATCCTTTTACCATGTGAAGGTCCTTGGGAAAAAAAAAAAAGAAGAAGAATTGATATATTTTCCCCTATATAGCCTCCTCCCTGCCTAACCTTTCCCAAAGGGAAGAAACTCCTTTAAACCTTTAAATTTAGTCCTGAGATAGACAACCTCAGAAGAGCATAGGGATTTGCATTCTGTGTTTGTGGTTTATCTGAGGCTCCATCAATTGGCTTCCTGAATGAGCCATACCAAATTCCTTGTGTCCTATGCCAGGCTCCATGTGAGTCACAAGCCCAGCACTGGTTTCTCACCAGCTTTTCCAGGGGAGAGCAACATGAGACCCATGGTACCTCCTGCATTTCAGCTCTAAGAAACAGCTCTGTCAACAAGGCATTGATTTCAAGTAAGGGTAAAGGCAACCCCTTAGTATGTCACCCCGCATGAATATTGCCAATGCTAACATGTGCTGTAAGCCAGGCTTTCCCTCATTCTGTCAACAATAAGAGGTGTGCAGGAACTCAAGGAGGAGCAGAGAAGGCTGCCACCCCTGTAGGATGCCATCAAGTCCCTGGCACAGAACCAGACCTGCTGAGTATAAAGAGGACATGGACCTCTTTATCCTTACCCTGCCCACTGATGTTCCCTCGGTCAAGAACTCCTTGCTTCTTGCTTTACCAATCTCATTCATCTTTCCAGGCCAAAAACACTTGATCTCTTCTCAAAGCTTTCCATAGGGACACCTGGGTGGCTCAGCAGTTGAGCATCTGCCTTGGGTTCAGGCTGTGATCCCGGGCTCCCTGCAGGGAGCCTGCTTCTCCCTCTGCCTGTGTCTCTGCCTCTCTCTCTGTGTGTCTCTCATGAATAAATAAATAAAATCTTAAAAAAAAAAAAGCTTTCCATAGCTCATGGATTTCCACTCTGAAAAAATTTTGAGTATCTAAACACACATACTTTTTATTATATATTATCTTGTATTCGCCCTTTCAGATGTGTTCCTTCTCATTCCAATCCAGTTTCCAAGGTTTCAGGTTTGAGGTCTGAAAACAGTGACTTCCACATTTTATCAGTTCTTCTGCTAGAATGTAAACACCATGAACACTCTGAAGACTTGTTTACTGCAGTGTTGGCTGTGCTTACCAGGAGACTTAGAAGATATTGACTCAAAACATATTGTTGCACAGGAAAGAAAAATGAAATTCTCCTCACAGTGTCTAGTGCATCATCTGGATCCTACAGGCTTGCTGACTACTGGATTAACTCACACCTATTCTTAAACAGCTTAAGATCTAAAGTAGCCATGAGATAACTATATCCGGTATATTTCCAGTAACTGAAATGTTATATTTTTAAAGTCCCCACCCCACCCCCACCATGTCCCTCAAATATTTTCTTATCTCATTCTCTGAGCAATTCTATGCTGTAGGTTTAGTGGCTGACCTCTTAGCATTCTACTCTGGGAGAGTACGATCGACCTACCGTCGATATGTCTGATCCATTGGCACTGACAACACTAAGCATTAATAATAAAAGGGCTAGTTGAATAAGGAGAGTAAATTTCTGTGCCATTTCTTGTGAAATGTGAAATCATAGAACAACAGAGAAATGTGAAATCATAACAACAACAACAAAATCACAAGTCTTCCCAGAGTACATTTTTGGTTTCCTAAAATTAAAACACAGGAATTTTCTCTACATAAAACTATGCCTCCTACTCTGAAACCTGACCTTTTTATCTGTCAGTAAGTCAGTTTGGGTTGAACATATTTTGTTGTAGGCATAGTCTTTTTTTGTTGTTGGAGCCTTGTTCAGACCTTCACATCTCTAGGTGAAGCAAGCATGGCCATTTTGTGAGCATTCAAATATTTAGGTATATTTACACTTCTAACCTGACAAAATGACTTTAAACTGTAATTGAACTATGAAGATAATGGAACTACATTGCTACAGATATACACTTGTTTTTTTTTTCAATATTTGTTTTTCCTCAAAAAATCATTACTAAAAAGGATTTTAAAATTTTGCCGGGTTTTGTTTACTTAACAATTCTATACATTACTCAGTGCTTGACACAATAAGTGTTTTTCTTACTCCCTTTTATCTATTTCACTCATCCTCCCACCCTCCTCCACTCTAAAAACTTTTCCAGATTTTTAACATTCCTCACCTAATCATTCTATGCAAGTGTAAAGGGGGGTAAAGCCTTTTAGGGAATTCATATAAAATTTGATCTGGTCAAAAGACTATATTCAAGTTAGAGTCCCAAAGGTAAGTTGGTGACAGTTGATCTGTTAGGGTTCTGGTCATGTACATTTGGACACATACATTTGTAAGATTAAATACCCGTAAACACCTCATTGCATTTCCTTATTTGAAATTGTGGTTTATCACTTGACTATCTCATTTCCACTGTCTTACTTCTCATCGGCTTTCTTCACAATTCCCTTTATCTCCCTTGTTCCCTTATCCCCCAACCTAACCCCACTCCTAGATTCCATGAACCTAGGACTCATACCTTTATCAATTTGTCTTACTTCATGACAAATGAGTTAGATAACATGGCCTCCATAAATCTCCAATGTAGATACATGTGTATTGCGTGGGGAGGATCTCCTAGCCCTGTCCCATCACCACAGCCTTATCTGAATACTCTGCTGAAGCTAAGGAGATAATGGATAATAGTGGTCAGGTCACCAGGATCAACCTCCTTCAGCACCAGAGTCAGGAGGACCAGCCAAGAGGCATGACAGAGTCAGAGGTACAGAGCCCTGAAGGAAGACAAAGACTACTGCAAGCCTTCCTTGTGTCTCAGTTGTGCCTGGAGATTCCCCAGTTCAAAATTTCTCCCTGCTTCCATATCCATGGCCAATAAACTCAGATTCTGGGGTTAGACATTTTTCCTTTTATGGGAAAAAAATGAACTCCTACCACCACCACCCCACCAGAGTGGATGCAATGTCTGTTCACAAAGGCAAATTAGTTGGATGAGGGTCATGGTGTTTGGCTTCATCTCTACTGAGGCCAGAAAGCCTCTTCAGACCCAGCAGTGACCATTGGGCTGCTGCTCACGGTCAGTCCTTCATGTTCAGAGTTTTTCACATGCTGTCCCCTCCTCTCTGCCAATCTGTTTGGTGACAACTAACCCTGGGGTCAGGGGGGAGTAGGAAGTAAGAGGGGGCCAGGGCAGAGTTTTCATTTTCAAGGCATAAAAGGTGGCCACCAAATCCAAATCCACAACCAAGTCAAGGCTCCGTACTGGTTTGAGCTATTACTCAATGTTCTGTGCTTTAATATTTTAAGAAAAGTTTATTATGACAAGTCAATGACAGCACTTTTAGTAGGTCAATAAATCATGGACATATCATATCACAGAGATGACAGCTATGTAAAGCATCACAGGAAACCTGATATTATTTCAACAAAATAGCAACTAGAGCCTCTTGGCACTTACTATAATTTTAAGTCAAGGTTTAAAAATATATTATTATTAATATTACTGAATGGGAAATTTTCTTGGATAGGGTACTAAGAAATGAAATAATTCACTGCAAACTTTAGTGTGCAAAGGAATAAAGTATTAGGCGGGGTTACAAATCCTGCTTCTTATATCGGTGCTCTGGTTATATTTCACAATTTGCTAATATCAGGGTGGGGGAGGGAGAAAATAGGATAAAAAAGATTGTCGAGAGCTTCCTTTTGTGGCCTCTTTCCAAGCATATGGAAAGAGAAGCGATGTTAATTTTTTAATATGGCTGGGGCATGACTGAGTAGAGATTGGAGGCTGACCCAACCCTGTTTTGAGACTTTCATAGTGCAAACTTTGAAGCAGCTGTCAGAGCTGGGGGTGACAGATGTTAGCAGTGAAGGGTGCAAAGGCAACAACTTACCCCTCCTTCCAAACTGTGAAAATTATCCTGTGCCAACATTTTTCTGTTCTTTGAGAGGAGAGGGCAGTGGAATGGCAGGATTAAGAAAGAATAATAAACCCTGATATTTGGATAGTACTTTCCAGTTTACAAAATGCTTTTATGTATTTTATTTCATTTGACCCTCAAATCAACTTTCTACAGTAAGCAGTTTAGGCTCTGCTGTCATTTTTTTTTTTTTTTCCAGCAGAAGACAGAGGGAGGGTAAGTGACATTCCCAAAGCTACGTAGCTGCTCGTGGTGAAAAAGGACAATAACTCAGTCTCCCCACTGTCAGTTTGCTGCTTTTTCCATTATGCATGTTTTTCCTTTTTTTTTTTTTTAAATCTGGTTTGGGTTTTCTCCCTCCCTGATGCTGATACCATTAACTCGTAAGCCATAACCAGAGCGTCAATAGGAGAAGCCACATTTGCAGCCCTTCCCCACTTAATACTTTCTTTTCTCTCATACTAACCTATTGCCTCTCCTATGAAACCAAACATGTTTCATTTTTCAGTACTTCATCCAGGACCATGTTAGGCTCATGTCACTATTTCTTTTAACTTCTTTTAGCCTGGCAACACTGGAATTCAGCCCTTCAGTGGTCATGGCGCCTTGAGGACATCAATCCTTGGAGGGAGAGAACCCCTTCTATTCTTTTTTCCCAATCCTGGCCTCGGGTCTGGCTCTCTTGCTCTGGATTCAGACAGCAGAGGAGGGTATTTCACAGCAGGGAGAGCATGGTGTTCGGGACAACAGCTTGGCAAAGGTTAAACAACATCCCGCCTGCCCCTTGGCTCCTGGGAGATACTAATAGTGTTCGGGGAGAGCCCTATCATCCAAGTTACCCTAATTTTCTCTCCTCTCTCTCTCTCTAATTAAGGTAGGCCCTTGGATCCCACCACGTGTGAGCAGAGATGAACAAGTAGGTTTACCACGTCAAGACACAGACAAAAGTCCCCAACAATCAAAGTAAAGGAAGCCAAGCTGCTGTTCCTCCAATTTACTCACTCCCCGCCCCCGCCCCAGGCTGCTTTGTGTAACTTCTTTTTCCCTCCCCAATTGCTCTAGAAAATAATTTCATATATTGATATAAATCTATGTACGCACACATGCTCATCCCAGGAGGTCCTGGCAGTTAAAGCCCAGCATTCTGTTCTCAGGCCTTCTAGAATGTGCCTCCTAAAAACAGCAAGGGTATCCTTTGCTTGATTTCCTTTTGTGGGCCAGGCTTGGGAACAACCTGAAACGAATTCAGCATTTAACTGTCAACAGTCCTCCTGGCCAAATCTGTGTCTGAACAGAAATAACCCACACTGGCAGAGAGGTGGGGAGTTTCATCACAGCACGATCCTCCCGAGAGATCTATAAAGAGACAGCTCTAGGGAAGAAGGGAAGAAGCTAAAGAGAAGGAGGCGGCGGCAAGAAGGGACAGGACACCGACAGGCACAAGTAGTTTTAAAATAAACAAATCTAAGCAGCCGGTTTGAGTCCA
This sequence comes from Nyctereutes procyonoides, assembly GCF_905146905.1. NCBI lineage: Eukaryota > Metazoa > Chordata > Mammalia > Carnivora > Canidae > Nyctereutes > Nyctereutes procyonoides. The sequence goes on from NW_026575049.1 coordinate 67,892,776, forward strand.
GCACTTAAGCAACCACGGGACTGGGCGCAGGACACACAAATTCTGGTGCTGGCAGCACTCCTGGGGCCCTGGGTCAGCTGCATGATTCATGTCACTTGTCTGGGTTTTTTGTTTGTTTTGACTTGGTTTTGTCATTGTCTGTGTTTTGTTTTGTTGTGTTTTTTTTTTTTTACAGATCTGTGAAATGAAAATGACAATATCTACTTCATAGGGCTATTGATTTCATATGATGGGAAGGCAGCACACAGCGCAGAAGATACAAGAAAACACCTTGAAGCCACCACATGAGGCTCGGCTTCTACCCCTTGTTAGCTGTGACTTTGGATAACTTACATAAGCTCTCTCCAACTCACACTTCCCAAAAGGGGAGAATATTATCATCTTCGCGGGAACAGGGAATGGGGTAAATAAAGTAAGGGATGTAAAAGCACTTAACAGAATACCTAGTTTATGATAAATGCTCAATAAGTGGTTAGAAAACCACACACACACACACGCACACACACAGACATTTTATATTTGGTCTGAGACCCCCATATAAAATTGAATATGGAACAGCTTGGAATAATATAAAATATTCTATTGCTTTATAATTTACTATAAATATAAATGCATGTTATTCTCATTAACATGTGCTCTTTGAAAGTCCAGCCACCTTTTATATGACTTAGTCTTTGGCTGTCCAATAGTTTTGATATCAGTTTATCAGAGCCTGTGGCATATTTAATCTTAGGTCCCAAGCTTTTACCATAATATTAAACCTCCATACCCTCAATATGGCCTCCTAGGTAGACAAAATTCTTTCCCACACCTTGAGTTAGGGTTTGCTCATGTGGCTTATTTCAGCTTACTGGAGTTTGCTAGAACAACTAAACATGGGCTTGCACAGGCAGTTTGCCCTATTATGTGTGGCCATAAAAACAGCTTCCTGGAGATGCAGGTCCCAGAATGACAAGAGAGAGGGGATGCAGACTTGAACCCAGTCACAGATTAAGCCAAGCCCAGCCAAGGCTGGACCAGCCAACCAACACACATGTAAGCACGAAATAATGTTCATTTTTGTACGCCACTAGGCTTTGGGCTGGTTTTTATGAGCCATTACTGTGGCAATAATCAAATGACAAAAACAAAACAGCTCATTTTTAGAGGTAAGAAGGAGAACTGCAGGCCCCTCCAGATGCATCTGCCCAATCTGGAACTTTTGTGGTGAGTGAAAGAAACAGAAGCCACTGGAGGGACAGGGTTCTCTGACCCCCTCTGAGCTGAAGGGAGTGAGGTAGCCAGGGATATTTTCTGATGGTTCTCCCACAGCACTGGACTGATTTCCAGTAGTCTGCTTTACAGATTTTGTCTCAACCTTAGTCAAGAAGCATTAATATTACGGACTATGAAGATGTCTCCCCACCATATAGCCACATCCAAAATCTGCCCAGGCACGAATCCCATATCAGTCATTTAAACCTTGGTCTAAATTTAAATCTTTATTACTCCTCCTGGAGCTATTTTCATACCAACCCTATATTTATTCGTGGAATAAAATGCTTTCCCTGGTAAAAAAATAAATAAAAATAAAAATAAATCAGGAACTACAATAAGCATGGTAAAGTTGTTTAGTGATTTTCTTGGGATAGGAAAGAGAAAATTCCCCCAAATCCCTGACAGTGTACTACACATAGCCACCTTTGAAAAGATGATCCAGGAATGAGAATAATAACAGCATTGTATAAGTCCAGGTATGCTTTAAAGGATAATAAATGATTTGGCGTCATATTTCAAAAGTGATCATTCTGAAGCTGTGTAACTGAGACATGGAAAAAAAAAAAAACATAAGCGATGGCCATCAAAAAAATTAAAGTCTCCAGCTTCTAAAACATTCTGTAAGATGTTAGGACAGGTAAAAGCTATCATCTTAGGCATCATATACTGGAAATTCCAGAAAACTTCAGAGAGAGCTTTCAAAGGACTGGTGACTGGAAATCTACCAGACGAGGCTTTGAAATCTAACAGCAGAAATGGAAATCTACTTAACTAGAAGTATTTGCCAGTTCCTTCTCTTTACTTATGCTTCCTAGGGCCATGTCATCTCACGGCATCACTGGGAGGCCGGGAGAGAATGAAAACATTGCCCTCAAGATATATAAATTGAAACAGAGATCTCAAGGGTTGAGTCATTTACTCTAGGGTGACAAGGGGGTGGAGTCTAGAAAAAAACCCGAGCCTGCCGATTCCCTTCCACAAGCAACGGATGCTCCACCAACAATAAAGGAAATTAAAATTAAGGAAATTTTTTAACAGTCAATAGTAATAAAGTCAAGATTTAATAAATAGGTATGAGCCACAGCCTTGGAAAATTACTTCTACCAAACTATGGACGTGGACTGGGGCAGAGTAATCATAGGGCCAGAATTGTTCCTTTCCTCAGAAAGGTGTTAGAGTAAGGAATCAATTGATCTCTCAGTTGAACACAGAAGTTATCTCCCTAACATACATCCCACCAGAATACAGTTAATGGCTATTTTTTTTTAATTCCGAAGCAGTCCTATAACAGGTCTGGAGAAGGATCAGGTCCTAGGTAAGCCCATGCAGCACCCACAGCCACTTACAATGCTGTGGCCCTGCCCATGAGTAGCTGGGTTTGAGGTGATGCCACGCATTGCCCTTGTAAGCAGTGCAGAAAGTAGCCCTGCCTGTATTCACACAAAACCCCAGAAACAGAACTAACTTAAATAGGATGGGCTTTTTATTTTAACGTGAGCTTTAATAAGTTAGAGTGAAAAAGATCTTAAGGCCTCTATTTATATTAAGTTCTCCCAGCCCATCCACTGAGACAAACAAACTAGGTCAACAACTCAAAATTGCTTTCCTTGAAAAAGCAGCACAGAGGTGAGAGTAGGGGTAGAAGAGAAAAGCTATGATGCTCTCTAATATTATTGGAAAATCAAGTCTGTGTGAGTACAAGAAACATTCTAGAAGTTGAAAGTGGATTTTTATGAAAATATGCACTCCCTAGGGCCTCTAACATCTTGGACTTCCCAAGCTGTGCTGGGGAAGTGAAAACTTGTGAGGAGCAAAACATTGGGGAATTTTTATTTGCAGTCGTAAGTTATCCCATATGGTTGAAGAGTGATTTCTTTTACGATGGATAGGAACTTGAATTAACTTGGCCATTTATTGCAAAAAAGAAAGAAGAGATGGGTGGGCTGGATTTCTCTGTCATACTGGGTCTGTGGAAGAGGCAGCAGCAAATCATCTCAAGTCAGAATAGTCTTAGGTAGCTGAAAAATTATGGCAAGAATGACAGTGGATAAAGCAATAGTATGGAAGGGAGAAGAAAGAAAGGGAAAATTAAATGATTACCAGCCAATAGAAAATGAATGGTAATAAATACCAAGGCAAGGGAGAGTGAGGAGAAAGTTGGTTTTGGAAAGATTGTTCAAAGGCGAAGAAGGGGCATCTGGGCAAATAGAACACAGCAGGTAGAGGAAGCCCTCAACTATTACAGAATAAAATCAAGATAATGTAAAAAATGGTAAGACAAGCAAAGGTGCAGAATGAGCACAAGATAAATTACACACGAGGTTGAAATAAATAAGACATTTTTTAAGTACACAGGAGTGAGAGGTCAGAGAAATGGCAAGGGAGATTTACTGCCAGAAGGGGCAAAAAAAAAAAAAAATTAAATGAATCCTGTGCCCGAGTGTTCACAGTGGATGGGGGAGATGCCAGAAACAAGCATAAATTTCCAGAAGGAGGAAGGCGAAATGTTTAAGGAAATCAAGATCAATAGTAGAACCAGCCATCACAAAATTGCAATGTTCCCAAGCCTCAGAAAACTCCAGAGGCAGAAATGGCATCCAGCCCAGAGCCTGAGGTGAAATGGTAAGAGGGGTCTTCGGAGCCTTCTCACAGAGCTTTTGCAGAACTAGAAGAGAGAAGGCCGGTGCAGTCCAGCAGAGGTGACACCATATCAGTCGGTGATGATGCATGACCCACTCTTGGGTTACCGTGTCACGAGGCCTAAATGCAGATAAGAGGTGACACCCAAGCCTTTCTTCATGGCTGGCATTTTCCCTTTGAAAAGCAGTTGTCAGTAAGAGCTCTGTGTCAGTAATAGAATGGCTGGTATTTGGATACTCTCAAAGGCCAGTTGTTCTCACCCTGTCCTTTAGCTGTGGCACCAACACACTGTCAACTAAGTGATCACAGTGCCTTTTGACCCTTGAGCCCTCAGAAGTCTTCCCTGACATGTTTCGGGGGAAGGAATATCATCAAGATGAGCAAGAGAAAAAAAATCAGGGAGTCTCTGGGGAACCTGACTCATAGGTGAGGTGTTTATTACTTCATTTCCCATTCATGTCACATGGTCTATTCTGACTCTCTTCCTGTGTCACTTTTATTTCTTTGACTTGACCATATTGTAAGCATCTTTGCCTGCCGCCTTAAATGCTGTTTGAAAACAACTGAGAAAATAAGGCTAGAAGAAAGAAGAGGAGATCAGAGAAGAGACGCAAAAAGTGGGAGGAAAGGGACGAGGGGGAGGTTGTGAGTTCATTTCTCTGAGAGGGTGATGTGGGCAAAGAGAAAAAAAAGCAAGGGCACTGGTCTGAACGGGGAAGAAAAAGGGGTTAGAAACAAGAAAAAGATCTAAGATTTGAGAAATCATATAATAAAGTGAAACTTACAGACAGAAAGGTAAACTAAACATTGAGAAATGAGGGATCCCTGGGTGGCGCAGTGGTTTGGTGCCTGCCTTTGGCCCAGGGGGCGATCCTGGAGACCCGGGATCGAATCCCACGTCGGGCTCCCGGTGCATGGAGCCTGCTTCTCCCTCTGCCTGCGTCTCTGCCTCTCTCTCTCTCTCTCTCTCTGTGACTATCATAAATAAATAAAAATTAAAAAAAGAAACATTGAGAAATGAGGAAAGGATTTGAGGTGGAGGGTTAAGGAGGAAGCACTGGTGGGGGGGGGGAGCAAAACGATGGGAAGGAGGCTTACGAGGGTTGAGAGTGGAAGTTGGAAAGGGTAAAACCAGAGAGAAAGAAGCAAATCGTTAGCAGATTTACACTGGGCTTTAAAGATAGCACGAGGAGACAAGTAGCGAAGCTGGTGAGAGAAAAGAGGAGCGACAGCATGAAACCAAAATAGTCAGGAGGAGGGAAATTCAGGAATCATCGCAAGAACTTTGCATCCCTGGGGATGGGTGTCTTGCTGGGACCTTCAGGGAGAGCACTGAGTCTGTAAATATCGAAAGCAGCTCTTTGTGGGAACAAACACACATCCACCCTCCACCCCCCAGCATATACACATACACCGTACCATAAACGCACGCATGCGCACCCTACACAACACATACACATTACACACCATGCACATGTCCACCAAAATAACCAAGTTAGGCTTCCTTTCAGAAAAAAAAAAAAGATGGGTAATCTGTGAAATTTGCTAGTGGGACACCCAGGATATTCTAATATTCTAGTTATGCAACACCCTAAAATTTAACATCCAAAACTATAAATTTTACACAGAAGTGACTGTAATTCCATATACAGATAAGTGATACCAGCTTTAAAGATATTTTATTTATCACTTGATCAGAAGTTCTTGGGTTAGTCCAACCAGCTCACCCATACGGAAAATAGTCCATAGAACCTAAAAGGTCAATGATTCGGTCTCACAAAATTTCAGGGTTGAAAGTGAGAAATGGTGTGGTCACTTAGGTCATCTACCCGTCAAGATATGCCCAATCCATAAAATATGCCAGCATGGTATGCGTATCTTTCATATAATTTAGTCAAATAATAGCCAAAACGTTGTATCGCTTCACCTTCCACATGTGGTCCCGTTCGTTGCACATTTCTTCGAAATGTCTGTGGCTACTCCTTTATTTTCTAATCTCCAATGTGAAGTAAAGATTAGAAGGTTTCCACTTCTGTGGTGTAGTTGGGAAAATGGAGCCCATGAAGAAGGAACTATGTGAAACTAACGTCAACTAAATTAGAACAAAAAAAAAAAAAAAAGATTGCCCCATAACCTAATGAAAAAGGAATCCACTTACTCTAGCTTGTGAAAATAAATTGAGTCTGAAAATAACATTCCTAAGATGTCTCCCCTTCCCTCTACTAGTATTCATGCCCCAGCCCACACAAGAACACAAGTTACTGGCTAAAGATGGGCAACTCATGGCAATGTGTAGCCATAGATGCTTATTTGCTTCTGGACAGTAGACTTTTTAAATATTTGATTCACAGGCCGGCATTCCAAATCTCCCAGGGAAGAGGACCTACTCTTTCTGAAAAATCAAAACTTCTGACGATATCCCCTCCAGCCACCTAGCATCAATTGCTGAGTAGGGCTGCTCATTTGAGACTGGACATGACTTTCCAGTTCATCCTAGTCCCCGCCTGGGCACAAACCCATTTTGGTAGGCTGTTTGACCCCTATAGGTACTTGAGTTTTTAAATCTGTGATGAAAAAGCCCTAAGGACCCCCAAACACATTGCACAATCTTTCAAAATGGGTCAGTGTTCCGATTTGCTTCTCTGAGGAGGCAGAGAACAGGTGACCCAGCCAAAAGGACCCAGCCACGCATGGTGCTCCAGGTAGTCCTTGAACACCCCAAGAGTTAGGAGCACTGCCCCCACTCCTTCCACCGCCAAAAGTCCATTTGTAACTTTGATTCCCAAAAAAACTTAACTGTTAATAGCTTACTTTCCACCAGAAGCCTCCCCAATAACACAACCAACGCATACTTGAATGTCATGTGTATTATATGCTGTATTCTTACAACAAAAAAAGCTAGAGAAAAGAAAATGTTACTAAGAAAATCATAAAGAGGAGAAAATATATTCACAGTACTGTACTGTGTTTATAAAAAAAGAAAACCCCACGTATAAGTGGACCCATATAGTTCAAACCTACGTTGTTCAAGGGTCAACGGTGTATTTGCAAATAATAGCCACAAAAGCAGATGACAGGGTCTAATTGGCCCCCGCCTCTCTTTAAATTACGAAATAAAGTAGACTTCTGGCTTTTGACATTCCTTGACAAATGAGATTAAGAATTACATTACCCTTTTTTTCCCCCTAACTTAGCTACTTACGTTCTTCTCCTATTTTATTGTCATTTTTCTTCATTAGAATATCTTAAACCTGATGTTGATAATCTTGCTAATATTTATAATTACATTACGAAACGTTGACTTTCCAATGTCTTCTTTCAAATGCTCAATATATATTTTATTATGACTTTACTGGAGATTATATAAATAAACTAATTTGTTAGAATGTGGGCATTTTTCAACATTTGCCTTGAAAAATAACACTCAGTCTTTTGCATATAATGACCTGAAGTTTCTAGATGTAATTTGGTGATTTGTTTTAAATATTATCTACTAGAAGGATGATAAACAACACCGAAACTCCTTACTTCATTATGAGGTCTCATTCTCTACCCAAGGGGGAAACTACAGATGAAGTGTCTGGGCCCTGACCCGTGGTAACCTGACTGCCAGCAAGGCAAGACACTGGTTAGAAAAGGTCACACACTGGTGTCTCAGGATCTATAAGCCCAAAATAGCACAAGGCACTGAGGAGTGACTAGTCTTTTAACTCATAAAGGTGAGATACTAAATTCAGTTTAATCACAAGCTTCTCACATAGGACAGCTTGTTGCTGCTGCTGCTGCTGCTGCTGCTGCTGCTGCTGCTGTTGTTGTTATTATTCGGAATTAAACACATATTCTTACACCAGAACAGGATTTTGTAAAAGGCTGCCAATGACAGTGGGCCGCACCTCCCTTACAGACATGGATCTCCCGCCCACCTCGGCCACAAACATACATGCCCCAAACTGGGTTGCAGACTAGACAGGCTACGTGAGGTGCAGGGGCTGGTACAAAATGAAGATACCAGGCCCCATGTTCAAAAACTATTAAGAATTTTCAGATGGCCCTAGTGGACCATTAAGTCAAGTGGAGAGCCCTTCTGAGCGTGGGGCATCACACAAGTACGTGGGTCACCTGCCCATGAAACCAGCCCTAGTTGCAAGGGAAGACAGCATCCATATTGGGGAACAGTGTGTGGGGCTACAAAAGAGAATCAACCGTCTCCTTCGGGAACGTTCCAGCTGTTGCCCCCCACCCTCTGTATCCTAACGGGGCCCTTTCACCTCCCTTCTCAGACCAGAGAACATTCGCTCAGGCATGAAGCCTTTGGGCGTGCATGGTGGGCAGCTGATTAAGGAGCTAAGGCAGAGTTTCCGTGACAGCCTGCATCTTCTTTAAGCTCAGGACAGATTTCAGTCCCTCTGGAGACTTTTAATTAAAAACTATCAAGTCCCTTTCTTTGAGGAGGAAGCCAAGGAAGAGGAAGAGGACATGCAAAAGTGAGTTCCTTTTAAGAAAGTATGGAGTAGGGGCACCTGGGGGGCTCAGCGGTTGAGTGTCTGCCTTTGACTCAGGTCGTGACCCCAGGTCCCAGGATCGAGTCCTGCATCGGGCTCCCTGCATGGAGCTTACTTCTCCCTCTGCCTGGGTGTCTGCCCCCCTCTGTGTGTTTCTCATGAATAAATAAATAAAATCTTAAAAAAAAATAGAAAGTATGGAGTAGTTCTGGAGGGGCGGCTCTTTGCACACAAAGGTAGTTTCTGCTACTTTCAGACTGTAAAGTTCAGGAAGGCAGGGAGACCACGCTAGGTCAGACCTGGAAGGGGACCACGAGTTGCCTTGGGAGCAACTGTTCTAAGACTAGAGCCTCAGGCGTTCTGTGGGCATCGTGTTGGGAGAGCAGGCTCTGGCCTAAGCAACCGTTCCATCAGCTCGCAGCAGGCACCTGGAAGGGTTGGTGCCATTTCCTAGCTGTACAAAATGTGGGTTCTGTAGAACATTCTAGTTATTCTCGGGGCTTGGCCTACTCCATCACCTGCCTCTTGTCCCCGAGAACCTGGCACAACAGGATTTTAGGTGCAGTTAGGCGTCTTGGTGGGGCTGGGCTCTCATCCTGATGGGGTATGGGACCTTGGGCAAGGCTCAGCACCTTTCAGACCCAGCTTCTCGGCTGAATCAACCACGAACATGGGGGATCTTGACTAGGTGGGAGGTGGCTGATCCCCCTAGGGCCCCGGGGGTGAGGACTAGGAAGCGAGTGGGTCAGGTCTGCGTTGCATCTTCTCTCCGCTTCAGGGAAAGCAGCTCCCTGATTTTCCGTTCATTTTATTCCCCTGGGAGAGCACAGAGGAGAGCCATTTGTGTCTCCCCCTCTCTGACACCAATTGCTGGGGCTCCCATCCCCACCCCACCTCTTCCTGGCTGTCTGACCTCACACATGGTCTCCAGCACCTGTGTGTGGGCTCCCTTGCCTGGAAAATGAAGACAGTGGCACCTACCCACCTCCAGGGCTTTTGTGAAGGTAAATGAGGTAATATGCGCACAACATTCACCTCACTTGCCAGCTTATACTATGAGCTAAACAAATGTTAACTATAATAATTCTGTTTGAGAACTAGGGGTGGTGGAAGGGGAGGTGGGCAGGGGATGGGGGTGACTGGGTGACGGGCACTGAGGGGGGCACTTGACGGGATGAGCACTGGGTGTTATTCTGTATGTTGGCAAATTGAACACCAATAAAAAATAAATTTATTAAATAAAAAATAATAATAATTCTGTTTGAACAAAGGATTCCATGGGAAGGGGGAAAAAAGTTTGGGGGAAAAGAAAAACAAACAAAATACTGGATCTGATATCTTTAAAAATCTCTGTAGTACTAAAGGTCTGTGATTTTATTTTATTTTATTTTATTTATTTTATTTATTTATTTTTTTTTACCATGTCTTTCCTTCCTCTATCCTGTCACTCTCTCCCTATAAAGCCTCTGCCTCTCAGCTGGAACCAGAGTCACGCAGGATTTGTCCCCGTAGCCATGGGTGATGGGGATGGTGGGGCTGGGGGAAACAGTGGGTGCATCCACGGGTTCTAACGTGTTCCTGGAAATGCCGTCCCGAAGCCTGGTGTCATGAGATTCCCTCCCTGGGCCTATTTTCGTGGGTGTAACCGAACCCTCCGTCCTCCCCGCTCCTCCTGTAGGACATGCGATGGCCTGTGCGTGCTGTACGGGCAAGGCCTAAATCTCTAATTACCGCTGCAGACAATAATGCTAACACTGATGGCAACCGCTGTCACGAAGGAAAAATCTAGGACAAGGCCGAGGTAATAGCCAAGGCCCTGCAGAATACATAAAATTTATGTCCACTTCATGGCACCGATTCACAAATGACCTCTCAGCTGGCAGTTACCTTCCCCAGCTCCTGCTTTCCACCTGCTTAGTGAGAAAACAGCCGTCGATGACAGGAGCCCAGGATAAATCTGTCAGCAAGACTTACAGGACCAAATCTCCTGAGAAAGGCTTGAGGAATCCAGAAAATAAATCTCGGTGTCCCAAACAGTAGCAAGGTTACCCAAGTTTATAACATCTCCTTTTAACCCCTCCAGTATGGGCCCCATCGACTATAATTATCACAACGTCCGATGACACCCTGAAGTGGCGCGTCTTTTGCTACCGTGAGGACAGCCCCCTGCACACCCCCTCCCAGACAACAGCCTCAGGAGCAGCGGCTTTGGGATGAGGTGTCACAGTTCTCTTTTATCTGACGGGTAAGCTGGATGCTTCCAGGAGGGGACCGGGCATCGGGAATGGAAGTCAGGCATTCAGCACAAGTCGTGGAAAGAATTTCAAAATACTTAGAGACTCGGAAGACAAGGGGGCAGTGGGGTCCCTGGCTACAAGATAACGACAGCCTCACAGCTGTCACCCAAGTCTGCAATAGGCCCTCAACAGGCCGACTTGACCGGATACTGCACAGCGATTCTAAAAAGAGATTTGGAGACACCTAGGAGGGGTCAACCTCCTGTTCTAGAAGTCCCTTCAGTCGCCGGCTTTGGAGATCCAGGCCGCGTGAGCAATATCCAGGCTGCACAACGGCCAAAGTCAGCAGCAAGACCAGAGCCGCTCAGAAGGCTACCCTGGTTACACAGACCAAGGAAGTAGTGCGAGAGCATCAGGTGTGTAAGACTCCTTATTGCCGAGGAAATAAAGTCCCAAATCCTGTGCTCGCTTCGGCAGCACAAATACTAAAGTCCCAAATCCCATGCCTGACACTCAAGGCTCTACCCAACATAGCCAGCTTTCTCTTTCTAACTGCTCCATCATTAGACCCAGACGCAGCTCCAAAGGTGTCGTTAGAGACCGGGAAGACCTGGGAGTTAGCGCAAGGGGCCACGCACTTACACACTAAGGTGTCTTGCCCACAGTTACCTCACTTTTTATACATCTATGAAACTGCCAGAGTTCATATGCAGCCCATTCAGGATGGGTTCATTCAGAAGCGCTACTGGAATTTGGGGGGCACCTGGGTGGCTCAGTTACGCTCCTGCCTTTGGCTCATGTCATGATCCCAGGGTCCCGCTTGGCAGGGGAGTCTGTTTCTCCCTCCCCCTCTGCCTCTGATCATGGGCGTTCTCTCTGTGTCTCTGTCTCTCAAATAAATAAATAAAATATTTTTTAAAAAAATAAATATTACTGAATTTTGGGTTGCTTTTGGTACTGAACGAGCAATTATTTTCCTGTAGAAGTCTTTTTGGGGTGTGGGAGGTCAGTGGGTGGTTTTTGTTTTGTTTTGTTTTGTTGACATAACAAAGGGTTCTTCTTGAGAAGCAGGAACCTACTGGGCAATACAGACCAATTCCTTTAGTTAGATAATCCCTTCCCTGACACCTTTTCCTCTCCCAGTGCTGTCCAATACAAATTCAACACAATCACAAACGTAATTTCAAATTTTCGAGTAGCCACATTTTAAAAAGAGTAAAAAGAAACAGGACAATTAATTTTAATAATATAACCTAATATATTTTTAAAAAACTATCATTTTCCACACGTGATCAGTATTTTAAAAATTACTCATGAGATATTTGGTATTATTTTTCATATTAAAACTTAAAGACCTGGTATATAGGTATAGTACACGTCAATATGAACTAGAAACGTTTTCTGACTAGTGGCTGCAAGCGTGGACATGCAGTTCTATTCAGTCCCACTTGGTTGAGTCTCGGTCCTTACCGCACCCCCTACCCTCCTACCTTCCACACCCTCCTTTTCATCCTTCTCTGCCTGTCTGCAACATAGTCATCCTCAATATCTAGTACATGCACCTTTATATCTGAAGGTCTCCAAGCCCAGATCTCCAAGTCTCTCATTCCTCATTTTTTCTAAGCATCCAAAGTCTACACCACACATCCGCCCCAACAACCCTATCCCACCTGGTCTCATTAGTCAACTGCTTCATAGGCATGGGTCACGTCTCTCCAAGAAGTCTGTAGCTGATTTGTGAGTGGTAAATGTGACTTTCACCCCTTTTCTCCTTCAAAGCACTGAGCAGAGTGCCGAACACCCAGTAGGCTCCATTAAGAACTCGTCCAATTGAATCAATTTCATTTTCGTAGATACTCTGCTCCATGTCACTGGGGAAGTAAGACTTTCATTTACCAATGAAGACAATATGGCAACAAAAGAACAAAAATATGTGATACTCTTCTTCCAGGGGCCAAGTTTCTTACTGCTGGACAGATGCACTCTGTCATCAAGAATATCTTGAGACTCTTCATGGCCTTATTCATACTACCTCAGGCCTCTCTTTGGTGCTCACAGACTCCAAACATGTGTAACCATATATTTTCAGAATACTTTCTACCATATGTTTCCTCCTGCCTTGTACCCATTTTTCGTTTTAGCTTCATTGAAACAGAAAAGACAGGGTACGCTTTGGGGGAAAAGGAGAAGATGGCAAGGAAAAACTCTCTTTCCCCCATGGAGGTCTGAAAGAAGCATCATGGAAATAGGCAGCCGTATGTGCCCGTATCACACTCCGAACAAAGGGTCATAGAGCCCTTCCAGGAGGCAAAGTGAGCCCACAGGCTCTATGGTCTGATCTAGGAACTCTTTGGAGTACCTGACAGCAGCTTAGAGTGATCTGAGGGAGAGTCAAGAGGAGGCCAGTCAATAGGGAGACACCCCTGCCTGGACCATGATCAAACCGTGACACAGACCACAAATTCATGAGATGCAGCACGCCCCCAGAAAGCAGCTGGCTAACCAGATCTCTGTGGACACCCGTCAGCGTTCACCCAAGGAGACCACCTTCTTCCCAAACCTATGAAGAGCTTTCTCCTCTTCTCTGACATCATCTTACAAGAGGACAAGGGTAAAGGGAAGAATCTGAATAATATCTCAAAGAGAAAATTCCCTACTGGACTTAGTCCCTACTGGACTAAGTTTAAAGCAGCCTGCAATTAGGGAAACCGTAATTTTTGTGCACATCCCAGTGTAGTGTGATCCTGTGTCCTTGATATAAATGAAGTCACTGAATTGATAAAACTAACAACACAACAAGGAACCAGTCGCGCGTGAGAAGGCCGTAGGAGGTGAATCACTTTCAGACAATGTTCCAATTCTCTCAAGAATCTATAGTCACAGAATCTGCTTTAATGAAGCAGCAAAAAAATAAATAATAATAATAATAATAATGAAGCAGCAGTGGCCTTGGGCAAAATTCATCTTAGACGTTTTGTTCAAAATAGCATTCACTGAGCACTTATGCTAGTCACTGCAGAAACTCTACTAAATGGCCCATACTTGCAAGGCACCTGAGCTTTAGCACCAACTTCCCTCCCACCCCCTGCCGGTGTCAGAAGTCTCCTTACAGAAATCTGCTTTCAAGGAGGTGTTCACGTTTGTCATGTGTACCTTGGTGTAATTTAAATTAATATGTCACCTCTCCATAATTTGTGGTTTGCTTGTTGTTGCGGTTGTTTATGTTTTTATGTCATTCTCAACTATAGAAAGCAAAACTATGATCTCTGCTGGAGCAACTTTCGGGCAACAGTAAATACCTATGGTGCTAAATATCTTTTCATGCCAGGAAGTCTTGTTCCCCAAAATTCATTCAGCAAATATTAAGCACTGGTTTTCTTACGGACCCAGAATTAAATGCGGAAAAGCCGTAGATGTCTCTGACATCTCCATTTGAGGTCCCATCAGCACGTCAGATTGCATATATCCTAAGAAAAGTACATGATTCTCACCCACCCAAACCTGTTCGTTGCATTTTTTTCCCAGCACACTCAATAGCAGAGCCCACTAAATGGCATGTACCCAATGGGTTCAAGTGAGAAACTCCGGCATAATCCAATTCTTCCTCTTTAATAGCACTAATGCCTACACACTGACACACATGCCCACATGTGTACTGTTAAATTAGTTTAATAAGGAGGCCCTTCTACTGGGGTGGTTCTGATGTCAGGCAGCCCACATGAGCAAACCAAAATCTATGCCTATAAATGCGTCAAGGTTACAAAATCAAAACCTGAGGACAACCAATCACAAACAGCCAACTAGGCCTTAAGCTTAGCCAATTAGTGATTTCCTTGACTCACTCCCACCTTCTCTCTATAAAAGTGTTGCCCTGAGCTTCTTCCCGTGGAGCAGTCCTAACCATTTCCAGTTTGCTACTACCCAATCCAAATTGATTTTTGCTTAGATAAATTCTTTAAATTTTTATTTATTTTTATTGTTTTTTTTTAAGATTTTATTTATTTATTCATGAGAGATGCAGAGAGAAGAGAGAGAGAGGCAGAGACACAGGCAGAGGGAGAAGCAGGTCCCACGCAGGGAGCCTGACGTGGGACTCGATCTGGGGGTCTCCAGGATCAGGCCCTGGGCTGCAGGCGGCGCTAAACTGCTGAGCCACCAGGGCTGCCCAAATTCTTAAAAATTTTAATGCGCCTCAGTATATCTTTTAACAGGATACACGTACACGTCCAAGGAATCATTCCTGTTGGTCCTGTCTCCAAATCAGATAGCGGAGGAAAGATGATTTTCCCTGTACCCTTCTGAGTTCTTGGCTGAGACCCCCTGCGATAAAGGATTCAGAGTCAAGCAAGTTTATTAACATGCATACATCACGTATACATGGCAGATACGCAGGGAAAATAGGGAGGCTCGGGAGATGACCCAGGCCACCACCTTAAACACCATCTTCAGCTAAAGACCAAAGAAAGATGGGGTGGGGCGGCCAATCACACAGGAGGGTACCACGAAAAGCAAAGTAAACCATGGCATAGTTCTTCAGATTGAGGCCGGTGTCTTCTCCACTGTTTAGACTTTCTTGTGATCTGGAGTCTTCCTTCTCTTGCTGCTCCAGAGAAAAAGACACTCTTCTAAATGGAGATTTCCTTGATGAACATAAATTTCCTTATAGGAAGGTAACTTTTCCTCTGTTGTCAGTTTCTCCTATGTCTGCTGTTCCTCAAACATAATCAGCCCAACACAGTCTTTATGCCAAAGAGACATATGGGGCGGGGTGGGGGGGGCTTATTATGCTGCACCTCCCATACGTGCCCTCTCTCCGTGCCCGCTGCCATTGCCATCCCTCAGCTGCTGCTCCCAGGCCGACTCTGGGATAGCCTCTGCTGCTCCCTAGTAGACTTCTCTCAGCATTCAGGTCACCTTCCTCTCCTGCTGAACCCCTTACTGGCTTCCCAGGACACGAGAATCCCACCCCTGCCCCTGTCCCCTGAGGCTCTGTGTCAGCTCCTCTGCTCACCTCCCTGTGGAATCTACCCTTCCCACCTCGCCAGCCATGCCTCTCACCCTTTTCCCCACCACCTACATGCTCCAGGCATGATAGTCTCAAGCAGTTCTCAGAAGGGACCATATTCTTTCAGCTTCTGGTCCTTTGTACTTGCTGTTCCTAGAAGGATGTTTAGAATTTGCTCCGCCTTCCCATGAATGGGTCCTTTCCCTCCTCCGGGCCTCAGCTTAAATATCATCTCACAAACACCTTCCCTGACCACCTACCTAAAGTGACTCCTTATTTTTAGTCACCACAGCATGCTGTTTACTTCCTTAAAAGCAAAATTATAGGCTGTAAGCGGTTGGTGTTTTTACTAGTAGCATAACATCGTCCTTAAGAGCCCGGGCTCTGAAGCCTCATTCTCTAGAGGCAAATTTTGCATCTCCACCTCTGTGGCCTTGAAAAGGTTACTTAACCTTTTTGTGCCTCTACCCCCTTGTCTCTAAAACGTGAAGAACGGTAGTACCTGCCTCACAGAGTAGCTAGAGGGTTAAATGGTTCGATGGGCATGAAGCACTTCAAGGGGTGGCGGAAGGGGAGGAGGGCGGGGGTGGGGGTGACTGGGTGACGGGCACTGAGGGGGGCGCTTGACGGGATGAGCACTGGGTGTTATTCTGTAGGTTGGCAAATTGAACACCAATAAAAAATAAATTTATTGTTAAAAAAACAAATAGTGATGGTCTGTAAGAAGCATAATATGTCTATTTGTTCAATAAAAATAAAATATAGGCAAGAATGTGGTTTCTCTGTAGTCAACCCTGTCTGCCCAGGGCTTTACCCCACGCCTAGCACAGAGCAGACACTCGATAAATACTCATTAAATAAACAGATAAAAGAATGGCTACATGACGTGACTCCTGTTCTTGAAGTATTTGTGGTAAAACCTCACAGTTGCGAATTTTAACGTGCTAACAAATCACCTGGGGAGCTGGTTAAAAGGTAGACTCTGACTCCGTAGGTGTGGGCTAAAGCCTGAGAACCTGCATTTCTAACAAATGCTACGTGTTGCTGCTGGTGCTGGCCCGACGCCCACACTTTGAATATCAAAGTTCTAGCTGATTGTTGGCTGATCTAGAGCTAAAAAGTCAGGTCCTGAAAACTGTCAGAAACAGCCTTCCTCTTGCAATATATTTCTATCTTATACATGGTCACTTCATAATAAGGTCATCCTAGAGTTAGAACCTTCTGGAAGTTTGATGGGGTCTCAATGGACACTGCCCATGACCTCACTCAGGTGTAGTGTCACCTGAGTCAATAATCATCCTACCTTTACGTCCGACCACCTGGGAAGGTCTGGAAAAGGTCTCCTTATATATTTCCCCTTTATCATCACCAGGCCATCTATATATTTCATCTGAAAAGAATCTTTTCTCTTTAGGGCTCTCTTTGGGGCCTTAAAAGGTGTAGTAAATGTGTTCCCTTTACGCTAGCATTTTCAGTAATTTATTCCAGATACTGGTCTTGTATTATTTAACTCTTAAATGCTTTCAGATTTCAAATATGCCTTGTATCAGCACATACAAACAACGTATGTCGGCACTGGCATTTTAAGAACAAGAAGTCAAAGTTTCAAAAGCAACACCCTGATTTTTTGGACACCATGAAAGTGTATGATTTTCTTGCCCTCCCCCCAGGACAGGGCGTGTGTGTGTGTGTGTGTGTGTAGCTGGATTTAGAACCGCTCACTAGTTGCCTCCGAAGGATGTCTTGACTTTAAGATGTGGCCGCTGCCTCTACTGCATTGCTTGCTCCAGAAAGGAAGTCCTGCCCTCTTCCAAACTCCCAACTAAAATAACCCCAGGGGCACTTTAGAAAGTGAGCATCATCTTCATGCAACAAGACATTGCGCAGCACCGTATCTGAGGCCTGAAACCTCATTGTATATCTTCTTTAAACAATCTCAGCCTGTGATGCCTAATTATCTGCTTCCAAAAGCATTTGCTTAGGCACACAGCACATCTCAGTAATGGAAATGGACTCTAGTCTCCTAGAGCCAGTTCATAAAAGCAATGGAGTCGTTTTAATATTGTCAATTCTCTCTCTCGGCAGTACAGTCGAGTAATGTAGCAGAACTGTCTGATGGCCAAGGTAATGATCAGAAGGGATGTAACACGGAGAGACATCTACTGGCTGGTAATAGTAGAATTAGCTCATTTATTCAGTGGGAAGAGCTTGGCTGCAGGGCCTCACGGTGCGTGTTTCCCATTCCAGGGTCCCCCCCACAGCAGCTGGGGCTGCGCAGGATCGTGGGGTAGGCGTCCAAATTCCCGTCACCTGTTCCCCGGCACCTGGCTGCATTTGTCTCCACTGCCAAACCTGTCTCTCCCACGTGCGCCTCGCAGCCCGTAGCACGGGGTACCGGGTACCGGAGCAGCCGAGGAGGCAACTGGAGCGACAAGTACCCACGTGCGTACAGGGCTGTTGGAGCCTCCTGCCTTCAGGACTCTGCAGGACGGTCGACCAGGTGTCCGGCTCAACCAAGCAAGGTGATGGGGTTTCCCTCTGCAGCCTCTCTCTTGCCACAGTGCATTTCTTGAAGCTCGAAGACTCCAGGGAGTGCACCCGCCGTTCGCTGACATCCCCAAATCCCTGTCTCCTCCCAAACTAATTCCCCTCCAAGACACTATGTTCACTCTTGGTCTTATCACTACCAGTTACTGTTCATGTTGATTATCCAGAATTCCCTACCGATAACCGTGCCCTGGAGAACTTGCCTCTCCTTGCTTTTATTCCTGCATCTTAATCTAGACGGGAAGTTTACCAGCAAGAATAGGACTCTACTGAAGCTCCCTAGTGGTCCTACCCCATATTATTAGGTATTAAAGTGACACAGCGGGACTTCCCCGCCCTGCTCCCAAGTCTCAGGGGTAGGCTCGAACATTTACAGAGGCAGAATCATGATGGCCACGCTCCTCCAGAACAGGCAACCGGACTGCCCTCCAAGAAGAAAGTTCTTTTTTTTCCTCAACAAACATATTTTCTTTTTTGTATTCATTCGTGAGAGACACAGAGAGAGAGGCAGAGACACAGGCGGAGGGAGAAGCAGGCTCCATGCAGGGAGCCCAATGTGGGACTCGATCCTAGGACCCCAGGGTCATGCTCCGAGCCAAGGGAAGACGCTCAACCACTGAGCCACCCAGGTGCCCCTCAACAAACATATTTTAAAATGGGAGGGCACAGCATACTCAAAGAGGCCCAGGTATGGCACCCAGCACAGCATTTGCAGGGTATACTGGATATTATTCGACAAAGACCCCAGACTTAGAGCCTACACTTTCTGTAAGAAAATGAGCAAATAATCAGACCCAAGAGTTAATAACAATATTGCTTGGAGGTACAAAGCAGACATCCTTGTCCAGAAGTTGTAGTGCACAGAGAAGGTTCTAGATAGTGTATGAACCATTCTATTAAGAAGCAGCATGTTTCTTAACTTTCTAGATAAGGATGGATCTCAAATTATATAGCGTTCTCATGATAAGGTATGTGCTCACCCATGACCAGTTAACCCTTTCTTGCCTTCGTTGAGACCCAGCTGAGACCCCTCGAGCACTGTGATATGACATCATAGTTAGTTAGGTACCTGACCAACTATCAGGCAGTGGTAAGCTGTCCCACTCGTGAACGTCCATTCTACTCTCCAAATCCTCAGAGTGTTGCCTAACACACATGAGATGTGACTCATGTGGCAACAAGTCGATCTTCTCCTTCCTCCGAAGGTTTAACCAGGCAACCTCGGTCTAAGGCACAGAATGTTCTTGATAAATATCAGGGGCTTTAAAAATATTAGTGGCAATTGCCATTGTTGTGATTGAGTCCATGGCTTGGAGTTATAACTATACATTTGACAACTTCCCCAAGTTCTGTTATTACCACCGCAAACCAGACAAAACAAAATTTTTTCTCTTAGAAAGCTGTATCCCTTTAAGAAGAGTGACCCTCAAATGGGTATGGTTTGGGTCCTATGGATGTTTGACAGTATCTGGAGACATTTTTAGTTGTCTGCTCACAACTGGAGGAGGCAGTAGTGCTACTGGCCCATACTGGTACCTTGGTCAGGGCCAGGGATGCTGCTAAACATCCTCCAGGGCATGGGATGGCCCCAACAAGGAATTATCTTATCCAAAATGTAAGAGTACTACAGTGGAGAGATGCTATCCCTTGAGATTATGGGAAGGAAGGAAAAGGATCTTCTGACCTCATCCTCCACCTACACCCTCATTATCAGCTTTCCAGGTTAAAGTGGGATGGAGTGGAGCAACCGAGTCCTAGCCTCGAGATTGGAAGACTGGGAGCTTACACTGGCCACTTTGTAATTGTACAATTTCTGATAAATCAATATTACCAAGTCCTAATTTCAAATATCCTGTTTCTGTCGTCAAATACATCCTAGGTTGGTATTTGCAAACACATTTGCCACAACTCAAGTGACCTCATACCGCATCTTCCATGCTTGAGAACAAAAGGGATGCTATTAATAATTATCGCTGGGACAACGGGCATGATCTGGACCGTCCAGAGCCTGTGGCCATCCCACCAGTGAGAAGAGAGCAGCAGGAGTGAACGGAGGAAAATAGAATTCTCCTGTGTCTATCTGGTCTTCTGCCCATTTCAGAACATGTGCACATCTCTTAGGTATCCCGGCGATTACACTGTCCCCTTGTGTAGGAAAGACAAGGACTCTTATCGCTCTAATTGGAGGGCAAGCCGACGGAGAAACAGACTGGGAAGCCGAGGCCTCATGGGCCCTCGTCTCCTGAGTTCCACCCAGCGTTGCTCCCTCGGCGATAGCGTCCATCCTCCCCCAACACCATGGTGATGGGAAACAAGAAGTCAGGACCCCATGGTGGCCGATTGGCGGGTCCATGACTATTTCCTTAATGGGTTTAACAAGCTGGTTGTGAGCATCAAGCATCAGCTACGTAAGAGCGTGCAAGACTGTCTTGACACTAACCAGGGGACAAGCGGGTGAGCGGTGAGCACCCGGAGAGCCCTGAGCCAGGACACATAGCCATCTTTTCTTCATCAACGTTCAACTTCCCATAGCATCACTAGATGGCGAGTCACCTGCATCTTTACGGGCAGTTTAGGGAGAATAAAGGAAGAAAGGCACGCATGGGTAATGGGGAACATTGCCACACAGAAAACTGTCACGTTTGGTCACCTGATTTAGATGTGGTTTTCTGCCCTCACATTCTATTTGTTGCAGAGCCTGATCCCTTAGACCCTGATATGGAGCAATGGATCAGATCTTCCCTCTCTTGTCAGGTAATCTGACTTTGATTTTTTCTCTCTTGACATGATCTCCTGAGCACTGAAGTCTTAGCGCTAGACCATATATACTCTAACTCCAGTGGCCACATAAAATGACCTCACTCCTTTTTCCTAAGGTAGGGTTGCCAGATAAAATACTGACTGTCCAGTTAAATTAGAATTTCAGGCAAATAACAAATGACAGTTTAGTATAACTATATCCTAAATATATATGATACGTAATACACGATATACACTTGTACTAAAAAATTATTCGTTATTTATCTAAAATTCATTTAATTAGGTGTCCTGTGGTCTTATTTGCTAACTCTGACAACTCTATCCTACTTTAAAGGCACCATGACTTCTTTCATAAAATCACTGTCCTCTGGTCTGGCATCATTTGAAATGTGCTATATGGTACAGCTCACCACAGACGTACTTAAAATTAGAGGCCCTAAGTCATCCAGAGCCATTAAAAAAGTGGTTACTCAACAAAATATAGAGAACAAAGCTGGTGATCCTTGGTGCGAAATGGGAAATTTCTACTCTCCACTTGAAGATTTTAACCAAGTACTATTTGGTTAAAATACCTGAGGCTGAGGATTTCACCTACGGGGGAAAAAATAGCTTAGTGAAGAGCCACAGTTTGCTGACTTGTGGCTGGTGGCCAATGGCACCTTCTGAAGCTGGCCAAAAAAGTCTGAAAAAAAAACTAAACACCTAGAAATAAAAGGAGCACAGTCCTGGCTCTTTCTTGGGTAAAAGATTATGAACAGAGAAACACTTTATGTTGTATTTGGGTGGGGAAGCTGATGCTGTATGTGGCAGATGGCAAATTTCAGGGGAAAGCTCTAGGTCTCCTCTAAATAAAGGATGCAGTGAAATTGAAGGGTGGGAGAGGTCCCTGATTCTGGGTCACAAAGCTGTGAGGCAAACTGAAGTCTCTTGAAGTTTCTCCTCTACATCTTTAGCGAATAATGATTTATCCTGTCTAAGGGGATACATATATTTGTAAAAGCCTGTAAATGGCTCATCTGGCTTTTCATACTTTTAAAAACACAAATATTTTAAAACGTTTTCATATAATTGAATGAAAACCATACGGGGCCATATTTTTCCAAAGGTCTGGGCTTTAAAAGCATAGATTACATGGGGTAGTCACCAAGCCTCTGGAGTAGAAGAGTAGCTACAATCCGAACAGGAAGAGGGAATGTCTGATAAATGGGAAATAAGATAAAATTCTATCCTCTTCATAACTTAATGATCCACAACTACCTTTAACAAAGGATTCTTGGGCCAATCCTCTGGTAGAACAATACGGGATCCATGCTTTGTTCATTTTCAAGGAACTTAAGAAGTACCCAGTGCCTTTTCTGTGCTCCCAGCTCCTACCCCGGCAGCGCAGGCCCACTCCAGTGTGGAGGGGCAGTTGCTGCCTCCCGACCCTGGAACCACCACCCCTGTGACCTCAGAGGCCTTCCATATCCTACCACCACCAAGCCCAGGTTCAGCTGAGGCAGCACGACATGATGTGTGTGGGTCCAGAGGTGTCCTCGCTGCCCACCTGCGTACACCAGCGACCATGTCCAACCCTAGGCTTTGCTACCTAAATACCCAGCTTGGAACTTGATCAGCCATTTACCTGATCACATTTGGAATCAAAATATCACCTCTGCTTTTAAATACAACAGCCTGGATTAAGATCAGTGCTAAAGCATGAACCGTGCCGTTTACATCAAGACCAGAGGAAACCTCTCATGCCTTTAAGCCCAGCGTCTCCAACAGTGAGCAGCTCTCCGGGAGCCGCGGTTTACTAGGACTATTGTACGATTCAGTCCCTTCCATCATTTTGCTGGGGAAGGTTTGTGAGTCCATATGCATGAGAAGTACAACGTGGCAAGGCCCTCATACTGCCCTGTGATTAATGCTAAGAACCCCCAATGGTACATCCTTTAATGATGCTCTCAGAATCACGATATCTGATCTTGGTTTTATTACATGTCAAAAGTGCTTTAATCTGCCCTGGGTTAAGGGCTCATCCATCGATGCTGGTGTCTATCCGGAGAAGCAATTGCTGATTTTTTTCACTCACTGCCCCAAATATTCATTTTTCTTTCCATTTGCCTCAAATACAGAAATGAAAGAAGCAAAGAGTGTGTGTCCTCTGGAATCAATTGTAACTACTGCTATTACACAGGTCATTTGGCCTAAATTGAGGCATCCTGCCTGGTTTTTCTATGCCTTGACTTCAAGGCAATAGAAAAAGGAAGTTTCGAGTGGCTCCCAGGAAAGCACAGAGCTCCAGAGGCACTTCCTGGGAGAGGTCACTGATATATCGTGGGTTATTTCAAGACCAATTTCAGCCTATTGTTACCCTCCCAGAGATAGGAAGCTCCAAGGCCACTTGCTTATTCAAAATGCCCTTATGTTTGTAGCATGTGGATGCTTCCCACAGCAGGAGGTGACAACCAGCAGGTTAAGTAGGAGGCCCTTGTGGCATACCTGCTTGTCTTTTTAAATAAAGTGCATCCAGTTGCAGGGCTGGCAGTGGGCACAGTCCCATTGTTCCATTTAATGCAGTCAAGCAGTGCCACCGAGCTCTCCTCTGAGCTGCCACCCACAAGCCATGTCACTGTGGGTGGATCAATTAAACCTTCCAACTCTCAATCCCCTCTTATATCAAATGAGGACGTTAAACCACTGTGATCATGAAACTCCTG
This sequence comes from Nyctereutes procyonoides, assembly GCF_905146905.1. Taxonomy (NCBI): domain Eukaryota; kingdom Metazoa; phylum Chordata; class Mammalia; order Carnivora; family Canidae; genus Nyctereutes; species Nyctereutes procyonoides. The sequence goes on from NW_026575049.1 coordinate 67,916,426, forward strand.
GTTCTGAGTCCCTGGGGCTCCTGCCCGACAATATTGCCTAACGAATAAAGAATATGTCTCCACGTGGAGTTTTTTTTTTTTTCTCTTGAAGATAGGGGCAGTCATATTTTCATCAGAGCAAGTACCCTAATGTGAAACGTTTCTTCTATTAACCCCAAGCTACTTACACTTCCGTTAAGAGCCTACGGATATATCACAGCATAGAAATTATTTCAACGATGGAGAGTGAAGTCACACAGCTGACTATGGTGACTTGACTGGTAAACTTTAGTGTCTGAGCTTCACACAGAGAGACTTTGGCTGGTACCACTTGTGTGTGTGTCCCAAACTCATCTAATAATTCAGATAGAAGGGGGAAAGTGGGAATAACTGAAATGGCAGCGCTAAGAGACAGCTGAATTCCAAGTCGTCCCCATGAGGAGCAATGGTCACTGGGATGTGGGTAACACAAGTGAGAGAATTTGGGTATAAGTACAGTTAGAACTTAGTTGGGGGAAAAGGAAATAGACATGTCAGGGCACAATTATTCACTTAAAACCCTTCACTTTCTCCTGTTGCACAATGGCCCAAGAGGGACCTGAGAGTCCTGAGAAAAAAGAACAAGGATACTAATGGCTTTTGCTATTTCAAGTTCTTTTCCGCGATGTACCGCTGAAGCTCAAATCACACAGACTCGGGGTTCTGATTCCGTGATTTCAAAAAGTTACTTCCACAACCTGAAAATTAGGAGATCGTTCAAAATAAACTGGCTTTTCAGAGAAAAATACAAAATATCTTTCGTAGTCAGATTCAGAAATTGCTTTTATGGAATAAGACCGATGTTTAGTCTCTGAAATTACACTAAGGATAAATATGCCTGAAAGTTGGGAAAGATGTAGTATTTAAACGAGCGGTTATCGTAAGCCAATACTTTAAAAACTTTAGGGTATGCTATGGGCTGAGTGTTTGTGTCCCCCTAGAATGCATTTGTTGAAACCCTAATCTCAATGTGATGGTATTTAGAGGTGAGGCCTCCAAACTGGGAGATGGTACTTGCAAGTGATTATGTCGTGAGAGTGGAGCTCTCACAATGGGGTTAGTGCTCCTAGAAGAAGAATCCAGATTGCTTGCTAGCCCTCTTCCTGTCACGTGAAGACACAACAAGAAGCTGGGTTGCATCCTAACCCAACAAGGCCGGAAGTCAGCCTCCAGAACTGAGAAATTATTTTCTGTTGTTAATGAGCGACCAGGTCCACAATATCCTGTCACAGGAGCCTGAACTGACCGTAATAAGGTGCAGCTGAGTCTCCGGAGGATCTTGCGAAAATGCAGATTCTGATCCAATGGGCCGGGCAGGGACCTGAGAGTCTGCATTTCTAACAAGTTCCCAGACAATGCTCTTGTTGCTGTGCTCAAACTACACTTCGAGTAAAAAGAACTCTGATCCATTTTCAAATAATTTGGCTTCAGCTATCTACATCCAGATTATTCCAAGGATAATTTAGTATCTGACGACTTAGAAGGCACTTCTAGTCCTTGCTGGTCTTCGGTTTCATTGATAATTATTGAAAGGAATATACCCATTATTAAAGCTCTCTCGTTGTTTGGATCTGGGCCATTAAAGATCTAAACCCCATGGAGATGAGAGAAAGACAGGGCACAAATGTGGAGAGGAGTCTTTTTTCCCCCCTGCCCTTCCTCTTTCCCTCAAACTTGACCTAACAGGTAGATTTTTGACTCGAAGAACACAACCGCATCAGACTTGGGGTAGCAAAAAAAAATTGGATTGGTGTCCTGAGAAATGTGGCTAAAGACCACGCGTCTCATCAGCCACTGTGAGAAAAGAATAGACAGCCCTGTGATGAGAACAGCATCCAAGTTCCATCTTGTGTACTCAGCTTATAATATCATCAGAAAATGGATTGAAGACACAAAGGGAGCTTGGCCTGTAGGTGACCTGAAGATGAGACCATGTAACTCTTCTATTGAGAGACCATTTATTTTTTTTATAAATTTATTTTTTATTGATGTTCAATTTGCCAACATACAGAATAACACTCAGTGCTCATCCTGTCAAGTGCCCCCCTCAGTGCCCGCCACCCAGTCACCCCCACCCCCCGCCCACCTCCCCTTCCCCCACCCCTAGTGCGTTTCCCAGAGTTAGGAGTCTCTCATGTTCTGTCTCCCTCTCTGATATTTCCCACTTATTTTTTCTCCTTTCCCCTTTATTCCATTTAATACCAACTGGATACTCTGATTTCTTCAAAAGCCTTAAAAAAAAAAAAAAAAACCTCTGTTCCTTTTCCGTGTCTTCTAATCCCCTCAGCAAATATTCATGAGTACTTACTTTGTTCCAGATCCTATCCTAGGAGCTGGGATCATAGCAGGGATCAAAATAGAAGCTTTTGACGTTATATCTTAGTAGAAGATACCAGACAAAAAACCAAACACTTAATGTAGAATATGAGAAAGTGAGACATGCTATGGGACCATGATCACAGCAGCATCTTCACAGTAGCCGAAAGGTAGAAACAACCCATGTGTCCACTGACAGGCGGTTAAATAAAATGTGGTATTTGCCTACGATGGAATATTATTCAGCCTCACAAAGGAAGGGAAATCTGTCTCATGCTGCAACGTGGGTGAACCTTTAGGCCATTGTGCAAAGTGAAATAAACAAGTCACAAAAAGACGAACATTCTAGGATTGCACACATAAGAAATAGTGAGAATCATCAAATTCGTAGAGCCAGAAAGTAGAATAGGGGTTGCCGATGGCTGGGGGAAGGGGGCAAAGGAGGTGGTTGTTTAACACATATAGTTTCTTTCCATTTTGCAAGATAAAAAAAAAAGTTGGGCAGATGAGTTGCAAAACAAGGTTGAATATACTCCACCCTAGTGGACTATATACCCGTAGAGGCGGTTACGATGACAGACATTATATTATGTGAATTTCCGAAAATGCTATGGAGAAAACTTAAGCAAGAGAAGTGGCTTAGTCGGGCCCGGGGAGGGGAGGTTGCCACTTCAAGCAGGCTGGTTAAGGAAGGCCTCACTGATAAGGCGACTTTGGCACCGAGACCTGAGTCGGTGAGAGATGGGGCCACAGGAGAGAAGAACCTTCTGGCACAGGATGTAGCAAAAGAGATGGCGGGAATGACCTCGTCCAGTGTGTCCCGTCACCCTCACAACCAGGCAGCTGGCGCCGAGCGCTGTCTGCTTCCCCCTCCTGCAGGGCCACTGATGGAGCCAGGACCAGAGAATCGCCACAAGGAGAAAAGCAGAGACTCATTGAGGGGCGCCCAAGCTTTTCGGTCGCTCTGGCAGCCAGTCAACAATTTTTCCAAGTTTTTTTTTAAGATTTAAGAGCTGAAGTAGGAGGGCAAGTGGAGCGGCGTGCCTTCGGTGAGCCTGCATCCCGTGATACGCTGGTGGGCCAGAGCCGGGGGTTGGTACCGAGCTCGGGTTCTAAGCAAAAGCCACTAGCATCGAGTACTTGGGGACCTGGGAGGCGGAAGGGCCATCCCAGTCTGCACAGTCACGTCCCGGCTCCAGCAGCATCATCTGGGTACGGGATGATGCAGGATGGTGATGGTGGCCTGGGCCTCTGGAGAGTCCCTGCCGGGCAAGGTGCTCACCTGAGGCCTCGGCCGTGGGGCAAGATCGAAGCACGTGGCTTCAGGTATCTACAGGGCAGCGGCAGAAGGGCCCTGGTGGATACACCTGAGACACCCCGGAGACTCTGAGGAATGGAACAGGGGGGCCAAGGTGCCCTGGTGCTGCTCATACTGGCTCGTCTTTTGGATAAAGGCTGGACAATTGTGGTTCACTGAAGGAATTCATCTCCAGTTTTACGTGTGTGCTCGAACACTCTGCACTTCCCCATCTAACCTAGCTCCTTCTGCAAGTGCCGGTTAGCTTCGCTTTCAGCCAATTCCCTCATCCGATTTGTGTCTCGATTTCTTCGTAGGTAAACTGGGGGCAATAACACCTGCCCCCTTGGGGGCGCGGTGAGTGTCAAATAAAACAGCAGATGGAAAACGACTTGAAGGGACTAAGAGCCCTAGCTCGGTCAATAAATAATCATGATGATTATGATATTCTTTTCATTGTCATTTTATTACAGAATTTTCCTTCCCCCTCTCCACCCTGGGGGGGTAAAAAATCTGTCAAGAGTCTGAGCAAAACAAGGCTCTAAAGTTAGGTGTGCGATTTATTTGTCGTGGTCCCTTATGAGGAATTTCGTTTTAAACCCTTTTCAAACATCTGTTGCATTTCAACTCGGTAAGTGCAAAAAACAGAGAAATAGTAGCATCTGGGCTAGAAATGAAAAATCTCTGCTCTGACGTTCAAAGGGGGAGGGAGGTGGGGAGGCAGGCAGGAGGGAGAGGGGGCAAGGCTGTTAGATTCCTCACGCTGAATCCTGAATCCCGAGGCTGGCCCTGGAAGTGGACCTACCTGCCCCGCGGAGGCCCACCTGCCCACCTGCCCACCTGCCTCACCCGGGCTCTGCCCCTGTCCCCCCCCCCCCCCACCTGGGGCCGCACTTTCCTCCTTGGAGCTGAGATGTGGCTTCCTCTGCTCCCCACCCCGTGCCCTGTGCAGGTCTTTTCTTCCAGGAAAAGAAGGAAGAAACGGTCCATGAAGTTTCATTTGTCTTGAAAAATGCCCAGAAGCATCTTCAGAGATGCAGGGACTGCAGAGAGGGCCCCACATACCAAGCCCCCCAGTTTGACCCTTTGTGGAGCCGCCAAAGCCTCGGAAGACAAGAAGGACCTCCTCTAGGCCACAGGGGCTTCTCCCCCCCAACCACCCCAGTGAGCTCCCTGGGGTCGCTGCTGGCTGGCTTGAAGGGGGGAGGCTCCAGCGGAGGGGACAGCAGGTGACAGCTCCAAGCCGGGGCTTAGGACAGGCGCGACCGTCACAGAGGGCAGTGTGCCCCAGTGTGCCCGCTGCGAGGCCAGAGAGGGCTGCGTGGTTAGTGTAGGAGCGTGGGGATCAGGGCTGCAAGGCCTCTGCCTGCCTGGCCCCTTGGCTGGCAGCCGGGCATCCTGAGGCCACAGGGGCTGCGACAGGTGCCCTTTCCCCTTCAGCAGGACACATCCCCGGGATGGTGCGTCCCCAGGCCGCTCACCGAGCAGCCAAAGGCTTTGCTGACTTGAACCCGCCCGTGTGCTCAGGGTTAGGGCCGCACGTCCACCTCCCCCCAGGTCTGAGTCTGAAGGATACAGGAAACGGCTGTCGTCCTCATGGACTAGTGGCACCTGCTCTGGGGCCCTGGCCACAGGGGATGGGGGGACCCAGAGCGCGGGGCTTAGGGCAGCCAGGAAGAACAGAGAGGAAGGAGGAGGACGTGCCATCAAGGAAAGAGGAGAGGGTGAGGAGGGAGCACTGAGCAGGAGGCAGGGGAGCCCACAGCCTAGAGCAGAGACGGTGGAGGAGCAAGGGGGGGGGTGATGGAGAAGTGGGAGTCGGGGGCCAACCCGGCCAGACCTCAAGTGACAAGAGGTCACCCCGAGGCCAGGGGAGCCAGGTCAGCAGCCTTCCCTGAGAAGCCCAGCCGGGCACAGGGGGGTGGGGGTCGAGGGGGGCAAACCCATCGCCTTGGCCCCCACCTGGGTCTCTATCACGGGGCGCAGGGGGCCCGGCTCCCCGAGGCCCGGGCACCCTGGACGTTGAGAGCCCTCCTCCTGGGCCTTCTCGCCTCGCCCAGGACAGGAGGCAGGAGCGTTAAGTTACAGGCCAGGGCCAGCACCGCACAAAGCTCGTATTGTTCCTACTTTAATCGTGGTCTTTGCTGCGCAAATCCTGCTTTGAAACCATACACTGTGCTCGAGTTTTATGGCGGTTCTTGGGGCGGTTTATGGTTTTATCAGAGATCGTTTCTCTATTTCTCTAAAGTGATCACTGGCTTTCCTTCGGCCCCTCCTCCAAATAACTATTGACAAACACGTGTGTCCACGTACACCTGGGTGGGTGATGACGCCACCCCGTGGATTTTTTTTCTCCCAAAGTAAATTAAAACAAGCTTTCTGCTTTCCCATTCTCTTATTTTCTTAAGAAGGAAAAAGCGAGCGGGGTGGACGGAGGCGGGGAAAGGCAGGCAGCAGGAACACCTTTTTTAGAGTCAGAAAACCCAATTCTCACAATATTTAATGACACTTTTCCCTGCGCGCAGGGACTGAGGACTGAATCACGCCGAGGTGTGACAATTAGAAAAATTCTGAGTCAGGGAAAGTTTACCTTAGCCTGATTTTATGCCTTCAATACGTGCTTATATTCTAAGGCCTGCATTTGCGATGGGGATTTGAGATACCAGAGAAGGAGGCGGGGAAGCCACAAAGCCCCGGTTTTCTCTAAAGCATATAAAGGGCGCTGCTTCCACGCACAGAGGCGGCCGCGGGAACCCGAGCGGGGCCCACGCACCGCTGCGAGGCTGTCGCGGCGGCAGGTCATGGGCTGTGGGAGACAAGGGTCCCCGTGGGAGATGGGGCGCAGCCCTGGCCCACCTCCAGTAGCCTCCCCGGCACCTTCATCCCTCCCCGGGCCACAACCAGGCCAGGAGCGGCCCCGCTGGTGTTTCCAGCCCCCTCTGGCTTCCCTAGATGGTCCACTCCAACGTGAGACTCTCAGTGACCTTTGAAATGACACAGCAGTGGACATCACCCCCTTGCTCCAAAGCCCCAATGATGCTGCCTGCGCTGGGGCCTGGACCCCCACCCTGGACCCCCACCCTGGACCCACACCCTGGACCCACACCCTGGACCCACACCCTGGACCCCCATCCTGGACCCACACCCTAGACCCCCACCCTGAACTCCCACCCTGGACCCACACCCTGGACTCCCATCCTGGACCCACACCCTGGACCCATACCCTGGACCCACACCCTGGACCCCCATCCTGGACCCACACCCTAGACCCCCACCCTGGACCCACACCCTAGACCCCCACCCTTAGACCCACACCCTAGACCCCCATCCTGGACCCACACCCTGGACCCCCATCCTGGACCCACACCCTAGACCCCCACCCTGGACTCCCACCCTGGACCCACACCCTGGACCCACACCCTGGACCCATACCCTGGACCCACACCCTGCACCCCCACCCTGGACCCACACCCTGGACCCCCACCCTGGACTCCCATCCTGGACCCACACCCTGGACCCCCATCCTGGACCCACACCCTGGACTCCCATCCTGGACCCACACCCTGGACCCACACCCTGGCTGACCTCTACCCGGGCTCCCACCTCCGTTCCCCTCGCACCCTCTCCCCTTGGCCCAAGAAGCAAGGTCACAACGGCTCTTTGGGGTTTCTGTTCCTTCAGCAAAACTAACCTGCTCTACCTTAGAGCAGCGCCCCACACATTTTCCAGAGACTCTTCTCGTCACTGAAATGACCGGAAAGATTCCACAACCAGCCCAAGTTCTCCTCCGCAGGACAGGGACGGACCGTGCAAGAATCAGGTTTCCAGAAACAACGGCAGGAAAAACTATTAAGTCATTTCCTGCTCGTCACTTTTCAAGTTAAGTCCTTGAAAGTGCTGATAACTGCATCTGCTGTTGGTGTCTCCCTTTCACTGGACTGGAAGCCCCGGGAGCAGCCAGCTCCTCCGTGTGTCTCGTTTCTCCCCATCTAGAACCACGACAGGGACTTAGCGGCCGCCCCATCAATAGTTCCAAGAGGGAATAAATGAAAGAGAAAAAAGGGCACCACACATTATGGTTGCAAGTATAGATTCATAGCTATTCTCTGATTAGGTACAGGAATGAGTACAAATTCTAAATTGGAAACAAGTTCCTTCTTGCTTAAAATTTAAAAAAAAATCCAAGAACAAAAATGGTGACATCCTCAAACCCTCATGAATCTACCCAGAAAAGCTGACCTTTCCCCCAACCCTCTGGCTCAAGCCTTTGACACACTCTAATTAACCACTCAAGGAACATATGACTTGCAAGGAAAGTACGTGACAAATACCCTTTTCTTCATTTGAGGCCATGGATGCAGCTTTCCAAGAAATACCCATTTGCAGCAAGGTAGTGTGGCCAGGTGGAAAGGGCATTAGAGCAGGACCTGCAGTGGAGGCCGTCGCTATGTGACCCAGGGAAAAGCCCTTGAGTTCCTGGATCCTTATACACAAAACATGGTGATGAGCTCTGCCTCAACTTCCCTCTTTAGCATTTTTGGGGATATGTTAGACTCCTGAGACTTTCCTGGGGAGAGAAACAAGTAATTTAGGTACAAAATATACTGGATAAGTGAACCATCTTGCTTTCAAGTTCTTATCTACATGATTAAGCCAGAAGGTGATAGACTCTTATTTCAGCAAGGTGTCCTCCTCCTCCAAGAACAGGACTTGATGATTATTCCCAGTCCACAGAAATGAAGATCCAAAAGTCAATAAATCAGGACGCCCGGGGGGCTCAGCGGTTGAGTGTCTGCCTTCGGCTCAGGGCGTGATCTTGGGGTCTCGGGATCGAGTCCCGCATCAGGCTCCCCGCAGGGAGCCTGCTTCCCCCTCTGCCTGTGTCTCTGCCTCTGTGTGTGTGTGTGTGTCTCATGAATAAATAAATAAAAACCTTTGAAATAAATAAATAAATAAATAAATAAATAAATAAATAAAAATAAAAGTCATTAAGTCTGAAGAAAAAGAGAGAGAGAGAGGAGCTCAGTTTAGACTATGGCCTTATAGAAATCTAGGGGGTATTTCCAGCCAAGAACCAGGTTGAAAGTATAAATTCAAAAAAAAAAAAAAAACAAAAAAGAAAGAAAGAAAGTATAAATTCAGTTTTCTGTTTCTGCTGAGTCAGCTCTCCATAGTGTATCCTCGTAGTTTTGCTTGGTTTGATGCAAATTCTAGAAATATCCAACCCATTAGTATTAAAAGGAGCGTGGAAAGACAGACTACGCCGGTGTCCAGATGACCCCCACTATTGGCAGTTCTTGGCCCATCCTCCCCTGTGATTACATGAAATAGCACCGCTGCCTGACACTTACTCTCCTTCCACAATAAACCTTAGGTAGGTGGTTGTGGCGTCCCTTGCCCATTGCCCGACTGGAATGCATTCTTTCGTCCTTGCTTATTTACAAAACTCTGTTTTCAGGAACAACCCGTCAGCCCCAAGTGAAATAACTCATCGTGCCCAGCTTTCTCGGAAGTTCAAGATGGTGATGCGATGTGGTTCTGGCTAATGAGATGAACATAAAAGAGCCTCTGGGGGCATCTTTGCTTCTCCTGATGTGAAGGGGCAGGTGCTGATGGCTCAGTCCCTCCCTTCCTGTCCTGTACAGGAGGAGACAGACACAGTAGCCCCCCGGTAACTACCAGGAACAAACATGAAGACAAGCACTCCGGGACGGTGGGCACAGCAGAAAGATGGAACGGGTTTGAGCTCCTGACAACATCGCTGAACACTTACGTCTACACCAGAAGCGGCCTACATCTGGTCTTCTTGATATCCCAAAACAAGAAACACCTCCTTGCTTAAGTCACTGAAATTAGCTCCCGCGATACTGATAGCCAAGATCATCACCCCACCCAGTGGTACAATGACCATATTATTTGAGAGTAGAGAGATGGGTCTGTAAGTAGAAAAGTATCCTGGATCAAAGGGAATGAAGGGTCCTTGGGAAAACCTTTACGTCCAGGAAACCGTGTAACCGTGTCCCCAGAGCATCTCCACCAGTTAGTCCCTACCCTTCAGGGTTCATACTCAGAGGTGGAAAAATCCGAAGATGCTGACTCCTCGGTCTCTGCAGCCTCGCTGTTTCCCACCGGCCAGTTCCCTCAGCTGTTCCACATCTGCCCTTTATTATTTTCCATCCATTAATCACTTGCATTGTCCAGGTTCATAATTTTCCAAACTCTGCCCATTTCAATTAGATACCAGGGTCGCAGACATAACCCGGCCGCCCTGACCTGCACGGGGCTCACATCAGAGACGGCTGGATTCCTGCAGGCTCTCTTTCTACGTATGCCATCTTCAGGCCAGGACTAGATAATTTCACTCATCTAGAAAATTAAGGTGAATAAGAGAATAGAAGACTGGAATGGCATATGGTCTAGCTTCCTGAATTTGTGTTATTATCCATTATCAAATAGCAGGCACTGAGTTATTAAGTCTATTGACAGATGCAATGTAATTTTCTTCAAACAGAGAACCGATCCTGGAACTGATAAGGTCTGAATGTGCAGGGCACACTCCTTCATATTTTGATCATTCTTCACTTTCCTCATTCAGTGCTCTAGGTTATCAAATTACCAGTACAAATACACAAACAGAAGTAAAGCAGCAAAGGGTGTCTTAAAGTCATACTCAGAGTTCTCGTTTTGCTGACATTTTCTCACTCTGAGCAGCATTGCTTTACAGTCTTGGGACCAAGAAAAATTAAAACGAGTGGGAAACATTACAACATAAAATGTTCTTAAGAATCCAGGTCTCGGAGAGGTTTGAAATCAATTGCACAGAAATAGGGGCGAGAGGGCTCCAAGCTCGGACACATTTCAAAGTTTGAAGGCCAACACTCTTCCAAAACTGCTAAATGTGGGAAGGGCTTGCCTTTTCCTTTTATGACCCCTGGCAAAGGGATTCATGCAGGTAATAAATCAACCCTGAAATGCAGCTTAAATTACAAAAGCAAAATAAAATCATCGGGACAGTGCCTGATACAAACTGACTGGGGAAGACGTCTTGCAAACATTTAAAAAATACTTCTCTGAGGGCACACAGTAGACACTCAAAAAAGCACAACGAAGGGGCACGCCTGTATTTGGGAATAACCCTCCATCATGAGAAACAAAGGAACAAAATCCTTCCTGTCACGCAATTTAGCCTCAGGCCCTAATTCAAAACTGGTTATTTATCTCTGATCTTTCTCCTACATTAAGATGACTTTGTCAATGATCTGGATCCCAAAGAGTCAACCAAAAGAAAAGGGCGGGGGGGGGGGGGGGGATTCCTAGACGTTTGCTTTTTAATGGGTAGATACAGTGCATGCATCATGTTTAAAATACAAATACCAGAGATCGTGCGACTTCCTTGGGAGGGAGCAGGGACTGGCAGTCTAGTCACTGTTCATTTGTGAAAATGTAGGAGGGACCCAATGCCTTCACTGGAGATACTGTAGACCGGGGTGGAATTCTCACTTTTGGAGACCAAAATAGGTTTAGAAACTCAAACGTGTTACCCTTTACTCAACAATTGATTCACTATGTACTGAAGTTTAAAATAAATCGTGGATTATATCTGACCGTAAGAATATGATCAAATAGGGATCCCTGGGTGGCGCAGCGGTTTGGCGCCTGCCTTCGGCCCAGGGCGTGATCCTGGAGTCCCGGGATCGAGTCCCACATCGGGCTCCCTGCATGGAGCCTGCTTCTCCCTCTGCTTCTCTCTCTCTCTCTCTCTCTCTCTCCTCTCTCTCTCTCTCTCTCTCTCTCATCGCTCATGAATAAATAAATAAAATCTTTAAAAAAAAAAGAACCTTATTTAGTAAATGTTGTGATCATGATCCTTGGGATATCAGATATTCAGATTTCAGTGTCCCTTCAGGAGACACTCACCAGGTATATCTTTGCTTCCCTAGGTAGAGGCCTTCGGTATTTGAGGATTTAGATAACTTAAGATTTTCCCTTTTCTAAACCTACGAGGAAGACATTCTATTTCTTTTTGGCTGATCATTTACAAAAACATATAGCAGCTGGGCTACTCCTATCCTCTACTGAGCTGAGTGTGTTTATTTGATAGCAGGGCGGTTCCACGGCAAATTTCAATTCTCAGGCTAGTCATGAAGTGTTTTTAGTGTAATAGATTTCTGGACGATTTTGTTTGCTTTGGAATTTCTCTTCCCTTCTGGAAGGGCCACAATGCAGATGTGAGTGACAGAGTTCAATGGAAGAATCAAATAAAAATATTAATCACCCAGAGCTGCCTGAATCCTAACAGCCATGCGGAATGTGGGCGACACCAGCATCGGCATCCAAAAAACATCAATATTTATTATGAAGATGTGTGTATTGATTGAGCTGTAAAATGATCCGAGGTAATATATGCCATCCCAATAATTGAACTCCATTCAAAAGAACACCAATGTAGCCACAATGAAAATTGAAAGAGACTATTTTGATTTATTAAATTACTCCGTGCAGCCACAAGATATTGAACAAAGGCAGGAAAAGTTAATATAAGTCTATGGTGATGCTGCCCTGCTGTTAGGAAGACGACCAGCGGCATCCCTGTCTCCATGACTCAGAGGAGCTTGCTCGGCTCTAAGGGCCCGGCCCACATTACCCTGAGGACTAGAGCTCTCCGGAAGTGAGCACGTGGTGGCTCCGAGGCAGAACTGTGAGGCTACACCCCTCCTATCAATGGCCTGTCCCCTTATCACATCACCTCTCTCGCAAAGACCTTCCCCGGTCACCCCAAACATTTCTTTCCTCACCTCTCTGAACTATGTCTTCAGGTGGATACGGGCACAAGGGCAGGTAACAGGGATGGAATTCATGCTTAAGGAAACTCTGCTGGGCCTACTTATTCAGAATCCTTAACGAGCTGGAATCTCTCCTAATATTCTGCTCACATTCAGAAGCCAAATCACGTACATCTCACAGCACATCCGGGGAGGAGGTGTGACTAGTTGGCTTGTTCTTAAGGGACTTTAAGAGTCCGTATTGAGGTCAACACACTCATCGCAGCTTTTTCAATTCTCCACATCTTCAATTAATAATGCAAATTCGTATTTAGATTGGGAACTCCGTGATATAAAGGTATCTATGATTAAAGAAATATATCATCTTTGTAACACCGCAACGACTGAGACATGGAACGAAACGAAAGGTTTTAAACATAGATTAAAACAAACATATTTCACGTAACCATCAAATGAAATAACCACAAAATGTGAATTCCACCACATAATCCCGCCCCATTCTTTTTGTTAATTGGTATATTCCAGGTTGAATGGTGGCTCCCCCAAAAGAGATGTCCACCAAGAACCTGTAAATGTAAACTTATTTGGAAAAAGGGCCTACTGACACCTTCATTTCAGACTTCCGTCCTCCAGAACTGTGAGAGAATAAATTTCTGTTAGTGTAAGCCACCAGGTTAGTGGTACTTTGCTACAGAATCCCTAGGAGGACACCAATTCGTGGAGTTTTACTATTATTTGATGAAATGCTACTCAATAAATGCAACTAAGCGTAATTAAAGATGAAGCGTCTTCAGTAAGTCATCCAACAAACACGTATTAAGTGTCACTACGTGCCAGACACTGCATAAGACTCTGGAGATACAGCAAAAAATTTAAAAGATACTACACTATAAAACCCTCATCGACCTCACAGTGAAATCCAAAAAAGCCAATTTTTCCCCCAGTCTTTGTAAAACAAGAGAGGAAAAAAAACTGGGAGATTTTAAAGAGGAGACAATTAACAGGGTAGAGGAAGGTGAGATCCTTCTGATTTAAAAAGCTACACAGGCGATACTAACGGGCAGAACCGACATGGTTACTAAAGAGCTCCAGAAAGACTTACAGACATTCCGTTCAAACTCAGAATTTATCAGTCCCCAAAGAATGCAAATATTTTCCACTATCGCCTATTAATTACAAGGGGAAAGAGCACCATGGAAACCCCCCAGAAGACCTGATTCTTTCCCAGGTAACTCTGCGGAGGAAGGAGATCTTTTCCTCTATCCTACTCAAAGAATTAGAAAGTAAAAGTGGTTTCAAGTCTTCTGTTGTTTTTCTACATTTTCCAGATGATATTTTACATTATGATGTGTCATCCCATGTTGTATCAATCACATTACAATATGTCACTTAATGTAACATAAAGCAACATGATTGACACAATCTACTAGGGCTTGTCACAACATTGCATGTCAACCAGGACATTTTTGTGGGTTTTGTAAAGAAAAAAAAAAAAAAGTCAACATATTTCACTGAACATCGCATCCAAGGTGTGGGGAGGGGGAGGCAAAGAAAGGCTCCTTTGAAGATTTTTGCAACATTCCTGTTGAGAGAACTGATAAACATCTGCTAAGTAAATGGGAGTCAAATGTCTTCCCTATGCCCATATCAAATGGGCCCGATGAACTGTTGTCAGCCTGTTTCAGGTTCATGGTCAACTCTTACTGCTCCCTATTCCTGGTTGCCACATTGAATCCAAAATACCTTTAAAAGAAGGGCCGGAACTACCAAATGGAAGGCTCACCTCTGAGGCAAAGGAAGCAGTAAAGGCAGGCAATCCTCGGTAGTAGGTTGGGTTTGTTCAAGAAGCTATTATTGGTGCAAATGTGGTTGTAAGTAATGACTCAAAACAGCTGCAGCGAAAGGGGGATTTATTAGAAAGACACGGGAATGTCTCAAGGAACAGAGGACGGGAATAGAACTAAACCACAGGAAAGCACTAGTAACAATAGTTAGAATTCTAATTAGAATAATTACAATAATCCATCAGCATCCTCTCCTCATCCCCTTCCTGTTTCTCAGTCCCACCTGCTTTCTTCTTCCCTCTTTCCTACCGCCCAGTCCATTGGGTAGAATCACCCCCCCCACCCCCATCACACCCAACTGTGTAAGTTAGATTCCCAACCGCACGGCAGATGCTTCTGCGTGTGTGTTGATTTCCTCTGGGGGGATGTATTTCCTCCTTCCTAACAGCATCCCAATTCCCTAGCAGTGTTTGAGGGATGGACGTCACCACTAGCTCTTGAACGAAACTCAAGTTGGCTCAGTCAGTCAGGGGATTTCATTATCTTGGCCAACAGTTGGCTCGGGGAAAGGCCCAAGGCCTAAATAGGTCCAGCTAAAGGGGATCCTCAGATTTGTCCAGAAAGCTAGAACACAAATTCACTCTTCTCCCTGGGGCCCACCTGAGTGAGAATGTGAGCCTGGGACTGCTCTAGCCACCTTTACAACCATGAGGGAAGCCAGCTTGAGGGGCAGGCCAACTGAGAGGAAGGAAGCCAAGACTTGGATCCTGCTGACATCATTTGAGTCCTTGATCAAATCATTCCTGTAGCCTAAATCTCTCCTAGAACCGTTTGAGGACAGAAATTAGAAAAAAAAAATCTTTATATTTAAGATGGTATGAGCCCCATTTTCTAGTCCTTGCAACCAAAGGATCACCAACCTGTATAAGAGACCAACTTGCTATCTTTAGGAATATCTCTAGCCAACCTAGTTTGAGCCAGCCAGTCTAATCAGCCATGGCAAGGGCACAAGCATAGTTGCTAGGTGCCAAGTCCGTGGGACAGCAGTACTCAGGAAAGAGAATGGGTGCCATTTTAAATAAAGTCTATTATCAGTGCAGATATTCGTTCGCTGGGTGAGTGGATACATAGTCCTCTGTGCTTTGATTCTTTTCAGTTTTCACTTGGTTGATTCCCATCTCTGCAACCTGCACTCCTTCCTGGTAAGCCAATGATAGATGAATTGTATATTCACTCTAGGTCGGGTGCCACACCTCACAGATGGGTTCTAATAAGAGAAATACTTTACATTCTGCTGGCTTTTTCGATTTTTCACAAGCCTTTTCCCTCTTTCTTTTTGCTGTTGCTTTTTGTGCATAGAGGAACATAAGGAGGGATTTTCAGACCCTTGCATCTTATGATTTCACGTTCCCAATGCCCCAGGTTCCTATGGGCATTCTCTTTTAAGAACATCCTCTTAAAAAAAAAAGAAGAAGAAGAAGAACATCCTCTTTCGGGGTGGTCATGTGTGGTTCTTTAATTAGAGCTGAGGATACAAGGGACTCACCCTTTCTGGATGAATCTTGGATGTAATGGAACAAAGCTTAAATACGCTCATATCCTTTACTGAAGGAAACCTTTTTGGAATTTAATGGAAAGCAACAATCAGAGCCGTACATACGGAGTTAGGCATAGAGCTGCTCATCCAAGTATTTTGTTCCTTTAAAATAGTAATTAAAAAAATTGGATTGTTAAAAATATTAACCTTGTTAAAGAAAGTTTCATTTATCCATACGACAGGATTCCATCAAACAATTGAAAATCTGATTTCTATAGAATATTTACAAAATGGAAAAATGTTCGTTGAATATTATGAAGTGAAAGAAGCAGGTTCCAAAGTACATATACAACACGATGACCGAAGACTCTGTATGTCCTCACACACACTACAAACTGGAAGGAAACCTCTGTTAACTGTGGTTGCCTCAAGATTCTCAACCTAGTAAAACTATGAATTGATTTTGTTTTCTTTCTCCTATACTTTTTCTGCATTTTCCAAATCCGTCCACGATGAATAAACATCACTTTTATAATCAGGGGGAAGAAGGTTATTAAGGAGTCATCCCATTTTTTAGATACACAATATATCTCAGTCTCTGAATTTTGGTTTTAGAGACACTGAGAGTGTATTGACATGCGATAGTTTTAAGGTGATGTAAATGCGTCACATCAATGCCATATCGAACAAAATGCAATAAAATAACATTTTTAAAAAGTAACCACAAAAATAGGCATTACCCACTTAAATAAGGAAAAGGCATCTTTGTTCATTACATTTCCTGGTTGAAGAATTTCGTGAAGCAAACAAAATGTCCACTTTAATTTCTACCTTTGAAATTCTTCCAAACAAAGGTCAGAACAACTTCCTTCCTGCATCATCATATTGTGGCAGCCATATGATTTATAACTCTGATTACATTTTTGTCTCCTACAATATGCTAAAGTGAATGAGGTCAGAGATTCTGCTTTCACTCAGTTTCCTTGTTTTTGTGGCCTGAAGTCAAATTATTCATATTACTTTAATGCAGTTTTGTTTAGCTTAATTATATACTGAAAGTCTGGCACACATAATTAATCAATGTATTGCTAGTGACTGCTGAACAGCCCGTATCTGTTGGGAATTTTATTATAAAATACCGGATGTGAGGGGAAGGAAGATAGGAACAGACAAGAGAGAAAAAACATGCCATCTTTGCCTCAGATGAGCATTATCAAAGTGGTCATGTGTGTGGAGAGAAATCAATGGAGTTTTACAGATTCATCCTCACTCCTGGAAAACCCAAAATATATCTTTTATTGTTCTGCTAGACGGACACACCAACAAGAGCCTCCTCGTGTGTTTGCTCATTCACGACCTAGGCACTATTATTTCATAGGAGAATGCTGGAAAGACAGACGGGGCGCCAATTTTTATTATTTTTATAATAATATAAAGTTATTTTATCCTTAGTTTTCTTAAATTTGGTGGACATTTAAGAAATTCTGTGGTAATGAAAAAAAACTGGAAAAATTTTTAGAAAAAATTGACTTAAATTTTTAAAGATTTGCTTCGACGTACATTACCATGAGGAACGGATAGGTGCGGGCATTTAGCCAATCTAGTGTCCCTCTGAGCACCTTTTTTAAGGATAGAGTTGAGTTTGTCCATCATTAGACTGCCTTTGTGGCATTTGCTGTGGACCAAATGCTGGGCCGGGCTGTGTTTCATTCACTACAAGATGAGAATCATTGTTCCTACCCTCCAGGGGCAACAGCAAGTGGTGGGCTAGAAGAACACACTCAAGATTCCACGTGGTATGTAAGCGTTCTCACCAAGGTGGGCAGGGGGTCCCCCAGCCTCCCAAAGGCCCCGGAAGGTTCTTCTGAGGAGGGGACACCTGACAACATCTTGAGGGACAGATACAAGGCAGCTAGGAAGTAAAATGCAGTCTTTTCCCCTGCTGGTCCCTCCGTGATCTTTACATCGTTATTAAATCCATTCCAGAAATCAGAACACAGCGGAACAGAGAGGTTAAGTGACTTGAACCGTGTCACAAACCCAGAAAGTAAAAAGTCTGGCTGCAGACCAGAAGCCTGCAGACGTAGCTGTTGCTCTTCCCACCAAGGCAAAACAAAGATCCTATCGTTTTGCTAGGGTGTGCAATGCCCACACAAAGGCACTTCACGGAAAGTGCATTATTTGTAAATAGAGATCTTTATTACCTCCCAGAGATATCAAGTAAACTTAAAAAACTGCTTCCTCTAAGCACTTTCCTCAGCCAAAACCAACGCAGCACACGTTAAGTACCTGGCCCAGGATGATGATAATGGGGAAACTGGGAATCCCAACACACATGCTCTTTCCATCCCCCTGAAACACCGGTCGTTCTATCATGGGCTCCCGGGCACTGACCTGGTTATCGCTCCATTTTGCATAACCCCAACTGTGTGCACCTACAACAAAGTCCCTTTTCTCTTCTATTTAATTGTTATGGTCATTGCTACTGTTGAGTGAAAAATAAAATATCGCCGTGCTGACATGTCACCTTATTTTGTTCTGTTTATTAAAAAAGAGAGGGTAGAGCTGAAACCAGCTGAAAATAATCTTGTTTGATGAAAGGCAACAAAATTATGAAAGTGGTCAAATTCCACAGAATCCAACCAAATATGAAGAAGCTGTTTCTAAGCAAACTGTGGCCAGAATGAATCACTACCCCCATTAAGCCCCAGATATTTCAGCAACTTCAAGAAATGGGGAAAGGAGTCTTGAGGAGGGAACCTGCATTTGGTCACCACGGTGGTGGCGATTCCTCATGATTACTGAGCTGGTTTTAGAAAGTTAAGTTTCAAAAAAAAAAAAAAAAAAAAAAGAAAGAAAGTTAAGTTTCCACCAAAAATGGAGAGTTCATAGCAGAATGGGTGGTCCCTGTACTCCCAGCAGCATATAGCAGACATCTGAAGTCCACCACTGGGCTTTCTACAGGTCAGAAATAATCTAACGCTTGACTCATCTTGTCCCACCATTGAGAAGCTTCCAGGGACCAGGGAGAACATCTGTATTGAGAAGGTTGGCTTCCGCTCTCTCCTCAGCACAAATTTTGTTCATAACTGTCGTTTCTGATGTGATCCGTGTCAACTCCTAAAAAATGTTTAAGCAGGTCCCATTGACCAAGCTGCAGGTTAAACATAGTCAGTTGGAAATGAATCCGAAGAAGAAGATCTCTCATTTGTCTAATTACATAGTTTGTGTGTTTGGGGGGGGGTGACCCACAGGAGAGTAGTATTTACCAGCCAATATTCTCTGTATCTAGGAGAAGCACAGTTGTCTCACCTGGCACTATTAAGCGTGAACACACTGACATGCGAACCAGTAAAAAGACACTTTCCCTTATCTTCGTCAACCATTCGTGGTTCGTGGTCTACACCAGGACACGGTGTACTTCTCCCGGGCCAAAGGACTCTACCGGGAAAGGATGATCCTGTGTCCTTAGCTAAGGGTAAGTTTTTCCTCCATCTACCTACCGGGCATCATTCAATAGGTTGATACTTTATACCCTGTCCTTTCTCCAAGAGCTGAAATGGAAGATTAGGGGGGAAAAAATAAGAAATGCCACTTATCAGTTCTATCTATCCCAGAATCAACCTTTATGGAGAAAAGACGAGCGAACAGGAGCAGAAAGACACTTGGGCTCTGGTGCGGGTGGAGGAGGGATGCGCACACGCGGGCCCATGTGTGTACATGCTCGCTCCCTCACCCATGTGTTAATCCCTACCCCGGGCTCTCGAGATCCTCACTCACTTACAGTTCATCTCAGAGGTTAATTGTGGTGCCTCATAGGCCATAAACAAAGAAGAGATTTCTTCCCCTGCATGGGGCCTTCTGCCACAGGCGGAGCAGAGAAGAGAGTCTGTGCATCCTAAGGATTAAGGGGAGGTTGGAAGATCCACAGAACCCGGTGCTGACAGACCTGCTTATTAAAAAGGGTGCTGTGGTGGCCGGGCTGCCGCTCAGGGCCCGCCGGGCTGCCCCTCCGACGCCGGGCGCACAATCGGTGGACTGTGCTGGCCCGGGGACAGCGGGCGCGGGGGGCTCTTTCTAATTTGTCAAAGTTGTATCTAATTCCACAGAACAAAGTTCGCAAAGAGAGATGAGCAGAATCCACAAATTATTGCTCATTCACCAAGCCCTAGATGGAGCGATAGAAGCAGCACACAGGGAGGGTTTTGAAAAGTAACTCGACCCCTGCCAGGCAGCTTTGGGTAATTCCACTTTGTGGGCATAACAGTTCCCCTTGTTTTTTGTTTAATAGGATTATTTCTCAGAATATTAAAAAGATAGCATCAACGTCTTTCAGTGGCCCCAAGAACTATTTCTGGAAATATAAAAAGCATGGTTCAGGTGGTTTCTTTACTCCTGATAGGACTTTTGTTCTCTCGGACGCTACAAAGAAAAGAATGTGGTTATGGGGAGAGGTGGGCCTGGAGCCAACACAACAAAATGTTGAGTTTTCCAGAAAGGCACACCCGTTCCAACCTACGTGGCTCACTGAAACTCCCACTGACCTATTTGGAAAATGAGACCGACTGTCAAAGGAGAGCTCAGAATTTCAAATTCTGGAAATTTAGGAGCTGCTAAGGAGAGAGAGCGTAAGACATGCTAGCGTCCACGTGGCAGGCCAGGGTATGAAGAGGAAAGACAGTCTCCAGAAGAAACCGTGGTGAACAACCTTCAAGTGGTACCACCAGGACAACAGGGCCTGCTCGACGGTGAGGAATGGCGCCCACGTGGAAGTTGGCGCAGACTATGAGGAGAGCTGGGGACCTGTCAGCCCACTGCACTGACCAGGGTGGTGAAGGCAAATGGCGGTGGGGTCCACCCTGCTCAGGGCCTTCCCCAGAGTGATGCCTGGCCAGCTCTTACAATGCACTGCTCTCAGGATAACAAAAGGAAGGGTCGGGAAGGACCGAACGCATGTGCTGGGATGCACCAGGCACCCCAGACAGTCCACTCAACACGTAAGACACAACTGACATACGGGTAAAACCAGTCCAAGTCGGGTCTAGCCACCCATCCCTCCTCAACAAGTGTGTGAGGAACCTCTGCCTAGAGGCCGTCCTTGGCCTCCGAGAAGTCGCCCCTTGCTTGGGTGATTCTTCCCCCTGCACCCAGTCTTGCTCATGCTGGTCACTTTCTATTTTGCTGGGTTCAGACATGAAAAAAATTCATCACGATTCGCAATCTGTCTTACTATAGATGCCACATTCACAGCTGTGGTCCTGTGGCTCTAGAGACCGACCTCCTCATCGTGTGGCACATCCAGAAATGCAGCCGATTTGGGCAAATGTGACTCTCTTCCAACACGGGTGGGCTGGGCTAACGGCTGCTACACAAAGTTCTTTTGCCAAACACCTTCCCCAACTGTGAGGAGATGGATTTTAAGGATCACCCTAGATTTAGGCAAGAAAAAGAAAAACTTCCTGATGGCATAGACCTGAGAGACAACTTTGCTTACTTAGAAACCCTTAGCTATTTCCTGTCGTCTACCGAACAAACCTTTGGACACGGGGCCAGCGGTCAAGAGACAGCCTTGCTTGCTGCGCTCGTGAGGTTAGGCCTGGGGGGAGGCAGCTTGGATGAGTGAGCAGGACCCGGGATTTTGAATTAAGATCTGTTACTCCCTGTGAGACCCGGGGTGCCTCTTACCATATCTGAGGCTTAGTTTTCTTACAGAAAATGGAGCTGAAAATAATGCTTCCGACTTTGCAGGGTTGATAGGACAAACAAATGAGCCAGGGTATGTGAGGGGGCCTTTTAAAATATGCTATAAATGTTAGCTCTTGTTTTTGTTTGGTTGTTTGGCCTTATTTTGTGATTATTAAGCCCTTTGGTTCATTAGCAAGTTATGTCCCCACCTGGTCAGTCTACAAAACAATCTTTACCTCTAGTCCTTTGCAAGACCACTTCCCCGCTGAAATTAAATGGCCTGTGGGAGTAGGATTTTCATAGCCCATTCCACTATGACATATAAGTGTTTACATAAAAATCAACTTTGCCATTCTGATTGGACTTTGGGTCAAATAAAAAAAAAAAACAGGTGTGTAGAACCGGGTGTAGGGGGCGTGGACAAGAAAAACCACCCACAGTGACATTATTTTATGCTCTTACATTCCTCTCCTCCAACGTAGAGAAGAGTCTTGAAGCAGCTTAAAACGTAAGACACCAATGTCATAAAACTGAAAAATCTTTAAATGAATAGTAAGACAAAAGAAAAATAAAAGCAAATCCATGCTAACCTACCCTTCTACAACTGAACACAAAACTCAGCACCAAGGTATTGACCGTCAAAGCAAAATGAGCAGGGCTGTGAGTGAGTGGTTTTCCTTTTCCAACATAAGAAAGACATCAGAGGGAGAAAGTCCTTTCCGAACTCTAAATTCTGGAAGAGATTTTTCTCAGGAGTCTCCACAAGACTGATTTTGAACAACACAGTAGTCTCCACGAAAGTTTTCTAAAAATGACCATTTTTTACTGGTTGTCTGCCCTCCTGAGAGGGACTCCGAGTTCGGAAACTCAATCTGGAAAAGAAAGTTTTCTCTTTGCAATAAAAACTCGGGCACTCTTACATATCTTACTATAATTACCACGGACTCCATCATATCTTAGTGCAATTTGTATTTTCAATAATGAACATACACAAGTTTATAATGAATTTATTTTGTTTGCTGTAATTAGCGAAGACATATTTAATTTTCATTATGAGCCAGGCGAGTGCTAAGCCCTTTATCTGTCCGGGCTCATTTAATCCTCCCCAGAATCCTATGACACAGGGATTATTATTTCACTCATTTAAACTTGAGAAAATTGAGACTTAATGGAGGTATTGAATCCTGCCCAAGGTCATACAACGTGCAAGTCATTGCGGAGTTTGAACTTGAAGCCCATGCAAGGTTAACTGCCGGGCCCCTCACCACTGTGCAAACCCACCTCATACACTTTCAGACGGACCTGATAAGGACTTCAACCATCAAATGGACGGCAACGTGTACTGGATTTGATCAGAAAAGCAAGTTGTCAGCCAACACAGACTGTACATTGTACACTGAGAATTTATTAGGAGTACATTGAAGCCCCCTGGACGTCTACTCTGCTTCCGAGAACATCCAGTAGACCCTCTCCCTTTTGCTGCGAGGCTCTCTTCCAGGGCCAGAGCCCTGTGCTAAGGTGTTTGATCTTTACTTCGTGGACCTTGCCCACCCATGGGTGCTGATGTCAACAAGCTGGCGCTCTATCTTATTAGGCAGCAGATTGCTGGGTATGTTCTCCATCTCCAGAACACGTGAGATAATTTTAATCGAGTCTCAGTCTCCTCATCCAAAATATGAGAAGTTTTATTATGAATGACGAATAGATCACGGTGCTTGAGAATCCTAAAATTATGATTCATCCTTTTTCCCCTAGGAAATTGAACAAGGCCTAACATATTTCTTTTCCTCAAATCAAAACAAAATATGCTTTTATACAGGAACACCCTGAGGTCGAAGACCTCTCTTCTCTTGCCTTCTGCTATCGAGACTTATTTTGGCAAAGGGATTACATGCAAAGGCTCTGGGTACCACCCACTTAGCGTTTTGTGTCTTGGTAAGTTATTTAATCTTAATGCCTCAGTTTATTCATCTGCGAAACAAATATAATAATAAAATCTACTGCATAAGGTTAATATGATCTAGTAAGTGAGTTACTAGCATAAGGTGCCTAGAGCCACTCTGACAAACCAGTAAATGCTCCATAAATGATAGCCCTCAGCCATCTGTCTCAAACTCAGTCCTTCCATTCTTCCCGAGACATTATGCATATTACGGACGTTTCCCCCACCCCTCAGAGCTATTGCTTATCCCAACCTGCCATATAGATCATTCCCTTCCATATCCACAGCCCACCATTCCAACAGTAACTGGAAGGAAAAAAAAAAAACCATTTGTGAGGCTTTCCCAAATATCAGGGCTTCAGGTGGATCACTCCTCTGGATTTTAAATTCACCACATCACCTCCACCCCCTTCACTTACTTGGTAAATGTATATTTACCCTTCACAGGTGTCGCACAGCACTTACGTTAGGAGGCGCCTATTTGCAGGTAGGGTTTGAGGCCAGTCAAGGAGTAGATTGTCAACCTTTTTGGCAGACTTCAGTTTTTAGATGCATTTATGAGAACATCAGATAACTCAACACACCAACCTGTGCCTAAAACTCAAGTATGGGTTTACCTGGGATTAGAGAAAGAAATTATAAATTGCATCTGCACAAGGAGCAAAATGTGTTGTGTCGGTTATTTCCTC
This sequence comes from Nyctereutes procyonoides, assembly GCF_905146905.1. NCBI lineage: Eukaryota > Metazoa > Chordata > Mammalia > Carnivora > Canidae > Nyctereutes > Nyctereutes procyonoides. Next base: position 67,940,477 of record NW_026575049.1, read on the forward strand.
ATTCAGAGGTACGGGTCTTTGAAATGCAGAAGTCATCTTTGACTTTTCTAACTGTCTTACTCCCTGGATCTAATCCTGCTACATCCTAGTAAACTCTCCCCCCCCCCCCCAATCTCTCTCTGAGAGGCACTCGGAGCATGGCGCATGCCTGTCTCCTGGCATCCCTTGCAGCCTGTTTCATATTAAAGTTATTTATGCACATGCCTGTCTTCCTCACTAGACCTTTAAATTGGGAGGTTGTGGAGCCTGACTTGTCTTTGTGTCTCGGGTGGCATCCAGCACACGAGGCCTATGTTACCCTGTACTTCCTCCTACACGCACACACACGCACGAACATACATGCACACACACCGTGCTGGTTCACTCATCCATGCTTCTTTATTCCTATTCCTTCTGCCCCAGGTGCCCTCACCCCTTACCCCCTCCATGTAGTAGAACTCTTCTCAGCCTTCAAGCCCAACACCCATTCCCTACTCACTCACACTTCCTGCAGGGCTCCACAGTCTACACGATAGCACAGTGAGTATCTCCTGGTATTCGAGTTCTTCCATCCTGGATTGCAAAGTCCTTGAGGGACAAAACCGTATCGTCTTCATCTTTCTGTTCCTTATGGCACCTCTCATAGACCCTCACTCAGCTCGAAAATATTTGTGAAATTCAACTAATATGGAACCAACTTCAAATAAATGCTCTCTTCAAACAATGACCTCGACTTTCTCAGATAACTTGCCAGAAGGGTATTGGTACAGTTTGCCTATTCGTTGTGTATGTCACCCTAAGGCTTTGACACATGAACACAGAATTGAGGACAAAGCATGAGCATGAATCAACAGAAAACCTGTTCCAAGAAATCTGAATCCATGTGGGTTGCACGGTCCAGTGGCAAGGTGAGAGAAGAAAGAAAAAGACCAGGCCTAACACTCACATAAATGTAAAAGCGGAAGCTTAAGGAACACCGTGAAACGAGCCACAAGTCAGTTTCCAATAAATAATCGGTGACCCTGCTAGGAGGAGCCCAACACTATGCTCCATGGCAGGGCATCAACAGGGCTTGGGTGCCCTGCAGGACGTGTGTGAGGTGTCCTCATTGACGACATGGGCCCTCCCGGAGCACTGGCCTCTCTGCCCCACAGGTAACTTCAACTCTCACTTCTGAAAGTTCTTCAGGAAGAAGGGCATGACTCATCCCCCAAGAACAGAAGCTGTTCCCCTTGTCTCAAAACCATGGTATTAACCCACCCACCTTAGCGTGCACTACAATTCAAAAAAAAAAAAAAAATCTCCCTTGAAGGCATTTAACAGCCAGACAGATGATTTTGTAATTCTTTACTCGGATGAAATGAAATGGTTATGTGAAGTCTTCGGATGGAATTTCCATCCCTTCCCTTTTTATTTTATTAGATTAAAATGGTCTCAGTGTTTTTAGACAGGGTTCCTCTTAAGAAGATGCAAATTTATACCATCTTTCCTCATTCTTAGGATCACATGCTCTGCCTAAAATCCACACTCTGCTTCAGCGACACACAAGTAATCCCTCCTGCCGTCGATGGAACGGAACACTCGTAGCAAATCGAGAAAACACATCAGCCTGAGAGCCAAGGAAAGAAAGCTAATGACCTACGTGTCATTCCCACATACAAGATTCCTGGGGACTTTTTTCTTTTAATTGTGCCTCTTTTTAAAAGGAAAATAAGCTGTTCTTTCATTTCTTATTACAGGCTAGGAAAGATCGGCACCTAAAGGGAGAGACTGCAATATTGAGAGACACATGTGGAAATCGCTTCCACGACGGCAATTTCCTGAACTGCTTTCCAAAGCCCTTTTTTGGCTTAAAGAGTCCATGGGGCCCTTTTAAGATTTTATACAAAGGAACTGATCAGTCTCATAACGTTGTGATGAAATTAGAGCTTGTCGTGCTTAGCCGCAATGGCCTTCCACACAGTAGCTCTCCTTCTCTTGGAGATGGCATGTAATTGTCTGGAGGGAAATCACCTCTCCAGAGGATTTAAGACAAGGCGGAAAGGGCATGGAGTAAGGATGGAGGCTTGAACCTCATTTGCAGTAATTTGAAGGTTTAAGGAACATATCCCGACTCCCTGATCGTGAGCCCTGCTTTGATCTCTACACTCAGGGAAGTAATTTCAGTGAGGGAACGTCTGGTTTTCTCCCCTCTTACTTAGTGGGGGCTACATCTGTATTCCTGTCCCCTGGAAGCTGTGTGGCCAAGGAGTCAATGCATGGTAAGTCCTGGATTTCCCTCCGATAAGAACCTCTCATACTTTTCCCAATCGCAGGACTTTTTTGACCCGATGGCAAATAAAATCCCACATCAGTTCTCTGGCTACAGGAAACCGAGGACAAATAGAAGTAGTTAACAGACTTTTCCCCCATTCAGAGGCTGGGTCTCCTTACCCACAATTGCCTCCCTGGGAGGGAGGAGAAACATTTTCGTTTCGCTGACCGTCACGGGTTGCCTTCACTTAGAAATCACCAGTTTTGAATGTTTTTGCTCATGTGCAGGGAACTTCCTTCCTACTGTATGAAAAAAAAGACAGGAATTTCTGTCAAAATGGTGACATGTGCGTTAGCCATGGAGACTTTGAAGGCAGTCATGAAGTCATGTACATGACCTTTGTGGGCCTTAGGGGCACTTTTACCTTCCTAGGTAAACGAAAAGTATTAAAGATTATATTTTACAACTGCGTTGTTATAAAAATGCATTTGTTAATATTACATGTTAAAAGCTGACATTTTTTTCTTCTGGCTTGGAAAGAAATTAAGATATTTTGGGGGGGGGTCTTCAAAAGCACCGTGAGCCCTACAATCTGTACGTACTGTGTCTACTGGGTAAGTTGCACCTGATAGCAAATATTCTTCGCCACTTGGATGGTTCCGATTCTCAAATCCTATCCCTGGGGTCATCTGGGGGGCCTTGAATTGTTTTTTGGTGGAAGATGACAGGATTTGGACTTCCTACCTCCATTATCTCACTTGACTCTCCCCGTAACCTGGTGGAACGGACATTATTATTCCCATTATCTACAGACTCAGAGATTTTAAGCAATGTCCCAAATTGCTTTCATCTGGTAATTGTTTCTTGGGAAAGGGAAAGGAACGAGAGCAAAGAATTATCTATTACCCTCTGTTGGGGGTTTCACACACCATTTAACCTCCAAAGCCCAATGCGGTGATATCCGGATCACCCCTCCAAGCCAACTATCTGATAGAGAGTGTGGAAGGAGGGAGGGCAAAGGTGTCCCTAGGAAAAGTCAGGAAAACCAAAGGATAAAAATTAAGTCCAAAGGGTAGGAGCAAAATGCTCCAAACAAGAGACCAAGTCAAGGCCTTCAAGACTGATAGAAAATGCAGGGAAACAAGAAAGGTGACGACCCACTGCTGCACGCAGACCCGCAGGCCCAAGGACCTGCTGGTCATAACAGTGTAAAGGGAAAGTCGGATGGTAGCGCTCCCATTTTGTAGCTGGAGAAACTAAGGCACAAGGCGCTAGGTAGTCTCAGGTCACGCAGCTATGAAGAAGCAAGAGGCTGTCCGACCCCTAACGCCATGTTTACTCACAGAACAGACATCTTTATAGAGGCCAAGTCTCCATTCTGAACTTGTCAAGAACGAGATATCTCATCCTTCAGCACTTCCATCCTGAGCAAGCCATTACCTGAAAACTTGCCAGATTGGCTTCCACCAGTTTGAATGGTTATGTGTATCTCCAATATTCTACGTGCGCATCAAACTCCAAGAGAAAGCATGAAAGAGCATAGCCCCCGCCAACATTCAATGCTCAGTCCAGTCGCAGAGGCTGGGGAGAGAGGTACATTTTCCCTTTACACCTTTTCAAAGAAAAACTTGGGAGAAAATGGAGCACTAAAGAGGCAGAGAAACCTGACCATTGGGTCTGCAGTTAAAGAGAGAAAAGGGGCCCAGGGCATTTTAAGTCATCTATGAATCATGTGTTTGACATTTCCCAATCAATGGAAGTCCCTGGGGTCCCCGTTTCTGTCGAAGAAACTAGCTTTAATGCTGGCTGCCGGGAAACTATCTGAATGAGAGTCCATTGGGCTGCCTCCCTCCAGCCAGCTTTTCTGAGCCCAGCGGCCAGCCACATGCTCACAGCACAGAAGGGGGAGCGCCAAGGAGTGGCGGTTGGGTTGGGATGGGCTGGCCGGCGAGGACAAAAACTAACCATATAAGGTCTCATCCGTTCCTGCCAACCACTGATGTGAGGAATGAAGTCCAATTCGCTGGGTTGGTTTCCTAAAAACCTGAATTTCTTTTACAGAATTTAAAAAATGCATTTCACCAAAATCTGCATCCAGCCTATGCCTATTCCTAAGGGTCGTTCACGTACCTGTGGGGATTTTCCGTAGAGCTTCATAACCATCCAGGGACGTATCACCTGATTCGTTCAGTTATTGCACGTGCACACCCAGGCAGCAAGAGGCCCTTTATGAGACGTGCACATAGTAACTCTGCCAACACGCTAAGTGATCTAGCTTAATCGCTTGAGAGCTACGTCACATTTACAGACGCACAAATATGCTTTTCAACAAATCCAATTCCTGGAGCCTGGTTAGAACTTTTCTTAAGAGCCAAAAGAAGACACAAAGCAGCATTCTCAGCTGCTTTGGGGAGGAGGGATGGGTTCCAGCCTGTGAGTCGGGGCTGCTTTCCTGGCCGTGATTGCTTATTGAATGGGGTTTCGGTGGGAAGTGAGGAGGAGGAGGAGGAGGACCCCGTGCTGCCACTACCGTCGTGATGAGAGTTTGGGCACATCCTCCCCGAAGACCCCATAAGGCTTTGATAAGTGCGTGCTGGCCTAGTCCTGTCACCATGCAGGACGCCCTAAGTGGTCCTGCCAAACAGACTCCAAAGCTCCCCTGGAACCTGATGTTCATTTACTTAAGCATTTATTATACATCTGCTGGCATATGTACATCTCGGCTCTGGCATCTGGTCACAAATACAGGCTGAGAACACTTAACAGCACTAACATATCCACATACAACAGTGTGGAGTCCACCACCGAGATCTGCACGGAGTCCTCTCAAGGCAGTTGGTTCCCATATGCTCGGCACCCCTGATGCCGTGTTCACTTGATGTTCAATTTGGGATCCAAATTCGAAAGGCCATCCAGTGCCACATTAACTTCTCATAAGGAGAGCTTGTGTGTGTGTGTGTGTGTGTGTGTGTGTGTGTGTGTGTGTCTGCACTCATGAATTTTTGGGGAATGAGGGGGAACTGAAGTCATAGTTGAGAACATATGAAACCCTTAGATGTGTCGCAGCTGCTCCAACTGGCATTCATCCCCCGAGCAAGGAATTCTAGAACATCACATTTTTAAGGAGTCCATTTTCACAGTGCACTCCGGCATCTCAGAATGCTCTCTTGGAGAGCAAAGTCAATCCTAGGTCACCATTTCAATGTAGTTTCCTTTGTACTAAATCCTACTTTCAAGAAAATTCTTGCCATGGTTCACTGGTGTTTAACCTATCATATAATATCCAGGTTTACTGTGTTAGAAGAAGCAGAACAGTATTAAGCTTTTCCCACAAGCCTGTGATTGCATTTGACCTAGTAACCTGTATTAGATTAACATTTATTCTACAACCGCACAGCAAGCCCTGCACCTTGGTGAGCGGCAGTTTATAGAGGACACTAACCATTTTTACAAGTGGAGCAGGAAAAGGGAATTGAATCTGAGGGAGTAATTCCAAGCAAGTATGTTGCTGCAGCAGTTAAATTGTTTATACGAGGAGTAGGGGAATTACTTCTGACTGACCTCTCTTTTTATCTGCTTAAAAGACAAAGTGCAGGTCTCCATCGCTGGGGCAAACTCTGGGGAATGCAGCTTTAAAATGTATAGGAGCCACCAGGCCCCACCAACCCACCAATAAGGAGCAGCTTCAAAGGCAAAGCAGCCCAGGAATGTAAACACAGCAGAGTCACCACCAGGAGGACGGTTTAACAGTAGCCGGGGGTGGGGGGTGCAAACGTCCTCCCCTGACCCGCACGCAGACCCTCCGGGTCAGGGGGGGACACGAGGGGAACACAAGCTCAGAACGGGAACAGGCTTTTCCATCACGGATGTTTTGATGGAACGGCCTCTTGATTTTCCTTGGCCACAGCTCAGCGTGCGGCGGATTCATTAAGGAACAAGCTGGGCTTTGAGGGAGGCCGAGAATGGCAAGAAGGGATCCGTTGGAGGCATCTGTGTGGGACCAGGACATTTTTGAAAAACTAAAAAATAAATTTTTTTTTTTTAAAGGCTGAGTCCATGAGGAAGCAATTACCAGGAAATCAAAATCAGAACTGTCTGAGCATACACCCAACATAGCAATGGGAGGAGGTCACCCGCCATCATCCGGTGTCATGTCATGAAGTCCCATGGACTCTTGCAGTGGACGCCGGATTCACCACCAGGTCCTCGGTGACGGGGGGGGGAGTCTGAGGGAGAGCTGCACGAAATGAGGGAGCCCTCCAAGAAAGTCCAGTTGTTCCTTGAGATGAAGCAAGCCACGCAGCAACGAGAAAGGGCAAGGCCCCTCCGCTCAAGAATCACACAGAGCGGGTGCTACTGTGTCTCTCTTCGTGTCCATGCAATCATGTTCCCTCCCACACAGCAAGATGTGATAGGATTATTTCACAATTTCAGCTTTTTCTTTCTTTCTTTCTTATTTTTTTTTTTTGTCTCCTTAACTTGTTAACTTTGTCTCTCAATTTGCTATGGAATCTTCCAGAATTTTCTGAGTGCTCATTAGAATTGTCTTTAAAAAAAAAAAAAAGAGTTTATTAAAAATACAATTACTCAACCTCCTGCCCAAACCCAATCAGAGACAAAGGAGATGAGGCACCATCTTCTGGGGGAATCACCGCCTCCCCCCCCCCCACCAGGTGATTCTGATGAACCCTCTCAGCCAAGGACCCATGTTCTAGAACCCACAGAATGCGAAAAAGCTTCCAAATGAGGATCTGTTAAAGAGGCGCCAACCAGAATTCAGCCGTGGCTATGTAGACGCAGCCCCGCAGCAAACGCTGACCCTGTTCTCTTCGGCAATCGGCTCAATTAAAGGTTGATGGAACATGCGCTCCTCCACCACAATCAATAGGCGCAAATCTGCAGCTGTCAGTGTCACAGGGTAGCTTGGCTCTGGGCTCGCCAACCCTCCACGATTTCCCTTCCCATTGTCTGTGGAGAGGCGTGGAACCTGGAGATTTAGTGCGTAAAGCTGCACTCTTTCGGCCCCTTTTCCCCCTAAATTTGGGATTTGGTGGCCTTCGTAAGCTACTTCCTTCAGAATAACAGGGGGTATTTCTTGACTCCTTTAAAGGAAGCATGGATGGTCTCTATAGCCAGGGAACCCAGGGACGTTGCTTTTTGTTTTCTTTGCTTTCGTTTCTTTTCCTCGAGGAGCAAAAGTAAAGACAATATTGGGGTTCAGGGAAGGGGAGAAGGGAGAAATAAACAAGGAAACAAGGTGCACCTGGGGATTTTAAAAAGCAGCCATGGGCGAGTTCTGGGGCTGGGATGAGAATGGAATCTGCCCTCGGGATGCCACCTACCAACAGGCCTGAACACAGAGAAAACTGTTCAGCTGGAGCAATGCCTGTCAATAAGATGATCACTGGGATGAAAACTCAGTGTGTGCAAATGCCCTACTTTTAAGCCCCTCTACTCAGCTAGGCAAACAGAGAAGATTCCAGACAGCCAAAGGAGACAGCTAAATGTGAAGGATGTAATGTGATCCCCATTCCTTCCCTCACCTGCTGCTGCAGATCCTTGGCCTCATTCTCCCGCCTCGGGTGTTCAGAGCAAGAAAAGGAGAGAAAAGAAGGTGCTTCTTAGAGACAGATAATCCTGCAACCAGCAGGCTAAGGGGCTCTTTCACCCACATTCGCCTTAATCCCAGGCATTAATTCTATAGGTAACCTTACTCCCGTTAGCTTGCCTTTGGGGGAAAAAAATGAGAGGGATTAAAAACCATGAACACTGATGGTGGAAATAGAAAGTTTTTTGACACAAATCTCCAAGGTTATATCATTTCAAAGACGTAGTAAGTGGACGCCTACGTACACACAAGGGCCACAAGCAGGTAACGCAGGTAAATCCACGCCTGGGTTTCTATTTGCCATCCTCAACCCAGCTACATCCATCCTTACACAATGATGAAGTAGGTAAGTGATAACGACGGGATGACAATGAAGTGCAGGGAAAAAAGTCTCAGATTCAAAACCGGAAACCCCTTTACAGATCACTGTAGCCCACGCCCTCGTTTTACAGGTGAGGAAATTGAGCCCAAGACAAGCAGGAAGATTCGCCCAAGGTGACCCAGCACCTCCCAGCAACTGAGTTGAGCTGGACCCCGCTCCTGTCCCCGTCTGCTGTTCTGTCCGGGTACCACACTGACTCCGGGAGGGAAAGGGCTGGAAAACGCCAGCTCTAATGTCCCACTGTCAGGAACAGGGTGAGTCATAAAGCATCCGGAGGAGCCTCTCTATATGGTGTGCGGAATTTCAAGTTGTCTGCTGTGTATAATGTGTCCATTTAGCCAGAGTCTCTAGTATTAATTACCTCTGTGAGATACAATATGGCATCATGCAGCTTTGGAATCTGTACCCTTCATTAACCGTTTCCCCATTAACCTTGACTGGAATCACATTCCCACTCTAACCGGTAAGATGTGTTCTATTTGTAAGCACTCCCATTTTCTCTTTGAAACCATTCTCATATTCTTATTTCATTGTAAATGGTCCTCCTTGCAATAAAGTGCCATTGAACGTATTTACTATTTGCTGCTTAATTTTGTCCTCTTGGAAGGAGACCGATGTCAGCTCCAACAGTAGTTAATATACCTTTGAGCACACACTGTGACCTTTCTCCTGCTCATGCCTGACTTCATTCTCAGATCTCATTAAACAGCAGAAATTATCTTCAGAAAGAGCAAAACCAGAAATGTGCGGGGTCTGTGCTCAGCTACAGAGAAGAATTTGATTTAAACGGCCCCACAACGGCACGCACGTAGAAAACAAAAGAGAGGATGAAACTTCCAGCTTAAGATGGCCTGTTTTCTCTACCAGCTGCACAGCATTACATGAACTCACCTGGAAATAAAGAGGATTGAATGATTTTGTGTACCTGACTGTCCCCACCATGTGTGTCGTGTCACTGTCTGGGAAGCCCCCCTCTCAATAGTACACAAGCTTGTTCCTGGGTGGTAGGAGGTAGGTAGGACTGGGCCTTTGGCAATAATCAACCCCCTACAGAAACCATGAGGGAGTCGGGCAGAGGAAAGTGATTTTTCTTTTTTTTTTTTTTTCTTTTTTTTTTTTTTGGATGAGTAGAGGAAGAAGGTTGTGGGTTGGAAAGGAACAAGGAACTGAGTCAGCTCTCAAGAAAATCAGATCCGGGTAAGACATTGCAGAGGCCCTGAGTCTGTGGTTCCCCAAACATCAGCAGTGGGAAAAGGTAACTCCAAGAGCAAATAATGAAAACCTAAGATGGGGATGGGTTGAGAGAAGTGGTAGGCCAAAGAGAAGTCTACCTAGAGGCAACCTGACCCCTGGACATTGACCCTGTGCTAAGAGGAGAGGGGAGGACCAGAAAGTCGGCGGAGGGTGACTAAACTCCCAAGTTCTTCAAGCCCTACCAACCACCCAGTTTTCACCTCTGACTAACTGTATTCTCTCCATGAACCCTGAGCCCTGCTGCCATGTTTAGTGACTTCGACATAGCTGATTCTTCCAAGCCTCTGCCCTCTCCGTTCCTTGGCCTCTGGCTGCCAAGGATCACTTTCCCCTATCCACCTCAGCAGCCACCCCCATGCTCACACCCTAGACTACTGACTCTCAACACTGGCCAAACATCTGAATCATCTGAAATAATTTTTCAAAATTACAATTCCCAGGTCCCACACCAGACTAATTACAGCCTGAATCTCTGGAGGTGAAGCCGGTCATCAGGAGTTTTTACAAGCTCCCCCCACCCCCGCCCCGACAATTTTGATTAAAGGGCCAAGACTAAGAACTGATGACCTGGATATTGTTATTATCAACAACTGATCAGTGACAAATTTTCTATTTTAAGCCCTCTCGTCTCTGAGGATAGCCCCCAATTTCTCACTCACTCATCCTAGTACCCCAACTCCCTAAGTTCCTTGATCGATAAGGGATTTCCCAACAACAGATTCTTCTACTTTTTCAGTCTATCTTCCCTGCTCATGCCCTCATTTCTCTCTTCACTCAGCTTGTTATCCCTCCGTTTCCCACACTCACAAATACTACATTCCTTTCTCCTTTGTTCGGCTTGCCTGACCACACCCTAAACCAGATTCGCATCAGTCAGGAATTTACCAAGAAAGTGATGAAACGAAGTGAGAGCAAATGAAGAGAATTTCATAAAGGGGCTATTTTCAAAAGTGCAGGCAGGTGAAGGGAAAACAGAAGAGGGAAGCACCTAAGGCCAACAGCAGGGGGAAGCAGTTACCAGCTCCAGACTTGAAGGAGATGGGGCGCTTTTTGGGGGTGGGGGGGGGTCTAGGATCTAAAAAGAGCCACAGCTATGACAGAGTAGCCCAATAGGAGCTGGGACCTTCATACAAGGATGTAGCCACGCCTACCAGGAGCCATTTAGGAGGGAGTAGGGAAGTCATAAAAGCAACTCACTGTATCCTGCCATCCAGTCTCCTGCCTGTGCCTGCCATTGGCCAACTCTCAATCCAGAGGCCAAGGAGTCCACTGAATCATTCATAAATGGTAGCCTCCCAGAGAACCACACTGGGTGAAGAAGATGAAGAATGGGTCCAAATAGGCAAACGGAGATTTGCCCGTCTCCAAAAAAAAACAGATACTAATAACGGCGTATCAGTTAGTACCATTAGACCAGGGGCTGCCAGGTTTCGCTCCTGGACACTCCACCTCCAGCCTTGGCCATTTGCTTCTGTGATGGGGATACATTTGCAGAACTCCAGCTGGCAGCATGGTGGTTCAAACTTCATTAAACACCCTAGCAGAGTCAGCTAGTCGTACCCCAATATTCATTCATCCATTATTTTGAAAAATAATGGAGCCGACTATTATATCTGGGCACATGACATAGAAGAAAGACCACATGTTCAGTCTCTCTCCCTTGCAGCTCTACATGTCCATGAAACCAAACTCTAGACAAAAGAATGTGAATGGAAGTGATACATTCACTTCCAGGCTGTGGTCTTAAATGATGAGCAACCCCTTACCCTCTCACCTCCATCCAGTTACCGGGATCATGGATGTAGAGGAACCATTTAGAATCATTCATATAAAGGCAACACCCTAAAGATGGAGGGAAAAAAAAAAAAAAGGAGTTAGGTCTTTGGACAATCTGTGAAACAGAGCCCTGATCCTCCTGCTTCTCAGCTATTAGATGAAAGAAAAATAAAGCCTGTCTTATGGAAGCCACGTCTGTTTACAATATCTATTTTAGGTGAACATTTATCCTAACTAATACAATAGCCAAGGTCAGAATCAGGAGAGCATCATTTCCACCAACTAGTCCTCCGGCCAAAACACTCAGCCCTAAAATCAGTCATCTCAGTGGGTGAATATAGTCCCAGGGCAATGCCTGGAAGCTACTCCCCTCTATCATTCAAAACCTAAGCTTATTTCTTATCTTAAGGGGGAGGAGTCACTGGAAAAGGCAGGTGCATGTGCAACCTTAGCTCCTCCCTGTTCTATCTCTACACACTGCACACGCACCACTGGGGCTATCTACTTCCAGAGCCAGGCGTCATGGCCGGGCCACAATACCCCATACCCAGGAGAGGCCTCGGAATATGCTACACCCTGGTGCGGGAGATCGCTGAAGACGGCGGCTGAAACCAACGAGGGTCCCTATTTCCAACCACACACGTGCACTATGCCGGCTGCAAGAGGATCCTATCACTTCCCCACACGTCCCATACCCACCCACCTCCAGCCCCAGGTACAGGCCCCACTCCTCCCTCACACTCTATCAGATACTGCCTCTGGGAAAGAATTGCTCCAGAGAGGAGTTGACCAAGGAAATAAGTTTCAAAGTAATTACACTATGCCCTATAAAAATAATATTTAAAAAAATCTTTGTAGCAATATTTGATAATTTCCTATATATGTCCAGGAGTTTTCACAGGACCGTTCATTGCTTCATCTGAAATCTCAACCAGATGCAATTCCCCAGAAGGAGTGTAGTGCCCAGACACTGGGTCATTCTGTTAAGGAGGTAAAAGGAAGCTCTCGGGATGAGCATAGAGACTGGTGATCAGGTACCCTTCATTGCCCTGACTCACCCCTCCCAGAACTCTTCTCACATCCACCTTGGAAGTTTAGAGGATGTTGAGAGCTATAGGAAATCTTGCTGGTTTTTCTTGTAGCAAAAGCACCCTTAGTAAAAAAGAAATTTCACAGGGAATCTCTAATGTTTAAGACAAATAAAAGTAAAAATTCACTAGAATATATTTATTTCAGGAGTTCAAATACGCCACATATACACCGTATTGACCACTGTGATTTGATGAATGCAAAAATTTGGAACCATCACAATCATTTATTATCCTCAGCATCCAATTTATTATTTCATTTTGGTTTATTTGCACAATATTTAGAAAATACTGATTCACCTGGCTAAATGGTTGCAAGAGGCAATAGTTTTTGTATTTTTTTTAAAAACAACTTGCCTTACAGCTTGAGTTTTTGTTCAACTAAATTTATCCAGAAGCTTGCAAGGAAAGTAGTAGGAAATATCTGTTTCAAAGTTGAATTGTTAGTAACACCTAATAAATTCTTGCATTTCTAATCATAAAGTTAGAAAGGAAGCATTCATTCTGGCTCTATAGTGATGATTTCAAGATGTGAGAGTCAGTCGTGGGTACGCAGACAAGTCTTATGCCATGAGGGGAACAAATGCAAATAAGCTCGATGTGGCATTTAACGGAGCAGGTGCAAATGTACTGTGTTCACAAACGCACTTGTGCAATTTTCTATCAGTGGAGATGTGGAGCAATTATGTCAGAATCCAAGAGAGACAGACAGACAGACCAGTGCAGAATATCAATATCTCTCATCAAGTATGTACATCCAGATGGTGGGATTTTATTCTGATGTTCGTTCCAAATAAGTTAACCTAGCAGCACATTTTAATATGCTGGTGTTTTTAGATATGTTAAAATGTGAAATAAAACACGTCTGAATGTGTGCTATTTTTATTGCAGTGTTTTAAAATAGTTAAAATGCATTCTACAAGGAAAAGTCAAATGAAAAGTCTGCAGAACTACTAAAACCCATCTGTGGAGCCCTCCAACTTCCATGGAGAGTTCCAAGACTCTCCATGAGGTGCACAGGAGATCCTAAGTCCAAAGAGGTTGGACTCAGTCAAAGTGTGGTTAGGGTTCGTTTCTTCTGAGGCCTCTCCTGGACTTGCAGAAAGTTGCCTTTTCCCTTTGTCTTATATGGTGTTTCCTCCTTGTGTGTCTATATCCTGACGTCTTCTGCTAATAGGACACCAATCAGATTAGGGCGTACCCATATGACTTCGTCTTACTTTAATTACCTCTTTCAAGGCCCTATCTCCGAATACAATCACATTTTGAGATGTTGGGAATTTAGGCCTTCAATATATGAGTTTGGGGGTTACAATTCAGCCCATAACAGGTATACTGGTCAGTTGGGTTGTCAAATTCCCTTAAGGAGATCAGGGTACGAGAACCAACACGGCAGCACCTGATGGAACTACGTTCAAACACCTCCTTACTTTACGTGTAGATTAGAGGTGTGGAGTCATCAAAAAGACACACAGATTTGAAAAGATGAGGGTACATTTTGGGACTTTTACTTTTCTAAATTAGCGCTCTACAATATGGAAACCAAACAAAACAAAAACACACAAAAAAAATCCAGTTAAAGATTACAAAGGGCAGATTTTGTAAGTTTTTTTTAATTTTTTATTTATTTATGATAGTCACACAGAGAGAGAGAGAGAGGCAGAGACATAGGCAGAGGGAGAAGCAGGCTCCATGCACCGGGAGCCCGACGTGGGATTCGATCCCAGGTCTCCAGGATCGTGCCCTGGGCCAAAGGCAGGCGCTAAACCGCTGCGCCACCCAGGGATCCCGTAAGTTTTTCTAAACACCCAGAATACTCACAGATTGAATAGTTTGCTAATCCCTACAAATTTTAGAATCTATAAAAATTTAGGCTCTTGATATCAGCTTTGATGAACAAAACTTAATTTTGTTATTAAACAAAGAACCTGGGATGGCTCAGTCAGAAAGCATCCACCTTCATTCAGCTCAGGTCAGGATCCCAGGGTCCTGCTCAGCAGGGAGTCTTCTTTCTCTCTGTGTGCCCCCACCCTCCCACCCCTCCACACCCCCCCCTGCCAGCTCATGCTCTGTCTCTTGCCTTCTCCCTCTCAAATAAATAAAATCTTTAAATAAATAAAAAAATTAAAAATAAACAGAGTGCTCTTAAAAGTGAATAAAAAGAGCAAAAGATCCCCTTATCAAAATAGGCAGAGGACAATAATAGATATATAGGTAAAAAGGAATATGAATGGCTAATTTGTACATAGATGGTGTTCAATATCACTTATTAATAAAATACAAGGGATTAAAGTAAGAGAGAGGCACCTGGGTGGCTCAGTCTATTAAGTGCCTTTGGCTCAGTCCATGATCCCAGGGTCCTGGGGTTGAGCCCTGCAAAAGGGCTCCCTGCTCAGCGGGGAACCTGTTTCTCCCTCTCCCTCTGCCCCTCCCCCTGCTCATTCTCTCTTTCTCAAAAAGAATCTTTTTAAATTTTTTTAATTAAATTTTTAAAAGATTAAAATAAGATAGTCTTTTCTACTCATCATTGACAAAAAGATTAAAATATTTAATAATATGTAGTTTTAGAGAAGGTATGAGATAGCACATGTTGTTGGTAGATACAAATTCAGAAGGGAAATTTTGAAGCATTTTCATCTAGAATCAGCAGAAAACCATCTAACATTTTCCATACTAGATAAAGGAAAGGTCTGTGCCCAAACTGTTGAGAAAAGTCTGGCCAGGACTCCAGAATTACCTTTGTTCACAACCCATCTCCCTTCACAAATTAGGGCTTGCAGGTTGACCATAAAAGAAAATTTGGGGGATTTAAGTATATTTATTTATAACATATTTCCTCCAAACTTTTAGATGTTTTTAATGCCAAGTCAGTCAATAAAAAGAATCCTAGCTGTTCTATAGTCATCTAAGTCTGGCATTTCTTCCTTTTAGATTCCACCAGGATAAACTCTGCCCCCGCCCCTGACTCACAAGAGCCCGTTTTACACTACAATCCAGCCTCTACCAGCACAGCTACTACCCACCCTCTCCCTTAGGTTGTATCTCACTAATCAGTTGCATCAGGTTACTTCTTGCTTAAGAAACTTCAGTGACTACCCATGACCCATTTCATCTCTTTTAGACCTCAAGGGGCTCGGTAATATGGGCCCTCCAAACATGACCTAGTGTTTCTTTCAATACCTTTTTCAACCTAATTAGTCACATCCCCCTTTTACCTAAAACCCATGCTCATCCCCATGTCTATGCCTTTGATCCTACAGTTTCTCCCACCTGTAACTCCCTCCCTCCTGCTTTCCTAAATGCTACTCGTCTTGCAGTAATAATTCTAAAAAGGAATTACTTGATTTTTTTTTTTTAGATTTTATTTATTTACTCATGAGAGACACAGAAAGAGACACAGGCTGAGGGAGAAGCAGGCTCCATGCAGAGGGCTTGATGAGGAACTCAATCCCAGGACCCCTGGATCACGCCCTGAGTCGAAGGGAGACACTCAACCATTGAGCCACCTGGGTGCCCCAGAATTACTTGATTTTTACTGTGTATTATTTAGTGTTTTCGTGGTCCATGATTTCCCATGGCAAATATCACAAACCCTTCCATTCAATCAAATATTCACTGAATTGGCTTCTTACACCGTGACATGCTAACATTCTGACAGACACCTGTGATACAGAAGTGGACTTGATGCGACCCCTGCCAGATGGAGAAGTAGAAGAAAGACACCACAGGCAGAAGGAATAGCATGAGCAAAGGCATGGGGCCATGGGTGGGGCTTATGCAGAAAATAACATCCAGATCAAGATTCCAGATGGAGCGGGTCAGATGGGAGATGAACATTCTCACATGCAGTCAGTACATGTTCCTCGTGTTCCTGCTACAACAGGAATATTGACACGTGTCATTAGAAGGACTTGTGCTTTAATTAAAATGTGAACTCCAAGAGTTAGACTCTCAGAGGCTTCCCCTCTACCATCTTCCTCTGGTTTCAGTTGGGTAAGGTACTCAGATTTCCTTCAATACTTACCATGGCTCCAAGGTTTAATTAACGACAACAACAAAATCTCAGGAGCTATCCGTATGAGGGGGAAGGCCCAAGCAAGGCAGGAGCAACCATGGGCTGGGACTTAGGGAAGGGAAGGTAGGGGAGGGAGATGGGCAGAGTCAGTAGTGATCAATGGTCCAGATGAGGTCTATCCTCACTTGGGAAAAGGGCTAGCCAAGTGTGGGATAGGCGGTGTTATACCAACGTGGTGCCTTCCTGAGGGGGGTTTCCAAGCTTTATGCAGGTACTGTTGACTGGGCAACTTGTCACTTCCTATGCCCCTGCCCTGAGTCAGGCCCTCAAAAGGCTGCTCCAAGCTGCTATGGGCTCTGGCCCAGGACTCACATGATACAGTAAGGGATAAGATTGTGAAGGGTCACTAGGTCCTATCCACCCCAGTCAACTGAATGACTGGGTGTGATTTACATTTCTACATACATCTGCTCCCTCTAATGCCAAAACTTGAAAATTTCAACCTGTTTTCCCAAAAGCCAGGACCTTAACGCCCCAAATACGATGGCTTATAAAGCAAGCAGTATCCTTTAAAAAAAAATGTTTTGCCTTTAAATTTAGGTTCTATGACTTCAAAAATATTAGTTCTATCTTTCTCCCTTTTAGCTGGTCCTGATAATTTTTTCCTGCCTAAACTGGTAAAGATCACATATTCAGGGTCACCGAAAGGCTCGGTAATATGCTTCAACCACATAATTCACAGAAATGTTTGCCAAGAAGCTCAACTTTTCTACAACCCAAACTAACTCAAATTTATATTTCGGAAGAGCATTAAACTACTAAAGAAAACATTCTCTCTACACCAAGATTTTCAGTTGTTTTCTAAGGCCATACCTTCACGGTGATATGTGAATCTAGAATGTTCCCTCTCCTTTTGTTGAAGAGCTTCTCCTCAGTAGCAAATATCATTAAAATGTTTCTCGGTGGGGTAAGTAAAAGCATCTTTTCCACTATGACACAAATCTCTGATTTTGGAAATATCCAAACCTCAGTAACAACAAAAGTGTTTCCAACTTCATATTTCCCTATTCCTATTCTTATTTCTGGTAGCAAAAATAAGGCAAAACAAAACGAAATCCCACTGTCACTGTCTTTCTCCTGAGTGCAATCTGGCTTGGGAAGGTCCAGGGTCTCAGGATCAGTCGTGACAAAAAAGAAGATCGAGAAGTTGCAGGGTATCAACGTGGGCTGAGCCCTTGGCAGCTGTCATTTGGTTGGCCTTGAGTGGAGTGAGGGGCATGGAACACAATCAATCTCTACCCCCATTTCAATTTTTAGTGAAACCCTTTGGACAAGCAGAGGCCTCCCAAGGAATCAAGTTAAATGGCAGGTTGGAGACGAGCTGGAGCAGGAATGCAGTATTGCCATATTAAAGCACATTTATGCCCAAGGGAAGAAAAAAGCTGAGAAAACATAAATTCAGGAATCCATGAGCCCTGGGAATTAGTCTCACAGTCATGTCTCTCTTCACCGTCTTTGAATCACTGGCGGCTGCAACCTGCAAGAATTACTTTAAAGCTACATCTAATCCAGCACCCCTGAGACTTAGGGCTCGGAGTTTACTCTCGGAGGAATCAGAGACCTTTAGAAGGCTAAGGTAAAATAGATGATGGCTGCCCCATAGCTCTGTGGGGCAGCTGAGCACCCTGCTCTGAACTTTATTAGAGCATTCATCACACAGGTATAATTAATGTCTATATCTCTCTCCCACTTGACTGTGAGTTCCCCAAGGGCAGGAATCATTTCTCATTCATCTCTCTATCCGCAGTGCCTACCTCTGTTCCTGGCATGAAGCGGACTCCCTACAAAGGTTTGCTTGTGGATGGATAGATTGGATGGATGGATGGATGGATGGATGGATGGATGGGTGGATGGATGGTTGAAGGAAGTGATTCTGGACTTACAAAAATAAAAACCTGAACCAGACATACAAGAACAAAAAACAAACCAAAAAACCTCTACCTCCTGGGGCACCTGGGTGGCTAAGTGGTTGAGCGTCTGCCTTCGGCTCAGGTCATGATCCCAGGATCCTGGGATCGAGTCCCACAGCAGGCTCCCTCTGTGTCTCCCTCTGCCTGGGCCTTTTTTTTTTTTTTTCTCTGCCTGGGTCTCTGCCTGTGTGTGTGTATCATGAATAAATAAATAAAATCTTTAAAAAACAAACAACAACAACAACAAAAAACCCTCTATATCCCAAACTTTGCTTGTAAATGGAAATCTTTCTACTATATAAAAACTAAAATCTGCATTAAAGGACATTTTCTTGGATAGCTTTTTCCAACCCTACTCAAATAATCCCACTCCAAATCTTTCTGCTTTCTCTTCGGAAGAAACTTACTTTGATTAATTGTCCAACATGTTCCAAATATTTCCAAACAAGATTTTGGGTGATCAGTCATTGCTGGAAAGGCAGAAACAATTTTTTTTCCTCCAGTGTCACTATAACCAGCAAATATTACCCAGTTTGAGGAAGAAGGGAACAATAAAGAGAATGGGTTAGGAGAGGGGCAATCTTGGAGATTTAATTTGTTAGTCTCTGTGCCAGTCACTATTATATCACCCTTGGTTCCATGTTGTGAGAGAGTTTCCACCTGGAAGGAGAGTTCCCCAGGTTTTATCATTTTTGATTCCCCTCCCACCAGTAATTTATATCATCTACCCTTTACCCCATGAGAATGAAACTGTAGGAAAATCCAAGCATCTTTCAAAATCATATAAAAAGTTATGAGAATGCTGCTTAAAACCAGGGATAATGATTGAACCTAAAGTAGAGCCAGAAAATAAATAAATAAATAAATAAATAAATAAATAAACCCAAATAAATAAATAAATAAATAAATAAATAAATAAATAAAGTAGAGTCAGAAGTTATTGCTGGTTACAACTACTAAGTTTAATCCCTTGTGGACACTTTTTACCCGTAGCCCCTTTTCTTTCTTAAGTCTTTACCTCCTCCCTTCAGCCCATCTACTTCATTCCTTCTTCTATGATCTATACTTCAGCCCTGTCATCGGAACCTATGGTCCTCACAGACCTTATTTAACCCCACTAATGGCCCAGAAAACTAAAAAGAGTCCTGACCTCTGGTCTAGACATATAAACCTTCATTGCTATTTATTTCCACAGTTACTCTTCTAAAGGGCTTCTCACATTTCACTCTGGTCAGATATATTCCATTAATCCCGAGAAACCCAAGAGATGTAAGCCCAGATGGACCAAAGTATCAACCACAGCTCCCCCAAACCTTCCCAAAGCCTACCTTCATCACCTCCCAACCCTCACTCAGGGACCCTCAGGTACCATAATTTAGAGGGGAAATGTGGTTCCTATTAGAGAGAACTATTGTCTCACGTTTTGGAAGGTTGCTTTTCCTTCCTCCTTTCTCCTAACTTCAAATTAAATCTACACTTTTGTGAAGGAAACTAAATGAAGGCCTTCCCACGTGAGGAGAGGAGAAGCAAGTGATGGCTTTATTATCCTGCATGTGAGCTCACACTTCATCTGCACTGCCTCACAGCTAATGGGAAGGGGACAATGGAGACATGAGGTCTAATCGTGCTTTACTGGAAACACATCTGTGCAAATTCCAAGCTAGGAACATGTCTCCCATCTCCCGCACCAGGAAAATGGAAAAGGAAGTCCCAGTGGCCTCATTTAAGTTTTATGTGTATCTTAGAAAATTATGGATCTTTTGGTAAGTAAATATAGGAAATGGAATCTGAAGAGACAGCCTGGACTAATAGGAGACTGTTGTTTTTATGATTTCTAAGTGTTGTCCACCTAAGTTTCAAATGAATAAGTTTCCCATTACTGCGTCAAGGGCAACACCTCTCCCACCAGCTCCCACCTTAGGCCATTTTGTGTTGCCTATTTGGAGTCTGATTTGTAATCAAACAACCAATAAGACAGGCAGATAGGAGAAAATTTTTGAGGTAAAAGGGAGAGCAGGATATCTTGACCTTTTCAGCAACATGCTAAAGTTACATGTTATCTGGGCAGGATACCTCTCCCAACCACTCCATGAAATCACATTCTTACAGCACCAAAGCCAGTTCAATTCCATTTAGCATTTAATTGTTGTCTGAGTACTTGGAATCTGAGTGTCTTATCTCCCCAACTCACTTAGGACAGAGACCATGTTTACATTTCCAGCAGAGAGCTTGTGGGACCCAGCACAAGGTCAATGCATGTCTGCCGACTGATGGCAAAGCGTGTGTCTCTTTTGACTTCTTTTAGTAAAACAAGATTGGCCAGAAATGATCAAAGCAATATATCTTGTACTCATGATAAAATTCCAGGGCCCACATTAACTAAGAACTTTAAAGAGAAAGTTCATATTGGAATACCACGAGAGAATTTGACTGTGAGGAAACTAGTTTTTGTTGTTTTTTTTTTAATAGATCACATAACCCCTTTGGCCTCTTATATTTTTGTGTTTACCTTAGACATTTGAGAATTTAATATTGTTCAGAGTTGTCACATTATTTCAGTCATGTTGCACTGGATTATAACTTGGTCTCCAAATTTAGAGCCATACCTTGGAGTAAATACATTTGGGATGGCTTGGGAACAAGACCAAGAACGCTGTAATTATATGCAAACAAACCTGAAAAATAAGCAAAGGAACTTCAAGTCACAAGCCTTCTGATTCAGCTTCAAATGTCAGTGAGAAGTTAATAACATGGTGGGAGATTTAAATCCCAAGAGACCATAGATGGCAGCATAGAATGGACATAACAGGAAAGCCCAGAGGCAGGTAAAGCTGCCCACTTGTGGGCCTACTGTGTACACCTACCCACGTCACACATAGCAGACACTAAATGGAGAATTACACTCAAAATACAAATATAGACCCAAGAAAGAACCAGTTAGGAAGCAGAGTCTAAATTTTACCATAGAAGGACTAATACTTTTGGGGAGATGGAGAAGAAATCAAGTCGGAATCAGAAAATTAATGATTGCTGGTGGCCACAGCAAGCCAAGGGTCTGAAACCAGAAGATCAGAAAGATACTGAATCTGTTTGCTGGGGCTGCTGTAACAAAGCACCACAAACTGAGCAGCTTGAAGGACAGAAATGTACAGCCTCACATTCTGAGGATTTAGGACTGCAATATATCTTTTTTGAAGGGGATGGAGAAGGTAGGGAAGGACACAACTCAACCTCTAACCAACAGCAAGGGTCAGTGGGGGCACCAAGGTTAAATGTTTGACTCTTGATTTCAGCTCAGTTCTTGATCTTGGGGCCCCATATTGAGCTCCACGCTGGACGTGGAGCCTATTTAAAAAAAAAAAAAAAAAAAAAAAAAACAAGGACCAGTAGTCAGGAGGGAGTCTGGAGTCCAGGGACTCTGGGAGAAAAAAACCAGAAGCAGTGGAAATTAAAGCCATGGTCTGGAACTATGCAAGCATTCCTTAAATGTTCTTCCTGTCTTCAGTCTCTCCCTCCTTCCATCCACCTTCTGCTGCCAGATTTCTTACTGCACAGAGACACACAGAGGTGGTCACGGCCACTCCTACACTCAGGACCACCCTGGCTCTTAAAGTATAGAATGTGAGGCCATTTGCTGAGCCCACCGTCCTCATTTTGCACATGAGGAAGCTCAGCCCAGAGAGGACCAAAGACTTGGCCAGTCTCTCATTTGCCAAACCCAGTGTCACTCAGGTCTGAACCCCTTCCTCTAGTCTGCCCTGCCCTTTGAGTCCGAATTAAAAGAGAACTCTAACCCAGATTGCTCAGCCTCGTTCATCAAAACCAAGTACTCACGGGGCAGAGTAAGTCCCTCCCATCAGTCCAGAAGCTTCCTCTAGAACGTGCCTGGGGAGCACAGAACCAAGGAAGCTGCAGCAATCAGAAGACACTATCGTCCTGGCCTAAGGAAGAACCGTAACTTGGTAGCTAGATTTCCGTCAAGTCAACTGCCTCCATGGGGGCTTCCCAGGCGAGGCACGTGCAGGTGGTCCGGGTGGGCAGGAGGCAGCAACAGCAACGACCCTCACGCCGTCGGCCACATCAACAGTTCAGCCCTGCGGGGACCTTAGTGCAAACTCTCACCAAGAGAGTCACCGTCCTTGGCACGGGGTCAAGCAGCACACAGCCACCACCAGAACAGAGCCCAAGATGCTTCTAGATGTTTCTGTCCTGGTTTCCTCAGAGCACTTGCCTCAGTGTCCTGCGCAGGGCAGGGGAATGGGGCTCAGGGGCTGGGGCGGCAAGGGAGAAGGCTCAGTAAAAATACCAACTGGTTTTCTTTCTGTAGCCCCCTCACCTCGTCTCTCCTGCTTGCCCTCCTCCCCTGGCTTTGTCTCAAGCCCGCGGTACTCGTTGAACCAAAAATCAGGACACGTGGTCTGATGGGCACTATTCACGACGAGTTCATTCATTTCTACCACAAATCTCACTCAGGTAGAGGCTGTAATCACACTTAATCACGCAATTAATGGCTTGGTCTCGCTGAGCAGAGGACAGAAAACTAATCAGGACCTGAGCAGTAAGTCAGGTTTTAGGGTGGATGCCATGAGCTTGTATGTACGGGGTAGACTGAACCCAAAATACAGCTGGAAGTGTAGACGATGCACTGACAGGACAGGCCCAGGGTGCCATAGAGGCCGGCCACCAGGAGCCGCCCTGCTTTAGGGCCCAATCCAGCCGAGGGTCAATCAATGCATTTATTTTCAATTCACCTGCACCATGAAAGCAAAGGCATCTGGGAAGGCCAAGGCAAGGCAGTTCTGCTGGCTGCGCTCCGACGCAGTCCCCATTTAGAGGCCAATAATTAGGCTAGCTAAATCTTTTAATCTCAAAATTGGAAAACATGACTTCACATGGTTCTGTAAATGTTAATGACCAATAAAACCAGCTGTAGCACCACATTTGGTTCAGTTTATTAATGTGCTATTTTAGATGAGCTGATGTAAAGAGAGATTCCATTAGCCAACTTGAGAAGGCCTCCCCTGTGTGCCCCCGTTTATATAATGTTTTTACTCTATCTGAAACCCAGATCCTCAATTTGTCCTTTTCCTTTCAGGACTTAGTTTTGCTGTTGTGGTTTGGTTTGGTTTGGGTGGGTGGGTGGGTGGGTTAGGTTTTTTTTTTTTTTTTAGTGGGGGAGGGCGGTTAGTATATGTAGCATCATTTTATCTAAGAAGCAATGAGGCAAGATAAGCAGCCCTGAGAGGCCAAGACACGTGTCACTCATCTCACCTCCCACAATTTTTGCTTCTCAGAACTCACACATTTGCATCTACTTCCTTCTCAAAGGTCTGCATTTTTCAGTCATGCACATCAACCGTGTGCTAGTGTGTTGACCCACAGCAAACGTGAACAACCGTCCCACTAACAGACATCCAGGCATTTAAAAACCCAAACAGGGCAGCCCTGGTGGCTCAGCGGTTTAGCGCCGCCTGCAGCCCAGGGTATGATCCTGGAGACCCAGGATCGAGTCCCGTGTCGGGCTCCCTGCATGGAGCCTGCTTCTCCCTCTGCCTGTGTCTCTGCCTCTCTCTCTCTCTCCTCTCTGTGCATTCTCATGAATAAATAAATAAAATCTTTAAAAAAATAAAAATAAAAAAAAATAAAAACCCAAACAATGACTAGCTCAGCAATTGCTTAGGACGTGCTTCCTCTGTCAGACACAGGCTACACAGCAATTCAGTTAAGCAAGAATAAGTCATTTATCCTCTCGTGCAGCTAATATTTAAAGGCCTACTATGTGCCACGGACTTCTCCAGATGCTGAAGATACGGATACAGCAAAACAAGCCAGGTCACCCTCTGCCCCCACGAGCTTATTCTGAGTCAGTAGACCACAGGTAAACACGTACATACGTAGTAGAGCGTTGGGTTGTCGTAGGTGCCATGGAAAACATAATAAAGCCAGGTCAGAGGGTAGACAACGATGGGATCGCTACTATAGACGGGGAAGCTGAGGACTGGGCTGGATGAAATTACAGAGTAAGTCAGGTTCTGACAGAGGGAAAAAGGGCAAGAGGCAAGGAAGTGAGGGAAAGGTTGTTCCAAATTACAGTCAGGGCCATACTGATTAGGCCGTTGTAGGCCACTTAAGAGTTTGGAAGAGGAGAGTTTTATGACGTGATTCACACTGTAAAAGGATCACCGGACTGCTGGGTGCAGACAGCACTACAGGAATTCAGAAGAAGGCGGGGAAGGGACAGAAATAGAAGCAAGAGGACCAGGGATCCCTGGGTGGCGCAGCGGTTTGGCGCCTGCCTTTGGCCCAGGGCGCCGTCCTGGAGACCCGGGATCGAGTCCCACGTCGGGCTCCCGGTGCATGGAGCCTGCTTTTCCCTCTGCCTCTGTCTCTGCCTCTCTCTCTCTGTGTGTGTGTGACTATCATAAATAAATAAAAATTTAAAAAAAAATAAAAAAAAAAGAAGCAAGAGGACCAATTAGGAAGCTACTGCAATAGCCTCCAGGAGAGAGATGCGCAGGTGGCTCAGCCAAGGTTGGAAGCGATAGAGGGCATCCTAAATGGTACACGGAGGCCGCCTTCCGTGGCAGCACCGGTGGGATTTGCTGGTGGATTGAAATGGGGGCAAACATCAGAGACAAGGATGACTTAAGGGTTAAGCAACGATGTGGAGTCTTTCAGTTTATGAGACACTTTCACATATACTATCTCATTTGTGACTCACTTTGAGACCTGGCTTCTCCAAGGGTGAAGGCACACAAGCATCGTTGACGTTACGTGGGGGCCTGTGAGAAACCCAGGATCTCAGGCCCACTCCCGATCCCAGGAAATCCACGTGCATGTTACAGTCTGGGAAGCAGTGATCTGAGTGTCGGAAATGATGATGATGATGATGATGAAGGCGGCGATGATGATGATAAGAGAACAGTCTCCTAGAGGGTAATTTGACAAGGCCACGCAGGATTTGGGATTCTAACCCCAAATCCTGTGCTCCTTACAGCACTTCGTTATTTTTGGGGGGTACAGTTCCTTCCCTCAGGGAGCTTCCAGACTATCAGGGAGGCATAATCCAGGCCATGTACCGATCACCATCTGAAACATCACAGTTTCATTGGAGGTCGCAAACTAGAGATCACAGGACAGCCTTCAGCAGGAAGGCCAAGTTCATCCTGGTCACAAACAAAAGTGGAATTTAGACAAGGAGAAAAGCAGAGGGAGGGGTGTGTGTGCGCGTGTGTGTGTGTTGGTGTAAGGAGAGGGAAGTCACTGTGAAGAGAAAAGCCACATGAACAAAGCCCAGAGCCACCCCTGACACTGATAAATCACCCTCCCCGTCACATTCTGCCTACCAGACATATTGATCCTGAACTAATCAAGTAGAAAGAGTCATTGGGGGAAAGAATAACAGGCTTAAAAAAATAAATCCCCCTCACTCGATTACTGCTCCGGGAAGAGCGAGCTGCACCCCGTTGATGGCGAATTTGCCAAAGGGCAAGGTGGGCATGCAGGACGGGGCGGGGGGCGGGGGGATGCGGGAGGACAAGCCCCCACCAGGGAGAACCTGGCACCTGCCGCTGCTTGGTTTTAACCTGTATCTACTGCGCCGGCTCCAGCGTAACATCTGGGCTCGGTGCAGGCCTGATTTAATAACGTGTTGGGAGCTGGCATTTGCTGCAATCCCGCCGCAGCAGTAAATAGTGGCAGGGAAGATGGGTACCAGACCTAATTTGCCCCCTTTTTCTACTTAGAAAGGCACATTAATATTTAATAGAAGAAAAATAATTCATGCAGATTTGAAAGCAAAATCCATGAAAAGGCACATTAAACAAGCTGGGGGGAACCGGGCCTGCTTCAGGAATGCCTGGTTTTCCCCCTAAATGAACTAAAAGCTCGTGATTTATGCACACGGAGGCAACCTAGGCGAATGGTACCCACCTGCCTCCTCCTGTGTCTTGGTTGCATGGCTGTCGACATCCCCTCGCTTTCCACCCAGGCCTGGCACTCTGCTCGCTCAGTCTGGGGCTGGAAATCCGGCAGCGAAGGCAGGGCCTGACGCTCAGGGCCGGGCGGTGTTTAGGAAGGGCCTCCGTATTCCTGTCAGAACCCCCCTTACAACTGTGGGGCCTAGACTCAGGCCCAGAGCACAGGTGGAGGAAGGCACAAGCCCTGCTGTTGGGAAGCGACATGCCGCACCCAGAGCAGGCCCTGGCAAGGACGGCGACACCTGCCTCAGACCTTCTCAGCCTCCTTTTGTTAGATTTTCTCATGGGGGTTCCAATTTCTGAATGCCCTGCTGCTGTGCTTTCACCCTGGATGCGCCTGGGCCCCCCCGCCCCCGTGCAAGGAAGCCCCAGGCCTGGGGCTCCCCCAGCCTCCCTACCTCCCTCAGACCTTACCGGGTGTGGGTCCTCGCCCTTGGCGTCCAGACTGTGGTTCATCCTGTGGGCCCATGTACTCGTTGGTGTCACAGCCAAGGAAGCCCCCCAGCCCACGGCCCGTGCTCCCGGGCCCTGACAACAAGAGCACAGGCTGCTTTGGGAAGCAGACAGGTGGGCCCACCTGCAAATCCCCTGCACAGAGGGCACAGACGGCACAGTGTTCGGGCCTTTCCCGAGCCGCTCGAGGTAATTCCCACGCCGCGCCAGCAGGTTCTCATTTAGCCCAATTTTGCCTCATTTCCTCTAAAATCACTACTGCAATGATTTAACGTCCTGGGCTGAGAACAACACATCTTCTCCTTTCTCCCTCTCTTACCATGAGCTGCTCTCCCTGGAGGTTGTAACAGAAACTTCAGCGTGGCGGGCCAGAATCACTTAATAAACGTAGAGCAACAGGGCCTTCCTTGCAGGGCAAATGTGTGACCACAGTTTTTCCACGTAAATAATGTAATTTTTGTGAGGACAGGACCAAGGACTTTTTTTTTTTCCCTATGAATAGGCCCATTATAAGCTGCACCTGACCAAGACTCGTTTTAGAATTGTTCTTTCCTGAACTCTCTACTTAGCAAATATTTCCTGATGCTAAATCACTAGAAGCCACATTTTAGGTCACTGTGAATTTGCTCAAAATAAGTCCTATCCCCTCCCGTGGATTCTACGTGGAAGGGTCCCTCCACAAAGATTCGGCTGTCAAAGAGCCTTTGTGGCTGTTGTTTCCAATCTAGGGAGATGTTGAGCGAAAGCACTTGGGAGAGTAGGGGAAGATTTAGAAAGAAAGGGAAAAGTCACAGAATCCCTCGGAGTTTTTGCCACAAAGGCAAAGCTTCTTTAGAATTTGCTTATTTTCTTAGAACCAACAGGAAAGCAAGAATCGCGCTTACGGAGTGGGCTGTTCTCCAGCTAAAGGCCCCGTGGAACAATTTGCAGGGAGACGAGGTCAGCTCAGCCTGTCTCTGCCTCCAAGAAAAATACTCAGGAGAAGGCTACGACTTCTCTAGGGGGCAATATCCAGGTAACCACGGATGGAAACGGAGTATTAATTATCTCTTCCTGTGTTTTATATTTTCAGATTTAACAGACATTGGAAAGCCAGACATTGATAAAAATGACAGGAAATATTCTTAGTCAATTAAATCGCCACAATGTCAGGACTAACATCTGTTCTGTGAACCCTGCAGAAATGTGTGGCATTAATATTTAATAAAAAATAGCCCTGGTTTGGACTCCACAGCCATTTCACACTGTTCTCCCAGGACATTCACTTCAGATCTTATAACCTTACAGAATTTAAATACATATGTCTCTCACCTGCGCCTCCCTCCGCCTTAGCGTGCAGAGTTACGTTCGGAGGAAGCTTTGCTTTTACTCTTACTGGACCACACGCCCTCCCGTCCTACTGCATTTCCCACCAGTATCTGCTCGACATAGAGCTGGCCTTGAACCACACTCCCCTAAACGGAGAGACCTCATGCGGGGTGATGGTAAGTGCTGAATCCCAGAGCCCGGCCCCACCAACTGTTCCTTGTCCCTCTGGTCCCTGGGGTCCACTTGTCTCCCTCTGGGAATGGCAGATCTCTCAAGCTACTATTTTCTGTATCCAAGCCAAGGGGAGGTGGCTACCAAGTGGTTTCAATGTACCTGAGCACTCTCAGCAATGTACCTTTGCTGCTATTGGGAATCCCCATTGCCGCTTTCCTTCAGTATCTGTAGTACCTCGAGTGGGACCCCTAAGAAAAATCCGCTGGGAGGACGCATAGCCCTCTCCTTCAGCAGCAGCACCTTTTTCCTTTCCTTCTTTCTTAAGTAGAATTTATGTTGCTTAGTCACCAGAGGGTCAGCCCCATGCTACGCATGGCAGCACCAGAAACTTTAGATGAAAAACTCTACTTCTTAGAGTGAGGACAAGGATCTTTCCTTTGTCCCAACAGGCCTCTGGTGAAGTCACTTCTCCAGGAATCATTATTTCCATCCCTGTCTAGTCAACCATGGTGCTCAGAACCTAGGCCATAAATAAAACTCAAGTTTAATAGAGTGGGGTAGGAATTACCAAGGCCATCCCCTTGGAACAAAAACAAAGCTTTTATACAAAGTCTGCCTGGGCAGAGGGAAGGAGGGACAAGATCTCACCTAGTTGGAGGCTGGAGCAGCTGAGGAGATGCAATGATGTACTACTGGGTGTATATCTTGAGGAGTTGGAGTGCTGGCCTAAGTCTCACTCTCTTCTTCCTGGGGTCTAAGCAATTGAGCCAATCTACCCAGGAATCATGACTGTAAGGAGTTGTAAAGGCATCAGATTTATTAATAACCACACACATGCTCAAACACCCCCAAAGACCGAGCTCTCTGATAAAGCTAGATAGGGAGACACAGCTTAGACTTGGGACTAACGTAGAGGCTTCTTTCCCCAACTCCAACCTTCTAACTTCCTTCTCAGTCTAGTCCCTCCATAAGAACATGGAGTCTAGAGAACCCATCCCAACACACAGACCAATGGCAGGTAGAGATGCCGGAGCAGGGAGAGAGTGCAGGACTTGCGTCTGATGGCCACGTGGAAACTGGAAGCGCATTGGCCCACCTGCTCTGGACATAAGCAGAAGTCCCATACCATACTAGTGGCCTTAAACATGGCCCCATGATGTCAGCCTTCCAGAAACCCAGTTAACTACTCCAACACTTGGAAAGAAATGATAGAGTGGGAGAAGCGCAAAGGGTTCACTCTCATATTCCCTCCTTGAAGGGAATGGACAAGAGGTCTCTAAGGGAATGTGAGGATGAGGCAAAGAGCTCCCCTCTATAATGATCTAAAGAAAGCCAGGTCCCAATATCCCTGGGGTTGAATAAGACTTGGTTAGAAGAAGAAAGGGGAACAATCCTGAGAAAGAAGGAACCAATCTCTGTACAATCTAAGAAAGTTCTGGAACCTTATCTACCTTACCTGGAAGAGAAAAGGAAAGGGAGCTCTGAGAGAAGTCACATTCTAGAACGGATCTCCATGCCTCCCTCTGCCAGCCCACCACTAATAAGGAAGCATCTGGCAATAAAGAGAATCACTGGAATCCTTTCTCTTCGTTAGCAGAGTGGTGAGCCCAACTGGGAAGTACAGTGGAAGCCTAAGTCCAGCCACGTTTAAAGAAGAGTCTGATCCTAGAAACAATGTCCAGGAAAATAGAATAAACTCCTTCCTTTCACACTAAAATCAAATAACAGGCTCTGAGATAAGTGGATAAAATGTGTTCTGAGTTTAGATAGTGCATTAGGTTACAACGGACTTTATTAAGCTGTACAGACACATGAAAATTAGCCAAATAAATGTCGAGCACAGAAAACTGTTTGCTTGAGTTACCTGATTTTTGACAAATAACTTTTCAGAGTCATTATTTTAAAATGTCATCTTTCTGTAAGGAAAGTACGGGATTGTGTTAAAAACACTTCAAGTATCACTGGACATGGAAATCATTTGAAAGTATGAAATCCTTTACAGTCTGAGTCTACTCCCTGAGCATACTTTGATGTTGGCATCCCATCCACTCTTTTTTCTTGACCCATAAAATGGGAAGTATCTAGATGTAATGGGATTTTTCTCTCTCCCTCATATTCCACACAGCAGCAGAAAATATATCCCTATTCTCTCAAAAAGTCAAGTAGGACATAGCTGCCAACACAAGGGCCTGGCATCTTATGTCTGTCACCATTTTTGTAGCAGAAAGATTTCTGAAGCCAGCATAAAAATCAGCTTTGTTAGTCAAATCCTGTTTTTCCATTGTCTTAAAGTACTCACTATCAATAGTGCTTAATCATAGTGTCATGTTGATTTTTATTTTGCATGGGATCCTAAATCCTTCGCATAGCATCCCTCAACTAAAAAGTTAAAGATCTTAGACACAGCAGCTAACATTATTGGAGCTCACTGTGTCCGAGTCACTTTATTATATTGTTCAGTGAGACGTGGATGTTTATTAGCCTCCAACGGTTTCAAAAGTTGAGGCACTTTTTAGATGAACTGGGTTATCTGTCATGAATCTCTGTTTGTTAGACTCTCTGAAATTTCCTGAAGTAAAATGTAGTAATTCTGGTAATAATCTGATGCTTGGGGATAGAGTGGTTACCCCTATGCAGGGCAACCTTCCTGGGACACTAAACTAGGAGCTGATCGTAAGATACACTAAGCTTCTCATGATTTCTTCCTTTCTCTTCTCCATTTCCAGATTCGGATATGCTAACATCTCTAAATTACAACTCTCATGAGAGTGCACCATGGCAATGGTGGGGACTAGGATCCACAGAGGAAGAGCTATAGATTCTAATTTCAGAGTTTAAAAAACAAAGACTGAATAAATAAATAAATAAATAAATACATATATACATACACACAAACCAAAGACTGTTCTTCAGGGGCGCCTGGGTGGCTCAGTCGGTTAAGCGTCTGCCTTCGGCTCGGGTCATGATCCTGGATCCCTGGGATGCAGCCTCACATCAGCCCCATATCTCTCTGCTCAGCAGAGAGTCTGCTTCTCCCTCTCCCTCTCCCTCTGTGCTCTCCTCTCTCTCTCTCTCTCAAATAAATATATAAAAATCTTAAACAACAACAACAACAACAACCAAAGACTTCTCTTCAGAACTTCCTGGAACAAAAATATTCCAATGACAGACTAGGAAAATGTCAAGTACAGATTGCCCTCCAAAAAAGGGAGAGAAAAACAAATACAGTATGTATGTTTCTGCACTTCAAAAAGGAAGAAAACAGACTCCTAATGGGTCCGTATTCTTCAGTCTTATACTTTCACGTAACTTCCAGTTCTAAGCCTACCACAGGCTAATGCGGCTGGCCAGGAGATGATGTCCTGAAACATAAGTAGGTTCATTTTTAAGGTTAATTCTCTGCAGATGAGTATCTCCTTTTTTCTCCAAGCCTTAGGAACTACCTGAGCATGGGAGAGTATGAGCACAAAATAGAGGGCAGATTAAGCCCCCCAGACATACTCAGGAGAACATTAACCAAACTAATTAACTAGAGGAATCCTAATTATAGCTTCCCTTTATTGAATGCACCATAATGCCTTGTGCTGAGCATGTGTATCTCATTTAATCATCACAATTTTGTGTAATAGGTATTATGTCCACGTTACAATAAATAAACAGAGACCCGGGTAGGATAAGTAATTTGCCCAAAGTTATGAGATTAGGATCTAGGTTTGTCTGGTTCCAAGAGCCCTAATTCAACTATTGTACTAATTAGAAGCTCAGAAACATTTAGTTCTCTGGACATATTCTCCAGGGTCCAAAATAACTATCCATGAGAATTTTGAGATCCTGTTCTCTTTTACTAGCAAGATAGATCGTCAGGCACAACTCCGAAGAACCTTGCTCCGGCCATCGGGACAAACCCACTCTAAGGAGAGTCACTGGGTGGGCCCTGATTTCTCTGAGCCACTTAGAAATGTTGATTATCAGTAAAAAGAAGCAAACTCATGATATTTTCTCCATCCTAATTCAAGTAAGGATTGGACTCTATATCTACTTAACGGAGGTCTAACAATGCAATACTAATCTTTCCTTCCAATGAATGAGACAGCTAATAGAACGAGTAGGACACACTTCACTGAAATGTTCATTTGAGGACTGCTCCATGGAGAGATTGGGCTAGAAGAAAGGTCCAGTTATCCTGAACTAGCAGACGAAGCCCTGAAGTCTATAAAGCAATTTTCTACATCATTCTCAGGCAAAAAGGCATTCTGTGCACTAAGAGTCAGTGACGCCAAAAAGAGGAATAAAATA
The DNA here is from genome assembly GCF_905146905.1 of Nyctereutes procyonoides. Classification (NCBI taxonomy): domain Eukaryota; kingdom Metazoa; phylum Chordata; class Mammalia; order Carnivora; family Canidae; genus Nyctereutes; species Nyctereutes procyonoides. Next base: position 67,973,013 of record NW_026575049.1, read on the forward strand.
TAGAATTGAAGTTGACATTGTATTTTTCAACCACTAAACAAAATGCACACAATTTTATTTCAACAAAATATTTACTAATCACAAATTGTATTGACTTGGTCTATCTGTATGATTTTTTTTTTTAAATTTTGGTGTTAGAGTTATAAAAAAGCTATAAGCATAAAGAGTTTTTCCTTAATTACCTAAAACAAATATTAAATAAAATAAAATGGGCCAAGAGGCTTCTTTCCCCAGGGTTCTGTACATTCCTTTAAAAAAAAAAAGATGTATTTATTTATTTGAGAGAGAGATTGAGAAAGCATGAGCAGGAGGGACAGAGGGAGAGAATCTGAAGCGCACTCTGTGCTGAATGCAGAGCCCAGTGAAGGCTCAATTTCTTGAGCCTTGAGATCACAACCTGAGCCAAAACCAAGAGTCAGACTCAACCGACTGCACCACCCAGGTGTCCCCAGCATTCTGTACATTTTTGAGTTTGAGAAAGACGTGTTAGTCATATTCTCCTTTAGACATGATCATAAGGAAAGAATCAATCAAGGAAAGTACTTCTTGGTTAGGATTGACTAGGCTCCGCTATAATGACAAATAAATCCTGAAATTGCCATGGTTATCACCAAAATGATTTATTTCTCCCTTCTATCGCTATCGGAAGCACACAAGGCAGTCCTCCTTCTCCTCCAGGGCCTCTCTGTCTTCTCTGCTACCCCCTGCCCCCTCCTCCAGATCAGGAGACAGGGAACATGAAGAATTAACACTAGCTCACAACTGTCTCAGAGAAGTAATGACACCCGTCACTTGTGCTCACATCTTATTGCGTAGAACTACTCACGCAGTCCCACATTAAAGCAAGAGAAGTTGAGAGTTCAGGGAAGCACAGAGAATATTTGCAAACAGGAGATATTTCTGCCACAACAAGAAATCAGAGATGAAGAGAAAACAAGGTTGGAATTATAATACGGATTTCTTTTTTGAATAGTATTTTATTTATCAAGTTTAGTTTATTTGCCTTTCCAGGATGTATCTGACATACACGCTAATTCACTAAGCATTCACTGGGTACTTATTATGTCCCTAGTACTGAGTAAGCAAGTGAAAGAACACCCGTATTCCCTAACATCTTAAAGATGTGTGAGGACAAAGCGGTGTTATCCTTAACCTGCAAATGCATTGCTCCCCCACATTGCCCAAGCTCCTATTTCCTTAGAAAGGGACTTCTCTGAAGTAAAGAACTAACAAGAAGATAAACCCAAATGGATTATATTTAAAATGGTCTCGGTTAAAACTTGATGGAAACATGGACAAACAAGAAGTTGTTGACAGAGGACTGCTCGGGTAAGAAGGAATCCTGGGGTCTAGTTGTCTATACTCACCATCACACACCACATCTGCCCCATTTTCCTCCTTAGGATGTCTCAGAAGTGAGTCGGTTCTTAGCTCTGCAGAGCTAAGAAAGGAAAGGAAGAGTCTTAGCCCTGAATAGAGAAGGTGACTTGTGTAATAGGTACAAATAGACTAGAACTTCCCTATTTCCCTCTTGGTCTGGTGTAGGAGCACTGCTTGGTGGTGTAGGGAAACCTTCCCCCTCCCAGACACACACACACACACACAATCACACACACACACGTATATTAGAATTGAATTCAATTCTCTCCTGTTTGGAGAGAAAGTGTGTGTATTCATGAGTGTGTGTGAAAGGGCAGAGGGGCTGTGAAAGACCCGAATGTTGACATTAGCAGGAAGTCAATAGGTAATGCCTACATTTTGCAAGTCAAAAATAGCACATAAAGTATCATTTGTAAATATGGTAATAAATACCAGTAGTGACAGCCAACCAACACTTGAAAGTAGTTTCCTCTGGGAAACCTGACTTGACAATAGGCCTGGAGCAGGAATCTGCTGCCTTTTTTTGTATGACTTTTTGACTTTTTAAATCATGCACGTGCTTTGCTTTGATTAAAACACAAGAGAAGACTGAAGCATATCTCAGAATCTTTACAGTGGCTACTTTCAGGTGAAGGGATTCTTTTCCTATTGTTATTCTATATTTGCCAAATATGTGTTATTTTAATAATTAGGAAATAATCATTATGTTGATGTTTTAGATAGTTTCAACAAATAAAAATAATATGATCAGGGAGCCTGGGTGGCTCAGTGGTTGAGCGTCTGCCTTCGGCTCAGGGTGTGATTCCGGGGTCCTGGGGTCAAGTCCCACATCGGGCTCCCTGCATGGAGCCTGCTTCTCCCTCTGCCTGTGTCTCTTCCTCTCTCTTCCTCTCTCTGTCTCTCATGAATAAATAAATAAATTCTTTAAAAATAGATATGTAACATGACCATTAAATGCAGATATGTAGCCATATGTATATATTATGTACCTGCATATGCACATATGCGCGCACGCACACACACATATATACACATACATATCTGTTATGTACAAATACTTCAAGTGTTTTCTCTCTTATATGGTCAAATTTTCATTAAAACAAATTTGAAGCTTGGGAATATTTGCCCAAAGAACTCCATTTTCTCTGCAAACCTTCTTCTGGCACTTCAAGATGTATGCGAAGAGAAGAAATATTAGAAGCTGGTACCCCTCCTGGGGGAGATGCCCTGTCCATCAGGGGCCAATTGTGAATTCTCTCTCTTTTCCCTTGGACCACACTAAGACGTGCACTTTAAAGACTTCTGATTGCACTTTATTTCCTAAACTGGTGGGTCAGCAGGAAATAACTGGAAATCAAAATCTTTAAAATGATTCCCTTAAGAGTACAATTTAAAGATGTTTAGAACAAGGCAGGTAGGTAGGTAGAAATATAGAAAAACAGAATACAGGTATGCCTTCCTTTGCCTGAGAACTGATCCCATATGAGTTTTCCACTGCTCATGGTTTGGCCTCTCCTCCCCACCATGTCTCTGGTTATTCATGAGAAATACTGATTATTTACTGAGGTGATGAGCAAAGGTGCTGAGTGGGTATATGAGCAGAGGTGGGTGGGGGTGTGAATGGTTTGAAGTTGGTTTCAACAATCCTCCTTTTCCAAACCAGTCATCCACATTCCCTGGTTCTGGAGCAGAATAGACACTATGAGCAAAGAGTTGCGCTCATCACCCACCTTGGAATGGGTTGCATGGACTGGCATCAGTCATTTAAATGCTTCATCCAACATTGTTCAGAACAGCACATGCTGGTTTCATGAGACCATTGAAAGTTCAGTGGCGGCTCAGAATACAGGCCGGGGCTGCCTTTGTGTGAATCCCAGCACTATTCTTCATTAAGCGAATAATCTTAGTTGTTTTAAATTTGTAAGAAAAAAAATTTTTTAGATACAAAAGCTTTGCTTTTGTAACACTTGCCTAATGGAATTGTTTCAGCATCGAATGGGCAAATGTACTTGAAGGGCACGAAGATTGCCTGACGTGTCAAAAATACTCAACAGGTGTTTATTATTATGCTTTATTACCCTTTATTTAAATCTATTTAGTTGTCAGAGCTGTCCTATCACATTCATGAGTTCTGCATGAAAAGTCTGATAGGTAGGCAGTAAAGGTATTATTAGCATCGCCATTCTATAGATAAGGAGGCTAAGTTTCATATAAGTACGTGAGTTGCCTGGCTTTCCACACTTGAAACCAGAATTTCCCCCCAGAGTTTCCAAATCCACTGTCAGACCTTCTCCTGAGCCTGAAGCAGCGCCTGTATTCCAACTCAATATATCATGATCCTGCTCTCACAATCTTGTTCTGGTCCATAGTGAAATTAAAATCACCAAGAATCTTTCCATTGATCAGGTCTGGGCTGCTGACAAGCCTGAGTACTAGGATTATGGCCTAAAGGCAGGCAAACTGGAGTTGGGTCCAACATAGCCTAGGGCAAGTGATTATCCTCTCTGGGCCTTGGGCTGCTAACCTGTACATCAAGGTTTAGACCAGAAGTCCCTAGAGGATCACTAAAAGCTTTATCAGCTCAGAAATGTACAACTCTTTAACCTACTTTTCCTCCTTTAAACAACTAGGTCTTTGAAGGACAGAGAGGCCCCAAAAGATCCATCAGGAAGCCCAGACAGCTCTTGCAGCCTTTAACAGGCAGCATACTGGGGAGCTATGAACTAATAACCCAATAGGATCAATGGTTATCCCAGAAAAGCACCTTGGATTTTAAATGCAGATAACCAAATCCCAGTAGCAAGGTGGCATCTGTCTGGAAACCTGAAGAGTTTTCCCATTCACGATCAGAGAATCTGAAAGAGACTGAAGGATCCGTCCAATGCTCTCACTTAACAGATCAGAGAACTGAGACAATGAGAAGTTCGGTGCCTCACCCAAGATGACACAGTTAATTAGCAGCAGAGATGCAACTCGAACCCAGGGTTCCAGGCTCCTCGCCCACGTTCTCTGCACTGTGTTGTGCTTTATCCTCCAGGTTTAGAAAATCTGCATCAATGGTTCAGATGTCTCCCCGCCAGGAGACAAGCCGTGTAGGGATCAAAGCACATCTGTGAAGCTAATGACAGTCTAATTCACTATTGGCAGAAATGTGGGAGATTTGGGGAGAAAATTGCAACAGACTGTTACAGACTGTTCTGCAGCACATTGTTGAAAATGGAAAACACCTCTTAGATCACACAGCATCACTGAGAAGGGGAGCCAACATTCCCTGCTCATTTCACATTTAGTTCCTTCGGATGTTTGGTGGGTCCTCCAAACCAGCATGCTCCAAAGACACATCTGCTTCCAGGCTGGAGAAACGATAGCCAGGGCACCACTGAACTCATAATAATTTATTTTTTCAAAAGCAGAGTTAAGAGCTCAACTGGATAAACTACAGAATCAAGTGAGCATGATGCAATCAACCTCTTCATGTTTCAAAAAACAGCCATGGTCCCTGACATCAAGATAGTTATCTTTCCAGACTTCTCCCAGCCTTGCCAGCTGTCATCTGAGTTTAAACTTACTTCCTGCAAAAGAAGAACACAGCAGTATTCTTACTTCGTTGACTAAAAAGTCTTTACTGAGCATTTTCTAGACACCAGGGACTGTACTAAATCACCTCAGGGGCTAACTCTATTGCAATTCTAGTTTCTGGGCCAATCATCAAAGCCACTCCTGAAGGCCCAAGTGGGACCAACTCTAAATAGAATTCAGGTGCCATGTCCAACAGCCCCAAGACCCAAACCCATAGCTCCCTTCCCCTTTCATTCACATATGTATAAGAATCAATTAAAATCAGCATCAATTTCAGGTACTGTCTTTCCTTATCTAACTTTGATTATGAAAATTTCTTTTTTTTTTGTAAATTTATTTTTTGTTGGTGTTCAATTTCCCAACATATAGAGTAACACCCAGTGCTCATCCCATTCAGTGCCCCCCTCAGTGCCCGCCACCCAGTCACCCCCACCCTCCGCCATCCTCCCCTTCCACCACCCCTAGTTCGTTTCCCAGAGTTAGGAGTCTCTCTTGTCCTGTCTCCCTTTCTGATATTTCCCACTCATTTTTTCTCCTTTCCCCTTTATTCCCTGTCACTATTTTTTATATTCTTCAAATGAATGAGACCATATAATGTTTGTCCTTCTCTGATTATGAAAATTTCAAGCACAAAAAGTAGACAGAACAGTATAATGAAACCCCCAAGTACCTGTCACCCAGATTCAACAATTACCCACATTTTTTGTTGTCTCTTCTATTTCCCCCTTACTTTAAAATAATTATGCATTTTTAATGGTGCCCTAATCTAAGGTAACTATGTATTTCTACTTGCTTGAGACAGTCACAGATTATTCTTCTTTGTATCAACTAACACCTATCAATAAAGTTTATAGTCCCTTTCATTTTCAAAAATGGCCTGGTTTACACAGTAAGTTCTGTGGTCACCTTCCCTACAAGCAACATTACTAGTTTAGACACTTCAGAAAATGGTTTTTTCTTATTCTAGTTAACACTACCCAACGCTGTCCTGCTCCTCTAAGCCCTTCCCTGTGCTTCAGGAATGGAAGACCCAGGAACTACAATTCACAGATTCCCTTGCTAAATTCCACGCCTGAAAGAACTTGATGTGAGATTTGGAAGAGGACGAAGAGCATTGCCCTCCAGCTCCAGTAGGCACACAAGCATCGGAAGATAGCAGAAAGCCAATGTAGACCTTTGCCAATGGTTTTCTTTTCTTTCTTTTTTTTTATTTAATTTATTTATTCATGAAAGACACACACACACACAGAGAGAGAGAGAGAGAGAGAGAGAGAGAGAGAGAGAATGAGAGAAGCAGGTTCCATACAAGGAGCCAGACGCAGGACTGGATCCCAGGTCTCCAGGACCACACCCTGGGCTGAAGGCGGCACTAAACCACTGAGCCACCCAGGCTGCCCATTGCCAATGGTTTTCAAGGTGACAGGCAACCAAGACAATAGGCGGTGTCTTCCCGCAATCCTTGAACTTCTGAATTTCTTGAAAGTGGCCTTTACTTTGTTCTCCAGACTCTAATCATCACATGGGCCTCCAATCCCCAGCACGAAGCCCCCTCTACCTTGAAATACCCAGCACACATGTTGTTGTCCTCACTGCCTCCTAACCACAACTGTGAAAGAATGAGTCTCTATGGAGTGTGCCTGGTCTCTGAGCATTGCCTCCTGGAGCTCTGCAGCACACAAGGCCCTCCGTGTGCAGACCACTACCCGAACCTCTGCCCCAACCTCAGGCACTCCAGCCATATTAACAACGGAGAGCTTGCCCCACAACACTGGTCTTCATTTCCGTGTCTTTTCTTATGCTCTGCTATAATGCTTTTTTTCCCTTTAGCCCATTGCCATTGGATAAGTTGTCCAACTTGTACAGAAAAGTCCCCTCTGACACTTGACCAGGCTGGCTATGTGTCCAGCTGCTCTATCACTGGATTCACTAGAGAGTATTCACATTTTTATCTTTTTTATTTTTTAGTATTCACGTTTTTAAAAGTGTACCTTCATATGCTGACAAATGTATGCTTTACACGTGTCCTACTTTAGTGCAAAATCCTTGCTCTGTATCCCCAGTGCCTAACACAGAGTTTGATCTGTAGAAGACACTCATAAAATACTGAGAAATAAACAAATGAAGGAGCAGTTCCTCAGCAGCTTCAGCAGCTTAAGGATAAAGAATTCTGCATCTAAAGGGGACAAGGTCACCTCAGCACTGAACCCCATGCCCAGGTCTTTCTAGACCTGCACTGCCCAATATGTGGAGGCCAATACTCCCATGTGACTACTTTAATTGTAACCAATTAAAATTAAATGAAATTTGAACTCAGTTTCTCAGTCACACTGGCCAAGTTTGAAGTGCTTAATAGTCATACATGGCTAATGGCTACCAAAGTACTAGATCATGCGGATAGAGGGCATTTCCATATTACAGAAAATTCAGCTGGCCTGCTAGTCTCTGGAACTAGTAGACTAGAAGAAACATCTTAAGAGGCAGAGCTAGTAATAGTCTTCTCATCTGGATATAGTTGGAAACAAAACATATTTACAGACTGACTTGAGGACAAAATGACCAGCCAGGAAGCTCAGAGAGAAACTACGGCTAAGAAAGTGGGTTCTAGTAAGAGGATTAAAATCTCAGTGCCAGCTAACATCTATTGGTCAGTTATTATACAGAAACCACTGCAATAAGTACTTTATACATATTTTATTTAAGAGGAATAACTTCAGGTAAGTACAAATTCATTATCCCTTATATATAATTCCCAAATCTGAAAACTAATTTCTTCCTAAGTTTGCCACAAGATATCACTTGGCAATAAAATCTGACCTGAATTTTAATTGCTGTTAGCTTATTCCTAATCCTTACCTAGGGTGAATAGTTACCCGTTTTGCTCCAGAAATAGTAGTAGGTCACAGAATACCACCCAGGCTTTGTGCTTATTGGCAGTTTAATGTAAAATAGAGCATGTAAACTAGTTTGTTTGTCTAAGCTATCAAAGAATCTGAATTCTTTGATACATCTAGCCCCAAAGGGTTCAGATAAGCAACTGTGGAACTGTATTTTCATTTTCCTATTTTACAAATGAGAAGACAAAACTTGGAGTGGTTAAGGTACTTGTGCCAAATCATAGAGATAGTAAGTGGGAAGCAGGGATTTAACCTACAAAGTCCATGCCCAAAGTCCAACCCCTAACTACTAGGTATTATTGCCCCCTTCAGCTATTATAGAAATATGAATCAAATCCTTACAGCTTGCCTCTACTACAAATGTATAGCAGAAGCCAAGCTACAGATCCTGATTTTAGAGTAAAAATCTACATGTTCCAGAGAGTTCCTCAGGACCCTAACAAGTCTTCACAGACACAGTAACAACTGGCCCTCTGAGAATCACCACTCCTTAACACACAGAGGCAATGTGTGTTTAGTATTTGCAATGTTTCAAAGGAAACTGAATCCTGATAGTGAGTTCTCCAATAAATTATAGTAATCAACATTTGCAGTATCCAACCATTTAACTCAAAATACCTCAGGGCAGGGGGGCCTCAACAAGAGAGAAACAATGGAAAAAAATGCACCATCTCGAGAAGCATTGCTTCATTAATCACAGCTTAGAGTAAAGATTCCTCCTGTTAAGAGAGGAGGCCAACATAGTTTCCTTTTTCACAGCCCTGCTGAGAAAGAGAATGCTGGGAAAACTCTCAGAAAGCTCGTGGAGTCCTGGCCATCAACTTCTAGAAGGCAGCCTCTGGGGTCACATCAAACCACTGGCAGAGAATCAGCCTCCACACTAGTGACATGGCTCCCAGGCAGAGCAATGGAAGAAGCATCCAAGCATCCTCAGGTTTTGTTAAGAAATCATTACAGAGCCAGGGAAGGGCACCAGTTACTTTAGAAAGATTTTGCAGCATGGATAACTCTCTATTTGAAATTGTTTAATTATTTAATGAGGTTGGGGAGTCGTTCCTAGGGATCATTGGTTAAGGTTTAACACGTGAGACCGCGGTAAATTCTCATTTCTGAGTCAGATTTCCCTTCTCTTTGGTGGCCAATCAAGAAGCCATGACAGTGAGCTTATGACACCGTCCAAAATGCTCACTTCAGGGAAGTTAGTTTCCAAATTCTCAGTCACTTAGGTTCTGAGACAAAATGGGGAGCAAAAGCCATTCATTGTTAAGAGGGTTTAATGCCTGGAACTGGGGAAGGGATGATTACGCCTGAGCTAGCTAGGGCTAAATTCCTTTCTCACAAATTCTATGTTGGGTTTCTAATGATGAATGTGACCTGTGCTCCCTGACACTTGTCCCTGTAAAAGCATTAGAGAAATTGTTCATCCACACTTGTAAAACAAAGGCAATACGTCCCCCAGAACAAGGAGAAAGGCTGCCTGATTGGCATTCAAGTAGGCACTGACACCAAAAGTCCAGGTAAAGACCCAAAAGCAATTGCTGCTCTTTGCCTCCATCTGGAATGTTCTTCACTCCAAAAAAGCAGAGTGAACACTCGCAAATCACTCATGTCCATATCCTTGAGTCCTTCATGCAGAGGAAAATGACTTCAAAAAATTAGATGAGTCGATATTTCAGGAAGTGATTCATCCCAGATAAGCACACTATCTCTACTCCACGCAGAAATTTCAGACACAGGCATGCAGATAATCACCATAATTAACTCCAGGGAAAAACGCTGCATCCCTCACCCTGTAAGGCCTGTCCTTTTAGGCGCAACAGAACTCAATTCTGCATAATTTAGTGGGAGGATCTGTTTATTTCGAGAGCTGCCACTACTGGTGATTCTACCTGGGATCAAGCCAAAACAAGGGCTTCAGGAAAGAAACCAAAAGTCACGATGACGAACACATGGCTGACCAGGGATATGCTATTCCAGTTAAGGCAGAAATAACAAAAACAGCAAAATATGAGGGAGACATAGTCCAAGCCAGTAACCAGCCTCTCTCTTCTATGTAGTTTTTGCAAACTCCTAAGATTGGAAAGGAGAACTTAGAAATGACTTAAATGTATGTCCTAAGTCTCTGTTCTAAAGAGCTTGAACGCCCCTCCTACTCACCACCCACCAGGACTAGTAGGCTCCTCTGAGCTAGAACCAAAGGTTTAAAAACATAATGACTCATGGCGCTCACTATTTCAGTTTTCACACGGCGGCATGTAGAGTGTGCTGGTGTAGGAGTCAGAATCCGCGGACAGATCTTGGAGAATCTTTTAAGGTCTCTGGGTCTCAAGTTCCTCAACCCATGCAGGTTATGTTTTATTAGAACATGAGCTCTGGAAGCAGATTTCTCAGGGTCAAATCACTTGACCACTTACTTGGTGATCTTGGTCTTAGACTATCACCCGGCTCATAGTTGCTGCTTCATACAGGTTGCTATTATTGTTATGGATAAAATGAGAATTAAAACATTGGTCCTTAAAAAAAAAAAAAAAACATTGGTCCTTCCTATAGCACAGAGATGTAATAAGGAACGAACAAGATAAGACTTTTGAAAAACATTTTAAAAAGAGTAGGGAAATTACATACAAGTAAATTTTCTACTGTGTTTTTTTTTATAACACATTCTACTAACCTATTTCGTTGATACCTTTTTTTTTAAAAAGATTTTATTTATTTATTTGAGAGAGCGCAAGAGCCGGAGAGATCATAGAGGGAGAAGAAGAGAGAGAAGTGTACTCGCTACTCAGCAGGGAGCCCAACGTGGGGCTTGATCCCAAGACCCTAAGATCATGATCTGAGCTGAAGGAAGATGCTTAACCGGCTGAGCCACAGGTGCCCCTATTTCATCAATTCTAAGGCACATTTTTGTTCACATTTTAAATCTCTGAAATTGGATGCATCTTACAATTGATGGGATGACATAATTAATTGGGCAATATTTTAAAATTGCTAATGGTACATAAAATGATATTTTATAATTAGTGGTATCTTTCATTCAATGAAATATGATAGTATGTTTTCAATAAATGTAACTCAATTGGTTATTTCTGGATTCAGACATCCAATCCTGCTGATGATAATGACTTTGTTTATTCTTCACATGTCTTTTTTTTTTTTTATCTCACGCTAATTTGGTCAATGAGTACTAGACTATGAGGCAGAAAGTCTGGGGTCTGATCCCAGTTACAATTACAAGGGTAGGGAAGTGAGGGGGACTTGATAAAACAATAAAACCCGAACTAGAGAAAAACACATGAAAGACATCAGGAAACATATGAAGGATAGTCTCAAAATAAATTTAAGTATGCATTACAGCATTTCAAATCCACGGGAAACAATGAACTTAATAAATAAACTGGTGGAAGACAAATGGGTGGACGCTCAAGGGGGAAAAAGGAAGTAGAATTGAAGACCTACCTTATTCCTTTAGGCAAAATAAATTTCAAGTGCATTTAAATGTGAAAATAAAACCATAAATTATTTCAACAATGACTATTTCTGGTGTACCTACTATGGGCAAAATCCTATAAAGGACCAAACAAAGTCTCTCCTCATGTGATACGTACCAGTAGGTATAGAAAAGCAAGTGCCATGAAAACAAAGAAAGGCAAAGGAGACAGGAGTTTGCTATTTAATTTATAAGCCTTTTCTATGGCACATAAATGCACTAGAAGAAAACATTTTTCAAGATAACTGTGGAGTATAATAGACATTCCTAAATGTGACAAAAGTGCATAGGCAATATAAATAAAAGCACTAATAAATTTAATTTGTTTATATTTCCAAATTTCTGAATGGGCAACAAATCAGACGAATGGCAATGGGAGGGGAGTGTTGGGAGGGAAGGAGCTGCCACATTTAGGACAAAGAATGAATTTTCTTATAAGAAGGCATTAGCTTTACAATTTTCAAAATCCAGTTTAAGAAAGGAGAAACAGGATTCCAACATTGGCACCAACTAGCTTTGTGACCTGGAGTAAGCCATAACCCCCATAGAGCCAGAGCTCCACTGGGTCCTCCCAACTCCAACACTGTACAATTGTCTGCAAACCTCCAGTTTTGAAAAAAGAGAAAAGGAAAAATGCGCGTGTAAAGAAAATGAAGTTTCCTAGAGGATACGATATAGATTAAAAGATTTGTTTTGCTTAGCTTCCCAAAAAATTGTGGTGCAAAAGTACAAAATGAGACTTCTTTGTAACTTAAATTTTTTAAAGAATCACTAAAGGTTAAAAGTAACACAGGATCATGTTGTTAGCCAGTTCACAGCCAAAAAAGTGTAAAAGGTATCCCTCCTTTTTAGGGAGAGAAATAAGGGGTCATTCAGGGGCTACCTTCCTTTGAGCAAAAATTAAATTCCAGTAAATCTGAAAGGACGGGGCATGTCCACTGAGTGAACCCAACACCTACAAAAACCACAGAGGAAGTGAAGGGGTTGGGGGTATGAAGAGCAGTGGGGAAATGAGGTTCTGGTCGGATTGCTGTGCACAGCTCACCCCAATGTCTTTTCATGGAGCCTGACTCGCAGCCTAAGTGACTCGGGGTGTCAGTAAGGAAATGGATTGGCCCCTGCAGGCTCCTCATTTTTCCCTAATCTCCAATGCTCTGCCTAAGCCAGACTATGTCACTTCTTACTCCTCGGCTTATGTGTGGACGCCACACCGCAGGAGAATCTCTCCTCCGACTGCTCACGGCCTCCCTAGCCCATGACCTCATTCCCACATTCCCTCTGCGGCTCCCCGAAGCTGCTCCCTTCACCTCCTAGTCCCACCATTCCAGAACAGTGGCACATCAATAAAACATAGCCTATGATTTGGGTTTCATTAATCTTTGGAGGAAATCTTTTGCCCTGGACAGTGAGAAAAGGAAGCAGAGCAAAGAAATAAAACAGCATCTCATTAGACCTGAAGCAGAGCATAGAACTGAGCTCCACTCACTTCAAAGGGGGTTGCTCACGGCGTCTTGGGACGTCTTCAGATTCTATGAATAGAAGTGGTTCTCTTCAGACATTAAGCAAGAGATCTTTGTTTTTTAATTCAATTAATTAACATATAATGTATGATTGGTTTCAGAGGTACAGGTCAGCGACTCATCAGTCATATAATACTCCGTGCTCATGACATCACGTGTCCTCCTTAATGCCCAACATCCAATACCCCGTCCCCCCACACACCTCCCCTCCAGCAACCCTCAGTTTGTTCCCTATAGCTAAGAATCTCTTATGCTTTGTCTCCCTCTATGATTTTATCTTATTTTTCCTTCTCTTCCCATATTTTCATTTGGTTTGTTTCTTAAATTCCACATGAGTGAACTCATATGATAATCATCTTTCTCCGATTGACTTATTTCACTTAGCGTGATACCCTCTAGTTCCATCCATGTCATTGCAAAGGGCAAGATTTCTTTTATTTTTCTTTTATTTTGATGGTTGAGTAGCATTCCATTGTATACATAGACCACCTCCTCTTTATCCATTCTTCTGTCAATGGATGCCGAGGCTCCTTCCGTAGTCTGGCTCTTGTGGACGTTGCTGCTGTGAACACTGGGGTTCAGGTGCCCCTTCGGATCACTACATCTGTATCTTTGGGGCAAATGCCCAGTAGTACAGTTGCTGAGTCATAGGTTATCTCTACTTCCACTATTGAGGCCCCTCCACACTGTTGTCCAGAGTGGCTGCACCAGCTTGCATTCCCACCAACAGTGTAAGAGGTTCCCCTTCTCCACACTCTCCCCAACATCTGTCATTTCCTGACTTGTTCATTTTAGCCATTCTGACTGATGTGAGGTGGTGTCTCACTGCGGTTTTGATCTGTATTTCCCTGATGGCAAGACAGGTTGAGCATTTTTTCATGTGTCTTCTTGCAGGTCTTCTTTAGAGAAATGTCTGTTCATGTCTTCTGCCCATTTCTTGACTGGCTTTTTTGGTTTTTTGGGGGGGTGTTGAGTTTGATCAGCTCTTTACAGATTTTGGATACCAGCCCCTTATCTGGTGTGTCCTTTGCAAAATCTTCTCCCATTCTGTAGGTTGCCTTTTAGTTTTATTTATTGTTTCCGTTGCTGTGCAAAAGCTTTTTATCTTGATGAAGTCCCAATAGTCATTTTTGCCTTTGTTTCCCTTACCTCTGGAGACGTGTCTAGCAAGAAGTTGCTCTGACTGAGATCACAGAGGTTGCTGCCTGTGTTCTCCTCTAGGATTTTGATGGATTCCCATCTCACATTTAAGTCTTTCATCCTTTGGAGTCTTTTTTTGTGTATGGTGTGAGGAAATGGTCCAGTTTCATTCTGCGTGTGGCTGTCCAATTTTCCCAACACCATTTGTTGAAGAGACTAGCTTTTCTCCATTGATTCTTCTTTTCTGCTTTGTCAGAGATTAGTTGACCATAAAGTTGAGGGTTCATTTTTGGATTCTCTCTTCTGTTCCATTGATCTATGTGTCTGTTTTTGTGCCAGTACCACACTGTCTTGATGATCACAGCTTTGTAATAGAACTTGAAGTCCAGGATTGTGATACCACCAGCTTTGGTTTTCTTTTTCAACGTTCCTTTGGCTATTCAAGGTCTTTTCTGGTTCCACACAAATTTTAAGATTATTTGTTCCAGCTCTGTGAAATAAGTTGATGGTATTTTGATAGGGATTGTATTGAGTGTATAGATTGCTCTGGATAGCGGAGATATTTTAACAATACTTGTTTCTCCAATCCATGAGCAGGGAATGCTTTTCCATCTCTTGGCGTCTTCCTCAATTTCTTTCATGAGTGTTCTATATTTTCTAAATATAGATCCTTTGCCTCTTTGGTTAGGTTTATTCCTAGGTACCTTATGGTTTTGGGTGCAGTTGTAAATGGGATTGACTCCTTAATTTCTCTTCTTCAGTCTCATTGTTAGTGTACAGAAATGCCACTGATTTCTGGGCATTTATTTTATATATATAAAAATATATATTTATAGAAACATATATATTTAAATATATTTTAATATATTTAATATTATTTAAATATTGAATTAAATATTTAATATAATATATTAATATTCTATAATATATATAAATATATTTATAGAAATATATATATATCTATATAAACCTCTTCGGTTTTCTATATACAATATCATGTCATCTGCAAAGAGTGACAGTTTAACTTCTTCTTTGCTGATTCAGATGCCTTTTATTTCTTTGTGTTGTCTGATTGCTGAGACCAGGACTCCCAGCACTATGTTGAACAACAGTGGTGAGAGGGAACACACCTGTCATGTTCCTGACATTAGGTGAAAAGCTCTATTTTTCCCCCACCGAGAATGATATTCACTGTGGGCTTCTTGTACATGGCTTTTATGATATTGAGGTATGTTCCCTCTATCCCTACACTGTGAAGAGTTTTAATCAAGAAAAGATGCTGTACTTCATCAAATGGCTTTTCTGCATCTATGGAGAGGATCATATGGTATTTGTCCTTTCTTTTATTAATGTAGGGTATCACATTGATTGACTTGCAGATGTTGAACCACCCTTACAGCCCAGGAATAAATCCCTACTTGGTCACAGTGGATAATCCTTTTAATGTACTGTTGGATCCTACTGGCTGCTAGTATCTTGGTGAGAACTTTTGCATCCATGTTCATCAGGGATATTGGTCTGTAATTCTCCTTTTTGGTGGAATCTTTGTCTGGTTTTGGGATCAAGGTAATGCTGGCCTCTAAGTAAGAGACTTTGCAGCAGCATTTAGATGAAGGGCAAGAGATCTAATCTAAGCATTAGGATATGAAGTTAGAACAGAAAAATTGTTAAGAGTGTGAGCCCCTTACCTGATAACTTCTGAACCACAGGGACTGCCTTGCCCACTTGAGGCTGCCTGGCAACCCCAGCACTCTTACAAAGCTGGCCTTCCTCTTTCTGTAAGAAATTCTTCCTTGAAAGGAGATATGTTTTGGGGAAATCGCTTTTTAAACAGATATTTATGAAGGGTCTATTCCCCACTATGAGTCGTGATCCATGCTTTGGTGTACGTTGCTCTGTTCTGTGGGAATCCAGTTGGGATCAGAAACAGTGGGTCTTCTGAGACCTTGTGAAAGCCTGCAGGGAAGCCTTTGATATGAGTCCCATAAATTGGGACTTAGAACAAGAGGAGTCACCAAGCTCAGGGCTCCTTCAGTGCAAGTTCTTATTAAAACCTGGTTCCACAGGTCTGAGGTGGTGTTTGAGATTCTGAATTTCTAAAAAGCTTCTGGAATACCCTTTGGGCATCTTCAATGCGTCACCCCAGCCTTGGCTTTGGTGAGAGAGGGTGTCGCTGCTGGAGGTGGAGGTTGCTGTCAAAGGATCCTGGATGAAAACACTCAACCCCCTATTTTTTCCCAATGCAATCCCCTAAAGAAATCTTTCTTTTTTAATAAACCCAGTGGTTAACAACCAGCTTGTTAGTTAAAGGCCTGAGGGACACAGAGGGAGGCTTATGCTCTACTACTCAGTTCATTAACTGGAGTAACAACCAATTTCAAGGTGATTATTGCTATTATAAGCTCTGATCAATTTTTTAAACATGTTTCCAGGTTTTGAACCTAAAGCAGGAATATCAGAGCAAGGAGAGCAGCTGTGTTGAGAATTAGTCATATCCCCAGATTAATATCTGATCTCTCCATCAAAAGGGACACAGGACACATTTAGTTAGGGTTCTAATTGTACCTCCAATAAACCTCCACCACAGTGAAATATGAGCACCCATAATTTTTACTTTCAACTTCCTATTCATAATCCATCTGACTGGATGGTCTTGAGCAAAGGCAGTTAAAGCAATTTGTTTCACTTATATAAAGGAATAAATCAGTGCTTAATTATATGAGGTTTATTATTAACAGTGCTGGCAATCTGACCATATGCCATGACTTCATCTTTTTATGTGAAGAAAAAATATGAGAATATATATACTGATTGCTTTTATGATGACTTTCTCCACTCCAGAGTGGCACATGGGGAAGAGGATGGCACAAAATATGACCCAATGAGGAAAAGAAGAGTCCGGGCATTTGCTGCTCTGAGCACCCAACAGTGAGCCTGTGGTGCAATGCAGAATGGTCAGGGAACTGCCACCATCAGCAAGGAACAGGGAAACTTCAACCCATTCTAAAGGCCACTTCCCATCATGAGAATAAGCCCATCAAATCTTTTCCTGGGATCTCAGTGTCTTTCCTAAACCAGCATCGAGGAGGAGGGGCAAGATGGCGGAAGAGTAGGGTCCCCAAGTCACCTGTCCCCACCAAATTACCTAGATAGCCTTCAAATCATCCTGAAAACTTAAACCAGCATCCAATCGCCAGCATGCAACAGAGAGGAGAGACACAGATTTGGTGTCAGAGGTGTGGATCCAAATCCCTACTCTCACTCTTATTAGCTGTGTGACTTGAGTAAGTGATTTAACCCCCTGACTTCCAATTTCCCTAGCTGAAAAATTGGGATATCAATGCCTCCCATCAGGGTCATATGAGGAAGGTATAATGGATGGTCAGCACCTGGCCCTATTAAGTGTGCAGTAAAAGGTGGCTATTACTCTGGAAACTCCTGTGTTGGGGATAAATTGGAGATCTGAGATTTAACCATGCCCACATCCCGCTGTCCTTGGTGAAGTGGTGACACCAATGACAATATTTCAAATTGTGTTTCTATGCTCTTGTTTCTGATGTCTATTTCCAGCACACAAGGCCCATTTGCCTTCCTCTTTAGATTACTGTGTATCCCAGAGCCAATTGGTAAACCTCTCTGAGGTCTATCTATGTTATAGATGTACTGGTCATGCATCACTCAGGATGTTGGGAGGGTCTGAATTTATGGAGAAAGAGAGTTGAAGCCTTCAGGATCAGAACTAGGAGTAGGCAGGCTTGCTCAGGAAATGCCTCACGCAGACCCCGGGAATTCCTGCTATGTCGGATGCTAATAGCCCCATCAGTGCATATCCTCCTTCTTCCTTGGTAAAATAATCCAGTTGGGGATGCCTGGCTAAAATATGCCCTTGCAGGTCAGAGTGACCGATGATATGCAGATGGATACTGTTGTAAAGGACTTCCAGGAAACCCCCTTGAGGGAGAGAGACAGACAACCACCATGTAGTCCTTTCACCCTTCATTCCCTACCTAGGCATGACTACAGCTCCATTAGTTATCCCAGACAAAGAAGCAGCCCTAGGGATGGAAGTCATCTTCTTGGAAGGAACAGGAAACTAGAAAGAACTTGAGACCCTCACGACACTACAGGGTCACCACAGTAGGTTAGTGCTTGTGTCTAGATTTCTATTACCTGTAAAAGAAAGACTCATAATTTATATAAGCTACTGTTATTTCTGACCTTCCTTACTAATAGTCAAATGCAATTCATTTTGCATTTTTAAACACATCCCAAACAGATTTCTACTATCCACAAAGGACCCCTGGAAGAAGTGTTCCTTATCTGTGCTAAAAATGTAAAGGGCTGAGCTTTCCAACACAAAGTTATTAATAAATCAGTATGTTTCTCATAGATGGCCACAAACGTGGATGTTCCTTCTAAAGAGAAGGATTTATTTAATTTTATAATACTCTAGACTTGTAATAAATACCCTAAAGGTACACCTTTCTCAAGGTCTTTAGCTTAATTGGGTCCACATTCTGAAGCTTATGAAGTCACCAATCCTAAATAGCTCTGCTTTTCATCCCTCACCAAGGCAGCCTTAAACTCTGTACTAGACACTGCAGCAAAATAAAACGTTCTTGAAAACATTAAGGGCTGATGAACTGGTTTGGATTTTCTCCAATCCTCTAGACTTTCTCTTCTCCCCATAGATCTAAAATGAAGTCCAGTCACTTTGAAATGAAGGCATTTGATTTGGGGCCACTCCAAATTGATTTATCTAGCAGAAGGTGCTTGCATTTTTCATGCCAGAGCAAAGAGGTTGCATACCACTCTACCCTCCCTTTGGTGTGGTACGCTGGTTCTTGGCTGCCAAATTAAATATACTGCCCCATTTCGTGCTCCCATGAAGAGCCACTGAGATGGTCTGACTTGAGAATATAACCATTCAGCATCGAAGAAATATAAAATCCAAAGAAATCCAAATCCTAGTTAGTTTCCCTTACCATATGACACTTTAGGTAACTAAAGTGCAGAGGAAAGAAAAACAGATGGAATCCATCTGAACCTTAATGAGGCATTCAATACTGGCCCACACAACATTTCCATGTTGTCTTAACTTTGCTTATCTTATATTGCTGATATAACACTGATTGAATGACACTTAAGAGGTGGACATTAATTGTTGAACAACCTTCAAGAGGGCAAACAGGCTGGTGTTATTTAAAATCTTTACAAAATGATAAAAGAATAATTGTTTTCTTTTTAATGTGGGCAGATGCAATAGCTGGGTGGACTTGTTCATATCTAGAAAACGAGAGATAAAATTTAAGATATCTCTATTTGATTACAGAAAATGGTTCGTTTGAACACAAATTGGCATCTAACAGAGAAAAGTGCAGAGGAATACAAACACAAAATAAAGGCACTGCCAGAGAAATGCTTGGTTGGAGGAAGAGACAAAGGGACCATTCGTTGTTCTGAATTCTCCAAAGATAACACAAGACTACACTAAATGACCTCTACCAGCTGGCTAGGAATCCTTCCCTGACTGAGGTGATAGGTGAACATTCTGGTTGACATCTAGAGCATACCCTAAAAGCTCAGGGTTCTGAATCTGGGGTTCGGCAATCCAGAATTCCACTTCCTAGCTCTAGAAGTCCAAAAGACAATTAGTGGGGCCAGTAGACTACTAGCAAGGAGCCAATCCTGCCTTAAACAGGCTCCAGCCAGGATTTAATGAAGCATGAATTTGCACAGCATAGATTTCTTCATTAAGTAGTTAATTAAATTCTTGAAAAAGTGATCATGAACAGAGCTGATAAATTCAACCCAAATTAGAGCATTAACTAATCAAAACAATAGACTTCATCTCAAAAGTACAAAACAAAAAGCTTGTAATGCCCATCTCCTCATAGTCACACACATACACACACACACACACACACACACACACACACACACACGTTAATTACTAAACTTTAGTCCTAAATGTCAATATGATTACATAGGGTGGCGAGCGACTTGGAAACTGAAAATGTGAATGTAAGAGAATCCAGATGTCAATCCAATTCACACTGGAAGGCGTGGAGAGACCCTGGCTGACCTCTGCTTCCATGAGTGAATCCACTTCCAGGTCAAGTTAACATCTTGTTGTCTAGTTTTTTATATTCATGCACTCAACAAATTATAGCCCTCTGCCTTCACTTGGAATTCTCAAAGTAAAATCTCTTCTACATGCATCTTTGCACTCCTTAGAACACACTAGATTTCCCCAAACCATAATAACACATTCAGAAATTAAAGTAATATTTTAGATGATACATTTCATAGCACTTGGTCCTTACCTTCACACACACAAAAACATACCCTGTCGTAGGAAACTATATAGAAAATGGTAGTCCACTCTCTCTAGCTCCATTTCATTCTGGGTTACAAAAAAGAAAAGAAAAGAGAGAAGAGAAGAGAAGAGAAGAGAAGAGAAGAGAAGAGAAGAGAAGAGAAGAGAAGAGAAGAGAAGAGAAGAGAAGAGAGAGAAGAGAAGAGAAGAGAAGAGAAAGAAGAGAAGAGAAAAAAGAAGGAAAGAAAGAAAGAAAGAAGGAAAGAAAGAAAAAGAAAAAACATGTAAAATATTTTAAAATTACAAAAAGGAAAAAAATAATCTCCTTGGTCAGAGAGATAAACCCTATAAACATTTCAGTGTCTTTCTTTCTCATCATTTTAGAAAAGTTATAAATGTATACAATTTCTAGGAAAAAATATACCATTTTATACTCTAAGGAACTAAGGAACACATAATGATCATGTTTCCATGGCATTAAATATTCTACAAAGTTATTTTGAGCTACTGGATAAATTCTAGATTTACCATTCAGATGAAAGTAAAAAATTTACATTAGTTCTCTATTATTGAGTATTCTGATTACTTCTAATTTTTTATCATTAGAAATAGTGCCTGTCCTTAGAAGTAAGCCATTGCTCACATTCATTCATATGATTTTTCTTGGACAAATTAGTAGATAAAGAATTTGGGATAAAGAGTATGAACAAATTTATTTTTTTTTAGTATGAACAAATTTAAAACCCTGATACATGTTAGCTAAATGCCCTACAGATAAGTTGCACAATTATAATCTACCATTAATTTATGAAAATGTCCCAAAGTATGGTGAATTTTCCTAATATCCTCGACAACTTAATTCTCTCTGACAACTAAAAAAAGAAAGACATATGAATTAAAATTTAACTTTTTATTGCTAGTGAAACTAAGCCTGTATTCATTTGTCGATTGCCCATTTGTATTTCTTCTTTATGAATTATTTATTCATGGTCTTGATCCATTTTTATATTAGAGTATCCATCTCTTGGTTGATGACAGTGGAGTATGCATATGCACCTTTTAGCTGACAAAGACTGTACATAGTCCCTCTAGTTGTTTGTATTTCAACTTTCCTCATAGTTTTGTCATATAGAAATGTTGGAGGGTTTTTGCAGCCAAGTCTACCCTTCTTCTCTCACATTTTTAAAATTATTTTTATAAAGTCCTCCTTTTTCTTGTATCATCACTTATTATATTTACCAACTTTTTCTCTCGTATTTATTGGTTTGTGTTTTGCTTTTGTTTTTAGTCGGCATGTTTATTACATCTGAAATTTATTTTGCCATGGCAAGAGGAAAGGCCCCTCTGATCCGGGCCAAATGGTTATCCATGAGTCTAAACTTACCCCACTGATACCACATGCATTCACTAATGTATTGACTGATTGACTGATTTATAAAATTTCTTATTTAAATTCCATTTAATTAACATATAGTGTATTATTAGTTTCAGGGGTAGAATTTAGTGATTCACCAGTTGCATATAACACCCAATGTCCATTATATCAAGTGCCCTCCTTAATGCCCATCATCCAATTACCCCATCCCCACACACACCTCCCCTCCAGCGACCCTCAGTTTGTTTCGTATAGTTAAGAATCTCTTGTGGTTTATCTCCCTCTATGATTTTATCTTACTTTTCCTTCCCTTCCCATATGTTCATTTGGTTTGTTTCTTAAATTCCACATGAGTGAACTTATAATCATCTTTCTCTGATTGATTAATTTCACTTAGCATAATACCCTCTAATTCCATCCATGTCATTGCAAATGGCAAGATTTCTTTTATTTTGATGGCTGAGTAGCATTCCATTGTATATATAGACAACCTCTTCTTTATCCGTTCATCTGTCGATGGACATCGTGGCTCCTTCCACAGTGTGACTACTGTGGACATTCCTGCTATAAACATTGGGGTTCAGGTGCCCCTTCAGGTCACTACATCTGTATCTTTGGGGTAAATACCCAGTAGTGCACTTGCTGGTCATAGGTTAGCTCTATTTTCAATTTTTTGAGGCCCCTCCACACTGTTGTCCAGAGTGCCTGCACCAGCTTGCATTCCCACCAATGGTGTCAGAGGTTCCCCTTCTCCACATCCTCCCCAACATCTGTCGTTTCCTGACTTGTTCATTTTAACCATTCTGACTGCTGTGAGGTGGAGTCTCATTGTGGTTTTGATCTGTATTTCCCTGATGGCAAGAGAGGTTGAGCATTTTTTCATGTGTCTTCTTGTAGATCTTGTTTAGAGAAATGTCTGTTCATGTCTGCTACCCATTTATTGACTGGATTTTTTTTTTGGCTGTTGAGTTTGATCAGCTCTTTACAGATTTTGAATACCAGTCCTTTAGCTGGTGTGTCCTTTGCAAACATCTTCTCCCATTCTGTAGGTTGCCTTTTAGTTTTATTTACTGTTTCCCTTGCTATGCAAAAGCTTTTTATCTGGATGAACTATGAAGTCCCAATAGTCATTTTTGCCTTTGTTTCCCTCACCTCTGGAGATGTATCTAGCAAGAAGCTGTCGTGACTGAGGTCAAAGAGGTTGTTGCGTGTGTTCTCCTCTAGGATTTTGACGGATTCCTGTCTCATGTTTAGGTCTTTCATCCATTTTGAATTTATTTTTGTGAATGGTGTAAGATACAGCACTATATTTGAGAATAACTAAGCATAATGATTAAGAGGCTGGGTTTTAGACTCAAGACAGGCCTGATTTGGATTCACCCCTCCTACTCCTATGACCTCAGGCCAGTCACCCAACTTCTTAAGCTTCAATTTTCCCACCTACAAACCACTTAGCATAAGACCTTGCACATTTAAGTCCTCAGTAGATATCAGTCACTAGCAACATTTTCAATAAGATCTCAGAATGACCACAAACTCTACATCTGCAACTGGTTTTTTGTCACCCTAATATTGAAGAATACCTTGGACAATTTCCCCAGTGGCCTGAAGCTACTGAGGCAGCCTTCCACACTTCAACCATGCCATGGACAGCCAAGTGACAGCTCAAGGGAAACCAGAGTCGCTACATTTCTTCGCAAAGCTCCTGGCCTCCCTTTCTCCTCCTGCCTATAAGTTATGCTGATACATAGTTAGATATACTGGCTACCACAGGCCAATAGCAAAGCAAACAGGTCAATACTACTGTTCTCCCCACCTACAGAACACAGACTCTGCTCCAGCCTCCTTCCCAACTCTGAGAAGACCACTCACTTTGCTCCATGACTTAAAGTATTTATTTTTCCTTAAGGAAGAACTAGTGTCATTACACTTGGAGGCCTAGATAATTTAGAATTCAGGAGAAAAGGAAAGTGAGAGAGAGAACTCCAGGACAAGATACTCAGAGAGTTTTCAATGGTTGTGCAGTTAATTCAATGAGCTGCCCCAATCTCAGGTGATTTCTAAAGACTGAAAAAAACACCACCGGGGTAAAAAGCCAAGCAGTTAAATCTGAGGCATAAATCATGTCTTGGTTACAAAGTTCTCCACCTCCCTCTTAAATCATTACATTCACTCTACTATTTCCTTAGTAGAGAGGTGGGAAGCAGTTTGATATATAGTGGGAAGAACTCAGCATTTGGAGTCAGAGCTGAGTTTGGGGAATCCCAATCCTAGCACTCATCAGCTGTGTGAACTTGGGCTAGAGAATGGGTTCACTCATCTGAAAAATGGAGACTAAGTTTCTAACCTCATAGATCTATGGTGGAGATTAAATTCCCTAACATAGGAGGCATTAACAAATGATAGAGCGTTATTACCTAAAATCACTGGCACTTCAGTGTCTATACTGTCTTCTCCATATTCTCTCAGCTAAGGATCTAGGATTTGAGAACTTGAAGGGAGATGGATGCAGTCATCTGACTCTTCATTCTACACAAGAGGAATTGAAGCCTATCAAAGAGTTCAAGAGACATTTCTAAGACATGTGATCAGATACCTGCCAAACCCCGTCACCTGTCTTCTAGGCTAGTTCAGTTCAGCGTTTATTTTAGCATCTACTATATGCCATATAATGGAGAGTAAAATGAAGAATAAGAGCCTCTGCCCTTGGGCAGCTCCAATTCCAATTCCCCTCTGGGTGTACACTCTCCCTCTTTGGATCATAAACTCCTCAACTAGGAAGACTGTGTCTGCCACCACTGTCTAGCACCCCATAGGAGTCAAAGTCCGATGGTGCGTATAATAGGTACCCAACACGTTTTGGGGAGAAATGAGAAACATCTTTATTGCTCCATGTCAGATCTGCTCCAGATGGAGAAAGTAATATTCCCAAGTAACCCAGAGCCCACAGTACAACCTGCCTTATCCCCTAGGGCACCATTCTCTCCTTAGCCTCAGCCCAACACCGTAAGAGTAATAGTGAAAGAATCTGACTCCAGAGCTTGCAGGCCTCTCATCATCATACCATCTCTTCTTTTCTCTCTAAAAATCTAGGAAAACGCAGCAGATAATGTAGGACGGCACACTCTCTGAGTAATAGGCAAGAACCTTTTGAATGGATTCCCTCTCTGGATGCCAGTGGCAGGAGGGCATAATAACTAAGTGCTTGACTTTATTATCTCCTCTTTCTGAGCCGTCACTGCTCCATCACTTTTGTTCATCAGCAATTAGATTCTATGTCTAGGCCGTTGCTCTCAACATCTTCATGTCTGCTGCACTATCAGTTAATGGCTGCAGTGAATTCTCTAGAAGCCAGGATTTCCTGGCCGAGTACCCAGAGGTCAACGGGACTCCTTCATTTTGGGAGATGGTGCCCAGGTATGGCTTCCTGAGTCTCACAGTCAGCATTGAGGAGATTGCAAGCCACTTCCAACTTGCTTACTCCCTGTGTGCATATCCCGGTCTTCTTCTCTCTTCTTGAGAGAGCCAGGCGTGAGGTCTCTCTGCCTCTGAAGAGGATCTACCTCTGCACATAGTCATAATATGATGTCTCTCCCTGGGATACATAGAGGGAGTTATTGAGCCAAGAGTTTATTATCGAGCTTAGCATGAATGTACAGTGAGGAGAGCTGAATGCAAAACCAAATGTTCCAAGTGTTCCTAATTCCATGTGTTTTGAAGTGCCTAAAGCAGGAATTTTATGGAAGAGGGAGAAAGACTCTTCCCTGGTGGTAAATTAAGGATACATCTCTTTGGCTTTGGATCATGATCAGGCCCTTTGCAGTCAACTAATCCCATTCTCTCTTTATTTTCTAATTGCATTCTTACCAACAAGGCTGAGCCTTGTTTTCATAGTATACTAAGCCTTGCTAAAAAGCTTCTCTGTTCTGAGGCTCCCTCTAAAACATGTCTTCGCTTCCAAGGGTAATGAACTCTTTTATAATAAACGCCTTGCTTTAATGCACGCTCTCTTTGGTTTCCAGGAACTGCCTTATAATTACACGGCTCAGTATTGCATGTCAGAGGTTTGCTTCACCTTTAATATTTTATGAAGAAATTCAGATTTTGACAGTAAAAATATTTAACCCAGAGGACCCAAAGCTCAGACTATTATTTTGTAAAGTAGCCATCTAGCTGCACACTTGTGCATCGCTGGTTTCCCCAGTGCATACTCACACTCTTTGGTACTCTCTGAGCAGACCCAACCACATGCTGTCCAGATGGAAACCTGGCTGTATCATTACATTATATTGAAATAACCCAATACCACCTGTTTCTGTTGGGGCTCCTGCCAACATTTTCCCATAAAACATTTATTTTGCTAATATTTTAGTTGGTCACCACAGAAGGACACTTGAAGTTAAAGATTTACCATGTGTTGCAGCCACTCAGAGCCAAGAGAGGCAAAAAATAAAAATAAAAAGCCCTTTGAAACCAGGCAGCAGAGTTGGAGAAGAGCAAACGTCTATCTATTGTTTCCAAAGGTGGATGCTTCACCTGGCATGATGTAATCACGGGTACCAGCATTTCAAAACAAGGTTTTCTTGGCAGTCTTCACAAAATGAATTATTCTCCTGTGTCTGGTGCTCATCTTTGGGTTGTAAAAATATTTTCAGCTTTGTAAGGAGACTTTCCTGCTTCTTGGCAAGATTTCTCCCTCCAAAATGTTGCATTGTGTAAGTAAGTTCATGGGGCTAGGAAGTTGACTAGATTAATTCGACATATAGAAACATAAAGCATATATTATTTTCATTCTATCAAGAGCAGGATGGGAGATTGGTGTTACATGTTAGGAACTGACCCTGAACATGATGTTCAAAGTCATTAGATGTCCTTGGAAGCAGAAGCAATGAACTTATCCTCAGGATCGAACATCCAATTGGAACCCCTTGGTATAGAGACAAAATGCGACCTTAATAAAGTTACACAGCATTTTTTTCTGTCTTCTGCAACTACATAATTGTTTGTCATAAAATACAGAATGAAAACTAGCTCAACTATTGGGAGACCATCGGAGGGGTGCGCCAAGCGTCACTTGGAACTGCTTACACCTAGTTGCATCTTTAGAAGAAGACCTTTACCATCTACCTCCTGTGCTGCCGAAGCTGAACCCAGCTTCCCTGCCGGTTTGAGCTTACACCGACGTTACTGTCTCAATTTTCTTTTGTGCATTGAAACTCTTCCTCTCCAGAATGAACCCCTGAGGACTAAGGCATGCACACAAAGTGATTAATGGAGTTTGACTACATACGCATAACTTCTCCAATCTTTTGGCTTTCACAATGCCTGGAATCTTCATGAGATTTTCCCAGAATTCTGATTCACTGCAAAGTGGTATCCCTTTCTATCATTGTAATGGGTGATCAATTACAAAGGTTAACTGCATAGCCCTTGCCCCTCTTCCTCTCCAGTTAATTAGGAGGCTGTGTCTTCCCTTGTATTCCTTCTAGACTGATGACTAAAACTCAGAGGGAAAGAAAAGGAATGAGCTTGGAGCCCCACTCATGTAATGTGTCCATTTTTCAGCTCAAGGAGCTCTTTTACACCAAAATGCCCACTTTGCATTGTAAAAGTAATTTATATTTTAGATATTTGTTTTAAAAGTCAACTTGTAACCTATAATGGCTATAGATATAGATTAAGAATCACAAGTAAAGCAATGTACCTCTCTCAACAGCTCCCATTCATGTTCACATATCCTCCCTAAAGACAGATAATCGTATAATTAAGCAATCCATTTTTCAGCATATATGTGCTGTACAAAAGACAGTGATACAATGAATCCTGGTGTGTGCTTTCATTCAAAGTAGAAAATACTGAATAATCACCTTTTTATGAAAGCACTTGACCTTTAAATTGATATTTTCCACCAACAAATTATAATTATTGTTCAAAGAGGTGTTGAACGCGGCACAGATAATCCAAAGGTGGCCCATCTGCTACTCACTGTTACAGTCTGTGTCAAATGACAGCACTAGCTGACTGCCATAAAAAGTACAGAAAGAGTCACTTTTGGCTTTCTGTCAACACCAGGCTTCATTTTTTTGTTCCTTTTCTAAGATTGTAAATCTAAAATGTTAAGACCAACATGAGTTCATAAATACCTCTTGTTAATCTGTATCTTTCTACATGGAGAATCCCAACATTCTGGATGGCATAAAGCAGGACAAATGGCAACTCAGCCTCAAACGTTGAGCCTCCTCTCAAAACAGAAACTTCTCTCTTGAGTTGCCAGATTTAGCCAATACAAATATAACACGTCCAGCTAAATTTGAATTTCAGAAGCATAAGAATGTTTCATAAGCAGATGATTCATTATTTATCTAAAATTCGAACTCAACCAGGCAGCCCGTATTTTCTCTGGCAGCTCTATACCTGAGCCCTGAGTCTCTCATTCTGATTTCCTCTAGGTATCTCTCCTTTCCCTTTCCTACAGAGGAAGACATCAAATATGGACAGCTACGGCTTCCAACACACACAGGTTGCTGATGGCTGAAAATGATGAGTGCTAAGAAGTCAATATCCAACATCCTTTATGTTGTTTATTTTTATGAGTTACTTATTGAGTTATTAAACAACTCTTTTAATCACTGCCTCAATTCCTGGAATCCTTTATCAAGAGCAAGGACAACTCTGTCTAGTCTGAGCAAAGAAAAATGTGAACCTTATGCTAATATTCAAAAGCTTTGGGGATCCCTGGGTGGCGCAGCGGCTTGGCGCCTGCCTTTGGCCCAGGGCGCGATCCTGGAGACCCGGGATCAAATCCCACGTCGGGCTCCCGGTGCATGGAGCCTGCTTCTTCCTCTGCCTGTGTCTCTGCCTCTCTCTCTCTCTCTCTCTCTCTCTCTCTCTCTCTCTCTGACTATCATAAATAAATAAAAAATTAAAAAAAAGCTTTTTGTTTACTCTGCCAGCATCTATCGGGGTGTGCGCATTGTGTGGATTCATCATGAGAAATGCTCAAGGCAATGCAGTGGTTTCTGCTACAGTCAGATCCATTCTTGTTGAGCACTGGAAACGCACTCTACCCTTCCCCCGAAGGGTCCTCCCTGCATTCCAAGTTCAGACCAGGACCCAAGGGAAAGGCTAGAACAGCCAAAGTGGACAGAAAGCCTTGAACCTTGAGGTCACAGCTCCTATGGCAAGACTGCCAAGCCAGAAGAGCATCCTGGCCCAGCAACAGCAGAAATCTCTTCCTCACTAGTCAGTCCCACCTTTCCACACCGGGAAAGGAAATCTTTCTGACTCTCCACCTCATTTCCCCTTCCCTCATGCCATCAAGTAGCCACCATGGACTCTCAATCTAAAATCATACTTTCCAAAAAAAAAAAAAAAAAAAAAAAAAACAAAGCTAAGAATCCTTATTAAAGCAGAAAACCAAGAGAGGAGAATGAAAATATTTTTTTCTTTAATAAACTACTCCATTGATGGGAATCAATAGTAGTTTTAAGTGTGTTCATTTCACACTTAAAATGTTTTATATTTATCTATAAGTTTGGAGTTAAAAGAGCACGTTCACTTACTTTATACCACAGTGATTTATTGCTAAAGAAACATAAGAGCACTTCCAACAATCTCTAAAAGACATGGAACGGCTTTCCTAGCCAAGTAGTTCTCAAAGTGTGGTTCCCAACCAGTAGCATCAGCATCATCGGGGTCTTGTTAGAAATATAAATTCTCTGCCCCCTCCCAGAGCTGCTGAGTCAGAACCTTTGTTTTAACAAGACATCTAAGGGCGTCCCATGCACCCTATGGTTTGAGAACCACTGCCCTAGTCTATGAGACGCTGCCAGGGCAGCCGGGGTATCTCTCAACTATCTGACCCAGTGGCCCTTTCAAGCACTTTTGTAGAGTGTTTATTCCTTTCTGCCACTGTTGAGATCAGTACAGATGTCTGTGCCAGACTTAAGAACAGACCATTAAGGTGTTGGTTTGCCCTACTGAGAAGATGGTCTCTATTTCTCATCCTTCATAGCCACTCCCCATGAGATTCACACACACACACACACACACACACACACACACACACACACACACTGCCTTTGTCCACTTCAAGGTAACTCCTCAAGTCTCCCTTGTGGGGTATCCAGCACTTCCTTCCCACGGCCTCTTCCCTTTCATCTTAACCTCCAGCCTGTATCACCTCCAGCCTCCACATTCACCCACCTCCCATTACCTGTCTTTAGCCTCCCTCTTTTCTTCAAGCTTCCAAAGCTCCTTTCTCATTCACACCTTACCCTATACACCATCCTTAACCCAACACCCGTATCAATCCCAGAAACCATATTCTAGCTCCCACTCCTGCCCTCTGCCCCTTTTCTCTCCTGGACAAGCACTGTCTCCTCTCCCCACAGGTTGGACAGACACCATATCTGGCTGCTCATCCCCAATTTCCACTGTTTTCCTGATGGCTCTTGTCCTCAGCCCCAGGCATTACAGGGGTTACTAGCCCCAGACTCATTCCTCTCTCGCCTGTGCTAGAATCACCCATTTTGGCCTCTATTTCTGCTGTGATCAATTTTTTTTTCCTCTGAGGTCACAGTCTTCCCCAACTTTCATATTCACCTCCTTGCATTATCTATCCACTGGTTTCCTTTTAAAGTATATTTAAGTAAATAAGAGAGTTGTTTTGAAGGGAAATATTAGAGAAATTATCATTTAGGTAATAGGAGGATAAACCACAAATCATGGAGGTGATAACAGAACAGATGATGGTATAAAATGCTGGTAAAGCAAGAGGGAAGGGCATGGCAGGAAGCAGAAAATGTTAAATATCAGAAAAGGAAAGATCCAGAGGTAGAAACAAGCATGTGACTGCAGACGACAGTGGGCATACCAGTATGGGAAGAGTAAAGGGATAGTTCAGGTAAAACAAAAAATTTGAACCTTTCTTAGGTCAAAGACCACTTTAAGAATCTAATGAAATCCAAAGACAGTATTCCTTGGGGGGCGGGGGGGCTGTGCAAAATAAGCATTTCATTTCAGTTACTGGGAAAAATCCATGAAACCAGTGGTGGAGGCCCAGAGACCCAAATGAAGAAATATGACACATTAGGAAAGATAAGTTTGAGTGCTAGTCAAAAAGGATCAATGCCAGAAAATGTGAGAGATCTTGGGTTCATCCCGAGTCAAGTTAGATCTTTGGAGGGGTGTTGTGTAATTTAGAATGCCCTGTTTTGTTTACTCGCTTTAACTCAAGTTTTCTCCAACTTTTAGTATGATTTTATAAAATCTGTGTTTTGATTTCAGAAACTCTGGACCAGTGATGTTGGCTTAAAGCCAGAAAGACCAGGCACTAACATATTTTGAATATGATGTCATAGATAAAGTACAGGAAATGATTAGCACTGGGCAGATAAAAGGAAAATATCTTAAAAGAGAATATAAACTTCTTAACCTACTCTAGAGGCATTAGGGTGAAAATTTCTGTGCACCAGAGAAAGAACACTCAGTAATGTGTGTAAGGAGTGCTTTGCATATGTGTGAGGTTAGAGGAAAAGCCACACCTGGATTGCAAATGTGTTGGCTCCATCTATGAGTGTTCTCCTACCAATCCTGAAACAAGAAAATTATAATTTTTATGTTTTCAGTGTGATAGTATCACTTAACATGTATTCAAATGTTGCTACGTGCCAGTGCCACATGCTTTATCTCATTTAATCCCCACTGTCACCTTCTGAAGCAGAGGAAGCTCAGAGAGCTTAAGCAAAAGAGTGGTTAAATCACTCTCCTACAACCCAAAGGTGATATGGGCTAGACCGAGATTAAATCAGACAGCCTGACCCCAGAAGTTCAGTTCTTAACGCTATCCTGGATCCAGCAATGGTCCTCTCTCCCAAAGACCAACGTGGCTCAAAATCTAAATTCCCTGGTCAGATTGTTTTCCAACCAGACCTACAAATCGTAATTGGATTATGCAGTTGGAATCTGAGAAACAGGAAAGTGCAAATGGTCGAAATAATGAGCACTCATTAAACTCTTTGGAAAGAACAACATAGCCTTTCAAGGCAGTTCCTACAAGCAAGTTTTGTTTGAAGACAAAAACTAAAAAATTGGGCAGGAGGGCATCAAGGATGTGATCATTGCTTTTAGATCTTAGTTGTTTTCTGCCAATACCCACTTCTTCACTTGTTTTCCCACCGAATATGTAGGTGCTCACTTATTAAAAATAAACTTGCACACCAGTCCACCCCAGAGTAAGATCAAATGGCTATCATGGGAGTGATATGAAAATGGAGTCATTTCCGTGAAATTCCCAAGAGTGCTTTTTTGCTTTTAAGAGCAATGAAATCACTTTATGCTGGTAATTTATTATTTCCACCAGTTATTCAAATATTTGTCTACATGAGGAAAAATTAGTTCTTATTCAAACACATTTCTGCTTTTAAAGCAAAAGCATTCTAAATATTCAATGAAGCTGGGACTCTACCAAAGGATCCACAAAAAAAAAAAAAAAAAGATAAATTAAAGGCATATGCTTTCTTTCTCTTTAGATAAGCAAACTTTAAAAAATTAGTAAAAATTAAAAAGCTCTACCTCTCTTCAACAGACGTCGGATTTTACAGACTGGACTGGATGCCTAACCAAGGAAGGCGCTTGATTTCATCTGAACATCACTGATTTGGCCATTGCTCTGCGTTTCCCTGCAAAGTAGGTTCCATCACTTCTGAAAAGTGTGGTTCAGGCTAGTCTTTGTTCTCTCCCTGGTATTCATGGCCTCAAAAAATAACTGTATGAAGACATAAACTTATTAAAATGTAGACTGTGGCTGGTGTTATCAGAAAATAATATAGATTGTTGTTCAATTGTTACAGATGCTTCTGATCACTATAGTAATAGTCACCTTATTTATGTGGATAATAGTCCCCTTTCCATCTAAGGCATAGATGTGCCATCCCACAGGAAGAGAAGGGAAATGGGAAAGGACAGTTGGGTGTATAAGAAAAAGAAAGGGGGAAAAAAAAAGAAAAAGAAAAAGAAAGGACTGTTTACTAGACCTTCACCGTGGGGAACAAAATCAATTCAGGAGACCCAATTATTACACCCAGGAGTGTTACTTCTCTCTTCTAGAACTTCGGTGCCCTTGGTAAAAACCGAGGTATAACTGAGATTGAGCAGCTTTTCTTCCT
The DNA here is from genome assembly GCF_905146905.1 of Nyctereutes procyonoides. Lineage (NCBI taxonomy): Eukaryota > Metazoa > Chordata > Mammalia > Carnivora > Canidae > Nyctereutes > Nyctereutes procyonoides. The sequence goes on from NW_026575049.1 coordinate 68,005,875, forward strand.
GGAAAACAGGGCCAATTATACTTAAAAAAAAAAAAAATACCTCTTACTAAATATTTCCCTAGTATTCCCAGCAAGCAGTCCTTCGGGAGGGAAAATGATATAGAAGGAAGAAGAGTTATATAACTTATTCAAAATTGAGGGAGAATCAGGGAAAGTGGGAAAAGACTCAAAGAATAAACTATGTAAATAAATACAATAATTCATCCTAACAGCCTCTGAAACCTCACTTTGAAGCCTGGAAGTCAACATTTCCACCCAGTCACATTAGCATTCAAGCACATCATCATCTAGAAGATTATTTTCTCCCCTGTAATCCATTTACCCCCAACTACCCTCAGTATCCAGCACACAGTAAGTAGCCAACAGTTACGTTTTGAATGAACAGGAAATCACCCCATAGAGCATCCAGTATAGGCACAGGATCTTTTTTAGTGATTATCAAGTTTCACACGTGTTAAAGTCATAAAAAAATCTGGTTTGGGTCAGCAAGTTCAGTAAATCGGCCTCATAAAAGAAGTTTGAGGAGAGCCTTTTCCACTGACCTTTTCCTCACATTTAAAACGCCTCTGAATTTGACAGTCGGTATCAGGAGATTTGGAAAAGGTCATGCCTCTTGCCCGAGTAGCTCAGCTTCCAGTTATCTACCCCAAGGAAGTAATAAGAGGTGTGAATAAAGATTTATGTGTGGAGATGTTCATCACAGCACTATTTAGATTATCCGTGGACATACATGTCCAGCCACAGGGTCAAGTTTAAATTAATCTGGGATGAGGGTACGGCCATGCAATGGTCTATCAGTGACCATTAAACGTGATGTTTTTAAAAGTTATTTTTTAATGGCGTAGAAGACATTTCACCATATGATGACGAATGGAAAAGGCAGAATGCAATGCAGTCAATACAGTATGATTCCAAACCTGCAGGACGGAGACACAGATGGAGCTGCAGGGAGAGAGAGACACATAAAGAGAAAGTCAGAAGTTAACATTCCATGATATGAATAGGGGTTATCCCTCAGTAATGAGGTTAGGAGTGATTTTGCTTTCATCTTTTTTTTTTTTTTGTATTTCCCAAATATTATATATTCTCAAATAGTTTTTATAGTTAGGAAAAAACAGAATTTTTTAAAAAATCTTATCATTGTTATCTGTTTAAACCAGCTAGTGCACCTAACATGGGGGAAAACAACATATTCTAAATTCCAGAAGTTTCAATAATATTTATTAAAAACAAGTTCCAGCACACCCCCTACCACAGGACCATTATGTTGTCTTCAAAAGTTCTGTGCATGCACCCCAAAATCCAACTCTTTATGGCCTGTGTGATAAGAGGAGCTAATAATTATATGGATTTGCTTGGTAAGGGAAGGTAGCAAAGGGAGGTTAGTGGAGTTAGATCTCAGCTACGGTTTGCTGTTGACTTTTTTTTTTAAAGATTGTATTTATTCATTCATGAGAGACACAGAGAGAGAGAGAGGCAGAGACACAGGCAGAGGGAGAAGCAGGCTCCATGACTCGATCCCGGGTCTCCAGGATCACGCCCTGGGCTGAAGGTGGCCCTAAACCGCTGAGCCACTGGGCTGCCCCTGCTGTTGACTTTTTGAACAGATTACTTAACCCCTTCAGGCCTCCTTTTGTGTCATTTGAGTTAGACTAGGTGATGTCCACGTTCTTTTCCAATTCTGAATTTCATGAAATAATTGCCTCTTTCTCAGCCCTGGCCATGCTGTCGTAGGAGGTCACTACTGACTAAACTGCATTTGGAACACAATAGACCTCAACTGTTCCTGACTGTCTAGTAATTCTAAAGGACAAGAGAGGGCCAACCAAAAACAGTTTGGTCACTAAACAGCCTTCCTCCACTTCTTCCCCTGGCTTCTGGGCCTAAATAATACAACCTGCTTGGTGTTCTGCTCTCTCCATAAGGTATACTTTTTAACCTGCTGTATCCGCTTTTATCATACGGGAAACCTAATGTGTCCTCAAGAACAGAGAACCTCAGCCTTTTCTGGAACAGAGTTGCCTTTGAGAACCTACAGAAAAGAATGATTACCTTCTCCTTAGAAAAATGCTCTTTCATATCAAATTTTCTCTCTTCGTTAAGTTATCAAAAGACCAAAGTTCTTAGTGGCCCTTGGATGCAATGTTAAGAATCCTTGTTGAGTAAAATATTGACCTATTCAATAGAGTCCCAGATAATTTAAAAGTATGCTTCTTCCTTAAGAATAGGATAATCTTGATGACTAGAATAATCCATGTAACCAAAGAGGCCCTCCCAGGCCTTGCGACTTGAGAGGAAGAGAGAAGGCACAGGTATAGCCTGGTAGGACAGTCTAAGAGGCAACAAGCTTTAGGGCTGCAGTAAGGATGTGGGATCCCAGAAACCAGTCCTGCTCCAGAGCCCATCTACAACTTACAAAGCTACAACCATCACCATAACACCTTCATCCTTTATAAGAATTATAACAACCACGTACTGAGTGTTTACCATGTTCTACCTATTACCTCACTTGATCTTTGCCACAACTCTCTGTAGTACTATTGTGCTTTCACCCATGGTACTCAACACACCTCCATTTTACAGGTGAGGAGACAGTGTCAGGGTGGTTAAGGAGTTTCCCCAAGGTCATATAGCTAGTAAATATCACGAGTAAATTTTGCACAAGTTCTGTTTGCTCCATTCCACCTGCTTAAAGTTGACCATTGCGGGGGATCCCTGGGTGGCGCAGCCGTTTAGCGCCTGCCTTTGGCCCAGGGCGCGATCCTGAAGACCCGGGATCGAATCCCACATCGGGCTCCCAGTGCATGGAGCCTGCTTCTCCCTCTGCCTGTGTCTCTGCCTCTCTCTCTCTCTCTCTCTCTCTCTCTCTCTCTCTCCTCTCTGTGACTATCATAAATAAATAAAAATTAAAAAAAAAAAGTTGACCATTGCCAAACAAGTCTCCTTGCTCGGCCCAGTCACTAGATTGGGTTAGTTTCTTAAGAAATATTGATATAAGCTGAACACAAGTGAAAAGGAGCAGACTTGTGGAAAGTGGCAACAAGTGGCAGCTGAATGGCAAAAAAGCCTTCATGCCCAGTGCTTCCCAAAGATCTGTTTGAAGGAGGAAGTGAGGGGAGAGATTGCCTGAAGCTTCTGGAAAATAGCATCTTTGTCTTTCTCCCATTTGCAGAGTCATTGTTTCCCTGTCTGTTCAAGGCTGTGAGTGAACAGCTACACCCAGGAGAACTCTATAGCTACAGACCATCGCCAAGGCCTTTACTGAAATCCCCAGGGCCAGGGAGTCACACGCCAGTGCACAGCAGGCTTGGCTCTGTGTTCCAGAAACTGGCTGATCCTCTCGACAAAACAGACTCCCTTTGTCCCCTAGTGACCTTACTCAGAATCTTAGAACTTAAGAAATGGAAAGAATCTCAAATGTTACTTGGTTTAATTCCTTTCTTTTTTTTCATCACATCCACCCTTCCTTTACCATAGACTTGACTTTTCCAAAGAAAGAAATTCAAAACCAGAGGGAAGAAATGATCTGCTTGAGATTACTGTTACAGAGAAGAAACTGAACTCAAGTTTACTATGGGCTGGGAAATATGCTGATATTTTATAAATAACATCCCATTTAGCTCCATGTCACTTGTCATCAGGGAGAAAGACCATCATCATATGGTCTCACTCATATGTGGAATATAAGAAATAGTGAAAGGGACCATAAGAGAAAATGGGGAAACTAGGTGGGGAAAAATTAGAGAGGAAGACAAACCATGAGAGACTCCTAATTCTGGGAAACAAACAAAGGGCTACAGAAGGGGAGATGTGTGGGGGGATAGGGTAACTGGGTGACAAGCATTAAGGATGGCAAATGATGGGATGAGCACTGGGTGTTATACTCTATGTTGGCAAATTGAATTTAATTTGGAAAAAAATCACATTTAAACTTATAAGCACTCATTAAAGTAGGTATTTTTACACCCACTTGATAGATGGAAACATGTTCACAAGGATAAATAACTCACCACGGTGAAATATACAAACAAAATGCTATTTGAACAGATTAGCCTGAACAATAAAGGCAAGACCTTTTTTCAAAAAACAATATTGGCCCCTAGAGTAGAGCAAGAAGGGTCAACTTTACTCTGATCATGACACAGTGAAGTCTAAGTCCAGGTGTTTTGATTCCCTTGCATTCTCTTTACCTCTGATACTCTGCCTCTCTTTCTCCCTCTCTAAGTCCAGAGAATGCACAGCAGACATGATGATGGAGCCCAAAGTGAGACCACTTCCATGGGCACAGTGGGGACAGAGAACAAACACCAGAATCCAAGAAGGAAGTGCTTTGGGTTGGATATATACCAGAGTGGATGGAAGACATGCCCTAGGGTCAGAAGAGATAAGTGGCATTTCAAAGACTCTGGAATAGTAACAGACAGAGGAAGATATAAAACAAACAACCCTTAACCTACCAACACCACGGTGTCATCTACCCATATCCAACATAGCATCAATGCTTAGAGAAAGAAGGAAATCAAAGGATTTTACAAAGAAAAAAAAAGGGTCTATCTCAAGAACAAGATAGATTTTTCTGCATCTCGCAAAATAGAAGTTCAAAGTCAGAGTAAAGTGAGTTATAGGAAAATAAACATAGCATTTTTAGCACTCCTAAGTGACTATGAACATTCATATCTGCTAATTCTCAGGATATTCTTGTGCCTCTAACACAAAACAAATAGTACTGTTCCTACAGTTGGGTTAAACTGATTGTTCCATCATGCTACTAATTTGGAAATGCTCTATAGAAGTTCTGGAAATTATTTGAAACTAGTTTAAAGTAGATTTTAGGTGAAGGAAGGCCTACCTAAAACAGTGTGCTAAATTTCCATTAGAGGGTTTTCCTTCCCATCCTTCTCCCACTACTTGTTATTAGATCTGAGGAGAAAGTGGAAGAGATAGAGGAAAAAGGAAGAGGAGTTCAAGAGTAATTTGTTTTCACCTAAATTGGGTGAGAGGAGTGGGGGGCGGGGAGCATAAAGCAGTGGGAATAAAGCTGTCAAAAGAAAAGACAGATTGCACCTCCCTATGCCCCTCAAGAACTGATTCAGTCCAGAAATACTCTCAGAGTCTTTGACCAGGAATACATCTGGTTTTTTTCTGTCATCTTAAGGAAGGCCAATTGCTATGGATACATGAGCCCAATGAAATGAGAAGTTCCCCAGAGAAGGAAATTCTAGAGTTACCCTCATCCCTCAGCACAGCCTGCAGATTTCTGTAAAAGGTCTTCATAAAACTAAGCATTTTAGGCATATACCTGTGTGATCATTTCATTCATCAGCCTCCCCATTGAAAAATAAGTGACAATGTTGCTCATGAAAGTGCTCTCAAAAACCAGCACAGTGTGTCACATAGAATGTGTTTCACATCCATTTGATAAATGAATAAATAAATACTATATTTCAGGAATTTGAAATAATCTGGTATTAGCAACTGCACTACACATGAAGTGGAATACTATTACTCAAAAATGGACTTGGCTTAGTTAAAAATTTATATTGCAAACTCTAGGTCAACCATAAAAAAAATTTTAAGGAAGTATGTTTCCTATGTGAAAGGAGGAGATAAAAGGAAATTATATAAAATACTCAATTAAACCAGAAAAGGTGGAAAAACAGGACGGCAAAAGGAAAAGGGCAATGAAGAAAAACAGTTATAAATATTATAGATAGTGGTCCGACTGTATCAATAATCACGTTAAATGTGAATAGACTAAATATACCAATTAAATAGACACAGATTATCAGAGAGTATTAAAAAAAAACAAGATCCAACTATATGTTGTATACAATAAACTCATTTTAAATATAAAAATAGACTAAATGCTAGTCTCTCCTGATTCTATATTGTCACACACACACACACACACACACGTGTGGGCGTATGCACATATGTACACCTGGTAAAATAGAATTAAGAATGAGTTACTTCCTATTCTCAATATACTAAATCCTGTATTATTAATCAAAACATTCTCACAAAGGAATTGAGACCTCAAACAATCTCAATCCTTCTGTAAGCGGTTCCCCAAATCTGGAGCAAAAATGAAGGAAGTGCTTAACAAACTTGTTGAAGTCTTTCTCTTACATACACAGCCAGGATTTAACATGCAGTTGAAAATTAGTTACAGTTTCTTAGGACACTGATGAAAGAAAACATGCAAATATAACCCACATGTTAACTTTGATATTTGTCTGCTAAGGCCCTGTCAGGTTATCATTTTACACTTGGCAAATGACAGCCTCTCTTGTTATGTTGCATTAAGAAAACTGAAATTTTGCTTACTTAAATGAAAATAAGGTTGCTTCCACCGTGATGTTATTATTCAATAACCTATTATTCTTAATAATTTGCACATTTTTTTCTGGAAAAGAAACTGATATTCTACTTTCTGAATCAAATCATCTACTAACTGAAATAAATTTAAACAAGAAAATGCCAGGGGGAGCATATAAGCATTTTAAATTCACCCAACAAATACCATATGATTAATAATTTGTCAGTCAATTTCTTGTTAAGCTAGCTAAGCTTTGGTCTTTGCAGTTGTACTCTAATTATATGAAGCAATTATAAAAACCCTACATGAGAATAATAACTTTTTTTAAGATTTTATTCATTTATTCATGAGAGACCCAGAGAGAGAAGCAGAGACACAGGCAGAGGGAGAAGCAGGCTCCATGCAGGGAGCCTGATGTGGGACTCGATCCCAGGCCTCCAGGATCACGCCCTGACCTGAAGGCAGATGCTCAACTGCTGAGCCACCCAGGGATCCCCGAGAATAATAACTCTTTACTGCAAAATCTGCAAATGCAATTCACATGTCATATCTATCCACCTGTGTTTTCTTGCGTCTACAGGTTTCGTTTGTTTATTTAATTAATTAATTGCCAACATATTCAAAATGAGAAATTTCACATATGTGCTCTGCTTCCAGACTTCTCTTGAAAAAAATAGATCTGTTAAATGAAGACTTACAATTCAACACGGCAACAATTAACCGGACTAATGATAACTGCTCCCTCTGGATAAGTCATGAACTACCCAGTTTGCCATAGTTACCACCGTTCCCTATTGCTTCCTTGAGACTGAGACCTAGTGCAGTTGCCATCCATCATTATGCTGTTGATGTTGTTTTTCCTGTAGTAAAGAACTATTTCTCTGTATTCCTGTTTCTATCAAAAGTGGGAAGAGATTATGAGGACATCAAGAGCATTATAGTGTCTGCTTTAATCATGCACATTCACTGGCTGGTCCATGTAAACATTTGAATTTGCAACCTACATCCTACAAAACAGTGCGGAATAGTTCTAAGCTCTGTAAGTCAACAGGTATAGAGCAGCAACAAGGTAGGGTTCACAGAGCTTCATTCACATAAGAAGAGTGATCAAGAAGATGGCACTCCACGTTGGAAGAATCTAAAGGGACTTAGTATTGCTAAACATCTACTGAAAACCAAGATCCTCCAGAACTCTCTTTGTATGAGCTTCCTGGGATGGCTCTAACAAAATACCACAGATTTGGTAGCTTGAACAACAGAAATCTATTTTCTCACAGTTCTGGAGGCCTGAAGTCCAAAGCCAGGCCCCAGCAGAGGTGGTTTCTCCTGAGGTCCCTTTCTTTGGTTTGTAGATGGCCACCCTCTTGATGCCCCTCATATGGCCACCCCTCTGTTCATGCATGCATCCCTGTCTCTCTCTGTGGATGTCCTAATCTCCTCTTACAAGAACACTAGTCAGACTCAGCCTCATTTTCACTTAATTACCTCTTCGAAGGCCTTATCTCCAAATACAGTCACATTCTGAGGTACTGGGATGAGGACTTCAATATACGAATGGGGGGGGGGATACAATTTAGTCCATAACAGTCCCTCACTTAGTCTTTGAAGCTAGCATAATCTTTATCTCATCAAATATTTCTCTTCTCCCTCCTCCTCCTCTTCCTTTTCATCTTCTCTCTCTCTCTCCTGTCCTCCTCTTTCCCTCCCCTTTTCTCTCCTCTCTCCCTTCCTCTCCCCTCTCTGCAGATTTAAATTATACATATGTTAGAATGTTTACTACAATCCCAGGATCCATGGATAGTCTGCTCTGTTTTGTTTTATTTTCAACTTTTTCTCGTTGTGCTTCAATCTGGGTAATTTCTATAGACCTAACTTTAAGTTCACTAATTCTTTTTTCAACTGTATCAAATCCACTAATGAGTTTGACAAATGCATTCTTCATCTCTGCTATTGTGTTTTACATTTCTAGCACTATTTGATACTTTTTATAGTTTTCATCTCCCTGTTGAAATTATCCATGTGATCTTGCATGCTGTCTGCCTTTTCTATGAAAGCCTTTAAATATTATTTATATTTATTTTAAATCTCTTTCCAGTGATTCCAATATCTGTGTCATATTTGAGCTTGGATCTGATTGATGCTGTATTATTTTTTCTTGCCTTTTCATATGCTTTATAATGTTTTCTGCATCCCTGAGCAAAAGTTGAAAGTCTTATATAAATTTGATATCAAAATCTGAGAAAAACATTAAAAAAAGAACATTACAGCCATTGCTAAACAAAATATAGGAAAAAATTTTAAGTATAAAAAGGATAATAAATCATGGCTGTATTGGGTTTAATCCCTCAGCACAAATGATTTCACATTAGAAAAATGAACTAACATAAACCACCACACTAAGAAATTAAAGGAGAAAAATCATGTAATTATCTCACTAATTACCAAAAAAAAAGCATTTGATAAAGTTCAAAACCCTTCAATGATGTAAAATAAAATCTTTATAGAAGAGGAAGAGAGGGGAAACTTTTTTAAATGATTTTTAAATAATTTTTTTAAAATACATATATAATATATATACATTTAAACATACATGTGTGATACATGTATATATACATATATATAATATCATTCTTAAGAGTGAAATGTTGAATTTATTCCCTTTGTGATTAAAAATACCTACTATCACCAATTTTATTCACTGATGTACTTGAAGGTCCTAGACAGTAAAGAAATAAAAAACATAAAGATCAGAAAAAAAGAGGGATGACTGGGTGGCTCAGTTGGTTGAGTGTCCACTTCTTGATTTTAGCTCAGGTCATGATCTCGGGGTCCTAGAACTGAGCCCCAAGTTGGGCTCTGCACTCAGCAGAGAGTCTGCTTGAAGATTTTCTTCCCTCCCCCTGCTTGTGCTCTCTCATTTTCTCTTTCTAAAATAAATAAATAGGGATTCCTGGGTGGATCAGCAGCTGAATGTCTGCCTTTGGTTCAGGTTGTGATCTGGGTCCTGGGATAGAGTCCCACATCGGGCTCCCTGCAAAGAGCCTGCTTCTCCCTCTGCCTACATCTCTGCCTCCCTCTCTCTCTGTGTGTCTCTCATGAATAAATAAATAAAATCTTTAAAAATAAATAAATAAATCTTTTTAAAAAAGATTAGAAAAGAGAAAACTGTTTTTCAGATACATAATTAGAAGTCAGTTTATCAAGGTTGTTTGAAACCAAATTAAAGTATAAAACTTGCATTTTTATATTCCAGCATGAATTATTTTAAAAATGAAAATCTTAAAATACCATTTATAAAACATATAGATTATTTGGAATAAATTTAACAAAATAATAAAAGATCTCTATGGAGAAAATAATAAAATTGCTTTTAAAGAGATTTTAGTGCAAATAAATAGAAAGGTAAAGTATATTTAAAGACTGGAAAACTCAATGTTATAGAAATGTCCATTCTTCCCAAGTTGATCTATAGATTCAATAGAATAAATCTCAACAGTTTATTAACCAAGACATACATGAAGAAGAAGAAAACTGGGAGTCTTCTTCCTACTAATTATTAAAACTTATCATAAAGCTACAATGATTAAAAAGCATGGTATAGGCTCTGAAATAGAAAAATAGATTAATCAAACAAAATAGAGAACTCAGAAATTGAACAACCCATTTGGACAAATGATGTATAGTTGAGTTGGCACTGCAAATCAATAGTAAAAGGCTGAAATTTCAAAATTTTGTGATGGAACAAATTGGATATAAAATAAATATATTTTGGAAAATAAAATAAAATTTACCTTTACCTATGCTTATATGAAAATTAAGTATGGGTATTTAATCCTGAACACCTATATGTGAAAGCAAAAAATAAGACTTTAGATTTCCTTGGTGTAAAAGGATTTTTTAAGCAAACTACAAAAAGCAATCTCTATAATGAAAAAGATAGATAAATCTGACTATACTAAAATTAAGAAGCTTTGTCCATTAAAAAGTCACCATAAACATGGCAAGAAGATAAACTCAGGGAGAAAACGTTTGCAGTTCATGTACCTAAAAAAAAAAAAATGACTTCAATCCAGACTACAGAATAATTTCTGCAATTGCAGAAGGGAACAAGGCATGCAGGGACAGAGGAACAAAGGGAAGAGGAAAAAAAAAAAAGGAAAAAGAAAAAGAAAAAAATAGGGGCAGCCCCGGTGGCTCAGCAGTTTAGTGCCACCTGCAGCCCAGGGTGTGATCCTGGAGACCCAGGATCGAGTCCCACATTGGGCTCCCAGCATGGAGCCTGTTTCTCCCTTTGCCTGTGTCTCTGCCTCTCTCTCTGTGTCTCTCATGAATAAGTAAATAAAATCTTAAAAAAAAAGAAAAAATGGACAAAAGACCTTAACTTCAAACAAGTAAATGTTAATAGTCAATAGCATAGGAGAATGTGCTCAGCCTTAGTAGTAATCAAAGAAATGCAGATTAAAAGTACCATGAGCTATCATTATATTTACACCAGATTTGAGAAAATTATAAATTTGACAATACAAAAGTGTTGGTGAGGATGTGGATGCACATTTCATATGCCACTGGTGGAGTTATATATTGTTCAACTATTTCGGAAAACATTTAGCAATACCTAAAATAGTCAAATATGTGAATTCATTATAACCAAATGTACAAGTTGTTCATAGCAGCATTGCCTAAAACTCAAATGTACACCCACAGTAGGATGGAAAAAATAAACTGTGGTATATTCTTAAAGTAAAATAATAAGCCACAAAAATACTGAGTAAACATCAATAACATGCATCAGTGAATCTCACAGATAAGGAGGAAAAGTAAGACAAAATAGAACCGGGGGGGAAAAGTTAGTGACAAAAAGGATATTTACAGCATGATTCCATTTTTGTTAAGTTCAAAAGGAAAAAGAAATGCAATGTAATTTTATGTTGCATATATTAGTGATAACACCATATAGTATACAAAGGAAATTATTATCACACTAGAAGAGTAGTTATGTTCACAAGGTAGAGAGGGGGCTATGGAAAAAGGGAGCATAATGGAAGTTTCCAGAATACTAGCAATGTTTTATTTCATTACGTAGGTGGAGGAGTCAAGGGTATTTGACTTTTTATTATATTATTATTATTATTATTATTATTATTATTTTAATTGACACTTTTAATCAGTCATTTGAACGTATAACAATTTTATAATATCAAATTATTGTCTTCAGTAATCCTTAACTATCTATAGAAGTCAGAGAGGTAAAAAGTCTGGAGGGAGGAAGTTGTTAGATAAATTCAGATATGTGCTATATAGCACAGAGCATATCCATATGGCTATACTATGCAGTAACTTAAAAGAATAAAGTAGATGTAATTGAACTCATATGGATATGTATCCAAAATATAAAGTGAAAATAAGTTGTGGACGCCTGGGTGGCTCAGTCAATGAAACATCTGCCTTTGGTTCAAGTCACGATCCCAGAGTCCTGAGATCAAGTCAGGCTCCCTGCTTAACAAGAGTCTGCTTCTCCTTCTCTTCCTGCCCCCCTACTTCTGCTTGTGCTTTCTCTCTCTCAAAATAAATAAATAAAATATTTTTAAAAAGAAAAGAAAAGAACAAGTTGTAAAAATTATATTTAGGCAAATAATTTAAATCCCCAAAAACATAAATTCATAGCTATAATCTTTTACATACACATACAGATTTGTAAATTTATAGCATAAGTTCAGAAAAACAAAACAAAAACACCAACCTGGTGATAGTTAACTCCACTGAAGGAACTGACACAGGGTAGAGGTAATGTGGGGTGGGGCAAATGTAAAGAATTCTAGAGAGATGTTATCTAACAATTATTTCTTGCCTTTTATAAGGGATGTAGTCCTATAGCAATGGTTTCCTTTGTTGAAAGTCTAGGACTTCCACACTTGCTGTTGGAGGATTAACGATTATGGGAAATGTCTTCCCTCCATAGACAGCTGAAAGAAGTCAAACTACAGATATCAAGCAATGGTATTTAGACATTGGACAACAGATAGCATAGAACTGTGCTCGGAGAGACAAAGGGAACAAAGAGGTAAAAACCCTGAAATTATCCCAGATTACAGCATAAAACAAAAATGACTAATTGGACTTCATCAAGTTGAAAGTGCTTGATCTTTCAAACAGACAATTAAGAAAACAAAAAGGACAAGCCACAAAATGGAAGAAAATATTTGCAAAATATGTATGTGATGAAGGACTTGTATCTGGAACATGTTTTAAAATATGGCTCAGTAGTAAAAAGATCAAGAACTTGATTTTTTAAATAAGTAAAAGATCTTATCCAATATTTCACCAAAGAAGGTATACGGATGGCAAACAGCCACATGAAAACATTCTCAGTGGCATTAGTCATTAGAGAAATGCAAACTAAAACCACAATCAGACACCACTCTACATTCCCTAGAATTAAAAAGACTGACAAGACCCAGAGTGAGTGAAAATGTGCAGTAACCGAAACTCTCACACATTGCTGGTGGGAATGCAAAGTTGTACAGCCATTTTGGAAACTACTTTGGCATATACTTCCCTCTCTACCTAGCAAGTCTACTCTTAGTTAGTTGCCCAAGAGAAATGAAAACATTGTTCCCTATGCTGTTTTAGCATGTAAGTGTTCACAGCTACTTGATGTAGAATAGTCAACAACCTCAAATAAATCAACTGGTAAATGGATAAGCACATTATAGTAGATCTCCACCGTGGAACGCTACTCAGCAATAAAAAAAAAAAAATAATGGTACATGTAACAACGTGCATGAATCTTAAAAGCAATTTGCTAGGGACCCTGGGTGGTGGCGCAGTGGTTTGGCGCCTGCCTTTGGCCCAGGGCGCGATCCTGGAGACCCGGGATCGAATCCCACATCGGGCTCCCAGTGCATGGAGCCTGCTTCTCCCTCTGCCTGTGTCTCTGCCTCTCTCTCTTTCTCTCTCTGTGACTATCATAAATAAATAAAAATTTTAAAAAAATTTAAAAAAAAAAAGCAATTTGCTAAATGAAAGAAACTAAAACAAATAATCTAGTCGGGCAGAGAAGGGATGAGTTCCCTTCCCCCACCGTTCGTTCTGTTCAGGCCCTCAGTGAGTTGGGTGGTGCCCAGCCCCATCAGCAAAGGCAATATGCTTTGGTGAATCCAACTCAAATGTCAGTCTTATTTAGAAACACCATCCCAGACACACCCAGAAATGACAGCTGGCCAAGTATCTATACACATCCCATTACCCAATCTGGTTGACATAGGAACTTAACTATCACAGCTTCCCTAAACCCTCCAACCCATTTGTCTGAGTTAGAAACCCTTCTCTTAATCACCCACTGCACCCTGAGAATATCACCATCATGACAAGTAAAACAAGTAAATCTTGGCTGAACAACCCAGATTTTCTGACATCCCTCCTCCCAGTTTCTCTGTTGCAGAAGCCCCTGATGCTTCCGTTCCTGAGGTTAATTCTGCTCCTCCAGCATCAGTATATCCCAGGCCTCTCCCAGCTTTGTAAAGTTCAAGGCCTGCCATGTGTTATAGTCTCAGCCATTCCCTTCCTCCTTCGCTGCCGGAAAAAGGATCAGAGGAGTCTTGGGCCCCAGATGCTGAAAGAGCAAGGAAGGTGGCCTACCACTCTGGCTCAGTTTGCTCTGGATTTCTTTTGTTCTTCAAGTACCTAAAAACAATTTCAGATGCATCTTCCACTTGCATGGGAGGCCAATCTTCTGCCAACACCTGCTAATAGGTCTGGATAAGATATCCATGCCGAGTCCCGTCAGGCAACTGACATAGTTTTACTTTATAATCATTTAAAAAAAAATTTCCCCTTAAGTTACATATTACAAAACCCTGTCTGTCTCCTAACTTCACATTACGACAAGGCCAGCTATCCTCTCCCAGTTCCTGGAACCCTATCTAAGCAAATGAGATAGAGAAAAGAAGATATTGCCACACAGCTAACCCTTAATACACCTAACCCATGACTGCTTATTTTAATGTCATTCCCAGGAGGCAATGTGAGCGCAAGCACCAAGCTAGTTCACAAGTCTTGGTCATCTCCAGGGCCCCGAGAAGTATTTGCCACACAGTAGATGCTGAATAAATGAAGAGATGAAAGCTTCCTAGGTGGCTTGAATTGGAAGACTCATACGAGATTATGATTTATTTATTCCATGCACAGATCCTTAACAAGTCCACGAAAAGACGACTGCAGAAGGGCTTCAGGCCTTCACCATCTCATCTCCTTCAAATATTGCTTGAGGTACCAAGAACGTCCTGATGTTTGGCTACACACCAAATTTGTACTGAAGGCACTGGCTTCAATTTTCATGGTAGGACTTAACTCGTGGATTTGACTGTCAAAAAAAGGGGGGATAAATGCAGCAGGAATGAGATCTATTCACTAAAAGATGAGGGAACAGGGGAGTGGTTGGTAGAGAGCCACAAAGTTGAGGAAAAAGAACTGAAAACTTCCGCTCTCCATGCCCCCCATTCACACCACTACCTAGATTTTTAGTTCATTCACCAGAGAATAGACTGGGTCCTGCCCTTTCCGAGGTCCCAGGCCCAGCATTTATGAGCACTTCCCTTCCCGGTGCTTGGCCCTCTGGCACACGTACCGACCAGGGCCTCCTGTGGTTCAGTGTCTGTCATCCCCGCCAATGAACACCCGCCAGCCTTCCTCCACACCATATGAATTAGAAGCACATCAGTGAGAAAATTACTGGAAAGAATAAAATTCCATGCCCATTTGGCAGCCTTGTGACTCAGTGGTATCAGCAGCCCATCACCTTTGGCTGTGGGCACCACGACAGCGATGCTCCCCTGACCACAGCTGCAGCGCCAACGGTGCCTTCATGACCAAGGCCTTCATAACATAATCGGACCCCCACAGCCCAAGGGCAGGGAACCTAACTCACCCAAACGTAACCCACCTTCCCCTCCCCTCTCCATCCTTCTAGCCTAACTTTCTCCTCAAAATCTCCAGCGTTCAGTGCAATCTCATCCCACAGATCTTCTCTCAGGGAAGATGAGAGGGAAGCACCACCCTCCCTCTGCCCCTCCACCCCCACCCCCGGCCCCCGCATCTCTGTTTTTGAAATGACTCCAGGAGTGCCAGATGTACAGAGTTTTCCGGAAGGGTGTTGGAGGAGAGTGCAGTGCACTGAGAGCACCAAGGCTCCCTGATTATGCAAGGAATATGAGAGCCCCTCTATTCATCACCTCGAGGTAGACTATTAAATCTCTGGAAGCCTTCCACATGGTTTAGTAACGGAGATCCATTATGCCCTCCCTCAGGTTCCATTGAACACCAGCAAACAAACATATGGTGAGTAAGTTCTAATGGAATTCCACACCACATGCAGGCTCTGTGCAGAGCTCCGTGCTGGGGTGGGGGGGGGCGGTGGGGGGAGCCGGCCCCAAGCAGCCATTGATGGCAGCTTCTCTGAGTGGTTTCTGCAACAGGATTTTCCTGCTTTCACCATGAAGAGATGGGAGGCACTGGGATTTGGTTCCATTTTCTACTAAAGCATTTGGCAAGGAGGGCAAGCACCTTCTTCTGTCCCCATCTTAGCTCACCTTGGACAAGTCACTTGGTCCCTCCAAACCTCAGTCTTCTCCCTAAAAGAGCCACAGTCAACACCCGTCCTGTTTCACAGGTGTTGCAATAATGAAACACCTCAGTGGACATAACCATGTTTTGGAAAGCGTTTCAGATTTATATAATTACCACGGTCTTCCTCCTGGATTTCCTATCTCCAGCCCATGCCTATAAGCTTCATTTGATACAGGAGCCAATCACACTCTCCTAAGGAAGGTTAAAAATAAAGCAACAAAACTACAGTGTTGACTACATTGATACCAAGAGGGAAAGAAAAAAGGATTCCCGACAACTACTCACAGGCTAGCTCTCAGGCCACTTCCTTTTCAGAAGGTATACCTTTAAAAATGAAAACCTATTGAAAGAAAGAAAGAAAGAAAGAAAGAAAGAAAGAAAGAAAGAAAGAAAGAAGAAGAAAGAAGGAAGGAAGGAAGGAAGGAAGGAAGGAAGGAAGGAAGGAGAAAGAAAGAAAGAAAGAAAGAAAGAAAGAAAGAAAGAAAGAAAGAAAGAAAGAAAGAAAGAAAACCTATCATCTCCCTTTGTCTTGCCTCTCCCCTACTCAAAAAAAAAAAAAAAGTGATTATGGAGTGAGAGCCATACTGATCAACTGAAGAAATTTAGATAAATTTGGCTTTTCATTAACTGCAGCTGTTGTTTCTTTCAGTGTCTTAATGAAATGTATCATTCGAACATGCTGGCTGAGGAGCATTGCTGGAGTCTTCTTTTGCCTTCAATTGTTAATTCTAACAATATGAATTCAATTTCTATAGTTAGCCCTGAAAAAAAAAAAAAAAAAAAAAAAAGTCCCTTCCTCTGCTTTAAGGTTGTTTTTATTGAAAAGTTGTGCTTTCAGATAGTTCTCCCTCAATCTCTCTCTCTCACACACACGCACACACTTCCATGCATGTGTGCCACTATCAGCAGACTGCTCTTCAGACCCGAATCCAGCTCCTATGCTCTAAAATGACAAATGACAAATGTAAAACCCAAAGCACTCACTGCAGCTCCCAGATTCCCAGCCTCATCCCCCACCCATCACCGCTCCCAACCACGCCCTTCCTGAGAACAGTGTCAAACGTGGCCTTCAAATACAAACATGCACAAAAAAATAATAAATAAATAAATAAATAAATAAATAAATAAATAAATAAATAATAAAACAAATACAAACATGCAGAAGGAAGCCCTCCCAAACTCAATGAGATTTCCAGTTCCAGTGCACAAAAGAAAGTTTCGTAGTTCCACATGACTTGCCTATGAACGAGCTGTGAGGTGATAAATGACCTCCACACAATATTGGCTTATTTAAATTAAACCATTATTCATTTATACAGAAGGATGACTCATGATTATCTGGATAGAAAAAAAAATGAAGTAGGAGGAGATAGCCCCAGACCTCGCTTCCCATTAATGCTCTAAGTAATAGGATGCTAGTCTTTATGTGGTTTCTCATTATTCTTAGAACTTTAGTTACCACCTTAATTATTATATTGTTTCTCTTGGAAGAAGATGAGGAATAAACAGACTGTATTTTCTCTTTTCATATCAAGATGGATTAAATGTCAAGAATAATTAAATGCCACAAGGTGGTGGCCACCAATTGACGCGGACAGCTTTTCTGAAAACCCACCCAGGAAAGAAGAAAATAGAAACATCCTCGCATCTCTGTGCCTTTCCTGACTTCGTTTATGTAGGCGGGAATCTCGACATCTTAAACTAAAATGGAAAAAAAAAAAAGAGCTGAGTCCCTGCAAGCTAATAATTATTTTGTGCTTGGAACGAGAGTGTTCAGAAGAACAGACAACGGATGTCGTAACATTTTCCAAAGTGGAAGAAGCAGGGGGCTTATTCCTGTGCATTCTGGCAAATGAGATCAACAAAGAATGTGGATCATTTCAGAGGATTTAGAAATAAAACGGGGCTATTTTCAAGAGGTTTCCATTCCGAATTTTTGAGGGAATAAAAGTGGGCAAGGAAGCAAAGAAGATGCTACTGGCTAATTTATCAATAACTGATAAAAAGGCTTTACTTCTAGTTCTATTCAAGAAGTAACCACTAGCAAAATCACTATCACGTGGCTGAGCAAGAGCTATCGGAAGGAGATGGAACCGAGCAATGCTCTTTGAAACACTGAAATCTTGTATGGAAATCAGGAAGCCAAGGTCACTACTCTCCTGATGGACTCTGAAGTTCAAGTCCGCTTTGAAGTGCTTATGCCAGTCACTTTGGAGGCATTTTGTTCACTGCGGCGTTCCACAGAAAAACATCTTCACAGCACACGTCAGTGATTTTATTCCAGCAAAAAGTTGGTCACTGTGGGAATAGCAAAATCTGTTAGACAAATGATACTCCAGAAAATGTATTATCCTCGCAGGCTCCCAACGTTCAGTGAAGAGAACTTACTAGTTTCCATGTGTTTACCGCAAGCATCTCAATTCTCACACCACTGAATGATAGTATCTCCGCAGCGTTATAACCACACACGGCCCATCTCTTGTTTCATTTTCTGGATCTTCTCTCTCCCTGCAGCCCCATCTTCCTTAAGATTAAGACACTGGGTTTCGCTTCTGCACTCCCTTGGTCATCCTCCTCCAATACCAGGTGCTTTGGGTGGCCAGTTACTCACCCACAGGTCACAGATGAAGTCAACAGACGAACCAAAAGCCCTTGCCAAGCTGAACATCCAAGACGGGTGCCATCAGCTCTTCCAAGGGAAGCTGGGATACAGTGTCCTGAGCTAGGAGGTAGCACCACAGAAACGGAGAACGCAACCCAGTCATCGCAGCTGCAAAGTACACGTCAAGTTCGTAAGCATCAACATCAAGTCTTCTTGTTCTTTTCCTCTGAAGAGCCACCTATTAAACCCTTGACCACGAGATGAGCCCCAGAAGCCCGGAGCTCTGCAGCAACCCTGAAATAGAGCAACACTTCATCGGGATGTGGTTCGAGTCGAAGACTGCTCTGAATGGCTTGGGGTGGGAGCCAGCACTACAGCTCTTCTTGAGGCGTTCGAATTCTTCTTAATGAGTGAAAATATCAGTGAGGATGACAAAACATGAGAGACTCCTAACTCTGGGAAATGAACAAGGAGTAGTGGAAGGGGAGGTGGGCAGGCAGTTGGGGTGACTGGGTGATGGGCACTGAGGGGGACACGGCGGGATGAGCACTGGGTGTTACGCTATATGTTGGCAAATTGAACTCCAATAAAAAAATGTTTTTTAAATAATTCTTCTTCATTCTCAAGTGAGTGCACAGAACCCCAAAAACTTCAGCGCACAAAAACATATGCGCAGCATAGTAGTTGGGTTCTAAGTGGGGTACATTCCATTTCCTTCCAACGTAATCACCACCTTTCCACCCTTTCTCTGTGCTCTCCCCATCTCCGAATGAGGGTGAGAAGTTAGAACAGGGACCCAAAATGCAGTACCCCAAAATTAGCTCTCACTGTTGTGACATAAACCTGTCGAGAGAACACTGCCACCATTCCATACCTGGATTAAAATACAACAAATACCATCATGGCGAGCATCTAGTAATGTAGAGAGTTGTTGAATCAGTATGTTGTACACCTGAAACTAATATAACACTGTGTTCATTATACTTCAATTAAAAAAAAAAAAAAGGCAGTTGAAACAGGAGAAAGAGCTTGGCCAGAGGCCCAAGGCGCGCCCTGTGACCCTGAGGCTGGCCTTGACTTCCAGGCCGGTGGGATACAATGAACATCCTCATATAGCCATCTTGTAAGCTTCCTTGCAACAGCTCTCACTACCCGTTTCTCCCTCTCCAATCTTCCCTGTGCTCCGGCTGAGTGATATTTTAAGGCTCCTACTCAACACTTCAACCGTGAAATGTGTCAGTAGTTGTCTGTCACCCAGGGGAGTCTGACGTGGCACACTCCAGCCACCGCTGCCTCTGCAACGTCCCCAACACCAGCTTCTGAAATGGCTCCTGGGGCCCCCACCTCCTGGTATTCACACCCTCGCGTACTGCCTCCCGTTGAGGGTGGGCTGGACCTAGTGATTTACTTCCAATGACCAGGACAGGGCAACAGCGATAGGACGCCACTTCTTCAGAAGTGACTCGGCTGCAAAAGACTCTCTCTCTCTCTCTCTCTCTCTCTCTCTCTCTCTCTCTTACTTGCTCAAAGCAAACCGACATGTTGAAAGCTGCCCTGCGGAGAGGCTCAGACGGCAAGGAACTGACGATGGCTTCTGGCCAACACCCAGTGAGGAACTGAGGTGCCCTGTCAAACAGCCTGCAAGGAAGGAGTCCTGCCCATGACCATGAATAAGCTTAGACACGGATCACTGCCCAGCACCAGTGGACACTTTACTGCAGCCCTGTGACAGGCCCCGTAAGCCACAACTGGTTCCTGACTCACAGAAACAGAGGTAATAGATGCTGCTGTCTACGCTGCTAAAGTTGGTTCCACACCAAAATAGACAATGAACACAGAGGCAGAGTAAAAGAATTAAAAATACATAAATAAATAACAAAACAAATGCCAGTAGTTTCTGTGTCTATTACCACACGAGACAACACTGTCATCATGGTATCACTTCGGTGCTCTGCTGGGAAATTCCTACTCAACACTGCTGTCCGTGAGTCTGTCGTCGATCAGTCCGGAAATAGCTACCTGAATACCTACCGCCGTAGGGATAAAATGCTTTGTAGCATGAGCTCAGTTTCAGTGCCACAGTGCTAAATCCTGACCACCAAACAAAATTTGCAAAGAAGCCAGCAACCACATCAGACCACGTTCCGGAGGCACTCCAGCCACCTCGGAGGAGCGGGCCTTCCATCCCCTTTACCAACTCACGCACAAGCAATCGAGAATTCTGCACACTACTACCTACCATCTCAACGAGAATCACGACTCTGAGAACTACAGTGGGGATGAAGAGACGAGGTACGCAATGGATACTTACTGAGTCCCCAACACGTGCCCGGAAGCATGTGCGCGCCAAGGACATACTGACCACTTAGATGGCAGGCAGCTTGCCCTAAGGTATTTTGCTATTTATTCCTCACAGTCTTATGAGGTCTGTGGCAACACCATTTAACCAGTGAAGAAAGGTAAAGAAACTCATGCAAGCCCCCTAAGTAGAAATGGATAAAGCCGGCATTGAAATCCATTGGTCTGCTGTCTCCAAACCAATGCTCTCCCAGGCAATCCCACTGCCCCCTGAGTTAATGAGGAGTGAATGGAGGATCAAGGCCTGTCCTGCTGGCTTCTTGCCTATTGTTAGAAAAATGGAAGGAGACAGTCTTGGATACCAACCAGGCCCACTTCCCATTCAGTCGAAGGCTGGAGCACTGTCAGTGGGCAGGGGCACCTTCTGTTGGTCTCGATGCTAGCACACGGTCATGTACCGATACTAGACGGACCAACAGGCCCATTTGGCTTCTGAGTACATACTAAAGCCACCTGCAATTCCAAGGACTCCAAAAACAGTGTGAAAAAAATGTTTTGAAAAAGAATTAATTGTTTTAAAAGTGAAAAAAGAACAATGTAGTAAGAATTCTGTTAGATTTCTTTACATGGGGAGGGGAACACTAAAATCTTTGAGTGCTGAAGACCTCTAAAATTTTAATCTGATCTGAGAGGGGCTCTTAGAAAGTTCTGCTTTTATGCCCCAAACAGAAGCCACTCATCCAGCCTTCCTGCCCTAGAAAGAGAAGGCATTATTATCCCCATATAACACAGGTAACTGCAGTACATGGAGGAAAATGGCTTAACCATAATATAGAGGAGGGCCTTCAAGGACCAGAAGCTGACATTTCCTCCTCCCTCCATCACTGTTCTTTTCCCCCCTCCCCGGGGGTTATGAGGATTAAGTGCTATCAAGAATTGAAAACTGGGAGTGCCATCACCAGGATGGCAAAGTAGGAGATCCCAGGTTCTGTCCCCCAACAAAGATCAACACTTAGACAGCTAGCCGTGGACAAAAAGCTCTGAGAGAGCTCAAGAGTCCACTCAAAATTCAGCAACATAGCAGAACAAAAAACTGGAGAACTACACAAAAAGTGAAGGAAATGCAGTTTCCTTGTGCCAGCATCACTCCATCCCCAAGGCTGGCACGGGTCAGTGCCAGGACGGAACTTCCCAGCTACAAAGAGTTCCCTTCACAAGGAAAGAGGGAGTAGGGTGAGCAACCAGCTTCCCCAGCCTTCCAGGACACTGTACAAAGGATCCACTTTAGTTTCATCCCCTCTAGCGATCAGCAAGACCGAGACTTATAAAGACAGCTGGAAGAGGATCCCTGGGTGGCTCAGTGGTTTAGTACCTGCCTATCGGCAGCCCAGGGCATGGTCCTGGAGTCCTAGGATCGACTCCCACATCAGGCTCCCTGCATGGAGCCTGCTTCTCTCTCTGACTATGTCTCTGACTATCTCTCTCCTCTCTCTCTCTCTCTCTCTCTCTCTCTCTCTCTCTCTCTTTGTCTCTCATGAATAAATAAATAAAATCTTAAAAAAAAAAAAAAGACAGCTGGGAAAAGGGAGAATAGTGAAGGCTACCAGTATCAGCCATGCAGTGGGAGCGACCAGGGCTCCCAGTGACTCACTCTGCAGAGGACCCAGTAGCATCTGCCACTAAGAAACCAACTGCCACACAGCAGCCAGACCTTTTGCAGATAGCACCAGTTTTCACCCCACAGGTATTTCCGTTTGCAGATGCCAATCACCTGAGTCCCTCCCCACCTGAGCCCATCCCTGGCCCCAGCAGAGCCTGGGATACCAGCAGCCAACCCAGGCCTCTGTAGTTGCACAAATAAGACACATGAGCATAGGTGCCCACAGCTGACCCCTATGACCTTGTGTACTCTTGGGGCTAGCCCTTCAACTGTGCACTTACATACTACCAGGCTGGTTGTCATCACCAGCTTCTACTGCCATGTGCACACCACCACAAAAGTGTACACCAACAGCCAGAGCACTTGTACCTGCTTGTGGGCCTGGATCCAGCCCTCTCTGTGCTCCCTGGCCTGCAAAACTAGGCTCACCTGCAGCTAGCTATGCCAGCTGTACAACTACACAGTCCTGGCCTGACTCTGCTCACCAGTCTCCACCACCAGGCATGCATGCATGGGGAGACACTGCAATCACCAGAGTGCACATCAACAGCAAAGCCACTGCAGCTACAAGTGTGCCTGCAGATGGTCCGGGCTCTTGCTGCTGACCTTGGCCACTACCACCACATGCCTGTCTAAGTACCCGCAGCTGAGTATTGCACATCATTGCCTCTGGCCACCACTGCTGCCTGCCCTGGTCGCTAGTCCACTGGACCAAGAGGTGCCACTGAGAACACCAACAGCCCTTGCAGCCACTGCAGATCCCTGCCACACTTGACGAGGATCTCACAGTTGTTGATGATGTGGACGTCAGTGACCTGAGCCAAAGAGACATTATGATTCCCTGGACTAGAAGCCACCATATGCCTCTGCAGTTGGCACCTTACATCACTACGCCTGAGATCGTAGCATGCTCTAAAGTGCTACAGATGAATGTTTTTTCCTAAAACAAATTCAGTCCATAAATTAAGGGGGAAAAAAAATCACTGCTTCTCCAAATGCACAGCCACCTATACAAGGCTATAGGAATAATGAGAAATCAAGGAAACATGACCCCACCAAATAAACATAATAAACTTCCAGTAACTGAACACAAAGCAATGGAGAAACATGAATTTCCCCGTGAAGAATTCAAAATAATTGTTCTAAAGATGCTCAAAGAATTACAAGAAAACAGATAAGCAATTTAGTAATATCATGAAAATAATATAAGAGCAAAATGAGAAATTTAACAAAGAGAAAACGTAAAAAAAGAATCAAACAGAAATTTTGGAGCTGAAAAATACAATGACTAAACTGAAAAATTCAACAGAGTTCAGCTCAGTGATCAGTGAAGAGCATTCAAAATTATTCAATCAGAAGAGTAAAAAGAAAAATAATTTTTTTAAAATATAACAATACTTTACCAAGCAAAATTATCCTTCAGAAATGAGGGAGAAATACTTTCCCAAATAAACAAAAGCTGAGAGAGTTCATCACTACTAGACCTGCCTTACATGAAATGCTGAAAGGAGTCTTCCAACATGAAATAAAAAGATACTAATGAGTAACATAAAAACATATGAGAATATACAACACACACAGGTAAAAAGTAAGTAGTCAGATTTCAAATATTCTAATATTTAATATGGTGGTATTTTAACAACTTATCTCTAGTATAAAGGTTAAATGATAAAAGTATTAAAAACAGCTATAGCTACAATAATTTGTTAATGGATATACAATATAAAAGATTAAATTGTGGCATCAAAAACATAAAATGGGTGAGTAAAAGTGTAGAGTTTTTGTGTGTGATTGAAGTTAAGCTGTTATCAGCTTAAAATAAACTGTTACATCAATAAAACGTTTCGAGTTAGCCTTAGGGTAACCACAAACAAAAACCTATAGAGTAGATATAGGCAAGATAGAGAAGGGAACCAAAGTACAGTACTAGGAAAATTATCAGTTTGCAAAGAAAGATAGCAAGAGAGGAACACAAGAATTATAAAACATCCAGAAAATAATTAACAAGATGGCAATAGTAAGTCCTTACCCATTCCTTTAAATGTAAATGGACTAAATTCTCTAATCAAAAGATACAGAATGGCTAAGTGGATAAAAAACAACACACAACAATATGCTACCTACAAAAGACCCACTTCAGCTTCAAGGGGACACACAGGCTCAAAAAGAAGGGATAGAAAGGATATTCCACTCAAATGGAAAACAAAAGAGAACAGGGGTTACTATACTTAAATCAAACAAAATACACTTTAAAATTTTTAACAAGAGACAAATAATTATTATATAATTATAAAGAGGTAAATCCATCAAGACCCAATGTTGGAGTACTTAAAAATATTTAGAAAATACAGACCTGGATGGACTAATAGACAACAATACAATTAAAGGAGAGACTACAATACCCTACTTTCAACATAGACAGAGCATCTACGTAGAAAATCAATAAGGAAACATGAGATTTAAACTAAACGCCACACGAATCTAACAAATATATATATAAAACATTCTATAAAACAATAGCAAAATACACAGTCTTCTCAAAGGCATATGAAACATTCTACAGGACAGATCATATGTTGGGTTACAAAACAAGTCTTAAATTTAAGAAGATTGAAGTCAGACCAAGGATCTTTTCTGACCATGATGGTAAGAAACTAGAAATCAATAATAGGGGGAAACCTGGAAAGTTGACAAGTATGTGGAAACTTAACAACAGTCCTGAACAACCAATAGGTAAGTGAGAAAATTAAAAGGGAAATCAAAAAAATCTTGAGGCAAATGAAAACGGAAACACAACATACCAAAACTTAAGGAATGTAGCAAAATAAGTTTTAAGAGGGAAGTTTATAGCATTTAATAAATCCCTATATTTTAAAGAAAGGAAGATCACAAATAAACAACATAACTTACACCTAAAGGAATTTGAGAAACAAGAACAAACTAAGCCCATAGTTAGCAGAAGAAAGAAGATAACAAAGGTCAGAGCAAAAAGAAATGAAATAGAGAAAAGACAAATAATAGAAAAGATCAACAAAGCAAAGAGTTGCTTTTTGAAAGGATAAATAAAACTGACGAATCTTTGCCGAGAATTACTATGAAAAGAAGAGTAAGGGTGCAAATAAATAAATGAAAGAAGAGATAACTGTTGCCACAGAAATACAAAGGATTCTGAGACTACTGAGAACCACTATATGCCAACAAATTGGACAACACAGAAGAAATGGGTAAATTCCTAGAAACATGCAAACTGGCAAGTCTGAGTCAGGAAAAAAACAAAAACAAAAATCTGAACAGACCCACAGCAAGTAAGGAGATGGAATCAACAATCCAAAACCCACGAAAAAAAAGAGAATTCCAGTACCAGCAAATGGTTTCACTGGTAAATTCTAACAAATATTTAAAGAAGAATTAAGGCCCACTCCTCTCTAACTCTTCCAAAACAATTGAAGAGGAGCTGTCCATTGCTGGACCGATCAACGGTGGCAAGGGGCTGGAGTGCTATATGTGCTATGTCATAGACACAGGAAGGTAAATGCTCTCTCAGCAGCCATGAGGACGGAGCGGAAGAAAATCATTCTAGAAAAATAATATGTGAGTGACAATCCAAATCCTTACAAACAGACGGACAACACTGATAATAGTTGGACAAACCATAACATCTGACTCTCCTCACCCTCCATTACCTCTGTGCTCCCTCTCACCCCACATACCTCTGACTCCAAGGGCCCAAGTCTTTCAAGCCATCTAAACAGCAATCCAAAGTTCTCACTGTTAGACCCTACCCGGTTGTACACCCCCATCCAAATGCCAGATTTTTCTTTTCAACTTGGAGTCTTCACGAATCAGTAGGAATCTCATTGACCTTGCTGGGCCCCCACCGCCCACCCCCAGGAACCTTGAAGAAAATCTCAACAACCAGACCTCAGAGGACAAATGAGAAGTAGAGACCAGCAGTCCTGATAGAGACAGGAACAGGAAGGTCACTCAGTGTTTGGGATCCCGGCTGACAGCTCCTGCCCTAGTAAGGCCATCTTCATAGGGTCCTTCTCTCATAGTGTCAACGAGATGAGTTGGGTCTTTTCCGTGTGTGTCTGCTTCATTAGATATTTCCACTCCTGCTCCTGAAACCACTGCCCATCTTCTGTCCTATTTAAATTCCTGATTAGTTCATCATCCCTTTTTTATCAGAGGTCAGCTCACAGATTGGCTGGAGTCAGATGTTCAACCCTTTAAGTCCAATTAGCTGTGGATAGAAACAGGGTTATCAATTCCTGCCTCTCCGATGTGCTCTGGGGACTAGTGCCATCAGCATCTCTGGGGAGCCTATTTCTGAAATGCAGATTCTCAGGTTCCAAACAGACCCCCTGAATCAAACTACTTATTTCACAAGAACCCCCTGGGTGATTTGTAGGTTCATTGAAGTTTGAGAAGAACAGGCATAGAATATAGCCCCTCAAGTTGGGAACTGCCTTGAACGGCACTACAGGCTGCCTGCTTGTCCACAGTGCTGGTAACTCAGTCCTTTGTCAAACCACTAACCTCACCGATGACAGCATCGTCTAGTCCGCCTTTTAAGGGATATTTGCGTCTTTTTATAAGAGACTCTAGAAGAATCACAAAATATGCAAAAGGAAAAGTAAGGATCCATTGGTGACATTTCAGGGACCGTGACAGATAACTGGAGAAGGAAAAATTATGTATTTGTTGTGGGAGAGATTTTCAATGGGGGGGGGGGACAGTTCTGTTTTGCTTTATTGTATACCAGAGTCCTTCATCATTTGTTAAAGCTTAACTCGAGAAAGGCTACTTATTCCATCTCCATGTAAAAACGGGCCTGTCAAAGCAAGGGTTTTCAACTTCCACTGCAACCAACCCCTTACCCTGGAACATCGTAGATAACGCCCCACAGAAAGGGATCCTAAGGTCTTCCGTCTAACTGCGTGGTTTATACTTGTGGAAACTGAGACCAAAAGAGATGAGGTCATGGAGCTGAGTGAAAGCTTCAGTTGAGACCAGAACCAAGAAATCCTGACTTCTCTAGGAGGGTTCCCTTCACTGAACAGAGAGAGCCACCACGGGATGAACACTCCCACACGTGGGGCTCCTGGTGGAAGGACGGGGTGGAGGGGTGGACAGGAGGAAGCACGCTGAAGGAGCTCCTGAGAGAACATGTTTGCTGGCAAGAGGTGGAGACGAACGTTTGTCAAATTTGGGGTAAGGGCCTGGGAGCTAAGGGTCTGCTTCAGACTTAGTCTCGCAGTATATGGACATCACAGGACCTTCCAGAACCTTCTGAAAAGTACGAAACATGAAAACAACTGCCCCCAGCTGCTCCTGGGGGTCCCTGTATTCTGACTGCAGCTGTGGAGAATTGTTGCTGAATTCCATTCTCCACGTTGCTCTAAAAGCATTTCAAAGAGGTTCAGAGAAAGCCGGGTGCACTTTGGTAAATTGAAAACTATTTGTGACTAACCATCCATCACCATCTCTCAACATTCACCATCAGAAGGAGGTGGGAGCCACCAGGGCAGAAGGCCAGACCCAAGCGGGGGGGAGGGGGCGCCGCTTGCATTCCCAGTTGCCCCTGTCTTTCTAGGTGACCCTAGAATAACATATATCTCTTTGTGTCCTTACCGAGGAGACTTTAGAAGAAGAGAAAAAGGGAGGTGAAGAAGCAGTAGACGCTTCTGTTTGCCGTATACCTGCTTCTCCAGAATTGTAAGCATCTGTGAGGTTAAAATAGAAAGTCCTTCCCGTGAACATTCTTCCATAAATACTAACTACAGTGATGCTGCCTTTACTTTCATACCCACCCACTGCGATTACCTCCAAGCTCCTCCAAGCTGAAGACGTTTGTTAAGAATCACTGTTACCCAACTACTTTTTCTCATTATAGTCTTATAATGTAGACAGGTTTTTGCAGTCCTTCCTAAGATTTACAGAATGCATTTCTTGGAAGAGGGGGGTAGAGGCGTGGGGAACAAAGGGATGGCTTTTAGCAAAAGAAGCCTGATTTTATTATTCCGTTAATATAAAGTTCAAAACCAGGGATAGACTAAGCTCTATCCCTGTTTAGGGACACCTGCTAAGGTGAAAAGCCAGGAAGTAATTCCTATAAAGCTTCCAAGAGTGGTTCATTTGGGGGTAGTGATAGATAGAAGGATGGGGTAGGGGAGGGAACTCAGAAGAGCTGGTCACGTTCTCTTTTTTGATCTGGGTAGTGGTTACATGAATGCTGACTTTCTGATCAACTTTTAAGCAACGTGATTTTGTTTTGTCCATGTTTCCATCATGTCCGTTTCATAATTTAAAAAGTTAGGAGGGAAAATTGGCCAAAATGAAGGGATTTGTCTCAGCCACTAGACCCTTTCTTTGTATGAGACTCTATTTGATTGTTTTCCCCTCTAGTTCCTTTAGTGACAGGAACAGATGAAAAGGGCGAGCTCTGGGCAACATGGGAAGCAAGCAAGCCTCCCCAGACCATTCCTGTCCTCTAGGTTATTAGAGGGTAATCAGTGACATTTATTCTGATGTCATTTTTTTTTTCAAGCAAGAGCCTTTAAAGGGAAATTTACAAGGAAGCAAAATTATAGAAAAATCACAAGTGGTGCTACATGGGTATAACCCAATTGCTAGCCTGGGGTCAGCCATCCTGGTTCCCCATTGGGTTCCACAGTGGGTGAAATGT
Organism: Nyctereutes procyonoides; assembly: GCF_905146905.1. Taxonomy (NCBI): domain Eukaryota; kingdom Metazoa; phylum Chordata; class Mammalia; order Carnivora; family Canidae; genus Nyctereutes; species Nyctereutes procyonoides. Next base: position 68,035,066 of record NW_026575049.1, read on the forward strand.
ACTTTTATGGGACTTTCTGCTCTCTTTAAAACACAGTGTAACACCCCAGATCTAATGAATAAACATTTGGGGGAGGATACAAATAACTTAGGGGCCAGGACAAGTGGTCAGAGGAACTGGAACATGAGAACAGATAAGTCTTCATATGAGAATTAAGGTTGAGAACTGTTAAGTGTCAGCTGGTGAGGGATTCACAGAGGGACTCGGGGCAGCTGGAGAGACCTGGGTGCCGATCACTGTGCGGGATGCTGACCAAGGACCAAATCATGGGACTAAGTTGTGCAAATGAGCGTGAGAACACGTCCAGTCAGTTAAAATGAACACAGCTCCCCAAGGTCCCCAAGGAGTCTTGCTAATGGTGGGAGTGGTAGGAACTTACAGAAGGCCTGGAGGGGAAAACTTGGGGTCACGCAGACCTTTTTGTAGCTTTCAAATAGTAAGTAAGCAGTGTCTGTCCCATCCAATGGAATTAAAGAGACAAAATAGCTGTGATTTTTCTGTACAGCACTGTCACATGGAAGATGATCTACTACCCAGCGAAGCTCTCCTTCCTTCCCCTCCCTCTTACTGAAATGAAACTGAGAGCTACAGGGAAAATTCACTGGGTGGTCCTCTACTTTCCTCCAAGTAGAAAAGAGGAATGTTTCACACTGGCCTTTAAGCTACAAGGCTTTTCAAACCAGATGCCTCGTGCTGAAAATCCTTGCTTTAGGCTGGGCTCAGTTTTGCTTTGTTTTTTAATCAAATAAGACAGAGCAGGACAAGGTGAGCACATCGGCACCGCTCTCCAGGTCACCGCCAAGCACTTGCCCATTCTAGCCCTCCCTGGCCTCCCCTCACCTTGCCAGACTGTAACTCCAACCCACAGTGGAGCACAGTGCTCTTCCCAGGCCCCTAGTGACCTCTAGTGCCGAATGTGTGGTGGGCTCATGGACAATATTTGGAAAAACACTGTGTGCTCAGTAAATGTTAAATAGCACTAGTAATAAGATTCATATTTGTAAACAGACATTGAGCTGCTGAACTCCCCAGTCTGCCCCTATTAACACTGAGCATGTGGACAGGAATGGTGAGGTCCCCACAAAACATAGTATGGAGAGCTTAAGATTTGCTAAATCTGTGACTTAATCTCTCAGTAGTGGAGAACCTATAAAGCATCACAGCTGGTAGTTCTATGGGACCTGTGTTTGATGTACAGCCAGTTGAGACCCAGACGTCCCCAAGTAAGGCCAGGTTCCCTGGGTGCCCTCAGAATCACTGTCAGCACCATGATCCAAACTCACCTGCCAAGAACTTAACCGTGCATGGCACCCTATGGGCATCCCAAGAGAACAGACTCCGCAAAACAGGTACTGAATGGGGAGCTCCTAAGTTGCCCCCCTCTGGACCAGGTGAGTATGAAGTATCCCTGGAAAAGTCCCTTAGCTTCCCTAGAGCCCAGTTTCTCATTCCTGAGAAACTCCCACACATCCTCGGAAAACTTCCTCCCACACATCCTTGGAAGGTATTTATGACTTTCTCCCACTTCCTTCCACCAACAACCAACGGGACCCATGCAGACAGTGATGATGGGGTAATCCAGAGGCTTCCCACCCCTTAGCTCCAGGACACTTTTACACCCTTAACAACTGACATCCCCAGATAATTTCTATTTTATATGGGTTATATCTACCACCTTTACCAAATTAGTAATTTAAAATAAGAAGTATTTCAGGGCCTCCTGGGTGGCTCAGTCAGTGAAGCGTCTGACTCTTGATTTCAGCTCAGGTCATGATCTCAGGTTCGTGAGATCGAGTCCCATGTAGGGCTCCAGTTCGGCACGGAGTCTGCTTGAGATTCACTCTTTCTGCCCTTCCCCCCATGCACACATGTACACTCTCTCTCTGTCTCTCTCTCTCTCTCTCACTCTAAAATAAATAAGCAAAATATTTTTTTAAAAAGAATATATATTTTAAATGCTTACTAACTTGTTTCAAAATAACAATAGACCCATTAAGTAGAAGCATAAGTAGCATTTTTATTACAATAACTACATTTACCAAAACAAAGTAAATCAATGAGAAGAGTGGTGTTGTTTTAGAATTTTTGAAGCCTTTTTATCCAGATTAATAGGGTTCCCCTGTCAGCTTTTGCATCCATCTGTTCAGAGCTGTTGTTTTAGTTGAAGTATATGCAGAAAATCTAGCCTCACATAGAAACGTATGAGGCGAGAGAAGGGGGTATGTATTTTAATAGTCTTGTCAGATAAATCTAGATATTCTTCTTTGACATTACATCAAAACTCATCAGTGCTGATTGAATATTACACTAAAACTCAACAAGTGCTAAGAAATCTGAAACTGTATCAATAAAGTTTTCAGGTTGTTACATTAAAATCCATTAGTGTTTCCTCTACTGTGAATGGAACTTTACCCAGGCATAATTTTATGCCATCATTGTCATTTGGAGAATATTGATTTCTTGAATTAGGCACATCTTCTAAATGTATGATGAAAAACTCTACTATATATTCATGAGAAACTAAGGATGAAAAGGAAGATAATACCTTAGTGCCATTAGTAATAGTTTACTAATAGTTTTGACCTTGGAAACTCCCAAGAGTCCCTTGACCACACTCCATAAATTGCTGGATTAACCCATCAAATAAAGTGATGGCTGTGGATGTGTCGTGGTTACCTCTCTCAGGTAAATGACTTAATCCCTTTAGGCAATGCCAACTGTTTCTTCTTCTGAACTTTTCAGAACAAGAATGGATAGTGAGTGTGGGTCAGAAGAGGGAACTGGAGTCAATCAGACTCTATATGAACTACTAATCCCTGCCCCTACCAACATCTTAGAAATGTTCCTTTTAAAAAAAAAAAAGGATTGACTGATTGATTGATTGATTCATGAGAGACACAGAGAGAGAGGCAGAGACACAGGCAGAGGGAGAAGCAGGCTCCCTATGCAGGACTTGATCTCGGGACCCCGGGGTCACACCCTGAGCCAAAGGCAGAGGTTGAACCGCTGAACCACCCAGGTGTCCCTCAGAAATGTTTCAGTTCAAGCCATGAAGTGCTGGTGAATGTTTAACAACCAGCTCTCCAGGGAAAAAAAAAAGTCCTGATTTTCAGCACTTGCCAGTTCTTGAGGTATAAAAACCTCCACCACGGCCGATTTCACTGAACAAGCTGATGGGCCAAGATGAACACAATCAGTTCTCAAGAGCTGGTGGGAGCCAGTTCCAGCACACCGCTGAGAAAGACATATAGACCCACCTCTCAACGGAAAGAACATCAAAGAACTTACACTCATTTTGTTTTAGCTTCTACATTCTACCCTCAGGTCATAGATTATTCACATTGCTGTGGCATGCCAGCACCAATCTCATCCCATTACAATACGAGACACAGGCTCAGGCCCTCCCAGTATCTAATCATTTAGACCAAGGCCTAGCTATGGATGAGGCTTCCTCAAGTACCATTGTCTGGTACATTTCCTGTTGCCTTTGAATACCTGGGAGCTAAAGAGAAAAATCATCTGCCTCTAAAATACTCAACATGCTGTACACCCTACACGCAAGGGTAAAACCCAGTTAAGATAACCAAACAGACACTCCTGCTCAAAAAGCATGGGAATACAAGGCATAGCGCCATCCCTGGTCCACAGCAGTTCTGAAATGCAGTCGGGCACAAGGCAATAGGATTAGTACTAGTGATTAGGGAAACTGTTCCCAGGGAAAGTTTCTCCACAGATCTTGGCTCTACACACTGGGCTCTTGATTCGCCTCCTGGGTCACTTTTTTTCCCATGAGAAATGCCCTATATTTGTACCTAAATAATATTCTTGGCCTGCTTCCTGACTAAAGTGGTTTAAGGTCCAGAGGTCTCATTGTAAACTATCTCTATTTTAGTTCAAAAAGGAAAAGAGACAGGAAAACCAGCGTAAAGTGGGTGTTGTGGAACAGCGTGATAAGCGAAAAGAGTCCAAGAGGTCAGAGGGTGGCTTGAGAAACATGTGAAGATATGAGGAAAAGCTGTGCCTTAGGAACAGGCTACGGACTGATGATTAGATCTGAGATTCCTAAGTGGAAGAAGGCTGTCTCACTCCCAGACGCCCTGGCAGCGTGGCCTCCATACCTGCCACCTATGACTGACTAGTCCTCATTTACGATTTGTCTTTTGGCCTGAAAAGATACATATCTTACGTGGTTATTTTTCTAGCTTCTTTCTTTCTTTTTTTTTTAACCTAAGAAATAATTGATACTCATAAATTTCAAACAGTCCAAAAGGAAGTCTTCTTCCCATTATAATTTCTCAGACTATCCCACAAGGAAATGCCATTAGCAATCTCTTGGTGCATCCCATCTAAAATAGTTATGAGTAAAAACATAGATGGATGGATGAATGGATGGATGGATACATACACACTTGATAGATTAAAAAAAAATTTTTTTTACATAAATGGGAGCATGCCGTGCGTACCGGTACAGCCCATCACTTTCTAGCCTTTGTTATGGGCGTTGGAGATTCTTAGATATTAGATAAGATGATTCTTAGAAATTAGATAAGATTATCTAGATTCTAGATATTAGATTCTCTAATATCTCTTCTGGAGATTATTCCATAAGAAAGCTTGTAAATCTGCTAGTTATCCCCCTTTCCCACTAATTTATTTTGGGATTCATTCTCCACCTTTGTGGAACTTCATTTACTTTATGATACACTCGCACAGAATCCTGCTCTTTTCCCTTCAAAAAGTCCTCAAACTCAGTAATAATCAATAATTACATATTGCTGACACCACATGCCAGGCATCATTCTAATACTTTTGTGACTATTAACTCATGGCATCCTTGCAAGGCTCTCTGAGGTAAGTACTGGTAAGGTATGAGCCTCCCCAGGGGTCATACTGCTACGAGTAACAGCACTAGAATCAAACCCAGACACCGGACTCCATGTTATTTATCACTTAGCTATACTTCCCCCCAACTACTGCCATGATGTGATAAGGTCTCCGTGTCCCTCTTTGTCACTAACCCTACGGGTAAGTTCCTGTTGATGCCGCTCTCTGTCAAATCCCCTAGTAGGCGCTCAATAAATATTTGCAAATTGAACATATGCTAGGAAATATGTCAATCCACTGATAAGCTCCATCAGTAAAGACATCACGTTCCAGATACTCTCTACTCCGGGTCACTGTGCTAAGCATTTTATACGCGTTATCTCCCTTAATACAGATACTTTAGTAGTTTGCTAAATTTTTCCACGATTACTCCCAACTTTACGGTAGAGAAAATTCAAGAGGCGGGTTTGAACCCAAGTCTGTCTGAGCCTAAAGAACACCCTTAAGCTCTGTGCCAGACCAGCCACTCTCTCCAACACCCACCAGTCTCCCCTCTCCTCCCGGAACCCCCGCCTTCGGAGCATCCTGAGCCAGCTCTTGAGGAAAAGCACCCAGAACCAGCTCTTGAGGAAAAGATTCCTTCAACACACTTGCTACAGTTCCTAATGCTCCAGAAAAGACTTAGAAGGTATCTGGGTTGTTAGTATTATGATTATTCAAGAAGTGTCTTTCCCCACACAGAGCTGCATTAGCACCCACTGCAGTTAAATTTTAGTGCATCGCAAGGCACTAAATATCATCTCAGTTGTCATCACAGGGATTTACAAGAGACATTCACACGCCTGAAGAGAAGAGAGTACAAGCTGTCACTCAGCCAGTCTCGATACTTGATGTCTTGAGATTGGGGAAGAGGGGGAAAGCCTTAGAAAGACTGTCTTTGGGGTGAAGGTAACTGGCATACATTTACTGTAAATCCAATAGACCAGCTTCCCCCTCTAACACAATTTGTCTTGAAACATCACAGGTGGCCTGTGTCAGGACCAGCCCGGCTGGCGCTGCGGTCTCACACTGCCCTCTGCAGTCGGCCGCTGTCTACACACGCTCCCCCAGCCAGCCCCGACGGCCACACCACCTCCAGGCCCTCAGACAGAATCACTGCCTCCCTTTGGCCTGGAGACAAACTGTAAAATAAAATACTGTTCAACTTGTGCCTGAACAGGTGCGTTATAGCCTTAATCCGTCTCTCTGGAGCTGGAGTGCGTGGAAAGCACACCCCGGGGGTTCCATTCGCAAGATTCTTCTATGATAACAGCACCAGATTCGGAAGACGGTATTTTACCCCCATTGGTGTGGTCTGCTTGCTCCAGCTTCTCCCCAGTCCGTCTCCCTTCCACGGCACCGTGCAGCCCCTTGAAATGGAGAAGACAGGTGCTCTCTAGGTCAACAATATATGGACGAAGAGAGAAATAATCCAGGGGATGGAAAAAACCGAGTTCTATAGACTCAACCTATTAATTCAAGGAGAAGAATCCTTTACAGATGTATGTAAGGAGATGAAAAACCTGTCCTAAATTCCAAAATAAATACATTCATAAAGATTAGGGGGGAAAAATTATCTCTTGTTTTCTTGGATATCTTTCGTGTGTGTGCATGTGTACGTATATGTGTATATGTCTATGTTCTCCTAGAAAACTCTCCCTAAGTTGGTTGGGGGAAAAAAAAACACTTTCATTGTGTTTCAACATCTTGGGCTCCACAGCAATAAATCCTGCTGGCAAACTTGCTACCAGGCTGCCAGATATTCTTCGAAATCTGCTTCCACCACACACGTGCACGCACACACACGCACATAATACCCTGCACACGCATGCATTCTCAAGTCCCTCTCTGTGAGGGAGATGTTCCGGGAAACCAGCCTGAGACCACAGACAAACAACTAATTCCACACCTCCCTCTACCAAGCTCTGGGCCTCCCCTTGACCAGGCTTTTACCCCAAAGTTCAAGGTCATTATTTTCAGACCACAAAACTGAGAGTCTGATGGGAGTCAAAGTAGCTCTTGATCTGAAGGAAGAGGAGAGAAAAGATGATGCCCATGTTTGGAACCTGTAGGGATGGGGTCAAAAACTTCCAAAGGAAGTCTGTGGACTTGTCAAAAGTTGGCATCTGGGGATCCCTGGGTGGCGCAGCGGTTTAGCACCTGCCTTTGGCCCAGGGCGTGATCCTGGAGACCCGGGATCGAATCCCATGTCGGGCTCCCGGTGCGTGGAGCCTGCTTCTCCCTCTGCCTGTGTCTCTGCCTCTCTCTCTCTCTCTCTCTCTCTCTCTCTGTGTGTGTGTGTGACTATCATAAATAAATAAAAATTTTAAAAAATTAAAAAAAAAAGTTGGCATCTCACTGCCTTTGGGATGGAGTCCAGGCTCCTCGGTATATTCAAGGCTCTTCAATCGCTGCCCAAAGCCAACCTCTCCGTGCCCAGCTCAGGTCCCTCCAGCGTAGTTACACTGCTCCTCCCCCAGCCGTCCTCTCTCTAGCCCCCATTTGCCCATTCCTCAGCCTTGCCTGTTCTTCAAGACATAGACCCCTTTTTAGCAACTATCTGGGGCACCGCTTCAGCCAGTTGATGTCCTGCCTGTAGACAGTCTTTGCTCATCCCTGCCACCTCCTCAGGGGAGGGAGCCTGTGGCCACTTCCACTGCCGAGGGAGCAAAGGCACGTCCCTCATCTCACTGAGAAGACTGCATGTTGCTTGAGGCCGGGCACCGTACACTGTTTGCTGACCCCTCGGTTCCCTGGCTCACACTGGCTGGGCTTGCTGCCTCCTGACCACATCAGAGCAGAGGAGAGGATCCATGGAGCAGCAGCAGATCTGCCCTAAGTAGCAATCATCATGTCCAGCACAGTTCCAGGCATTTTCTGGGCACTCGTCACACTTTAATTAAATGAATGAACAAAACACTGGCAGGGAAAAAAAAAATGGAGAATGACTGCCTGAGGTCACATATGCTAGGAAATATGTCAATCCGCTGATAAACTCCATCTAGTCAGCAAACAGGAAAATACTGAGAGGCCAATTTAAAATGATTTGATAGCTTTGCCCATTGCTCCTTATTGTACCATCAGAGTCATAAAAGGCTAGTCGATTGTTTGTAATTTAAACACACACACACACACACACGCGTGCACACGCACACACTCCATTGGCAGGGACAGATTTGCATGGAGTTTCTGAAATGTCAGTCCCTCACTAGGCTCCAAGATCTCCAAAGCTCTAAAGGGGGAAGCATTTCAGACCAGGAGAAAGGATGCTTTTCCAGGGTCAGTTAGATCCTTTTATACAACCCTGCCACCCAACGGGTCAAGAGAGGGCATGATTTACAATTTATCCCAATTACTGAGGCTTGTGTTCTTTGTTTCTCAGTACAGAAGGCTTCCTCGGGTAGCAAGGAGGCTGTCTCACTCTCACCCGCGTGCTCCCCTTTTCGCTCCATGATCTATAAATAGATACAGATAGATACATACATACATAGACAGATAAGAGCAAGAAAGGGAAAAAATATAGATCAGTAATAACCCAAGGCGTTCAGCTAGCTTTTCCAAACATCCTTTGCAGGGTGTCGGTTTTAGACACAAGATTTTTTTTTTTTAAAGATTGTATTTATTTATTCATGAGAGACACAGAGAGAGGCAGAGACAGGCAGAGGGAGAAGCAGGCTCCATGCAGGCAGCCTGATGCGGGACTCGATCCCGAGTCTCCAGGGTCAGGCCCTGGGCCGAAGGCAGGCGCTCAACTGCTGAGCCACCCAGGGGTCCCCTAGACACAAGATTCTAATTTGTATCATACTGTCTTTGGAGGTAAAAAAAAAAAAAAAAAAAATCCCAAGACATAGGTGAGAAGGTATGAGACAAGGCCTTTAAGTTTTCTTGAGTTTTTGTTTTAATTATATCAAGAAGACCAAATTGCCTTTTTTTTTTTCCTCCTTGAAAATTGTGCTCTCTGCTTCCAGAATTAGCCCCATGTATTCAGCTAAGTTTTCAGGAGGAACTATTATAGACATCTTGCCCTTTGGATCAATCTGTATATATGGTGGCCCAAAGCCTTGAATCAGTCATTGCGTAAGATCATCCAAACTGTCCAGCATTTTGAGCAACTGTGATAAACTAGGTTTTGCAGTGTCAATAATTTCAACTTATTGGGGGAAAAACGTTTCCCTCAAGGATTCCATTGCTTCAGAACCATAAATGGAATTAAGCCACGTTTTAACCTGTCGGCCCCACTCGTCAGCAGCAAAGAGTAGCTAAAACTTTTGCCAATCTTCAAACTCATTATTTTATTATTAGGCTATTTTTTGGGGGTTAGCACATCACCAAGGGACTGCTATCTCCAGTTTTATTTGTGGTACAAGTGAATCAGTGGCCAAGTTGGCATATACAAAAAATAAACACAAAATACAGGAGGAGGAAGGAGAGAAAGGGAGGGTGAGAGAAATTTATTATAACGAGAGTTTTTATTGGGGGTCTCTCCAAATTCAAAGCCAAGAATATGCAGCCAGACTAGAGGAAAGCCTGGAACTAAGAAGTGTGATTATCATTAGGAACCCAGAAAATAATTCATATTCACTCCTAGCTCTGTTTTTCTCTGAGTCTACTGAATTGTCCCTCTCCCTTTCCCTCTCTCCTCTACATCGTTCCCCCATTCACTTCTCTGTCCTGTGGTGGCACATGGCTCACTTTGGTTCAAGCATCCACACGTGGTTCCAACAAACATGGGGCCGGGGGGGAGGGGAGCGGTGAAGAAGGCAGTCATGTGATCTAGTGTGGTGATAATTCATAAATTAATAGATCCAGCTATTGGATAGACTTCTCAAAAGGTATCTACCCCCGTTAGTACACCTTCAAGCTATTGGAGGGTAAAGAGACGTACATGGATTATAGATTAGCCTAAAACTAAGTATATCTGAACCTAGATCGCAATTAGGAATTTATATATTACAGGTTGAAACATTCCACTCTACAATGATGAAAATAAATCGCATTTAACATCTTCATCTAAGGGTCTCCAAGGGGCAACATCCCAGCCTTAAGGGAGATGAAATAGGAAACATTTATGTGAGAGGGTTTGAGGAAGCCCATGAAGATGGAGGGATTGTCCTGGCAGATAAGAAGAGAAAGGACTGTGAAAATAAAGCAGCACTGTAAAAACGAGAATGTGATTAGTCTGAAAAATGAACTACTTTACTTAGAAAATCCTTCTGGGACACAATATAATATTATATGTTTAAAAGCCTTAAGGATTCATAGCCTTCTTCAACCCCCAACCCATTTATGGGGTTTCATTGAGACCTATGGGTGCCTCTGACTTATTTATTTAGGAAACACTGCCATTGTGTTCATGTAAACAGAACCCAAGATCCTGGGGGATTATCCTAATTAATATTTCCCTAAAAAAGAAAAACATTTATGGTATGAAGATACGTATTGCAATATTATTTATAATAGTGAAAAGTCACGCTCGTGACTTTTTCTAAGTATGCAAGAATAAGAAAACTAATACAGAAATCATGATATATCCACTTGGTAGATTGTACATCCACTGAAAGTGGTGATTACAAAGGTCAGGTGGTAACTTGGAGAAAATGCACGTGAAATAATGAAAGTTCCAAAAAAGCAAGTTCCAAAATCATACAAATGCTATGATTAAACCAGTGTTAAGCTACGTATCTATGGAACAACACAAATAAGGAATCCTTTTCATTGAAAATACTTGTATGGGGAAGTCTATTTTAGAGATTTTGCACGACACCATCATACTTTTCATAAAATATTTTTTAGATAGACAGGCAGTGAGCCCTGCTGGTTCCTCATCTTCAGCCTCCAGTTTTCACCTAGACTATTATGTCTTTTGCTCAGAAATGTGATTTCCAGTAACTGGCTGAAATTCCTCCTTCCCAGGAAGACCCGCTGACACCCGAACTCCCTGGTCAGCACATGCTCCTCTACTCTGTGCGCCTGCCTCTGTGTCCATTGTGTCTGAAGACTGCTTGGATCCGTCAGAAACCAAAATAGATTCCTGGAAGCTCCAAACCACCAAGAAAAAAGCCAGACACCCCCAACAGCAGATGGTTTAGTCTTACAGTTTTTATTTATTTTCTCTGCACACCAGGAGAGGTTAGCTGATCTGCTAAGGCGGGGGGTTTTGGGGGTGGGGGGGGTGCTGGGACCAATACTTCTCTGCTTTAGAAAATGTCTGTTTGGCAGTGTGGCATTCACACGGGGCGAAATGTCACATCTTTTGTCCCCGCGTTCCAGGGGAAGCTCTATCAGGAGAGTTTTATCAGCGCAATTAACACAAAGGCCCCCTTCTGTCTTAAAAACACAGGCCTCGGATACATGGTAAGATGAACTGGCCATTGTTTCCCCACAGCACAAAACCTCCTTTCCCCTATCCCCACCACCCCCCCCAACCCATTTATGGGGTTGCATTAAGGCCTATGGGTGCCTCTGACTTATTTATTTAGGAAACACTGTTATTGTCTTAATGTAAACAGAACTCAAGATCAGTTGACAGTTGGAATGGTCCAGCAGAAAGGTTTTCAAAGGCGCCTCCTTGGAAAAGGGTCCCTCCATTCAGCCCCCGGTTCCTGTATCATACTGCCAGCACTGTTCACAAAATAAACAAATGTTTGTTTTACAACATGGCAAAGGGGGCTCCCATTCAACGCTGGCCAGATATGAAAACAAGCTTTCACATATAAGGGCTTTTGATACACATGACTTACTTGGATGACAAGGGGCTCGGCTGGGGAGTGCTTAAAGCTTATTAATATTGCACAAAAGACTTTTGTTTATCATTTCGCTGGACTGCCTGGGAATCACAAGACTCAAGCCGCCACCCGGCTGGTGTCCTAGCATTTCAGCAGCTGTAACGTGTGGAGATTGCGAAAGCACTGCTGGTGTGGAGCCAAAAACCAACTCTCGGCAGACCCAGGTGAAAGAACTCCGAACTGCCAGCCTCTGAGAAGCAGACTTGGAATTTATCAAGAGTGAAGGGACAAGAGCTCCCCCTACAGCTAAAAATTGGAAAAATAATAAATAATAAATAAAAATGGATGCCTTGGACCTTCCTGCTGGCCAGGGGGTAGGTTCCCTTCAGAAAACATGGACAAACATTATATGGTCTCGTTCATTTGGGGAATATAAAAAATAGTGAAAGGGAATAAAGGGGAAAGGAGAGAAAATGAGTGGGAAATATCAGAAAGGGAGACAGGACATGAGAGACTCCTAACTCTGGGAAACGAACAAGGCGTAGTGGAAGGAGAGGTGGGCGGGGGTGGGGGTGACTGGGTGACAGGCACTGAGGGGGGCACTTGATGGGGTGAGCACTGGGTATTATGCTATATGTTGGCAAATTGAACACCAATAAAAAATAAATTTATTTAAAAAGAAATAAAGAAAACATAGGAACCCATGGCCCCCCTAATCTAGGAAGGTCTCCCCTGTTGTCGAGAAAGTCTGGGTCTCCAGCAGCTCTGGCCTCCTTCCTCTTTTCAGCTGACCAGCTCTCCTCCCAGAATATTTGAGGAGATATTAGGACTCAGAGCAGAATATATGAGAATGAAAAGCTCATGATCCAAAAGTCAGTCCTTTCAGAGGTGGTTTGTGTGGCGGGCAAGAGAGCGGAGTAAGTCAGCTACACGCCCGACCCCCTAGACTTGTCCTGTGCAATACGGGGGCCATCACCCCCTGTGGCTTCCGACCCCGTAAAATGTGACTCTGGCCCCAACTGAGATCTGCTGTAAAAGCACATACGGGACCTTGTGAACTTTTCACACGGATCACACGCTGAAATGATAATTCTTGGGATATATTCTGGTAAATAAGATACACTAAAGTCAATGTCACCTATCTCTTATAATACTTTTTAATGCGGTTACCAGAAAATTTATGATCATATACACATATACGATCACATCCTGTTTCTATTGAACACTGGTAATATTACAGAATAACCTGAGGTTTGTAAAAAAACAATAATAACAAACTTTTAATTCTATAGTATTAGTGATTTTTTTTCCATGTGACTTGATTTTTTTTTTTTCCTCAAGTACATTTATTCAATTCATAGACCTGACTCTCCGGTAAAGAAGAGAAAAGTGGAAAAAAAAAAAAAAGAAGAAGAGAAAAGTGGGAAAAATATGATTATGGGCTGCCCTGCAAGTTTCAGTTTGTTTAAAGTCTCAACAAAAATGGAAGTAAAGTCTTCGGTTTGGGTCAAGTCCATATTATGTTAAGAAAAAGTCCCAGAAGTAAGGACATATTTTCTCTCCACAAACTCCTTCCTTCTCCTGGCCCTACCCTAGGTGTGTTTAACTACAAGTAACTCTAAGAGAAGGAAATTCCTTTTACCATAACAGTCTTGCAGAATTGTTTTCAAGTCATTAGACAGCAGCTATTTGTTTAATCCATCCCATAACTGGCAACCTCACCCACCTAATCAATCGTCCATGTAAATGGTATTTGGGATACGTGAGATATATGGGATTACGTGAGAAATATGTGACCCTAAATATGATCAGACCATGAAGCTCGCCATCACATTTCTACAAACTACTCAGAAGTCATTTATAGTGGGCACTGTTGTCATTCTAACTTCTGAATTTGATTTAAATGGTACCAGCAGCTGCCTTAGATAAACACACTCAGATCTGGCCCACAATCACCAAACCCACCCATAAGAGAAAATCAGCAGAAAACATTCTGCTTTCCCAGCTCTACTGCCTTAAATTTTCCCGGGATTTTTTTTTTTTTTTTTTTTTTTTTTTTTTTTTTTTAGCTCTAGGAATGCACCAAAATATCACTGAAAAATGAACTATCTCTGTGATGAGAACGAGTTAGGGGATTACAGAAATCTTTCTGAAATCTTTCCCTGAAACTCAGACTTAAAACTATGTGAAAGGTGAGGGCCGCGCTACGGGGCCCATGCAAACAGTCAAAAGGAAAATCCCATAATAGAGAGACACAGTGCATCGAGGGAGTGTCCGCGTGTCTCTGAGCCTCTTCGAGGACAACATGTCACTCAGCCAAAGGTTGAGATTAGCAAAGCAAACTACAGCGACATCTTTGAGATTATAGATGAAATTGCTAGGGAAAAGAAACTCAAACAAACAAGGATTTCAGTTACAAGTCAGAACAAATCAAGGGCCCCTGCTGAATAAGCAGAGAAAACTTTGGAGCGGTACCCAAGACCCTCATCATCCTCCCCGCGGACAGAAATGATGGCTCTGGGGAAGTGACGGCAATGCCACCACATGAGCTGTGGATCCAGGCTCTGGTATCTGGAGGGCACCAGGGTGGGACAGGATATTCACTGAGGATATTTACTAGGATGATTTTCCATCTGACCTTATTATTCTGACATGACTGCCAGCACCTTATAATCCCAGCATTGTATTCACAGGCGATTCCTCTGCTCATTAGCAGAAGCGGAGTCCAACTTTGCTCTTGTAGGGGCTTGTCAATCAGTGTGGACCAATAGACAGAATTTCCAGGAGCTAACTGCAAAGAAACAAGAGCACTACTCATGGGTTGGGGAAGTCATCTGTATCCATTAGGAATTATATGTGACTGCTAGTAGTAGGGTCTGGAAATTAGCAGTGATGGCATAAGGTTTTCTCCTCTTCGTGTGAAAGAAATCCAGAGTGAGGTAGTCCAGGATCCATAGAAGAGTCATAGTGTCAGCCTCCTACTATCTTTACGTTCCGTCACCTTTAGCATGTGGTTTCCATCTTCAAGGTTGCCTCGTGGTCAAAATGGCTATTAGAGGCGCCAGCAATCACAGCTATATCCAGGCACGGAGCAAGAAAAATAGGAAGAATAAAAGGAAATAACTGGTCAACTACTCTTCCCTTCTCAAGGAGCATTCCTGGAAGTCCTATCCAACAACCTCTTCTTTGTCTTCTTCTTTTTTTTTTTTTTAAGATTTATTTATTTATCTGAGAGTAAGAGAGAGAGCATGTGCATGGGGCAGGGGGGGGTACCCAGAGAGAGAGAATCCTCAAGCAGGCTCCCCGCTGAGCACAGAGCCAAGTGGGGGCTTGATCCCATGACCCATGAGACCATGACCTGAGCTGAAACCAAGAGTTGGATGCTTAACCAACGGAGACACTCAGGTGCCCCCCCCCCCCAAATGGCCTCTTCTTAACCTAATTGCTCACTTCTAACTATAAGGGAGACTGAACACATTGCCACCCAAATAAAGTCCAATTTCTGTTACAAAGAAGAAGGGGGACTAAAAGGAATATCAGATCCGGCCCACTATCACCAAACCCACCCATAAGAGGAAGAGTGGCAGAGAATATTCTAAGTTCCCAGCTCTGCTGCCTTAGGTTTTCCTAAGGCTCAGGTAGTTTCTCAACCCTTAGGTTGCTTCAGAAGTGGGCGAAGACATCTCTAAAGGAGAGTCAGGCCCAGCTTGGAATGTTTATTTCAGCCTTGACAACCAAACAATGAGCATCATAACCACTGGGCTATAGTATTACTCTCAAGACTCCTGGCTTCTGTTAGACCCAGGAGTTAATGGTTTCATTCAATTATTTGCAACTTGTGCCAGCTCTCCATAAAACTCCTTGATAGGAAGGACATTGTTCCTGGGCCACATCACCGTCAACATCTACAACAGTCAACACTGCACCTGTGGACTTGATAGAGGAAAGGAAATTAAGCTCCCTCCTTGAGTTAATAGTTGACCGGTTCCCTCTGTTGAATACAGTGTGTCTCAGGGGAAAAACCAAACAGCTACACAGGTTGCCATGTACAAATACAAAAAGTAGTGTGGACAACCGTAATGTCTAACCAGATGACGTAAACCCTGGCTCATCCCAATTGCCTGAACTTGCTGAATGAAAGTGGCTGTTTGGTTTGGTAGGGTGCTGGAGAGTAGGAGACTGCCAAATACAGAGAGGTATCTAATAAAAACCCCTGGTTGGTAATAGTGAAGATAATGATCATGAGGATGACAGTAAGTGGAATGATAAATTGCTTTAATCCTTCACTCTATGAGTAGAGCCCTACCGAGTGGGATCCCTTCCATTTCCACTACACTTCACAGTTTACAGTCAATTCTAAGATCTCATCTGTGCCTCAAAATTCAGAAGTAGGAAGGACAGGTATCATTATAAGTGTTCAAAAATTGTTGGGAGAGAAGCTCAAAAACACAAAGTAACTTATTCAAGTTGTCCTAGTCAGGGAAGAGGCAGAAAGCCAACACTAAAGCCGGCCCCTGGCCCCTGGCCCGGGTCTCTCAATTATCCTTCTCTAGCACAACATGTGTAAGCTTGACTGCATTGAACTCTAATGTTCTTTCTTGAATACATTAAGGTCTTTAAAGCAAGGTGCATGTCTTATTCATCACAACTTTATATATATTAGCCTTAATATTTGATTAATATTTCCTAAGATAATGGTGTACTGACCAGCATGCAATGAGTTCAAAAACACCTACTTAAAAAAAAATAAAAAAAAAACCCACCTACTTTTAGTATAAGAAGAAGCTAAATAAATAAACAAACAAATAAATAAATAAATGGACAACCCTGACCTTTTCCACCAAGAATACAGTTTCTACCTTTGGTTTCTGGATCTTGGGGCAGGGGCCTCGGTGGGGTGGTGGTGATAAAAACCTGATGTCACTTGGAGTTGCCTTATCTGTAACATAAGGAGATGGGAACTGGAAAAGTTCTGTGATACCTTGTGTTCCTCCAATTCCACGATTCTAACTGCCACTCAAAAGTTTCTGAGAAAAGAACCAGCTAAATGCTAGATAGGTGAGGTCAAATCTCCCTTGGTCCTTTTTGAAGAGCTGTAAGTCTCCTTTAGGACATCTGTGCTTCCTCCTTTCGGGAAGCTGCACCCCCAACAAATCCCCATTCTCTCAACGTAAGCACAATCACTAAAAAGAGACAGCTGCGCCCCAGGGAGAAGCTCTTCAAAGATGCACTCCAGAGGTTTTCCTCTCTGGCCCCTGCGTCTACCTCACCACTTTATTCCTGGGTGCCTGCATCACTGAAGCTACAACAAAAATTTCAAAAGTTAGGGTTTTCTAAAACAAGCCTCCTTGTAAATCCTAACTCCAGATCGGAGCAAACTAATCCTATAGGTTAAACCCAATCTTTCTATTTCTGCAGAAATGGGAGAGAATCAACAATCAAGAATTCCCATGGCCCCGGGTGTTAAAAATAGACTCATGTCTTTAAAAGATTCTGACCTCAGATTCCTAATCCGAATGCTCAGTCTGTCCCATTGAATCATCCACCATTTACATGTGAGAAAATCTTGACTTAAATCTTCCCTGCCTCACTAGTCAACCCAACCCACCAAAAGCCTCACAAAGCATTCCATCCTGAGTCATGTTCTGGCTGGTGGCCTATGGGAATCTCCTTTTGGGGGAAAAAAAAGAGTGGAAGCCGTCAGCCTGATGAGGTCCACCACCCTTCCCTACCTCCCCTGAAATAAATCACCAATATCCAAAATTCCTTTTTACTCCCCAGCTTAGACAGCTGTGTATTACAGTCAGAGATGATGGTGATGATGATGATGACACGAGTGATAACGATGGACACTGTTTGAATGCTGCCTACCGAGCCCTGAGTGCTTCTCCTACTAACCTCATTAGTTGCCTCATTTTACAGATGAGGAAACTAAGACTTACAGAGATTAACTTTGCCTGTTGCTCCACAGATGAAGAACAAGTTCCAACCCAGATATGTATGATTCTAGAACCTACGCACATTAGATTATCCTGCTTTGGGGAGACTGGAAGCAACAGGAGTCTAAGAGTCTTGTCCGGTACCGGGGGGCGGGGGTGCAGAACACTCTCAGCCATGAGAGCTGCAGAAAAAGGATCACATCAAAAGCTACCCTGGAAAAAGAAGATAAACAGGGCAATGCCATTTAGGCAATTATTCTTAAGCCAGTCAACCCTGAAAAAATCCATCACATTGAAGGCATTGTTCTCTAAATTTTTTATAACCAAATCTAAGAATGCCATAATTTGGGGCTACCAAAATAGTAACAATAACAACTAAAAGCATCAATTTCCTTTCTTTCTTTTACCACCTGTGGACCTCATGGGGTAAGGGGCAGATGGTGAATTTGGGGGAAGCTGGTCTATTTTGAATGCTTATTTACAAGGCTACATTCATGCCATCCACCAAACACCATCTGCTGGGCTATTTCTTCCATGAAACTAGAGCATTTTGTTCCATAGCAAATAAAAGTGCAACCAGAATTCTATCAGCATGCTGTGTTTGGGAGAGCACCAACACTTTTCAAAACCAGCTTTAATCCTTCTCCAAGTCCGATGCAAAGAAGGCTCCCCTAAGAACAGTAACCCAGTCAACACATTCATTCATTCATTCGCAAACTCACTTTGAAAGAAAGCTGGCCCGCGTGGGCCAGCCAAATGTGGAAAGTTAATTTTACAACGTGAACTGTTTTCACCCTAGGCCAAGAGACAAGTATAGGCACCATATGACCTGGGCGTGATTTAGGAGTATCTCGGGACTCTGAAACATGAGGGTATTTCAGCAAGGAGCCCCACATTTCCTCCCTCCCCTTCCTCCCATCCACTAAAGCTCCCAAAGAATGTCTTTCATGTTTGCTGCATTCACCTCACAACATGCTCCTGGTGCCTGTCCTTGAATTCTCGGCTCATTGCCCCTGAATCGGGGGAAGTCAAGTTGAATCTTTCAAAATGGGAGCCAGCAGTGAGTAAGAATATCAGCAGTGGGGCAGGAAAATCCACCCCCGGCTACTTTTTTTTTTTTTTTTAAACTCCAAGTCCCATTTACTATTTTTAAGAGATGGGAGGCAGAGTCATTTCCAGGGAAGAGCCTTGGATTAGGAATCAAGGGATCTCGATTTCGTTTCCAGGGCTGCCGCTGATGGGCTGTGCGTAATTAGATAAGCCATTTCAACTTTCTGGCCCCCACCCTGCTTTGTCTATAAAATGAGGAGATGGCGCCACAAGCAGTACCTTACAACAGGACTAGAGCCCCACATGGCTGTAAGGAGCAAAACCTCCACAGAGTGAGCCAGGAGACTGTGGGTGAGTGAGGAGGGGGTGGCCCAGGAACCAGAAACCTCCAAGGGAGTTCGACAGAGCATATCGCAGGTCATCTATAGGAGCAGCACAGAGCGAGCTTTAGAGAAGCAGGAGCCCCAAAGCCCACTCCCCAGATTTGTGGCTACTCCAATAGTGTCCGAGTGGGCTCAGGAAAGGAGTGCGGTGCCGGGGGTAAGAGCTTAGTCTTTGGGATTATTCTGGAGCTGGACTCTGTCCTTTGGTTTAGACCATGACTGTGGTCTATCTACTTCCTTAATCGTATCCTCAGCATCTGTCAAATGGGATAATGATACCTACCTCTAGTGGTGTGCTCACACCAGCTCACGACAGCCAAGTGTTACATTTTCTGAAATTTTGCCAGATGGCTGACATCACGTGGATGTTTGAAATAGGCTATGATGTTCGAAATAGGCAATGGTTTGAATAGGCTATGAGAATACAGGTGGAAGTATTTACGACAGAAATCAGTAAATGCCACAAATCTGGGCATCTTCTCAGACCATCCGAAGTTGGTTGTTAAACATTCAGCCGCACACCTCTACCTACCATTTAACACTACTAGAAGCACTAAATGAGGTGATAGAGACAAAGCATTTACCACGATGTTTGGTGCCTGACAAGGAATGGGAGTTGTTATTGTTATTAGTCACTCTTCACTCTTCCTCATTTCTCATACTTCTCCTACCCCAGACCTCAAGCTTTTGCTTAGAGCAGAGTGTCCCCCAAGTAAAAGCCCTTCTTCCTCACTCTTCCTAATTGCCTGTAGCCTCTCGCTCATCAGACATGAATTGGATATCTACTGCGGCCCCAGTGTGCAACCAGGTGTTACAGATACAAACATGGTGGGACAAAACCTAGCCCTGGTCTTTGGATGTTCACAGGCCCTTTGGTGGACAGGATGCAACTGAGTCTATGAAGGACACCCTTCACCAACACTGTGGAAATCAGAGGAGGGCAAAGGCTGCTTCCAACATGGAAAACTCTCCTGCCACCTGGGATCCCAAGGCCTTTGAAGCCTTCAAGGTAACTTCAGCTACAAAGAGCAACCATATCTTCTCTAAGATGGCATTATTATTAGGACGACGGGGCACTCTGTTGAGTTTTCCTGCTCTTCCTGCCCCAATGGCCTTACCCTACTATAGGTGGCAACATACCTCCCCACTAGCTACGATGGTTGCATGTATGCCTTGTATGCCGCCTGGAAACCAGAAACGTGTAACATCAAGTCTGGCCCCTCGCCAAATTTCTACAGGGCATTAGTAACAAACTGGTGAAGCTCATTAAAAAAAGAGAGAGAAACCTATAACCATTAAAAGTCCATTAAGCAGCCTGTCATTTTGTAGAGCTAAATAGCCCACAGTAATCAAAAGCATATGAACCCCAGCTGGGATACCCAGTGAATTGTTTCGATTTAGGGGAGAATTCATCAAGAAAGATTGTTCTTGGGATTGGGTTGATTTTTCTCCTTCAGTTCTTGGCCCCACGTTCCATTATAATTAAAGTGATTGATGCACCTCCCAGACAGAGGTGAGCAGTGACCACCAGAGCCAAAACATCTGCTCCTTCCAAGCAAACAGCTAATTCGGAACTTGAGTCGAAAGGCACGTAACCTGAGGTTACCCTCCACTGTCAATTAGGTATGGCACAGTCAACTCTTTGCTTTCCGGCTGGGTTACCTCTAGGTTATCTGTGAAATTTCTCTCCCCAACCATAGAAAGACTTTCATCCACAGCCAGGGTACGGTCAAGAAGGAGTTGAGTCTGAGGCCAAGAAGGGACAATCCCTAAAACAAGAGATCAAAGATCCATCCATCAATTAATGAAATATCTTACTGTCTGTGGATGAACACTTGTTAATTTAGGAAATGTGGGGTCAATCATTTAAATTTACCACAATCCTTCTGCGTCCCTTGGCCTTTCCCCCATCCCTGCATGGTGTACCCCTGCCACTCCATTGTTCATTAGCACCTCCACAGGCAAATGACCACATGCCGAAAAAGGAGGGGAAACCCAAAATGATGGTTTACGGCGGCACATTAGTAGTTCTGAGATAAAACTAGAGAGAAAGGAGAGAAAATTAATGATTCAGCATAAGTTTTGGGAAGTAAGTGTAAGAGTTACTTCTCCATGCTTATCTACTCCACTTTGCTAGGTGAAAGCGGAGTTGACCAAAATGAAAGATTGAAGATGTTTAGCTTCGATATAAACTCTCCTGTGGGCATTCACGTGTCCTTTCATGTAGCTTTATTTTCTTTGCTTTATTTTTAATTTTTCCAAAAAACAACAAACATGAGTTTGATTTAAAAAAGAAAGAAAGTCATTGCTCGTTGTAGTCAACACTCCTTCCTGCTCCCCCGCCCCACCCCCCCCACCATCTACTCAAATGCCTCTGGTAACTTTAGTATGCCAATTATTTGTATTGATCCTTTAAGAGCCTTGAACTGTTAAATTTCTGCTCATGGGCTTGTGTCCAATGAGTCCATCATTGACCATATGGTTCTCAAGGGCAGGGCGACATCCTCTTTCACCCTGCATCTCCTGTAGCAGCTCCTTACGGGAGTCCTCGCAACACAGAGTGCCTCACTAAATATTGACGGAGTGATCCTTCAGTGTTGCCAGGCTCAGCATTCCAAGCTCATGGAAACTGCCTTCCAATTCACCAAGCATTTAATGAGCCCCCGTGCTGTCCACACAAGTTCATTTGCCTTGGAAACAAAAACAGATCGATGTCCCCTTTATGCACCGAATCTGCTTAAACGCCCATCGCAGATTATGCATACACATGGCGTGCATGAAGGGAAACACCCCCAAGTCCCTTTTCACTTTCCACATCTAAAGTCTGCCCAAATGCCCAGGCCTGGTTGTCCTCCCACTTCCGCTAAGAAATCTTCACAGAACACCTACTCCAGGCCAGGGATCTCTCTCTGCCTTTCTCTCTCTCTCTCTCTTTCTGAATCCTTAAACTTTGAGTACTTAACAATCCACTGATAACTCTCAAAACTATCTTGAATTGGTTTAGTTAGAGCAATTATTTAGCTCTGTGGGTATAGAAAAAGACTCCCCACCTACCAGGTAAACACTTTGGGGACAACCACTGGAGTTTATCCTACTTTGTATTTCTCTTTTTTTTTTTAATTTATTTATTTATGATAGTCACACACACACACAGAGAGAGAGGCAGAGACACAGGCAGAGGGAGAAGCAGGCTCCATGCACCGGGAGCCCGATATGGGATTCGATCCCGGGTCTCCAGGATCGCGCCCTGGGCCAAAGGCAGGCACCAAACCGCTGTGCCACCCAGGGATCCCCTACTTTGTATTTCTCACAAACCAAGCAGAGTGCCTGCAGACCCTCTCTGGAAGGCATGAAAATATGAGCAAGAGAGTCAGTGAATAGCATGGGTGGACAGGGTGGGGTCAAGTTGAATGGGGTGAGAATGCGGGTAGGAAGGCTAACCCTTAGATGAGAAGTAAGGGGAAGTCACTCACAGGTGAGTGAAGGCCCGCCCTTCTCCCCTCACTTCATTCCAGGGAACACCTTGAGCTTGGAAACATAGGGAGATGTGGCCTATTACTGGACAGAGGGAGTCTCTGACCCTTGTGTTCTTTCTTCCTAGGGGGCCTAATAGTGAAGGAAAAATAAACATATAAAAGGCCATAAATCCTCTTGCAAAAATAAAGGCCCCTTTTTAGTGCCCAATAGCTAATGACTTAAGTTAAATTCCAGACCCTTACCAAAAACAAAGCAAAACAAAAACAAAAAACAAACCTGTAAGGCCCCTTCCAACTCTTTGCTGGCTTGACCTCCACCCCTTCCAGAGTCAGGAAGCTTCCTGGGCCACCTTTGTTGAGCTTGTTTAAGTGGTGCTTACGCCAATATTAAAGGCGATAAAACAGTCACACACTTTGAAATCAACTTGCAAACCATCCTGGGAACCAGGACCCGGTTCCTCCTCCCAGGGAGTCTATCCTCTCCCAAATCCACAGTTTGGACTGTGCGAACTGAAAGATGTTTTTCCACACAACAACTCATTTTGTAGAGGCTGTCACGTTGAGGGTGTCAGTCAGGAGGAGCCGGTAGGAGAGAGACTGAGGCTCTACCTTGTGCTTGCCGTGTCACTCACACAGGGATCTCCGGGAAGGAGGGTGTTCATCAGCATCCCCTCCACTGTCCAAAGTCTTCACTCTTAGCTGGCTTCCCTGTGCAAGTCCTGGCTGCTTGGGATAGCAACAAAGGTACGAGGGTCCTGAGGAGCGATGCCCGGGCCAGCTCCACTCTGCCCACTGAGTGAGCTAAGCTCTCTGAACCTCTGCAAACTGAAGGGGCTACACTGCATCATCACTAGGTCCTCCCAGCCTGACTTCTCCCTACACGTTTGCTACTCTCCACCTTAGGCTGACTTGCTTCTGCTCCCACATCTGTGTTAAAGGACTCACGATGCTGCCCCCTTCGTAACGCTCATCCCCCGAGCTATGTTCTGGGGCCTTTCCCTACCACTTCCACCATCGTTACTTCTATCTACCTCCCATCTCATTTGCTCTGGTATTTTCAGCTTCTCTCCATCACTTACGTCGTCCCCTCTGACCATCCATACGCTCAGATTTCTACTAGTTTAAAAACCAAACAGGCAACATTATTTGACCATATTACCCTGGCACTCTATCACTTGAGCTTTTCACCATCCGACTTCTCCACTGAAGTGTTTTCTACTGGAGTCCCCCGTCGGTTTCTCATCATCCGGTCACTCCTCAAACAATTATAACCTCTCAGTGGTTGCTTCATCAACAGGACTGCTGTCCCAAGACCAAACTATCCTAAATCCAATTCTGGAATTAGTTCTAGAAATAGACCCTGCAATGAGGATTCATAGGCAAGTGATCTATTAAAGGCAGTGAATACTGGCCAATACTCCTGGGAGAAGAAACAAGGGAGTGGGGGAAGCAGGGAAGGGAGGGGAGGAAGCCAACCAAAGCCTCACAGGGGAGCTCTAGAGTGTAAATTATCCCTTAGAGTCGTCCTGACCTATGGCAAAGAAACTGGGCTTTCATACTCTCCAGCTGGCAGCCATGGCTAAAGGCTCAGGATGAGAGGTAGAGGAAGGTAAATTCCAGGCACCTCCTCCTCTCTGAGCATGCCAGCAGAGTCGCTCCAGTAGCCTGAAGGTGGTTTTCACAAGAGAGTTGTCGGTATAGGTGGGTGGAGCCAAATCCATATTGAAGCTGAGCAACAGATGTGAAGAAACACCAAAGGAGACTCAAGGGAAACATGTGCGTCAACATGCCTTGTCACCCTTCTACAGTTGTGGACAGTGTTGAACATGCTCCCTTTTGAGACTTTCCCACCTTGGTCTTATGAAAGGAGAGCATCCCTGCCTTGCTCTTCTTCTGTTAACTCCTTTTCTTCCTTCGTTGTCCCCATTTCCCTCTGGGCTGCCCCTTATTTCTTTATTTTCATCATTTAGTGACATCTCTACCCCTACAGCATCGATCCCCACATTAAAGTCTCTCAATTCCAGTTTCCAACCGCCAGAAGCTTCTACCTGAATGCCCACCCCGGCATTCCAAAACCAACACGCCCCCTAAAATTGAATTCTTTATCTTCTATGACGTATTCTTTCCTCCTGACTTTCCTGAGCATATTCCTGAGCTATAATCCAAAGAAACACCTCTCACTCAGTCATTTCTTTGTCTTCATGCCCAAGCATACCTTAATTCCCTCACATCTTTCATTTCCTTCCCATTTCCTTTGTTAATCACCTTAGTACAGTCCTTTGCTGACTTCTACAGTAACTTCCTAGCTGGTTTCCCTGCTTCTCCCTCCTCCAGGCCATCCTTTAGGTTAACCTTCCAAAGGCAACACTATGATCATGTTACTTCTCTGCCACCCTCCTCCTCCCAGACCATCATTGGCTTCATTCAACCTACAAGAAAATGGGGTAGAGACTTCTAGTGCTTCTCTGTTCTGATTTTCTTCTCCAGCCTCCTTGCAGCTACAGAACCAGGCCACAAGTTCTGGCTACCGGACCAAGAATGGAAGGGAGGGTATCACCTTTGGACCCAGGCATTGAGGAACAAGTGTGAGTTTTCTAAGCGCTCTTTTCCTGCCGTGGTGATCCAGCAAGCCAAGTGTTGGAATGTCAGAGCCACAAAATGGAAGTGCCTGAGTCACTGCATTACCATGGAGAGGATGGCTGGTTACCACCTAGGAAAACAGCTTCAACTGCCTAAAATCTTGTATGTGCTAGAAGTAAGCCATTGTATGAAAAGACTCTGGGAATAGTTTCGTTTTGTTTTGTTTCGTTTCGTTTCATTCCATTTCATTTTGTTTTTACTGCCACTTAGCCTGGCCTGGCCCGACCAATTCAGTGATTTTTTTTGTTTTCCATTACCTTCAAGTAAAAGTTTAAATTACTCAGCTTAGCACCCAAATTTCTTTAGAACTGATCCATATCTATTTCTAGGTTCTTCCTTCTTTTATTTCCCTAGAAATACCTTTCGCCCTATCTTAAGCTAAATCTGGCCCACCACCTGCTTTGGTAAATAAAAATTTTATTGGAACACAAGCCACATCACAACCACAGAGTTGAATTGTTACAGCCAAAACCATCTGGTATGGAGAGCCTAAAATCTTTACTATCTGGCTCTTTAAAGGAAAACTTGCTGACTTCTGCCCAATATATCATCCCTCCCTCCTCCTAGCTTCACCTCCCCTGCAGGCCATGCCCCAGAAGTCCGTATCTCCTCATCTGCATCCCCGTGGTAGCTCGCTGAGGCTGTGCCTCTCTTGGATGTCAGACCACCTGTGTGGCCCATCTCATTTTTCCCCTCTTCACTGCATGTGCCAGGAGTGGCAGGGCACATGTTTTATTTCCTTTTGATTTCTCCATGTCCAGCGTCTTGCCTCACATTGAAAGTGTCCCATAAATGTTAACTGAAGAGATAAACTCGTGGAGCCTCCAATATATTAATGAGAAGACAACAAGCCAGGAGATGAAGGAACTCTGAGAGCTACAGCGCTAGAATTAGAACACAGGGGCTTTTTTGGTTCAAATTCAACAAACCCTTTGATATAAAATTGATATTCACACAATTACGGGCAACCATTAAGCAATGCCAAGTCTTCATAAAAATACATGTTCACTTTTTGATAGTTTCGCTTTTCAATATGAACAATATGTAAATGACCTTTAAAAGAAATATATTAAACTGCTGAACCCCACTCCTGACTTTAAACAGTGCATTTTTATTTCAGATTCTGTGATGACCTGAAAACAACCATAAACAAGGAAGTAAATGGGACCTTGTAGGTTACTAATACAATTAAATTTCATAGCATCTGAGAACAAAACTTAAATGTGACTTTAAATGCCATTTTACAGATTGTTGCCAACATCCTTACGAGTTTTATAATACTGAGTTTTAAAATTCTAACACTTATAAAGAACACAGAACCTTATAAAGACCCCATTTTATGAATTACTTCCATGTGTGAGAGGACTCAGCCCACTCTTACCTTTCTTTCCCAAACACCAACCCTATTGCTGGACCAGAGTGCCTTTCTCTCTGCTCCTGGGCTTAAATTAGTCAAGACAGGTGGTCTGGCCACTCTGGTCTATAGAATACCCAGGAGGGAAAATTATTTTAAGCTGCTTCCTTCGTGTTGGTCAAATATCATAGAAGATTTTGCTAAAAAATATAGGGAGTTAAGAAACCTATCCAGTCAGGACCCACCCTTCCCCCATAAAGTCACCCAAGGAAATAATCATTGCAAGTTGTGGCTGAAACACAGTTTTCTCCCACCAACCCTCCTACCTATAAAAAAGGAAAGATTCAAAATCATGCGAGCCATGCTACCCAAAATGTGGTCCATGACTGACCTTGGTTGCCCACTCTCTGTTCCCAAGATAGGATAAGTACAGAAAGTGAGAGAAACTAGTCAGAAACACGTACAACAATTTGATGATGCCAGGACACCCAACTGTCCTTTTGAAAGTTTATATTTTATGCATTAAAAATTATCAATCTGCAATGGACTGTTGTTGTTGTTGTTGTTTTTAATAGCCCTTTGCCACAAATCGTTTCAGAAGCACTGCATTAGGCAGAGCAGTGTATAATCCAGTGAGGCCTCCATACACACATGTAGAAAGGGGGGTTCCCACTGGACAGAACTTGGACTTCTTGTTTTCCAACCTCTGTCTACAGGGAGCTAATGCAACCCAAACTCTCTCCCCACCCCATTCCCCCAAGAACACATGAGAGAGGAAATTATGTCCTTTTTAGTGGCTAATCATCTGCCAAAAACAAAGATACCAAAACAAGGGAGACTGTGAGAGGGGATTTCTTGGGAGGGTCCGCCCCCATTACACACACATACCGGACTGAGGCAGGTCAATCACATACTCTTCAAATAGAACCATCAGTTAATTTCTGGCACAAAGATGATCAGCTTTACCATGTCCCTTCAGCAGACATAATGCTGCCTCAAATCCTGTGATATTTTCAACCTATTTGCATTTTTTGAATTTTTCTCCAGGACTTTTCGCCTAATTCATTCTGGAACCAAACTATGCCAGGATGCATTCATTCCTTCAGAAGAAAAAATAGATATTTTTTAGATGCATTCATCTATGAACTCCAGAAGAGACAATTGTGGGAAAGAGGAGCCGTGAGCAGGGAGATATGTAAGTGATTAATAAGAGCTGCCTATCTCAAGGAAAATGAAAAACCAGCCAGAATTTGCATAAGTCCCTAACACAAACAGGAGAAAGATGAGAATAGATTGTTTAAACCAGAAAGCAGAAGTTAGCACCTGTTAATGACCAGTTTGTTGGCTCACAAGCTGTTAACACTCACACAAACTGGTCGTTAAATGTGGTCATTACTTATTTCAATGCAAAATTTATTAGAGCCCCCATTTGAAGATTTAATGGAAGGGCAGCATGCACCCTGCACACCTGGTGTACCCCAGGAGGCTGGGGGCAGTCTCCTAGCAGCTATGTCTAAATAAAAAAAAATTAATAATAATAATAACAATGGCCATTCTGTCAGTTACTGATTTCCTTCAGCAATCAGAATGTTAGATGAGTTCTGGTTCACAGCTTGATCCCTAATAAGGACCACTTGTGTCTTCATTACTTTGTAGGACCATTATGGTTAAGTGGGTCTGATATGCGTGCTTTACCAGACTGCTGCAGGACTCATTATTATTAGATGGACTTTCGATTAAGCTCAGAACATTTTTTCTGTTTTGGAGAACATAAAAAGCAAGGGTAGAGGGCTGAGGATTCACAGTGACGCAAAGTTAGGGAAATAGGCCAGTGGTGGGTCGTGGGGAGGAGTTGTGAGCAGATTATTTTTGCCTCAAGCTATCCTCAGTATGGTGTTAACAAAAGGATGACCAAATGGAACCTCAAGGGTCAGAAATTCTCAAAGAAATATCTCTTCCACCATGACACCTAACTCTACCTTCATTTATGGGTTATACAAAATAATATCTGTGGTGGGAGAAATTAAATCTCAGGAGACTCAGCCAACCCCAGTTAACAATTCTTGTTTTTTATTGAAGACAAAATTGACCAGAAGAGCACGTTGTGCATCTCAGAGGGTAACAGAAAGTATATGACAATGTTGGCCTTTTTCCCTCACACGCCTGCAACCAGGGTTGGCAGATCTAGAAATAAAAATACAGCATACTCAGTTAAATTTTTATTTCAGATAAATAATGAAAAAAAAATTTAGCATAAGTACGTTCTATGTGATATTTAATATACTTCTGCTAAAATAGTATTCGTTGGCTATTTGAAATTCGGATTCAACTAGCCATCTGTATTTTATCTGGCAATTGTGTATACAGGACACTGGGCTATTATAGATAATGGAACCCTCTGAGATTAGTAGCTTCCCAAACTGGTGGATCATATGAATTATGGGGAAGAGAGTAAGAATTTTCAGGCTCTACCCCTTGAAGATTAGGACCAGGGAATCTTTGGTTGAAGGCTCTGATGAGCAGGAGGAGGAGGAACCACTGTGACGCCAGTATTCCACAATATATCTATGTGACTAAAATTAAGGAGACCGTGAAAAGCTACTTGGTGACCTAAGATCTGACAACAGTTGGTCTCACAAGGCTCCCCAATTCATTCATTAGATAGCGCTTGAGTTCCCACAAAAAGTAGGGATATACCCTTGGGGAGCCAAAATCCAAAAGGTAGGAGACCCGAATTTAGAGGATGGATGTGTATGGAGGGTTTTCTGCGTGCCAGGTACCCCGCTGGCACTCTATATTTATGACCTCAGTTAATCCTCACAGCAGCCTGTCTACTGGTGTACCACTACCCCACTTCTGCAGATGAGGGTAGTGAGACTGTGGAAGCTTAATGCCTCCAAGATGATGACATTGGCAAGTGCCAGAGGGCACGTTCATGGCCGGATTGGTTTGGCTCCAAGTATCTGCTCTTTGTACTACAAGTACATATCCAGTAAGCACTAAGTAAGTGGAACAAATTAAGTGCAAGAGACAAGTATCTTGATACTGGATTCAAGTGTCACTCTGGCACTTCCTAGCTCTGTAACACTGGGCAAGTTCCTTAACTTCTCTGTCTTTTCCCAAATTCCTACTGCTTTACAACTACCATCACTACCTCTCAAACATAATGAATCAGGAATTTTCAAGCCGGAGAGTAAAAATATGTTCATGTTATTAAAATACAAGAGAGATCAACACAACTAGAGATCAACAGAGGAGAACCTGCTTCCCAAACCTAGGCTTCAGGAGCCAGGATTCCTTCCATTCTTGAGCTCATCCACTGTATGACTATGAGTAGCAGAGCCCCCATCTAATCCTTCATTGTAGATGTCCCCACAGGAAAGGTTAGCACATCCAATGGTGGTCCCACAGCCTCCTCTGCATCTCAGCAATGGAAGAAGAATGAGAGTTTGTAAGAATTAGACACATTATCACTTAGGGTTTTATGAGGTTGACCACACTAGATTTAAGGTTTATGGGCTTCTAAAGTCAAATTAGCCCTCATGTCCAAAATCTCTAGCCCAGTAATAATTTTCTCATCTGTGAGATGGTCCTTCAGGAATTCCTCTGAAGACTGTAGAGAATGTATTTTAAACACTTTTGACAATATCTGGCATGTAGTTAGAGCTCAATGAATATTAGCTTTTATTATTATTATTATTATGATTATTGTCTCTCCTACAAAATTGTAAGCCCTTTGAGGGTGAGGACAATACTGCTCTTTGTATGACCAACATTTTCACAGCGCCTTACAAATAGTTTTTATTTATTTATTTATTTATTTATTTATTTATTTATTTATTTACTTATTTACTTATTTATTTATGATAGTCACAGAGAGAGAGAGAGAGAGAGAGAGAGGCAGAGACACAGGCAGAGGGAGAAGCAAGCTCCATGCACCGGGAGCCCCACGTGGGATTCAATCCCGGGTCTCCAGGATCACGCCCTGGGCCAAAGGCAGGCGCCAAACCGCTGCGCCACCCAGGGATCCCGCGCCTTACAAATAGTAAGCACCAGGTGGGTGGGTGGGTAAATGCACAGATGATTGAATAGGTGAATGCATAGATGGAAGGAAGGAAGGAAGGAAGGAAGGAAGGAAGGAAGGAAGGAAGGAGAAAGAAGGAAGGAAAAAGAGATAGATGAATCTAAGAACAGATCCTCTAGCAATGATGACTATGAAAATCTTCATGAAGAAGATGAAATCAAGCTAAACTATTAAAGATAAACCATATGATAATTTCATGGCTTAATACTTGCATAATACTTCCATTCTTCTTTTTCTTGTTTTATAGATGAATTGTAGGACACCAGCCCTTTGGAAAAGATACCAGTCAAAGGCGTAGGCTGATCAGCATAATGCTATGCACCCAGAATATGCTCAAAAGATGTACTAATGTATTCAAAAATACTAGTAATTTACTTTTTCTCATTGGGAAAAAATTTAATGTGACTTACAACATGTTTAAATCAATAGTATTCTTTGAGATAAAATCATATCAAAGCCAGTGGCCAGGAAGAGCCAGTATTTTTATTCTGTCCTCAGATTGCCTGGGTTTCAGGGATCAGTACAATTGCTGCTGTGGCTCCATTTAAAATAGAATAATCAGGCCAGTAAAATTTGAAAAGTATATTTTCATTTGCTCCAGTCTGTGCATGCTTAAAGACGAGAGAGAATATGATAGGAATAGAAAAGAAGGACGTGAGCAAGAAAAAGGCAGGACTGTAAATCAAGGACCAGCAGGCAAAGGACATGAAAAAGAGCCTAGCAGAATTAAAATAATCAGGAACTAAGAGGAAAAACCAAGGGTTCAGAAAAAGTGAAGAGGATTCCATTAATAATCATTTCAGAAGGCAGTAGAGAGCAGACAACCCTTGCAAGGGAAAGAACAGGAAGAAGTAAAAATAAAAGGAATAGCTGCACATTCCCTTCTGCAACCCCGGCAGGCGCCACAGCCACAGCTCTTGACCTTGCCCATGGACAGGGCTCTTGAAGGCCCAAACCCAAGGCTGCCCAACCCTCAGAGAAGGGAGCTGGGCCCAGGGAGCTTTGAGGATCCAGTGGTCCCCCTGGTGCAGGGATGTCACCAACATGCCAGGACCACTTGGTGTGTCAAAAATACGTGGCACCCTACACCAAGTGAATCTGAGGGTCCAGGCCCTTCATCCTGAAGACATAATTCCCTAACCCATTGCCTGATACCTACATTCTGCAATTACTGATTTATGTATTTCACGCAGTTTCTTACTTCCATTTAAAATGAAGCTCCCCCTAACAAACACACATGAAATCCACCCAGCCATCCATTCTCCGGGTGAGTCCAGCAAAACATGTTCTGCAGGTTCTTTAAGAGACAGGTAGAGTGATCCTGAGCTCCAAATGCCTGAACAGGGGTCCCATGGGTCAAGGACTGGAGGCACCAAAATCTGCCAGGATCCTTAAGCATTCTCTCTGGCCCCAATCTGAGATGCTGGGGGCTCATCGTTCATAATGAAGCCAACAAGAGTGAACCCCAGCAGATCTCATTGCCTGCTCCCTTCATCCTGCCAACTTGTAAAAAAAAAACAGAAAAATAGTCCCCAAATACCTCCAGGTTGGCTATTTGGTGGCTATTTTTTTTTTTTTTAGATTTTATGTATTTATTCATGAGAGACAGAGGGAGAGGCAGAGACACAGGCAGAGGGAGAAGCAGGCTCCCTACGGGGAACAAGGGACTCGATCCCTGGACTCCGGGGTCACGTCCTGAGCCAAAGGCAGATGCTCAACCAGTAAGCCACCCAGGTGTCCCAAGTGGCTATTTTGATTTAAAAGTGCAGATGAGTTTAAGAGGTAGACATAGGCTTTTCTTTAATACAAAAACTAATTAAAATTCCCCTGAACTCATCTTCCAAAAATGAATATGTATCAAGAATGACAAAGTTTCGATAATTATTAGCACTAGGTAATGAGTAATGGGCACCTTGGGGACCATAATATTCTCTGAACTTTTGTGTGTTTTCAAATCTCCACAATAAAAAGTAGGATAATAATCATTTATTAAAGACTATGTTTCCAAAGAATTAAATCCACTCATTTAAAATGAATGATTGAAGAATAAGCAATTCAATCTCTCAGCTGTCTTACCCACTTCCACCCCTACACAAAATGCATGGATAATTGGAAACACTCAGTTGCTTCTACTTGTGGGGGGAAATCATGCTTTTCATTGCAAAGTCTTGATGGCAGGTTGACACTGCCCCAACTTTCATCTCTACTCACCTGGGGGTCTCACCTCTTCTCCAGCCCTATCATAGACTGAGCCATTGCCATCCCTCAGACCTTCACCTTTAGCCTCATTTCTAACTCCATCCTGCACAGTGGCCCCATCCCAGCCTCCAGCCACTGCCACCAGCTACTCTTTTTGTGAGAAATCTTTATTCTGCGTCACAGATTTCTTGATCCTTCACTGCTTCACTCTCCTGCTGAAGGGTGCTTGTTCTCTTATCTCCCTCCTCAACGGCTAGTTTGTTCACCCTGGGTAATTAATTAATGTTCTCAGCTGGCTCAGTCTTTGTCACAGGATAGTTGGCATTAATTAACCCTGTGGAGTCTTGGCCTTGTCAGAAGCAAGAGGAAAAAGATTGCAGCACTGATGTCTCACGTTGAGAAAGAGAAAGAAGTTTATGCTAAATTTCTAAAAGACATGACTTATGGCCAAACCACAGCAAGAAAGATTCCTAAATTAGTACTCATTACTCTTTAGGGTAAACGTACTCACGAAATTCACACTCAAAAACAAAAACAGCAAAAGCAAACAAACAAACCTTTAATGGGGAAACTGATATTTCTGTATTTCATTCGGAGTCTTCCACAAAGAATGACTGATCTGGGCTAAATGTGAAAGTCAAACCAAAGAAGACCAAGCACAAAATCCCAACATGCACTCAGGAGGCTGACTAGCCCTCAGTGAGCAGATGCTAGTCACAAAGGTCAAGTCCAAAAAATTTCGGCAGCATCGACACTTGCATTCCCTCCAGTGGGTTTGGGGGGCAAGAGAAACTGCAAATTAAATGGAAAAAAAAGCCAATTCTGTACTCTGTTAGGGCTAAAATATAGATTTATATATATATATTTATATATTATATATATTATATTATATATTATATATTATATTTTTATATATATTAAACTGCAAATTAAATTTTAAAAAGCCAATTCTGTACTCTGTTAGGGCTAAAATATAGATTTATATATATATTTATATATTATATGTTTTTATATTATATATATATTATTATATTATATATTATATTATATATTATATTTTTATATATATTAAACTGCAAATTAAATTTAAAAAAGCCAATTCTGTGTTCTGTTAGGGATAAAATATATATTTTATATATATACTTATATATTATATATATTATATTATATATTATATATATTATTATATCATATATGATATTATACATTATATATTATATTTTTATATATATTAAACTGCAAATTAAATTTAAAAAGCCAATTCTGTACTCTGTTAGGGCTAAAATATATATTTTATATATATATTTATATATTATATATTTTATATTATATATTATATTATATGTTATATATTATATTTTTATATATGTTAAACTGCAAATTAAATTTAAAAAGCCAATTCTGTACTCTGTTAGAGCTAAAATATATATTTATATCTATTATATTTTATATTATATATTATTATATTATATATATTTTATGAATATTTTAATATATATTTATTATATATTTTTAATATATATTTATATATAATATATATATCTCCCAGCCAAGGGTGGACTTGCTATAGGTCCTCTATAAGGGAGGATGAGAATCCCAAATTTCTCTTACAGGGAAGATATAGAACCAATCCTCTTCTATGTCTACCATCTCTACAAACACACCATTTTTAAAAATCTTTCATTCAACACGGTGTCTGGGAGGTCAATCCCTGTTGTTGTATGTATAGTGGTACATTTTTTAATTGCTATGTACATTATAATTGTGGGAATGTACTAAAATTTATTTCCTATTCTGCTGACGTGCGCGCGGTTATTATAAACAACAGTGCCGTGAATATTCTTGCTCGTGTATGGGTCCGTGCCTATCCTTACCCATTCCTGTGGACATTTACTTAGGAGAGGGCCCAGGGTCACATGAGTACGCACACAAGGTCAGCTGCGGTAGACGCGGCTTTTAACCACCTGACGATTTAGTAGACCCTTTCAACACCCCCCCTGCAGACCTCTCCTCTACTAACTTGAACACTCGCACTTTCCCGTATGCATTCCACTTCCTCCCAAGTTTCTTACCGTGATTTCCTTCTTCCCTCTCTACCCTGTGTCCTCTAATGACCTCACTTATTCTTACACATTTAACTGGCTTCATATTTACTTAGCCATATCTTCACTGCACTTCAAAGCATTAGTCACGTTCTTTGATCCTCTAGCTCGACAATCACCCCTGGATGTTCTTCAAGTGACCGCAACACATTGAATCAAACTCGTCTCCCTCTCCTCCCACTCATTATTTCTCCTTCAAGACCTCCCTGGGGTTTGGGGCCCTTCTCCCGGCCATCTGGGCTAGCGATGGACTCAGCAGCCCGGCTCCTGGGAGGAACGTAAAGCCTACCAGTGGCCTTGCTGCAACAGTCCTCAAAAGGGAATAGAGTTCGCCCACAAAACAGTTCCAATTGTTAGTTTGGTTGAAATGGCTGCCAAGTTGAGAAACAGCCGAAAATTATTTTTTCTATTTCCTACCTCCCAAATCACAAGGGTACACACACCACTTAAAGAATTGGGACCTAACCCACTGTCTTCCAATTCCACTTTGAAAGATGCTAGAAAAGGGAAAAGGCAGCGTAGGCAACATTTAAGAGCATGTCCTTGGATCAACGAGACCTAGGGCTCAAGTCTTTCTGCTACGTCCTCGCTGTGTGACTTTGGGTAATTTACTTCCTTCTCTGAGCCGTGGTGTCCTTGCCTATAAAATAAGGATGACCATTGCTACCTTGCCTTTTGTTGTGAAAATTAACTGAGATCAGAGCCTTAGTACAGTATCTAACGCATCTATACTCATTAAGTGTGGTCAGTGCAGCTGCTGTTGCCAATTGTCTAAGTGGGAAAACTAGATAAATTGCAACTCGTTCAGTGTCCCAGAGAGGTTGCCACTGGACAAGCAGCAATTTCAAAGTTCTAATTTCTTTTACTTTGCTCTCTGAATAGCTCAGAAGGGATGGATAGGCTGTGAAAAATGTTCTCAGACTGGTCAATTTGAGGTATTTCATTTCACGAATCTGTCTGGAACCTGCCAGCTCATTTCATTGATCAATGGCCATCCCAGTGTTGGAGTTTAAGTTATTACCATCCTAAACTAAAACCGAATGAGATCTTTAGGCTCAAGAAGCTCCAAAAGGCACTGCGGCTCCATCAGAGACATGGCTGTTCCTGCAATCAGACTTCAATCCATACCTGCATTGCTTCCCAGACTCCCTTCTCTCATCTGAGAACTCTCTGCTCTGGCTTGCCCATAGTTTTTGCAGCTGCCTCTGCAAAGACTTCAGGGCATGCGTTAGCAAGTATCTACCCCGTCTTGCCCTCCAAACACCCTGCCTTTTAAAGTATAATTAGATCCAACCAGAGAATGCGTCAATCCGTCAATCAATCAAATATACATGGAGTAACTGCTATGTACAGTGCCAGGAATCTCACCACAGGAAAATATAAAGAAAACACATTCTCTGATCTCAAAGCTTAAATAACTAAGAATATAGGTTAGTGTACGCTAATAGTTAACCGTCAAGAAATTGATGGGAAGGAAAAGTCACTACTGGGTTCACGGTTCCCAGAAATAATGGTGAACAATCCCAGAAGATCTTTTGGGGGTTGAAGTGAAGTGATAAGAAAAGTAAGCATGTCCTACTGCAAGTCACACAGACGCTACTAGGAGGGGCAGAAATGTAGAGACACACATATATAAGTAATTTCTTCTCACTTATGCGCTTGACCAGCTCTCTGGATTGCTGTTTTGGGGACCAGGCATATATACCAGGTCCACATGAGAAACAGAAAGTCCTACTTTCTGGAAAAGGAACTTGGACAAAGTTCTGGAAGGCCCAGGAAAGCAAGGCCAATGCAGTGGGGCCAAGTTTCTGATGAAACATAAAGGAGAGGAAATGGCACTTTGCTCGGACTCGTGCAAAAACAATTTGCTCTCAGTCCTCCTAACCATCGGTGGCCTGAAAACGTGGTGCAACTGGCCTCCAGAGCCACCCTGCTCCCACGGAATATCTAGCAGTCCCGTGCTGAGCTGACACAGAAATCAGATCAAAAGTGAACCTCAGGTAGTGGTACTCTACCCTAACTGTTGACAGATGGAGAATGGAAGCAACATAAATGCTCTCTCTTGTGTCAGCACTATAAAAACGTCGGACTGGCCCATGAAAGATGGAGATGGAAGCCCGGGCAGCCATTAGGAGCCATGCCTTACTCGCAGCAATAACTCATTCCCATGGTATTATGAAAATGGTTTTATTGCAATGGATTACTTTTTCCCCCCTCTGCAAAAATTACTGCTTATCAGCGTCACAGAAATCAAGCTAAAAACTCCCCACCTTTTCTTCTTTCTGGTACAATCCCTCCCTCTGGCCAGGAACTTAATAAAATGGAACATTTCATTATTCCGGTTTGCATTCCTCTTTTGAAGCTGAAACTGTCATCTCAAGCGAGCGCTCTGAAGTGGCCGGTGTTGGTATTGGGGTGACTCGATTGCCTCCTGTGTTTGCTCAGACACATATGAAGGCTAGAGGAGCCACTCAGGGCCTAGATCTCTTGCTAGATTTGGAAGTTGCAACGGGAAGGAAATCATTCATAAGCAGGACTTTCCAATTCCTTCAAAATATGGTTTGGATACGGCTTTTTCATGAGCTATTAACTGCCTGTCAGATTCCTTAAGAGGAGAAAACAAAACCAGGTGTATTGAGAATTCATATATTCACAAACAGCTCAGCCCAGGGAGGCCTCTTTGTCTCTGAAGGCCTGTGTGTGATTCTCCTCAGTGGCCTGGGCAATCGGAATAATTAGATTGAGATCATTGCCTCTCGCAGAAGGAGCTTCCCCCCAAAACCTTCTATTGTGTTCACATAACTGAGCCTCAGTAGATTAACACACCCAATTAGAATCCTCATTTAATACCTTCACGTGACATACGAAATCTTGGTCAAGATGCAGAATCTCAGGCCTCACCCCGGATTTACTGGACCAGAATCTGCATTATTATTATTTTTTTAACCAGATCCGTAGGTCATTCGTAAGCCTAACAAAGTTTGAGAAGCCCTAGTTTATACCACATAAGCAATAATATTGACCCACTCTGGATGCCTGGTTTATTGCACTAGAAACCAGTTAGTATCCTTCGGGTAGGTCTCCACGTGACACATTGCTGCTGCCACAACAACCCATAAGGTATGGTCCCTATCTCCGGAGAGTTCAGCACCTGGGAGCACCACACACAGGACTGGGCAGCTTCTCCAAAGCCTTAGGTCGCCTCAGAAAGG
The DNA here is from genome assembly GCF_905146905.1 of Nyctereutes procyonoides. Lineage (NCBI taxonomy): Eukaryota > Metazoa > Chordata > Mammalia > Carnivora > Canidae > Nyctereutes > Nyctereutes procyonoides. The sequence goes on from NW_026575049.1 coordinate 68,073,093, forward strand.
GCCCTCTTGAAATGGCAAGCAGTAGACCCCTGCAGGTCATCTGCCTCCCTCATAGGGCCACCAGACCCTCTGCTGTGGCCTCTCAAGAGTCTCCCACAATTCTGTCTAAACCCAGCAGTCCAAGCAAGTGTCGAGCTGACTCCACCTGTCCTGCCTTTGAGAGGACCTTGATCCTTGATCCTCCCAGTAGTCTAGCCCTTCGCGAGCTTCTCTAAAACACTGCTACCACACAAATATTGGTAGTGAACAAAATGAGGCCCTTTTAACATAGCATCGGTCCCATTAATGCTTTGTGGCAGAGACATTTAGCACTCACTATGTATGTGTTTCTCGACAGTTCTCAGCTCAGGTTCAGTGAGGAGGGGCACGATGACTAATCACGGCCAACAAGTTGCAAGTGGAAGTGATGTATGTCACTTCTGGGATGAAGCATTTAAAAGCCAGTCAGCAAAGCTCTTCCCATGCTTTAGTATCCAGACTGGAAAACATGAGTTCCAGGCGCCACAGCAACGGATGCAAGCAACCTAGATCCCCTGGAAAGGAGCTTCATAAAAACCTAAAAGTTGTTCTTAACCACTGGAATTTTCAAAAGGAAGAAATATGCCTTTATATGCTAAGCCGCTGAGATTTGGGGATTGTTTGTTACCACCCCATAACCTAACTGTCCTGACGTACACATCTTCAAGCCGTCCTTTCCTTTTCCCATGCGAGTTTCACATTTGGCATCCAACTTTATGGTTGCCTAAAATGTGGCAAGAAGTGATTCAACAGAACAAGGATTTTTCCTCTTGTTTTCTCAGGGAGATGCACTCATTCAGTTGGTCTCAAAATGATGATTAGAAATAGAATAAGAGGGATCCCTGGGTGGCGCAGCGGTTTGGCGCCTGCCTTTGGCCCGGGGCACGATCCTGGAGACCCGGGATCGAATCCCACATCGGGCTCCCGGTGCATGGAGCCTGCTTCTCCCTCTGCCTGTGTCTCTGCCTCTCTCTCTCACTGTGTGCCTATCATAAATAAAATTTAAAAAAAAAGAAATAGAATAAGATTTGCCTTTATTCTATGATGTTTGGTATTATTGTTGATTTTCCATTTAAGTACTTCCTTGTTCCATCCTGAAAGTTGAGAAGGCTGTTGGCTCTTGGACATGGTAAATAAATGTGGTCCCCACTAGGGTCGACAATAGGATCTGAAGCAGCAGATGAAAGCAATCCTTTGAATAGGTCGGGCAGCCCGGAGGGCTCAGCAGTTTAGCACCACCTTCGGCCCAGGGCCTGATCCTTAAGACCCGGGATCGAGTCCCACATCGGGCTCCCTGCATGGAGCCTGCTTATCCCTCTGCCTGTGTCTCTGCCTCTCTCTCTCTCTCTCTCTCTCATAAATTAATAAAATCTTTTTAAAAAAATGAATAGGTCAATAACCAGGTATTGGAGCACAGCAGTAACAGCCTGTCTGCCCTAGTGGAGAATAGGTCCTGGTTTTACTTTTTCTCCTCAACAGCTTAGACCCTGCACTCTAGTGGCTTCTCTTTTCCCAGGGATAGCAACTCACGCTAGGTTTTCTCTTTTTCCAAATAAACTGATCTACTCTTGATAGGAATTGCAAGTTGAATAGCTATTTAACATTGCTGGAATATGCATAAGCCCATGTTGCGACTTTAAACAACACGTAAATAATATTTAAACCGTCTGTTCCAGAATAATACTATCTGCCTGCCAAAATTCTCTTTCAGAGGAATGAGCTTGTCATTTTCCCCTTTTAACTAGCATTTAAAATGAAAAGGGGGAAAAAAAAAAGTCCCCGCCTACAAAAGGTACTCTAATAAAATCACTGGGTATTAACAATCTGGTTTAAAGTGCCACGAATCCAGGGTAATTCTGATTTAGGACTGAAATTCCGCCCTGCATTTGGCCTGTTGTGAACAGTTAGGGGGGAAGCTCATCTGGCTTAGCAGGTCAGAACGCCCACTGGTAGGAAGGTCTTCCAGGTAATGGACCATTTGAGTCATAATAACCTGAGCAAGGTTGTAGAGTGTGAGGAGAGGGAAGGTGTGCTTAACCCGTTGGTGACTGTTTGGGAATCAGGCTTGACGAGATGTTTTTGTTGTCCACCGGTTTCCTGCTATGAAAATCTGTAATCGCATGATTTCAAAAATCAAGGATAAGGCCATAGAAGCAAAGGGGAAGAGGCAAAAATACTTAGTTGTAGGAACTGTGAGTGAAGACAAATCTTATGGGAACGCAAAGAAAAGGGGGGGAAATGAGACCGAGGAGAAAAACAGGACAAAGAGAAAAGACGGAAGAGTTCAAAGGGGGGGGAAATCGGGAGAGAGACTGAAGGATAAGACATTAGCTACATCCTGCCCCAAGGGCGAGCACTGGGCCTGCCGTTTTGCACACACACACACACACACACACACACACCCCTGTTCCTCTCAGGGAGCACAGGGCTGAAGGCCCAGCGGCCCTGGACCAACAGACAAGATGAATGGAACTAATGACCTTTGTTCCCCACTTGCTTCATGACACCAAAAACCCGTCTAGTAGAGGCTAGGAGATTTCGGATTGAGTCATGAGTTTCACAACCAACACTAAACAAAGAATCCCACAGAAGAATCGCGGTGCCTAAGCGAAGGCCATCAAAGCTCAGCACTTCCCCGGAGGCCTCTGCAGCTGAACAGGCCTGCAGGCTTGGGGAGAAAGGAGAGGAGCCTCCTCCCGCCGGCTCTGCGACGGCTGGGCCCAGACTCCCCGTGGAAGCACACAGACCCCAACGCAAGGGGCACACGAGGCCCCTGCAGAGCTCTAAGCAGTGACAGTGAGGAGTGGAGCTTTCCTTTCCCAGCTGTTACTTCCATGACCAGCGTCATGCTGCCCTGCAACATCTGCTTGCAAGCTTGCACCAGCATTACAGATCTTGTGAAATGCCCAGATGGGTGCCCAGAGGCTAGCCATCCCAAGGTCACCCCCAGCCAAGAGGTCCTCTTCGGCCCTCATCAGCTCGAGTGAGAGACCCAGCTCCCTCCACGGGCGCCTCCAAAGAGCACGACCCACAGAGCCACACGTGCCCCCTGCTGATGGGCTCCCAAGGCGGACAGTGTTGGAGCGCAAACGACTTAATCATCAGCCCACCCTACGTTTTCGATTCCCCTTAAAACTCCGTTGGTGCCAACTGTTACCCATTTTGGTTGTATAAACTCTGTCGTACAAGGAACACTGGACGGGTCGCTTTGATTGGAAATATCGCATCATTCAAGGCCGTAGGTTCCTCAGGCTCTGTGCCCTCTAATGAGTTGTCCCCAGTGGTGGGCCGTTCAGGAAGTCTCCTGCATAGGAGGGTAGTCACGTCTACGTCAACGTCTGCACCTGTATCTATGATTCGGTCATGAACTCGCCTGCAAACAGATTCTAAACCAGCAGAAAAGCACTGTGTGCCTGGAGGTTCAGGAGAGCAAAAAGAAAAGGCAAGAGGAGCTGGGGGTGCAGCGGGGCTGAGGTGAGGGAGGAGGGAGGGGAGGAGGAGCCACCGTCACCCAAGAGAAGGTGAAGGATACCGAAGATCAATCTGCCTCCTTCACAGTCTCACAAGGGCCAGTCCTGAATAGTCGCCCCTGAATCCAGCAGCAGGTCCCTTTGCCCAAGTCAACACATCCTTGGCACCTATCCCTGACCCCTCCCTCCTTCCCTACAAACCCAGTGGGACACCCCACCGCCGCACCCCACCCCTGCAGCCTCAGGACGGGAAGCCCTGCAGGCCTGCTCCCTAGCTCCCCCCCCACCCTGGCCCCACAGCCTTCCCTCTGCTGGTCTGGGGACTCAGGCGGAGCACCAACTGCTCCAGGAGAGGGAAACAATTAGGGAGAGGAGCCCCCTCCCTCTCAGCCCCAGGCTGCCCAGCCAGCACGATTAGCATAATTACAATATGTTCATCCAGCACCGGGATGAAAACTTATGCGAGAGGGGGACGTGTTAACACACTCAAGCCAGCCAAACAACAGTCGGGCTTTGTAATTAGCTAAACAGTTCCTCTTTTAGAGCCTTCTTGGGGTCCGCCCAGGAAGCCTCAGGCTCCAGGCAAGGACTCGGGAGGGAGGGAAGGCAGCGGTAAGAACACTGAGTCCCTCCTATCAGGGGGGCTGAGTCCCACCCCCAACCTCCTCACCCTCACCCCAGAGGTAGCATTTGCCATTAGGACTTGAAAGGCCTCTAGACCTAGTCCCCTCCAGTGGACATCAAGGAAACACCTCTTCACCCTTCAACTGTCCCTTTTTAAGGCCTTCGGGGAGTCCCAACTTTCTGGACTTCAAACTCCTCATCTCCAAAAAGGGAAGATAATCTGTGCTTATTGCAGCAAACAACAGGGTAACAGCTAGGGAACCTCTGAATAGCAAGGATGCTAAATAAACACCAAGTGGCAATGATGGCCTAGAATTTGAATTACGGAAGTCATCAAATATCGGAAGTCATCCAATATCCTGCCCTCTCAGCCCCAGTCAGTGATCTCAGGTCTCTCCCTCCTGCAACCCTCCCCATACCCCATCATCATCATTAGCCCATTAACTCAGGAATAATAGACTCAGCTTCTCTTCCACATGTTTCCTCACCTTCTTCCTGTCACAGCGCGCACACACACACACACACACACAATGATATTTGGAATAGAGCCCAGGGGTAAACCGTTGCTCCTGACAACCCAAGGCCTGATAGGATCAATAATTCCCCACCTACCCAACACACCGCGAGGCACTGGTACGTCCCTCCACATTGCTGGGAAGCTCCGCTCGGCATCCCTGGGGTTGTTCTGGTTGTGTAGTGGGATAGTGGTTTCCTTTTTTAACAGACATAACCCCCTGTGATTCCGGAGTCTACGGCGGTCCAGAGTAATTGCTCTCAACCTTGACTCCATATTAGAATCACTAGGGAAACTTTTAATAAACACCAACGCCTGGGCATCACCCCAAGAAATTCTGATTTAATTAATTGGTCTGGGGTGGGGCCTCAGGTGAGCCCGACGTGCCGCCAAGGTTGAGAACCAGGGCCTCTCAAGCTTTACAGAGCAATCAGATCACCTGGGGACCTTGTTAAGATGCAGATTCTGATTCAGCGGGTCTGAGAAGTGGCCGGAGATAACCGCATTTCTTGGAATCTCCCAGGAGATGCTGCTGCGGCTTCCCACAGGCCGCGCTCGGGGAAGCACGGGTCGAAGCCGTAACCTCAGAGCTGAGCATGTCACCTCATCATCCGCAAGGCCTTGCTGAAAGAGTAGGCCAGGCCCTACCCCAGGACGGCCGATGGTGGGGCTGGACCGTTTGCATTTCTAACTCACTCCCACCTGGTCTAGAAACCCCATTCTTTAAACCACTGTTCCCAAGTATTACTGAGGAAGATCTTAACCTTTAGGAAGAAATGGGGCCTCCCTAGCAGACCAGACACGTTCTGGTGACACAAGCACTAGAACTCCTCAGAAAGGAGGTCTGCAATAAAGCCTCCCTCAAGACAATGAGCACAGGCTACGCTGTGGGTGGCCCAACCCGAGCACCCCTGACTGCCTGGAGGGGCCTGGGTGCCGCCCTCCCGTGCAAGGCGACTTCCTCTTTGCCCTGCATTGAGAAGGTCCAGGGGGACTCTGCGGGCACTTGGTTTGCAGGCACAATCTGACCTCTCTGGGGACTCGGCTCACTGGCTCTCGACAAAGTCCACATCCTCGCCCCGAGAAGTGAAAGGGGCTCAGCCCACCTTCCCAAGCACAGAGCATCCCATCCCATCCCATCCCACCACCCAGGAGTCGCTGCCCCGGGAATCTGAAGCCCTGGATTCCACCCCTTTTCATATTCCCATGAGTCTCAACATGAAAGAAAAGAACGGAGGAGCCAAGGCAGGTTAAGAGAACAGAGCCTGGAAAAACAATGTACCCCAAGTGCCTCGGAGATGGCGCTCAGGGGCTCCCGGGTTGGCCAACCCCCATTTGCTGGGCCTGCCGGTAATTGGCGTGGCAGCTGCCCCCCAGCCGGGGCTCATCATCGGATCTGGACAGGTCCCAGGTAACAAGCTCCAACTGGGAGGGCTCGATGGTGCTCAAGCCAGCAGGGGAGGCCTCGGCTGGTAAAGCTGCCGGGCTGGCACCAGTGTGTGATCCACGGGAGCGATTTCCAGCTCCCAGATGCCCCAGAAGGAAAGTCTGTGACCGCTGCAGCCGGAAAGCCAGGACAGGCCGGGAGCACTGGGGCCGCATCCCATGATGATCATTCGACAGGACGTCCTGCCCAGCCCCAGGGCCAGCTCGCCGGGATTAGCCCTGCTCTGTGGATGTTGGCAGACTCGACGTGCATCACAGGACCACTGACAGCAGGAATTCGGTTGTGTGAATAACTAGAGTGATTAACCAGGGTCAAGGCAGGGTCTGGTTGCAGAGAAGGCTGCCTGGGGACCCGCCGTCACATTCCAGACCCCCAGGAGCTGGGCCCCGTTGCCTTATTCCTCTCGGTCCCGGCAGTCAGATGATCCTCCAAATGGAGCGTCGTTTGGCTACAGGTGCCAGGCCACCCTTCGGCCCTCACAGTTCCCTTCAGTGGGCCCCTGGGTCTGTAATCACAAAGCAAAAAGTCCCCAACAACCCACAATGAGAGGAATGTGACCTTATAGTGGGTAAGACTAGGACTTCGGCCAGATGGCCGTTTATCTGAATACGGGTTCTAGTACTTAACTAGTTTTTATCCGTGGGCAAACAGCTCGAGCGCTCTGGACCTCAGTTTGCTCACCTGTGAAATGGTAACAAAAACACCTACTGGTGCTGTATGACTTAAAGAAAAGTACGCACAAATCACCTGAAACACGGTGAATACTTTATACTATTGTCATTATTATTGTGATTATAGCTTTCAGCTAATTTTATTAATAGTATTACTGTTCTTGGTCCCAAACTCTCCTTCCTCACTTCCAGCAATGCTCTAGAATATTTCCAAGTAGAGCAGCCAAGGGGGCTATTCTCTTGAACAAGACCTGCAGACACACACGGTAAGCTCCAAAGAGAAATATGTCATAGATTTCAACCTAGAAATCTAGAAGTAAGTGACTTACAGAATAAACTTCTCAATCAGTTCCAACACCAACATTTATGAGTCCCTTTTGGCTTAAGTTAGTTTGGGAGTTTAAAAGACCATCTGCCAAAAAAAAAAAAAAAAAAAAAACCATCTGCCAACCAAACTGCCTCAATTGGGAGATCAAATGCAGAGATTTCTGCCTTTTGAGCCCCAAAACTGAGGAAAAATTGTAAGAGGGAGGATCACATAAGTAAGAGCAAGATTCAGTGTCTTCTGGTCTCTCTGAACTTCCCCAGCACAAGAACCTTGGGCTTAAAATAACTTCCCCACACAATAAATTTGTCCAATTCTGATAGGATTCACTAGAACCCACCAACCAACAGATGTCTCTTGAGTGAGGAGCTGTGAAGGGACATGGAAGATCAACTGGCAAGAACTCAGGGTACAAGACTCACAGATGTGACTGGGCTAGAAGGAATTATACCACTGGAAATCCTGGGACACAGAGTGATGTGGTTCCAGGTCTACAGGTAGGCATATCTGCCCGGTGGCATATCCCCATAGGACATTGATGAAATGGAGTCTAGGAGTCATTTTTCAGATCATTGCGTGCAGGGTGGAATAGTGTGGCATGAAGGGAGTGTTAAGAAAGAGAAACCAAGCAGAGAGACCAACAGGAGTTTACAGCAAAGGGAGTAAATCACTGAGCCCATGAACATTTTGGGTTAATGGTGTTAATAACTGGAACTCCCTAGGCAGTGATGGAATGGAGTGGACAAGATGGATGTGAGAGGCTCAGAACAATACATAAAGGATGGACAGAAATTGGAACCCAGCAGATGTCCAGGATACCTAGCCCTAAATACTTCTTCCCAAAGAGCCTTTAATCCACAGGATTAACCCAATGAAATCCTGCTGAGCTTTGCCATAAAAGATGGACATCTCTGCCTTAGAAAGACTGGCTGTTTAGTGTTGCCAGGATTAGCAAGTAAAGGCAGAAATAATTTTTATTCAGTTTTTATCTGGAATATAAATTTCACTGGGTGTTCCACATTTGGTCTGGCAAACTGAGAAATACTCCTCTAAAATTTAAGAGTCCATTTTATTCTATTAAAAAGCTTTTCCTCCAAATCACAACTAAATTCTATCCTTATTCTATAGTCTTAAAGTTAAGTACCAAAGATTGGCCGTCAGCATTCATATTAAGATTCCACCTTCGTTCTGAGCTGGACAACTCAAGACCTATAACTGGAGAAGTCAGCTTTCATGTAATTCACAGGCTCACCCTTGGGGCCCAGTTATTGAAGGACATTTTCAGAAGTAGGGTGATAATTATATATATCTTTATACTATTCTAATTCTGCAACAATGAAAATCCCCTATAGCTAACGTGCGAGGCTGGACAAACAGAAGGCAACAGGGAGAAGGCAATGCCATAAGCCAATCATGCAGCTCTTCTTCCTTCCCCCCTGCTGTACCAAAAGAACCTTTACAGCTGGCAGCAAGGCTGCTAAACCTGGGTAGGAAAAAGGAGGCTGGGCTCCAACCACATAAGGGATTTATGGCTGTTTGGGGAACTCCAGTGCCATGTGAACAAATTTTCACTTGAAACAAATTAAAAACAACAACAATAACAACAACAAAAAGCAATTGCTGTTATTCATCTACTGCTCTCACTTCTCAGGAAAACCAAATGCATACCCTAGTTTACCCCACTCTATAGCATCCAAGAAAACTAACTTTCTCTCGTTCGTGTTGCATGCCAACTTGGGGTTAACAGCACACTCACTATAAATGAAACCATCAATAATCAGGTCCCATGTGAGCCCACAAATTATGAGACTGGTACCTTTGCTCCTTATCCAGCTGTATTGCATGCATGTGTGTACACACACAAAAATGCGTAGGCATCCAAGCTTCTGGATTTTTCTATCACACGTGGAGGGCTTTCTAACTGCATCAATGAATAGAACACAAAAGCCAAGGAGGAGTGGCATGTCCTTCTTTCTTGCGTGATCCCTAACTGTTGTCATGTTTACTGCATCCCTCTCTCAGCTGGCTCCTGGTTCAAGCCTCATCCCTTCCTGCTTGACCTTGACATTGCTTGGTAGTGACCTTGACATCCTTTGGTAGTGACCTTGATCAACATTTGGTCCTTGAAATTCATCCTCCCCTAGCTTCCACTATAGTCTCTCGATTCTTTCTTCCCCCCCAGGTCTCTCCTTCTCTTCCTCTGCATGTCCCTTAGTTCTTCCAGAATGTACAAAAACCGATAGCTTCCCTATTTGTTTGCCATCTTGTTTTAGATGAAAAATAGGATGGAAGAAAAATTCCTGTGTCCAGTAGGAAAAATAAATATAAATATCTAACAAACAATGTATAAGACCTATCTGAATAAAACTTGAAAACCACGGAATAACAAAAAATTTGAATATGTAAAATAAAACTTAAATAAGAAGCTTCATTCAATAAGGATGTCAGTTCTGATTTATCTAGTAACTCAATTCAATTCCAATAAATTTTTTTTTGAATTTGATAATACAATGTTAAAGTTCATCTGGAGGGATCCCGGGTGGCTCAGCAGTTTAGCGCCTGCCTTTGGCCCAGGGCGCGATCCTGGAGTCCTGGGATTGAGTCCTGCATCGGGCTCCCGGCATGGAGCCTGCTTCTCCCTCTGTCTGTGTCTCTGCCTCTCTCTCTCTCTCTCTATATATATATATATATATATATATCTCATAAATAAATAAATAAATCTTTAAAAAAATAAAATAAAATAAAGTTCATCTGGAAAAATAAACATGCGGGAAAATTCTAAATAGGAAAGATAATTGAGGATGACACCATCTTACCAGATATTAAAGTATACTGTAAAGCTAATTATTAAAACAGTATAATAAAAAAATAAAAATAAAAATAAAATAAAACAGTATAATATTAATGCTTGGATAGGTAGGCAGATGATTAGAACAGAATAAAGAATCCAGAAACAAATCTGAACCTATGTGGGACTTTAGTGTAGGATAAAGTGGATATTCCAAATTATAAGAAATTACAATTTAAAAAAAGTAATAACAAATAACATGCATAGGCAGTTTCAACAAAAAGGTCATAAATAGACAATAAATGTATGAAAAGATAATCAACCCCTCTTCTATTATAAATGCAGATTAAAACAAGATGTCATTTTTCATCCCCCAAATAAACTATTTAAAACTTCCAAAATATACGGCAAGTATAAGACAATGAGAAAAAAGCGCACTCATACATTTTACCGTTGGGCATACAAATTAATACAGCAATTTTGGAGAACAATTTGGTAACGCCTATCAACAATTTCAATGTACTTAACCACAGACCTAGCGACTCTATGTCTAAGGGTTTGTCCTATGAATAACCAGTACTTGCCCCACTACACAATGTATATATAGGAAAGTTCACTGGAATGTATTGCAACACAACAACCTAGATGTCGAATTAAAGGTTAGGGAAATTATGGTGTCATACTGAGGAGTACCATACAACCAGCAAGAATGATGAGGTCATTTCAAATATACAAACATGGAAAGATGCCAAAAATGTATTGCAATGTGAAAAACTAACAATGTGCACAATATGGCCCCGTATGGGTACGATATGAAATGCGCACACATATATACGTTTACATATGTAGAGAAAAAAAGTGTTAATACATACAAGACAAGGAACTACCTGAGAAGGCTTCCCAGAGAAGGAAAGGGAAACTTGCTTCATGCTCTCCTATACAGTTTTAGTTTTTGCTTTTTTACTACAGATATGTAGTACCCCTTTGATTAAGAGAAAAAACAAATCACCATCATGCTATTTAAGTAGACATTCCCTAAGGTTCTGGCCATGGACATCTCAAGGACAACTTAACCCAACGTTAGTAACTTCAAATTGATGACAGAAATGTAGGATTTTTCACTTCTTAAGCTGAAAGGAATTTAGATGCCATTCCGTTTAATCCTTCACTTAGCATATAAGGAAACTGAGGTAGTGGTACCCCATCCCCCAAGTCTCCCAGAGTAGATCATGTGTAGCATGACCTCTACTTCCACACTAACAGGATAAGTCTCCCCACGGCCACTAGCACCAGCCAGCCCAGACCCTTTCTCCAACATTCCCCCCATCACAACAGTAATTATATAGTTGTTTGTCCCCTTATCCAAGACCCCCAGTGGATGCCCAAAACCACAGCTAGTACCAAACCCTATATAAAGTGGTTTTCCCTATACGTACTTCCCTATGATAGAGTTTAATTTATAAATCAGGCACAGTAAGAGATTAATAGCACTAATAACAAAATGGAATTATGATAATATACTATAATAAAAGTTATATGGATATGGTTTCTCTCTCAAAATACCTTACTGAACTATACTCACCCTTCTTGTGATGAGATGATGAAACGCCTACAAGAAAAAATGAAGGGACTTAATGATGTAGACACTATGACATAGTGGCAGCCTACTACTGGCCCTCTGATGATTCGTCAGAAGGTGGATCATCTGCTTCCCACCACGGTTGACCATGGGTAACCAAAACCACGAAAGCAAACCTGCAGATAATGGGGGGACTACTGTACCATGTTTCTTTCCCCAGCACATTCCGGTCTGCTCTATACGTCCCTCCTTGCCTATAGTTCTCTCCTTCACAAGCATTGTCTACTCTGACTGCACTTTGGAATCATGTGGGGATGTGTAAAAATCCCTGAGACCAGGTCACACCAGGCCTATGACATAGGAATGTCTGGGAGTGGGAGGCAGGTGCAGGAATTTTGAAAGCTACCCAGGTGATTCCGAGGTGCCGCCGAAGTACAATCAAAGCTTGAGTACTTTCCTCCAACCTCCTTCTTTGCATAATGTCTATTTGTCCTTAAAGTCCCTCTCTGAGACTCCTCCCTGATCTGACCTTGACCCCATTCACCCTGTACATAGCCACACCACTGGCCTTTCCAAATGGAATTGAGAACAATTTTTCACGTCTGCAAGTTCCTGAGGGACAACAGTAATCTCTTCCTCTTCTTTGAACAGCTGGTGTGTATCACAGGTGACACATAGTGAACGCCCAATAAACATCTGTGGAACTGAACTCCTCCCCTGACACCCCCAGGATACCAGTTCATCTTCACATGGTCCTGTGCATCAGATCCCTCCTTCCTAAAGCCACTGCCACTTCATCATCTCTCCCTGAACTATTACCATAACCTTCTATCTAGACTTCCTTTCTCCACCATCTCTCTTCTCCTCCCAGTCTTTCCCACCATCTTCCTTATGCTGGTGCAGACCATATTACTTTACTCCCCTAAAACTTACACAGAATCAAGTCCAAGTCTATCACCAAGTCTTCCAAATCTAGCCAGAACAGTTATCCTTTAGCCGAACTATCTGAACCTTAGAAATTAAGGAAGAAGATCATTGCGTGTTGGCTTTTTTTTTTTTTTTTTTAAGTAATCCTAGAGCATTGCGGAAAAAAAGTCTGCTTTGGGGCAATCTGATGCTCTAGGGAAACACAAATTTTATTTGACTACCATTTACCATCGATTCTGCCTCAAATTCTATAAACTTAGATGAGTGCATATAAAATCGGCAAGCTACAAAGCATTTTTTTTGTCCAGAATAATTGCAAATAAATTCTCCGTGGTAGAGAAAACAGCTGCATAGGTCATGGCGTTATGGCTCAGCAGGACATTAACGGGCCCATATGTAAGTGCAGTCTCCTTGCAGAATCCCTTCTCATATGGGTTACTTAGGCTTCAGTCTCTCTAATTCTTCTTGGAACCAGTTTCCCACTCCGCAGGCTCCCCAATTAAGGAGTTAAATAAATCTTTGACGTGGGCTTATCATATATTAACTTGAGAATTTATTATTAAACACAAAAAAAGGGGAATCCCCGAGTGGCTCAGCGGTTTGGCGCCTGCCTTCATCCCAGGGCACGATCCTGGAGTCCCGGGATCAAGTCCCGCGTCGGGCTCCCTGCATGGAGCTTGCTTCTCCCTCTGCCTGTGTCTCTCATGAATAAATAAATAAAATATTTTCTTAAAAAAATAAATAAAATAAACATTAAAAAAATCTTGTATTCTGACCTTTCACAGCAGAAGCTCAGCCACACTGCACACGGGCCAGGGCAGCTTCCTGCCTAGGAGCCTTTGCTCTCGTCCTTCACAGGAACCAAAACTGCACCTCGACCCAACGTGTCTCCAGATCTTATCCTTCGAGGATCTCCCCACAGTGCCCCTGTCTGCGAGGACCTTCCTGGTGTCTTAACCTAATTTATCCCATTCTTTGTTCCCCCTACAGCTGGCTGGTCTGTATTCCTGTTGGGGCAGCTCCTGCTCTGCATCCCACCTACTCCGTTGCCTGTCTTTCGCCTACCACGGCACTCAGCTCAGGGCCTGACCAATAAATGTCCACCGGCTATTTGTCTAATTGGGAATAATCAGTCTTAAGTAACCCACTATTTCAACACTTGATTTCAGCCAGAATCCAAGCAATCCAATAGATGATGCTTGGGGTGTTTCCAAACTTTTTTTAAAACCACAAAAGATGATTGAAATTGAACAGGCATTTATTGAGCACCTTCTAGGTGCCAAAAGCAAAGATGAATAAGACTTGGAACTAGGTTATCCTCTCAGGAGTCACTAAACTTGCCTTCCAAGCCTTCTGTGCTCTGTTTAAAAAGAAACATTAAATCCTAAATGAGTTACTGAGAGCTGCACAGGCGAAGTTTACCAAGTGTTTTCCTTGGCCCACAGGATCTTCCTGAGGTGGAGGCACCAGCGGCCACAAGGGCTCTCGGCCAGCCGTGGCCCCCAACCTCCCTGGGGTGGTTTGGCTCACGGGGGAAGGGAGCAGCCCCACAGTGGGAGCTCCGTGGAGACCCTGGGGACAGGACATGGGCTAAGCCCAGCCTCAGGCTGGGGGCCATGGGGCTGGATTCTCTAGCAGCCATGTATTCCCAGAGTTCTCTTCACAGCACAAACCTACTACGTTGCCTCAATGGTGCCAAAAGGTACAATTCTAGAGTCGACATATTATCCAGCTGCATGAAAAGGATGAGTTGGAGACTACCCAGTATCCCACCAATGTTGCAAAACAGCTCTCCACTTGCTGCTTTAGGCTTCAAAGGGATGTTTTGTTTTAATGAGCTGCTGTATAATTAATCAGGCTTCACCCCTCCTAGCTGAAATTACTGACGGAAATAAGCAAACACCCAAAATTTGCTATTTCCCTTCCCCAGTGCCAACAGTGAGGAAACGTTCCCATGTAAATCAAGGCTGGGTGTGGATGGGTTCTGGGCTCCAACAAGTCTGCTCTCCAAGTTTGTAACTAGACTCACTGCTGAGACTTCAGCTCCTCCAGAGGGTGTCAGAGGTCATGAACCCTGCCCTCATCCATCCATATCCACTGTGTAGAGGGCACGGCTCTTGGTGTGGCCCACCTGTGAAAGCCATTTAATCCATTCAAATTCCCAGGACCCAGCCACACAACCCACTGGGGCCACAGGAAGTCAGTGGCTTTCAACCTCAGCTCTGCTCATGGCTACCTTGCCTTGGGCAAATTATTCACCTTTCTGGGACTCAGTTTCTTCAACTGCAGTAATAATAATAAATTCTTTTTTGAGTGACAAGTGTAGTGTAATAATTAAGAGTGTGTGGTCTGTAGTCAAACAGCCTGGGTTATAACATGACCCCATCATTTATGGGCCGTGTGACATGAGCAAGCACCTTAACCTCTGAGCCTCAGATTCTTTATCTATTAAACGGGGGTGATAATAGCACGCACCTCATAGGGGTATCATGAGCATTAAGTGAGATGATGTAAGTAAAGTACTTTAATTAATGCTTGGCACATAGCAAGCACTCTTTAATGTTACCTGTCATTAATATTGTTGTTGCTATTATTATTACTATTTTTACTATGCATTCAGGTAGTAGCTAAATGCCTTTAAGATACTATCTCGTTCAATCCCGACAATAACGCTCATATCTATTTTTATATCTCCATCTTATAGGTGAGGAAACTGAGACTCAGAGGGGTGCAATAACTTAGCCAAGTTTATAACAACTAGTAATAGTAGGCCTAGGATCATCAAAAATCTGTACAACTGTGGAACCACCATAAGGATTTGAGATGACTTCGCCGAAGTGCAAAGTCTGGCACAACAATAAGAACACAACTAAGTCCTGTTTCTGATTCATCTGTGCAGCTCAGATTCAGCCAGAAAGAAGACATTCTTCCCTCGATAAAGATAAAGAACCCCATATATAATGAGCAGAAGACTCTGTTGGCAAAATGTGGGCAGAGGCCTTTCCATCTGAGACTACAGTGGAACCTGAGTGTCTCCTATCCTCCTAACTTTTGGGATCCCCTTTGCTCTTAATACCAAATAAGTACAAATCCATCCCGTGTAATATGGCAGATACAGAGCTGACCTCAATGTAGCCACAGACACTCAGGAGAAGGCTGACACCTTCCTGGCCAGTGCTGGCCCTCAATTCCCCTGCTGAGCTAACTCTGATTTCCACTCACCACTGTGGCCCTGGGGCTGCCTCCCTGCTCTCAACCCTTCCCCAGATGCAGATACAAACGCTGCCTTGGTCCCCAAGTACCACCAACATGCAGATGTTGTGTGCAACAGACTTTGTTGAAGGTTCGGGAATTAACACAATCCAATGAAGGTAACAATTTACACTTGTCATTGTGCATTGTCACCAGCACATGGCATTTCTTAACTACTCTCCTTCTCTTTATACTTTGGCCTGCTATCATTTTTCCTGGGCTTCTTTTCTCTCTTTGTGTCAAAACAGTGCTCTCCCCTTTATCCTTTTGTCCCTGGGTTTTACACCCATTTACCAGCTTGTCTGGCAAAAATTCAGAATACATATTATTGTACAATAGAAACTCAGCTAATTCTTTTTGTTTGAAGTCCCCTCCACTGACAATAGCATTCCTTAAAGTGGGATTTACTCAGTAGTATTGGTCCAGTCATTTTGATTCCTAGTCCACAATAAGTACAGAGGTCAAGGTTTTTGTTTTGTTTTGTTTTGTTGTTTTGGGTTTTTTTGAGGTCAAGCTTTTATAGCAATTTGACAGACTAATTTTATGTCTGCTAAATCTAATAATAAGAGAAGAACAGTATTTATATTTTGTATATCTTTCTTATTTCATGTTTTTAATAATACATTAAGTTATATTTTATGTAAGTGCCAGTCTGTATGGATCAGAATTTTAAAAGTGGTCCTTCATGAAACATTTGGGAAGCTGTGATCTTGACTGACCTAAAAGGTCTGTGTTGTGGAAATGAAATATCCCATTTCCGTGTATTACCAAAGAAAAGGGCAGTTTTCCCACTCCAAGGAATTGTGTTACTTCCCTGGGCAAATGGATTAACTCATAATTTTTTTTTCCCTCCTTATCAGAGAAAGGAAAGAAGGAAGGAAGGAAGGAAGGAAGGAAGGAAGGAAGGAAGGAAGGAAGGAAGGAAGGAAGGAAGGAAGGAAGGAAAAGAAAGATTAAAACATGACTTTCCAGCTATTGCGGCTTATGGGACAAGAGAAGGCTGTAATGATAACAAAAACATCCATGTGTACCACTGGTTAGTGTTTATAAATCACATTCCATGCGTCATTTCATTTATCTTCACAACGTCTCAACCAAGCAGCACTGTTAGCATGCACTCTACTTAATGGATGAGGAAACCAAAGCTTTGGGGAAAGTGTCTTACCCAAGATTCTTCACCTAAAATATGAAACTGGGATTCAAAATCAAGTGCTTTGATTCCAGACTCCATGTCCAACCACAACATCACAATATGATAAAAATCATTGGACTAACTCATTTCAGATGATAGTCTCTGGGGCTTGAGTAGATACCCAAATCCATTCCATTCCTATCAGCCATCTCAAAAACTAGCCTCCGTATCTCGAACAAGTTAATAAAAATAGATGGTTTTCATTCTCTTTTCATGGTGCTACACCCAGAGACACACATGTCCCTCTCAGCTCTGCTCTTTCCCAACACTACTTGACAGCCTTACCCACCTAACTTCTACCTACTTAACTGAGAAGAAAACTGAGGTCAGGAGTTGCCAGGGACCAATTCCAGAAACAAAAGGCAAAGCTCAGAAGGGAGCCTTGAGCTTTCCCAACGGTGTCCTTGTCTTGAACCCAACCATCCAATATGTGCTATTTTCTAATAAGGCAAACACTCAGGGTTGACATTAAATGACTTGATGGGGAACAGCCACATGCTGACAGAAGAGATGGTCAAAGTAAGTGTGAGGTGGGAGTTGAAAAACTGTTATGGTTTTAATCTGATTAAATTGGTCCCCAAAAGAAAACCAGAGGGGTGTTTCAGAACCCTATTTCTATAATTCCGATTTCTTCCATTTTTATAGCATATAAATAATTAAAATTATGCCCACAATACATTTGGCTTCGTTCAGCAGGCATATTGAAGAATATTACATTTAGTAATTTACATACACCAGAACATAATACATTAGATTACCCAGAAAGCTAGGAGCAGCAAGCCAACATGGACTAATCTCTTATATAACGTCTGCAATAGCCGATTGCAGGCGCATAAAGCGAGCTTGGATTTTCCTAGGAACCATTTTCTTGCAAATGAAACATTTAATTATGGAGCTGAGTCCATAAATAGACCGTTAACACCGGGGAGGGGGGGATGGATGCAGCTATATTGCTGGACTAGCAGGGGAATATCTTACAAGAAATTCATCAATGCCACAGATAATTAATTACAGCTCACCTTCTCCCCGCATAGCCATGCCTTTATCAGCCAGCGTTGGAGAAACAGCAGATGGCTGACCAAACACAGAAAGCAATTTTCTGTCAACTCATTACTTACAAAATCATGGACTAGGTATGAGACCCCTGGAAGGTCACCTAGGCCGTTCCCCTGTGTCCAGAACAATCTGCACCATAATTGTTTTGGTCACGCGAGTACCCATCTCCCATGTTCGGAAAGCACCTCCAGGGGAAGGAATGCTGCTGTCTGCAGAAGTCTTGAATTCCAGGGACTTTGAGCCCTTCCACTGGGAAATATTCCCGGACGACTGAATGCTTCAAGGTCTTTTCCTCATCAATATGTGAACCGGTGTCCCAGGCAGTGCTGAAGGTCCCAAATCCACTTGGCCTGCTGGGTTGTGCCAGGACGCTGTACCGTAGGTGTTCAGGGGCCCTTGTTGTCTCCTTGCTGGAAGCCAGCTAGAGGGCACATCAAGGATTCTTGTTCCCGGGGTGTTTTTACAAAAAGATTCAAAAGACAGCTCAAAGTTTTATTAGGTTTCATGACTATTTTAAAGTTGCTTATTTAAGATGAAAATACGAAGAAGTTCACAACTCTATTTTTATCCATCTGCATCAAGGTTGCTCTGTTATGCCCGTCTGTATACAGGGAAAATGAAGTTTCTTTATTCCCCCAAAAGGCTCTGCTCTTCCTCCAGGCCCCTACCTACCTGGGTAGCTGGGAAAACTTAGACTTGAATAATAATAGTATTTCAATCCCATCCCTCAGAAAACCTCCCCTTCGACACTCCATCTTTTCAAATTCTACTTCCTTAACAGGGAACATGTGTTCCTTTGCAGATGAGTCAACGTATTTAGACAAATTTTGGTTCCATCCCCTTTTTTTCCTAAGATGTTGCTGTCTTGATACCTGAAGGGATCATTTTATCCTCTTCCCAGCAGGTGAGACGATTCTCTGGATACATCCTACCCCCAGCTGCTTATCACCCAGAACAGATAGATCTGCTTCCTTAGCATAGCGACAGTAGAGGTGATTGTGCTTTTTGGGGTGTGGAGTGGAGGGTGAAGGGGAACAGTTGTTTGTTCCCAATATGATGATGGCACACACCGGAGTGTATGGTCCCTACCCAGTGCAGCCTCCAGCACTTCGGGAGACCCTCTCAGCCCTCCTCCATGACCTCACCAGTACATGTGTCCTTCTTTCTGGGCTCCTTGCAAGCCACAGTCAGACCATGGTAACCAAACCACGGCCTCTGGTTTTTCAGTCCATCCTTCTTCTGTAAACTAGCTTCCTCGTCATGATAGAGGTCTCCTAGAGACCTGGGTCTCTCTTTCTCTCAGTATCTCTCTCATTCATTCTCTCTCTGTGTCTCATACACACATGCATACACAACACACATACACAGACCACTCGAGAAAGCACACCACTAGCCCAGTAGTCCAGGGTTTTTCTCCCTCATGTTTATCTGGGCACAGGAGATGAGAACCAAATAGAGTGAGAGAAACAAACACCTGTAAGTCTGCTCTCCTCCTCTACAGACCCGATTCTCCTACCTACATTAGCTCAGTGTAGAAAGCCAAGTTTCCCTTTTACCCCATCATGTCTTCCCCCTACTCCAAGGTTGCAACTTCTTGGCCTAACCATCAAGGCAAGAGGGGGGGCGTTCGTCTTTACCGATGGGAGCATTTGAATGATCTAAATTTTACAAACGTAGCTGCTCTTCAACTGCAAGCTCACCTGCAACTAGGGACTACTGAAGACAAAAAGAGTTATTTGTTATCTCGAAACGTGCTCTCATCACATCACGTTTCCTTCTGTAAATCCTGTGGCTCCTAGCCAACTACCTTCACACTCACACAACCACAGCCAGCCATGCACACATCACAGACACACACACACACACATCCGTACACTCCTTGTTACCTCAGATAAGAGAAAATGGTGGCACCAAGATTCAGACCAGTAGATGGTCTCTGTTAACCAACAGACTAAGAAGCAAGAGCGAGTCCCTTAAATCCTTTTACGGAAAACCTACCATTGTGGTAGAGCTATAATGATCATGAAGATGGTTGGTTCACCCCATTATTATTTATTTTGAACCTTAGGGACTTATAATTGTCCACTACACATGAAAAAACGTGCCAAATGCCTCCATGCAATGTTACCCTTAAACTCCAAAACACATGCAAACATACACAAAAATTTTTTAAGCAGATCTCAATTGATATGTTTCAAATTCTATTACCTTATCAATTGTTTTTGTGAACTCCCCAGCTAAACCTATGTAGATCCCGGCGCGCACGGCACATATAAGGCTTTTAAAAAAACATGTGATGAATTAAATTGAACCCAATGCAGTGCCATAGTGAGGAGAGGAAGCAATATCAGTGACAAATCTCACCCCTTCCTGTGGTTTCTAGCAATATGAGATCAAACCTCTTAATCATAGGGTATTTTGTGAGGAATTTTTTTTTCCTGGGCTATTTATTTACTAGCTCACTTCTCATCATTATATGGGGAATATACAGCATTGTAGAGAGATTTATGGGACAGATTTTAATCTCAGCTGCAGGGCATGCATCAGTGCTTATCTCTAAATGGAGGTGTGTTTTATGTGGTCATTGTTTCATGTGATCACAGGGCTCAGCCAGCCAAATGACCGCATACCTGAAACCCAGGAGAAAGGGCAACCTTGGGGGAGTAGAAGGAGCTGAAACAGGGCAAAGTGCCTGAGAGAAAGGGTTTGTTAAGGACTCTTAAGCCATGGCACATAAATTCAATCAACCTCAAAATCAGGTGGTGGAAATGAGGAATTTGGGCCTTAGACACAAAAATCTCATTAGGCTAGTAGATTCCCCCCAAACCATGGTGCTTCCCTAACAGTGAGCCAGACTAAAGCACAAAGACTCTGAAGCCAGCTTCTTTCCTGGAAACCCGATCCCTCCACTCCTTTTGCATTCCAACCCAAGAAAGGAGCTTCACAGACAAAACTGAAGAGACCCACAAGATTTGGTTTAAAGTTGCCACCAGTAGCGTCTTGGTGACCTCTCCCTGCCCTCTGAGGCCCAGCCCAGCTGGTTTTCTCATCAGAGCTATAGAGAGGAGCCAAGCTTGCCTCCACTAGTGGCAGCTCCTATTACAGGGCCAAGGAAAGCCCTACTTAATATCCCTGGGGCTTCTGACACTTGATCCCCAGGCACTGTCTTCCACTGACCTAATGGACAGGACTATGTCTTTCAGATTAAAAGGTTATTTTTGAACTTGAGAACTCATCTGTTTTCCTCCAGAACAGACCCATGTTAAGTGGCCCTCAACTGTGTTCATCGGTTCATTCACTCAGCATCTGTTAATGGCCTATTCTACTAGGTAGGGTGTGTGACACTACGGGATAGAACTCCCATAAGCTTTGTGTCTATTTTTGCCAAAATTACCTTCAAAGAAGATGGAAGATGATATAGGAGGACAACTGCCCAAACACAGCCTTGAGAGAACACTGGGCCAGGGTCATTCCACTCCTCACCCACCTGGGTTTAGAGGTGAGGAGCATGACTAAGTGAAAAAGCAACCCAGCTGTCATAGACCACTTCCCCTGCTGACCTGTGGTCATAAATCAGGAAACAGATCACAGCCTGAAGGATGCTCTGGGAAGTCAGAGGAAATGTTAAGGCCAGGTGGCCAGCTCTGGTCCTGCCCGTGCCTCTCTCTAATCCTTTCCCTACTGTGTGTCTCTATGTGTAATGAGTTGAATAATGCCGCCTTTCCAGTAATCCCTGCCCACTCAGAGTCTCAGAATAGGACCTTATTTGGAAATAGGATCTTTGCAGATGTAAAGGGTGGGCCCTAAATCCAACGACTAGTGTCCCTTAGAAGAAGAGAGGCCACAGAGAGACACGCAGAGAGGAAAGCAATGGGACGATGGAGGCAGAGATTACAATTAGAGTATGTCTACAAGCCAAGAAAGGACAAGGGCTGCTGGCAAATACGGAAGCTAAGAGAAAAGCAGGGGAATTTCTGCCTTAGAGACTCCATAAGGAACCAATCTGCCATCACCTTGATTTCAGACCTCTGGGCTCCAGAATTGTGAGAGAATAAATTTCTATTGTTCTAAGCCACCCAGTTCGTGGTCATTTGTAGCCACAGAGCTAGGAAACAAATACAATATGAGAGTTGCCAATATTCCTCAGCTCTGGGTCTGCCTCCCCTTTGTCAATTCTCTTCCTCTAAACAGTTTCTGCCACCCAGGCTGCAAACGTCATTATTTTGGGACCAGAGGTAGGTAGAGGACAGAAGAAAAGCAATCATCTTCCTTTCCCTGCTCAGTGCTGTAGAAGACCCAAGTGATACTGGCTTGCAAGAGCCAATCGTATATGTCTCTTCCCCCAAATCCATGTTCAATGACATCATGTTGGTATTTGAAATTCAGCCGTGCTGGGGGCATTTACACCATGGAAATTGGCAAATACTACAAATCAGGGTTTTTTCCTCCAGGGAGCCGATTGTTCAACACTCACCATCAACCATTGTCCCCACCTATGTTTCAGCTACTTTCCCAAGTGTCTTTATAGCTCCACTCAGCCCCATTTCTGCCAGAGGATGAGGGTGTCAGGAAAACGACACTCGTGTTATATAAGCAAAGCTGAAACTTCCTCCTTACTAAGAAGGCAATCATTCAGCTCCATTTTCCCCCCTGAGCTCTGATCATTACTCTGTGTATTATTGTATATGAGGTCAACCCCCCACGGGCACTTGATTATTTATAACTTCAGAAAGTTCCTTGCACACAGTTATTTGCCAGGCTTTCATCTACAGCAGGCAGCTTTTGATAGAAATATGGAAAATGGCCTGGACCCTAAATGACAAACAGATGAGGAGTTCTGATGAAAATCACACATGTTTGAAGACCATGTGTTTTCACATGAAATATATATGGGATTTTTAATTGATGTTGACTTTAGCTCGTGGTAACATTTTTAGCTATCTTAATTAGTGGGTTACAAAAAACAGCAAAGGAAGGAATGTGATCAAGGTGACCCTAGAGAAAACCTGGCTTTGAGTGACCTCTCCTTACCTCTGTGTCCACTCCCAACCCAGTCTGCCTTATCTCATTGAAAAGGAAGCATTCTCTTGTCCAACCTGTCCCTCCAACCACAACGCAATACTAGCATAGCCCTGCCTTGGGGCAAATAGTAGGACCGTACTTCTCAGTCCCCTGAAGTTGGATGAGCCTATGGGACTAGTTCTGGTTAATGAGTTAGGAGGGACTATGGCGCATATAATGTTCTGGACCACAGAATTTAATTTCTAGTATAATATTTTCCAGAGCTTTCTTTCCCTTGGACAGAGTGATCCATTAGAGATGCTAGGTGCCCCATCAACTGACTAGAGTCCCCAGACACTGAAATCAGGAAGTATAAGCACATGTGAGGTAATGCTGTGTTATTTAGGGCACTGGGATTTGAAGGCTATTTGTTACCACAGGAAAACTTAGCCAAGCCTGACGATTAGTTCATCCTTCCTTGTAAGAACACCAGGGCTCAAGGAGTACAGAGCTCAGGAGATGAACACCAAGGGCCACAGATCCTAACCACTTTAAAAATCACAGAAAGTGAGACCTGAGATGAACTTATAAACTATGAAATGAAAGGCAAGCCCTTCAGTTACCCCTGAGACATCTGAGGTCCAGGGGTCGCTGTTCTTGCCTTATATCACCTAACTAGTTAGTGGGCATACCACCTCTTCCACCAACAACTATACTTCCTTCATCTGATCACAATTCCTCTGGATTTCAATATCCTCATAGTATAATCCCACCTAGAGGTTTCATGTTGGAGAAGATAGGATCTGGAGTCCGACTGGCTGACTCAGCCCTCTGATTTACCAGCTGTTTGCCTCACCCAAGTCCCCTAAAGCTCCGTTGGCCTCCTGTCCAACATCTGCTGGGGAAGGATGTTAATAGGGTTATTGTAATGACATCTAAATGAGATCTATTTAAAACACTTAATATTGTGCATAGAACATACAAAGGTCTAATAAACATTCACTGTTGTTATTACGTTCATGCGGTTCCTTCTCTGTGCCACTCCCAGGGAGGCAAACTGGGACAACCAAAGAAGCTTATTTAGTCTATTTTTAAAAAAGAAAAAGAAAAAAAGACAATAGATCCAAAATGGAGTCACTTGTGCAAAGCCCCACATCAGCAAACCAAGACCTAATACATAACCAAATTGTTGTTTCAATGTCTCTCAGGAATATAATCCTAAAGTAGTCAATCCAGCATCTCCTGGTGAGCATTAGTGAGGTAATCTGCCTCACAGACCCTTCTGTCTCCCAAAGAAAGATGAGGTAACCCACTCTTTTCCTGTCCCTACTCCTTTCTGCCTATAAAAGTCTCCTATTATGGGGCACCTGGGTGGCTCAGTAGGTTAAGTAGCTGCCTTTAGCTCAGGTCATGTTCCAAGGGTCCTGGGATCCAGCCCTGTGTCGGGGCCCCTGCTCCTCAGGGGGTCTGCTTCCTCCTCTGCCTCTGCCTCTCCCCCTGCTTGTGTGTGTGCAATCTCTGTCTCTCTGTGTGTCAAATAAATAAATTAAAATCTTTAAAAAAGAAGACATCTTCCGTTTTGTACAGTTCCTCAGAGTTCCTTTCTATTTTCTAGATGAAATGCAGCCTGGTTCATGAATCACTGAATAAAGCCAATTTAATCTTTAAATTTACTCAGATGAATTTTGTTTTCCAACATGTCCATTTGAAGTGTCCCAAAATGAGAGGGTGCTTACCTCTCCTAGAAACTGAAAAGTATAAGCAGTTTCACTGTACTCTTCTGTTTGGATAACTCCAAACTTTGCAATCCATTGAGGATAGTTGGTTGCTTTGTTCAGACAATGACCTCAGCTCTCCCTTTGCTTTACTTATGAAGCCCAGGGCAGTAACAACTAATTTATTAGACTTCATCATCCCAGGAGACTGTAAGTTCTCTTATAGCATCAAAAGGAGGAGGACCTCCCTCAGACAGCTGGCAGAGGCCTGGGAAAGAATGAAATTGTTCCTGTAAACCCTGTTTGATCCCAAAACACCAACTCAAGGTAACAACAGTGTGTGGTTTGAGTGCTGTTTGAATATCAGCAGCAAGAGAGTCCAAATTACAAAACACGATATGCATTTGCAAGGCGATTTTCTTATTTGCTGTCTCATTGGTCCCCCAGGAGCTAATGACCATCTCTAGAATGTTTTTGGCAAAAGTGGCAGCACTGGGCTCCAGCCATAGGCATCTGGCCACAGGTTACCACTTCAAGATCACTGAAAAACACAAACGCATCCCCCTCAAAAGGATCTCTACCTTCTGGAGAAAAGCCTTTTCAAATGGTAAGACTTCTCATCTCAATTGGAAACAAGACTTTAATTGTAAGACACACTAAGAAAAGTGACATTTAAATGTCTCCCATGTTTCAGCAGAATCTTTCCTGAAATGAGACTGGCAGAAGTAGACAGTTGGACGTAGCTTGGGTGTAGGGAAGGAAGGCAGGGCCCAAGGAAAGGAAACGCCTTGGCTGGTGTGGTGAGGGTATTTACCAAGCTCACAATTCCCCTGCCTATAGCTTTACTGGCAAGCCCCAGAGTTTCGCTGGGCCAAGACTTGAGTTCAGGATCCAGCCAGTGTCACCTGACAGTCCAGGACTCCTCACTGACCCAAACCCAATGGTAACCACGGAGCCGTAGGCCGGATGAGATCATCGTAAAGGAGGACCAGCAGCCAAAAGATGAAGCCTGCGTCCAGCAAGGCCCATCTGGCATTTGCTTTTCCTGACTTCTGCCCGTGGCCTCCTTGTCCTTCTTGTTTGTCTTTCTCTGACTGGTTTCACTTAGCATTATACCTTCTAGATCCATCACATCATTGCAAATAGTAAGATGGCAGAATAAAATTCCATTGTGTGTATACATATATATACACACCACATCCTCTTTATCCATTCATCTATCAGTGGACACTTGGGCTTCTCCTTTAATTTTGCTGTTATAATTAATGCTGCAATAAACATAAGCGTGCATATATGCAATTTATGCACAAAATTTGCAAAAATTGCAAATTTTTCAACTTTTTAATTCTTTGGTAAATATCTCATAGTGAAATGACCGGGATCATATGATAATTCTATTTTTAATTATCGGAGGAATCTCCACTGTCTTCCAGAATGGCTATACCAGTTTGCACTCCTACCAACAGTGCGCAAGGGTTCCGTTTTCTCCACATCTTCACCAACATGTGTTGTTCCTTACGTTTCTTACTGTGAGGAGATATCTCATTGTGGTTTTGATTTGCATTTCCCTGCTTTTTTCTTTATTTCTCCATTACAGGCCAAGACATGGTTCTACCTCAAGTGACTGGTATATAGCTCACATCGCAAGCCACCACCCATCACCCACGAGTTCAGTAGTACTCAGACTGGTCCATCTCCTTTTCAGTGAAACAACCCACTCATCCAGCCTATACTTGGCTGCCACAGCGATGTCAAGTAGATTTAAATGTTTTAAACACTTCTCCTTTTGTGTATTTCTCTTGTTCTGGACCAATAAAAAGCTCACAGACAGGCACCAATGAGTAGTCCATGCTTAATTTTCTAGATCTAAAATTTCCCTCTTTCTTTTCTTTCATCTATTTTATTCCAGTTAGCTTCATGTGTCAAAAGCCACACCTGTAGCCTCTGTGAGACATTCTTCTGCCATAGAGAATTAATCCAAATGCCTCATTTTTCAGATGAAGATGCTGAAAGGCAAAGGCATAAGTGACTTTCCCAAACTCCCACAGGTGGTTTGTAGCAAATCTCTGAACCCAGCTCGATGTTTTTATCCACAACTGCAATCTAACCAGAAACAGAAATATGGGTTGTTATTAATCTATTTCATTAATATCTAATCTGATTTTTGGTAATGCTAATGTCCTGACTACCCACTGTCATCTAAAATAAGAATAGGGCTGCCACCGTCACATGTGATGCACACAGTACAGGAATGTCTCAGTCTATTTGGGATGTTGTAACAAAAATACCATAGGTTGAGTGGCTTATAAATAATAGATCTTTGTTTCTCACTGTGCTGGAGGCTGGAAGCCCAAGATCAAGGCACCGGCAGGTTCAGAGCCTGATGAGAGCCCTCTTTGGTTCCACAGATGATCATCTTCTCCCGGTGTCCTCTCACATGGTAGAAGGGGCAAGGGGTCTCTTTATACAGGTAGTAATCTCATTAATGAGGGCTCCACCTTCATGACCGAATCACCTCTAAAAGCCTCATCTCCAAATACCATCATTTTGGGGATTGGGTTTCAACCTGAATTCGGGGGGATGTAAACATTCCGTCTATAACAAGGAAGTAGTGTCTCCTTCTCCAATTGCCCTTAAGTTCCTCTCTGACAGGTAGCAGCAGTCTGCTTCAGAGGAGGGTCCGTGCCAAAGCTTGGCGCAGGAGGCCAGAAGTTCCCTGGCCCAGTAGACACGAACTCTGACCAACAAGCACAAAACCATGTCAATCGAAACCATAATTCGGGTCGCCAGATCCCACTTGATTGCAAAAGCTCTGAACGAGCCAGATAGAGCACATTCACAGGCTGGTCTGAATGCCCGAAACTACATCACTTGAGGAAAAAGTGAAAGAGCAAGAGATGGTCAGGCCGAAGAAGAACAAATTCAAGGAGACACAGAGCTATTACTAAACATTGGGAGGGCTGTCACCTGACATGGATTAGGCATATTCCAAGGGGCGCCAGAGGAGTACGTGGGGGGCAAATGTGTGAGATGTCACATGAACGTACAGAGGAGCTCTGATGACGTGATGACTGTTGAAAGGTACTGAGTTCCCTGTCACCAGAGGTATCTGAGCAGGGCTGTTTGGAAAAGAACCGTCTGTTGCTAGATCAAATTCGGGGAAATCCAGTAAAATGTGAATTTCAGATAAAACCACAAATACATGCCTTGTAAAAGATTTGTCCCAAATATGACATAGGATGTCCTTATACTAGAAAAGGACAGGGACACGGCGTTTATCTGAAATTGTGGCTGATGATTTCAGATAATTGTAGTTTATCTGAAATTCAAACTCAACCTAGGTATCCGCCCTTTTTATCTGCTAATCCTGGCCACCCTGAGTACTGAGGGGACAGTCTGGGCTGTAGTTTTACCACTTCTTGTGATTATAGGAAGGTATGTTGAGATGGTCGGGCTGTTGTTGGTCTAAATGAAAAACATAATTTTTCTAAAGAAAAACGGCCCTCTGGAGTCTCTTAGAGCTAATACAAACTACCCAGCTGTGCCAGCCGGGGCTGTCATTACAGAGCTCAATAAAATGGATCCTCTTCAGCTCTGGGGGATTGAGAGCTACAGGGCTTCCTCACGCAACAAGGAGAACTTGTCGGTTTTGTTTAGTAAACATAATGTTTGACACCAGGCTCTCCCTCGGCTTGTTTATATCTGGCTGCCCTGCCAGCCGGGGGCAAGGCCTGTGGCTCCATGGTCAGGGATCTCGTTAGGAAGAAAGCAAAGACCACAGGTGTTCTCTAGAGAAAATCCAGGACAGCCAATCCGAAAAGAATTCATGCAAAACCTCACCGCTTCCACCCAAGAAAGACCCCCCCATCCCTGCCTGGGCCCCCTCGTGGGACATGAGGCCTCATCATCGAGGCCCTCCCACTCACCCCCCACCCCCATCCTGAGCACCTCTCTCTCAACTCAAAAGGTAGGCCCATCTCTTGGCCTGGCAGGCCCTCTGCAGCCGGCCAGCCCCACTGGGCCACCTTAAAGAATCCTACACCGAAGCAGAAAAAATATGGGGAGGTGATTCTGAGTTTCCTGCCTTTGGTCAGTTTAAGCCAGATGCGCGCCCTCGAGCTCAGCCACACCGTGAAGGCTACGGGAGCTCCCAGAGGCTCTGGGCCCCAGGAGGGGACAGAAGATGCAACACATGACAGTGCCCGCCCTCCCTCGGCTCTCCCCACAAGCTGGCCCCCTGCACCGGGTGGCATCCCTCGGAGATCTCGAGAGAGAAGGTGCCACAGCCCCCCAGCACACAGCAGCGGTGGCCCCAAACTGCTCCACCGTGTCCCAGACGATAAAGAAGGGGACAGTGGGGGGCCACCTCGCTTCTGCAGCCTGCAGATGGCCTAATGCGTTCGTTAGCCGGCAGGACGGGAAGCAAGGAGGCTGGCTGGTTGGGGACCCGCACCCCGAATCCCTCCTCTGTCCTCCAAGGCAGGTGGGTGCTGAACAGCCCCAGCCCCAGGCCACTGAGCCCTGGCCACAGGCCGCTGGGCGCCGCCGGGGACGCCCCTGGGTGACTGTCCCGCAGAGAGCGGTGCTGTAGCCAGGGCGCCAGAGGGACCAGGCAGGCAGAAGTCCAGCTTTGCTCCATCAAGCACCTGGAAATGGAAAATAAATCAGAAGGTGGTTTGAGGCATAGGCTTCTGTGCTTTGGGGGACCTGCCCTGAGCAGGCGACCTGCAAACTCAGAGCGGCCCGTCTAGGCTGGGTTTCCCAGAGGACACCTCACGGGAGCATTTATTTTAAGGCCACGATGGTGCCCCTGGTGACCGCGTTTGATCCAGCTTCAGCCAGGCCCTGCCAGCTGACTCACCAGAGAATCCCTGTGCCTGACACAGAAAGACCCAGAAGGCCGGTGCTCCGACTCCCCGGCTGTTCCTCCCGTGATGCCGCAGTTGGCTAGAGGCTCCTCCCCTCATCCTGATTAGACAGGTTCTCCCCCTCAATCCCCACTCTGCCAAAAAACAAAAACCACCACTTCCTCCCTTTCCACGTTCTCCTCCTAAACCATCTTAGTGAGAGTATGATCCCATCCTCACAAAATGGGAGCTGATACCCCCAGCCTCAGCTTGGGGCCACTTGTGCCAAAATTGAAATAAATGGTTTAAGAAACAGAATCAAGAGAGAAAGAAGGAGGTGACAATGAGAGACCAAGGGTCGAAAGGGCAGCGAGGAAGGAAATGGGAAAGGAAGAGAAAGGATAAGCGGAAAGAGGGAGAAAGTAGGAAGAGGGAGCAAAGATGGGGAGGGAGGCTGGCAGAGCAAAGACACAATTATAACTGTTCTCCCTCTCGGCCTCCGTGAGAATACAATTATACTTCTAAAAGACAGAGACACTGCTAACTCCTGGGCTGTCCAGGGCTACAGGAATGGAGGGCAGGACCTGAGGAAGCACCTTGCGTTGCAGGCCCGGGAGAGGGGCCACGGGGAGGCCAGGGCAGGTCACCCAGGAGCTTTCATCCTGGCACCCATGCAGCTTGGGATCCCAAGTAGAAAGGACAGATGCCATTCCCTATAGGCTTCCTCCCTCCTGGGTCTCACAATGTTTGGGAGGCTATTCTGGTTTCTTCGCTGACTTCCGACCATTAGGATCTCCCCAGAGCTTGAACCTCACTGGGACACCGCAGGAGAGTCCCACTGGTAATCCCTTCTCGAGAGTTCCAGGAAACTGGGATAAAGAAAGACATCAAAGAAACCCAGAATGGAGCAGCCCTATGGTCTGTGTCCTTCATCTGGAGAGAAGGACTTGACAGCAGGGTTCCCAGAAACCTTGACCCCATCCCCGCCCTTAGCAGATTACCATCCAGCCTGAAATTCCATTTACCATGTAGCAGTTACTGCTGCCTTATTGTGAATTGGCTTATCAAACTGCAATGGAAGGGAAAAGGCAATGGAAGGATGAGACCCTTCCCATCCAGGAGGTCCTAGGGTCTTAGGCCACACTTTTGTGTATAAAACTGCTTATACATGCACATTCTCACATATCATACCTTTATACAACCTTTTCACTTACAATGAAAATCACCCCAGACTGTGGTGTGAAACCACCATTTATCGTGCTCAGAAATTCTGTGGGTCAGGACAGTAGAGAGGGGACGACTTTTCTCTGCTCTATGATGATGGACTCTCAGCTGGAAGATCCAAAATCTGGGCGTTGGAGCCTCATTTATTCACATCCCTGGCAGCTGGTGATGGCGCAGGCTTAGCTCTTAGCTGGGTGGTAACCACAACACCTACACACGGCCTCCACATGGGGTCTGGGCTTCCACATGGTGGCTTATCACCAGGTGAACAGCCCCTGGTAGAAAGCCACTCAGAAGCCATTTCACCTTACGACCTAGCTCAGAAGTCACACAGACCCTTTTCTGCTACATTGAATTCATGGCGGCCTGCACAGTTGCAGGGGCTCCCGAATCCACAAGTCTGGCCCATTCCTCTCTCTTAGATTCTGGATCCGATCACACAATTTCCTATTAAATGTGCCCACCTGATTGGTCATCAAACGTCATCCAGGTAACACAGGCTCAATATTCAGGTCACACTGAACTGTCTGCCCTATTCCTCCTCCTGAGAGAAAGTATTTTTTCTAAGTCCCAGATCCCAGAGCTAATTTGTTCTACTCTCTCTGGACATGCATCTGCCTCTTTTTCACCCCAAAATACATGCTTTCCCAAATACTTCATGTAGACTCTTCATTTCTGATGTCTATATTACATGTAGAAATAAATCACGTATCATCAGATAAGGACGGCGATCATATTCCAAAATATTAGAGGTTTTTTTTTTTCAAGGAAAAAAAATTACTTACATAATTCTAAAAGCCTGAGTATAGGCTATAGGAAACCTGATGAAGTAGAAAAGCGACACTATGGCAAGGTGGAATCCGAAAGGTCATAAAAGAGAAGATAAGGAACAAGAGGAGGAAGCCTGGAGTGGGGTGGGCGTGCAATAGGGAGAAGAGAATAATTGCCAAAGCCTCTCCTCGCTCACAGGGGGAAACATCTGGAGAACCAGCCATGCCTGTACAAGAACACCTCGCTCTCAGCCTCACGCAGCTTTCTAAAACAGTCGCTCTCTCGTGAATGCTGCCGATAGTCCTCTTCTCGGGAGGGGTGTCTCTCTCAAGTCAGCCGTCCACAGAACCTTTGCGAGTGAAAAGTCCAACTTGGACTCTCGGGCCAGGGATCATGAAACCACAGCCCAGGCCAGATCCAGCTCACCGCCTGCTTTAATGCGATACCCCAGCCAAGGATGGTTTTACGTGTTTACATGGTTAGAAAGTACCTAAACAAGACTAATATCTCATGACACATGAAAATTACATGAAATGGACTTTTTGGTGTACACGACGTTTTGTCGGAAGGCCTCCTGCCACCTCATTTACATAGTGTACGGCTGCTTGCACGCTACACCAGCAGAGTTGAGTAGTTGCAACTGAGACCGTAGCATCCATAAATCCTACAATACTTACTGTACAGTCCTTTACTGAAAAAGTGTTCTGACCTCTGCCTTAAATCCACCCAAGTTACATCGCTCCCTCCCCCAACTTCCTGGAAAGAAACCACATGCTTTCCCATACCATCTACTATACTCTCTTCCTATCTAGCCCTAGAATCCTCAGTTGAATCAAATGGGTCCATGTATATGGCCAATTTAAGTCTAAAAGTCTCTCTTTCTTTGTCCACAAAGCTCTTTGCAATTGCTGCCGCCTACACAGAACTTCTCCTTTCTCTGGAATCCACCTGTTGTGCAACTAGTTAGTGTGATCATTTTTTTTCAAGATTTTATTTATTTATTCACGAGAGACACACAGAGAGAGAGGCAGAGACACAGGCAGAGGGAGAGGCAGGCTCCCTGCGGGGAGCCCGATGCATGACTCGATCCCGGGACCCCGGGGTCACGCCCTGGGCCGAAGGCGGATGCTCAACCGCTGAGCCACCCGGGAGCCCCTAATGGGGTAATTTACTATGTTGCAGTCTTTGTGTATTGTTGTGTTAGTGCTGTAAATTCCCTGAAATAGGTTCTGTGTGTTAACTGGCACGGTTTGAGCTCTTAGTATGTGTAAGTCTCTGTAGAGAACTGGAGGAAGCTTAAGACACAATCTCTGCTTCCACGGATTTACAATGAGGGGAGGGGTAAAGTAATTATGCTACACACACACATACACACACACAAACACACACACACACAAGGATGTGAGAGTTCAAAAGAGGGAACAATCTCATCCAGTTGGGGCACAGGGAGCGGGAGCCGAACTGAGAACTAGCATGCGACCTTCAGGGGCCATAAGAAGTCAGTGAAGTCAAGCAGAATGGTGAACCCCAAGGAGACAAAAGCTATCCCTGGGTCAGCTCTCCCTTCCCACCTAGGTGGGAAGAAACTTAAGAGAGTGCAAGCTGCCTTTCACTAGGAGAGCTGTTTCCTTGCCTTGTTGTTTGTATTATACAGGACCAAGGGCCAGGGACAAGGCCAGAGACTAATAAGTCCAAGGAATGGAACTCTGGCTGCAATATGAAGAAAAACTATTCGGGATTGCTCAAAGATGATACGGACTGCCTTAAGAAAATATGAGTTGCCTCCTTCCAAGAGAGATCTAAATATACACTAGATGCTCACCTGAAGAGAATACAGGCAGTGGGTGGACTAGACCCTGTCCTAAAAGTGCGAGTCACAGACCAGCGGCGTCTATCTCACGCGGGAGTTAGATGCTAGGCAGATTCTCAGCCCTCACACCATCACTACAGAATTAGGATCCCCCCAGACTCTAGTTATTAGAATTAACTAGAACTCAGGTGATTCGTAGGCACGTGCTTTAAGAAGCACGAACTAGACAACCTTAAAATCCCTTCCAACCCCGAGAACCTCACCTTCAACATTAGGAGCTGAGACCCCTCGAGAGAGCAGACATTAATGTTATTATGGATAATATCTTTGTCGCTTCTTTAAAAGAGATTCCCAAAAACTACCTGTGAGCCTTCAGATATTCAGTAGCATCGGGCCTGCATTTTGTCAGGAGCATCAAGCTTAAGGATCAAGGTGATTGAGGAAATACTGCGAATAAGACCTTCTAACTGGTCTACCGTTTGAATTTTCATATGTACTCAATTCCAACGTGCCATGACCCTAACAACATCAACCAGGGCTCTCTTGGTTTATAGGAGACCCACACCCAGTTGCTCAGCGGCAGACAAGAGAGGACCCAACTTCAGGAGAAGGCCAAGTTCCTGGGAGCCTCTGCAATCCTAATAACTGACATCTTGGGGCCTACTACATGTCAGACACTATCCTCAGGCTCAACACCAAAAGAAAAAAGGAAGGCAAAGGACTTGTGCAATCCCTTCCCAGTCTCCCCACCCCCGCCCACATTGTATTCCGCACACATGCTGAAGCATTAGCATCGGCTGATTTGGAAGGAATATTGGAAATGAAGTGATAGCAGAGTAAATGTCAATGCATTCAGTGTGACACCGTGAGCACCAGATCTTAAACAGCTTCATCATTGTGGCATTTACTGTATCCTGAAATAATATTAATCCCACTGTTGTCCTTCTTGATGGAATCATCCATGAATATGGTTTATGGGCCTGGCCAAAGTGATAATAGGTTAAAAGAACAGCCTATCCAGTGTTCCACTAAATTAAGGTCGCTTCATGGAATTTAATGAAACAAGTGCTGCATGGGGTTTTCAAAGGACGTTCTTGTAATTCATGTCTATTTAGGGCTCCTGATAACCAGAAACCTAATTTCTTGGAGTAAAATAGCTTTTTGTAAAGCCTGGTCATATAGAAGAATAAAAAAAGCAAAAACTTTAAAGGGCAATAATGAGACCTCAACTGTATTATTTTGCTATTTCAGATTCAAAGTTTAAGCAAAAAAAAAAAAGTTGGGAGGGAGCCAATGAGACATTTTGAATAAAAACCAAATATGAAAACTAATCAGATTCATATGTCACTCGGCAGTTGGGTGCTGAAACAAGGATCGTGTCCTACCCTCTCCCTTCAGCCACATAGCCAGGGACATAAAAAGTCTTGGGGTGCTTGAGCCTACGACGGCAAGCTAAAAATGATGAGAACTGAAAGAACTGTTCAGACTTGAGAACAACAGAGGGAAGACAAGAAGGAGTGTTCCTATTTCCATTTCACGTGCCAAGGCTGAACAGGGCT
Organism: Nyctereutes procyonoides; assembly: GCF_905146905.1. NCBI lineage: Eukaryota > Metazoa > Chordata > Mammalia > Carnivora > Canidae > Nyctereutes > Nyctereutes procyonoides. The sequence goes on from NW_026575049.1 coordinate 68,107,883, forward strand.
CTGGGGCTTACACCTTCTCTGAGAAAGCCGTGAGCCCAGATTCATGTCCTTGGAAGTACGAGGACATTCCACTGCCCCTGCCAAAGACTGAGCCAAAATATCAAACCATGACAGATAATTATTTTGCATCCAACATGGATAGTAGACATTCCATCTATGCTTTAGAGTACAGGGAAGTCACCAAGTGGCACATCAAGTTCTCTCTGGACTGCGCCTTTTCCTTACTCCCCGTCACCAGCGACTTTGAGTTTTTTGTTGTTGTTAGGGTGGAGGTCGCAAATTCAAACAGTAACGGGTCAGGCCGGACACTCGAACAGGTGAAGTGGGCAATGTGAAACAGACTACAGGGCCTGGACGGCATGTGTGCAACGGGAGGAGAAGCCAGCATTGAGCCCCAGACAACTGCTTCCATGCAGGAATCTGTACTTAAGTGTTGCTCTAATTCCTGATTTTTTCTCTTTATATATATATATGTATTTTTTTAAGATTTTATTTATTTATTCATGAGAGACACACAGAGAGAGAAGCAGAGACACAGGCAGAGGGAGAAGCAGGCTCCCTGTAGGAAGCCCGATGTGGGACTCGATCCCGGGTCTCCAGGATCAGGCCCTGGGCCAAAGGCAGGCGCTCAACCACTGAGCCACCTGGGGATTCCCAATTTCTGATTTTTATAAAAGATTCCAGGAACTTCAATTTTCTTTTGAGAAATATTCAAAAATTCTTTTCAGTATCACAGGACATCATGTCTATGTCCCTAACTGAGCTGACGAGTCAGCAGTCTGTCCACTCTGAGTTAGGACAGCAGCCAGCAATGTAATTTAAGCTCGGAGACACCGGATTGGAATAGGGAAAGCAGCGTTACATACAAACCTCAAAAGCATGTGTAACAATGACGCAAAAGGCAATCAATTGATTTTTATCACATTAAATAAAGAGATGGTCCTCTTTTCTCTATCTCATCTACTTGTTCTTTGAACTGAACCAATTCAGATACTTTTCAGCTAATTTTTGCTTTTTTGGCCCAATCTCTGTCATGTGCCTGAGGTCAGGGTTATTTTTTCTGACTTCAGACAGACAGCAAGGGGCTGGAGCTACCTTCTGAGTGACTCTTGCAGTGGGTCTCCATGAAAAATATCCTCCTCCCCTCCACCGAATGGCCAACATCTATTCTGAGCAGCCCTTTTTCACTAAAAATTTGTGGGGTTGTGCCTCTCAGTTAATTTCAGTTATATCCCTCAAGACAAAACTGGGTTAATTACCCAGAAAGTTGGCTGACTTTTAAGGGGCCAATTTACTCTGACCCAGAAGACACATATGTAATATATTCAGCACAAGCTCCCAGGGCAGCCTACCTAATCGCCAGTGCAGACATGGCAGGACGGGCCCAGTCTTTCTGTTCCTAGAAATGCAAAGGGTGCAATCTGCCCACAGAGAAGCACCCATGTGCCTACCCTCTGGGAAGGTGTCCCCTAACTATAAGTCAAGTAGAGGGCTGTAACAAGAGCAAGCACTGACCCCAACAGTGGGCAAGAAGGACGAGAATGGCAAAAATTGCAGCAGCCATGCAAGCCTCCTGGGTTGGAGCAGAACATCTCCAGCTGTCCAGATTTTCCAGGAGAAAGTGCAATATAAAAATGCAAATCAAGAGCCTGTCCCCCGTGCACAGGGGCAGCGGCAAGTATGTCTGTTCCATGGCACAGTGGGTCTCCACAGCATCCTTCCGTCTCTTCACCTGTGAGTTCACAGTAAGTAGTCTGTGCCTTGTGGCACACTGTCTTGCTCTATCATTTAGCTCTTTCTGGGTCTATGCCTGAGCTCAATTACGTGCTTTTTTTTAGACGAGGTATGGTTATGAGATCTTGAGATCTCTTTACATTTGCTAACGCTAAGCCTTGAGTATAAGTGGGGCTCGATTAATATTTATGGAAAGAAGAAAAGGAATTGTCTACTAACATATAAAAGTCAAACTCAGCCACAGAGGAGAAACCCATTGCATTAAGGACATAGTCAGAAGCAGGAAAATTGGCACACCCCCCATCAGTTAGCAAATAGTTTATAAAATGTGACTTTCAGGCTGACGTCCCAAGCTCCTGATCACAAGAACCTGGAGTAAAATGCTGATATGATTGCTACACAGTCTTGTGGTTCCACCTTAGTACATGCTTAGGATAGCCACTTGGGTCCAATCATACTAACAAGCAACTATTTAGAAAGGAATATATCACCTGAAATACGTCCGAACAACTGCTACTCGACAAAAGTATACATTTACCTTATCCAGGTAATTATCCATTGGTTTCTAGTAAATCTAGAAGAAAGTCATTAATGATGTGACTGTTTGGCTTCCCACACTCAAAATGATGATGCAGTCTGATTGGCAGGTAGCAGACTATTTCAGTGCCAGCCAGCTAAATCTCGGAACACCCAGCTTGACAGGGATCAACATGATCTCCGAGGACTGCTGTGGGTCAGCTCGGGCCTGCCCTCTCTCCGCTGCCACGCTGGCTCAGGTTCTTTCCCGTTCTCCATCTCTGTACTAACTCCATCTCTGCTCCAGATGGGACAACTATCCACAGTTCCCCAGAAAGGCCCCACCCCTCTTGGGGTTAATGACTGTGTTCACTCCATTATTTCTTCTTACAATGCTTTTTCCTCTTTTTTCCCCGTTAGTGCTCTCCTCCGGTCCCCATTCCCATCCCTTGAAGTCCACCACAAAAATCCTTTCCCCTAGGAAGTCATTCCTAATCAGTCCAAAACCTCCCCAAAAGTATGCCCCCCACCCTTCACCAAATATTTCTTTTATCCATGGCATTCATCCCATTAGACCTAAATTCCAGGCATTTGTATTATGTTATCTCCTTTACACCATAGCAAGTTTATAGATGGTCCTAAGGGTGTTGCTAACCTTCAGAGACCAGAGCTTTCTATTTTCCTTATCTTGTGGTTCCTGGGACCTAACACTATGGCTACTTAAAGAGCTAGTCAATAACTACTTCTCAACCCACACTGAATTCCATTATGATATCCCTCTCTTAGGCAGGACCAGGCTGAGAGATCTTGGAAGCAGAAGACATAAGAATGGATTTCCATCTCTTCTGCCCAAGGCTCCACAATCTGATAAAGCACATAGTCTCAGTTCATCTCCTAATGATAGTGGAGGCCAGAGTGAGTGGCTTTCCCAGAAAGAAGGGTACAGAGACTCTGGCAAAAGGTGAGGGGCTTGCCCAGCAGGACATTGGTAGCAACAGAGATCATGTCTCCAGGTACTAGAAAAATGTCTCCATCATCCCATGGTATAGAAGTGGACGGTCCCTTCTTTTTCACTTTCTCGCTTTTACTTGTCTCCTCATTACATAGCTCAAGTGTAACCACTGCCTTCCCTGCCCCCTGCCCCCCACCACCACCCCCACCACCTCCAGGTTCCAACCTGGGCAAATGGGCCTGCAGCCAGATCTGGCCAAAGATTGTCACCTGTAGGACATGCTGAAACCAGCAGGAAAGAGCAGCTGTCCATCTACTGGGGTAGTCAAGCTAGTAGAGTACACACCTGGGACTGCTGGCGTCCCTCGGTCACTTTCTACCACAGCGTAGGAGAGCCTGCTTCAGAATGAATGCAATACAAAGAAAGAAACAATGTCTTTATACCCCGAGTCCTTGGATCCCGCCATGCCTAACATCAGTGCATCTTGGACTTCCTGCCAGTAGGGTCCCATCGCTCACAATCAAGAGCTCTGCCCGAAACAATGGGAAGCACTGCACCAACAGGCAGGCTGCTTGGCTCTAGTTCCCTGCTGACTGACTGTATGACCAAAGGTAAAGTTCCTGGGACTCTTGCTTCCTCTGGTTACATGAAGCCAAGGTTGATTCCCGAAGTTCCTTCAAGCCCTGACATTCTCTATGTCATTTTCTAGACTTGACATTCTAGACTGACATTCTCTAACTGGGAAAAAAGAACATCACTCTACAAGACCTGCCATATTGTGATAATGCCCAATATCTCTGTGTCATTTTCTTTGTCTTTGGTAGTGGCGGTGCTCTTGACAATACCAGAAGAGCGTGAAACTCTCATTTCCTCACTGGAGGGGGTTTAGAACCCCAGCACCGGGCTGGCAAAGTTATTTAAAGCTATCTTGGTTCTAGCCAGTGAAATGGTGCTAACCCCAGTAGCCCTGTCTTGATCACCCAGAACCCGACAAGCAATGTTAAATTAACTACACAAGGGAGCCATTAGACTGAAGGGACTCAACGCTACAGAGGCTGATGGCTGTAAATGCCTCAAGGTTAAGAGATCAAACCCAAGGACAACCACTTATGGCCAAGTAGCCTTTGCGCTAGAGCCAATCGGATATTTCCTTTCTTTGCGTTCATACCTTTCCTACACGTCTTTCCCTTCTCTGCTGTTGCTGGGGCACTCCTAGTCGCTACCAGCTGGGGACTGCCAGATTTGATTGATTTGATTTTTGCTTAAAATTTTTTAATGTGTCTCAGTTTAATCTTTTAACAGCAGAAAGCTGACTGTGCTGCCTAGACAGATTTCACCATCAACCGCAAGGGAGTTACTTAGTGCTCATTCTACCCAGGGACTGTTACCCACTTCTTGGGGGAAGGAAAGGCCAGGAGGATCCTCGTCTTCCAACTACAAACGGTTTACCAGGAAGACAAAACACACAGAGGAGAGTGCAGGGCCAGTGTGGCCAGTGGAATGAGCAGCCACCGATATGCAGAGAGACCCTCCTTCCTTCTTCCGAATCTGAAAACAAGGGGGAAGGTGGATCCTCTCTAGAACTGAAGCCAAGAGAGACAGGGCCTGCCATCTGTAGAAATAATCCACTTTGCTCCGTCTCATTTGGCTGTTACATTTGCCTTTGAACCACAACCCCCTTTCCAGCTACTCCCTACCCCTCCCCCCACACACACACACCCTTTCCTCTCCCTCCCTCCACTTTTTTCTGCTTGTCTTCTCATTTCTTATCCTTCTGAGCCTCTCTCCACCCTTTCTTTCTGCTGTGCTTTTCTATAGAAACAGGCCTCTGATGTCACACCCTGGGGTCCTACAGAAAGTATGCATTGAGGGGTGGGCAGGGGGCTGGAGGCATCAAGATCGAGTTCTTTAAATAACACTTAATGAACAATAAACACAATCCAGCCCAGCCAAACTGGTACTTAGCTACTAAGTACCCAGTCAATGGCCCATCTGTCATATTGTTAAGACCTTTAGAAGTTGTTTAACAAAATGTTAAATGAGATGACATTCAGCAGGCAGCAAAATGCTTGACTGCCTAATGCAACCCAAAAGAGCTGGCCTGGTGGCGGTGTTTGATATAATGCTTTGTATTCCCCTCCCAAGAACCCAGGAGCAGGAGGTCTCCCTGCCTGTCACTTCCTATCTAGGTAAAGTGAGCCTGGGGTGGGGAGGACACGATTACCATTGGCAAGAAGGCCCCAGCCAGCTGATGAGGTGCTTTTCTGAGGAAACATGACTGAGACGGGGGCACCTGGAAGTAGAGCCAGCAGAGAGAAAAAAAATAATAATTCATCTGGAATTTCATTCTCTTCCCTTCCTTGTCGCCAATGGACCCTACCTCTCTCTCTCTGCTGGCCTGGAGGGGAAAAGGCAGGGGTGGTAATGAGAGTCGACTTTTTCTAAGAGCTGAAATATGAAGCCAATTACTAAGGGGAAGATTTCCAGCAAATTGGCTTCTGATAGCTCACATTTATCTGCTTTAGATTTGCATAGTCGGGGAGGAGAAGCTCTCTGCTTTGGTCCAGGTAACAAAGACAGAATCATCTGTTCAGCAGGAGGTGGATAACTTATTCAACTTACCTTCAGCCTTTTTACCCGGAGTTCAACAATTAAAGGCAATACCAAACAAATCACAAATTGCACAAAGAATTATTTGAAGGGAAGAAGAGGAAACGGCAAAATAATAATAATAATAATAATAATAATAATAATAATAAATAAAATAAAAAGCTTTTTCCCCCCTCTGGCTGATGGTGTGAATACTGAAAGAAGCTCCTGGGTGGGATTACACAAAGAGAAAGAAGCCCAAAAACGTTTGCAATGACAAAGTTCTCTTCTGGAGGGTAAGCTTCCAAATTCTTTTCATTTTCTTCCTCTTCCTCCACTTAGAATTCTCTGGCCTTTGTCCTATGTTCAAACACTTAATTTAAGGAAGAAACTAAATATGCAGCAAATTTAACCAGCTCTCAGAACCCTACAGGGAATAGAAATCGTATTCTCATCCTGATGGTTAAAAAATAAAATCTGGTGTTACTGAAATGAATCCCCATATAAAGTCACCTCACACAACTGAACAATAAAAAGACGAATAACCAAGTAACCCAATTGAAAACAGGCAAAGAATTTGAACAGACATTTCTCCAAAGAAGATACATAAATGGCCAATAAACACATGAAATGATGAAATGATGCTTGACATCATTAGCCATTAGGGAAATGCAAATCAAAGCCACGGTGAAATACCACTTCACATGCACTGGGATGGCTATAATCAAAAAGACAGACAAAAACAAGTCTTGGTGAGAATGTAGAGAAATTGGAACCTTCCCATGGCTGATAGGAATGTAAAAAGATGTAGCTACTTTGGGCAATAATCCCTTAAAATATTAGACATGGAGTTACCACATGATCCAGCAACTCCACACCCAGGCGTATAACTCAGAAGAAATGAAAACAACATGCAAACAAAGACTTGCAACTAAGCGTTCACGATAGCATTATTCATAATAGCCAAAAAAGGGGAAATAGCCCAAATATCCACCAAATGATGAAAGATAAACAAAATGTGGTATATCCATAACAATGGAACATTATTCACAGCCATGAAATCGAATGAAATATTGATACATCCTGCAGCCTGAGTGAACCTTGAAAACCCTACGCTAGGTGAAAGAGTCCGGTCACAAAGGCCACATACTGAATGATTCCATTTACACGAAATGTCTCCAATAGGCAAATCTATAGAGACCGAAGGGCTGGGTGGTGGCAGAGAGGACGGTTGTGAGGAGTGACTGCTAACGGGTATGGGGTTTCTTCTAGGGATGATAATCATGTTCTTTAAAGTAGTTATAGTGATGTCGATATACTAAAAATCAATTGAGTTGTACATTTTCAATGGGTGAATTATGTGGTATGTGAATTATATTACACTGAGCTGTTAAAGAAGGAAAAAAAAAAAACCTTCTCTGCATTAGTTTGCTAGGGCTGCTTTAGCAAAGTAGCACAAACTATGTGGCTTAAACAACAGAAATCTACTGTCTCACAGTCCTGGAGACTAGAAGGCCAAATTCAAGGTGTTGGCAGGTTTGGTTCCTCCTGAGGGCTATGAGGAAAAATCCACTCCACCCCTTTCTCCTAGCTTCTGGCAATCTGCTGGCAATCTTCGGCATTCCTTGGCTAGTAGAAGGATCCCTACGGTCCCTGCCCTCATCTTCCCGTGGCCTTCTCTCTCCGTCTGTCTCCAAATTTCTCCTTTTTCTAAAGACACTAGTCACGCTGGATTATGGCTCACCTAAATGGACTTCCTTTTAACTCGATTACCTCTGAGAAGACCTATTCCAAAGAAGGTGATATTCTGTGGCACCGGGGGTTAAGACTTCAACCTATGAATTTAGGAGGGACACAATTTAACCTGTAACAATCCATTCAAAGCATTTAAAGAATGGCCAAGACATGGTCCCTACAAGCCTACAACTAGTTGGAAGATTTTAAAAGGTAGCACCAGACCCTACAATTTTCTTTCCTATGTCTCTTTTTAGCCACTAAGGAATCATCCAAGAGAATGTATCAGTCAGGATATGCTAAGTTAGGATATAGTCACAAAACTTCAAAATCTCAGTAGCTGTGACACTGAGGACCAAGTAGACAGCAGAGACTCTTCACAGTCTTTTAGTGACTCAAGCTGATAAATGTTATACCATATCCCACAGTCTCGTGTTTTATGATCTCTAAGCAAAGAAGAAAAGAGCATGGAAACTCACGCACTGTCTCAAACACTTCAACATCTTACTTCCACTAACCGGCCAAAGTAAGTCACGTGGCCACGCCTAACCTCAAGGTCTGGGGACCTGCCATCTTCCCATAAGCCTGGAAGGAAAGAACCAGAAGTACTGAGGAGCAGCCCTGATGTCTGCCACAGAGATGTGGAGTCTCAGGAAGGTTCTTTCTGCCAAAAAGTGACTTTTCTCCTGAGCCAATTTAAACTCCAGCCCAGTCACAGACTTATTTTTTTTTTTTAATCATAATGTTCTGGTATCATCAGGAGAAGGGGCACTTGACCAGTAAGGAAGCAACTCATCTCCTAGCTCTACTCATTACCAGAAAGTCACTTCTCAACTTATTGACTCAGAAAGCACCTAGAAAGGTCTTTAATGCCTGCCATCATGCTGTACCCTGGGGATAAAAGAGTGAATAAACAATCCCAGTTTCTTTACCAGTAAATGTAGGTAGGGAGTTGCTTTAAACCGCAGCCTCCCTGCTTTGTGCCATGAATGGGTCACAAATTTGCCCATTCTTTGCAGCACTCAGGGAAATCAGACACTCCCACCCCTCCCAAGTGGTCAATTCCACCACAAGTAGCCTCATCCTTCACCTCACTCGTTCAGTCTGCTATACAAATGTAATTTTCCGTGTGTTCCAAGAAGTTTTGAAAAAAGTTAGGGAATAATAATGGTCTAGGCCAGGGATAAGCAAACTATGGCACACACCCCAAATCTAACCGACCACTTGTTTTCGCAGAGCCTACTAGTAAGAATAGTTCGGGGGAAATAAATTTAATGGTTGAAAAGAAGAAATAGTTTATGAAACAGAAAAGCATGTGAAATTCGAATCTGAGTACCCATAAGTCAAGCGTCATTGAAATACGGCTGCATTAGTTTCTCCAAAGAAACAGAACCGATAGGATATACAGAGAAATACAGAAAGAGATGTATCATAAGGGAGTGGCTCATGCGATGAAGGCTGAGAAGTCTCTTGGTTTACTACCTGTGAGCTGGAGACCTAGGAAAGCTGGCAGTACAGTTCCAGTCCAAACCTGAGGTTTGAGAACCAGGGGAGTCATGGTCTAAGTCTCAGCCCAAGTCCAAAGATCCAACGATCAGGAGTGCCATCGTCCAACAGCAAGAGAAGAGGGACGCGCCAGACCAGGGAGAGGGCAACTCTGACCTTCCTCCACCTTTCTTCTATTCGGGCCCTCGACAGGTTGGATGACGCCCGTCTACAGGGAGGAAGCAATCTTTACTTAGTCTGTCAATTCCGGTGCCAATGTTCTTCTGGAAATACCCTCACAGGCACACCCAGGAATAATGTCTCATCAGCCACGTTGGCATCCTTCAGCCCAGTCACGTTGACCCACAACATCAACCATCACAACGGACACACTGATTCATGTAAGTGTTGTCTATGGCTGCTTTTGCACTACAAGGGCAAGACTTGAGTCCACAGAGGCCACATGGTCCACGATGCCTAAAAAATTTACTGTCCAGTCCTTCACGAAGAAAAGCAAAGCCAACCCCTTTGCTTTGCAAACTGTAATGTACATACAGTTCACCAGGAAATGATGTTAAAAACCGCTGGTTCTTATTCCACAGCTGTGGGATAGAGCTTAAGAGTCTGCTTTTCCATTGTCGGAAGGAAAATATTTTCCTCTACCAGCGTAAGTTCAAGATGGTCCGGGGCCTGTAAATTAACTGATAGTAAAAAGATCAACAGGAGGAAACAAAGTTTACTAACAAGAACACATGGGATTTGCTCAGTGATGAGTAACTTGCTCAATACCCAGAGGAGAAAGTTTATATACCCGCTTAAAAAAAAAAAAAATGGAAGAGGTTAGGGGGAGGAGTCAGTCAGGGCTTCAGTGGAAGAGTATGGAAGGTTCTATTGGAGTTTTTAAAATGCTAATGGGAATAAGCAGTCAGTCTGTTTCCCTCTTAGAACTTGAAGGAAACTCCCTCAGCCTGGAGTTAATGACAACTGTATACTTTCTGGAAGCTCTACTTTAGTTAAATGAGAAAAGCTCAGATCAAGATTTCAGGTGTTTTCATTTTAAAGCAATCTTTATGTCAAAAATGTGATCCCTTTACTATCAAGCCCTGAAAGGATGCTGATGCTCTTGGTCCCTGGACCACGGTTTGAGTTGCAAGGGTCTACAGACCAATCTCAATGTCACCTTCAGCTCCCTAACTGGGACGGCACCTTGTTCTGAGTATAAAAATATATACTATCAAATATCCTGGAACAGGTCATTCTCTATAAAAAATAACAGATCAGGGAAAAGGCTGTCAAAATATGATTCTATGACCCCAATTACTTACAAAACTGTAATTCTTCCTGCCAGAGACTCGGGGCTGCTCCCACCCAGCAGGCGGAAGCAAACCCTAACTGTCATGGGAGCAGACGTTGGTCCTGTTCAACAGGCCATCCTGCTGGGAAGCCCTCCCCTGAACTTGAGACGCCTTCGAACTATGGATCTGTCGTATCCACCAAACCCGACCCCCACTCCGGCCCCACCTGATGCTGAGCTGGGTTAGTCCTATCCTGCTGCTGCCAAGAGCATAATATCCTGTTGTTGATCTCAATAAGAAAAATGAGTTTGAGATGGGATCCCGGGGCATAGGTACAAAACTGACTCTTTATCAAGTACTTTCTGATACCTGAATTTCTGCTCTTCTACCTCCCACTCCCCCTGCCAGTCAGGCAGCTGCCTGAAACACAGCCAGATGGGAGACATTCAATAAAGTTGCTAGCTCTTCCCCCACAGTCCTGAGATTTACAGTGTTAATTTAAAGCCCTCAGACATCTGTGACACCATACAACCGTGGCCAATTTTTCCTCAAGGAGCTGTATGGGTTTTCTAAAGAATTCACTGCTAGATCAATATTAGCTTTAAAGAAAAGGTTGCACCCTAAAGTCAAAGCAACCACATTGCTAAACCATGTTCTAATAATTCTGTGTGATAGGAAAAAATGCTTACAGGTAGGCGCCCGCTGTAGGAAGGTTAGGAAGCTTACTCGAGTTGCTCCTACTTTCAAAGGAGGATGGAAATGGAAGATTTTGACTTTGTTTCAAAATGATTGTCAAAATATGCCTTTCCCGCGATACATAATAATTACAGATACAGATTGCATACCTCAGGAGGGAAGAGACTCTTACTGTAATAATGGAAAGAACTTGGATCAAGAATCTCTAAAATAGCACCAACAGAACTTTCTACAGCGATGGAAATGTTCCATTTCTGTGTTGTCCAACACGGTAGCCACTAGCCACGTGTGGCCCACCGGCATTTGAAATGTGGCTAGGGAAAAAAAGTTTTAATTTTAGCTAACTTAAATTTAAATGGCCACACGGGGCTAACGGCTGCCATATCAGACAGTGCAACTCCGACCCCCATGCCAAGAGTGTGACCTTGGGCAAGCATCAACCTCTCTGAATTTTCATTTCCATTTAGAGAACTTGAGAAGGAGGATAAGAAAGGTCTGTGGTACCTTGGAGTTGTTTAGCTCTATAATCCGTGAATACATATGACAGTTGCTCCTCCGGGGGGGGAATGGATACAGATCTTTGGCCAAGCTTAGGAACCTTTCTCTCTGGCTCCTTCTTCCTCTTTCTCTTTCTCTTCCTCTTCCTCTTCCTCTTCCTCTTCCTCTTCCTCTCTCTCTCTCTCTCTCTCTCTCTCTCTCTCTCTCTCTCTGCTAGTGACCTGCCACGGACAAAATCGTCTTCTAGCATATAATCTAACTACATAACCCAAGACCAACATGCCTGGCAATGAGCACCACTCCTACTTTTCTACTAACACTAGAAACAAAAAACCCAAACTTTTCTTGTTCCCATTTTGGCAACAACCAACCCTGGCTGACCTGCACCAGGAGCTCTATGTTACAACAGAAGCCATTTGACCTGCACACTGACGAGTTCTCCAGTGTGGGGGTCACAGGGCAGAGTGAGGTAGAGAATCTGAGAGCCTCCCTGCCCGTGTGACCCCACCTCCAACCCTCCAACCGGAGGGGCCCCGTCTGTGATCCTTAGTGAAAGTCAGAGCTGCCTCCTGCTGCAAGGTTTGAGGGGAGCTGGGAAGACCAATTACGGAAATGCTTAGCACACAAATAGCACTAGCGGGCTTTGGGTTCAGAACTCTCAGTAAGGATGGCAAAGGCCAACTGAGTGAGGAGCAGATCGCCCTGCTATAAACTGAAGTAAAGCCATTGGCCATTTTATCAACGGAAAACACATTTCTCCCACTACTTTAAGTGTGTTATTCCTGAAACATCTTAGTCAAGTGGTGAGGACTGGAGACTTGAAATGTAACAATCAAGATGAAAGATTGGATATTATTTTGTCCAAAAGATATAGTGGCTCTTCTGTGCTTAATTTATTCATTTCACGTCACTCATATGTCTTCCCTCTGCACTTTCAGGGTCCGGGTATGACTCAAAGCTTTGGTTTTCAAACATCAGGCTATGAACAGGTGTTAGCTTATACCAATATTTTTTTTTTTTTTACCAATTCAGGGCACATTCTGAAAAATAAGGACACCGTAATCAATTCTTCATAAGGGTAATATTATTTTAGTTAAAGGGGACTCCTATTAAGTTTGTAAAGTCCTCTTAATGTCTCTTATGAAACCGATTGATTCTAAATGGGAGTTTTATTTTTTCAGTCTGTTTTTGCTTTTTCTAAATATCTTTATTTATTTATTTTTCTAAATATCTTTACTGGCAAAACTGCAAGTTAATAACTGCCAGCTTTGTGTTCATGTGTGTTTTTCCATTGACTAAACCCCAATGTCTGAAATGCCCTGGCTTAGATCTCAGGAGAGATAGTCTAGCTCCCGCCAGGGCTGAGGACGCCATGGCCCATATGAGAAAACAAAGCATGGAGCTCCTTAGACGTTCTACTTCCCTATGTTCTGTGAGTGGAAAAAAATGGGTCACTTAATCCCAGGTATGGAAAAGAGTTTTTTTCTGATTTCCAGCCCTGATAGCATCACTACCCCAATAACGGCTGACTGGCACTAATCAGCTTCAAAACAAAAAAGTCTCTTGGCAAGACACTGAGCTGAAAGAACAAGGTATGTTTTTTTTAAAAAAAAAAAAAGATATGACTATAATAAACATTCTATTCATCAATCCATGTTTGACATAGATCATACACCTTTGGACAAGAATACTCACAAATAAGAGTAACCCCCACATCGCCTCCATCTTTCTAAAAGGAATAAAGCCCAAGTATGCAAACTTGAAGTGGGGAGAGGGACTGGTAACCAATACATAGGAGAAAAATGCTGTCAGGATAATCATGATAATTTTTCCACCTCCAAGGCTCTTAGAGGGTGCTTAGAATGATGACGGGATGATAGCTACCAGCCGCCAGCCCCACGTAGGGCCCAATGTAGAAGCGGCCCCCTAAGCAAGACCCAAACCAAGATCCACAAAAGGACATATAAGAGAGTGAAGGCTGAGGTGTTGTGGTCCCCAAACCAGGAATGATAGCTGAGGCATATGGAGCATCCCTGTGCCAAGCACTCTGCTGTGGTCCTTACATAGATTAGCTCATGTAATCCTCAAAGTAACCCCGTAAGGCAAATGCCAGCACTATTTCATACAAATATGGAAACTGAGGCTCCAATAGGTTAAGTAACCTGCCGCACACAAGTCACAAACCACTCAGCTGGAATTTGAACCCAAGCGTGGCACGATCCCAGGCCCTCTGATAACAGGGACAGCTTCGCTACAAGAAATACAAGGGCAAGGCCATTTCCAGTGGATGCTTGAGATAGAGAGATTAGACAAAAGGACCTTGAAATACCAATTTTCAGGGAACTTAATCATTTATGTCACCACATTAAAGCCAATTTCCTATCTGCTCTGTGGAGACAAAAATAAAGCAGTTTTGGTATTTCTCTCAGAGTCACGCGGTGTTTCGAGCTACAAGGAAACTCAAAGAGCATCCGGCCCTGCTCCTTTACCTGACACCACGACAGAGTCTCATGAAGGTAAAGTGACTGAGGCCAGGATCCATTCGGACAAGTCAGTGATTTCTACAGAGCTCAAGTTGACAGTCCAGGTGAAATGAGTTAATGTATTGTTTGGTGTATAATGGGATTTTGAAGGGGTTTGGAACATGCCACCCCAAAATGTGACACTTTGGCCTATTGATTATGTTGAAGCACTTGAGAAACAGCAGGAAATTCTCTCTGACCTCCCCTTTCTACCTAAAAGCAGGTCATAAAATTTCCCATGAGAGGGATCCTTGGGTGGCGCAGCAGTTTAGTGCCTGTCTTTGGCCCAGGGCGCGATCCTGGAGACCCGGGATCGAATCCCACATCGGGCTCCCGGTGCATGGAGCCTGCTTCTCCCTCTGCCTGTGTCTCTGCCTCTCTCTTTCTCTATGTGTGACTATCATAAATAAATAAAAAAATAATAAAAAAAAATAAAGCTGTTAAAAAAAAAAATTTCCCATGAGAAAGACGCCCCCTGCACCGGAAAGAGAGACACAGAGCCTAGGAATCTATGTCAAAATGGTTCTACAAAAAAAACCTACTAAAATAACCCGTATCTTCCACTAGTTTCCCCCGTCCATTTCTTAGTAACCGTCCTAAATTTACCACTCCTAGCCCACTCCCCTCTGCCTTGTCAGTCACATCCTCATAATTTATCATTCATCGGTAAGCTTTGGAGCCTGACAGCTTCTTCGGGTCTTTGTTTTCCTTCTGAAGAATCCTATGTATGTGTAAAAACATTACATAAATTGGTATGCTTTTCTCCTGTTTCTCTGCCTTGAGTCAGTTTAAATCTTAGGCTAGCCACACAACCTAAGAGGGCAAAAGAAGGTTTTCCTTCCACTACAGCTCCCAAAGTGTTAAAAGGTATCATCCCGCTGCCACTTCAAAGCCCAACAGAAACTCAGGCTCAGATTGTGCACTCGGGCAATGGGCTTAAAGAATTCTGTTGAGTCAAAAGACTCAGCAACAAAAACAAAACCCTTCCAAGCAGCGTAGGGATGTGACTAGAAAGCTGTGGGGTTCCGGGTGGTTAATAGAAAGTCTCTTTATGGTTTGGCCACCAGTTTCACTTCTCAGTACCCAGTCAACCAAGTCAATAATGAATTTGGCTTAAGAGTGTGAGCTGGTGATGCTGTGTGCTTAGGTGGATTTTATGCCTATAATCAAGCAGGCTTTTCTTTTCAAAAAGGGACTAGACAGACAGACAGCTCCACCATATTTTATCAGGAATTATGTATGACTCAGAATTGGCTTGAATCAAAAATTAGTAACCAGATATTGTAACCTAAGGCTTGGATAATTCCTCAGTCTTTTCCTCCTCCTTGAGAATCCTTATCCTAAAATTCATCACGAAAGGTAGCAAAGACAATGAGCCACCGGATATTTCTGCAAACCTTTGACTTCCCGTGGATCTCTACAGCTTTAGCTAATTTCTCACAAGATCAATGGTCTTTAACATGACTAATAGAATTTAACAGTTACATAGATTGCCGCCTCATTCTGGTAATTTACATTCGGTTTCCCAAAAAAAAGGGCATATTCCAGCCACAAGCCTACAGTATTACTTAGCAATAAATTCCAAGATGACAACTAGTAGCTAAAAGAAAAGAATAAGACCCTCTAAAGTCTAATATCGTGCTAACTTCTGCCAAGCACGTGGGGTCTTTGTGGTCATGGTGGAGTTAGGGCAGTAGAGGTATCTTGAATTAAAGAGCGAATTCACAAGATGAGGTTATCGTTTTTAAAAAATCAGAATTGGATCCTCGAAATTCACGTTACTCGTTTTTCAAATGGTCTCCATACCCAAACCTTACCAAATTATGAACACTCCTCTCTCTATACAGTAAAAGGTAACACTGGCCGACACGGTATTTCCACTGCTACGCGAAGGTGTGGGTGGCAGGGTGACAGTAAACTGGAGACTAGAGACATGGCCCAGACTCCTGGCGTCACCACAGGTCAGCAGGAGGGTCAGGGGAGAAGTTTGCACAATCAGATGTGAGTCTCAGTTTACAACCCAAAGGACTGGTTTTGAGGATACGAGGCAGGAGAGTTGGTTATGAAGCTTATCAAGAGCCCACGAGAATACCTCTAGGGAGAAAACCCAAGGCTAGGGATGAAGCTGAGTCAGAAACCAGAAAACCAGACAGAGGTTACAGTCGGGAACATATTCTGCTGATTGTTCTAGATATTTAATACACAAGGGGTTCTGTGATCCAAAACGTTGGAGAATGTGCCAGGTTAAGCAGGTTTTGGGTTTTGTCATTTGACCACAACATGCTCACTCTTCTAATACACTGGTGTCTCTCGTGAGTCTCCGTAAGGCACGCAGTATATGAAGTTTCCAAATTCATCAGACTACGAACTCCCTGTTCACTAAAGCATCCAGCAGGCAATATGCCCTAGAGGACAGCTTCTAGGAACCCCCAAACTGGTAAATGACTTAAACATAAGGGCACTGAGTCCTGAGAAGTTAGGAGATTTGGGCTGGGGTCACCTAAATTGCAGAGCAGGGCTAGAACCATCTGCAGTGCCCAGTGCGTGGCTCACCACAGTGCCCTGCATGGCCCATCTTTGTCTCCTCCCCCTGCTGAGGCCAGCCTTCTTTAGATGCCCACGGACTCAGGAAAACAGCAGCTGTGCTCTCCCTAACAGCAGCTAAACAAACCCCGAGGCACCTCTGCCAAACCTTTCCAACCAGAGACCCAGGACCGTCTGCCTCTGGCCATTCCCTCCACCCAAATTCAATAAAAAGCCACAATTTCAATTATGACAGGGACATTCTTTCCGAAAAAGCTCCAGAGGAGCTCTTTGGTGATTAATGGCTGATTAATTTCTCCTGCCAAACATCTGTGAGCTTCATTAATTAGACAAAATGCTAAGTAGCGATCAGATGAGCCCTGAAAACGCCAGGCCTAAGAGAATTTTTCCCTTTGTGGGACTCACTACCCATTACATGGAACGCTAAGCCATGAGTGGGGCTGAGAGCTGGTCCTCCTGAAAGAGGGCACATCAAGGAACAAGAGAGGCCCTAGAATCGGCGTCCTGAGGTCTGCATTCTAGTGCTGCCAATTTATTGAGATTTCCTCAGAGGGTCACACTTTTCTCCCTCTCCTTTCCCCTCTCCCTGGAACGAATTTCACCCATTATCTACCTAGCAGGCTCAAGACTCAGCACCCCTCACAGAGAGGCCTTCATTCCTGGTCTGGGTTAAGTCCCTATGCCTCAGTGCTTGCATAACCCCATAACTTTGTCATGGTACTTATGACACTTCCAGTTTCCTGCTTTACATCCCCACAACTTGTACTTCCTCAAGAGTTTCTTGAAGACAGGGATTGCGTCTTGCTCATTGTGGGATCTCCAGGGGAGCACGGGACCAGAACGGAGCCAGTAGATTTGGTGGCTCGCCCACAAGAGGGTCCCCGATAACCCCAGCCTCTGGGTGTTCGTGCCACTGTGCAATCTCTCCCGCTGCGTGTGGGCTGGATTTTGTGACTCACTCCTAAATGACGTGAATAGGGTGGAAGTGGCACTGTGTGACCAGGACTAGATTACAATAGGCAGCATGGTAGCTTTCTCAGACTATTGAATCGCTTGTTCTAAGGAAAGCTAACAGCCTTGTCCTAAGAGAGGCGCACCGAGCAAGGAACCCAGCCCCCAGCCCACAGTCCCATGCGTGAGACTGGGAGAGGATCCACTAGCTCCAGTGCAGTGCTACTGCAGGGCCTGCAGCTCTACTGACACCTTAATTTCATGCCTAGGGGGGACAACAAGCCAGGACGACCCAGCTAAGCTGTTCCCAGATTTCTGACCCACACAAACTATGAGACAACAAATATTTATTATTTTAAACTGCTAAGTTGGGCAGCCCGGGTGGCTCAGCGGTTTAATGCCACCTTTGGCCTGGGGTGTGATCCTGGAGACCCGGGATCGAGTCCCACGTCGGGCTCCTTGCATGGAGCCTACATCTCCTTCTGCCTGCATCTCTGCCTCTCTCTCTCTCTCTCTCTCTCTGTGTGTCTCTCATGAATGAATAAATACAATCTTAATAAATAAATAAATAAATAAATAAATAAATAAATAAATAAAATAAAAAACTGCTAAGTTGGAGGATTTGCTGCTCAGCGTCAGGTGACTAATCTGTCCTCTAATGCCTGGAAGTGGAGTTCAGCTGAAGTGGGCAGGAACCACAAGGGTAGTTGGAGGAGGTTTGGAGGAGAAGGTCAGTGAGGTCTTACAGCACCTTGAACGCGCCGTTTGAAGAATTTGGACTTTGAGGAGGCTACTGGGGTGGAAATGAGGAACCTCTTCTTGGACAGTGGGGGGAAGGGGACCCTTGTTATGTCCAGCAGTACCATCGCCTGCAGTGATGTGGAAAGTAGAACACGCAACCAGTGAAATGGGCGATCCAGCTAAGGAGATTTTTTCAGCCAGAACGTTGGAAGGTGCCGCAAGGCAAAAATGAGAAGCTGGAAGAAGAACTATTCAAAAAAAAAAAAAATGTGCCAAGACGTGCTGGCTTTGAATATTCCCAGCCTCTCCAGAGGCAACAATGCTACAACGAAGAAATGGCTTCTCAGCAAAGGTCAACTCGGAGCACCCAGGAAGGCACGGCCTAAGAGGAAGCCAGTAGCAGCGTCATACACACTCCTGTTGAGACCGTGGATCCTGAAATCCGAATCCTCTGTTAAGGCTAAAAGAACCTAAAAGATGAAGCCCTGTAGGCCAAGAGCACAGATGAGACACTCTCGCCCTCCCCTTTTCCAGTAGCACTAATCATCGCTCACACTGATAAAATACCGTATTTTTAAAAGACTTTTACCTACATTTCCCAAATTTGATCATCACAACTATCGAAATTAGGTCAGGTGTGAATAAACACCCAACCCGGGGAGATGGGTGACTTGTCTCGTATCTCATAACTGAGTCATGAGAGAATCTAACTCCCAATCAAGTGTTCCTTCCACATCATCAAACCACATTTAGCAAACAGAACCCTGAACCCAGTCTAGAAGTGCGGACGGCGGAAAAGTTCCAAAGGCACTTAATATACAGATATTTTAACATTTTGGTTTTAAACCACATTTTTCTTTTGAGCTGAAATCTGTCACATTTGTGTCACTTAGACCTGCCGGCTCATTTCCCATCGCCCACCTCCTCCCGGGTGCACGTGCCCTGGAACGGTTTTCAGGTGGCTCAGACCCCGAAGCAGGACAGCACGTTCTGGGTCACCCCGAAGACGACTCTCCTTTCAGGAGCCTCGGCGACCAGTGCACATTTTAGGGAAGACTGTGCACAGAGCAGAATACGCTGCGGCAGGCGGCGCACAAGGTCTCCCGGGCTATTTCTTTCTTTGCAAGTTTCCCTTAGATTTGCTTCAAAATAAAAAGAGGGAGGAAGAAGTACATCGAAGATACAGATGTAAAAAGAATCTGGCAGAGTTCTCATGAATTCTCCCAGGAGCCACCGCTCTTCCTCTTCCCCCCAGCGGCCTGAGGTGGCCTCCGGAGATGGTTCGCTACTCGCTGGACCAGAAAACCCTACAAAATCATGCAAGTGGAGGTTCAAATCTTCGTGTTCACTTTAAGAACACACGCGAAACTGCCCAGGCCATCAAGGGTATGCATATTCGAAAAGCCACCAAGTATCTGAAAGATGTCACTTTGCAGAAGCAGCGTGTGCCGTTCTGTTGCTACAATGATGGAGTTGGTAGGTGTGCACAGGCCAAACAGTGGGGCTGAGCACAGGGTCGGTGGCCCAAGAAGAGTGCTGAATTTTTACTGCATGTGCTTAAAAATGCGGAGAGTAATGCGGAACTTAAGGGTTTAGATGTAGATTCTCTGGTCATTGAGCACATCCAGGTGAATAAAGCCCCCAAGATGCGACGTAGAACCTACAGGCCTCATGGCCGGATTAATCCATACATGAGCTCTCCCTGCCACATTGAGATGATTCTTACTGAAAAAGAGCAGATTGTTCCTAAACCCGAAGAGGAGGTTGCACAGAAGAAAAAGATACCCCAGAAGAAACTGAACAAAAACTTATGGCCCAGGCGTAAATTCTGCATAGAATAAATGCAAGTAAAAATAAAAATAAAATTAAAAAAAATAAAAAAGAAACTGGCGATGGGTACGTCAGGGCTCATCATACTCCTCTGTCTACTTTTGAATATGTTTCAAATTTTTGTGGGAAAAAAAATTAAACAATATAGTAACCCTCGCCCATCCCTTTGGGATTTCTCTTCTGCTTCTCCTTTCTCCTCTTCTCTGATTCTCTCGCCTCAACATCCTGACACTTAAACTTCGTCTTCTCTCAGACATTTGGCTCTTCCCCCCTCCTCCTCCTCCTCCTCCCCACCCTCCTCCTCCCCCTTCTCCTCCCCCTCCTCCTCCTCCTCACCCTCCTCCTCACCCTCCTCCTCACCCTCCTCCCCATCCTCCTCCTCCTCCTCCTCCTCCTCCTCCTCCTCCTCCCCATACTCTTCCTCCTCCTCCCCATCTTCCTCCTCCTCCCCATCCTCCTCCTCCCCATCTTCCTCCTCCTCCCCATCCTCCTCCTCCCCATCCTCCTCCTCCTCCCCATCCTCCTCCTCCCCATCCTCCTCCTCCCCATCCTCCTCCTCCCCATCCTCCTCCTCCTCCCCATCTTCCTCCTCCTCCCCCTCCTCCCCCCCTCCTCCCCATCCTCCTCCTCCCCATCCTCCTCCTCCTCCCCATCCTCCTCCTCCCCATCCTCCTCCTCCTCCCCATCCTCCTCCTCCCCATCCCCCTCCTCCTCCCCCTCCTCCCCATCCTCCTCCTCCCCATCCTCCTCCTCCTCCCCATCTTCCTCCTCCTCCCCATCCCCCTCCTCCTCCTCCCCATCCTCCTCCTCCCCATCCTCCTCCTCCTCCTCGGGACGTGCCTACCAAACTAACCAGTAAATTCAGCAAGACAAAGGACTCCCCGCGTTAGAGGACCCACCCTCCTTCCAAGGCAGTTTAGTGACCATCTTTTGTCACTTGAGCATACTTCGGGGCCTTAATCCCCAGCCGAAGTGGTTTATCAAAGTAATTCTCCCAAACGCATACAGTGCTTCCCTCCAGAATACCAGTGAATAAAATTTTCTCCATCTTGTTACACTTATTATTCTGAATTCCTTTGCACTTTGTTCCAAAGAAGCCAGTCATTGAAACTTGATTTTGAGAACCAAAGCTTGCATTCAACAACCTCTGAAAAGAGTGGTTAATTCTATTTGAGTTTCTCTCCATAGTCCCATTCAAACCAGGTTGTGTGTATCTAAGAATAAATGGAGTCACCGCACAAGAGGTTTATTATCAGAGCTAAGCTTCGGGAAGCAACTCCCACTACTTAATGCTGAAAGGAAGGGAGAAAAAGGAGGAATACAGGCTGCCATGAATGGAGAGAGGGGACTAAAGAGGAAGAAGGGAATGGATAAGAAAGGAGGAAAGGGGGACAGAGGCCTTGGAACTGCTACCTATCACATCATACAACTCTCTTTGCTGTGTCAGTTCACAAGAAGAACAATATCATCCACACAGATCAGAAAGGCAGCCCCGACGGTTGCCCCCTTCCCAAAGCCTTGGCCTTCTTTCAGTTCCGTCACTTAGCCTGTGCTTTGGTTCCTACTTTTGTAGTGTCGCTAATATTTTCACTGCCTCTTTTTTGGTTAGAGAGAAACTTAGTCCCAAGGACCCCGAAGACCTGTGCTGTGACCTGCAACTCCTGATTCTGCCGACAGACGTTGACACCAGCCCTGAACCTATTTTTGTTGTTGTTGCTGTTGTCGTCAGTTTTTATTAAGCTCACCAGTTTTCTTGCTGCTGCACCTGCTGACCAAAAAAAAAAAAAAAGCCTGAGAAACAGTGAGACCGGTCCCTCCAAAAGGGACCAGGGGCCAGATTGTGTCAACAATTCCCCTGCCCTGAAAGGAGCCGGCCTGACGAGTCCCGTGTTGTCAAATGACAATTGTGACTCCTTGCATTTCAAGAGTCACGCACAAATGCTTCCATCTGAAGCCCTCTGGGTAATAGTAGCCTTTTGAGGTTATGATATCTCTGGATGGAATTCAATAAGAGAAATTCACTTTCAATTG